>NC_139459.1:141077500-142327500 GCF_057233095.1 Heloderma suspectum
ATCAAGTGATCAACAGATGTGTGAACCAGCCCTCAGGCCATTGAAGCACTACTAATTCTGGGGAATTACCTGTGATTGCAAGCGGAAAAGGTGTTATGAAGAGAATTGTGGACATCTTGAAGAGGAGACAGTTTCTCTAGCTGATCGGATGGATTCCCTTCCCTTCTATATACAGCCAACAGTGACTGCAGTACCCTCTGGCATGACGCACCTGTTTAGCTGCATAAGTCCAGGACGTTTGTCTTTCTGCATCTGGTTTCCATTTCCTCATCTGGAAAATGATCTGTAGTCCCTTGTGCATCATACCAGTGGGCATCGGTTTAGGTGTTGCAGTAGGTACAAATGGCTCATTAAAATCAAATCATGGCAGCATAATTAGCTCTCTGACAAAACTGTGCTT
Source organism: Heloderma suspectum (assembly GCF_057233095.1). Taxonomy (NCBI): domain Eukaryota; kingdom Metazoa; phylum Chordata; class Lepidosauria; order Squamata; family Helodermatidae; genus Heloderma; species Heloderma suspectum. The sequence goes on from NC_139459.1 coordinate 141,077,901, forward strand.
GGGGTGAAATTATTTTGCACCAGTTAGTGGATTCTTCCTCGTTTTTCTAGCATGCACACAACAGGTGAGGCATCAACAGGTCTCCAGCCAGAGCAGGGGATGCCGGTTCCAGCCCCATGTGTGGGTACACTAGCTGTTGTCCATCATGGGTTTCGTTTTGGTAATTGTCCTCATCTTCTAGCTGACCTTGGCTCCAGTTCCCACCTTCCCCGGTGCAGCAGCCATCTGTGCCATGGGCAGAGTGTAGCTCAGTGATAGAGGGCGTGCCTAACCCCCCCGGGATCTCCAGTTAAAAGGGCCACCTAAGAAGCTGCATTACCAGGGCATCTAAACCCAGTATCGTCTTCCGTGCTTGGGAGCAGCACTCCGAGGTCTTGACCGGGGGACTTGCCCAGCCCTGTTACCCGAGACCCATTGAAGGTTTGGGGGCTGAAATTAGGAGCTTGTACAGGCAAAGCATGTGCTCTGTCACTAAGCGACAGAACCTTTCAAGTGGCAGGGCTGGAAAAGACTAGCCCAGATTTTGAAAAGCAAAGATAGCTGTGTTGGTCATCAGAAAAATGCCAAAATCCATATTAGTCGAACACCTTTATGAGGCCAATGAAAAGATTGCAGAAGATGTGCACGTTTTGGAGATCTCGAGATCCCCTCATCAGGCAGATCTGGCTCCATCTGCTGGTTGAAGAGATCTTGAACACTTGCACATGTTTTGTGATGAAGGCATTACACTAAGGTGGCTGCTGGGCCTTGAAGAGCTGCCACCGATCGGCAGAGACGCCAGCGGGCCAAGGCAACCTCAAATGCTCCGAAGTATCAACGCGGTGCAGTGGCGGCCAGCTTCTTCTGTGCTCTTGCCCTGTGTTCCCATCAACAGCTTGAACTGATTCTGGAGGGGAAACCGTGTCAGTCTGTTGCAGCAAGACCACGCTCTGTCCCAGAGGCTGAAAGCGTGTTGGGCTTTAAGCACCTCTGAAAGATGTGTGTGTTTATACAGACTTTCTCTGCCTTTCTCTCCTGTTCCATGCTGTTATTGTTTTCTAATGTTTTAAAGTATGTATTGCTTTCATTGTTCTTTTACTGTTTTTATATTGGCTTTATACTATATATATAATGACCTCTTAAGAGATCTTGGGATATGAAGTGGTAAAAAAGTGGTCCAAATAAGTCCAAATAAAGCAATAGTCTTGTGGCACCGAGAATCAGTTTTGTAATGGGGACAATCCAGTCATACTTCTTCCAGGTGTCTCCTTTTTCCTTCCCACTAGACACTCTCTCCTTGCAGGGTGTGTGTGTGTGTGTGTGTGTGTGTGTGTATGTGTGTGTGTGTGTGTGTGTGTGATCTCCAGGCTCTGGGGCTGGCTTTCTGCCTGGGGGCTGCCCGTGGGGGGCTGCTGCCCTCTGTTGGCTTTGCAGGGCAGAACCAGCTGTCGTCTCCAGCTTATTCTTCCCTTCTTCCAAGAGGCCTCAGATCTGGGCTCTGCCGGCACCTGTTCTCTGCCAGCCTCCTGCAGCCAAGCCCTGAACCCTGGCCAGGCCCTGGGCTGTTTCCTCCTGGGGCCGCTGCTGTCTGGCCTGGAATAGGCCGGCACTTCCTGCCTTGGTCCTCCCGGCTCGGGGCTGTCTGCACCAGCCTTCGCCGACCTGGCGCCTGCCCTCCAGATGCGTTGGGCTCCGTCTCCCAGCTGCTCTCAGGGCTCCAGACAAGGCTCCTTCCCAGCTCTCCCTGGAGGCACCAGGCTGGCCCCGGGCCCTTTGCACGCCAAGGATGTGCTCCAGCATGGAGTGATCCTGGGCCTCCCCAAGGGGCGCGAATCCAGTGCGCATTCAGCGAGGGAGAGCAAGGACTGGCACACGCTCCGGAGGGTGGCAGCGGTGGCTTGAGCACCCACTTGCCGCTTTCCAGGGCGCTTGTTTTCAGGGCCGAGGACAGATGCAACCCATGCCCACTGCACTGAGCTGGGTGCCAGTCTTCTCCACCCCAGGCAGTTGCATGAACAGTCTGTCTTCTGCCCTGGCCAATCCATTCTCGTCATGTGACAGGGGGCAGGAGGCTCGTTTCTGACTCAAAAAGAAAAGCTTGTGCTGAACGTGTGCCCAAGCACCTCGTCCTTAATTCTAAGCAGACAGGAGCCCCACACCCCACCCCCAGACACCATCTGGCACGCTGGCTGCGGATCTCGAGGGTCTCATACGTTTTTTAAAGCAGAGCCGCCACGCGTCAGGTCTGGCTGGCCTTTTTGTCCGAGACCCGATAACCTGTTGCGGGACCCCGGGGTTCTGCAGAACAGGGTTTGAAAAGGGAGGCGTGAGGGCCAGTCGTGCTGCAGGGGACGAAGAGCTGCCTGCAGGCGATGTCACGCGCTCACTGGTGGGTGGGCGGGCGGGAATGCTGGGTCACATGAAACTGCGACAGAACCTCACCCATGGAGGCTTTAGCGCAGATGAGCAGTGGCGTTTCCAAGGACACTGTAGAGCTCCTGCCCGGCCGCCAGAAGGGAAGCTGCACGCCTGGGGCAATGGGAGGGCCGTGGGCCAGGGGGAGCTGCCCCTCCAGGCTTGCCTGGCAGCCTCCTGAGATGGGCCCTGCGCTCTCTCGGCCCTTTCTCCGTTTCAGCCATGGCTCAGGCCAAAGGGCGGGAGGGCTCCATCGCAGGGCACTCCTGGAGTCAGCAGGGCGCATCAGTTCACGGAGGGTTCTCCTCCGCGCCGCACAGGGAGTGTCTCCGGGAATATGCGAGTGTCACCCTCTCTGCCGGGCCAGATGCTGCCTCCCAGATCCAAGACGTAGTTGGTGGACTGGCCCATGGGAGCCCCTGAGGGGAACCTGCCAACGTCTCTTCTCCCGTTGCTAAGCTGCAATCATTAAGAGCCATCAAGTACAGAAACACCCTTATCTGCATCTCTCTTCCTTTCTGGTGCTGGTCTTCTTAGGGCGCGATCCTATGCATGTTCTGACAGAAAAAAGTCCTCCAACTCCCAGCATTCCCCAGCCAGCTATTGTAGCAATGCTGGGAGTTGGGGGATGGTTTTCTGTCTGAACTTGCATAGGATTGTGCTCTGAACAATCATGGTGTTGTTTAAAAACACCCTTCCCCTAGGCATCCTCCACGGAAACCTCTGCCAGGTTGCAAGCTCCATGTCCAAACGCTGCCCGAGCTCAGTTTCTGCCAGAGTGACGACCAGAGGAGGGCTCAGCGTGGCCTTCCTACCCTTCTCCCCTGGTCCTCTCCCTTCTCCATGCTTGTTATTCTGAGCCATCGCTATGTCAGGGCAGGGCCGATCAGTCAAAGTCCCCCTTTCCCCACTTAAGCTGCAAATCAGTCGAAGCCTGACGCCACTGAAGGCATCCGAATCCAAGCAACCATCTCCCGGAAGGTACTCTTGCCTCGGCGGTGTGCACCAAGACATGGGCCTTTATCACACAAGGCTAAAAGTCCTGCAGTTTACCGGGGCTTCTGCTTCCGGGATCTGTGAGATTAGATCAGGTCCTTTCCACGTGGCTTCTTTTAAAAACTAAACTGCTATGTGTTTCATTACACAGCCACTAGGTGGCGCAGTTGTCTTATTTGCAACAAAAGTGACTTTAAACTGTATACCCTCATTTATACGACTCCAGGCTGGGAGGAGGGAAAATGCCGGACTTTCGTCGTTGTGCACAGACTGACTGGGCAGCCCCCGTATCTCATGAGGGCCCATTCCCACTGTGTCTGCATCTCTTTTATGCTATCCCTGCCGCGCTGCCGGTCCGATGTAATGGTTCTTCCATTATTTTGACTAACCAAGTAAGAGCTTTACAGTGCTCTGTCTCATTCTCATCCAACTGAAATATCTCTCTCCTTTTGCTTTAGAAGCAAAACTGTGGACAAAACTTCGACCTTAATTAAACTTTAGAAGGCGAGTATGTTCAGGGTGGAAGTCCCACTGCGTTCACTTGATTTACTCCCAGGTTAGGATGCATAAGGTCGCAGGTTTGGGTTCTTGCTCCGAACAAGCTGGGGATTTCACCCATTTATTCTTTTTATGCCCGCTTCTGCGTGGACTGTTAGCTTGCCTGAACATTCGAAAAAGCCCACGCCCAGCTTTTAGCAGGTTTGGTCAGGGGTGCAGAGGGCAGGAGGGGAAAAAAGGGGCAAACTGCCCTGGGCCCCACCAGGCCGAGGGTCCTCAGTGCATTGTTCGTACTGAAAGGCTTAGTGGACACCAGGCTGCGCCCGTTGTATTATGTCTCTGTAAGACCCAAAGCAGAATGAGCAGGCCGTGGGAGTGAACTGGAAGAAACAGCTCCACTTTTTTAGCAGAACCCCGCAGGAGGGACTGGGCCCGTATAACCTTTTCCTGGGCCGGAACAGCCCTCGGCCTGATGGAACCAGTGACCATTCTCGGTGAAGTTGCTCTTCTTTTCCACCTGTCCAAAGTTTTCTGCCTTGGCTTTCCTAATGAGCTGCAATAGTACATAGTTCCGTTTTTGGAAGAAGCCTGGTGTGTCCTGCTGTTCTTGCATATACAGGAGCACCTATCGGATCTGTCACCCTGGACCCTCAGGGCAGCGGCTCTACAAAGTCCAATAGGAAGCCTGTTCTCAGAATTCCCAGCAGGCTCGCTGGACTGCTGCAGTGATTCCTTGGCCGGGGACTGTTAAGTCGGGACAAGCTGCTGCCCTGAGGGGCCTGGGAGGAGGACTACGCCCCAACTCTCCGTTGCGCTGTGCAGAGAGAGAGAACGGGAGATAAGCGGCATGAATCATGAGAACGCTCCATGGCACCCCCTCAGGTGAGCACCGCTCTAACGAGCTGAAGCCAAAAAGGATCGCCCAAGACCTGCCGCGGGGCACGCGAGGCGCAGCCAGCCTGTTCTGGCCCCAGCAGGAAGTAAGCTTGCTAGGCAGGTCTCTCCCGGTGACCTGGGCGCCATCCGATGCATGTGGGACTTCTTCCCTGCCTAACAACTCCCAGCAGGCCCCAGCCAGCCACGCTGGCATCTTGCGCTGCAACGCCCGTCCGCCGACAGCAGGACAGCCCCTGGGAGGGGCAGGCTGCTATGAACACACAGCCTCGCGTAACGGGACGCCTGCTATGACAGGCCCGTGCTCCTCTCGCACAGACCTAGACACTCTCTGGGGTGACAGGGGCGGAGTGGGACTGGAGAAACCTGTGTTCAGACCCTCACTCAGCATCACACTCAGCTGGTGACCCTGTGGCAGCCACTATTGCTCGGGCTAATCTACCTCACAGGGTTGTTGTGATGGTAAAACAGGGGAGGGAGGAAGAGCCACCATGAATGTAGTTCTAGACCTGAAACTCCCTTGTAGAACTTTTCCTGCTCAAGTTTGGGGGACAGGACTTTCATGGAGACTCATCACCTGGATTCATATTCGCCCCCAGTTATGGAGCTATCCTTGCCTAGTGGACAGCAAATTGCTAACATCCCTTTTCAGGGACATGACGCCTGGCAACACTGACCCGGCGAGGTTCGCAAACGAGGCCCTGGCGGACACCATCTTGAAGGCAGTGATAGGCCAGGGCAAGTCCTGTCTGTGGAAACCCTGTTCCAGCTAGAACAGGATTTGTGCCTGGAGACCCTCATAAAACAGGAAGCATTCAAATTCTGCACAGACCAGCTGAGACAGACGAAAATTACTTACCCCTGGGTCATCCTGTCAAATTAATACTCCATTTGGAAGGGAAAACTCACACCATACTACACGGAGGAGGCCAGAAACCTGTTGAAATCATTTAATTTGAATCCACCGGAGGATGATGCAGCGAATGGCGAAGAAGATACAGATCTGGAGGCCGAGGACCCTCAAGCTGAGGGAGAAGAGTGGACTGAACATCCAGACAATTCTGAAGCCTAGACATCCTGTCTGAGAAATGTAACTATTTGTTTAAGATGAGGGAGGGGGAGAGGAGGAGCTGAGAGGGCAGAAGTGAGCCTTGGCAAGTGACATCTCTAGTAGGGCTGTGCATAACCCCCCCCAACCCAATTTGGAGGCTGTTTTAGGGCTTCAGATTGGGCCCCAATCTGCCTCAGACTGATTTGGATCCGATCCGGACCCCGGATCCAAATCAAGATTGGGAAATCCAAATTATTTGGATTTTACATTTTCCCATTGACTTGAATGGAAGAACAGAAACGGCCATCACTTTTTAAGTTTTCATGATAAATACATGCAGTTTGGAGACCTTTGTCGGTGATTGAACCGCCAAGTTTCCATCAGATGGGTTCAGTAGTTTTTGTGGCAGCCACGGGTAAAATTTGCTTTTTTCAAGGAAATCTGTCAAAGCAAAGAGCTATAATTCTTTTGTGCTTCCACATAGAATGTTCCGTGGCAGCACCTATGGAGGTGACTGAACCTGCCAAATTTCTGACAGTATGGTCCAGTGGCTTTTGAGCTAGCCATGCATAAAGTTTCCTTTTCTCAAGAACTAAATCAAAAAGAAAAAAAAAACCCTGTCAAGCCACACAGGGGATCTGAGATCCTAATCAGGTGGTGTGTAAGGTGACAATTAGGAGGTCACTATCCCCAGTGTCTGGTGTAGTTTTTTAAAGTGCAAAATAACCCTTCCCTGCTAGTACTTTCCTTTTGTCTGTCCTGAATCTGCCACTATTCAGCCTCGCTGGATGACCTGAGGCTCTTCTCAGTAAGGGAAGAAAAAAAGTTACACCTCTCTTTGGCTGCAGTACACCTTACCTGGGAGTAAGTTGCACTGAACTCAGTGTTTATTTATTGCACTGCTCCACTTTCTCAGCTCCATGGAACTGTATCGACCTTTATCAACCTTCCCCCTTATTTGCCCTTTTTATAAATTAAATATCCCAGACACTGAAGCCTTTCCTTACAGAGGAGTTGTTCCAGCCCCCTGATCACTTTGGCAGCCCTTTGAGCCTCTGTGCTTAAAATGGCTGCTCTGGAGCGTGCTGAAGACTTTGATGTCAGTCATCCCATCTCCTGGGATTCATATTGTGAGAGGCTTTCATTTTATCTTGAGGTAAACAAGATAGAGCTCCTGGGCACAGCCCTACAGCTTCTTGAATCTTTCAGGGAAGGAATGAATTCAGGAGGAGGAGATTCTAATGAAGTGATGAATGAGCACCTGGACAGAAGAGGCCCAAGTAGTCCTAGAAGTATGGAAGTTCCATCACCCATCATGTGACACTTGGTGCCTTTTACTTCCCTCTGAAAGGGATTACACTGCACTCTGATAGGCACAGTTTATATTCCCATATTGACCAATGATTGGAATGGAAATATCAAAGAGGCAAACATTAGGTCTATAATTGTCTCTGACCATGTCCCCATATCCATAATAATACAGAACAATGAAATGGACAGCAAAATGCATAGTTGGAACTTCAATCTGCTTTTAATTCTTAGACAAGACACAAGAGATAAGCTTCAATAATATATTAACTTTTTCAACGAAAATATCATTTTCATATATTGTCTGGGACTTGATGAAAGCCATCTTGTGGGGATACTGCATTAAGGAAATGAGTGATTTAAAAAAAAAAAGAAAGAATGAGACCATCTTTACAGGACATTCATAAACTGGAAAGTTTACATAAAGCAAGGGAGAAACACAAAACCTACAACAATTAAAAAGTGTTGGATATTGCAATTACATTAAATTATACAAACCACAAATATTATGAATTTGGTAATAAGAGTTCTAAATTGTTGGTCAACTACATTAAGAAAAAGCAAAATGCTAATCATATTTATTCAAGAAGAAATCAGAGAGGGGAGTAACTATTTAATCATAAAACAATAAATGAATTATTTTATAAATATTGTAATAAAATGTATACTTCCACTAATCCTAAAACTGGGCATATCATGAAAATCCTGAAACCAGCCAACATGGAAAAATTGAAGCCAGGACATATGCAAAATTTGAATCAGGAAATTACAACAACAGAATTGCATGATACAATAAGACAATAAAAAAATATAAATCCCCAGGTACAGATGGGTGCTTTCACAAAGCTTTCTAGCCTCAACTTGCTCCGTTCATGATTTTACAGTTTAATCAAATCTTGGATAGTCATCCCATACCTGGCACATGGAAGTTATCCAGAGTTGCTTAAAGAACCTTGTATCTGACTATATTAAATTTGATCAGTACAGATTGATTAAAGGAAGGCAGATGGCAGAATCGATACAAAAGCTTCTCACTATAATATACCTGGGATCAAAAACAACGAAGAGCCATGCTCCATTGTCTCCCTTGATGCCACCAAGGCGTTTGACAAATTGGAATGGCCTTTCATACTGGGACTAGGGCAGTGAATGGGACTAAAACATACATTTCTAGATGCTTTACAGGCTCTGCCTCTGTACCATTCCAATCAAATGCTATTTAGAACCAATTATACAGATTCTTTACCGTTCCCTATACAGAGGGGAACAAAACAGGGACACCCCTTGCGGTTAAATTTTATTTGCTAGAGAGCTCCTAGCAAACAAAATGAGACAAGACCATTCCATTCAGGGATTGGTTGTGAATGGGCAACCTATGCAAATAAATTTATTTGCAGATAATATAGTCCTTACTTTGGCTAATGCTAAAAGGGACTTAGGGAGCAATCCTATAGCCACTAGACACTGTCTAGAGGCCCATAGGATTTTCAGGTTTCTGCGACCTTGGTTCCCAGAAACCGCAGTCCCTGCCCCATCCCCTCATAGCTAGCTCAGTTCTCTCTATTTCCTGCACTACCGCTCAAACATGTTGGAGGGGTTGTGCAGAGAAAGGAACTTCCACATGCTGGACATGCCCAGTAGCAAATAGGTTCTTCCTACAGGTTTCTGAAGAAGCTGAAAAAAATAACGAAACCAGTGGTAGATTTCTCACCAGTACTTGGCCTCCTATCAATCTATGAGGGAAAAAAACAATCTATGAGGGAGTTATTGAACAAAAAAATAATGTTTATGTGGGTGCCAGCCAGGTGAGACACTGTGGCAACTTGGAAGTTTCACTCTCCTTTGGACTAATAGCTTGTGGTCTCTTAACTAAGTTAACTAAGCAAATTTGGAGCTCAAGGTTTTGTCAAAGTACAAACAATTTTTATGACACATGGCACCAATGAACTGACTATTCAAATATGAATAAGGACACAAATTGTCTGCATGATACTCATGGTACTTCATGGAAAGACCTACTAAATTAACAGATGAATTAATTCTTTCTGTTGTTATATGAAATATCTGTAACAGTTGATAGCACTCCTGGAATTACTTTGGTTGTACTGCTGATTGCTTAATGATGAATTGTTATATGATGTTTGTTAGGAAACCTTAATAAAGAAATAATTAAAGAGAAAGGGAAGGAACTCCCCTGCTCTGGTAAAATTGGCATGACGGTGAGTTTTTCTTGTTCTTCCACTACATGTTACTCAGCTCAGCCATCTGCCATCCAGATGTATGTGCCTCAAGATCCTTCCTTCATTTGTACCTCCTCCTCCTGCTTTCCGATTGTGCACCACACCGTGGTCTGGAGGGATTCCCTGGACTGAGAAGTAGGAAGGAGGCCGAGTTGCATGCAGATGGCCTGGCTTTGTGGTGGAGAGCTGGACTGGAGGGCCTTTGTGTCATTTATGGAGCTAAAATGAAGTGCTGAAATACTCCTGGGAATGTGACATATGAAAACGTATATTCTGAATATCAAATAGTAATAAGCAAAAGAGGTGACAGAACTACAAGTGCTAAGAAAAGACCTAGGAACGGAAAGGTGGCTTTTAAGAGGTGACAGCAGTGGACAACCTGGAGGGGAGGTGCCTTGGGGTGGGCGGCAGCAGTGGCCATCTGGAGGGGGGTGCTTTGGGGTGGGCGGCAGCAGTGGATGATCTGGAGGAGAGGTGCCTTGGGGTGGGCTATCTGGAGGGGAGGTGCCTTGGGGAGGGTGAAGTGAAGTGGGGAGGTGTCTTGGGGTGGGTGATCTGGGGGGGAGATGTCCTGGGGTAAGCAATCTGGAGGGGAGGTGCCTTGGGGTGAGTGATCTGGAGGGGAGGTGCCTTGGGGTGGGCAATCTGGAGGGGAGTTGCCTTGGGGTGGGTGAAGTGAAGTGGGGAGAGATCTTGGGGTGGGTGAGGGCAGTGGGAGGGGGAGGTTTGAGATCACTGGCAGCTGGGAGAGAGGGCAATGAGCCCCGTCTGCCCCGTGGCAAAAGCCTGCCGGGGTGGAGGATGATCGCTGATGCAGACACTCTGCCATATGCCCACCTCTTTTGGCGGCAAGAGCAGACTCCGAAAGACAATCAGGTCTCACCAGCTCTTCCCAGAGATTGTGACGTTTGCTGGAAGGGAGTCTCATGATGGCCAGGATTTCCCAGCTGGCAGGAGAAGGTGAGACGTGAGGGCTTCTCCCTGCGTGGCCCGGCCTCAGTTGCGGGCAGCAGGCAGTGCAGTGCAGTGCAGTGCAACCCACCCATCCTTGATCTTGTGGGGAACCTCAGCCTTTAGCGGGTTGCTCCTTGAAGGGCCCAGAAGGACTTCTTTCGTGCCATCCTGATCGGCTGGGGAGGGGCAGTCTCCTCACCTTCCTCGGGGTAACTTCTTTACGCCAGGGGTGGATCCTGAGGAATGTTTCGCTAATGCCCCCCACAACGTGGCAGGCGAGACAGGAGTGGGGGAGGAGTAAGGCCCACAGGTTGTGGGGCTTCTTCCAGCCCTGTCCCAATGCGCTTAGCATAAGACGTCGGGGAGCTGTTCAGTGGCTGTGCAGGATGGCAGGGGTAAGGACAGCCCAGCAGGGCTGGATGGTTGCTGGAGATGGAAACGGAACTTCGCTGAAGTGTATGGCAAGATGCAGGGCTTCGGCATGGCCCCCGAGAGCTATTTGCAGCTGGGTCGCCAGACCAGTTCCTTGGTAGGAACAGTAGCCTAGAGAAGCCATCTCTCTCAATCTCTCTCTCTCTCTCTCTCTCTCTGTCTCACTCGCACACACACACACACACACACACACACACACACACACAGAGGGCATAACTACACCAGCCTAAAATCCTGTATTTAAAATGGGGCTTTCTGCTTCTGTTTTAAATGCAGGATCACAACGTGCTTTCTTTCCCCCCACCCCCTTCCCCTTCCTTCTCCCCGTAGCTGAGTCTTCCATTATCTTTCACTGATCTCGCTCCTCTTCTTGCCGCTTTAACTCTTTTCATGGAGGAAACTGAAGCGGAAACAACAGAGTAATTTGATAGCTCATTATCTGCAATCCATTTAAAAATGGAACAAAGGGCATTTAGTGCAGGAGATGCCTTGAATGACTTCCGTGAAGGAGCAATTTCAAAGGATAAAAGCTCAGAGTAAAGGAGCCCTGAGCAAAGGGAAGTCATGGCTGAAGTGGAACGGAGGAGAGAGGGCAGCTGAGCTGAGCCAAGCAACTGGGCTACTCGAGCCCCCAGGTGTCCAGTGTGTGGCTCGTCCTGCTTAAGAGCTGCCTCTGCCCCCCGCTGGTGGAGCGCTGTGGCATTTCGCTCCCTCTCTCCCCGCATTTGGTAGAGCTGCTCTTTCCACAGAACTGTTTTGCTGCAAAACTCCAGGACCTCAAGCCCTGTGACTCCTGTCCCAGGCAAGGGAAGTTTCTGGCTTCGCTCAGAGCGACGCCTGCTGGCCAGTGAGGCACATTGTACATTGTACTTCTAAAAAACTCAGTCGAAGCCAATGTGAATTTCCTAGGGATGGTACAAACCCCCCTTACCTGGAGTCCGCAGGGGGTCCATGGGGGGGAGGCGATCCGTCCCATCCCCCTGGAATCCTCGCTGGCCGGCTCCACAGCGAGTCCGTGGAGCTGCCAGCCGGCTCTGCCTACTGGCGGACTTCTGTCCACTGCGGGTCTGCAGTCACGAATGGTGTCTGGTGTAGCGGACGCCATTTGCGTCCCTGCTCTTTGCCGTGATAGGCTACGTAAAGATTTACGTAGCCTATCACGGCAAAGAGAAGGGACGTAAATAGCGTCTGCTACGCTGGACGCCATTTTCTTCCGCAGACTGGCTGCGGATGGACCAGACCTGGCCGGTGGCAGGTAGGATCCGTTCTGGGGCAACTTCGTGGGGTGGTGGAGGTGGATGGTCCGTTCTGCCATGGACTCCGAGGGGCTGGATTCTTTAGAATCCGGCCTCATTGGAATTCACGGTGGAATTCTCTAACATCCCTAGAATTTCCTTAGCCCTGTAGGAATGGAGTAATCCCCAGAACAAAGCCCCCAGGCCCAGGGCCCCTTAGTTTGGAGCCATGCTAGTTAAAACAGGGTTGGCTGGTTTCAACCTGTCATGCAGACATGCCCTTGGGTAGATGATAGCAAGTACCTTCTACGATTTGCTGTCCTGGGACTCTGCCAGAGGTGCAGCTTTCTAAGCGGAGCAGCTGATAAATGCCTGATCCATATTATGCTGAAAGACCACTGCTGAACATCTGGGACCTGTATCCAGACGTGAGGCAACTCGAGAGGCTTCTGGCTGGGACTGAACTTCCATGAAAATGGAACAGCAAGCAAAGCACTGGACCAGAAGAATTCTGCCCCTGCCAGGATGGAGCCCACAGGCCAAGACAATTGTGCAGTCTGGGGGGAAAACAAACGGGGGAGAATTGCAGGAGGGCTCTGTCACTCTATCTGTCTATCTATCTATCGTATTAGTTGAATCATTTAAACAATTGAGTTCTATGAGACAAAGTAAACAGGTTGCAGTGCGGAACTGCCAGGCCAGCCCTGCCATTAGGCAGAGTGAGGAGGTGGATGCTGGAAGGGGTGGGCGGGCAGGGAATGGCAGGGAGGTATTGGAGGGCAGAGCTATGTGTGCTGGGCAGCCGTCCTGCACCCTGAAAGCTATCTTGCTGCAAGTGGGTGTGGTGGAGACACTGTCCCCTCACCAAGGTTGAAGTAAGAAGCAGCTGCCAGTGCAGTAGGTTTTTGTACATGGAATCCTTCACCTCAGGCAGCAAAATGTGTTGGGTTAAATTCAATTTTAGTCCTACTTACAGTAGTCCCATTGAAATGAATAGGACTTAAGTTAGTAATGAAAAGAACACAGTTACACACAGCTGAAAAATCAAATCTTGTTTGATTTTTCACTACAGGTAGGGGCAGGAATTCTGTTTAGCGCCTGTAAACTCAGTTAGTAAATTTGTAATTATTGTCTCAAAATGACTGCTACTGTATGAGAAACACAGGACTCTATAGAACCAAACCCAAACTTTCAAGAATGCACAACGGTGACTCTACTCACATGTTGGGAAACTGGGCATAACTGTCTGTCACTAAAATATACTTTACAGCAATAATTTTAATAAGGATTGAAATAAATAACTATGCTGGGAATCTTCCAGAGAGGATTGAAAAAACATTTTCCCCCATGGCTTCATTATTTTCAGACATTTTACATCTCCAGTCCTTCAATAAAAGTGTTCTTATTACATAGAGTTTAGAAATCATTTTGGGGGAGAGTAAAGGCTGGGTAACCATATAAAAATACTTTGTCTTAAATTTAAAAAAAAATCAAAATCCAAAGCTGTTCAATTTTTTGTAAAAAACAAAAATGGTCCATGATAAAAAATGGGGGGAAAAACTTTTTTCCCAAATTTTTCTGATTTTTTTCTGGGCCTTCACATCTCTACCCCGGTTGAGCCCCTGAGGCTCCAATACTTTCTCTCACATATGTGAATGGCTACCATTCATTTGTTGAGCCAGGACAGGAGCTGCACTCAGGGACATCACAGGCAAAACCTGCCCATCTCTGCCCCAAATGCAGCTTCTGCCTTGTGGGAGGGGAAGGCAGGACAGGTTTGGAAGAGGAGGCCTGGCCTTGTCCCGTTTTGCCTAATCAGTGGACACCACTTTAGCATTTGGGGTTTAAAATCTGTATTTTAAATCTCTGCATTGTGGCTAGGTTTGGTTGTACTGTTATATTGTGGTTTTCTTTTATATTTTATAAAATATAAAATATATATTATTATATTGTTTTATGCTGCACTTTGTGGTTTTAATTCTTGTGAACCGCCCAGAGAGCTTTGGATATTGGGTGGTATAGAAATAAATAAATCAATAAAATCTGTACCTGAAGCATCTATGGATCTCAGGTTAATCCATTCAGCAAAAACTCTTGTTCCGTGTCTATTGGATGCCACAACATCTCTTCAATAAGGGTTTGTCTAAGTCAGCTAATTGCTGGAGCTGTAACACAGCTAATGCTTCTTTTAACCATATGTTTTGGCAACGCCCAATAGTTGCCTCTTTCTGGGAGGAAGTTATTATACAGATACACTCTTTAATATTTACTGATGTACATGTCCTTTTAAATTATCTACCTGCTTCCTGGAAGTTAATGCATGGTTGGTGCAAATGGATTCTCTGCACCCTTTTGACAGCTAAAGGACCGATATTACAACACTGGAAGGATAAATGCTCACCTCCTATAATGCAATGGACTGAAGACCTTACAACTCTTTCAACATTTGAACGGGTGGTATTCACACCTGCGAATGGATACTTACTTGGATCTTTGGTCTGCTTTTTATGTATAATTCTTAGAAAGCCATATTTCCATATATACGTACATTTCATATGCATGTATCGTAATCGATATATACACATTTTTGTAGCTACATTCCCCCCGCTTTTTTGTTTTGTTTTTTGTTGAAATTTCACAACTATGAAATTAATTAGAAAAAAACTGTCTTGATGTGATGTAAATCCATTCTGGCTGCAGCAAAGTTATCCAGCGTCTTGATTGCCAGAAATTATGATTGTCCTGGAACAATTCTGAACTGCTCTGACAGAGAACAATGCTGCCTTTCCAGAAGCTCAAGGCAACAACCATAAAACACACACACACACACACACACACACGACGAAGTGCCCCTGATGAATAATGAAATTGTCCAGTCCTTCTGAAAAGTAATGGCCATCGTGTGGCAGTGAATCCCACAAATGGACTGAGGCGATGTGCGATGGAGTACGTCCTATCCCTCCTCAGCCTCCTGCCAATTTCCCCTCGGGTAACCCCGAGGAGAAAAAAATACATCTCCCTCCCTCCCCACCACGCATAATTTCTGTTTGGGTCGAGTCTTACTTGCAGGCACAGGCAGGCGGGGAGCGGAGGTGGAGTTTCGAGTCCGGGCTCTTTCGTGTCCTGCCTTAAGCCAGCAGTTTCAGATCCACCTCCGGCCCCAGCAACATCCCCTCCGCCTCCAGCCTCTCCGCACGATGCCGGCTCTCTGGGTCGGCCCGTCTTGCTTGCTCCTGCTCAGCTACTGCTGCTCAGCGGCGCTCGGGCAGCCGGACGCCCCCGCCAACTGCCCGCCCTGCGCCCCGGCCGAGTGCCCCGCGCTGCCGCCCCGGGGCTGCCCGCTGGGCAAGGTGCGTGACAGCTGCGGCTGCTGCTGGCGCTGCGCCCGCGGCGAGGGCGAGGCGTGCGGCACCGGCACCTCGGGCGGGGGCACCGTCGTCTGGGGACGCTGCGCGGCCGGCCTGGAGTGCCGCCGTCGAGCCAAAGGCCGGCCGGCCGGCGTGTGCGTCTGCAAAAGCCGCTACCCGGTGTGCGGCAGCGACGGCCTCACTTATCCCAGCCCCTGCCAGCTGCGGGCGGCCAGCCTGCGCGCCGAGAGCCGAGGCGAGCGCCCCGTCGGGCAGCGCAACAAGGGGCCTTGCGAGCAAGGTAGGGCCCGCCGCCTGCGCGCGGGGCGCGAGGGAAGGTCGGGGGTGAGAGGGCGCGGCGCAGACCGCGAGCGGCTTGGCGAAGCTAAGGCGGCAGAGTCGCGCGCGCGCTTGAACCTGGCCGTAGCTGAAGCCCCGCTGGACTTGGTGGGCCTTGCTTCTCACCCTGAGGGAACGTGCACAGCTGCGCGTGCGTGCTGGCAGTCGAATGTGCACTTGCCTAGCCTGTCCCGCCCTGGCTTCTGGAGCGCAGCGGTAATTATGTGCAGTTATTCATTTATTTATTTATTACATTTATATCCCGCTTTTTTTCCCTCTTGCAATGAATCCAAGGTGGCCCACATGGTCCTCCTCTCCATTTTATCCTCCCAACACGCCTGTGAGGTAGGTTAGGCCGAGAGTCAATGACTGCCCCATGGCCGAGTGGGGACTAGAACCCGGATCGCCCGAGTATCAGTACAGTGTTCTGACTGCTATAGCACACTGGCTTTTAAAGAGTTTTCTTAAAACACACACACACCTTAACAACAAACCTATTTAAGAATATTGAATTTCACAAAAGATGCAACTCAAACACATTTTACTGAGCATGTGAGGTTATTTCACCTCATCCTCACAACAACACCATGATGCTTGAGCGAAAATGACTTTCCCAAGATTTTCATGCCTGAGTAGGGACATTGAGCCAGGCTGCAATCCTATGCACATGCCTGGGAATAAACTCCTTGGCACTTCTGAGTGCAGGCCTGGCACCAGCATTCTCAGCCCATGGGGCGCTCTGTAGCTGACTGTCCTGGGGCGGGCACCCTTAAAAATATCTATCTGGTGGTTAGTCCACTATTCGATATCAGGCACCTGTTGGCACCAATTTCATTTTTCCCACAATGCTCTCACCCACTTTGAAAGCCTAAGTAGCAGCCAACCCCAGCCACTCATTTCTAAAAGAAACTGTGCCCATTAAATATGCATGAGCAGACTGTGATAATTCTTTGAGGGGCTGGGGCACTCTGCACTTGCTCAGAGTCACTGTTAGTTTATTGTTTGTTGTTGTTCAGTCATTCAGTCATGTCCGACTCTTCATGACCCCATGGACCATAGCACGCCAGGCCTTCCTGTCCTGCGCTCTCTCCCGGAGTGTGCTCAAGTCCATATTCATTGCATCAGTGATGCTATCTAGCCATCTCATCCTCTGCCGTCCCCTTCTCCTTTTGCCTTCAGTCTTTCCCAGCATCAGGGTCTTTTCCAGGGAGTTTTCTCTTCGCATTAGGTAGCCAAAATATTTGAGCTTCAGCTCCAGTATCTGTCCTTCCAATGAGCACTCAGGGTTGATTTCCTTTAGGATGGACTGATTGGACCTCCTTGCAGTCCAGGGGACTCGTAAGAGTCTTCTCCAGCACCACAGTTCGAAAGCATCAATTCTTCGGCGCTCAGCCTTCCTTATAGTCCAGCTCTCACAGCCATACATTACTACTGGGAAAACCATAGCTTTGATTATACAAACCTTTGTCGGCAAGGTGATGTCTCTGCTTCTTACTATGCTGTCTAGGTTGGCCATAGCTTTCCTCCCAAGGAGCAAGCGTCTTTTAATTTCATGGCTACAGTCACCGTCAGCGGTGATCTTGGAGCCCAAGAAAATAAAATCTGTCACTGCTTCCATTTCTTCCCCTTCTATATGCCAGGAAGTGATGGGGCCAGATGCCGTGATCTTCGTTTTTTTAATGTTGAGTTTCAAACCAGCTTTTGCACTCTCCTCTTTCACCCTCAACAAGAGGCTCTTTCGATCCTCTTTGCTTTCTGCCATTAGGGTGGTATCGTCCGCTTATCTGAGGTTGTTGATAATTCTCCCGGCAATCTTAATTCCGACCTGTGATTCATCCAACCTGGCGTTTCTCATGATGTACTCTGCATATAAGTTAAATAAGCAGGGCGACAATATGCAGCCTTGTCGTACTCCTTTCCCAGTTTTGAACCACTTGGTTGTTCCATGTCTGGTTCTCACTGTTGCTTCTTGACCCTCATACAGGTTTCTCAGGAGACAGGAAAGGTGGTCTGGTACTCCCATCTCTTTAAGAATTTGCCACAGTTTGTTGTGATCCACACAATCAAAGGCTTTAGCGTAGTCAATGAAGCAGAAATAGACGTTTTTCTGGAATTCTCTTGCTTTCTCCATGATGCAGCGAATGTTGGCGATTTGATCTCTAGTTCCTCTGCCTCTTCGAAACCCAGCTTGTACTTCCAGTAGTTCTCGGTTCGCATACTGCTGAAGCCTAGCTTGTCCATGTGCCAGTCAGGACAGCAAGGTTGTGCAGAGGGGCATTGTCAGTGGCTGTCATTCAACTCTGGAATTCTCTACTCTCGAGATTTGCCTGAGCCTGTGTATCTTTTGGCAGCCAGGAATTGGGTAGGGTAATTAACAGATTTTGTTACTGATCAATGTCCCTTGGAATGGGACATGCTATATACAGCCTGATCCTATGCAGAATTTAAATCAATACATGTGATCTCATCTAATGTTGCATGCAGAGGTTGTGTGGTCCAGCAGGACTGCTCTCATCTCCTAAGTCAAATTAAAGTGTGGTTAGTTCATCATCTTGGGGGCAGGGCAGTACTCCAAACATGGTAATCGTATATCTGGTCCATGATATAAGAATTGCCTTGCTAGGTCAGATCAAAGAGCCTCCTATAGTCCAGTATTCTGGTTGGTGTGGTTAAACATGGATCTGCCCCAGACATCTAGAAAGAGGGGGTTGGGGTTATCCATTTTTAACACCAGAAGAGACAGCCAGGTAAAAGGCGTGAGCCGTCTCCCTTCCTGCTGCTTACCTCCCACAGCCCCTCTTTCCAAGGACTTTTCTCTCAGCTAAGCACCCCTCCAGTATCAGAGCTCAGTTGAGGAGAAAATCCTTGAAAAGAGCTGGGGGAGGGGGAGTTTAAGCAGCAGGCATGATGTGGATTCTGTACACCTTGCCTGATGTATACACCCCTTTTAATATTATAAATGTCCAATTCTGTGGGATGGATCCAGATTTATGCTGGATCAACTGTACCGGCAGGAGGGGTCTGCCCTTCTTCCCACGGCAGCCCCTTCAGCCCCCTGAAAATGCTACACAGGGAGTCAGGAGACCCTGCTGAATGGGATGAGCTGAATGTGGGAGGGGGGTCCCCAAAAATCAGGCAGAGGGACTTTCCATGAGCAGAGCCCTTCCCCTCACAGAAGGTCCCTTTCTCTCATGGAAAACAGATCTTGGATCCAACCCTGTGTGATTAAGACAAGTCTGTGTTTAAACGATCCACCACCACCACTCCTAGTCTGGTCCTTAGAGTAGTGATGAAAGTGAGTGGGGAAGATCAGGCACAAAGTACAGAAAAAAGCTGTAACCTTTAAAAGTTTAAATGCCCGACTATGTTCTCAGAACATTGTCAAGGTGGGGGCAAGGGCTTAGGCCTACGTGGAGCCCTGCCATCTCCCCCAGAGGGAAGTCTTGTTCCTTAATTCTACGTGTTTGCCGACAGGCTGTAGTTGCTCCATGGTGAGAGAAAGGCACAGAGATAACTTTAAAAACACACACATAACTAAGCAGTATGACGTCATGTCACTTTCTTTAAAGAAGAGCATGGCCTCAGACAGGAGGAAGTGGAGATCAAGGGATATAAGAACGTAAGAAGAGTCCTGCTGGGAGGCTACAAGACTAACCATTCTTGCAACCATTCTTTTTTTATTGCCTCAGAGACTGTGGAAGCTTGATTCAGCTGTTGTGGTTAGTGGCAATTGATAGATCCATCCTCCCGGAATGCATTTAATCCTTTTTAAAGCCCTCTAAGCTAGCGAACATCATCACTTCTTGTGGCAGTGAATTCCCTAATCGAATCATGTGCTATGTGATAAAGTACTTCCTTTTGTACCTGAATTCCAGCTGTCCAGCCATCCTAGTTTTAAAATGCGCATTTTCGAGGGGGGAACCACAGGGTTGCTGTGGGGTGGCAACAACATCATGTGACGTGAATGACGCTGAAGTGTTCTCCCTCCACACTAAATCACATGTGTAGGTGACCCCAAGTCTGCTGTGTTAAGTTGGTCCACCTTGCCCAGCCCCATGCTTAACTGTGCTGGGTGTTCAGTAATTCCAGTCTTAAACCCACTTGTTCAGTTGTTCAGTCGTGTCTGACTCTTCATGACCCCATGGACCATAGCACGCCAGGCTTTCCTGTCCTCTGCTCTCTCCCGGAGTGTGCTCAAGTCCATATTCATTGCATCGGTGATGCTATCTAGCCATCTCATCCTCTGCCCTCCCCTTCTCCTTTTGCCTTCAATCTTTCCCCGTATCAGGGTCTTTTCCAGTGACTTTTCTCTTCGCATTAGGTGGCCAAAATATTTGAGCTTCAGCTTCAGTATCTGTCCTTCCAATGAGCACTCAGGGTTGATTTCCTTTAGGATTTGACTGATTTGACTTCCTTGCAGTCCAGGGGACTCGTAAGAGTCTTCTCGAGACACCACAGTTCGAAAGCATCGATTCTTCGGCACTCTGCCTTCCTTAAAGTCCAGCTCTCACAGCCATACGTTGCTACTGGGAAAACCATAGCTTTGATTATACAAACCTTTGTCGGCAAGGTGATGTCTCTGCTTCTTACTATGCTGTCTAGGTTTGCCATAGCTTTCCTCCCAAGGAGCAAGCGTCTTTTAATTTCATGGCTACAGTCACCGTCAGCGGTGATCTTGGAGCCCAAGAAAATAAAATCTGTCACTGCTTCCATTTCTTCCCCTTCTATATGCCAGGAAGTGATGGGGCCAGATGCTGTGATCTTTGTTTTTTTAATGCTGAGTTTCAAACCAGCTTTTGCACTCTCCACTTTCACCCTCAACAAGAGGCTCTTTCGATCCTCTTTGCTTTCTGCCATTAGGGTGGTATCGTCCACATATCTGAGGTTGTTGATAATTCTCCCGGCAATCTTAATTCTGACCTGTGAGTCATAGAATCATAGAATAGTAGGGTTGGAAGGGTCCTACAAGGCCATCGAGTCCAACCCCCTGCCCAATGCAGGAATCCAAGTCAGAGCATCCCCGACAGATGGCTGTCCAGCCTCGCCTTGAACGCCTCTAGTGTGGGAGTCATCCAACCCAGCGTTTCTCATGATGTATTCTGCATATAAGTTAAATAAGCAGGGCGACAATATGCAGCCTTGTCGTACTCCTTTCCCAATTTTGAACCAATCGGTTGTTCCATGTCCGGTTCTTACTGTTGCTTCTTGACCCTCGTACAGGTTTCTCAGGAGACAGGTAAGGTGGTCTGGTACTCCCATCTCTTTAAGAATTTGCCACAGTTTGTTGTGATCCACACAATCAAAGGCTTTAGCATAGTCAATGAAACAGAAATAGATGTTCTTCTGGAATTCTCTTGCTTTCTCCATGATACAGCGAATGCTGGCGATTTGATCTCTAGTTCCTCTGCCTCTTCGAAACCCAGCTTGTATTTCCGGTAGTTCTCGGTTCACATGCTGCTGAAGCCTATCTTGTAGGATTTTGAGCATAACCTTTTGGGAGTAAGTCCTGTTGCAAAAATGGCTCTTCGACTGCAGTCCTAAACACATTTACTAGTGAGTAGGTTTCATTGAATAGAAAGATACTTACTTCTGAGTAAATTTGCTTAGGACTGCTTTTAACGTCTAAGTAAACGCTTTTAGGATCAGAACTGAAAGGCAATTTCTCAAGGAGCTTTGTGATTTGGGGGGAGCCTGGCTGTGGAAAACAACAGTGGGGGAAGACCTGTGTGATCTTTGGGAAAGAGCACATCTGGCTGCTGTGCAAAATTCAGAAATTTAGTAGTGCTGCTGTGGCAGTAATTATCAAACTGTGCATGCATGCAGTGGGATCTTCTCAAACTGGGGAGAGGTAAGGAGCGGGGTACCGCAGGGCTCAGTCCTGGGCCTAGTGCTGTTCAGCATTTTTATTAATGACTTGGAGGAGGAGGTGCAGGGAATGTTGATCAAATTTGCAGATGACACAAAATTGGGCGGGACAGCTAATACCGTGGAAGACAGAAACACAATTCAAAGTGATCTTGATAGACTGGAGCGCTGGGCAGAAAACAATAGAATGACATTTAAAAGGGATAAATGCCAAGTTCTGCACCTAGGAAAAAGAAACCAAATGCACAGTTACAAGATGGGGGATACGTGGCTCAACCACACTACAAGCGAGAAGGATCTTGGAATTGTTGTCGATCACAAGCTGAATATGAGCCAACAATGTGATGTGGCTGCAAAAAAGGCAAATGCTCTTTTGGGCTGCAGTAATAGAAGCATAGCTTCCAAATCCCGGGAAGTACTAGTTCCCCTCTACTCAGCACTGGTTAGGCCTCATCTGGAGTATTGTGTCCAGTTCTGGACACTTTAAGAAGGATGCAGACAAGCTGGAGAGGGTTCAGAGGAGGGCAACAAAGATGATCAGGGGACTGGAAACAAAGCCCTAGGAAGAGAGACTGAAAGAACTGGGCATGTTTAGCCTTGAGAAGAGAAGACTGAGGGAAGATAGGATAGCGCTCTTCAAGTACTTGAAAGGTTGACACAGAGAGGAAGGCCAGAATCTTTTCTCGATCATCCCAGTGCAGGACATGGAATAATGGGCTCAAGTTACAGGAAGCCAGATTCCAGCTGAACATCAGGAGAAACTTCCTGACTGTTAGAGCAATGCAACAGTGGAACCAATTCCCTAGGGAGGTGGTGGGCTCTCCCACACTGGAGGCATTCAAGAAGAGGCTGGGCAGCCATCTGTCAGGGATGCTCTGACTTGGATTCCTGCATTGAGCAGGGGGTTGGACTCGATGGCCTTTTAGGCCCCTTCCAACCCTACTATTCTATTATTCTTCTATGAGTATGTGTACGCTAATCTGAATAGTGTGCATGCATATTTTGTGTCTGGTGACCAGCTAGTGCATGCAATGTGTCCCCAAGCTCCGTGTTTCTTACCCTTCCTTGGTTATTAAAATCCTGGTTTGGGGCAACTATAGTATATTATATTTTTCCACATTTGGTTTGCACTTAAAAAATAGAAATATGTGGGTATTTGTCATAGAAGTTTGAAAGTTATCTCAAGGTTTGTCTGGTCTGATCTTCTGCAGTGGCAGGGTTCCACAGGCAAAAGCACCCACAGTACAGGCCAAGTTAAGCATTATTTGCAGTTGAAGCTATTAGGTCTAACAGATGCCTTCTTTTTAGGACACAGTTCACATGATATTTTGGAACCTCTGTTGCTGTGCATATTTTCCACAGGAAGTGTGACGAAAGGGAATTAAACCCTCTTTTTACAAGAGACGAACAATTTGCTTTGTTAAGGATAAGTTGCTTGTCATGCCATGAATTTGAAAAAGCACCCCATGCTGGAAAGATGTCATTGAACTCTTGGAAAACAGTACTTCAGGGAGGCCACCCATTAAAGAATGTTTAGTTAATTCATTATCTGCCCTTTAACCAACTTAAATCAAGTTGCGTCTTACCAAAATTTCAGTGCAAGTGCCTTTTAAATATTTTGAAGGAACTGCAAGATAGCATTATCTTTAATCATGTAGTAAACAAAAGCTACCATGCATTGTTAGAAGGAAAGGCCATCCTTTGGCCACAATACAGGTGAGCTTAACCTATTGAAATTAGTGGACTTCAGCATGTGTTTGGATTGTAGCTTTAACATTTCCTTGCTTTGTTTTTACATTCCTAATTACTGTGGCACACCAGTACCAAAATAGCAACAACCCCCCCCAAACCCCCCACACAAGTGTGTGCAAAGCCTCACTAAAATGTGCCTTTATCAAATAAAATTGACCATCAGCAATAACTCAAATAAAGTTTTTACTTGACTGATTTACAGATTTTCAACTATTTACAGCTGCAGTCCTCAACAGAGCCACTCCTGGTGTTGGAGAAGTCCTACTGAGCTCAGTGAGACTTTTCCCCAAGGAAACATGCTTAGGATGGCACTGTACCCCTTGCAGCCCATATCAAGTGGCAGGATCCTAACCTAGTGCAACAGCACAACCCAGCTTCATGTGCCAGTGCTGGAAGTTGTGTTTTTTTAATCTTAGATCTTCTCTGACTATTGCTTCAAAAAGTTGCTTCAAAAGTCTGTATATACCATGTTGTTTAAGAAGAAAACTCCTGTATTTAAGTCTTGTAACAGGCTATTAGTGACTGGACAATTAACTGATTTTAACACAAAACTTTCCTTATGAACATGTGTCTGTTGTTTTGATTCCATTATTCACACTTGTGAGTGTTCCTGTTATTGTTGGTATGACATGAGGCTGTTGGTAGATAGTTTTTTATACCCTGCTGTGCCACTGAAGAAAATGGCTGGAGAAGGTAGTGCGACACTGATAAATGATTAGAGGTGAGAGCAGTGAGCAAGTAGGAAGCAAGCATGAAGTCACCAACTTGCCAGCAACCAGATTAACAGAGGGCATCATCATACAGTGTATTCTGCTTGAGGCAAGCTGTTTCTGAGGGTAGAGTTTATGCAGATTTGCCTTCCATGTGCTTGCTATTTGCATTTGGGCAAAAAATTTAACTGTCTCTGCCTTCATGAAAATGTAGATGTACCAGGTAATAAGTCCTGGTATTTGAGGTTCCCTCCAAGGGCATGACAGAGTCCCAGAGGATACCCTGCTCTGACTGTTTGTTGAGCTTTCAAGTATCTTTGTCACAGTGAATCACTATAACTCCTGAAAATGAGCTTTACACTTTTCAGTGTAACAAAATAAAATCAAATTATTGGTTATTTTGCAGTGCTCAGTCTTATGCATGGGCTGGGAACATACAGATCAAAGGAAAGGGACCACACAGGATGGAGATTTGCTTTAAAGTTGCCAAAGAAAGGTCCCTAAGGAAACTTCATAGAGCCATTGCAGTTTATCCCTGGAGGTAGGTCAGCAGCGCTCTCAATAAGGAAATCTACTAACTTCTGAGGAACAGCTGAGGGACATTTAGCCACTGCTGGTGAGCAGAGTTTGCACATTATTGTGGTATATGCCAATCCACTACCCACCCCCCCAGAGCAAAGTCTCCAAACCTGTTATCAGTTCCAGGTCTCAGCTATGAAAAGGTGAAGTAACAATAAAAAGAGGGCGGATTTGATCTCATCAGAATGTCATTCTCCCATCCCAGTGTGATCATTACCAATCCTCCCATAAATCTAGGATTAGGGAGATGGACTTCCAGGTTGGAGGGTGTGACTTCCAATTTAAGTGGCTTAGGGAATTTGAGATTGATAGTTCGTTAAGTTTTAAAAATATTGCAGTAGAAGTTATACCCCTAACTAACCTAGTCACTTTCTATTAATGGCTGTTGTAGGTTCCTAGCAAAAGATATTATCTACAAAAATCCTCAGGGTGCAGTACAGATGGATCTAGTTAAACTGCCACCTACATCATCTCAAATCCCCCTGCAAATGCAGGGTGCAGTGTTGAATTGCATGCAGCTGTGCTGTCTGTGTTCCTTATGCTGTTATGCAAATGCATTGTGCTTTTATCCTTCACATAGGTGAAATATAGTTATTACATTTATATTCTTCCTTTTTCTTCCAAGGAAACCAACACAGCTCCACCTCTTCATTTTATCCTCAATTTATTTAAATGAACATTCCAAGTCAAATTGGAAACTAGCTGTTACGTATGACTTTAGTCTTTCTGTCTCTAAGGAGAATTGAAACCTAGGTTATCAGCCATTTGCAAATAAAGTTTTAATAAGAGTTAGTTAAAGTTTGTTCCAGCCTCTAGTCTTATGTGTGGCATCAATTTATAAAGTGTACAGCTGCAAATATGAGATTATCCAAACAGATGTAATCTAAACTTGTTTTTAGACCCCATTTTAAGAGAAATTCATCCTTGTACCATACTTGGCAAAAGTATAATCATGTTCATGAAGTATTAACTGGCAGGATCGCAATCAAAAAAGTTTCAGATTCCTAGGCACCAGAAGCCACTGCCAGCCTCTATAAGAAGGATGAAAAAACATTCTGAATGGGGATTTAAGAGATCAGGCACTTGAGATTTTTCTAGGCTTGTGTCAAGGGGTTTTATGAAATGTTTCACCCTCTCAGTTTCCTTGGCAATAAAAGTCACAGGATGAGTTTCCTTGTGAGTGTGAGAGACTTTTTAGAGTTTATGAAATATCTGCTTATTTATAGGTTTAGGGGATGAGCAGATGAGAAGCAAGTAGGTACACTGGCAGTGTTAGCTCATTAAAAAAGCATTAGTTCACTATCCTGAGATGCTGACCTGGTTTGCACATGATGACAGACAACAAAGCATGGTTTGTTGAATTGTGGGTTGTTTTTACATGTGAATCTGGAACTATGGGTTAACTATGGGTTGTTAATCAATCCAGGAAGAGAACCCATGGTTTGCTGTTGGGTTGTGAACTGTGTCTAAACTGGGGCAGCAGGTGGGCATGGGGAGAGAGATTTGGTACAGGATGCTATTTTCAGTTAACCCATCTAGTTCTGCCTTAACTTTTAAATG
Source organism: Heloderma suspectum (assembly GCF_057233095.1). Taxonomy (NCBI): domain Eukaryota; kingdom Metazoa; phylum Chordata; class Lepidosauria; order Squamata; family Helodermatidae; genus Heloderma; species Heloderma suspectum. The sequence goes on from NC_139459.1 coordinate 141,104,055, forward strand.
AAACTCAGTGGTATTAGGCTATGGGAGGAGGAAGAGAAAATTATAATGCTTTTAAAGGCTCCTTGCTATTCTGTAATGCTACTAAACTGGTCACTCAGGGCAACAGGGATTTGGTTCCAATAAGCCCCTAAATAAGTGCTTTAATTCCAAATATTTTCAGAAAAGCATGCATATGACCTTTGCTGAATCAGGACGTTGGAATGATGCCCAGTACACAAACTCCTTGGGGTTATGATAAGGTCGTCATTTCTTTTCCTCATTTAATCCATGTTGCATTTTTGTTGGGACTAAACCTCTAGTCCAATAGAAAAAGGTATTTAAGAGGGATTGTCAGTCTTCTGCAAATCTTGCTGACAATATTTCCACACAAACTACTTTATACTCAGCTGCAGATCAAGGGATCTCCCTACGGAGCCCTCTTTTCTCACCTGAAATGAGAGGGCGTTCTGATTGACTTGACCTCCCAGATGCCAAAACATAATTTCACAATAATAAGGCCTGCATGTTAATCTTGCTGTTTGCGATCTGTGGCTCACACGCTACAGTGGGTGGGTGTGATTCTGGAATGAAAACAATGAAGCGTTCCCATGGAACATCATTGTAGAATAAGTAAGCAAAATGAGTTTATTTGCTGGGAACAGTGCAAATAATAGAGAAAACTAAAAGTGGTCACCGATGTCTTCTGGGGAGAAGTTCCAAGAAGTACGGTGGAGGCTTACTATTGTAGCTGATGATTTCCAGCCATGTCTGTTCACTTTCCTTAATGTGGCAACTTTGTAACCATAGAGTTTTTGTTTTACATAGGGTCAAATCTGTTTGCAAAATTTTGTTCAAGACGCATGTCCTGTTAATTAGAACATGTTATTGTTTGCCTGCTTTTCGCTAGGGCTCTGCCAAATACTCAATTGATTTCTGGATTGAAACTGGTGATTTTGGCAAAACTTTTCTTAACAAAATACTTCAATTATATAAATAGTCACCATGGTTTCCCTTGACTACTGCTGCTGCCTTTGTTTCCTCTTCAATTCTGTTTCTTCTTCCCTTTCCTAAATTAGTCACATGGAAAACCCCACCCAATCAGGACTCCTGATGCTAGGTCTAAATGATTACTATTACTGAGGGCAATTGAGAGTGAGGGCAAGTGAGGGAAATTTAATCAAGCAATTTTTTTGCAAGGTGTAATGAAAATGTAAAAAAGGTTTGCAAAAAAACAGTCTTGCTTTTCACAATTAGCTTCCAATTTGTGAAGATTCAACATTGATTTGAAGAATGTACTTTTGCCTTTCTAATTCCTGCTGAAATTGACAATCTGCACCCAATTTTATGTAATGAAAGGAGCAATGTAAGAAGAGCACAGGGCAGTTGTCTGTTCTTCATCTTGGCATGAATCCATTCTGGGAACTATTGAAAGAGAAAGTTGATGTTCAGTAGACTATTTAAGTCTTTCTGGGAACAGAAATGGCAGATGCTACTATATCCACCATTGGTAGCCCTAATCAAGCTTTGAAAACATTGTTCTTTGTGGTAGTTACCATGCACTGGGGACAACAACACCTCCCAAATATGACTACATCAAATATATCTTCTCATGGGGAATGGGTTCCTCTGTGCTCTAGCATCATGCCAAGGCCAGGCAGCAATTGAATTATTTTTGCACCAGCAAAAATTATGTAGTAGGGCCAGATTAAAAACATGTTTGTAACTTCTATAAATTGCAGGAAACACAGTCATTGTCATTTCAAGTATTGTGCAATGTTATCTTCTGCATGTTTACTTAGAGACAAGTCACCTGGCGCTTACTTACTCCCTAGAAAGTGTATTCAGGATTGTAGCTGAAATATAGATTGCCTCCTAGATTCACATAATTATAATAATGCTTTTTTCTAAGTGCTCAAAGTACCCCACATGCACTATTTGGCAGTCAGTAAGTGGTACACATGCATGTGCAAGTCTGCTCTCAGTGTGCTGGATGAACTGTAGAATGATATTAAGAGGGCACACCTGATGCAAGTGGAAAGAACAACTGAGAAAACAAGTGACATTTTACATGGGCATGTACTGGGTCCACTTTGCTGTGTGTGGCACAGATCCCTCCCATAGTGGCATCCTGAGAAACTTTCTTCGCTCCAGTCAAAGCTTCTTCAAAAAGCCCTACTCAGCAATATTTTTGCAGGTGGTGAAGGGGTTGGTAAACTCTCTGCCTCTGCTGTTGTCACCAGAAATAATTTCTAGCTGCTATGATGGGTTTGGTACACATTTTCCAGACAAACAGCTCAATCTTGCTTGAGAAAGGGTCTTTTCCACAGTGGCCCCACACCTCTGGAATAATTTGCCTTCGAGGGTCCACCAGGCTCCATCATTGCAGGCTTTTAAGAAGGCCCTGAAAACGTACTGCTTTACTCTGGCCTTCCCCTGATTATGTTTTATCAGACCTGGTTGTAGCTCCAGTTGTAAAGTTTATTTTATGCTTCTGTTCACTGTTTTTTAGAATGTTTGCTACTGTTGCTGATTAACTGTGTTTTTAATACTGTATTGGTTTTTATTATGTGTTTTTTTGTTGTTGTTGTATGCCACCTTGGGAAGGCTTCTGCCCTGAAAGGCAGCCAATATTTAAATAAATAAATAATCCAGTGCAGACTTAGGCACATCTAAGCCCATTGAAACCAATGAGCTTAAATGCTCCTAAGTCTATATAGGATTGCAACTAGTATCACTCTACTTTGGCATGACCTGGGACACTCTGCTGGCCTGCTGAATTGGCTTAGGGATGACTTACTTGTACTGACCTGCTTGTATTGTCCAAAATGGAAGTTGTGCTTGAGAGAATTAGGGGAGAAAACATTGATTTGAGATGCTTTCAGTAAGGCACAGGAAACTACATTTGCAAACCATTTATCAGTGGGACCAAAAAGTTTTTGTTTGTGTTCCCTGTGTTTTGGAGTGGAATGGTCTATGTTGTAGAACAGTGTAGCCTTTCACAGTTGTGACTGAGCACAACATGACAGGATGCAAGTGCTCCACTAACATCCTGGAGTTTGTCAAACTGTTCCATAGAAACATAAACTATATTGTAATTTCCTGTTCCATGAAGATGACACCGTTGCTTTTAATGCATGGAAAAATAGCCCTGAATAACCTCATTTGCACTTTGCATAAATTTCAAAACAATTCCAGTAAAGTAACTAGCCTTTATTACAGTCTGTGCATTTTGGCAACCATACACACACACACACACACACACACACACACCCCATATTGCAATGTTTGCTATTTCATGGCCCTTAAAAACAATTCGGAAATTTCTGTTGCTCCAAAATGCAGCAGCCAGACTTTAATCAGGTGTTTGCAGATCAGAACATATAACACCAACCTTGGATGGATCGATTTCATTGGTTACCTCTTTGTTTTTGGGCTCTGTTTAAAGTGCTGTTACTGGCCTTGACAGCCCTAAAGTCTGAGACCAGGTTCCTTTTTGTTTCCTTATAAGCCTGCCTGTGCATTCAAGAGTTGGAGGCCTTGCTCTCAGTCCCATCACGAAGTATGAGGGACAGGGTCTTTTCAAGAGTAATGGGTGGCCTGGCTTTGGAACACCCTTCCATCTGAGTTGCGTCAGGCTCCCCCTCTAAGCTCCTTCCAACAGAAGGAGCTTTTTCAACAAGCTTTTAGTGTTTGTTTGACTGATCAGTCCTGCTATTGCCTCAGTTCTGGCAATAGCTTTAGTCTAGTCTTAATTATGGTTTGAATTGCTGCTCTTAATTACTGCTTTAATTGGATTTTATGATTTTATTTTCTGTATGTAAAATAATGCTGCTCTAACAACATAAGAACAGCCCTGCTGGTTCAGACCGAAAGCCTATGTAGTCCAGAACCCTGCTTCCCAAACTGGCCAGCCAGATTCCTGAGGGAAGACCACGAGCAGGACATGAGGGCAGTGGCGTCCCCAGCAACTGGTCTTGGGGCTTCCTGATACTAGGGCCAGTATATGGCCAGCAGGGCTAGTAGCCATTGATAGCCCTTTCCACCAGAAGGGTCTTCGTCCCTTTTAAAGTCATATACATTGGTGGCCATCACCGCATCTTGTGGTAGCAGATTCCATAGTTTAACTGAGCACAGTGTGAACAAGTACTTCTTTTTATTCATCCTGAATCTCCTAGCATTTCACTTCATTGGATCACCCTGGATTCTTGTAATATGAAGGAGAGGGAAAACTTCTCCCTCAGGACTTTCTCAGTTAATTTTATAAATCTGAACTGAAAAGCCCCAAATGTTGTAACCTTTCCTCAAAGGGGAGTTGCCTGTTTAGCTTAGTTGCCCTTTTCCGCACTGAGTATGGCAATAGAAGAGTGAGACATAAATCATAATAATAGTTGTTGCTATTATTATTGTGTATGTAGACACACACACACATGCGCGCAAAAACATAAAGTGGGAGAATCCTTGTGGCTTATGGCAGCCAAGCATTTAGTCTCAGCTTTCTGAATGGATTCCAGATTTCCCCACCTGTTTGTAAAGCTTGTCTGCTTCAGAAGCCAAATGGACCATTTGGATTTCTGAGGGATCCTTGGCTTTCCACGTTTTTAGTACCAGACATTGGGCAAAATGCCTAGCACATGGAAACCAAGCTTGCTATGAGCCAGTCAGCACCCATACTTTTGGAATAATAGTCAATAATTAAGTTTTTGAATCTCAAGGAACAAGAAAAGCTTGTGATAAAATTAATTTGTTTAGCTACTTCGGATCAAAACTTTCCCAGGACTCTATGGGATCATAACATGCAAGTGAGATTACTCTTACTTTTACCACATCCCCAGCAATTCAGAGTTACTGATGAATTTAGCTTAAATTTAATTTAGCAGAAAGATTTAGCCAGAGGGGACTAATGGGTACACAAGATAAATTTTTTGCTGTCTCAAGTCTTGGGCACAAATCGACTGATGATTAGCTGTTTTTCATAAATACCTGGTTCCAACATGAAGTTTCAGTGGCATAGCCAGATCTTAAGCTTCACTTACACCTGAACTGGGTGTTGTCAGGTGTCCAGAACAACCTTGATGTATGGGAAGTACTGCAGAAGAATTGTATTTTTTTTCTTTTAACAAGGGTTACTAGGATCCAAGGAGGACAGGGCTCCTGTGCCTTTAATGGTTGGGCTGAAGAGGAAATCTTGGCTGGCACACCTCTTCTCATGACAAATGGCACCTGCTGAAATTCCATCTTCTGCACAACTCTTAAAGCACAGGAGGCCTGGCATCATCTTTTGGATCTGGTCACCCCAGTTTAAAAAACAAAACATAACTACTTGTATTTCCATATGAACACTACAGTGCCCAAATGACAGAGGATGAGATAAGGCAGCTTTCTATGTTCTTAAAGAGGGTGGGGCATTGCTCAGTGGTGGAACATCTGCTTTGCATGCAGAAGGCCCCAGGTTCAATCCCCGCCACCTCCAGGTAAGGTTAGGAAAGAATCCTGCCTGAAACCCTGGAGAGCCACTGCCAGTCAGTGTTGACAGTACCGGGCTAGATGGACAAATGGTCTGACTCCATATAAGGCAGCTTTTTATGTTCCTAGAAGATTAACCCAGGAGACATCCAACCCTGACATGTCCCAGATTTTACAGAGATTGATGCCACATGCCTTTGAGGTAGGGTGGCAGATGCAAGGAAGGACTGAGCACCTGTGCCCTTTAATCAGGTGGTCAGGGGCCTGCATTGACCTCCCTGAACCCACCGGGGGCCATACCCCACCCCCACTTCCAAATATGCTGCAGCAGCAATGGCAGAAATCACATTGGTTTAGCAAGGAAACAAAGTATGCCAGGAGTGTGCGTCTTGTTTCCAAGAAGAATTGCGCTTCGCGGAGTTGCATGGAAATAGCAATTCCAGCAGATACAGAATAAAGGTGTTTTCTCACCCCATGGATGATGGATGTGCCCTGTCCTACATGACATCTAATGATCTTACAAATTATCCTTTATTTTTTGCCTCAGCCTACCAGTAAATCATCTATTTGCAAAGGATAGGCTATGAGGTTCTCTATGTAGAGCAAATTCCTATTTGAAGAATTAATTTGCAAGCGTATGTCCACATGCGAATTAGTCTAGCAAATATTTGCAAACCAGCGTTACTGTAGGCTCAGTTTAGCAAAGCATTAAAGCTGTTCATCCACCATCAGCAATGTTTTGGCTCAAATGTAAATAGATCAATGGCTGAACTGTTGATTACAGGAGGGCTTGAGAAGAACACAGGAAATCTAGGGCTAAAGAGAGTACAGTGTTTGTTGCACAAATGTAACTTATTTCCAGTGTAGAACCCTGAGAATTTCTTGGTTTCCCAGACTTTGACTCTACGTATTTGAATTTCTCAGAGAGTCCCAGCAGGTCTGAATTCCTTTCTGTCTCGGGAAGGCTGTTCAGTCGATCATGATCATACAAGGGGACAAAGGCCAGTGGTCTTCAAAGAGACATCCTCAGCTGTCTGAAGTATTCTAAAAGTGCTACATTGCATTAAACCAAAAGCAGCTGAAGGATATTGAGGGGCATGCTGCTTTCGTCATCTCTTTTCCAGTATTCATTAGAATCTTGTGTCCCGTTCCCCAAAAACCAAAACTTAAAGGCAAGGCAAAGGAAGGATCATTACAATGGTAGGACAAGTAGATGCAACAGAGAACAAAACTTAAGGCAATCTGCACTTTCGCTCCACTTGCATGGAGTAAGCAGAACAGGACTGCAATCTGGAAAATGGAGTTATGTCAAGTTGCTCACACATCTGAGACTCTGTTGTCTCAAGGATCTGGGGCAGGGGAAAGAGATGGTGTGTTCTTGAGGATTTTGCTGATTATCCTGGGCCCTTACTGACCATTGAGTTGGCCTGATTTGAAGAGCTCCCATTCACAATCTCTCCTAAGAAGCTCTCAGTCTGTTTCCTGAATCCCTCTCTCTGCTAGTCAGATATATATAATTTAAAATACGGTAAGCGGTATATAACTTTCTTAAATAATAATAATAGTTCCTCAAAATACGGCTGTTCCAATTTGTGTAGCAAATGTAACATGCACTTCTGATCTGCATGCTTCATCTGTTTCACAGACAAAAATAGGGATATCTTGTGCATTTGTGACACCGATTCTCCTATAATACAGCACACAATAGTGAACCTCACCACTGTAGTGTGTGAAATGGTAGCCTATGCACTCCATGATGCCATTGTATCCATGTGCATGCATGCATACATACTAGACTCTAGTATGTGGCTGGCTGGGGAGTGCTGGGAGTTGTAGGACTTTCATCTGTCTAAACATTCATAGGATTGCGCCCTTGCTCAGAGGTGACCGCCTATCCAATGCAGGGCAGGAGAAGCACCGAGGGAATTGTTCCCTCCGCACTTCTCCTGCCCTGCATTTGCAGCTAGACAGCCGATTTCGCCTGTCTAGCTGTGGGAAGGCAGAGTGGGGGAGGAGGCTGCCGGACGACACATAGGATGTGTTGTACCGCCATTTCCGTCTTCCCCGCCCGGGAACGCCCCGTTTTGGCCACTCCGCACTCCTCTTCCGAGCACGGAGTGCGGGGCTGTTCCATGCTGCCTGTGAGGCAGCGCGGAAGGGGGGGGAGGTCAGTTCCCAGAAACCCACATATCGCATGGCCATGTAGCCACTGACTAGCGGCCATAAGATTGCTCCGTCTGTGATTTAACTTCTAGAGACCCTGGAGAGGAAGCTGGACTCTGAAGAATGACAGTTCTAGCAATTCAACCTAACAAAATTTTAACAGAGCATCTGTAAAGCTTCAGGGGTATGTGTGTGTCTCACACTAGGCTCTAAGCAGTAAGGATCTGGCACTGCGCTTCCTGTGTCACTGGCACTTTGCCTCTTCTGCAAACCTGGCAAACAGCTTTGTGGGGCAAGGGCACCATCTAGGTTGCAGTACCAGCCTACCTGACTGTTTGTCAGCTGACCCCACAAGCTGAATCATTGTTCACCTGGGAACCTTCTTCTGCCCGACATATGAACTTGGGACCTTCTTATGTCTGTGATACGTGATTTCAGAGTGTTTTGTGGTATTATTTGTACACCACTTTGACCTTTTGGGAAAGATACAAACACAAAACATTTACAAAAAATATAGCATCAGGCCTCTTATAAATATTTGTACACATGGTGCAGCTGGAACAGAAACGCATTGAGGTTAAGTTCTAACTGACTGAGGAACCAGAGCCAGCTCTACCATGAGACAAAGTGAGGCAACTGCCTCAGATGGCAGAGTGGGAGGCAAATATCTCTTGACATGCACGGTAAAATCCGCTGGGAAATCCTTCACACACCTCATTCACTTGAATGGGAGGTAATGAAGCGCACAGTTGTGGATTGTGCCGTTAATTAGTGAGTGAGAGTGTGTGTGTGGGGGTGCCATTTATATTTTCCTGAGGCACCAAAATGTTTTGGGCCAGTCCTGTCTGCAACATGAGGTGAAGGTTAAGGAGGAAGCTCCTTTCCCAAGTGCAATTGCACTGAGGATAATCCTACCGAACATATGTCAGTATTGGGCATCTGCCCCTAAGAGCCTGTGGATGAAGTAAACAAAAAACCCAAACCCAAGACATATTTTGTGTGTATGAAAACCCCACATCTTTAATCCAGCCTTTTAATCTGGGGCTCTCTGACTCATGATTTTTGGATGCTTTGGGTTGGCAGTTCTTCTCCATGTAGAGAGCTGTAGCTGAGTCTGAAGGTCTGTCTCTTCCCATGGCAGTCAGGCAGCCTGAGGGACACACTTCCTCTCCAAAGCTGAAGCAGATCCAAGCAAAATAGAACAAAGGGTCACAACCCAATTCAACTTCAGCTAGCCAAGAAAGAAGCTCATAATTCTAGTCCAAGATCTAAAGAACAGCATTGTGCTTTATGCTACATAAGACTTTGGAGCAACACTTTGACATAAATAGGGCATTCTTCCTCCTAGGACTTATTTATATTTTCAACCTGAAATCCTAGGGCAATTATTTTACATCATACATTGATATCACAGCAGCATAGGATGGGAAGGGCCTCCGTTTCCCAGGAATGGAACTTAAAAGCAAGGCAAACATTTCTTAGTGGGAAACTTCAGTCCACCCCCCCCCCACACACACGTAAACATACACTCACACACACCTCCTGTGATGTTTGAGGCTTCTTATGCTGTTTTGGGCCCTCCCTTTGCACCAAAAGTGATTGTGCGGAGGGACAAGATGCAGATTCTCCTTCATAGCATAGAAAGTGATATGATCATTGCTCATAGTGCAGCTGAATGCCTCTGAGAAGCTGGATGCTGCCCGTCCAACACATGGTGATTAGCCACCCATGATTGAGCAATAACAGGTCTGCGATGCCCTACGGTAAACATTCCATGGAGAGTCCAAGCAGTTTGGCTCAGCTCTGACTTTTGAAACTTTATTACACAAGGAAGAACAGTTAACTAAACATGTCTAGGATATTTCTGGAGCAGTTGCTTATTGTTGAAAGCAAGACCTTAAAGAATAGTTCATTTGGCTTGAAGGCTGCATCTTTACTGTTCAAATTATATAACAGCTCACTGGGATGAGCTACAAGGACTTAAGAACCTCTGTTAATATCCAGCATGCTGCAAGTAAGTCAATACTGTACCATAGAGCCTCTCAGATGAGTGACTAATAAATATGGACCGTTCTCTGTCACTAGTCAATACACTGAGGGAAAGGAATTAGCACATGGGTGTTACTGGTGTTTGTGGTAACTGTATGCTCATGACTAAGACTATGGAATGAGCAAATGGACTAGTCTCTCATCAGATGGAATTGAAGAATTTGGACCTTTAAAATCTCATATTTTAAAGGGAGAATCATATTTTTTCCAGTGCAATACTATGTGAATTTAGAAAATTATTCTGCATTGTGTCACTTGGCATTTACTTATTTAATTATTTGCCGTATTTTCATCCTGCTTTTCAGATAATTATTGTTTCCCAAAGCACTTGCAAGCTAAAATGACAAGACACACAAGGGAAGGGCTGTGGAGGGAAAAGGAAGAAGAGGGAGATCAGATTTTCAAGGCCAGAACAATGTTGCTATAAGCAACATACCCTGTTCAGACCAGGCTGATCTTCCTTGCTGCTGTTCTTGCTTGAATAGCAAGTGGTGGCTCTTGCTCCTTTGGCCGATGGATAGGATCAGAGCACTCTTTCCCCTTCCTTCTGTAGTCCCAGGGCTACAGGTATCTTGCACTGCCTCAAAAAGAAACCTCTGCATATTTGAGTAAATGACAGATGCTCAGTCAAATAAAATATCTGTTACTAGTTATAACTAGTCCTAGTTATAACCGATATCACCAGAGGAAAGTCAGGTGTCATTTGGGGGTCACAGGATCAGTAATGAAATGATACTGGTTATATCTCAAGTTTAACCAGACTGCATATTGTTTGTTAACTTAAAAACCCTCATCTTGATACTTCACCCTGTTAACGCATACAGTGCTTAACCTTCTAAAAGGATTTGCTCTTGCTTCTAGGACCATCCATTGTGACACCCCCTAAAGACATCTGGAACGTCACTGGGGCTCAGATTTACCTGAGTTGTGAGGTCATTGGAGTTCCAACCCCAGTACTCACCTGGAACAAGGTCAGTGACCTTTGGTGCAGATGTTGGAAATGATCCACCAGCAGGTTCTCTCTACAGGCCCCATTGAAATAAGTGGGTGCTATACCAGAGTGCTGCCAAGTTATCCTATGCAATCCCATGGAATTAAATGGGGTCCCCACAGGAGCACTACCAGGTTCTCCTGCACAAGCTCCCATTCAGTTCAGTGAGTCTTGTGCAGTACTTTCTGATGGCTTGGCAGCAGCACCTTTTCTGCTAACAATAGCCTAATAGGTAAGGATTCCATGTTGAGGGACACAGGAGGACAGGAGAAATTAGGCAGCTCAGAAATACTTAAGCAATTAATCACAGTAAACAGTTATCATCAAGGTATGCCAGATGTACAAGGGGAGAGGATTAAAACAAAACATGACAAAACAAGAATGAAAGGGGGGCGGGGTGGAAACCTAAAGCACTGCCAAGCCAAACACTCCCTCAGAGCTTTGCAAGCATAACTTAAATTACTAGGAGAGGCTCTTAAAATAGTCATTTGCAAAAGCAGAGCTAACTTCTCTGAGTAAAAGCGATTATGCAGGGTTTTTTCCCTTGCTTCCCAGCTCTGTCATGTTTTTTCTTCTTTTCAGTTACTTTTTTCCTGCAAGTCCTAGTTTTGCTTCTGTTTCTCCTTAGAAAACAATCTGTTACACTTTACCATATTAGGTCGCTATACAGAAGAGGAGCAAGTATTAAGGAATGTCTTTCTGTGAGCTCAAGCAAGATCTGGAGGCTTTGAAAACATTTCAGTACGCAAGGGTGCTAGTGATCTTGCACCGAGGAGGACAAAGACATGGGGGGAGGGGGGACTTGCTGTTTCAGAACAAAACTAGATAACATAAGTGGCCTTTGGTCATATTGTAATGGCTAAGAGTCTGGGCATTGTGTCAGAAAGTCCTTGGTTCCCAACTTCTGCCCAGCCTCCCTTGTTTCTGACTTTCCCCTAGCTATGAATGGGATTTCAGCTTATTTGGGGTGGGGTAACTCTCCTCTTGAAAAAGTTTCACAGGCTCGGAGTACACTCAGATCTAGCTGTGCTCAGAGAGCAGCAGTGGCCAGGGAGACACATTCCGCAGTTACCTCTAGGTTGGATTACTGCAGTGCACTCTACACGTGGCTGTCTTTGAAGGATCTTTGGAAACTGGCCCAGAATGCCACAGCAAAGGTCTTGATGGGTCTCATCTTTGGAAGCATGCGGTGCTTTGGTTTTTACAATAGCTGCGCTGTTCTGTTAGTTTCTGGGCACAGTACAAAATGCCAGTTATCACCTTTAAAGCCCTAAATGGTTTAGACCCAGGATACCTCAAAAAAACATACCGTTTTGTACAATCAATAAAGCCTGCCCATGCTGGATCTGCAGGGGACGCTGTATCCTGATGGTAATGGAGGCACGGCTGGTTGGGACATGGAAGATAGTTGACTGTGGTTGATGTCACAGTAGTAGCCATGCCATATTGCAACCCAGATTAGTTTTATTACAAATATATGTGGCTTTACCCACACTGGGGAACTCCCTCCAATGGGAGGCCCATTTGGACCCCTCTCTTGTTCATTGCTTAGTCTGTTCTAGCAGCCTTTTGGCCTGCTGGGATGAAGAATTTTTAGTAGACTGTCTCCAGGGTGTCTGTTAGTGTTCGTAGTGTTTTACTGTTTGATTTTTGTGTATTTTTAATACTTTTTATTCTACTTTTATCTTTGTAAATGAAATAAAGAACACCAGCACCAACAACATAATCATCTTCTGCAGTTTCCAGCATTGCAGTATTCTTAAGAGGACCCATCAATTAATAAAACAGAGGAAAAAAAAGAGAGATTTTTTGTGTAATTTTTAATTTCCTACAGGTCACCTGAGTTTTGCTATTGCAATAGGAGGAGGGCAGGGTGTAAATTATCTTACTAAATTAATAAACTGACCCAGTAACCTTAGCAAACCACTATTCTCTTGCAGCCTGAGCCCTCCCAACTGCAGTATGGGGGCAGTAATGTTGAATCAGCACTGATCCCAAGTCATTCTGAGCATGTAGCTCTTTGTCAGGGGAGATGTACATTTTAGTATTCCTTTTTTATTTTCTCCAAAAGGAATCATTGGCACGTTAGTTGTTGCAGCAGTTTCATTTTGGAGTGTATCTAGAGAGAGGCTGGCAGCAGGCCTCAGGTTCAGATGTCCTTCTCCAGTCCCTGCTCACCACAAGGAGAAGGTATGATCTCTCAGAGATGCAGGAGACTCTGCATTTATTTGGACACAAGAACTTCTTGTTCATTTGGTACCTTGCCCACCCAGTGAAGGAAAGGGACTTGCAAAGCTAAAGCCCACTCTCAGTGCCCCCCTGCTTATCATCCCTGGGCGGGCGGGGAGAAACATAATTATCTATGAAGTACTATTTGGTAGATCTAAGGCCAAACTAAACATTCTCCTCATCATGAATACAGGTGAGGAGGGAAGCTTAAACCCTCCTGAAATGCCACAGTCCCACTCTGAATAGGCACCATGCATACTTGTGAGAGTAGGGAAAACAATTACACATATTTCCACTATGTGTGATTACAGGAATGTTTAGTTTGGCCCCTAGTCCTCCATACTGGAAGAGTGCAATCAGCCAACGAATGCTTATGTTCACACAGGTAGTTTGTGCAATCCAATTATTGTTATTTTACTGTTTCTCTTTGAACAACTGACACCCTCCCTGAACTGCTTTTGAAATTCAACTTATTTTAAAAAGCAGTTTTCCATGTAGCTGTTTGAGGCGAAAAGCTGCTGTTAGAGGGGAAACTAATCCAAGTGCCCTTGGGCTCTCATGAAACTAGTTTCAAAGTACTTTGGATCCTGGCCAACATTAATAAAGTTCTCACAGTGTATAAGACTTGAACTGTTTTAAACATGTGGCCTACTTAGGCAGCAACATTAGGAACTAGGAAATTGAGAGATTGCAAAAACCTTGCCTTTAACCCTAATCCTTTCCCCTCCTATGTCAGATAACAAGGGGACAATACAGTGTCCAAAGAATGGAACTTCTTCCAGGAGATCGGGACAATTTAGCCATCCAGACACGTGGTGGTCCTGAGAAACATGAAGTGACTGGGTGGGTATTGGTAAGTACCAGCTCTCTTACAATCTGAAGTAATTCTGTATAATTTTGATAGAACGGCAGCATGTTTTTAGGAAAGAAATAGGCTTGTGGGGTGGTTGGGATGAATCATGGCACATGGAGGTGACATACAATCAACATAAGAAGTGGCACACTGGATCGGACCATCTAGTCCAGTTTTCCTGTTCACATAATGGCCAACCAGCTGCCCACAGGAAACCCACAAGCGGGACATGAGTGCAGTAGTACCCTGCTGCTCATGTTCCCCAGCAACTGGCGTACATAGGTATACTGTCATGACAAAAAGGGGGTGGGGGAGATGAGGTGGGAATGAATTTTTTTCTAGGCCTGCTAGATGGTGTAACCTTTGTCAAGGTTACATTTTCATACAATAAAACATGCATAAGCCTGAATCATGCAGCTGATTCCCAGATTGTCTGTAGGATTGCAGTCGTGCAGTCCAAGCTTATACACACTGAATTTTATGTACAGAGGCCCTATACATGTGTTGCAGCTACACTGCAGAAAGTAAGTTTTAAAATCAGTATTGCTGTAGACCTTTTGAATGAGTCAGTCAGGATAGTCATCCTGCTATCTCAGGGAGCACCTTATGCCAAATGAACACCGATTCCTCCTATACATGCTAAGATTTTTCAGGTGAGACCTTGCTTCAGATGACTTTGCCTTCTGACAACCACAAGCAGCAAGGCACTGTGCGTATTGGTGCTGTTCCTAGAGCGGCTCCCTTCACAGAGAGGCTCACCAAGCCAGCTCTGGGAAGGGGCCCTTAGAAGAATTCTTTTTTAAAAAACCTTACCATTTCTGGCAGGCTATATTTTGGATTCCTGCCATTTTTATTTTATTTTCTGCTGATTGCAGATGTAAACAATATGCAACATTCTGTTTTTATAGTTATTGTACTGGGAGGTCATTAAAAAGCCTGGAGGGCAGAATGATGGACTATAAGTTACAGCTCTGCTCCAAAGAAACATATATAGGAATTCCAGGCATGCACTGGGACTTACTTGCCTGCCCCAGCCCCATATGGCTTCCTCCCAAAGCTTTGTGTGAGGCTCAGGGGACCACGCAGAACGGCATGTGATGTGTGCATGGGGGGATCATTGACACACCCATGCACAAGAGGAAGCACTTGCTGCTCTAACATGGAGCACTTTGGAGCCATACCATAAAAATTAAATCCAAGAAGAAATGTTTTCCATCTAAACTAATGGCTTCCAGTGGTTTTCTACACATCTTTTCTAGAAAAAGAGGCAAATACAATATATCTTCCTACATCTTAAAACAGGGGAGGGGAACTTGTGCCCCTCGAGATGTTGTTGGATTGCAACTCCCATCAGCCCCAGCCAGTATGGTCAGTGGTTACAAGACATTGCCATGTTCAATCTTCCCTCACACCACAAAGATCAGGAGTAGGACTGAACTTGAAGAACTGGAGAGAACACTAGTCTCAGAATGCTTTCCACTCATTGCAAGCTAGATTAACTAAAAATGTTCAGACCAGGCTATGGTTCTATTTTGATAGATATCCCCTTTGAGCAAAGATGACACTGGAGAATACGAGTGCCATGCTTCAAACTCTAAAGGAGAGGCCACAGCCTCTGCAAGAATTACTGTGGTTAATTCTTTACATGAAATACCCACAATAAAAGGTAAGTAGGTAGCATGTTGCTATATTAGGACTGATATGAAACGGAAAGTAAATGTATGACTAGATCCAAAAGATGGTCTGTTAACTGATTAGTGATGTCAGTATATCATAAACAAGAATTCAGAAAATTTGTGAGCAAGAACTCAGTGACCTGGTTTGCATGATGTGACAGCCCACCTTGGCTTCATTTACCTATGGGAGCTTTCACATTGTGCTGGGTGCTCGCAGGCATTACTTTTGCATGGCATCTGTGGGCATCCAGCTTGCAGTGTTCTGCAATCCCAGGCGGCAGGCGTTGTTTGAGGGTTAGACAACCCTCAAAGAACCCATGGCTTGGTTTAGGGTTATTTGAGGATTGTCTCGCCCTCAAGCAACACCTGCCACCTGCATTTGCACAAGCAAGACACAGCAGGCTGGGTGCCCACGGGCACCATGTATAAATGGCACCTATGGACGCCCAGCACAATGCAACAGGCCCTGCAGGTAAATTAAGCTGGCAGGGCTGTTGTGTCATGCAACAGGCCCAATATCTTAGAATCACAGAATAGTAGGGTTGGAAGGGGCCTACAAGGCCATCGAGTCCAACCCCCTGCTCAATGCAGGAATCCAAGTCAGAGCATCCCTGACAGATGGCTGTCCAGCCTCGTCTTGAATGCCTCCAGTGTGGGAGAGTCCACCACCTCCCTAGGTAATTGGTTCCATTGTCATATTGCTCTAACAGTCAGGAAGTTTTTCCTGATGTTCAGCTGGAATCTGGCTTCCTGTAACTTGGGCCCATTATTCCGTGTCCTGCACTCTGGGATGATCAAGAAGAGATCCTGGCCTTCTTCTCTGTGACAACCTTTCAAGTACTTGAAGAGTGCTATCATATCTCCCCTCAGTCTTCTCAAGGCTAAACATGCCCAGTTCTTTCAGTCTCTCTTCATAGGGCTTTGTTTCCAGTCCCCTGATCATCTTTGTTGCCCTCCTCTGAACCCTCTCCAGCTTGTCTGCATCTGTCTTAAAGTGTGGTGCCCAGAACTGGACACAGTACTCCAGATCTTATTAGGGTTTAAACAGGTGTTCTTAATATCAGATGATTGTGAATAGAGGGGATCTTCCTTTTTATTTTTTGAGTTTTTCAAATATACATACATCTGTATATAGCAATAGAGGGGGTCTTAATAGACACGTGGCCAAGATATCAAGAGGATGGGATCAATTCACACTCATAGGTCTGGAGCAGCCATCTCCTTTCTTCCCTTGTCAACTAATTCAACACAACAAGGGGAGGCAAGCAGGGGAATAGTTCCCACTTGCCTTGGTGCTTGCAGTCACCCAACAGGGAGATCACAGGGTTTCACACACAAAGGAGGAGCTGGCAGGAGCCTGTTATGGAGAAGCATGCAAGAGCACTGGAATTCCTGAAGTTCAATATTGCTTGCAAGAGGTTCCAAGTAAAGGCAGGGAATCTTACCTTCATAAATGCAGCCTACATATCTTGTTTATATATTACCAGAGGGTGGATGGGGGGTGCTTTACAGATTGATATTCCTTATATTAAGCGTTTTTGCATTGTTTTAAGG
Organism: Heloderma suspectum; assembly: GCF_057233095.1. NCBI lineage: Eukaryota > Metazoa > Chordata > Lepidosauria > Squamata > Helodermatidae > Heloderma > Heloderma suspectum. The sequence goes on from NC_139459.1 coordinate 141,121,012, forward strand.
AAATATGAACTATTTATAGAGCTTCTTAATTCTCTAGCCTGTTTTTCAAGAAAAACATAAACCTTTTGAATTTATAGCGTTGTACCATTTTCTTTGCAGGAGAAAGTGCTGAGCTGTGAAAGGTGAAAACTGTATATTTCTATAGAGAGGTAGAGGCTCTCATCTCTGCCAAATTTATGTTAATCTTCTAGAAAATTGGTGTTCTTTTCTGAACCAGTCATGCCTCTCTAATCACTCATTCCTATACAATTTTTGCTGAAATACCAATAAAGTATTTGACAAATAAAAAGCTTGACTGAAAAGCTTTTATTTCTATTTACAAAAACAAAAAAGCTCACACATTAGATGTTGGGATTTAAAAACATTTAAAGTGGAGCATGCAACTAAAAACCCAAAGTAAAAATCAGGTAGTGGCTAAGAGAAGGGGAACCTTTTGAAGGCTAGACGCTCATCATTCGAGGTGCAATACTCATTGACATCAGTTCCTGGAAGAGGAGTTTGCAGGCATACGGCATTCTCACCAGAGAAATCTGAAAACGGTTTAATAAATATTAGCAAAAAATATTTATTTTAATCAAAATACTTTTATGTCACCATTCAGTTTAAAAAATTCAGCGTGGCTAACACCATTGAAAAACAAATATAAAACTAAAGGTAAAATCTGCAGGAAGCAATAGAGTGAGAAATTCTAGAACCAATAAAGCCATCAATTAAAACCAGCTTCAGTGACATAGTCACTGGTTGTAATCCGCCCAGAGAATGTTAGTTATTGGGGAAACTGGAAATGTACTAAAGAAATAAATGATAAATAATGGTGGGAAGTGTGGGCAGACAAGACTGAATCTGCCTGGTACCAGAAGGGCGAAGTTGGTACCAGAAGGGCAAAGTCTGCACCAGGCAAACTTCCCTGCAGAGGGCTTTTTTCATACAGGATGCCATATCTGGAAAAGCCTTCCCCTGCCCAGTCTCCATCTGCCTAACGTTCAGAGAGTGGGGGACTCACAGGAGGGCCTCCAACAATGAACACAACGTTTCAGGAGGCTTGCGTGGTCTTGGAGGTACCAGGCTCCTAAGTCATTCAGGACTTTCAAAGTGAACATCGGCACCTTGAATCGTGTCTGGACTTCACATACAATATTGTCTAATCTAGAGATACCAGGACATGCATGGATAACCAGAACTCTGTCCAAGATGGGTTGCAGGAAGCGTAGCAGCCTTAGGTGGTATAAAGTGCTGCATATGTTACAGATGCCACTTGAACCTCCGGTGAGTAGCACCCCTAAACCACAAGCCTGACCCCTTAGGGAGAGGTCAATTCCCTCCAGAAGAGGTTGAGCACCATCTCTCTGGTCAGACAAACCAGCCATTATCAGAATGTCCATCTTGTCTCGACAGAGCTTTAGTTTATTGGCCCTCACCCAGTCCACTACTGGTCCAGTACAGTGCTTCAGCACCTCCACTGCCTTATCTGAATCTGATGAGAAGTAGAGATGGGTGTCCTTACCCTACTATCCATTATGCAAATCTACCCAATTCAGCAAAAACTATCACAAAGAAACTGTGTTTTATCATTTAACCTAGTATTTTAAGTAAGGGTATCTACTTGTATATTGCATTTTAGAACCTTTTAAAACTTCACCTATATTATTTCAGTAATCCTTACAACAGCCCTAAAATATTGGTCAGTATTAATCTCTCCTTATTGCAGATGGAGCTGAAACAGATGGCGACTTGCCCAAGGCCATCAGAGAGTTCATGGCAGAAACAAAATTGAACACCCTGCATATACAGGGTTCAGAGGTAATTCTGGATAGCAGATAGTGAACAATAGATGGCAGAAGAAATGGGTTTTGCAGAGAGGTTTAAAGGGAAAGAAGAAGTGTCAGGCAGAAGCCCTGAAGGTGGAGCCAAGACGGAACTCAAAGGATGAGAGAGGACCCATTAGTGCACTGATCAGACTGCAAGGAGAAGAATAGGTTGCATTTCCCCCATCTCTTTACATACCTGTGTTTTATTACGGCAGCCCCTGCACTCATAGGTGTGCGTCCTGGTGTTTGCTATTGCCATTAAGCCACACAGGTTGCACACATGAACCTGATATGGGTCTGATGCTTCAAACAGTCTTTCCCTTAAGAACTGCGCTGCTCCATGAGCAATCTGACAGTCTCGTTCCATTTCTCCAAAACGAAGGCCACCATCACTGGGGAAAAGAAAACAAGTTTACTTCCATATTTTGTCAAGCTAGAAGGATGCCAACTGTGTTGACCCTACCCCACCCCCTTTTAATATAATAAACCACTGGAGCAGAATCAAGGCTGCATGCAAAAATTATTTCCACAGGAAGTTAATGCTTTTTTTAATAAAACACCTAAAAGCTGCATGGGAATCTCTCACATTATTTGTGCTGTATGTCACAGTGCTTACAATGAAGGATTTAATATGAGAGGGAATCAAAGGGATACCTTCTGCAATGTAGTTTTACATTCAAATTATGGTATTGTGTATACTACAAAGTGTAGAAAAGCCAAAGAATCCAGTTACTTGATAGCATCCCCCTCCAACACACACCTTTATTTGTTTTAAAGGAATTTTCTAGTCCTTATGGTTGCAAATACGTGCTTGAAAGTTTGCTGAAAATCTCAGCAGCCAGAGGCATTACTGAGTATGATTTCCAGGGGTGCCCTACAGATCTCCTTGCTTTTGGCTGTAACCAGCAGCAGCAGCCGCCATGTAAGAATGCACCTGTTTCTTACCGAGATCGACCTTCCATGGGTTGCCTGTTAAGGATTTGGATTGGCCCTCTTGCACGGGAATGAATTTTGTCATCTACCATGTGTTTTAACCGCTGGTAATATGTAGGGCCAATAAAGATCTGCGATGTGATTTTGCGACCAGTGAAGCCATTGTATAAAACCTGGAGAAAGGAAAACACTCTGTGAACGCTAAATCATAGTGACACACCCACACAAGGAACAGGAACAATCAATCTCACAGTTGCCACTGTGATAATAACATACCTCGTTTCCTCTCAGATGGTAGCCATAGTCAGACAGCAAATTAGAAATCTTCTGCACGTTGACTGCGTCATTGAAAGGTGTGGCATCACCTATTTCTCCCTTATTTGCAGACACCTAAGGGAAAGGGAAGTAGTACTGAATTGCATAAACATTTGCAAAATAAGCCAGAATAATAGAATTTCAGTACCTCATTATTGCAGCACAAAACACAGCATGGTGTAGCTGATAAAGTGCTGGACCAAGACCGTGGAGACTCAACTTCAAATCCCTACCCAGGCATGAAAGCTCAGTGGATCACCTACCCTAGGGTTACTGTGAGGATGAAAGTGAAAGGATGGACCTTGTACACTGCTCTGAGCTCCTTACCTTTGCTTAGATTAGCTTTCTGGACTGTGCCCGCAGCTTTTTTCCACAAAATAAAAACTGCCTGACTACAACAAGAGATAAAGACAAACTAACTAAATCTCAGCAGCAAGACAGCCTGTGCTGGATGCAGGCCAAGGCACTGTCTAGTCCAGCATTCTGTTGCAAGCAGTGGCTAACCACATGCCCCCAAAGCTCACAAGCAGAGCAAGCTGGAGGGGTGCCTCAACTCCAAGCCGCAACATATTCTTACCTTCCCTTGCAGACATTCAATCAAGTGACCAATGGTCATACGCGAAGGGATGGCATGGGGATTGATGATTATATCAGGGGTGATGCCTTCACAGGTGAAAGGCATGTCCTAAAGACAGCAAAGAAAGATACTAGTTATACCGCCTGCCTTCAAAACAATTAACAGCAAGTCTAACCTTGACTACAGATTACTTGAGGCTAATCAACCTTACTTCTCTATACTATACTGCAAGTTACTGGGGGGTTTAAGGAGGCCATAACACTGCTTTTGTTCCACCAGGTATTTGATCAGTTTTGAATTTCCCCTGCTGTGTGCTCATTCTGTTTTGATGCACTCTGTTTTTCTTACACTTGCAAACACTCTACATGGGGCTGTTCTTGAACGCAATCCAGATGTTTTCAGCTAGCTAAACATTCTGCAGTTTAACAGGGACTGGTCACAGGAAGTGCATTACATTGATTCTTGTATTTCAATTCACTGGATTCTAGTGTATTGCCAACTCCAGTTTTAGAGAAGCTGGTTATATCTGTCAAGCCCCTAAACAGCTTAGGCCAGCCTTCCTCAACCTGATGCTCTCCAGATGTTTTGATCTACAACTCCCAGCATTTCTGACCACTGATCAGGCTGGCTGGGGCTGACTGGAATTGAAGTCCAAGACATCTGGAGCACACCAGGTTGGGGAAGGCTGGCCTAAGCCGTTTAGGGGCCAGTGTCTCTGCAGGAATGCCTCCTTCTGTGCAGACTTTCCTGAAGGCTCTTTTCTGACTTGTGGAGTATTCAGGGTGGGGCCTTCTTACTAGTGCTACAGTTACAAAACACCCTCCCCAAAGAGGCCCACAAAACCTCCCCATTAGCCAGCTTTAGGTGGCTGGCGAAGATCAAACTTTTGACATTATGCTGGGGCTGGAATTTTGAAAGGCATTATCACTATTTTTATACTGTTTTATTTATCTTTAAGGTTATGTTTGACCACCACCTGGAGTTTGAAAGGCAATGAATATATAATGTAAAAGCTGATAAGTTGCTTTGAATACAATTTTCTAAGCATGATTCTCCTTTACATCAAACAAACAGAATTGGAGGCTTTTACCTCTTGTCTATACTGGATACCACAGGTACCTTTCTGACCATGTCTGCTGGCAAATTTATCTCCAATTTGTGGGATTCTCACAGAGCGTACCTAGAGATAAGGGAAGACAGTTACTCAAGCTATTCAAGAATGCTGGCTTTTTTTGTGTGTTTAAAAAATCACACAACTCTTATGCATACCCGAATTTTGCAAAACTTGTACCCTTCCTGGTTCAAGGTAACCATGACTTGATCAACAATGCCAGTCTCACTAGTCCGCAAGAAAGTGCTGCAATCTCTCTTGGTGTAACGGCGATTGGTGCTCTCCAGTTCATCTTCATTCTCAGGCAAAGTTACTGTCTTGCCAATTATGACATCATCCCCTGAGACACGCACACCAGGTGCAATCAAGCCATCATCGTCCAGTTTGTCATAGATGGCATGCCTCATCCCTGAGGAAAATAAACAGAAACGGAGAGTGCATCCAAATCAGACCTGCACAACTTGCAACTCACCAAGCTGAACAAAACCATATCAACCCAACAGGGGCTTAGGAAACCCTGTTCGTGTTTCCCGTCTGGAATTTGAGAAGAAATGTGTGGTATGCTCCCGAAACTGGCAGGCTATGTCAAAAATAGTGCGAGACTGATTTAGGTTCTCCACTCTTCAAATAAGCGAGAAAAGACAGTTCATAAACATGGTTGTACTGAAGACATCCACATTTCTTAAGGCCATTCTGTGGAAGGTTTTGAATTCAAATCCTGATTCTGCACTTGTCCTTGGTAACCATGATCCAGCAGATCTATATGTATGGATGCATGCATGGGAAAGAATCAAATCAGAGGTCTGTTACATCCACTGCAACTGCTTGTGCTGCTGACCAGACTGTGTTAAGTTAAATTTTAAACACAAACACGGGTTTAGCATGCCGTTGAAGCCATGGTTCCAAGAAGGCTTCATATCCTGGCTTGTTCAGAAGCTGTTAACCGTTGTTTTCCTGTTTGGACATAATGGGAAACTACTGTTTAACTGAAGAGCTCCTGGCTTGATTGTGGGTTTGTGCAAAGCAGTTGCATATGGGACAAGCCAAGATGTGATGAACTGAATGCATCTAATGTGTAGAATCAGAGTGGGAAGTTACAATGTTCTCTGCAATTTATAAGAGCATAAAGCAGTCAAACTTGCTGTGTTTTATCACTGAGCAGCCACCTTTTGGCCAAGACCTCAAGATGCGCTGGTAGGCAACTTGTTTATTCTTACCCTGACATGTTTCACGAGTGGGTTTCTCAAACACTTCTTCTTGGACTCCTTTCTTGGACTCCTGCTCTTTGTAAGAACGATAGAACACAGATCTGATGAGGGAAAAATGGAAGTACCATTAGCTCCATGTCCAACAGCATTCTTCCAGTTCAGATGTCACAATTAGACATGAGCTAACATGTCTGATATATAGTATAGCTAAGAAACAGGAAAAAATGGGATGCAATGTTGACATTTAAATAATTAAGTGGAGCTGTGCTTAAGTATTCATATTAGGAGTCAGCAACTGAAAGCCCCTGGGTCAAATTCACTCCCACAATCAACCAACAGACTAAAAAGATATGGAGAAAATGGCATTTATGGCAAAATAACTTCAGGGGATAGAAGTTGCAGCACTGGCCTACCACCCCTTACTGCCTTCTCAAATAGGTCCTTCAGGAAAATTAGTTGCTGATCAGGGGGCTACAAATAACATCCAAAGGCCCCATTTGCATCTACCTGCAATGAGATGGGAACAACTTGTCTGCTGAGAACTGGGAAGGCCAACTGCATTAGTAAAAACCGATCTCAAATTGCAGCACGTACATTTTTGTCACAATGCTTATATTCATCTACCAAAAGAATTATCCAGATAATAGGGAAAGATCCCCTCCAGCATATGGCTACGTACACATCCACTCATGCATCACCATCCAAGCCATTATCAACTATCTTCACATGCTTTTGCTCTCCAGTTAGCTCATTTATCTTCTGCAGTGGTTTCAAAGTGTGATCTGGAGCATTCTGGCTTCCTCAGAAGTGTATCAGGGAAAAGCAGTAGCAGCAGACAAATATTTCGATAAGACAGCTTGTCTGCAATTGCTGATCTTCCCCTACAACAGCCTTCCCCAACCGGGTGCCCTCCAGATGTTTTGGACTACAACTCCCAGAACTCCTGTCCATTGTGCATGCTGGCTGGGGTTGATGGGAGTTGGTTCAACACATCTGGATGTCAGCAGATTGGAGAAGGCTGCCCTAAAACATACAGTTGCAGGAGAGAGCTAACCATTGTCTAGGGTGTACTCTCAGTTTGCATCGAGGAGGCCCAGCCAGCAGCCTGCATGCACAGAGAGTGCCTCCTAGAATATACCTTACTACACCATCTGCAACATCCAGGGTTGGCAGACACAGTACAAAGGAGTGTGTCAAGGAGGGAGAAAGCTTGAAAGTCACTGGCTTACAACAATGAACTTCCTTTGCATGAAGCTGCAGGGCACAATTCAAGACAGCAGGTAACATGCTTTAATTTAATTGTAAAGATTACACATACAAGGTTAACAGTTTAGAAGGTCAGACCTGAAAAAGCCTCTATCAACAGCAGAACGGTTCATAATGACAGAGTCCTCTTGGTTATAACCAGTATATGAAGCTATGGCCACAATAGAGTTGATGCCTATAAGGGATTCAAGAACATGCATCAGGCATGACAGACACACACACCGTCTGACTCTTGCATGGATATATTTACAATGGGACAAATGTATGCAGTAATACTGAAATCATTTGATGAACACATGCTGTGACCCCTTGTGGAAGATCCTGGAAACATCACCATTGAAGTAGAACCTTATAATCCCAGTGTGGAGCTGCCACGGAGTTTCTTTGCAACATCACATGTTCTCCCAACTCAAATATTCCTCCTGCCCATCACCTCCAAACACTGGTATTCTGTTCATCACACTAGAAAAAATGACTGAACAACTATGGTTGGGCTCTTGTTAAGAGATGATTCACCTTTAATGGTCCATCTTGAGCCTAATAAACCATATTCCTAGTCTGGATAATTAGGCCACAGCTTGAACTCTAGAAATACCTTAAGCTTGCTAAATGCTGGGAAACAACCAGTAATATCTTAACAAAAGTGCACACCCAAGTACAAGCAGTAACGAAGGCTCAGACGATGGGCATAGAGAAGACAGATTACCATGAGGAATGTACCTAAGGAACGCTGATACCAGTTGATAATCATGACTACACTATGGTTGTATGCCAAAAGAGCACTCTGACCCAACACATGTATTGGATATCAAACAAAAACACCACACTTAAGTAACAGATCACAAAGATATGTTTTAGATATATTCCATACTATCTAGAATAAACGTGAAGGTCACACAGTTCTTGTGTCAGAACAGATAGACAGGAACACGTTGAGAAACAGAAAAACTACCAGTTCTTCAAAATACACTCTGAAGATCCACCTATTCACACCAGAGACATGTTCTGCTGCACAGCTAAGAATATGTAACACATTTTCTCTCTAACTTACACAGGCTGCTGATATGCATTTGTTTAAGTAACTATCTTAATAAAGGCTTGTTTTATGGTATAAGGCACACCTGCTCAGTGTCTGTTATTTCTGATACAGTGGGAGCTTGAGAGACAGATGACTAAACGAATCTTGCATTAAAGCAAAAAGAAAAACGCTCTTGATAGCTAATCTTGCTGCAATTCAAAATTGCACAGAGCTTAATAACTTTCTCCCACTACCAAAGTTAAAGATCTCAAAACCGCTAACAGCAAAACACCAGTTGAGTGAAACGAGCCATTAGTGCCTATACCTCACCCACAGCATCCCATTAAACTTACCAGTGAGCATTTGCTATTGGTACCGAAGCTCTGACACTAAGGCTAATAACTGGAGGCCTTGGGCCCTTGAAGGTGCGCTCAGGCCCCTTTACGGCCAATCCCCAAACTAAAGAGGTCTGGAGATAATGGTGTATGTGCGCCAAGAGATCTGTCTGCAGAACACTTTAAGAGGTGATGGCTGGGACTTACTTGTCAGAGTAGCCCTCCTGGAGACCAGGTTTCTGTACACTAATGAGCAACTTGCAAACATACCTGCTGGCAACTCTCTGAATCTTAAGTATTCCATAGAGCGTGTAGTCACAAGGGGCTTCTGAGGATAATACAACACGTGAGCAAGTGTGTCCATACGAACATGGAAGTTGGTGATATAAACTCCCATAGCCTGCTTGCCCATAGCAGACTGGTATGTATTCCTAGGAGACTATGAACGTAAAAGAAACAGTGTTAGGAAGAAAAAAAACTTCATGCATTTTAAAATATATGCATAAAGAAAATATGACATTATAAGCTTCTATGCCAGCCATAAAACAAAATCTTCCAAACCTGGTTGTGATCTGGAAATGGGATAATAGATGCACAGACTCCTAGGATCATAGATGGGTGAATCTCACAGTGCGTGTAAGTTGAACAGTATGCAACTCCTTTCTCCTGCAAGTCATCTGGAGTCATAGCCAGCATAACAGTCTCCTCTTCTAGGGTGTCAATGTATTCTACTACACCACTGGCTACCAGATCCTGCCAGCTAAACAAAACACCACCATGATCTTAGGTCCCCAAAACTGATTTGATATCAAGCATGAATTGTGCATTTGGAATTGTTCTTATTAATGCAGCTGCAAACTGTTCAGAAGTCCTAGAACAAATTTGATAGATTGTGTGTGTCTCAAGCGGAGTGCTGAGAAGCTGCATATAATTTAGATTCATGAAAACAAAAAAGGAAGGAGATTGGAAATACATATTTTGTACACATACTATAAGATATATAAAACATACTGAGGTGAAACTACACATATTTTGCCCCTCCCTTTATCAGTTGTATTCATTTATTTAACCCAGCCCCTCAGTACTTTGTCTTTTATGTTCGTCTCATTAGAATGCGGAGTCCAGGGAACCTCAAACTTTTAAAATTCAGGGCCCTTTCTAAACTTGCTCTATCTTCTGAGTACTCCAATCCATTGGCAGCCACTTTCTTCACACAGCATATAATTAAACTATGGAATTTACTACCACAAGATGTACTGATGGACACCAGTTTGGCTAGCTTTAAAAGGGGATTAGACAAATTCATGGAGGATAAGGCCATGAATGGCTACCAGTCATGATGGCTATATACTATCTCCACTATAAGAGGCAGTATGCCTCTCAAAACCAGTTGCTAGGGAACACAAACGGGAGGGTTCTATAGCACTCATGTTCTGATTGTGGACTTCCCACAGGCAGCTGGTTGGCTACTGTGTGAACAGACTACTGAACTAGAGAGACCCTTGGTCTGATCCAGCAGGGCTCTTCTTATGTTCTTATCTCTTTTGGCAGGCAAGTACACAGAACCCTTGCACAAAGCTCCATGAACATAAGAAGTTGTGGGCATTAATCCAACATCACTGTCAGAGGAACACAGGGACCGGGCATCTCAGGCTCCTCCCTAAAACCAGCCAGGGAAGGAAACAGAAAGGAGAGGAGCGACTGTATCCAGAAGCTGCCTCTTGGCAACTTCCAGGGTTAGCACACAGCAGTTTAGATGGCTGAAACACTAAACCTCTGCTGCTAGGAGAATAGTCTTGCCAGGTGCAGGATCTTTTTCCTCTCTGGAACTCCCCTCCCTTGACACCTTGCACAGGTGTTCCCCCACCCCACCCTGCCTCTACTCCATTTTCTGAAACCCACTTGTGTAGCCTGATAATTCTCCCCATGAAGTTAAATGCTGCATAGCAGGTAACAAATTGAGTAGCAAATTAGGCATTAGCACAAGAGCCATCCTAAATCCATTTCTTCTGCATTCAGTTTCCCTGCAAGCCATTTACTCAAACATTTAGCACACTCCGGGAGAGAGCGGAGGACAGGAAGGCCTGGCGTGCTATGGTCCATGGGGTCACGAAGAGTCGGACACGACTGAACAACAACAACAGCAACAACCAGGAAATAGGAACACAGGAAGTTGCCTTATACTAGGTGAGAATATTTGTTCATTGAGCTCTGTATTGTCTACCCTGGAGGGCAACAGCTCTCCAGGCTCTTGGACACAGCAGGTCTTCCCCATCACCTGCTGCCTGCTGCCTAACTGGAAATGCCAGAGATTGAACCCAAGACCTTCTGCATACAACGTAGATGCCCTTGCTCCAAGATAAGCTCTCTCCCCTAAAGCAGCAGGAGTGGAAGCAGATAGACATTTTCTTAAAGTCACCCGAATCATTCATTTAACAAGTAGCCTTTAGGTGTCCTCTGGTGTTGGTTTGAGAGAAGGTTAGGTTTGAGAAAATAGAAATTATTGTCTGGGTTTCTTCTGACCTATTTGAGTGGGCTTTGTGTCAGTCACTCCAGGACATGCCCAATGCCATCTTGAGAGGTGCTTTGCTGCCATTGCAACAGACAAGCTGTTCAGGTTAGACTCAGGGCAAAGTGTTCAGGACATGTTTGTCCTCCCTTAAATCACACTCCAAGTGCAGGCCCTTCAGCCTCTCATATGACTGGGCTGATCTTGGCTTAGGCAGCCAATGACACAGCACTATTGTTAAGCCCTTTCCCATCTGTACGCACTACAGAAGCACACAGTTGTCTGCAAGAGGAGCACTCATTTGGCAATGCACTTTCACTGACAAGCCGTCCTTCCAGTTTGTGATGCATCAAGTGCCTCCTCTACCGTGAAGTGTACCTTCCCACTAACACTGCTGGAGTAGCAGGAAAGAAACCTACGCATGTTCCCTCAAAATAAAGAATGGGAACAGAAACAGTTTGGAGGGTTGCCTACCTGTAGTTGTTATATTCACGCTCTTTCAGTTGGTCAATATGCCTCTTCTTCAGCAGCAACTTTTGTTTTTCCACGATTAGAAGTGGGCGGCAAATCCTGCCAGCATCAGTATAAATGCGGATTTCTCGCTCCCTGATATCTCTGATCATGGACACCTGCATGAGCAAATACCACTCTCAGCAACAACAGTGAAAGTAGAGACTGACAAAATTTCTTAACAAAGCTTTAGTGCATACAACAGAACGTGCTTGAACTGACCAGTTATTTGTAAATGGATTCTGCCCAAGTGAGGCAAGATCAACCATTTTTACCTCAAGTACAGAAACCCCCACACTCAGAGGCTTCGAAGCTTCCAATGTGCCCTGCCAGACTGAAGCTGGCAGGGCAGGAGGAGTGGTGGGGGCGATCTTGAGTTTTTGCTAGACAGGCTTTTTAGCCCATCTAGCGGAGATAGCTGACACGATTCTCTCTGCACCAGCTGTGGGGGGGAGGGGGCAGATCTCCGATTCCCCCTTCCGAGGCTGGAGTGGGGAATCAGAGCCATGCTATGGTCCCTGGGATGCTCGTCCAGAGGCCATAGGACAGCTGTCTAAATGAACATTGCATTTACTGCATTCTACGTCATAGAGCTAGAATTATAACCCAATATTTACCTCTGATACAATGATGTCCATCTGACGCCGCAACTTCCTCAGTGTGTTCATAAGCTGTTCTGGGTCCTTGTGTATTCCAACCCAGCAACCATTCACAAAAATCTTTGTGGCACTTCAGAAAAGAAAAAGTTGTGAGAATGTTGTCCCAAATTGAGCTATGTGGAAGTTAACCAAATTTCAACAACCTTTTATACTTACTCTGCAATGGCTGCTGGAGAGATTTCTTCCAGATTTTCCATACTCCATTCTTCTAAAAATTCCAGAATTGGGGATGGCTGAGACCCCACAGAGATGTAGGCCATTAGAGCCAGATTCTTCACAAGCCCCACGGCATGACCCTAATAACACATGGAATTACGTGTTTTCACATTTGTATCTCTTCAAGATCCTGCACAGACTTCTTGAGATTCATAAGGCACAAATTATCTAAGACAAGACATTGTTTAGGGAAAGGCTTGCAAACCTCTGCCTTTATGGAATGTCCATGTTGACTTTTCTGCTAAGGAACTCTGCAAACACAGTGGTTCCATGACAGGCAGAGGATTCTGGGACGTGTTCTATGACAGGGGTGGGCAAAAAGTAGATCTCTAGATGTTTTCAACTTCAACTCCCAGCATTCCTGAACATTGGCTATGCTGGCAGAGGCTTCCTGGGAGTGGAAATTCCAAAGTTCCATCTGGAGATCTACCATCTGCTCATCCCTGTTCTAGGATATACACTACGTTCACAGGCAGTACTGGCCAGGGCCTGCCTAAACTGAAAAAACCTGCTTAGCACTCCAGAGTATTACAGGGGAAGGATAGCAATGGGCAAGGAAGGTATCTTTCATGGAAGCTTAGCTGCCATTACATATCATCACACTGAAGAACCCCAGTAAGTTTTCAAGAAACTAAAGGGTTTCCTGGTATACATTTCCCTAAACCAGTTGTTTTCAAATTATCAAATTTATTAATGAAGTCTAAAAATGAAACAAACTGTGATTGAAAAGAGAAAAAGATATGGATGCAAGCTACAGAAACATTTACATACACTGTACACTTATTTCAATGCAATCTGTGCATTACCTCTGGAGTTTCAGCAGGACAGACCATTCCCCACAAGGTGTTGTGCAGTTGCCTGGGCTTTGCTAGTTTACCATCTCTACCAATGGGGGAATTCAAGCGACGCAAGTGGGAAAGTGTAGATGCAAAAGTGAGACGGTTCAATACCTTCAAGAGATTAAACAAAATACATTTAGAGTTACTCATGAGATATATAATCTAGATTTTGTCAATATAATCAAGAACTAAATATTCAGTTACTTAGAGCTAGAATTAGCTTACAATTAATATACATTCACTTGCAACATCAATCAGAGGTAACTTGACCATTACATTTTACTAAGGTAACAGGGTTCAATCCAGACCCAGTGAATGGCCAGGGAGCAACTGATGGTGTAGCTAAGCCAGTGTAGATCTGTTAGTTCCTTATATGGGAACTACTTGGAAGCCCCATGTAAGAATGCTTCAGTTCTCCAATTAAATTAAGTTCTCACTGCCCAGGTAAGTTCACTCTCCAGTTCCATCGTAATTACAAACATTAAAAGGAAAATTCTGAGCAAATTCCTTGGGCATCACTAAGAAAAATAAAATCAATTATGAGCTACAACATGGAGATATCTAAGGAACATCTAAGGAAATCTAGGCCTCTATTAAACTAAGGGCTCTGCCCAATGGGATGAAAAACTGGTTGTGTCCTGTGCCCCGCCCACCCCTAAACTGGCTGAACTTCTGTGGTATTATACAATGCTAATTTAAACTACTGAGGGGAAAGGAAACGACACAGCACTGATACAGCGTGCAGCTGCTACCAAGGAAAGTTTGGATGAAAGGTCAGTTCAGATAGGGGAAACAAGGGCTTAAGAACAGGAGGGCCTGAGCTGCTGGCAGAGGGAAGGGGAAGGGCCAAGAGCTGAGAAGCTGAGGCCCCTGAAAGGGGACCTCAAGCAAGGAGAACTGTTGTTGCGGATTACAACCAAAAAACCAAATAGATAGTTGTAGCTCTGTAACAGGATTCCAACAAAATCATAGTCAGAGAGCTTAAATTCAAATGTCATATTTACCTGAAAAACATACAGCTTCATGAGACCAACCAACACTTACTTGTGATACTCCAGCTCTGGCCTGATGAGCTTTCTTCTGGTCTCCCCAGTTCCCTGTAGCTAATGAGTATTTCAAACCGTCCGATATAATCCTAGTTTTGATGGCTAGCTCCAAGTTAAAATCTTTCCCTCTGTCAATGAACTTTTGTGCATATATTCTAACTTCTTTCAGCAAGTTCTTAAACATTCTGTTGAAGTAAAAAAAAAAAAAAAGTATTTCGATGAGTACAGCTTTCCATCTTTAACCACAAAGCTCCTTGCAAAGTATTGAACATAAAGGCCCAAATCCACACACAAAAAACCTAGCCGCATTAAACCACATTGAACTAATTATTGTGACTGGAGCCTGAGAAAGAGCCTTCAATACTAATGAAGACAAATCTCGGTATCATAAAAATACACTTTTCAGTTAAAACAAAACACATGAAGCCTTCAGCTGTGATATTCTAGGACGAACTCTCAGCCAGTATGAGTGTGAGGCTCTTTCATGGCTCTCCTCCACAGACAGTAAACAAAATACAAATTGAATATGGTACCTCCCAGACCACCCAATTCATCCTTAAAAACAAGGGGCAAGGATTCAATCACGTGAGATCCAGAGTGACACGATGTTCAGATAATCATGGTACAGCTCAGTTCACTTCATAATTTCTCCAACACCAAAAGGCATGAACCCAAGACTCACAGTTTGAGAGTTCACTGGGCGCAAAGCCAACAGGCCCTGCAACCACACTACCAGGAACTCAGAAGTATCAGAAGAGGCTTAACCTTCACCTACGTATTCATTAACATAAACTATGTTAAATCAGCCAAGTAGTTTAGGCATGATGCTCTCCTCGTCCCACCTGATTTTTGCTATGCATTGGGGGAAGGGGTTTGCCAGGGGGAGGAGGAGCCAGGAAAGTCACCTTCTTCTCATCCCCTTCTGCTGGTGCTTCTCAGGATCCAAGCCAGTGTCGACCACAATTAGGGAACTATAGCAACTTGTTGCACTCACCCTCTGAACAGGAAAGCAAGTAATGGCCCTGCAAGGTCCAGCCGCTTGTTGCCATAGTGATCTCTGTCATCGAGCTCTCTTCTCCCCAAGGCTGCCAGCAGTAACCTATGAACCATGTACCTAACAAACAGAGGCAGCTTGTTTAAAGGCAGTTGGACATTCAGATTTCTACTACATGTATGGATCAGCAAAAATATCCCAAATGAAGGCAAATATTCTAAACAAAGCTCTCTGAGCATTTATGCCATTACGTTACACGGAATGCTGCTGCTATCAAAAGCCCCCTAGTTCTAATATAGCACAATCCCAGTCACACGTTTAGAAGGCCACTTTCCAGCCTCTGGGCAGTGTCCAAGGGAACCATTGTGCTGGTGGCCCAAGCCCGCTGGCCCCGGTACATGTGTGGCCCCTACTGTCGGTAGCTGCGATGTAGCACTTCTGGAGGCAAGCGCCACAATGAGCGGACTCGTTTCTGGAAGGGGCAGGCTGTGCCCCTTCCAGAAATGAGCATTTCCGCTTGTTGCGGCACTTGTCCCTGGAAGTGCTACATTGTGACCACTGGCGGTAGGGGCTGCGCACACGCTGCCAGCAGAGCCAGCCGCATACACACCAAGGCCAGCGGTCTTGGGCCACCTGCATAAGGCTCCATTGGATACTGCCCTCTGTTTCTATCCCTCATATGACCAGCAACCTACTTAGCCCTTTTTGACTCTGGTATCACTGCTACTTCCAGCCTATACCTGCCAATCCCTGACCCTATTTGCCTCATCTCTGTCAGCAGATAGAGGAAGATTCCCCCCTGTAACTTAGCCAGAACAAGTCATTTTTCCACATTCATCAAGCTCCTTTGCCAGACTAAAACTTATGCTGGGGTAGGATGGTGGCTTCTCTGGCTACAGGACTGCAACCTTCCTTGCACCTACACTGATGGATATTCTCCCTGGGGCTCCTACTATTGTACAGTAATATTATGTCCTAATTAAGCATATTGGGAAACACTGCTTCTGGCACATGTTTTCAAAATGTTGTTTGCAATTACAGAGTGGCAGAAATGTGTAAAGATAAATAAAAGACTAAAACAATATTGCTTGCCTGGAATAAGCTTGGTCACTTGGACTACTGGATTAACATTTAGGGAGGGGAAAGTCAGTTTTCCTTTCTAAGGGCGCAATCCTATCAAGATAGGGGGCCGCATCCAACCACGGAGGCAACCGCCTAACCAAAGCAAGGCAGGAGAGGCACGGGGGGATTGTTTCCTCCGCGCCTCTCCTGCCTTGCTATTTTTTTGCTAGACAGCTGTTTTCGGCTGTCTAGCGACCGGGGGGGGGGGGGGGAACCAGGAGAGGAAGCTGCCGTATGACACGTTGGATGTGTCATATGCGCATCTCTGCTCTCCCCACCTCGGAACACCCCCAGAACACCCCTTTTCAGTCGCTCCGTGCTCCTCTTCCGAGGAGGTTGGTTCCCAGAAATGAGCATATCCTATGGCCCTCTAGACAGTGTCTAGTGGCCACAGAATTGCTCCCTAAGAGACTAAGAGCGATTTCAGATGATCAGTGGGGGAAACAGTGCAACATCAATTGTTTTTCCTGCCCCCAGTCACGCAACTGGGGTTACCCTAATTACTCACATTGTGTTGTAAGTTGCCATGTAGTCTGAACCCGGGGTGTGCATTGTTCATTTTCACCCACCCCACAACCCATACTGCAAGCCATGGGTTGTAGGGTGGGTGAAAATGAACTATGCCCGCACCACAGATGGGGGTCGAACAATGTGGTGTGAGTAATTTGGGTAATCCCAGTTGTGCAACCAGCACATGTGGGGGAGAGGAAAACAATCGACACTCTATTGTTTCCCCTGCTGATAGTCTGAACCTGGTCTAAAAGTGGGATTTTTCTTATATTGTGCAATTACATCACTGTGCGAAGGTACTGGAAAATAAGCCAGTGCATTTTATAAATAAATTGTTGGGATCCCCTATACTTCTAAATATTCCCCTGCAAGCTGCATTTTTAAATGAATGTTTCTACAGGCTTCTGGCTTCACATTTTAACACTAATCTAACTCATGGACAAATACATTTCCACATGTACAGTATTATTTGTCTTTACATACCCAAGAAAATAAGCCTTTTTGGTTTCACAGAAGTCGCTGACACCAACATGTGGAAGCATCTCTTTCTGCAAAACTTCTTTTGCATACTTTATTCTTTTCTCTTTAGTGACTCCAGGCTTTGCACCCCTTGAGCCAATGAAGTTCAATGCAACATTCTGTTCCTGGATGACGAATGCTTCATCCAAAGAAGGTTTAACCTATCACATATAAAATAAAAAATGGCATTATCAGCTTGAGGAGCTTCCTGCAAAGTTTAGAAGTTAGATATTGGAAATGAACATATACACATAACTGGTCTTCTAAAAGTGAAATAGCCTGCAACCAGTTTTGCATTTGGGTTTCGTCATACAAGAAAAACATTTCTAAAAATATATATTGTTCTAAGTCATGAATCAACACAAAGTCAATGCACATTACCATTTCCATCATCTCAGGATCTTCAAAGTCATAAATTATATGCTCCAATATGTCTCTGTCAGAGACAAACCCTAATGCACGGAAGACAATAATGATGGGCACTTCCTGCTTGATATATGGCAATGTTGCCACAATGCGCTGACCTATGGCACTCTTCTTTGCACCCTAAAGATAAGAAAACAAAATTTCAACACATTTGCCTTTAAGTAGCACATATGAGTTTATTCATTTTAACTATATTGTTATTTTAAGCAAATATTATATCCCACATGTTCTAGTTAGATAACTTTTCAAAACAAATCTTTACTCCAAGGATCTCAGGAGAAGCAATTGCTATGATATTACATTTACATAGTTTCCAACTCATCTTTCAGAATTATGATATTTGGGTCTAATTCAGGCTAAATATTTGGGTCAAGATCCAAAGAACCACTCAACTAGTTCTGTGAACACAAGGGGGCTTCAGACTTCTGTTTCTTGCACTGCAGCTCCTGATGCTGCAGGAAAAAATGTTTTTGAAACTAAGAGGGATTTCAAAAGGAGTTTATGCTGCTGCTGCATGAAGAGTTAAAAAGTCATTTTCTTAAGGATGAAAAAGGAGTAAAAAATGCCATTGGGCATGTGCAAGGACTGTACAAACATTACAGAACTTTCTCTTACAAATTTGATTCTATATACAAAGTACTCTGAGATGGATTAATGGATCTGATAAAGTTCTTGTTACAAGTAACTCAGACTTTTCCCATAAAGAACCCAACTCTAACAATGTTTACTCTGAAAGTCCCATCAATTTAAATGCCATTTAATTCTGAGTCAGCATGGTTAGGATTGGACTGTAAATCAGTGACTTGGGTTGCACGATCAAAATAAGTCATGGTAGCTTAAATAATTTAAATCATGTTGGGCGCAATTTATTTCTTTTTATTATTAAATTTATTAATCGCCCATCTGGCTGGTCACCCAGCCACTCTGGGCGATGTACAACATACAATAAAACAGTTTAAAACAATAAAATTCTACAACAAAAACATTTCCTAAAATACCCTAACCCACCCCAAATGCCTGCCTGAACAACCACATTTTTAATGCACGACGGAAGCTCATTAAAGAGGGGGCATGAAGGAGTTCCCTAGGGAGGAAGTTCCACAGAGTGGGGGCCACCACAGAAAAGGCCCTCTCCCTCGTCCCCACCAGTCTAGCTGTCCTGGCTGATGGGACAGACAGAAGGCCATCAGAGGCTGATCTTGTTAAGCGGCCTGTCTGGTGCTGCTGAAGGCGCTCCTTAAGATAGGCTGGGCTGGAACCATATAGAGTTTTAAAGGGTTTTAAATTTCCATAATCACGACCCATGCACAGCGTGTCGCGTTATCTAAGCCTGGATAACAGGGCTTGTTGGAGGGGAAAACAAACCTCCAATAACCTTACAGCAACCCATGGATTATTGGAGAGTTGTTTCCCCCTCCAACAAGCCACCCAAGTTCAAATGGCAAAACAAGCTAAACATGGGCGATGATTTATAGAAATCACATTTTGCATGTGCTGCAATTTAAATAAGCCACCGTGGCTTGTTTTAATCATGAAAACTGGCCCAAAAGGTTTACAAAAACGTAAATGCTTATCTCCATACATTAATAATCCCAAGGCAGAGAAGGAGCCCCACCACTACTGAACCTCCCTTCTCCCTCTGAAATGGCTTAACTGGCAAAGCTCACAATTGGGGTGGGGGGCGGGAGAGAAGAGAGGCGTAAAGGCGAGAGCGTACACTAGTACACAGACTGATTAAAGTTATATGAAGGAGCCATAGAGAATCAAGAAACCTATGAAAATTATTGCCCCACAGCCCATTTTAAAATATTTTAACGTTCATATAACGTTCATCAAAGGTATTTTTTCAAAGCAGAGTATTTATGATTTATTTATTTAAAATATTTATAATTTACTGCCTTTCCCAAGCTCAACAAACTGTATATAAAAAATACAAGATATAAAAAACAGCCAGCCAAGTTTAGAAAATTAGCAAACTCCCCCCCCCCACATGCACGCACCCCCCCCCAACCAGTTCAGAGGGGCATTGGTGCTAATACTGGATTGACTGGGAGGAAAACCATTACCCTCCCAAATCAGGACATACAATACAGGAAGGGAGGGAGGAAGAAAGGCACTCACTGATAGCTTTACAATTGCGTAGGTCTTCTTACCCTCTACCAATCCTCAGATTTTAGCCATTTATTTAAAAATGCTCACCTGCCCACCTCTGGCCAGCATGCTAACCCATATAGTACTTGTTGGCCGAGAAGAATTCTCCAGGCAAGAACGACACTCTCCTGTGTATGCATATTTAGAATCTTTCTTTGCAAACACATACACGGTGTTTGTAGCCATCTTCTCCTGAGCAATCAGAACCTGTTTAGGGAATATAAGCAAGCATAAAGGGGACGTTTGTTTTAGAGTTCATTTTTATAATGTTAAACACATTTATGATCACAGTTCTTCTAAAATATGGCAAACGCGTCATTAGAGATCTCTGAGCTGGAGACTAGTGGAAGGCATTATGGTAGAGCAAGTGTTAATCAAGGTCAATACTTGCACAAGGAGGCCTGGGTTAAAATCTACACTCTGCAATGAAGCAGTCACTGCGTACCTTAGGGCGCAATCCTTTGGCGGCTAGACAGCCATAGGATTGGTCAGTTCTTGGAGAACCACCCTCCGCCCCCTCCCCCACCATCTTGTAGGCAGCGTTGATCAGCCCCGCGTTCCGTGCTTGGAAGAGCAGTGCGGAGCGGGGGAATCGGGGCATTCCTGGGGGCAGGGAGCTCAGAAGTGCCAGTACAACGCTTCCTATGTATCATCTGGTCACCCCACCCCATGCTCCGAGGTGCTGCGGATAAACAGCTCAAATCGGCTGTCTAACCGCGAACGCAGGGTGGCTGGAGTGCGGAGGAGACACGCTCCTCCCACCCTGCATTCGATAGGCAGTTGCCTCCAAGTTCGGAGGCAGATGTCTGTCTAAGAGAGCAATCCTATGGGGATAACCACTTTCTTCCAGCCTAGCCTAGCTTCCCTCCCAGATTTGTTATAAGCATAAAATGGTTGTGAAAAACCCACCCCATCCTCACAAATTATACCATCTCAGAAACCTTGAAGGAACAACCCAGTGTCTTGGACCACTGACTGGTGGAAAGTAGGGAGAATTGTGAGACTTCTTTCTTAGGGTTTTTTTTAGCACAGAGTAGATACATCCGTCATTAGCACGGTGCACATCCTTTAATTAGTGTGATGTAACATTAACAGTGAAGATAGGCATACTAAACAGACTAAAAACACCATGTAGCAAACACACGAACACTTCTGCATAAATTATTTCTTCCTGAGAATTCCTAACCCTTACCTTTTCTGATCCATTAATAATGAAATAGCCACCAGGGTCAAGGGGGCACTCATTCAGTTCACAAAGATCACGGTCAGTTAAGCCATTTAGTAGGCAATACGTAGATCGCAGCATGATAGGAATTTTTCCTATGAACGTTTTCTGATGCTGTGTCTGCAACTGGTCCTCTCCTTCCTTAATAACTGTCTTAGTTATGTCCACATATAATGGTGCAGAATACCTTTGGAAGAGAAATTAACATGCGTTTCACAGGAATAATTAAAGTTTTAATTAAATATTAAACAAGTATAACCCAGGTAATTTGGCAATTTAAACAATATCAATACAACCCAGGGTCTTTTGTACTACTACGTTGTACTTCAGAAGTGAGGTTTCACCATATAATATTGTTAATGATAGAAGTAGATATTTCTTACGTAAGGTTTCTCAGCCTGGCTTCATTTGGCATCATAGGTGAAGGGGCACCATCTCTTTCCCAATGTGTAGGCTTGGACAGATAAATTTGTTCAAATTTCAAAAGATATCGGGGCTGAAAATAATAGAAACGTATGGCTTCAATTAAACATTTTATATGAGAACTGGATGCTTCTTCAAACATCCTCATTTTATTTCTTGGTTATGAGCAAGACAAGGTGCATACCAAAATGCTGTAAAAGTGCAGCAAAATCACAATCATGGTGATGAATGCAGAATTCAGTGAGAATATCACCTTTTGTTTTAAAAAGTTTCTAACCCTCATGATTATCGACTGTTTATTTGGTTAGTCAGTTTTTTATTGCTATTTTTATATTGCTTGTTTTTTGCAACTGATTTACATGTTGTAAGCAACCTTGGCTGGCTTTTTAAATGGAAACATAGGGTATAAATATTATAAGCAAATAAATGAACTTCAGTGCCTTGCATGGCATACCCTCCATAATTAGCAAAATCAGAATCGTGCAAAAATAACAAAGCTGCAGAAGTATGCAAAAGACAAATTATTTTATTATAAAATAAAAGAACAAAGTTATGTTCAATTTGCATAATTTATATAGACAGCAGAATTCACCTTTGCTTAGTACAGGATTTGGATTACTTGGGCACTGAACTTAATTTTTTTTTTAGTACAGAGTACATACATCCCCTATTAGCAAAGTGCACATTTATATGACTTGAGCATAAGCAAAACTTGCACCTTACTTAGAACAAAATACAAGATGGTAAGACTGCCTCTTACCGGCTCTTCCACTTCTCCTGTAGCATGTTGAGCTTCTGCTTGTAGATCAATTGGTGGGGCATCTTCAACAATTCTCTGCACAGACATCTGAATGAACTCATCAAAAGAATCCAGCTGCTGTCGGACCAGGCCTTTTTCATCAAAATAGGAGCTTTGGGAAATAGTTTAGAGGCAGTTAAATAATAAGAATTACCAATGCAAACTATAATATTAATGTATTCAAAATACAGTTACTTCAAAGTTTATCACTAAGTACTAAGTTTATCACGTCATCTGATTGACCAAAATTCAGACATTGAACAATTGATTGAATCTGCGTATGAGTAAAACCAAGAGTTCCAAAGTAAAAAGCACACTATCATCATTTTTAGATTCACATGTGTATCATAGCATGTATAATCTGAGAAGAAACATTCCCTCCTGTATAAGACAGAAGGGGGAATGCATCTTCTAAGATGGCAATTGCCATCTACATTTCTTCACTCCACACTCAACTGCTGAGCTCTGAGAAAGTCTGATTTTTCTCCTCAAGTGCTTCTAGTGGAACAAGCCAAATGATGGAGGGGAGACGAATATGACCAGCCTGGCCCACTTGAAGAACTACACTTACAGATATGGAATCCCTGTCCAAGTGACTCTTGCCCATTCATACCATGCGGCAAGTAAGCAGTGGCGTCTCACCAGTAGATAAGGATCAAGGGGTATAGACACACCAGCTCTTAGTAAAAACATGATGGGGGAAAATGTACTAGAACACAGAGTCATGGTAATGAATTTAAAGAAGTGACCATGCAGAGGTGCAAAACCATTGAGGAGATTCAGCTGTTAATCTTATGAGTCCTGCTACAAGCATCTGAAATTGAGTACAGAAGCATTTGCATCACGTGTACAGTGAAAGGCTAACCTTTCATACTAGGTCTAGTGTTGAAGTGATTTTTAGATAACAGAATACAGTAATTCTAGGCATTTGTGTCATTTTGAGCAGCATACAGACTGCGGTGTCACAGTATAACTAAATTATTCTAAAATGCAAGTCTCTCATGAGCATAATCATTTGGAAACCACTGCTTTATATTCGCAGTCTTAAAATGTCATAATACTGTATGCTACCCTATTATCTCCATCTAATTCATACAGACAATACTAGGATTAGAAACAATGTACACAGCCCAGGTTAAGCATTTTAAAGCTGCAATCCTAGGAACATCCACTCAGAATTAATTCCTACTGAACTTAGTGTGACTTAGTTTTGAGTAAACATTGTTGTTCAGTCGTTCAGTCGTGTCCGACTCTTCGTGACCTCATGGATCATAGCACATCAGGCCTTCCTGTCCTGCGCTCTCTCCCGGAGTGTGCTCAAGTCCATATTCATTGCATAAAGCAATGCATAAAGGTGGTACAGAAATACAGTAAGTATTGAATAAATAAAATACGCTTCATTTGTTTCTGTGGGCAGCATTTCTGAAAGTTACGCTGGTGGTTTTCATCATGTTCATCATCTTCCTGTGTTTGAAAATCTTGATATAATTTGTTCGTAATTAAGAGGCATGGATCAATAGTAAATTGGTCACTATGTTCCTTGGTGATATTATTCTTTGTTAAATTGAAATGCATTATTTTAATGGAACTACAGGAAGGTTTACCTTCAATTTGTTGTGATTATTGAATATCCATTGTTGTTGTTCAGTCGTTAAGTCGTGTCCGACTCTTCGTGACCCCATGGACCATAGCACGCCAGGCCTTACTGTCCTCTGCTCTCTCGCGGAGTGTGCTCAAGTTCATATTCATTGCATCGGTGATGGTATCTAGCCATCTCATCCTCTGCCGTCCCCTTCTCCTTTTGCCTTCAATCTTTCCCAGTATCAGGGTCTTTTCCAGGGAGTTTTCTCTTCGCATTAGGTGGCCAAAATATTTGAGCTTCAGCTTCAGTATCTGTCCTTCCAATGAGCACTCAGGGTTGATTTCCTTTAGGATTTGACTGATTTGATCTCCTTGCAGTCCAGGGGACTTGTAAGAGTCTTCTCCAGCACCACAGTTCGAAAGCATCAATTCTTCTGCACTCAGCCTTCCTTATAGTCCAGCTCTCACAGCCATACATTACTACTGGGAAAACCATAGCTTGATTATACAGACCTTTGTTGGCAAGGTGATGTCTCTGCTTCTTATTATGCTGTCTAGGTTTGCCACAGCTTTCCTCCCAAGGAGCAAGCGTCTTTTAATTTCATGGCTACAGTCACCGTCTGCTGTGATCTTGGAGCCCAAGAAAATAAAATCTGTCACTGCTTCCATTTCGTCCCCTTCTATATGCCAGGATGTGATAGGGCCAGATGCCATGATCTTCGTTTTTTTGATGCTGAGTTTCAAACCAGCTTTTGCACTCTCCTCTTTCACCCTCAGCAAGAGGCTCTTTAGATTCTCTTCGCTTTCTGCCATTAGGGTGGTATCGTCTGCGTATCTGAGGTTGTTGATAATTCTCCTGGCAATCTTAATTCCGACCTATGATTCATCCAACCCGGCGTTTCTCACGATGTACTCTGCATGTAAGTTAAGTAAGCAGGGCGACAATATACAGCCTTGTCATACTCCTTTCCCAATTTTGAACCAATCGGTTGATCCATGTCCGGTTCTTGCTGTTGCTTCTTGATCCTCGTACAGGTTTCTCAGGAGACAGGTAAGGTGGTCTGGTACCCCCATCTCTTTCAGAATTTGCCACAGTTTGTTGTGATCCACACAATCAAAGGCTTTAGCGTAGTCAATGAAGCAGAAATAGACGTTTTTCTGGAATTCTCTTGCTTTCTCCATGATACAGCGAATGTTGGCGATTTGATCTCTAGTTCCTCTCTGCCTCTTCGAAACCCAGCTTGTACTTCCGGTAGTTCTCGGTTCATATACTGCTGAAGCCTAGCTTGTAGGATTTTGAGCATAACCTTGCTGGCATGTGAGCGCAATTGTGCGGTAGTTTGAACACTCTTTGGCGTTGCCCTTCTTTGGAACTGGAATGTAAACTGACCTTTTCCAGTCTTGTGGCCATTGTTGAGTGTTCCAAATTTGTTGGCATATTGAGTGCTGCACTTTAACAGCATCATCTTTTAGGATTTTAAATAGCTCAGCTGGAATACTGTCATCTCCGCTAGCTTTGTTGTTAGTAATGCTTCCTAAGGCCCACTTGACTTGACTCTCTAGGATGTCCGGCTCAAGTTCCGTGACCGCACTATCATGGCTATCAGGGACATTAAGATCTTTCCTGTATAATTCTCCTGTGTATTCTTTCCACCTCTTCTTAATCTCATCTGCTTCTGTTAGGTCCCTGCCTTCTTTGTCCTTTATCATGCCCGTCTTTGCACAAAACGTTCCCTTGAGATCTCCGATTTTCTTGAAGAGATCTCTAGTCTTTCCCATTCTATTGTTTTCTTCGATTTCTTTGCATTGTTCATTTATGAAGGCCTTCTTGTCTCTCCTTGCTATTCTCTGGAACTCTGCATTCACTTGGATATATCTTCGCCTTTCTCCCTTGCTTTTCGCTTCCCTTCTTTCCTCAGCTACTTGTAAAGCCTCATCAGACAGCCACTTGGCTTGCTTGCATTTCTTTTTCTTTGGGATGGATTTAGTTGCTGCCTCCTGAACAATGTTACGGACATCCGTCCATAGTTCCTCAGGCACTCTATCAGGTCTAATCCCTTAAATCTATTCCTCACCTCCACTGTATATTCATAAGGGATATGATTTAGGGTCATACCTGAATGGTTTAGTGGTTTTCCCTACGTTCTTCAATTTCAGCCGAAATTTTGCAACAAGAAGCTCATGATATGAGCCACAGTCAGCTCCAGGTCTTGTTTTGACTGACTGTATAGAGCTTCTCCATCTTTGGCTGCAAAGGACATAATCAATCTGATTTCGATATTGACCATCTGGTGATGTCCATGTGTAGAGTCACCTCTTGTGCTGTTGGAAAAGAGTGTTTGCTATGATCAGCGTGTTCTCTTGGCAAAACTCTATTAGCCTTTGTCCTGCTTCATTTTGTACACCAAGGCCATGCTTGCCTGTTATCCCGGTGATTTCTTGACTTCCTACTTTAGCATTCCAGTCCCCTATGATGAAGAGCACATCTCTTTTTGGTGTTAGTTGTAGAAGGTGTTGTAGGTCTTCATAGAACAGATCAACCTCAGCTTCTTCGGCATCAGTGGTTGGGGCATAGACTTGAATTACTGTGATGTTGAATGGTTTGCCTTGGATTTGTCCTGAGATCATTCTATCATTTTTGAGATTGTACCCCAGTACTGCTTTTCCCACCCTTTTGTTGACTATGAGTGCTACTCCATTTCCTCTAAGGGATTCTTGCCCACAGTAGCAGATATGGTGGTCACCTGAATTAAATTTGCCCACGCTTGTCCATTTTAGTTTGCTGATTCCCAAGATGTCGATGTTCAATCTTGCCATCTCATGTTTGACCACCTCCAGCTTACCTTGATTCATTGATCTGACATTTCAGGTTCCTAAACAATATTGTTCATTACAGCATCGGACTTTCTTCTCACCACCAGTCACATCCACAGCTGAGTGTCCTTTCGGCTTTGGCCCAGCCGCTTCACTCTTTCTGGCGCTACTTGGAAATTCCCTCTGCTCTTCCCCAGTAGTATATTGGACACCTCCCGACCTGAGGGGCTCATCTTCCGGCGTCATCTCTTTTAGCCTTGTGATACGTTCCATGGGGTTTTCTTGGCAAGAATACTGGAGTGGGTTGCCATTTCCTTCTCCAGTGGACCACATTTTGTCAGAACTCTCTGACCTGTCCGTCTTGGGTGGCCCTGCGCAGCATAACTTATGGCTTCACTGAGTTACGCAAGCCCCTTCGCCACAACAAGGCAGTGATCTATGAAGGGGTGAGTAAACATATATAAGCTTAACTTTGGTTGGATCAGAACAAATTTATAAAGTTACCTGATGACAATCCAGCATGCTTCTTGCCACAAATCTGGAGTGATTTCATCATCGTCCTCATCATATTGCATATCTACCAAAAAGGGGGAAGACCAATAATTCCAATGGTAGTTTCTTTAAACCTTAACATGCAAAGAATTGCACAAAATCCATACAACCAATCCACTTTAAGTGGCTTATTTCTTATTTCATAAGATCTCCAGCCAATAAACCCCAAACAACAGCAGCTCTCCAAAACCTCTGACAGATTTCCCAACCTTACTACTGTATGCTGGTTGAGAAGGAGACCACAACTGCACACAGTTCCAGGCACTGTTTCATAGCGCATTAATTATGAGGGTTAATCCACCTGACTTAAAAGGACGTTCCCAGCCTTCAACACTGCAAGCCCTTTAGTGCCCAGTGTCCTTACAGAGGTATCGTAAGGATGACTGAAGCAGTGCGGCCGAAACACTATGGACCCTCAAGAAGCAGTCGTAGTATTCAGCAGTCGTACTACTGACGAGGCTTCATACGCCTTTCCTGCAGCCCTACAGATGGGGCTGCCTTTAAGGGCGAAGAATGACATCAGACTGGGCCAGCACAGGCAGAGGCGGGCTACCCCCACCCCCCGTTCGGCTTCCTTACGCGGGGGCTCACCTTCATCCGCATCGTACATCTTGACGAAGGCGCCTCACAGCAGGTCACACACTCTTAGCGAAGGTAACTCGCGCGGACCCCTCGCACGCTACGACCAGAGACAACAGCGCTCTTAGGCACAACCACCCGATTATAACTGCGCCTGCGCACAGCTCACATTTCCCATCCACCGCCCCTTCGTTCAAAACGTCACTTCCGCCCACGCTACGGTTGCGCGAAGGCTGCTGGTCTCCCCATAGAAATACGCCTGGGCTGTTCTGCGGCTGTGCGAGGCGGAGCTTGTGCGCTTGCGTAATTAGTCAAAGCAGGGATTGCGTCGATGCCTCGGCCGCGAGCGGGGTCGCACCCCGAGCGGTCGTCTGAGCGCACGTTGCGCAACCCCCCAATCCCGTGCGTCGTAGTGCCTAGAGATGAAGAGCGCAATCCTATGCATGTTTCGGCAGAAAAAGCCCTACAACTCCCAGCAGTTTACGCGTGCTTAGAATAGCGCCCTAGGGCAGTATTCAGAGGGGCGGGCGGTTGGTCTGTTTGCAGCAAAAACAACGAAGAGTCTGGCGTATATTTGGCCAGGAATTATGGGACTTGCACCTGGAGGGCGCCAGGTTGGGGAAGGCTGCTACTAACAGATTTATAAGCTTTCGTGGGTTGCAGTCCACTCCATGCATCTGATGAAGCAGTAGGCCAGAGAAGCTTCTGCCATACTAAACCTGTTAGTCTTGGGTTCCTGTTTGGTTTGGGATCTCCACTTTACCCTACTGAGTGGTAAAAGCACAACCTGTCTGCATACAAGCGAATGGGGCGCTGGCTTGGGGGGTGGGGGGCAATTTAGCTCGATTGACCTTTACTAGAACTTGAAGCGTGTTCTGTGGGATTTCCTTTACTTTGGTGATTTTCAACATGAATGTGATGGTGTCAGGGAGTTTAGACACGTGGCCAGTATGAGCGAAATGTGTTCACTTGAAATGTTCTTGTTCAGTCGCGTGTGACTCTTTGTGACCCCATGGACCATAGCACGCCAGGCCTTCCTGTCCTGCGCTCTCTCCCGGAGCATGCTCAAGTTCATATTCATTGCATCGGTGAAGCTATCTAGCCATCTCATCCTCTGCCGTCCCCATCTCCTTTTGCCTTCAGTCTTTCCCAGCATCAGGGTCTTTTCCAGTGAGTTTTGTTTCTGCATTAGGTGGCCAAAATATTTGAGCTTCAGTATCTGTCCTTGCAATGAGCAGTCAGGGTTGATTACCTTTAGGATTGACTGATTTGACCTCCTTGCAGTCCGGGGGACTCGTAAGAGTCTTCTCCAGCACCACAGGTCGAAAGCATCAATTCTTCAGTGCTCAGCCTTCCTTATAGTCCAGCTCTCACAGCCATACATTACTACTAGGAAAACCATAGCTTTGATTATATGAACCTTTGTCGGCAAGGTGATGTCTCTGCTGTCTAGGTTTGCCATAGCTTTCCTCCCAAGGAGCGTCTTTTAATGTCATGGCTACAGTCACCGTCTGCAGTGATCTTGGAGCCCAAGAAAATAATATCTGTCACTGCTTCCATTTCTTCCCCTTCTATATGCCAGGAAGTGATGGGGCCAGATGCCATGATCTTAGTTTTTTTTTTTAATGTTGAGTTTCAAACCAGCTTTTGCATTCTCCACTTTCACCCTCAACAAGAGGCTCTTTAGATCCTCACTTGAAATAGCTGTATTCTAATGTGTGCACAGGACAGTATTGTGTTGCAGACCTGTAGCTGTGGCGCTGTATTTTACCCATAAAGATCAAGTAGTGGGCAGCAATTCAAGCCACTATACACCTAAGCCCCCATCCGAAATGTGAGGAGAGAAGCCTTCCGCTCTCCCTAGCGAGTCCCATGGAATTCAGTGGGGTGTGCCGTCCAGCCCTACGAGTGTTTGCTTGGAAGTAAGTCCCATTATGTCCGATGGGGCTTACTCCTAGGTAAGCGCACACACGAATGCAACTTTAGCCTTCAAAATAAACCAGTGGAGGCTGCTGGCTCCGATTTCAATGGGGCTGTGAATCCATGCTGGGTGTCAGCCAGAACTCTAAAGAAGCTAGGTGCTGAACCTTGGATAGCTCCTTTAGAGTTCTGACTGAAATCCAGAGCGGATTCGCAGCCCCAGTGAAATCGGAACCACCAGGCTCCACCGAAGCAAACCTGTTTTACGCTAGGACAGAGCTGAAAGAGGAAGAGTGCCGCGCGCCCGTTTGACGGCGCCGTCGCTTCTCCGACAGGGGGCGTGAGTGCTTGGAGGACCGCGGGCCCGGGGCCGCTCTGGTCCGCCCGCCCGCTCACTCCCTTCACCTCATGCGCTCTCGGCTTTTGGGGCCGCTTTGCCTACTGGGGACGATGAACGGTCTCCGGCGCGCTGTGCTGCTGGGCTTGCCTCGCCTGTGGGGTCGTCCGTTTCCTGGGCCCGTATGCGGAAGCCGCAGCAGCGGCGCGTTGCCTCGGCGACCCACAGCCGGCGGTCTGCGGCGCTGGGAAGCGGCGGCGATAGCGCCACATGAGCGAGAGGAGGAGCAGTTCGTCTTTCCCGAGTACCTCCCTGAGGAGCCGGACGCTGCGGAGAAGCAGCCGGCGCCCAAGGAGGAAAATGAGCAGCAGCGGGGCGCCGAGGGCGGGCCGGAGCGGGCTCGGAGCGACCGGCGGCGACAGCAGCTTTGCGAGCGACGCGGGGAGCCCGCGCGGGAGGGCCACAAGGTGAAGGGGCGGCCGGACCCTTCGGTGCCGTCGAGCGGAGTGAGCTGTTCGGGCTGCGGCGCGGAGCTGCACTGCCGGGACCCTGCCGTGCCCGGGTACCTGCCCAGCGAGAAATACATGAGCCTAGTGGGGCCTCAAGAGCCGCCGCCGCAGCAGGAGGAAGGTAGCGACGAGCGGAAGGACCTGAAGGATGGGCAGCAGCGGGATCCCGCCCAGGAGGGGCCAAGCTACGAGCAGCAGGCGCTGGAGGGAGCTGTG
This sequence comes from Heloderma suspectum, assembly GCF_057233095.1. Lineage (NCBI taxonomy): Eukaryota > Metazoa > Chordata > Lepidosauria > Squamata > Helodermatidae > Heloderma > Heloderma suspectum. The sequence continues at coordinate 141,152,039 of NC_139459.1, forward strand.
TGCCAGCGCTGCTGGTTCCTGGTGCATCACCAGCGGGCCCTGCAAGTGCAAATGTCCCGGGAAGACTACCGCAGCCTGGTGAGCGCTGCTCTGCGCAGCCCTCCTCGCCACGGCCGCCCGCCCCTGGTGCTCTGCATGGTGGATGTGCTGGACCTGCCAGACCCGATCGTGTCCGACTTGCCTGAGCTGGTGGGCAACGAGGCCCACGTCTTTGTGCTGGGCAACAAGGTGGATCTGCTGCCCGGCGACTCCCTAAAGTACCTGAAGCGCCTCCGAGACCGGCTGCTGGAAACCTGCGCCCATGCTGGCCTCGTGGACTTGAGTCAGCCCAGCAGGAACCAGCAGCGTGTGGTTGGTGTGCACCTCATCAGTGCCAAGACGGGCTATGGGGTGGAGGAGCTGATCTCCAAGTTGCAGAGCTCTTGGAAATTCAATGGGGACGTGTACCTCGTGGGAGCCACCAACACAGGAAAGTCTACCCTCTTCAATACTCTCTTGCAGTCGGACTACTGCAAGTCCAGAGCCTCTGATGCCATCAACAGGGCAACAATCTCGCCTTGGCCAGGTCAGAGGAAATTGGGGGATTTTGCCAACTGCACGTTTACCCTTTGAAACCATGCAGGGAAGCCTGCATGGGAGTGTCTGTGTGATTAAGGGGAGGGGCTGTAGCTCAGTGTGATAGAGCACATGCTTTGCATGCAGAAGGTCCCAGGTTTGATCCCCGGCTTCTCCAGGTAGGGCAAGGAGAGAATCTTGCCTGAAACCCTGGAGAGCTGCTGCCAGTCACTGTCGACAATACTGGGCTAGATGGGCCAATGGTCTGGTATAAGGCAGCTTCCTATGTTCCTAAGTTTGAGTTCTGGAGTGCAGGTCCAAGGATGCTGGAGGTGACCTAGCAAAGACCAATACCTGTTCCAAACATACATATGGCTGGGAGCTGGCCATGCAGATTGCACAGATGCAGCTTTCACATTGTCATGTGGCAACTAAAGACCAACAAATGCATGGCATGAGCTTTTGTAGGAAAGCACATTTGATGAGGTGAAATAGGCTCTTGCAAAAAAAAGCTCATGCCACAGTAAACATATTAGGGCACAATCCTATCTAGATAGGCAGCCGCCTCCAAACTTGGAGGCGACCACCTATCCAAAGCAGGGCAGGAGAAGCACGGAGGGGATTGTTCCCTCTGCACTTCTTCTGCCCTACTTTTTCTGTTAGACAGCCAATTGCGGCTGTCTAGCCGTGGGACGACGGAGTGGGGAAGGAGGCTGCTGTACGATGACATTGGATGTGTTGTACAGGCAGCTATGATCTCCCTGCCCTGCAACACCCCCAGCCACACCCCTTTCCAGCCCCTCCACACTCCTCTTGCAAGTGCGGAGGATGGGGTTCTTCCCCACTGCCTTGGAGGCAGCGCGGAAGTGCGGGGAGATCAGTTTTCTGGGAACCGACTTCGGCGCACGGGCTCCGTTCCCAGAAAACAGCATATCCTATGGCTAGCGGCCATAGGATTGCGCCCTCCATCTTTTAAGGTACCATCAGGTACGCTTGTTGTAGGACTTTTTTTCAGTCAAAGCATGCATAGGATTGCACCCTTAGTTTGTTTTATAGCCAAAACCAACAACAAATACAGCTGTTCTTCTAGAACGTCATACAGTATCTTTATCTGCCATGTGATTGGAAGACGAAGGGAGGCTGAAGCTCTGATGTGTCTGGACTGTGGAGATCTGATAGGTTATTTGAACACATTAAACAATATTTAAATTTTGTATAGCACTTTAGAGTGTTGAAAGCACTTCACATATATTATTTTGTGATCCTTCTAACTCCTAGCCCCAGCTGGCTGAGGGCTTGTACCTGTGCACTGTGCTCTACTCTCAAGGGTTCCCTGGCAGAAAGAGGGCACTGTGCATACACAGCCCTCATCCCTGCCATTTTCTGGAATTGGGGAGAGGGTAAACCCCCTTCCCAGTATTTTACCCCCTCAAAGTTAGGGGGTCTTTATACTGTCTCTCCCCCTCCCCCCAATTTAGGGTCAAAGTGCATTTACATGCAGCATACGCACTTACAGGGAGTGTGATATAAATATAATGGATTAAATTCCTGTTATTTTTACTTTGCTTGCTGCTGCCTGTGAACTTTTCTAGCTATTGGCTGAATTACTGTGATGCTGCAGAATGGCTATAAATATTCTGACTGCTAAGGGAAAAGGATAAAGTGTACAGAATGATGCAGTTTCAGTGAGGGAAGTAATAGGTAACTTTCAGTGGAGAAAACCTTACACATGGTCTAGATATAGAAGCACCAGTGTACTGTTATGATAAAAGAGAAGAAAGGGTGTCTGAAAGGAAGTGGGTAGAGGGGAGAAGGTGGAACCACAGGGAAACATTGAAGGGAATGGTGGAAGAAAGGAGGCAAGGAGTTGAGGAAATGAGGGTCCATGAAGAAAGATAACCTGGGGGAGGACTTTACACAGGAAAAGGAAGACCTACATTTATTGGGGGAAACTATATGGTAAGTATGGCTGGAGGGCAGCTGTGTGCTAGGGGACAAAGATCAGTGCTGGGGGAGGTAGTAGTAGAGCTAAATTTCCTATATTGATTTGAAATCCTATATACTGATTACCTAGGGAAGTAGTGGGCTCTCCCACTGGTGGCATTCAAGATGAAGCTGGACAGCCATCTGTCAGGGATGCTTTGACTTAGATTCCTGCATTGAGCAGGGGGTTGAACTCGATGGTCTTATAGGCCCCTTCCAACCTACTATTCTATGATTCTAACCCAGTGGCCAGTATTATTATCCCCATATTGCAAGTGGATGTGGGGCTAAAGAGAGTAGTTTGCCTAAAGCCACTTTGTGAGTTCATGGCAGAGGTGAGATACAAACCACAGACAGCTTAATTTGTAGCCCAGTCTCTTTCCTACTATGCTACACCAGCTTTTAAAGGCCTTCTAGACATACCTGAAGTCTGGCTTGTAAATAACCACCTGTCTAATCATCTGTAGTGCGTCAAGATTACCTCCAGGCAATCAGAGAGGAAATGTTCTGTAAATTGCAAGAGAGTAAAAAAAAAATTCTTCGTACTGTCAATAGGATACAAATGACTTGCATAGGTTTGGGGTGACAAGCAGCCAAGTACCTTCTGAGGACTTCTTTGCAAAGCTGCTGTGTCTCATGTTCGGTAAGTGCTGGCATAAAGGGTGGGGGGCAGATTCCTGTTCATATATTAAGGCAGCAAGATCCTAAAATGTATAATGTGTCACATTTTTTTGATAATTCACTCACATAGGGTTGTATCCAATGTTAGTCCTACTTAGAGTAGACCCATTGAAATGAATTGGACTCCTACCCATTTCAGTGGCCCTGCTCTTAAGTAGGACTAACAGTGGATAAAACCCATATTATGACCCATCATAAACTCATGTATGTGCATGTTGGGCAATAGAACTACAGTGTGATAGCACCATACAAAGTTGTGACATTACCATGGTACTTTAAGTTATATCTAAAGGAGATGAAAGAGTTGTATAAAGACTGAATGACTCTTGCTAGGCAGCTAATGGAGTTTGAAATCCAGTATTACTGATTGCAGAATATTTCTGTTGGGAAAACTGATCATAGCTGTAGTTACGTAGTTACTGAGTTTGACCTCTTACTAAGTTGTTGTACATCCCCCCCAAAAGAAAATAGAACATCGGAGATGATTAGAAAATACGATTGAAAATGTTGTAATGCTGTGTAAACCTGGACCTAGAACACAGTGCTATCTCAAGAAGGATACAAGAAAAGCAGAAAAGATAGTTCAGTCTTTCTGTAGCTTTTCAGTATGCTGCAGACACAACTGTATTAAGTAGTGCAGTAATGTCACAATTAGATATGAAACATCTTTTGTATGAAGGTCATCGTGATCCTTTTTAGTGACTTGCCCACGGCCATCTCATAAGGTCATGTTTGAGGTGAGATTTGAACTGGGTGGCTTTTAACAGGCCTATGAATTCACTCATTAGTCCAATGGTAACACCATAATTATTTTCTTTCTACAACTGTAGCAGTCAGTTCATCTAACTCAGGCCTAAACATATGTAGGTAAGCCTTTGATCAATATGAGCTGACAGTTATGAATACTATTTGTTTCTTTCAATTCTGGAGGAAGCAATCCTTCGTCCCATAGACAATCTCTGGGGGACATAGGATTTTTCAGATTCCTGGCTCGATGCTTGAAGACAGGGCCCCCAGCTCAGAACCAGGAAACTGTGCTCCTCACCCCTCCCCTTCCCCCTCGTAGCTGGTGTGGAAAGAACTGCACTGGCTGCCTCTCTGCGCTTGGTAAATGGAGTGTGGAGATGGGGAAAGGAGGCATTCCTGGGGGCAGGAAGGGGAAGGGGCCTTTCCTCTCACCACCCCAGCCTCCTTCCCTCCCCCTTCCCAAAGCCTCCGCTAGACAGGCGGAATCGCCCGTCTAGCTAAAATGCAGCAGGGAAGGTGCAAAGCGCTCCTTCTCTGTGTAGGATACTCATAAGCCTCTGGGTTCGGGGCTTACGAGTTCTCAGGGCACAGCCCATAGGATTGTGCCCTTTATTACATGTGTTTATCTTCCATTCATCTAACATTGACCAGATTCTGGTAACTATAGTTTGTATAAATCACAGTTTTCTGTAACAGGATGAAACAGTAAACTGATCATTAAAAACCACAACTGGAACTTTGCATTTCTTCCCCCTTTACATGAAGGATGGAGGAAAGGGAGGTGTAGTATGTGAGCCCAAAGCTTGCTGCAGTTCATGTGTGACAAACATATTTTGAAATTACATCTGGCCAATGTAAGGTAGGTGTCATGCTTTGCCTGGAGCAAATTCTAACTGCAGGATCAAAACTCCCTTTCCAGAGCCTTACTCCTGAGGAGATATTTTCTGGAGGCAAGTACCCCTTCTCATCAGAGCCCTACTAGCCTGTCACCTGAGGCAATGATGCTCCCTGGGGGCCAGGGAGTTGCTCAGCCTCTGTCTCAGAGGTAGGGTCCGTTTCTCCTGACAGGGATGGCCCTGCAACCATCTCCCCTGAGGACTCAGGCTCCTGTGGGTCTGGTGGCAGTCCTTGGTCTGGGGTGCCCTGGGCTTATGGGGCCTCCAGCTCTTTCTCTGAGGAAGACTCCTCCAGTAAGGGCATGACATCCAGTGCGGGCGTGACAGTAAGTCAATATTAAACTGGTACTGCAATATGGTGGAATGAGTCTGAGACATAGTGGCTTGCCTGAGGCATTTCATAAGGCCATGACTGAGGAGAGATTTGAACTGGGAACTTCTTGGCTCATGGTTACATTATACCAGTTCTAGAGAACATGGGAGCTCAGAAAGTGATAAATACTGGAATGAGATCTTGCCATCATATCACCATGACATCTAAAGCTCCAACTGACAGTTCCCTGGGACTGCAGACTCTGGCCTCATCCATTGACCAGAGAACAAAGGGGCAGTGGGAGGCTGCACCTCATGCCTCCCAGGAATAACATCACGGCAAGGAGGAGACCAGCCTAGCCCCATACATTGACCAGAGAAGAAACAGCTGCAGGGAGCTGGTTTCACCCTTCCCTGCCAGAAATAACACTTATAAAAACTTTGAAACTAAGTACTGGTGCTTGAGTTTTGCTTTTTCCTCCCTCCCTCCCAATCTCTTTTCCTTTTGTGGCATGTCTTTTAGATAATAAGCCCGAGGGACTGTCTCATTATTAATTTTTGTAAGCTGCTCTGGGAGCCTTGTTTGGCTGAAGAGCAGGCTAAAAATGCTGTAAATAAATAAATATTCTCTCTGCAGCTGCCTGGCCTAAAGATTATCGGGATGCCACCAAGAGCTTTCAGCCTTGCATAATAGTGTTGGGGGTATATATTGCTTATACCTACTTCAGAATCTTGATTCTCAGTTGGTTTCATGTAGGCCTAACTATGGATGTGTGGGTGTTTTTTTCCCCTAGGAACTACCTTGAACCTTCTGAAATTTCCCATTATTAATCCTACACCTTACAGAATATTCAGAAGGGAAGCAAGATTAATGGCAGATGCAGAGAAAACAGAGGAAGACCTCAGTGAAGATGAACAGAAACAGCTTACTATGCTCAAAAAGCAAAGCTACTTAGTAGGTATGTAGTTTCTGGGAACTATGCAAGTACTGCAGCACACAAATATTTGATTGGTCTTTATTTTATAATTTTTGTTACAGTTTCTAGGAGGGATGTGCATTGGATTTGGTCAAAGCCCAAGCTGAATTGGGCCCCTTCAGAACATTTCTGGTGCTTCCTGAGGTGAAGCAGGCTTCCCTCCAAAGTGATCAGAACTGAAGCTGGATCCTCCTTGAGGCTTTGTTCGCAATTCAGCTTTGGGAAGGCAGACAGCGCCTCTCCAAAAATAGTGTCTTTTGCTTTCATTTTTCTAAACACTGATGGGTGGGGGAGGAAGTGGGGTTGAGTGACTGACAGGTCCGCCTTCTAATCATAAGGCTGTTTTACCAGGGGCTCTCCAATCACTATGATTTTGGGCAGGTCAAGGATGGGACCATGAGATGGATGTCCTGCAAATGCTACCAGACTTCACTACAAAAATGCCTTAAACTGCTTTTCAATCATCATAACCTCCAGCCCCTTCTGAAACTTTGCAGGTTTCATGCCTGGAAACATCTCTGAAGTGTGCAACTTTCATACAAATTGCCCCCCAAAACATGGATGAAATGCAGAGCAAATCAGTTCCCCCCTCAAAACTGAGGACTGCCTTTCTATGTGATCTCCTACACCTATTCTTCTGAACTTTGAGGTTTCTTACTTAGGGATACCTCTAGGCTGTCTGTCATTTTCATAGCAACAGTTCACAGGGAACATAGGAGGATAAGTGTGTCCCCCTCAAAAGTGCTGCAGCTATCATTCTGAAACTTGGCAGGCTTGATTCCCTCAGAAGGGGGCAACTATCCCTGCTGTATTTGTCCAATTTTGCACAGAAATACAAAGGTTAGTGGCAGTTCCGTTTTAAATAAATCGAAATATAAAGGCACATAGCACAAAAAAGCCTGCACCTACTTTTTCTGACATTTGGCAGGCATGATCCCCTCCTAAGGGACCATTATGCTCGTAACTATCTAATTCTGTCCAAGATAAAATAGTTACAGCTCCTTTTGGATTTCCCATGATAGTCAGTGGGAGCAAAAGCCTTGGTTTTTCGAATCTCTGCTTAAATTCAGTCCCAAGCCAAAACAGACTGAGTCCAAGTAGAAGCAGGCCGTTTTCTGCAGCACCAAACCAAAGTCCAAGTTGAAGCTGGGGGTTGGTGAACAAACACCTCTACTAGTAACTGCCCATTCCAGGGGAGTGGGACAGCTCCAGTGCTGGGGGCTAGCCACCTAATCCAACAGGGCCCTCCCTTCCAAGCTTCCTGAAGTGTATCTCAGAGCATACGCTTCCGGTCGTAATTCAAGGTTTTGATGATGATATTTAAAGCCCTAAGCGGCTTGGGACCTCAGTATTTGAGGGAGCGCCTCTCCCTATTTATTCCTGCCCGAGAACTGGGATCTGTTGGAGGGGCCCTCCTCTGTGTTTCACCAGTACGAGACATACACTATGGTGGGATGTGGGAGAGGGCCTTCTCTGCTGTGACATCCTGGTTGTGGAATGCCCTCGGAGGCCCGATTGGAGCAGACATTGGGCTCGTTTTGGCACCAAGTAAAAACGTGGCTTTTTACCAAAGCCTTTGAGGGCTAAATGCATTCCCTAGCACATTGTTTTAACTGTTTTATTGTTTTAGATTTAACTGGTTTTAGCTTGTTTAATAGTTTAATATGTTTTAGGTGTTTAAATTATTTATTGTTTTACATTGTTTACATTGATTTTATCTGTATGCTGCCCTGAGATCTTAATGATATAGGGTGGGATAGAAATATTTTAAATAAATAAATAAGTATGCACTCAGCTATGCTGTGGATTGGCTACACAGACAGGTGTGTGTGGGGGGAAACAAAGCAAGGGAGACAGCCAGGTACCTGGCATCTTTCCAAATCTCAGCTCAGGTTCATTACTGAGTTGAAGAGGACCTGCTTCTGTTCGGGCCAATCTCTGCTTAGGCCGGGTACCAACTTGAAGTGGACTAGCTCCAAATTGGTCCGAGCAGAAACGGACCATTTTCTGAAGTGTCAAAGCAAAGTGTGAATCAAAGCGGGGGTGATGCACATACCTAGTTTCTAGTACGTGAATCGTACGTTGTAAGAATGCACACACATTCAGTGAAGATGTTCTTAGAGATCACTAAAATTGGCCAGGGTGGTGGTGGTGGTGGTGGATTTCTGTGAACATATAACTTCTTGTGTTTACTATGGTATGGACTTACTAAGTGTACCACCCACGGCTGCATGCACCCCTCTACCGCTCTCTGTACAAATCAGCTGGGTTGCAGGGAAAAGACTGCTGTTCTTGTGCTGCTGTTAGCAGCAATCCCAGTCAGAGTGTACGGGGGTAGCCTCCCCCAGCAACTCCAAAGCTGCCGGGATTGCAGTTTTCCTGGTGCTAAGGGTGGGTGTTGGTGTGTGTGCACACACATACGCAGCTCTCCTGCTGACACTGGAGGCAGCTTTCAGGACCAAAAATGCTATGTGCCCTGTTATATGCTATATGATTTATTGGTATTTATAGAAGTTCCTAAATCACAATCCAATTCTCTGTAAGCCTTGATGGTTACTGTGGCATAGCTAAACTTTCAAAGGGTTTCTGAACCTATCGATTTTATGCAACAGTGAACTGTTTTTCTTGTATGTCATTGAAATAACACACTGAAGATGCTTCTATTTAATATCACATGTGTTTTAATGTATACAGTTTCCTTAAAGGAATTTTAGGATTATGGTTACAATCCTGTACATGTTTACTTTTGAGGAAGCACCTTGAACATAATGGGGGTATACTTCAGAGTGAGCATGCATAGGATTATGCGGTAAAGGTGGCATTTGATTCACGTCCCACTAAAATCAAGTGTAATCATAATAGCCAGAGTCCAAATTCCTGTCTGGGTTAACACAAGGGTCTTGTGTTAGCACAGTCTTATTTTTAACTTTGTACAGCTAACCCCTATGCAGTATCACAGATTGTTTTTGAAACTTCCCTCAGTTTTAGAAATAGTTTGGCATATGCTAGAGGAATTCAGTTTAGGGGCCTGGGGTAAATGCCTAAAGCCCCTTGGACTTAATGAACTAGTTTCATGGTACTTTGAATCCCGGCCATTGTATTAGTAGCATGCCAGATTAGGAGATTACAGGATAGAATTAACACGTTAAGGGTGCAATCCAACTCATGTTTAGAGAGAAAGAAGTCCTACAACTCCCAGCATGGCTGGCTGGGGAATGCTGGGAGTTATAGGACTTCTTTCTCTTTAAACTTTAATAAGATTGTGTCCTAAAAGAGGATGCAGTAAAGAGATTGGCCCATATTTTTTAGTTCAGACATCGGAAGATAGACCATGAGGGGTGATTGTTCACTGGAGTAAGACTTTTTAGAGTGAAATCTGGACTTCAAATGTTGAACCACAGTCTGGATGCTGCTGCAGCTGCTGTCTCCAGAATATTGTACCATGAGTTGTACGTAAGGAAAAAAATATCACCAGTTGAAGAAAAACAATAATTTGTTTGCTTGTTTTCTTCTTTTGATGCAGGCAGAATTGGAAGAACATTTCAACAACCAAAAAAGCTAGGGGGAAAAAATGAAATCGAGTTTGATGCTGAAGCATTGTCTTTTAGTATGGAGGAAGAACCTTCCCTTCCATCCAAAACTGCTACCAAGAAATGTGAACTCACATACAATGAAGTGAAAGATGCTCGCTGGTTTTATGACACTCCAGGGATTATAAAAGATGGCTGTGTAAGTAACCCCTTCTACTTTTAAGAGGTTTGATGTGTGGGACAGAGAAGAGGGCAGTACTTCACTAGCTACTAGTGCCCTGGGAATAAGATCTTTGTTTCAGGCTTTGGGCTGGATCTGACAGTGGCTTCCATTCACAGAAGGGTTTGGTTAACACCTCACGTGAGCAAAGATTGAAAACCTCTGGCCCGTGAGCCAATTTGGCCCACTAGGTCAACCCATAGGGCCTTAACTGAGGCCCCTCCCCCAAGCTCTGTGTGTTCCACAAGCCCTGCCCCTGCAGGGCAAGTAGGGAGAAGAATCCCTACTGTTATCTCTGATAATTGATCAGAGGTAACAGCGGGGATTCCCCTGCACACCAGTCCCCCTCCCGGTTAGGAGTGCAAGCGGTGCTTTAAGGGAATCCCCTGTGTTATCTCTGATCCATAATCGGAGATAACAGCAGAGCTTCCTTTAGTCTGCTGCTTGCCATCCCAATTGAGAGGGCAAGTGGTGCACTAAGAGCTTTGCTCGCACCATGTATTCCCTAACAGGGGAAAGTGCAAGGCACACGAAGTCAGGTCCCCAAATGAAGTGCCAGCTGGAGGAGCTTCAGACGGTGTTTCAGTCAGGAACCAAATTAGGCCATCAGGTCTGTGGAGGTCTGGGCAGAGAGGTCACAGAGTCCCTCAATTCTAGTTCCCCACCCCTGCACTAGAGCACTGCATGAGAAAAGCAAAACCAAGTCCAACAGTGTTGCTCTTCTCACACAAACTTGTCAGGATCTTGCACAACCTCTTGTGCAAGGAGAAGCAGAACAACCTCCTTATTATAGCATTGTGTGAGCTCTTGTGCAAAGTCTCCCACAGGTGTTTTCAGAACAGTGCTAGCAGCTATTTTCCTTAGGCTCAATGTTCTTCTGATTCAACCAATAATTTTCTTAAGACAAACATCTGTGAGTGAATTTCACCTTCACTTTTAAATAGCTAAGGTCCAATATTAAATTAAAAAACTACATTCAGCTCCATTATCCATGAAATAAGAAACTGCCTTCATCCCCTGACTCCACAGTTGATGAGAAAGCTCCCTTGATTATACCATCTTTGTGCTATTTGTAAAAGGATGTGTAGAAAGGTGTTCTCCCTTATCCTAGAGGCTTACCAGCGGGTCATATTAGAAGTCATTCTAAATAAGGATTTTGTGCTATCCATGCCATTACTGTATTAAACTCTGCTTCTGCATGATTGAAACATCTGACGTATATTGGAAAACTCAGTCCCTGGCCTTAGAAATAAGTCCTACATAGGAACAACAGTTAGCTCCATGTAATGCGATAGCAATCAGCAGGTTCACATGATCACAGTGGCTTGTTGAGAGCCATGGCACATGCCAGGCACAGTTTGCAGAACCACTGCCTGGCTACGGCTTATGTCATTTGAACCCAAGGCTTGTTCGAGGGCTAAACAACCATCAAATAACCCTACAACAGCCCATGAGTTATTTGACGGTTATTTAACCCTCCAACGACCGCGACACCTGGGTTCAGATGACACGACAAGCCGCACCCAGGCAGTGACTATTTAAATTATGTGCCGTAGCTCTCAACAAGCCACCGTGGCTTGTTTAAGTCACAGTGATCGTGCAAACCAGCCCAATAGTAAAAGTACATAGGAACAGTGTTGTGGTAAACATTTCTAGAATCAGTAAATGAATTACATTATTATGCCAAAAGAAAATGTCCAAAATCCATATCACCGTAATACCTTTATTAGGCCAACCCAAGGTCACAAAATACTGTGCAAGCTTTCGAATTCTCCAGAACTCTTCATAAGGCAAGGTGGTAAACAAAGCAAAGGGGTGCCTGTGCTGGCCAGAGTTGTGTGGATGCAGTTGTGGTGGAGAAGTAAGATTCCCTCACTGCCTTCATCACCACAAGAGTAGGCCTGATAATGGGCTCTGACTTGTGAATGATCTTATTTGCTATTGTATATTTTGCCACTTGGGCTCTAGTTGTCAACCCAATCATTTTACAGGCTTCAGTTCCTCAGAGTACCAAGGAGCTGACCCAGCTCTATAATTTGGCCGAGGATGTATGGGAGCAATGGTATTGATGGCCTGGGTCATCCCCTCATTCCGAGCGGTGACCAAGACCTCGGGGGGACTGCTGGCTGAGTCTCTGGGGCAGACCATACAAACTGATCCCCCACCGCTGCTGAAGTTGCAGGCATTGTCCACTGACCCCACGCCTTGCCTTTGCCACTCTCGTGCAGGTCTCAGAATAGAGGGGTGTGTTTAAGCTTCCTACTGTGTTCCTCTCTTCACAAGCTCTCCTATTTCCCATTCTCTGGGCCATGAGATTGCTCCAGGGACAGTTTTCCCTGGTGTGTGCCTAGCCAGACTTTAAATAAGCTCTGGCAGGTTTGACAGCTGATATGCTCCTTGTGTTACATCTGGGTCTTCTGGTAACTGAGGATGCATCTCTGTTACCTGGGCAGAACATTTGTGTCTCCCCACCACATTTGCTTCCCAGTCTTGTGCTCCTGCCTCCCCTTCTCTGGTTAATTTAAACAAGCCAGGATCAAACCATGGTCATTCAGCCATCATCTCCCCGCCCCCCCCCCCATGCCTCTGGAACAACACTATGCATGATTTGACATCATTCCTACCAAGGCATTGTGGGGTAACATCGTGACTTGTCAGACCACCAATTGCATTGCTCCATTGCTGCTTGCTATGACAGAGCAATTTAAAAGATGGGGTGGGGGGCAACTGCTACAGCTTGTTTCAGTGAGCTCTCATGCCACCTGAAAATCTTTTTTCTTTTCTTTCTCCACCCCTTCCCAATTTTCTTCTGAAAAGGCTGTGTCAAACGTTTTGGCCCAGGTATAATTTATACAGCACATAAAATTAATGTGGCCTACTTGTTACAGTTTTGTTTACTAAATGCAAGTCAAGCATGCTACATTGGTTCTGAGTTGATTTAGGATATTTCCTATTCAAAATTTTCAAGAAAGCCTACATCATTGTCATTCGAGGAGGCAGGGAACTTGTTGGTTATTTATAATAAAAGATACTTGTTAGTACATCCATTTTGGCAAAACCCAGGATTAATACATAAAGTTTTAAAATCATGCAGTTATGGGATTATAATTTGCCCCTAAATTGGTTTGATAAAATCTTCCTAGAAAATATTGGTATGGAACTGAGAATATGTGCTGTGAATGTTTGTTTACAGCACATATTGGTATATATAAGCACATTGTTGTGCATAATCTACTAGTATAGTTTTTTGGGAGATTCTAGACTTCCACTTACCTGTTGTCTGTGGAACACCTTTTCAAATAATATTTGACTGAAGCTTACACAGATTTCAAAATATATGCAGATTGTCATATTTCTCTCCCTGGATAAACTTTCTGTTGTTTCAAATGCAAGCTTTGCAATTGAAGCAGCTATTCAGATTGGCACCCAGCGGGGTGTAAATTATGAATGGCGGTGCAGAATTCTTGTGAACATCAACATTAAATTATTTCAGTGTTTGAGCTCACTTGAAAGGAAATTTGAGTCACAGGCTCAATATTCACAATGTACAATTGCTTATCTCATTTGCCTCTCCAATATTTCGCCTTTTATTTTACAATTTTACATCCTACTTTTCTTTTGAATTCAGAAATTCAAACAGCTAACAATGAAGTAACAAAACAATCATAGAATCAACCATGACATATTGACAGTATTCTATTTGTCATGTTTCATCCATTTAAAAACCCTAACCCTGAAATTTACCCAACCCTTTGAGGGTAGTTAACAAAAAAACTTAAATAAGGTAACGGTATCTCATGATTTTTAAAAGACATATAAATGAATGGTATTGGGTAGATTTAACAGAAATCTTTCATTACTTTGTAAAATTAATCCTGTAGCTCATTCCTTTAATGTGAAAAATTGTATAGGCTTAGTAGATGATAAAGACCCAGAGCTCTAGGAAGATAGAAGCAGCACTGGACAGTAATGCTATATTGGGGTGGGGGTGTTGGAGCATGTGCACACACCTAAAAATGCAGAGAAAGAAAACTCACTTTGGAAACCAAAAGATCACAAGAAAATAGAGGGAGGTCTGAGAGTGAATTTTTTAATTAAGACTAGTTAATGAACTGCTTGTTAGTACAAAGCACGTCTGCTTAGTTCAAAGCTGGGCACCTTTTACAAATAAATTCTCATAGACTTTAGCAAAAGCTTCCCACAGTGCTCTGTTGGATCTTGTAATGACTGATTGTTGCTTAATGCTCTCTGTAAAGCAAATTGTTTGCTTTGAACTAGTTTGTGCGGAGTAGCTATTGATTACACAGAGTACTGTTGTTTGAAGCCTTCAGAAAGGGCCAGGAGATGAGTGAATAGAGTTTGCTTCAGTCATTTTCCATAACTTTACCTGTGCATGACTTTAATTTGGAATGTGTGTTAAGCAAAAGAGGGATGACATGCCAAGTTGTACTTCAAAATTCATTACGCTTCCAGAGATGCTACATCTGGCTAGAGAGGTGGCGCACCTGCAGAATATGTTGTTTGTGATCCTCTTCCTTTGCAAAATTTACTCACATTAGTGGAGTAAAATGAGCTATGAAATATTTGGAACTTAACTATTCAAAAATGCTACCTTCTTGCTGAAAGTTGATCTGGTACTTGAGAAAGGAACATACTGTAGGCACAGCAACAGAAAGAATATATACGGAAAGCCACAGTATAATTGTCCTGTGAAAAAGAAAAGCTCATCCTAACTTAAATTTTGAGTTCTCCAGTGATTAGAGCCATGTTCATATGAATGGTTGCGTCATGTTAACAGATACACTTTATGTGTTTAACAGGCTTCAACTTGTATGGTTCACCCCAAGAGCTGGTCTGTTTACATGTTATCTTTATCATATAGAGATTGCTAGAAATGACTACCACATTGTAGCCTTCCCATGCCACTACTCTAAGGTGTAGTGCTGGTTCACAGTGGGATTCTTCTAACACACTAACCTGGTTTGCACATAACAGCAACCCAGAGTATGGGTTGTTGCCTTATCCAGAGTTTATCCATGATTTGTCTGCCAGATGATCGTGCAAAATGCAGGTTGTTTTTTCAATTCCTTGGTTGTTTTATTCCGTCCTCCTTCACTCGCTCCCTCTCTCTATCTCAAATGCCTTTGTGGCACTGTAGTACTGACCTGTACAATGGCCAGGTTTTTTACCACTTTTCCTGCTGCCTCTGTAGCCTGGCAAAACAACCGATGAACGAGCCATGATTCTGGGTTCACACATCATGACAAACTATAGCTGAAACAACCCAGAGTTCACAACCTAATAACAAACCATGGGTTATCTTCCTGGGTTGTTCATGGTTAACAACCCAGAGTTAGCCCATCGTTCTGGGTTCGCATGTAATGACAACCCAGGATTCAACAACCCATAGTCAACCCAAACTCTGGGTTCTTGTTATGTGCAAACCAGGTTAGTTTGTTGTTCCATGTCAGTACCAGCAATGTCTTTATTTGAAATATTGGTAACGGGCATGGGGTTGCACTCATTTTGCAAGGCTTTCTATAATTAAATCCCGAGTGTCCATATTTTCAGATTCTGAAGTCATCTCCTTTTCAAGCTTTAAATCACAACACTTTGGGGAAATGTTAACATTTCTAAGATTTAACTTGATACTAAGTTCCAGACAAATGGAAGGGAACCAAGCTTGCAGCTCGGGCTTCCTTTCTCATCCCACTCCCCAACGGTTCCCAGAACCAAACAGGTCTAGCTAATTCCTGCTCAGCTAAGACACTCAATGGCTTCCTTTGGGCAGTAATGGTCTCTGTTTAACCAACCTGGCAGGATGGGTGGGCAGCTAAAAACCAATTTGAGCTCCTTGGAAAGGTGGAGGATACAAATGCAAGCTGAGTTCCAAAGAGTTACTGTACATACACTCAAGGATTTGGGTCTACCTAGTGATGTTTTTAGCTCCCCCCCTCCCCGCGCTTTCCTCACTCCCTTTCTCTCCCTGAAGAATAGGCCCCTACACCATCAAAAATTTTGTGAAACTTCCCCAGTTTTTTTTAAAACTGTTTGCTATGCATTATTGGGAAGTTGTTGTTCAAGAAATGCAAATCCAAAGCCTCTAGAGCATACTGAACTTAGCTGCACAGTATTTAGCAAGGAAATAAGTTTTCAAGCTATTTGGCCCTTTGTAAGTCTGTAGAGAGTTGCAGCTCCCTTGTATGCATATTCTTCAATCCTTTGGATTAAGGCCATTGTTTCTCATTAAGTCAGTCTTAACTAACTAGGCATTCCTGCACCTGAATAGCATTTAGATGACAAGTGCTGTTTTGCCATCAGTGGCCTAAGAAGTGTTATTGGATCATCATCTTTCCTATCAGCTAATTTTAAACTGCCATATAGCTATGCAAGATCTCAAGTTACCTACGCTGCTATAAAAAGGGAAAAATAGGAAAATTGGTATATTTGTCTTATATATACCTTTGGCTTGTTTTTAGGTTTTAAACCTCCTAAATGAAAAAGAAATCAAACTTGTCTTGCCAACCTCTGCCATTGTTCCAAGGACATTTATACTTAAGCCTGGGATGACCCTGTTTCTGGGTGCATTGGGACGCATAGATTATTTACAGGTAAGAGAGGCAGATATCAAGGTCTTATTTGTGGTATGTATTACAAGGTGTAACTGGTCTGGGTGAGGTATATTCCAGACACATTGAGAGCCCAGGTTATCAACTCTAAAGGAGAGTTTTCCCTTTTCCCTGTCCTATTCCCTCACTACCAGAGGTTGACAGGGTTACTGGTTAAATGCCATTGCTCATACAGTTACTCCCCTCTTCACGTCCATTCAAGTTGCTTGCCCCTGGTACTCTCCCCCGATCCCTCTTCCCCCAATTTACTCTGGGCAGGAATCAAGTTTATGGGAGTCCCTCTGGGCTAACAAAAAAAAAAGAAAAGAAACAAAGGCTGTCTTCCTGTCCTTTTAGTTTGGTCAGTGTGAATCCAAGTAAAAAAAAATTTCAAGTTAGCAGAAACTATATTTCCACCTAGGTTGGAATAAAAAAAATGTTTTACTAAGAATGTAAGAATATCAAAAACTTACAAGATAGTTGGGGGAAAGATTTAAAATTATACATGTGTGTGAAGAGAAAAAATAACATAAGTCATAAACACAATCATATTTCCCTGGGCCTTTTAATTTGTCTTAATGGGTGGTCTTTTAGACAGGCACAATACATTAAATATTGTAGAGTTCTGGATTACTTTCTGTCCATGGGTGGATCTTGGGAGTGTTCACCTGCCGTGGAAGACCTTCCTCCTCTCTTTCCAGACTAAGCTTCTTGAAAGTTGGTCTCTCTTGGTTGTCTGAGTATATTCGTCTCCCCTAACAAAGGGCTTATCATACCTTCTTAGCTTTTTCTTAACTCCACCTATTATATTCTAGAGCCCAGTATTCTTCCATTCGGCTCCTCAGGACCTCATGTGTACATGACACAATCCTAGTATTCTCACAAATAGGCATTAAAATAACAAGAGGCTGGAAATACGGAGTTGGACCTAGAGGACTACCCATGGAAGAGGACAAGTAAAAACATTGCTGCTCACTTTTTTCCCATCCCCAGAGCTTTACCCCAAATGCTTCCCCAAAGGTTAAGAGAACCTGTGCCACAGCTCATTCCATTCAGTGTCTCCCAACCCTTGGGGGAACATTTTCATGGGTCACAATTCACAGTTCAGATGTGATGGCCAACCATGCTTTGGTGTTACATGGAGGAGTCTCAGGCTCGCACATTTTCCCCTCCTCTTCCCCTTGTGCACTCTGATTCCTCCTCTGACTTCCTCTTTCGTGGCAAGCCATAGTTTGCCATTCCTGGGTGTAGCAGGAAATTATGCTTCGCCGTGAAACAGGAAATCAGGTAGGTCCAAGCGGAGGGAGAGAAGGTAGGCATGTGCCAAAGCCTCATGTATATAACCCCAGACCATGGTTTGCAATTATGCCTTTTCCATTGTTTATAATCTCAAGATTTACTCTTAGTATATTAATAACGTGTTACAGGGATTATTAATAAGGCAATGTCTATTCGTTCAGTTCTCCAAACATTTTTTCACCTTCTTTGACAATTCTTTGCCTCTTCCATGTGTCCGAAATAGAATTGTCTGTGTATTTTCTGAGCAAAAGGAAAAAGGTAAACTAGTTACCTCAACGTTTTTATGTTTTTTGACACTATAATATGAAAAGGTGTGTGCATGCTTGCCAGGTTCAGAATTACCATGTTACAATAAAACCAGAATAATGCAAGGTGGGGCGCAATCCTATGGCGATGACTGTAAGCCTCCATCATCCTATGCAAGGCAGGAGGAGTGGGAGAGGCAATCTTCGCCTCCCTGTCCTCCCACCCTGCATTTTCATTAGACAGCTTTTTTTGGCCATCTAGCAAAAGTGTCTCAGAGGGGGAGGGAGGCTCGAGAGGCTTCAGGATAGCTGTATCCTGGCCTCTCCCTGCCCACCAAAATGCCCCTTTCCTTGTCCTCCCAAGGTTGAGTTCCCAACCTTGGAGAGCAGCTGGCAGAGCAGGGGTGGGGTCAGAGCCCTGACTCCCAGTTCTGCGGTCAGAGTGCTGTCTCCTACCTCAGATCTGGGAATCTGAACTATCCTATGGCCTCTCAGATGTTCTCTTAGATAAATCGCTCTTAAAAGACAGTTTTTCTTGTTTGCTATATTTTATGATATTAATTCCCAAGCTAGAGACCAGATAAAGGCTTTTGAATTTTTCCATGGATGTTTCATCAAAGGCAAGGATGAAATAATTATATAAATAATACTATCAAAGTGAAAATCCGGTTTTTCTAATCCCTTTTTAGGAACTGTGGATCTTGGAATGCTTGTAAGAATGGGAAGTTTGTCCATTTTGCTATATTCAGATAGCAGCCGTCAAAAGCTAAGCCACTGTCAACCGTAGAGAATGGAATACTTGTTAGCTAAGCTTGCTTTAAATTTGTTAATTAAGCCGCCTTTTAAACTTAGTAGAATTTATTTTAATTTTCAGCATTATTACTTCTTAGGGGGACCAGCCCTCCTGGTTTTCTGTTGTGGCATCTAATTTGTTGCCTGTGCACATCACTTCAGTAGAAAAAGCTGATGCTGTCTATCAAAAGCATGCGGGTCAAACATTACTGAAGGTAAGCCAGCACTGAGTGTACACCGTTGGAGAATCTATGAGGGCTAATGCCTTGTGATCTCTCTCATTCCACAGACATTCATTATTTTGCCTCTTGGGCCTAGCACAAGGCAGGCTTTGTTCGGCTCTTAGCCACCACCATGACTGCATTGTCTTGGATGAGTTCTCCCTATCTTGGTGGTCTTCCACTTCGTGCAAGAAGAAAATAATACTTCACATTGTTTTGCTTCTATCCAATCTCTGGAAAGTAAATAGTAGAATTAAATAGCTCTCTGTGAATTTTAGTGCAAAAGATTATTCTCTGTTAAAGCCATACTAAAAGGTGGTCTTCCTGCAAGGAGATGAGCTACATCAGGAACCAGATATATGGTGGTTTAAAATTTACTGTTGTTAGTGTATATAAACTTCAAACATACGAAGTACAATCTAGATCTTATTTTCTCTTGATACATTTGAAAAATATTGCTAAGAAATAAGGACTTCGTCAAAGTCATATGGTAGGTCCATCTGAACCTAGGTCCTTTATGTCAAAGCCTCATTCTCTCTCCACTGTACCACACACTGATGCTGCCCACATCAGCCCTTTTGACTGGTAATTGGGAGAAAACAATATTATTTCAGTCCAGAATATTGATAGAAGTTGTGGCTTAGGTGTATTTCTGTAACCCTACACCCTGACTGTTGACTAAAAGAAAGGGCATTCATGTTGTGATCTCTGTCTCAGAAGCATCTGTTACTTTGTTAGGGCACAACTGTAGAGCAGTAAATGGAGGCTTGGGCTGGTGCATTGAGGATCAGAGTTCCTGCAATCTCTCCATCACTGTAATAGTCTGGGCAAGCCATTGCTTTAAATAGTTTCTTTTTTAAACTATGTGAAACCACTTTTTCTTCCAATATCTGACAGTTTGTACTAAAGTTATCTTATTTCACGTCTGCGGTATTGCAGTTTTCTTCTCACTGATTTGCCTGTTTATCTTCAGCTTCTCATTTCTCTTCATTCTGTCATTCAGCTTGCTTTTTCTATTTCAACCACATCACCTTCTTTCTCCTTCTTCACTTTTCTTATTCACTTAAGCTGCTACCTCTAAATCAATACTTCCACTTTCTGCTTTCTTTCTACACCTTTATTGTTTGTTCTATTCTTCTTGTTTAATCCCGTCTTCTCTCATCTTTCCAATATCCATCCATATTTTGTTGTTACTCATGAAATTCCCCGAAATCTCTACTGCTTCACCTGTATCTGCCTTCAAAGACAACTTAAAATTTACACGAGCTCTCGTGCCTTTTTTATTAACTGGAGTTTTTTCCCAACCATTAAGCTTATTCCCAAATCTCCGCTTTTCAGTGTCTCTTGCCGTCCCTTCCCTCCTCACGTTTTATGTCTACTCCAGATTGTAAATGTGTCTGCAGGGACTTCCTACATAAAGTACTTTACTGCTTGAAAAATATTAAGAGAATAATTGAACTGCTGTCAGTTATTTTGTGATTTACTAATTAACTTTACCAGACAAATCTTCGTATTCTTTATTTTTAACGTTTAAAGATTGTATTTCTGACTTGCACCACCAGGTTCCCATGGGAGGTGAAGAACGAATGAAAGATTTCCCATCGCTTGTTCCTCACGATGTGCTGTTGGAAGGAATTGGTGAAGCCGAGGCAGTGGCTGACATAAAGCTTTCATCTGCTGGTAACTTCTCAGATCTTCTGAGATGTTCTCTTGTGTAGAGTAGCAATTTGTACTGGAATGAAGGCACTTCTTGTTTTGTTGTGGTGCAGTAACGTTTTTGAAAAAGTGGGTCCTGATTTCTCAGAATAAGGGTGTGCTTCAGATTTAGCTGAACCCAGAACTGGGCTGATTTGAAAAGATTAGGGAGATGTCAAAATTGTTGTAGGGCTCCTTTGAACCCTCCTGGAGTTTTGTTAGTGATTCAGAGAGACCCAGACGGTGCCTGCAAAATTTGAGGTATTTCTCCTCAAGCTCTCCATATAAGGAAAATGCAAGGGTGGAGAGAAGAGGGGAGGGAGGGGGATGCATATAGTTTTGTGCCTGGCAGCTCTATCTTCTAATCATAGTGAATGGCTTTATCAGGGCTATCCAATCCCAATGCTTTGGGGCAGGTAGTTGAAGTAATATATTGCAGCACCTTTTCAGGATAATGTACAATGGCCCAGTTCACACATAACGCCAACCTATAGTTTAATTATCCCATGGTTTGTCTGGCAGATGATCGAACAAACCATGATTTGTTTTTCAATCCCTGGGTTGTTTCTTCCCTCCTCCTTCTCCAGCTGCCTCCCTGTATCCCAAATGCCTTTGTAACAATGTAGTTCTGGCAAGTAGAGCAGCTGGTTTTTTTTACCACTCTTGCCTGCCGCCTCTGTAGCTTTGCGAAACAGCCCTGGGTTCTGGGTTCGCACACAACAACAAGCCATGGTTTAAACACCCCAGAGTTCACAACCCAGCAACAAACCATTGGTACCCTTTCTGGTTTGTTCATGGTTAACAGACCAAGTCTGTTTTTTGAAGCGTAGCTGCATTAATACATCACGACAACCCAAGATTCCACAACCCTATCAGTAAAAGTTACATTAAGTCAATAATCTTAATAAGGAATGGAAGAAATAACTATGCTGGGAATGTTACAGAGAGGATTAAAAACCATTCTTCCGATGGCTTCAAAATTTCCAGAAATTTTACATCTCTAGTCTTACCATACGTAGTTCTCAGAAATCATTTTGGGGGTATAAAGGCTGGGTAGCAATATATGAACACCTTGTTTTATTCATTAATGTAAAGGAAAATACTCCATAATACTATCTTCTTCAGTTTTTTGGCCGGTGGGCAGGGGGGTCCTTGGAGAAAAATGTTTTTTGCTTGTTCTTTTCTGAGCTGTCATATCTCTAGGTTGGTGCACACTCCTAGTCAAAATCTATTAGCAAGTTGATTTTATGGAATGTGGAGACTTTTGGACAGGCTTAAAAGAGCATTTTCTGAAGATGTCATCTTGTTTTAACACTGAAAAAGAAAACTAATTTGACATGGTCCTGCTTCCAAGCATTTCACAGTAATTCCAGTGTTCTGATTTCATTTTGTTTAGATGTTATGTGATCAAGTATTTCTTCTGTACAGGTTGGGTTGCAGTTACAGCTCATTCAAACAACAAAGTACATCTAAGATGCTACAGTCCTGAAGGGACAATGCTGACAGTACGTAAACCACCTCTGTTGCCATACATCGCTCACATCAGAGGGCCCCGTATAAAACGAAGTCCAGCCTATCAGACTAAAAGACCACCTGCCCTTGTGGAGAATTTAAAAGGAAATGTAAATGAGAAAAAAGGGTTCAGAGTGTAACAAGTTGTAAATTATGGAAGTTCTCAATGTAACATTTACCCAGAGACAGCAGACTGTCGTTTGTCCAAAACACATCTTTATTTTAGACTTTAAAAAAAACCCCAACAAGCTTTGTAAAATGTTTTGAGATTTGAAATTATAATGGCCATGTAGCATTGAAAACTGCAATATTGTGCTGCAGTCTGCAATATTGCTACTTACACTTCCTGTCTTTGGCAGAACAGTTTGGAGTCCCTTCTAATTGATTTGTTTTAGTTCAGTGTTGTCAAAAAAGGAAGGATTATCTCTGTTACAGCTCCAGTGTATACAGAGCATTAGCAGAGCATCCTATCAGTGCTTGTAAGATGTATATAAAGACATTTCTGTTTACTGCCATGCAAAACTGTCTTGAAAACAATTAATGCTATTTTTATTGGATTGGTGAAAGTTTATAGAGATCAACGACGTTGGCTTTTCCATCAAGTATTACCTGTGATAACCGTGAAATGCAGTTAAATTACTTTAAATACTATGCTTTGAGATTCAAGTGCCTTCTAATAAGCCAGAACCCACCCCTTGCTGCCATCTGCAGGCAGCGAAAATAAAAAGAACATGGCTATCAGGCAGAGGAAGTGTGTGTCCAGGCAGCTGTGGAATGGAACCTGGTGAGCTACTTAAGACGTGAACTAGAGGGAGGGAAATCCAAGAAGGACTGTAGGAGAGGAAATCCAGTACAATATACCCAAAGGGCTTTGGTTTCACATTTGAATTAGTTACATTAAAGCCACTCTGCTTGTCTAAGACCTTCAAATTGGAGAATGCCCAACCACTAGTAAAGTGTGGAACGGTATCGTGTTAATATTGTGAATCAACAAACAAAGAATTGTCAGTCAGGAGGGTATACTTTTATCACAGTTTTTACTTTCTGACAAAAGGTAAAAATCGGGCTGCTATATTTTGCTTTTTTACTGGAAGTGATCCCCCAGTTATTAGGGCCTAATAAGAACTGACTTCAAAAAGAATGTATTTTGAATTCTACTTTTGATTGTCTACTCATATTTAAATTCTTGAGCATTTTACTAATATATATGTTTGTAGCATACTCTAGCTACTAAGGTACACAAGGTGAATTAAGGTATCTCTCCCGCCCCCCGACAAAAAGAGATTGGAATTATTTAGTCTTCAGGTTAAAGAGATCACATAACACTCTCTGGTTTCCTAAGGATTTTACCTAACAAGCACCATTACCCATAGAAAAACATGATTATAGTCTTAAGTCTGCTGATTAAAAGCTTGGAAACTGGTTATAAACAACTGCTGTCTACATGCTACTAATTATAAAAGGCTTCGGATGAGCTGCTGCTGGTCTAAGACTTTTAGCTCTTTCTGTCTTGAGAAATGTGGGACAAGATGCATCATAAAACCACTCCTCTGTTTCTCCTGTTCCAGCATCTTGTACAGTTGGAAGTATGCATAATGCACCTGGGAAGGGAGCACTTGTTTCGTTTATAAGGCCATTTCTAAGACTGCTTTTTGGCCCCAAAGCAGCTTCCAGTACACTAAAATAAAATAATTGTGCATTAAAAGCAATACCTAAACAAAGATTAAGAGCAAAGTTTAAAAGCAAAGAGAGTGGAGACGTTAACTTAAATATTCTAATTGGATCCTGGTTGGAGTCCACCAGGAAAAGAGCCTTCAGTGTGGTGGCCCCCTTCCTGTGGAACTCCCTGCCTTTGGAGGTCAAGCAGATGCCAACGTTGTGTTCCTTCCAGTGCCTCCTGAAGATGTTGTTTTGGGAAGCCTTCCATGAGTGACCAGCTACAGGTTATTAAATTTGGTCTTTCAATAAGTTTCAATTTTTTCTTTTATTCTTTGCTGTTCACTGCTCCAAAATCTTTTGATGTGGAGCAGTATATAAATATTGTACATAAAAATAAACAAACAAACAATTGAAAGCCAGGCAAAGTATAAATCCTTTTACTGTCCACATGCTGTTATCTGTGTGCCTTTGACTTGTATGCTGCTAGACTCATTTCCTGTACCTTGAACCAATCAAGAATGATAGTGCAGATGATTTTAAAGCATGACCATGTCCATATAAGACTTCTTCTTGTAACTAGAATGTCTTCTGTCTTAAGTATGTGTTAATGGATTTGCAATCCTCCCAAATTTCCTATTTGGAAAGTCATTTTGATCCTCTAGACAGGACTGAATAACCTGTGGCCCTCCAAAGTTTGGGCCTACAACTCCCATGATCCCTCACCATTGGCTATGCTGGTTAGGGCTAATGGGAGTTGTAGGCCAAAACATCTGGAGGGCCAGAAGTTGTCCACCCCCGCTCCAGCAGAATAGTTTTCACCTACCACCTCTGCAATCCAGTTCACAATATGCCAACCATAGAGTGCTACCAAACCCCAGGACAAATAGTTCCACCAGGTGAGCTAAGCATGATAAATTCCTAAAATACATACAGAACTAACTTTTCCTCCATGAAGGATTTCCTTCATGAACTGTCATAAATATAGAAAAGGAAAGCCGTACAGAGGATGCAAAACAGCATTCAACCTAAGCCCCATGTAATAGTATGCCAGAGAACTTCCTAGTATAGCATGCCCTTTGTCAACTACAGAAACTCGACAAAAGGCATACGTAGTATCTAATTGACCAAAGACACACAGCTTGCTTCTGTGTGTTTTTTTTAATCAGTATTTTCTATTTATTGTAATATTGGACTGGTGGCAAACAGATGTTCCTTTTTCAGTATTCACAATGAAATAATAAAGCTGCTGAAGTATATCCTGAAATATGAGATGTTCAAAGCAACTATACACCAGCCTAGATAAGTAATGCTGACTTTCCTGTTCTCTGTGGAAGCTTTTTGAGTGCTGAGTTGGAGTTGACTGTGAACCTATTGTGGATTGCCCAAATGTTATCAACTCCACAGAGTTCACCAGCATCAAAGCAGAGGAAAGGCCATTGCAGAATATACACCTTCTTTCCTCTCTCCTGCACCCCCAAAACGTTCTTAATATGTCATTTGGATGTTACTCCATAAGATAACCGCAATGATTTAGCTACTGTAGCTTCAGTTAATTTGAGAGGGTGAAATTAATCTCCTGAGCACTTAAACCACAGTTTCCATAAAAATGCAGTATCTGAGCTATGTAGTGTATTCACTAAGAGACTGAGCTGTGAAGCCAGAAAACACGAGGTTCAGCTATTAACTACACTATAGTGGATTCCTGAGGTAGTCTTAGCCAAGCCACTCTCAGCCTCAGACACTCAGCTGTAGCATGGGAGGTAAAAACACTGCCTTACTCTGCAGGTTTGTGATAAGGACAAAATAATGTATCTGAAGCACTGTAAAAATGAAAGTGCTATATAAATGCTAAGTATTTTATTAATCTTAGATAACAAGCAAGTTCTTAGTCTTTAGTGCAGCTAATAACCTAGGATAAGGGTTATACAAATAAAAGTGGGCTTGATTCTCAGTGGCTTTAACCAGCAGGGGAAGTGAACAGGTTCCCCTTTACTTTCTCCCATGTGGGGCAGGGGTAGGCAAGCAACATGGTAGCCACAGGCACCACTGTGCCCCTAGACACCCCCCTTAGGGCCCACTGACACGCTACTCCTAAGTTTTATTTTAAAAATATTTTTCTATTCTCTTACTGGCAACTGGAGTTGCTTCAAAGCAAAGCCAGAGGCTTTGGCTGTTGCCATCTTAATTTCCCATGAATGCTTCTGGGCAGGCTACTTGTCTTTTGTGATTAGCCATGCCCATCTATGGCAGCCATTTTGTGGCTGTGCCCTGGACAGTTTCCAGATGTGGCCCCAGACTCAAAGGTTTGCCTACTCCTGCTTTAGGGGAAGGGCCATAATTCACTGGCAGAGCCCCTGCTTTGCATGCAGAAGGTCCCAGGTTCAATCCCCAGCATCTCCAGGCAGGGCTGGAAATTTTTTCCATCTTGTTTGCTACATTTGTAGGGCCAGCTTTGCAATTACTATGGCCATATAACCACTGAGCTAATTTTGTTTGGTAATTTTCTTAAATAAAACAATGCATTTCAGTTTACTTCTGAGTATGTGGTGATGTCCCCCATGCTGTTCAACATCTATATGAAGCCGTCGGGAGAAGTCATTAGAAGTTTTGTGGTGGGGTGTCACCAGTACACTGATGATACTCAGCTCTATTTTTCCTTGTTGTTGGAGTCGGCTGAGGCGGTGAAGGTACTGGACCAGTGCCTGGAGGCTGTAATTTATTTATTTAATTTATTATTCACCCATCTGGCTGGCCACCCAGCCACTCTGGGCGATGTACAAAGTATAGAACAAAACAGTCTAAAACAATAAAATTCTACAATAAAAACATTTTCTAAAATACCCTAGCCTACCCCAAATGCTTGCCTGAACAACCACCTTTTTAATGCACGGCGGAAGCTCATTGAAGAGGGGGCCTGGCGGAGTTCCCTAGGGAGGGAGTTCCACAGAGTGGGGGCCACCGCAGAGAAGGCCCTCTCCCTCATCCTCACCAGCCTAGCTGTCCTGGCTGGTGGGACAGAGGGAAGGCCATCCGAGGCTGATCTTGTTAAGCAGCCTGTCTGGTGTTGCTGGAGGTGCTCCTTAAGATAGGCTGGGCCGGAACCATCTAGGGTTTTAAAGGTCAAAACCAACACCTTGAATTTGGCCAGGAAAACAACTGGTAACCAGTGCAACTCCTTCAGCACTGGAGTGATGTGATCTCGCCGGCGGCTGCCTTTAATCAGGTGAGCCGCCGCGTTCTGTACCAGCTGCAGCTTCTGAACTGTCTTCAAGGTAACCCCACGTAGAGCGCATTACAGTAGTCTAAACGAGAGGAGACCAGGGCATGTATTACCGATGGCAGCAGGTGGTCGGGAAGGAAGGGGCGCAGCCGCTGTATCGGATGGAGTTGATACAGCGCTGTCAGGGTGGACACTGAGCCCATAGAATCCCAGAGTAGTTCTGATTCGGAGGAAGAGCAGTCGCTCCTGGGAGAAGAGCGCGCCCCTTTTTCCCAGGGCCCGCAGCTGACAGAGATTCCCCCCACCAACATTCCTAGATTAGAAAGCAGTCCAGGGAGTGATTCAGCACCGATAGCAGACTGGTTGGATGCGCGGCGCAGACGCAGAGAGCGGCGCCAAATGGAGAGCGCGGAAAGGAGGCGTAGCGCCCGGTTGGCGCTCAAAGAACGATTGCGCCCAGAGGATTCAAGGGAAAAGGGGAGGGATTCTCCCTAGTCCTTATATTCAGGGGTCTGCCAGTAATTGCCTTTCAAACGGGGACCAACTGTTCCAACTTAGGGCATAGGGATGCTGCTGCTCAGATCTAGTTGCTACCTGTAGAGTTGTAAGTTGTAAAAGAAGAATAAAGCTTTGAAAAGAATCCCTTTGTCTGTGTCTGGACTTGGCTACTGGATTAGACTGAGAGAGCCCTCCAAGGAGCCCTTGACAAGCTCTGTCCGGCTCACAGCTGACACCTGAGCCTCCATGGACAGCTGGGAGTCCAAAATGACCCCCAGTCTGCAGACTAGGGTTGGGTGGATGAGGGCCAGTAAACTGAAGCTAAATCCTGACAAGACGGAAGCTCTGCGGATTGGTGGTTCCCGAGTCCTGCAATTGAAGCGACCTGTCCTGGACGGGGTTGCACTCCCACTGAAGGAGCAGGTGCGTAGCTTTGGAGTACCCGTAGGTCCATCCCTGCCACTGGAGCCCTAGGTGGACTCCGTGGCCCGGAGTACTCGGGGCCAGCTTCAGCTTTTCCTGGACAGGGATAACCTAGCCACAGTAGTACATGTGCCGGTAACTTCCCGATTAGGCTATTGCAATGCACTTTACATGGGGCTGCATTTGAAGACGACTCAGAAGTTACAGCTAGTGCAAAATGCAGCAGCTAGACTGCTGACCGGAACACCTCATAAAAACCATATAACACTGGTTTTAAAGGAATTGCACTGGCTGCCAATACACTTCCGGTCAGAATTCAAGGTTTTGGTGATGACATTTAAAGCCCTAAGTGGCTTGGGACCTCGGTATTTGAGGGAGCGCCTCGCCCTATACATGCCTGCCCGAGAACTGAGGTTGGAGAGGCAGTCCTCTGCATCCCACCAGTACAAGACATACACTATAGCAGGACGTGGGAGAGGGCCTTTTCTGCTGTGGCACCCTGGTTGTGGAATGCCCTCCCCTTGGAGGCCTGATTGGCAGAGACATTGGTCTCGTTTCGGCACCAAGTAAAAACGTGGCTTTTTACCAAAGCCTTTGAGGGCTAAATGCATTCCCTAGCACATTATTGTTGTTGTTGTTATTATATCCCGCCCTTTTCCCAATACTGGGACTCAAGGCGGCTTTACAACATTAAAACTTATACAATTAAAACTTATAAATAGAAATATAAATACAAGTGTACAAAAGTTAAAAATATAATTAAATCATCAATATTAAAATTGTAAAAATATCAAAACAGTAAAAGACAACAAGAAAAATAGTATCCCTCCGTCATATTTTCACAGGTCCAGACTATCCCCAAAGGCCTGCTGGAACAAAAAAAGTTTTTACATGCCTATGAAAGCATATCAAGGAGGGTGCCACTCTTGCCTACCTGGGAAAGGAGTTCCAGAGCCTTGGGGCAGCCACCGAGAAGGCCCTCTCCCGCATTCCCACCAGGTGTGCCTGTGATGGTGGTGGGACAGCGAGAAGAGCTTCCCCTGAAGATCTCAGAGCACGAGTAGGCTCATAGGGGAGAATACGGTCTTTCAGATAACTTCGACCCGAGCCATATAGGGCTTTATAGGACATGACCAGCACTTTGAATTGTGCCCGGAAACAGACTGGGAGCCAGTGAAGCTGTTTTAACAGGGGAGTTGTATGCTCTCTGTAACCAGCCCTAGTCAGCAGTCTGGCAGCAGCTCTTTGAACCAGCTGACATTTCTGAACACTCTTCTGAGGCAGCCCCACGTAGAGCGCGTTACAGTAATCCAAACGGGATGTAACTAAGGCATGTGTTACTGTGGCCAAGTCAGACATCTCAAGGAATGGGCGCAGCTGGCGCACTAGCTTTAACTGTGCAAATACACTCCTGACCACCGCTGAAACCTGGGCATCCAGGCTCAGGGCTGAATCCAGAAGTACACCCAAGCTGCAAACATGTGTCTTCAGGGGGAGCGTAACCCCATCTAGCACAAGCTGAATCCCTATTCCCTGATCTTTCTTTCGACTGCCCAGGTGCACCTCTGTCTTGTCTGGATTAAGCTTCAATTTGTTTGCCCTCATCCAGTCCATTAATGCCGACAGACACTGATTCAGCACCCCAACAGCTTCCTTGGAATTAGATGTAAAGGAAGAGTAGAGTTGGGTGTCATCAGCGTACTGGTGACACCGAACCGCAGAACTCCGGACAACTTCTCCCAGTGGTTTCATGTATATGCTTAATAGCATGAGGAACAAAACAGAACCCTGAGGAACTCCACAAGGCAAAGGCCAGGGAGTCGAACAGGAGTCCCCCAGCACCACCTTCTGGGTCCGCCCCAGCAAGAAGGAATGGAGCCACTGCAAAATAGTGCCTCCAGGTTCCATCCCAGTGAGGCGGCCCAGAAGGATACCATGATTGATGGTATTGAAAGCTGTTGAGAGGTCCAGCAGAACCCACAGGGACGCACTCCCCCTCTAGTTCCCGGCATAAGTCATCCACCAAGGTGACCAAAGCTGTTTCTATCCCATAACCGGGTCTGAAGCCAGATTGAAATGGATCTAGATAATCTGTCACATCCAGGAATCCCTGGAGTTGGGAGGACACCACGTGCTCCAGTATCTTGCCCAGAAATGGAATATTGGAGACTGGCTGATAATTATCCAGTATGGTGGGGTTCAGGGAGGGCTTTTTTTAAACAAAGGTCTCACCACCGCCTCCTTCAAGCAGGCTGGAACTCTGCCTTGTCTGAGGGAGACGTTAACCACACCTCTTACCGACTCAGCCAGTCCACCTCTGGCTGCTTTTATGAGCCAGGAAGGGCAAGGATCTAGAACACACGTGGTGGCTCTCACCTCTCCCAGGATCCTGTCCACATCCTCAGGCTGTACAAATTGAAAAGTATCCAACAACACTGGACAAGCAGGGGCCAAAGTTACATCCACTGGGTCTATATCAACTATAGCGTCCAACTCAGAGCAGATCCGAGCAATTTTGTCTGAAAAGTGCTGAGCAAATTGTTCACAGCGGGCTGTCGAGAGGTTTAAATTATCCTCTTGCGGGCTGGTGTGTAAAAGACCCCTAACTACTCGAAACAGCTCCGTTGGACGGCTCTTTGCAGACGCAATAGTGGCAAAAAAAGTATTTTCTTTGCTGCCCGTATTGCCACAGATAGATAGATAGATAAGCTTCAATTAGGCTCTAGCCCACGTTCGATCGGATTCACTCCCAGTTTTCTGCCAACATCGCTCTAGTCGTCTTCTCACTCGCTTCATCACCTCCAGCTCCCCAGAAAACAGGGTGCTGGTGCGGCTCCACTTTGTGAGAGAGGACGCTCAGGAGTGATTGTGTCCACGGCCCTGGTCATTTCATCATTCCTGAGATTGGGCAGGGCTTTGACAGAATCGCCTGCCAAGGCAACAGGAAAATCCCCAACGAGCCATCAGGAAACCATTTGGATCCATCAGCCTCCTAGGCGGATCATCTTAATTGGCCCTCCACCCCTAGAGAGGTTCTGAGTGCCAGCACGTCTAAACCCCACCAGGTAGTGATCTGTCCATGACAACGGAACTATAGAGAGTTCCTCCAGTCTCAGATCACTATCACCCATCCAGCACAGAAAACGAGGTCCAGAGTGTGCCCAACAGCATGGGTGGGGCCAGATACCTTCTGGGATAGACCAATGGTTCTCATGGTGGACGTGAAGTCCTGAGCCGCTCCCAACAGGGCAGCATCAGCATGGATGTTGAAATCCCCCAGCACAACAAGCTGAGGGGTCTCCAACACAAACCCTGAGACTACCCCGACTAGCTCAGGAAGGGAGACTGTTGAGCAGCGGGGTGGACGGTACACCAACAGAATCCCTATTCTGTCCCGGGCATCCACCTTCAAATACACACGCTCGAACCCAGCAGACTGCGGGATACGGCACCTGGTGAGGGGGATTGAATCCCAATAGACCACTGCCACTCCACCTCCCCACCCCCCAGGTCTTGCCTGCTGCTGGACAGAGAACCTGGAGGGCAGAGCTGAGAGAGATTAACCCCCCCCCCCAGCTTCATCCAGCTAGGTCTCTGTAATACAGGCCAGGTCAGTGTGCTCATTCAGGATCAAGTCCTGGATAGCAGTTGTTTTACCATTCACCGACCTGGCATTCAGCAGCAGCAGTTTCAACCCAGGGTGTCTGTTGCCAGGGCCATCTAGGTTGAGCTGGGGGACAGTTTAGGGACAGTCAGCACCCTATTGTTACACACCCTGTCCTTAGAGTGCGACTGTCTCTCCCCTCCGTATCTCCCTCTACCCTGTAGAACCTTAATGTCCGTTCCTTGGCTCCCAACACCTCCCCGCTTCTTTAAAAACACTTGTCTAGTGCAGGGAGTCCAGCAGGCCACACTGAGGCAAACTGTCCCCTTCTCTCAAGCAGGGGGACAGGCCCTCGCCCTTGTGCTCCCCTGAAGTGGCTCCCCCAAAGGGGTGACCCCTTTGGTGTCGCACCCTTCAGTGGCAACACCCCCGCCAGCGGTCCTGCTCCCACAGGTGTCGCAGCTGGGAGTGGGGTGGTGCTTGGCTGGACCTGGGTCTGGGTCTGCAAGGAAGCAGAGTAGAAGTCCCCCAGGTGGAGGTAGAGCTCCAGCAAGGCAGCAGCAGCACCGGATCCCACCTGTCTTGCAACACTGAAGGGCTTCATCTCACAGCAACTATGGAGAGCGTCTCAGGTCAGCACATTGTTTTAACTGTTTTATTGTTTTAGATTTTAACTGGTTTTAGCTTGTTTAATAGTTTTATATGTTTTTAGGTGTTTAAATTATTTGTTTTATATTGTTTACATTGATTTTATCTGTATGCCACCCTGAGATCTTAATGATATAGGGTGGGATAGAAATGTTTTAAATAAATAAGTTTGCCTGTTTGAAAATGACTTCATTACCCACCAGGGTGCCTCAAGCCCCACTGGTATTGGGTTTTTCACATTGTTGACCCACACTGAACAAATAAATCGATCTTTCTGCTGACTAGGAAAGTATGTTCTGCCTGACAAGGCAGGAATTGGACTGAGTTCCCTGTGATTTTATGGTATTCAGCATTATGCACCAGAGTGTCTAGGACATCAGCAGGATTCTATGGATGCTGTGATTCCACAGGAATACAGAATGTGCTTGTGTTCAAGTCTCAACTTACTTTTAATGACACATTCTAGCACTTAAGCTTGTGAAAATATGCTTGAAGTTGTGTAGGTAATGCCCAGGAAAATTTCAGAAGACAGAGGAGTCGCTGAATAGGATTTTAAGAAAGCAGATCTTCAGTACCCTGCATAGGTCCTTGTCCCTCGCTACAACTAGCAAAACCAGTTTAAATTTTGCAAAATAAGACATTATGGAAATGTACTAAAGTTGAATGCAACTCCTCAGGGCAGAATTTGAACTACTCGCCTCAGATTTTTAAATCAGTTATTACTTATTATTAATAATGATTAATACTAAAGCTTTGAGTACACAGTCCTGGATATCAATATGTACAGCTTGTCAGTGGGATGCTTTTTAGGACACAAACTCTTATTTGTAAGTTCTGTTAAGGGTGGCTGTTAGGTCTGTTCTAGCAAACACAAAAGTAGTCTTGTGGTACCTTAATGACAAACAGATTTCTTCTGACAAACTTTCACGGACGCTTCATTTGTATTTTCACCGAAAGTCATTGGGCAAGTTCACACATCACGCTAAGCCATCCGAAGATAAGCCACCATGGGTTGGTTGTTCGCTCGATAACCCGTTACTCCTGATAGATGACTGGGTGCACTGTGACTTGCCGTGGGTTGTTTCCCCATTAGTCCTCCTGCCCACTCCCGGCATGTATCCTAGGCACCTTTGCAGCAGAAATTCTTTTCTCCTTCCCTATGTCAGCACCCTTTCTGCAATTGGTTCACTGGGGTTGCCAGCTCACAAGGAAAACTTCTCCCACTCTCGCATCACATCAGATCATTAAATGCATATAATTTTCTGAGCCCTTATGAACACAGTAACAGGTTCATAAACCTTGTTTATATATATTCAGGGTCCTGCACAAGCGTGCAGGAGTGTAAGACCGCCTGTCTTCTATTTAATCCAGCATACCGATATCCCCCTCTTGTGTCCTTGTCAAATTCATCTCCATTTGGGTACTTGTCTTGATAGTGAACATTTTTTTTTTTTTTTAAGGCTGCTTCCCATCCTACCAAAGTAATTACGCTGGCCTGAAAAGCTCCTTCTGCAGCCAGCAGCTGCTTTTGGCTCCCCCTGACCCCCACTTCATGCTTGCTGCTTCCCTCCACTGCTCTCTGTTGTTAGCTCTCAGATATAAATATGGGTTACAGAGCAGCAACGGGGATCAGTAAATATATGAGCAGAGAAGTAAGGTGGATCAGTAAAGGTACACAAATGTCAAAGCAGAGCAGTGGTGGGGATTGGTAAAGATACACAAATTACAAGGCAGAGCAGGGAGTGAGGGGGATTGGTAAAGATACACAAAATTTAAGGCAGACAAGTGGGATCAGTAAATATATAAAATTTCATGGCATAGCAGTAAAACAGGAAAATTACACAAATTTTACACAAATCTACGCAATGGATTTTCGAATATGCACACTTGTGCAAAACCAAAGTAATTAAAAGAGGTTGAGAACACGTTAAGGACACTCCCTGGTGTCCCTTCTTGGTTTTTAGGAGAATGAGGAAGAAAGCAGAGGGCACTGACACGGGTGGCAGCACTAGTGAGATTGTGAGGAGCAGCAGGGGTTTGCACTGCTCTTGCGGGGCAGCTTTCTAGCCATTCCTGACAACCCATGATGAAGCTGCCCTGCTGGATCCAGACATCACAACAAGCCACCCTGAACAATCCAAAGATTCTCAGGGTGGCTTGTTCATGGAAAACAACCCACGATGAAAAAAACACTCTCGGTTCAGATGTCACGACAAGCTACCCTGAAACAACCCACGGGGATAATCCACAGTGGCTTATTGTGTCATGCAAACCAGGTCATATTGTAGTAGTTGGCTTTGGAGATTATGCCTCATTTTGCCCAGCTATGTTTCAGGTGCACGACTCAATTTTGCACCTGTCTATAGAAGCATCTAGGTTTGCTCAATCCTCCATACAAGGGCTTGCAACTCCAGCAAGCAGTAGTTCTCCCTGAAGACTGCAAGATCATCAGTGGGGAGCAATGACTGGGGAGCAAGTTAAAGGCAAAGAGACATTAGGGAGCAAATGAGGGAAGAGAAGTGTCCACCCAGAAAACACAAAATAACGAATTTATAGTGGAGGAAAGCAGCAGTTTCCAGCTTGCCATGGAAGCATCTTACAGAGCAATCCTACGGTCCCTGGGATAATGCCCCAGGGAACCATAGCATATAGTGGAGTTCCCCTCCCAAGGCCATAGATGCTGGTATGACAATCCAAAAGGGGATCCTCCCCCGCAACTGCTGTGGTAAGATCTACAGCAGCTTCTCTTTTGAGGAGGCATGCTGGTGGATGGGGAGGGAATGGAAAGAACATGGGTCTGCAGTAGCCACAAGCCTCTGTTCCCAGCCACGCATCTAGGTAAGCCAGCAAACTGGATGGGTATAGCACAGACAGGCATAGGATAGACAGAGGGCTTTGATCTCAGAACCCTGTCTACAGAGTGGCTACCCATTAGGATTGCACTCTTACTTTCAGTTACTGTTTTGGGTTCCTGACTGCCAAGATTTTAGTTTTTCACTCCTAGTAGATATACTGGATGTTTTGGGTACAATGATATTTTAAGCATACACAGTAGGAAGTTTTGAACTGGATTTTTTGGTGATCCACAATCACAGAGAAGCCTATTCAAGTGATAGAAAAATTCATTTAACTTCTGCAATGAACACCAGCTTACTAGAGACACCAGGTGAGCCAAAATATACCCTCATTTGTTAATTGGGCACCTTATTTGAAGGTCTTACAAGCTTGATCCAAAATATGTTACTAGAAAACAAGCCCCGTGCATCTCCATGTAATTTTATTTTGTAATTTGGCTGGAGATGTTAAGCCAGACAATTTGATGACATTTGACAGTCACTGCCTTACAACTAGTATTACTGTAACTTCCAGTGGATTTCAAGGATCTTGAATATACTCCTGCTCATTACCAGCTGACAAATGTAGACAGGGTAGGGAAGTGGGAAGATTCCATGAAACTGTGAGATTGTATACTGCCCCAGCACTGCTGTGGATAAGTGTACTTCCTGGATGGGCAAGAGGCACCGTTTCTGCTATGTTCTCCTTCAACACTGCTGTATCCTCCCCACTACTTAAGGAGTGAAAGAGAGTGGAAGAGCCCCAAAGACCCACAAATTCCTCCTCACAGAGCTTAAAAAGATATTTCACCCATCTACTCTCTGGCCACAGGAAAGAGGCTATAGGTGTGAGGCGATCCAACACCCATCGATCGATAAGCAACAAGTGGAGACTGAACATCATTTCAACATATTTATAGGCCTAAAAATAAAAACATTATGGATCAGAGAAATACAGCACCATGATGAAAAAAATGCACTATTAATCATTAAACACAAATAAGTGACCACTAACTGGATGAAACCCACAGTGCAGTTGCTATTAAATCACCCTTGATCATATCATTTGAAGGCTTTGAATTTCGGAAAAATGCAAACTTTAAAAACCCTAAGGCATAACTGAAAACAGAATGAACTGAGTTTGTGCTTGGTTGATGGGTCTCTGCTTCAGTGTAAATAAAGTCATTCAAAGTTAAACACCAGGAAGGCTACAATCATATCCCTATTTACCTGGGAGTAAGAACCACTGAACTGAATAGGACTTCTGAATAAACGTAGTACTGTGCTGTAAGTTCCATTTAAACATCTGCTAACTCTTATTTTAATAAATGATGCTTAAAGTTGTAACTTTGGCTGGATTATGTCCCATGTTTACACCATCTCCTCTTGGAAGATCTTCAGTATACACAGTCTTCATTGTAATGTCCTCACACCTAAGTTCAATGTTTTACTTTTAATACTAAGCCTCTCTGATAAATTTTCTTACCTGAAAGAGCTCAACAATGACCAGAATGTGTATCGCTAGAAAAACAGCATCACATATGCATAATGTGGCTTAATGCCATTGTTACTAAAGAACCTGAGAAGTTGTCAACCTAAATGGTTTTGCTAATTGTATACTTTCTATCTCTAAAGCAAGTGGGTTGCAACCTGCTTCTTCACTTGGTGCAGCCATCTGATTGAAAAGCTCCACTCTGGACTGGGCCAGGACCATGAGAGAACAAGAAAGAGCATGAGACTGACTTGACCACCAGAATGCAACTACTCTGACTTTCCTATGTCTTGAGGCAAATGAGAGCATCCCCTCCTCCCCCATGAAGCCAATGTAGATCTTGGAGCATATATCCTGTGGCCAAAGCTAATGTTATCATTTGCTGAATATTAATAAAATACAGATTAAAGCTACACACATTCCTTAATAAAGTTTATTGACTTATAACTATGCTTAGGAAAATACACTCAAGGGTTAATATGCAATTTAGTTTAACACCTTACATTTTGGACAAAGGCTTGTACATAGTTTAGGTAAATAAAAACCCAGGACATGTGATCTGTTCTGATTTTACATCTACTACAACTGTATAAAAGCTCTTCATGCACTACAGTAGATAGAAAGCATGAAAAAATTACCTTTGGTTTAAATTGAGAGAATAATACAAGTATTGCACTGTAAAAAGCTTCAAACACGGTGCAACCAAACATAAAATGTTTCAGTGCCAGCTTACAAAAAGTTCTTTAGCTAGTGTGTTTTCTTTTTAGGGAAGGAAAAGGTATATATATACACACACGTGTGTGAAACAATTCCTTAAGCTACCTGGATGTAATTAATATTGTATCTCAGTGTGTTACCTACAAAGACAAGATTCAATACATCTAACTTGAACCTGTGTTTACAACTCATCAGCAAAATGTAACATACTGAAATTAACAATGTTATGAGTAAACTGACCTGTCAGTTTGTTCTGTAAAAAGGATTTAAAGTTCCAGCCCTTAGGTCAATCAACCCTCAAATAGCAGCAATATTAAGATGTGTTGCAAGTTCCTAGTTATCCATTCTTTAGGTGACTTGTAGCATTGGGTTTTAGTGTTTGTTTCCACAAACATTAAAAGTTCTACTAGCCACACTGCCCAACATGGTACCAACAACATGAGATACTGCAGTATGGGTCAGACTGGAATATTCTGACAAGGATTGCTGCTGAGAGAAGCCCTTTATAGTAAGGAAGAAGCTGGAAAGGTATATCCAAAATTCCTGTGACCCCCGTGTTCAATTTAAGAAATATCTACTTTAGTCAGAAACATAGTAAGTTATCTACATTTTAACCCTAATTTTGCTTATCCATTAGCAATGTCTAACATTCAGTGACATTTAATCTTTTACTGTTATACCTTAAAACCATCCAGTTGATATATTTAGCTCACTCTATCCTAAACAGACAACATGGTGAGCATGAATTGGAATTTCGAGTCAGTCGCAATATCCAACATATCTTAGCACACAATGATCACATCACTGTAAGATTTGTTCTTTTAATACTTAAGTGTTTTGCACTCTCATGCTCAAGAATACTGCCCAACACAGGTACTGTCTTCTACAGTTTTTCCAAGTGTGAAATCTTTACCTTATCATTTGCTAGTAGCATGTTCTGAGCAACATAACAGCCTTTTTATGTAATGTCATCTAATGTCACTATTGCCACCTGTTTGCCTTTATATTTTCAACCAACTTGGTTTAAAAAAAAAAAAAAGATTCATCAAAAATGTAGCTTGGGCCATGAAGGCTCTTACAAAATGGAAGCATCTCTTTAAAAATAGGAAAAGTTCCAAAAAATCTGTCTACACAGTACTGGAGTTTCCAGCCTCTGTCCAAACCACTTACAAAATGACAACAATATTTTTACATCCGACAATAAAGTTCTGTCTAATACTATTTGAGCTAATTGGTTAGGAAGACATTTCAGCAGTGTTTAATGGTTCAACATAAATATAGTTGCAACTTGATTCTCAGTTGACAATGATTGTCACAGCGAAGGTAAGTCTTGAACACACAAATAACTAATGTTATACAATTTATTTCTGCCCTAAAGGGATTTTCTCCCTCAGTTCTTTGGCCTCCTATTACAACTCTCCCACCCCCACCCTTACACAGAAGTATCAGCTTCCTCTATTCAGTCAAGTCTTGTTGAAATGGAACCACAAAAGATTCCAGCAGAAAGGGAGGGGGGCAGGGGGAGACTAAATGCAACTGAAACTAATGCAAGCTCAGCAGTCTCCAAGGGAAAAAATAAATATTATAGTTTGCTTTAATATGTTTGCAGTAGGACATAAAACTATACTGGTAGCCATTTGGGGGCACAATCTACCAGGACGTTCTCTTGCACAAGCCCCAAGAAATGAATCAGAACAAGACAAGAACACAGTAATTGGGCTTGTGCTGGAAAATGTCTCAGCAGATTGTGCCCTTTGACAATGCAAAGCTTCCATGTCTGCTGTTTTGCTGTGTTACAAAAAACATTTATATCCAGAAACCTCGGGAAAAAAATTATTTGAAAGGGGATGAGTGTGCAGGAAAGGTTGCTCGCTCAATTTTGCTAATTAACTGCAGGTCTGTCCATTGCTGGTGTATTCCAAAAAGTTCAAGCAAGTCTTAACTGAATAAACCAGTTTGAAAGTTACTTGTGACTTTCCCCCCAGTTTACAATTTATAATCCAAATACCCAATCGTTTCAATTTCCCTTTATGCCAACTATAAAAGGACCATGGTAATTAATGTAATTAAAACTTGATTGAATAAAGAACGGGAATTGCTACATCTGCCCTAATTCAAGGTTTGTTGCTTACCAGGATTTTTCTGATGCATGGAATTTTAGAAGAGCAACAGGATTATTTCAATGAAAATGCAAGCAGACAAGCAGCAGAATCCACTTGGAAATTCTTTTGCACACGACCCACTGAAATAAATGCAAGCCGTGCAAAAGCCAACTGTCTAGGTGGATTGTGCTCCAAATTTTTCATATACAAATACAGGGAATTAGGAAATGATATTGTTTTGTTCTAATTTGGATATTCCATTTATAAAGCTATTTAGTGATGTTTTAGAACTTAACAAGCATCACCCATTAATACATTCCCCTGGAAACTTCTCTCATATAATCCCCCTTTAAAAGGAACAGGAAATAAAGACAAACTATATTCTTGTGCATCTCCCATTCATTTTAATGGGGCCTGTGAAAGATTCCCCCCCAATAACAGCATTTCCAAAGCAATAACAAAATGCAGAAGAAGAGCAGAAATATTATCTGCATGAAAACACAGACTATATAAAAATATTATGGGTTAGATCAAGAATCCAACTGTATGTATGGAGATATGTATGAATAGCCTTCTTGGGGGGAAGTTCCCATCTCTTATTAGCAGGCATAGTCTACAGTGAAGTTCCCCTTGCACAAACCCTACTGGAGTGAGTGGAAGCTATGCATGAATACTACTTAGCTCTTTACAGAGCTCCCATTCAATTAAATGGGGTCTATGCAGGATAACTTCTCTGCAGACTGCCCACAGTATCATTTATTTAACGAATAATTAAAGCTACTAAGGTGAGTCTACAACCTTTTACAAAAGAACATACAACCAATATAGAACTAGAAGTTGTAGCCACAAGGAGCAGAACACTGGCTGTGATAAGCAACAAACCTGAAAATGTCAACAGTAAGGGAAGGAAATCCATTAACAAAACCAAACATGCATATATAAAATGTACAAATACAACACAAACACTAAACTGCTAAAGGCTTAAACTGCATAGGTAAAAATAAAAATTATGTGCAATATTTTTCTTCTTTTAAAGCACAAAAGGAATAACCTTGTCTTAAAGTAGTATTTACCAAATAATGGATTCACCAATCAATAGATGGAAAGAACTTCAAGATTTTGGCTTGCTGATCATGATTGGGGGACCTGAAA
This sequence comes from Heloderma suspectum, assembly GCF_057233095.1. Taxonomy (NCBI): domain Eukaryota; kingdom Metazoa; phylum Chordata; class Lepidosauria; order Squamata; family Helodermatidae; genus Heloderma; species Heloderma suspectum. The sequence continues at coordinate 141,192,661 of NC_139459.1, forward strand.
TGTATATGCAAATTAAAAATATGATCATGAGATTATGTTTACTGCTAGCCAGCCTCAACATTTTTCCCAAAGTGCTCTTTTTACAAAATAAGCCACCATATATCTTGCAGTTCAGCTAATGAGTTCCTTAAGCACTCACCATACCAACAGGTTAAGATAAACAAGATAGATTCTTCTAGAAGCATTGGAGCAATATAATTCCCATTTCTAAGATTCTGTTGATATAACACTTTCTTCAACAAGCACAGATGGCCTTGGCACCTTCCAAGGAGATATTAACCAGGGATGACTCTCAGGATTTCACACCCAAGACTCATACCCTCCCCTTCACAGAGAAAGCTTTGAGTGAACCAGGCTGTGCTATGTTCATTGAACACGCTATCTCCCTGACCACCCAATCTGTCCCCAGAAAGACCCCATTCACACAATGCAGAGTATTCTGAATATCAGAGCCACATAGATAGAGCTAGTCACATGGGCCTTTCCTAATTATTGGGAAGAAGTAACACAACTAGCCTTGTCCACATGGTTCCAGTGTTCACACACATACTGCAGTGACATGTAATCCACCACAGTAAAGTAGCCCAATACTGTTGTATATGAGTATAAAGAGGCAAAAGAAAGGGGGCCCAAACTGGGAAATCAGGAAGATACTACATTCAAATAAACCCTGATTAACATTTGACTTTCTCCAAATAGTAAAGAGGAGGAGAAGAGCACAATATGCCTGAGACTCATTCTAGATTGAAAATGTCTCACTGGAATGTAATGAGCGGACAGGCCCAGACTGTGGGATCAGTCAACTGGTAACATCTCCCACTCAAGCTCTATGGAAATTAATGACTCTGCAACAGCATGACAGTGCTTTTGCACACTTCTTCCATTCATTTCTACAGAGCTTGTGCAGGAGACACTCTCAGTGTCCTGAGGTTACCATTCCTAAACCTACTGTGTATAGTTCTGTTGTAAGTCAAAAGAAATACCCAAGTGATTCCAGGGCTATATCCCAGGGATTTATGCCAATTTAACAAGCCATAGCGTTACACACTCTACTTGCCCTCTCTAATCAAAGAGATACAAATAGTTAATTAGTTCAACATTTCATCAAAGGTCAGGAAAAAACAACAACCAACAACTTAAAAGTATGAGCAAATTGAGCTTAAGCAAAGATTCTACAAGAACTGTACCTAAGCTCTAGAAGATCTTACAGAGGAAGAATAAGCTATCATTAAACCACAGTTCCGTTAATCTTGCCCCTTTGTTGCCTTTTCAAGATAATACACATTTACCAAATGACGGTTCAGGTGCTTACTGTACTCGCCTTCTTTTTTAAATGAACGATCACAGAATATACACACATAGTTCTCCTTTGTGGCCTTGGCTTCCGCCACTTCTTGGGATGGCTTCTGACTTGTTTTCTCCTGTGCCGTCCGAGCACCATTTAACCCAGAATCATCACTGCCTTCTGATATGTTGTCACTTATATCACTGCCATCGTGACTGTGGATACCCTCGTCCTCTTCCATTTCCTGATTTTCATTCACTACTGTGCCACTGGGTGATGCTGAAACCAGGTCTGCTTTAGTGCTTTGCTCTAGTTTCTCTGGCATCTCTGATGATGGAGCTCCTGCTGGGTCTTCAGCCTGCAATTTTTTTAGACAACTGTCATCTTCTGGGTTTGGACTATGAGTTTCTATCTCACATGTTTGCATTGGTTGAACCTCTTGTACTAAATCCGGATTCACGACTTCCATCTCAGAAGTTTGTGATGTCTGAATATCTTGGGCCAAATCTGGTAAAGTGTCTTTTTGCGCATCTGTCTCTTTTTCCAAGGTGGTATTAGAGTCCTCAGAGCTGGTCCCAGACACAATTTCCAGTTCTATCTCAATTTCATTCTGAGAAACAGCTTTTGCAGTCTCCGCTTCTGCCATGGGCATTTCTTGGTCTCTCAACTCTAGCTCCATGTTTTTGGCCACATGCTGTGCAGGCAGTGGCTCTTGATCCTGTCTGTTCTCCCCAGGGACACACTGACTCCCGCTATCATCTGGAGAAACAACAGGCTGCTGCTCATTGCAAGAACTAGATGTCTTACTTTCTCCCTCTGGCATAGCAGGAGGTTCTTTAGGAACAGACTCCTCATCTATGATCTTCTCACAATCAAGCTTTTTGTTATTGTTATCAGGCTTACTCTTCAGATGTTTCTTTTTTTTGTTTTTCTTAAGGCAAGAATTTTGCTTTTTGGTGACCTCCAATTTGCTTTCACCCTTTTGAGAGTTCTGACATTTGGGGGACCTTTTCTCAGTTTTCTTTTTCTTTTTCACGATTGCATCAGTGTCTGCTGCAGAATCTTTTGTCAAAGGAACAGAGTTGGCCTCTGCTTTTCTTTTTCTCTTCTTTGTTTTACCAGTTTTCACATCTGCTTCTTTGCTTTCAGCCACGGTTTTGCGACTTCGAGTTGTCACCTGGCCTACACCAACACTACCAGTTGGTTTCTTTTCTTTTGACAGGTTCTCTTTCTTTTCTTCTTTTACAGCTCTCTCACTTTTCTTTTCGGTCAACTCCTTCTTTGTTTGTTCTTGCTCCACTTTATTGCTATCACCACTAATGGTTTCAGCAGTGTTTACTTCACTCTTTTTAGTCCGTAGTCTTACTTTTGAGACATCCATTGTGATGTCACAACAGTCAGGATGCCTGGATTTGATGTGATACTGCAAGTTACATTTCTTAGATGCAGCATATTCACAGACTGGGCAAAGGAACTGCCGTGGGCTAATATGAAGCTCAACATGCTTCTTGAAGTTGCTTCGGTCAGCTGTCTTGTAGTCACAGTGGGGGCAGGCCAGCGGTTTGGGCCCATCATGAACTTGCCTTGCATGCCGAGTCACTTCATGCTGGTTTGATGCCACATAGCTGCACTGTTCACATTTAAATGGCTTCTCACCTGAGGCAAGGAAGGGGGAAATTACCAGTGATTTATTACACTACAAAAAGCAAATTAACTTATTTGCAGAGTTACAGATATATACAGTTCATGCTTTTGTATTTCTTGAATTTAAAAATTGATTGATTTTACACTGAGCACATTCACAAAAGACACCAACAAAATACAAAAAAAAGGAACAAAAACAGACATGCAAGCAATAACTAAACCACACATTCCATCTATGATAAATACATACCAGGAGAGATCACTCTACAGTAATATTAGCAAATGGAATCCAAACCAAACTGGTCCATTGAAGGCAGGGTAGAAAAATGGAAATTACAGATGAATAGTTGTCTTAAACAATATTAAACCTCAGCCCATACCCCAGAAAAAATTGTATTATCACAAAGGTAAAGTATTTCTGCAATGCTATACCACCCCCCAACATAATACATAGTTCTAGAAGGAAGATACGACCTACTGGGGTGATGAATGACTGTTCAGAACATTAAATGTGAGAGTAAAATAGCAATAAAAACAGGAGTCGATCATATTAATATTTACTGCAGCAATTCATCTTCAAATCAGGAGTGGTCAACTTGTGGCCCTCCAGAAATTTGTCCTAGTATTCCTATCAGCCCTAGCCAGCATAACAAATGGAAAGAGATGATGGGATTTGTAGGTGAAAATGTCTGGAGGGCCACACGTTGACCACAGCTGGTGATCTGAAGCTATTACAAAATTTTCTAGTTAAGCAAACTAAATAAGCAGCATCTGGAAAACAATTTTGCAATTAAAACAAATGGGCACACTGCCTGAAGCACACCCGCCTCTTCCACTTTAGCGCACAACCCCCAATTGGCTCCTTTGTAGGTTGTGCAGCTGACATCCAAACCCGGACCACTGGGTTGTTTAGAGGTTAAATAACCAATCAGTTAACCCAACAGCAAACCATGCATTAACCACTGGGACCAAAGGAGCATGCAGACAAGTTATTTCCACATGCCCTAGTTTTTCCTTTCAGAAGCTGCCTCCTCTCCCCTTGTTCTAAACTTCTCTTTCAGCACTCATTTAAAAAACAGTTTGGGGATTAGGCAAGAGACCGTTCAAAGGAAATTCAAAGGAAAATATTGCTCACATATCAGCAGCAGCATCCCTTCAAACTGCTCTTGTGCCTAATACCAAAACTACTGCCTGAAGCAGGCTCCACACAGAGCCCACAAAACGTGGAGGCTCATGGGCATTCTGTGAATTTGACAGCTTGGGTCTGAGAAGATACAGCAAGAGAATGCAGCATGCGACAATTAAGCAGTGATACACAGTCAGCCACAAGTTAAGTATGATTTAGGAATCTGGCAAGTGAGAAGTATCTAGATCCACTCCAGACTGGGTTCATGCCTGGTTTAGGGCATGAATCAACCCTGGTTGCCCTGTTGAGAAGAGTGCAACTTTGCTTCTTTTACTCAGTCTCTCTACAGGTTTTGATATTGTCAACTATGGTATCCTCTTGGATAAGCTCTGTGGCATGGATATTGAGGGGACTCCAGTGGTTCCATTCCTACCTATGAGGTCAGTCTTAGAGAGTGGTAGTCTAGTAGCAGCAGTAGTAGTAAGAAGAAGTAGTTAAGCAGGTCCAATAGCGAAGGCTCCAAGGTCCAGCAGAGAAGCCAGGAACTGGGCTAAAGAAGATGTAAAAACAGCAACTGCTCTCTTTATACTGGCTGTCTTTATAGTTGTTGTTTTTTCAGAACACCTTCAAATAAGGCATTATTTTATCATAAATTCCAACTGTTATATAACTGAAATGTGTCTTTTTAGACATATTAAAATAATCTGAGATAAACTTATTTGGGCCAGCACTGGGTCTTGGGGAGGTGGGGGTGGGGTTAAGCTTCACAAAAAATTCAAGAGTTATTGAAAGTTAGCTTACCTTTCTAGCAATGCTAGTTGATGTGTGACTACCACTAAACTCATTTAACACATAACAGGGATTAGCAACACAACCTGCCAAAGCTTTTTCTTTGGCCCATGGAGCCCTACACTACTACCATTTAGCAACTCTAGTGGTTTCTGGTGGAAACCCTTTGGAGACCGTACACGGCCTGCAGACTTTATAATGTTTACCCTGCACTGGTATGTAATGAATATAGCCATCATCTTGACCACCAGAGCGCTCTCGAAATGCCTTTTTACCAACCTGAGTGAGTGCGCATGTGCCTGGTTAAGTGAGTCTTCTGAGAACTTGAATAAGGACACATGGAGCACCAATAAGGACGTTCTCCTATGAAAAGAGAGAGAGAGCATTAAATGCGAAATATGGTAAATTAAAAATCTTTAAGCTGCTTAGAAAATCACACTGTCATACTCCAAATAACTGAGCCAGACAATTTTATGAGAAACATGGCAGAAACTTATTGTTTCATTTTAGAACAGGACTAAGCATTCTGCTTTAGACATCTTATTCCCCCAGTCCAATGTATCTGGCAAATACTTCTAATATAAATTAGCCTTAAAATAGCTGGCTTCTTTCACCTAAAGACTAACTCTCCTCCTTTATAATTATGGCTGTTGCCAGACATATCCAAGTAAATGAAGCCAAATAATCAATGGGAGTTAATCAATGGGACTTAAGACAGTCATGACTAATGCATGTCCCATTGATTTCAATGGATCTACTCTAAGCATGACTAAATCTGGATCCAACCTAGGTTTGTTTCCATTCAAAACATTTTTCTCCTGTAATGGATTGACTGATCTGGCTTGTACATAATGAACAACCCATGGTTAACAAACGGTGGATTGTTTGGGAGCTGGCTCCTGACCACTTGCCCATTTTTGGTGTGCTAAACAACCCAGGGATGGCTCATTAGGTGTGAACCTGGAACTCTGGGTTGTCGAGTAAGAACCACAGAGAAATAACCCAAGAAAAAAACATGGATTGTTTAAATCATGTGAGCTGGGTCACTGTCTTACAGTCTGAAAAGAAAAAGGTTCGGATTATTTACAAATGTTAACATGACAGTCACCCATTTTATAATATTTGTATTTATAAAGTCTTTGAGTGTTTAAAGTGATTTATACTCATTATGTTTGAAAACTTTACAACAACCCTGTAAGCCAAGTCAGTATTATTATCAGCATTTTGCCAATAAGGGGTATGGGTACTGCTGCTGAGGATCAGTGGCTTGCCTAAAGCTGTTTAGTGAATTCATGACTGATGCAAAATTTAAATCAGGGGATTCCTGGCTCATATTCTTAGCCAGGCATCCACAAAATCCAATCAGCGGGAGCAAATGCCTCTGGTTATCTGGCAAGTCCACCCAGCAGCCTCCCACAGGATCTAATTTGTGGTGCAGTCAAGAGAAGGTGAGAAACAGCAGTATTGTCTCCCAGTGTTTCCAACGTTCTCCAAACTGCAGCACAAATAGAAAATTTCAATTCCCCCTCAAGCCCCCTACCAAAATCAGAAGACAAGAGAGAGAGACGCTGAGTTCTCTCAACACTGTACTGAGGTTTGGGGATAGCGAAAAACAGGAATCTACTATCTTGCCTGACTAAAACAAAATTTGTAGTCGCCAGCCCACTCCTGCAACCCCTTGTCTCCAGGCAAGCTTCCCCACAGTGGCCTTTTCAAAGGAAGGCCCAGCTGGGACAGGAGCATGCCAGCTTGAGCACCGCTGCTTGAAAGCACTTCCAAGCTCCCTGCCCTGCCGCGAAGAAAGCCCCGTTTCCCCCACTCCGTGCTGCTCTTCTGAACACGGGGCTGATCCGTACTGCTACGAGGCAGCAGGGGAGGGGGGTTCTCTGGGAACCGACCAATCCTATGGCCGTCTAGCCGCTGTCTAGCAGCCATAGGATTAAGCCCTAAGATAGTATTTGTGGACCCCTGTTTTTAGCCACAATGCTGGCCATATCCCATTTGCACCAAAGTATAAAGCCAACTGGGTTTTTTCTGGAGTAAACAGGTTTTAAATTACACGGTCCATCATAAAAGCAGTGAGCAATAAGAGATAAAATGAACAAGCGATAAGAAGAATGAATCATGATATTAAAATTATTCTTAAAAAAACAACCGCTCCAGAATCTGTTTAGATGTGGAACGGTATACAAATGTTTGCAAGTAAGTAAATAAATAAATATATTTCCTGAACAGTGGTGCAAATCTGACCACTAAGCCATGTTAATTTACAACTAAATGAAGTATTATTTACATTGTTTCATTCTTACAGCAGGCTGTGCATCTCTTTGTCTCACTGTATATATTTTGCATGCTTTCCTTTTTACCTATAGATTGAATATCTTAAAAATATGTCTAATGACCAGCTCACATGCCCGTTTGAGGTTAACAGCACAATCCTAGAGAGAAATAAAGTCCACTGAGTTCAGTTAGGCTTGCTCCCTAATTGGGTATAGTATTGAGGCTGTAGTATGAGAATACAGGAAAATGCACACTGAAATTTTATATATCTATATATAAAAAAAAATGTGTCTATACTGCCCCATAGCTGAAGCTCTCTGGGCGGTTCACAATTTTGTCTTCTCTTTTTCTTTCTAGTGTTGCTCCTTTGCTTATAGAATCATAAAACAGAAGGGTTGGAAGGGACCTACAAGACCATCGAGTACAACCCCTTGCTCAGTGCAGGAAGCCTGATTCCCAGGCAGTCTCCCATCCAACTACTAACCAGGGCTGATCCTGCTTAGCTTCCGAGATCAGATCAGGCACATCCAGCCCTCTCCTTCACTGGCCTAGTTTGCATGTAAAGACAACCCAAGGATTGTTTAATACTGTGGGCAATATATAGCTATTGGGACTACTAGCCACACATGTCCTTATCCTCCATGATTTGGGCCAGTTCCCATGATAACTGCAGCCCACCGTGGCTTATTTAAGCCATGGAGGGCTGTGGTGCATGCTAGGGCCATTTTGAATATTCAACCGGGGGGGGGGGGGGCAGTTACCAAGGTTTGCTGTGTCATCCCAACCTGGGTAGCAGAGGTCGTCTGAGAGTTAAACAACCACAAAAAACCATGGCAACTCCTGCTGGGGATTGAATATTCAAAATGGCCGCCAGCATGTGCCACAGCCCATCATGGCTTAAATAAACCATGGTGGGCTGCAGTTATCATGCAACCCAGTTTTTGTCTAATCCCCTTTTAAAACTATCCAAGTTGGCCGCCATCACTACATCTCATGGTATCAAATTCCAATGTTTAACTATGCGCTATGTGAAGAAGAACTTCCTTTTGTCAGTCCTGAATCTCCAACCATTCTGTTTCATTGGATGACCCCAGTTTCTAGTATTATGAGAAAGGGAGAAAAACTTTAAATGATTCCAGCTACCTTTGTCACAATTAACTGAGGGTTAAATTACAAATACACTGCTTACCCTTTCTTTCTTATTTACTTACAAGGAAATGTGTGGGTTCTGATCTGGATTGGGACTACAGTGCACAGGTAAGGGAGGTTTAAGCCTTCTAGTGGCTTGTTTTCCTAAATGTATCCCCACCACCACCACCACACACACAGAGGACTAAAGCAAAAAGCTATCACTGGCACCAATTGCGGCTTCTTTTCTTTCTGTAGCTCCGGGGGGGGGGGGGGGGGGCACAAGAAGCTGAGAAGAAAAGGTTCAAGCCTCCCCTACCCATACACAGTACAGGCCCATATGCTTACTAATAAGTAAAAAAAGGAGCACAGAGTAAGCTGCACACAACACATTTAGTATATTGTGTAGTTTAGCCATCAGAAAAATGATTTCTGACTGCATTTCAGAATAAAATTAGGTTCAAATACCAAATCTATTTCAGGCAATTTTGTTATTTCCCTTTTCTGCATTTGCTTAAAAAAATATTTTCTCCCAAATGTTTTGTGAGGAATTTACACAAACAAGGAGAAAAAGGCTGAGCAGAGAAAAACAAATTAGCTGACTGTGCAAAGTATTTTCAAAAGCACAAATCATAATTGTTTCTTTATTAGGGTTAATTTTCAGAATATAAATATTATTTGATTGGACTTCTTTAAAGTTGACTTTACCTAAAATGTAACAAAATACAGCTGTACTTTCTAACGTGAATGAACACTAAAGCAGAAAATAAAATAGCACTAAGCGGTAGAGCCTGCACATGGTGTTTATAGTAATAGCATTAAATACAGTTCCCAACAGAACAAGCAAGATACACAACAGAAGTTTAGTTTCAATGAGATCCCAAAGGAACACTGATGAACTATGCTTTGAAATGTCCAAAAATCTCAGGTCTAAATTATATTGATGTCAACATGTAAGGGAAAGAGGTGTTCCTTTTATAAACTTCAATTAAAATTAGAGGCAGTCTAACTTTACTATAACCTCTATTTAATTATAGCGGAAACCCTATGAGAACATGAATTGCTTTGCTAGATCAGCCCCAAGGCTCAACAGGTCCAGCATTCTTGTTTCCAACACCGGTCAGATGGATACCTCTGGAAGCTCACAATCAGAGCATGATGGTAATAGGCATCCCTTGTTATCTGTTCCCAACATCTGCTACTCAGAGTGTCTCTGAACAGAAATATTCCATTCAGCTGTCACAGCTAATAGCTGTTGATAAACCTATCCTTCTCAAATTGGTCTGATCCTCTTTAAAAAAAACATCTAATTTAGAGACCATTACCATATCTTGCACTATGAAAACTACCTTAAAACGCGAGTTAATATATCTACTTTAGGTCTGTATTCAACCAACAATTTGATACAGAGTAATTCTATTAAAGTCGAACATTGTTCTATAATGAAGTGATTCCAGATTGAGGTTTAAGGTTTTCATTCAAATCAATGAGTGCAAAACATATGTGCGTACTTTCATTTCTCCTAAGTAAGGAACTCCATAGCATGAAGCCATGAAGAAATGAAGTCAGGTAGTTCTCCAACATTGTGCACCCAGATATTCCAAGTGCACCAAAAAGAAAAATGTATCTTCCACACTTTATTCATAGTGAACTGCTGTACAGATCAGTAAACATGAGTAAAACAGACACAACACTCAATATTTCCAAGAAAACCAAATAGTTCTATTCATTCCTTCAATTAAAAAAATATTTCAAGAATGAGTTTCTGCCCAGTTGGTGAACTTGCTAATACAATAAGAGTAGTCAATTTTATCAAAGTGGAGTAGTCATTGCAAATATAATCAATTTAGGGAGCAATCCTATGGCCGCTAGACAGCAGCTAGATGGCTATAGGATATGCTGTTTTCCAGGAACCGTTGGTTCACTGAAAACTGACCCCCCCCCCAAATCTGCGCTGCCTCCGAGGCAGCGTGGAGAATCCCCACCCTCTGCGCTCAGAAGAGGAGCGCGGAGCGGCTAAAAAGGGGCAGGGCTTGGGGTGTTCCAGGGAGAGTGGAACTATGTGTCATACATGCAGCCTCCTCTCCTGCTTGGCCCCCCGCGGCTATACAGCTGAGAAAAAGCAGGGCAGGAGAGGCACGGAGGGAACAATTTCCCCCGTGCTTCTCCTGCCTTGCTTTGGATAGGCAGTCGCCTCCGAGTTTGGAGGCGGCCGCCTATCTAGATAGGATTGCACCTCAAGTTTAGTTTTATTATTTTATCCATTAGCCATAGCATACAATCAACTCAAAATGTTGGCTACACAACCAATTATTTAAAACCAGAAAACATTAAATCTCTATAGCACAATTTCGAATATGATGGTGCACAAGTACAAATATAATCAAATCCAGTATACACATGCCCATTGTGAGTATATTACAGCCAAGCATAAGAAAAGGAAATACAACACTCACCTGTATGAGTTCGAATATGCTGCACATAGTTGTTCTTCCGGTCTGAAAAGTAGGAGCACTGTGAACATGTGTAGACTTTCCGTGGAAAATGGTTTCTTAGATGCTTTTTCCAATGATATTCACTGACTGTTGTATATGTGCAGATGGTGCATTTGTAGACCTTCTCATTTTCTCCTGCTTTATTGTGGTGTTTTAAGTGAGCCAGATAGTGATCGTATCTGTTAGTGTTGTAGCCACATCGATCACATCTTATGGGACCCTTGGAGAAATCAACCTCATCTGTAGTGCTAGAGTCAGTTTCTTTAACCTGGCCATGCTTCTCAGCTTTTTCTTCTACAATGAATCTCTTGGCACTGTGTAAACGAATGTGATGAACGAACTCCTGCTCTGACTCTGCTTCATACTGACATGGCTTACAACGAAATGGCTTGTTCTTCAAACTCTTACATTTGTCATCCGCACTCTCTGGAACAACTGACATTTCCAATGGGTAGCCCTTGTCTGGGCTCACATGGGGAATAGAAACATGGGGAATAGAAACATGAGGAACAGAAGACACTGTCAGTCCTGCAGTCTCCACGTTACGAACCTCAGGAGCTCCAAGGGTTCCCATATCCACATCTTCCAGTCCTTCACGGTCAGTCTCCACACCCTGTGCATCATCTATTCCTTCTCCATCACTGTCTGAAAAGTTGGTGTTGCCTACAGTTGTCAGTTCAGCCATTTGCCTCTCTTCACCAACCATGTAATCACAGCAGTTGCCATTAACTTCTCCCGTCAGGGCCACATTTGCCAACATAATAAGCTGAGGAGCTGCCAGTTCAGCTTTGGAAAGTTCAGGAAAGTCATACATGTCGTTTGACAATGGCATACCAAGGTTTGCATTGCCAGGAAACAGGCTGCTGCCACCAGACTGCCCCAGCACTTGCATTGCCATTATAACAATTCTGTTAAAGAAAAAGAAAAGCTTTTTAAAGTTGTGCTCCTATGAAAAAGCCATTCTATAATATCCAAATTTGAAGCCACTTCAGATAATAATGACTGTTTAATCAAGTTAAACTTTTTAATTGCATAACGTAGTCATCTTCAGTTGGATTCCCCAACACCCTCTTCACAGGGCTAACTAACATCAGCTGCCCTGTGGGAAAGAAGAAGGAGCCAGGGAGACACGAACAAAGGGAACATCAGGGCCTGCTCTAGTTGGACTGCCCCTCCCCCAGGAGATGAAAGGGGATGCAGGGCCATTCCACCAGCCCTGCTGGTAGTCCGCTCAATTTTTTCCTCTTCCCTCCCCATCTCATTTTGCTTGTGTGGTGTGAGTTTTTAGATTGTATGCCTGCAGGCAGGGGCTGTGTTTTTTGCTGATTGATTGTAAGCCGCTTCAGGAGCCTTTTTTGGCCAAGAAGCGGGATAAAATACTTGAAATAAACAAATAAAACTAGAGCAGAAATGAAGACTCATAGCTTCCCAGCTCTGCTGCAGTTGGAGACCTTCCCTCCTACACATCCAAGTACACTTAATTTAAGAGCAAGCCCTGTACTGCAGCCATATCTTTTTTTAAAAAGTTTTCATTCCTTTTTAAGTTTTGCAGCTGCTTGCTATCACTTGGTTTCTGGACTAAAATCCAAGGAGAACTGTTTAATATTTTGAATACATTTCACTTTCATTTTATATTTATGTAAATTCATTATATGCTATTTATTATAAATAATTGTTTATAATTACTTGGAATTTAATTTCATTGTTTCATAAAGATTAACAGTCTTTTGGGGAGGAGGCTGTAATTAGTACCACAGAATCCTCTTTTATAATGCTGTCAAATTAACGCTTTAAATATTTTATCACTATTGGACCACTTAAATGACCAACGCAAACAGGATTTATAAAATCACTTTTAAAATGTGTCTAGGATAGAACTGTGAAAATTATTTGAAAATCTTGAAGTGGAAGACCAATACAAGGGATATTTTAGTTGTGTAATTTTATGATCACTCATTGATAACAGTTGAACAATGCTTTAATTTTGTCTTTTCCAGGCTATCACAAGGAATATATATATATATATATATATATAGGATCATGAGTCTAATAATTCAGCACAAAGGTGGCCACTCATCTTATCTTTGTACACTAAGCAGCAGTAATTAGTTGCCACTGGTCCTCTGCTTACGAAACACCCAACTTTCAGCACCAAATATGAAGAAAAAGAGTAACCAGACAATGGCCAAGACTAAGTATACTTCTATCTATCAGCTGCCCAGTATACCTAATTTTTCAACACTAAAATCTTCTAAGCCAGAGCACTAGTCACTTGTCACAGCTTGTTGTAATGCACATGTTCCAGCACAGAGAAGTCTCTACCAGGCAAGGAGTTAAGTGGGCCTCTTGGTACAACACACAGAAGGAACTGGGGGCAGGAGGACGGGATTGAATTAAAAGAAAACCTAAGGTCATGGCTGAAGTAGAGGTCACAGAGCAGGGCTGGGCGTATAGGTATGCATGTACATACAAATTAACAGGGGATGTCACATAGAGACTATCTGCTGCTGGTGTGAATGGGGTGTCTGCGCAAATCTGCCTGTATATATAATTAAAGAAAATAAGTTGCCAATTCCCAGAAGACAAAGGCAAACTGTCTCTCACTCCAAAGAGCTATCCCTCCTGAGTTGTAGGATCACAATTATTAATATGGATTAAAATAAACTTATTTTTGGAAAAGGCATATTTTGGAAAATAGCTACCCACACTGCAAATATGGAAGGATGATTAAAGTGCATTAAAGGCTGAACTGGCCTGTGTTGAGTAATATTGGACCATACATTCTTGGGAGAGGAAATGAGGGGACTGGATTCCTATAATACTCCATATATTTAAGATCATAAGAACTGCTTCACAGTATCAGAACAAAGGATCCATCTAAATCCAGCATTATGTGTCCAGACAGAAGCCCACATGCCAGGTATGAAGGCAACAGCCTAGCCCTGTTGCTACTGCATAAGATCTGTTTGTAGTATGCTGTTGCAGTTTGTAGAAGGCTGCATTGGGCCTTACTTCCTGTTATACTGCTTAACAGTTCAGTTGCTACAAAAAACTTCAGTAGTCAGATGTCTGAAGCCCTGTCCATATGAACTACTCTTACCCCAGAGTAATTATTTGACACTCCACAAGTAAAATGCAGGGCACTGAAGCTCCCTAAGGCAACATACTCTGGGTTAATTCAGAGTAACTACTTCCAGACCAAATATACCCCTACTATACAGAGTCCTAACAAAACGGGACAGTTATCCATGATGCACAAGGATTTGTGTGATCAAGGATTTGTTTTCAAAACTTTCAAAAAACAAAACAAAAACCCAACACAGACTTCCTCGGCTCAGGTACTGAAGACTCAGAACACATGCACACTTGTTCTTCAAGAACCTAACTGTGCTGGTCATATTGTTTGGGCTTGAAATTAGCCAACCAATAGCAGGGGCGGGGAGATATTTTACTTAAATAATATGCTGGTCTCTTTTGGCCTAAACGCAAACGAACCTAATAACCTACATAGACAACTCTGAACTCACTATCAAGATGGAAAGCAAGGAAAACCAACTCAGTTTTAAAGTTTGAAAATTTTCAAATACCGAATGAAGTCTTTTTATCAAGCCAACGAACTCCTGGGCCGTTTGGAGGCTTGCAGCCTGATCCTAGACACATGTTTACTAGGAAGTTAAATCCCACCGGGTTTTTACTCCTAAGTAAGTATGCAAAGGAATTGCAAGCTTAAGGCCATAGATATCCGCCGAAAAGTTTGCAATTAAAAAGGCCCACGACTAAATTAATGTGCACCATCAGCCCAACCACCATCGGCTGCTCCTGCATTCCAGAAATAGGCATTCGGCCATTTTCTCAAATACCAAGTAGAAGCACAAAGCAGCTCTCTTTGCAAAACTCTTGCCTGCAGCACACACACACACACACACACACCAACTCACCGAAGTCGGTGCTTTTGCTGCTCAAGGTCCTCTTCTCGCCAACCCCTTTGGACTCCTCTTTTTTTCCCTCACCCCCTCCCTAAAGTTGAAGCTTCCCAACAACTTTCCCTTATTGGGCTCCCAAAAAGTCAGCGAGGGCGAAGATTTACCCAACTTTCTCCCACCCACAGATCCGCAGTCGCCGCCCCCCCTAAGGCGGCAGCGAAGGCGGGGTGGGACGTTTCCTTTCTCTCCTGAGACAGCCTCCCCACCCCCCAGCCAAGAAAACGATAGGGGAGGGGCGAGAGAAGAGCGAGACTGTCGCCTAATTGCTTCTGCAACCCCCCCCCCCCGTACGCTTCTCCCCACGCCTAGTTTGGAGCAATGAGTCTTCTTCAACCGTTCCCTTCCCCCTCGACACACACACGAGGCCTGGGGAAACAGATGCGGTGGGGGATCCCACCGACTACGGCTCAGGAAGGAAGCCCGTATGTGCGGGGGGGGGGGGGTTGCCTGCTTTCCCCTTCCAAGGAAAACGGGGAGGGGGAGGAGAAAGTCGAGGCCCACTCACACCTCCGACCCTCTCGGAGGGTGTCGGGAGGAGGCGACGCCAGAGCCTTGCTCAGCCCCATCCATCCATTCAGCGCGCACCCCCCGCAGAGCCCAAGGTCACCCCCTCCCCAACCCCCAACTCACTTGTGAGGGCCCACAAGCGGGGAGGGGCGGGCGAGAAATCGCTGTCCAGCTCCAACCAGGGCGGCTGCTGCTGCTGCTGCGGCCTCCTCTGCAACTCTCAGCCCGGGAGGCGGCGGCGGCGGCGGCTTCTCCCTACCAAACTTCCTTTCTTCCTGTCTGCCACAGAGGACTAACGGCCCGCTGGGGGTGGCGCGTCTCCCCGGCAGAAGGGAGCCTTTTTCCTCGGGGGGGCTCCGCCGGGGACTTCCTTCCTGAGAGGCCCCGTCGCCAAACAGCTCGCCAGCCAGCCCTCCCCGCCGGCCGCGCTTCCCCCGCCCGCTCACTCCACCCCCTCCGTCGCCGTCCCATGCGCAGCAGCAGCCGCCGCGTTCAGATCAGCCCTGGACAGCGCCACAAGCTCGCCCGCCCGCCCGCTCCCTCCACCCCTCCCTCCACCCACCACGACAGCGCTCCGGTGGCGAGACGCTCACCTTCGTTCCCGCCCGTCGGCTGCGCCACTCGCGCGACGGAAGGGAGTCAAGAGGCGGCGGGGCGACGAGTCCTCAGCGGGCGGCGGCGGCAATGCGCGGCGGCGGCGGCGGCGGCGCGCATTCCAGCACTCACCACGCGCGTGGCAGAGGCAACGGCAGCCGCCGCGAGAGGGGGCCCCGCCCATCCCAGCGCAATCCAATTACGGCCCGGCCCGGCCCGGCCCTGCCTCGCCCCGCCCCCTTTCTCATGGCGTCCCCTCACATTGTCTCTTGTGCCAGGTCAGGGTTGGTTTGGCTCCAAACAGGCCTGCGCGACTCGTGGCCCACCAAGCTGGATGTGAGACCAACACCAGCCGTGTCTGGTGGCCGGCCGGATGCTGGGTGTCTCTTCCCCCACACCCGCACCCGCACCCCGTTCCTGCTTTTGCAATACCGGGCAAGCAGCAGAAACAGGTTTATCAAGCCTCTCGCTGGGGGCGTTCAGTTTGGTGGGTCGCAAAGTCGTGCAGTCCTGAGTTAGGTGACTCCCGTTTTCATTCTTCACGCGAAGTTTACCTCCCATGTACTCAGCGGCCGCTTCGCTCCCACCATGCTTTCCTCGCTAACCCGGCCCGGCCACCATCTCAGAAGAACGTACATAATTCATGCAGATGTATAGCTGACTGCCACTGGATCCATAAACTTGGGGACTCCAGCAAAAGATGTGTCTGTGGGCCCATTTCACTTGGAAAATGCAGGGCTGCAAACTAAAGGTTTCCTTGTGCTATCTTCTTGGGTGCTCCTGTGAAATGAGAACAGCAGTTCTGCTGATGGGCCTTTTGCTGTTTTAGGGCCCAACCTCAACACTCGAGCTGCACCTGCCCTAGAAGTTCAAGGATCATCCTTTGTTCCCCCACTCCAGTACGACTTTCCCCACAAAAGGTCCAGCCTCCACAGTTTCTATTAAAAGATATTCGCACAGACTCATCTCCTAAGTCATCTATGTTCACAGCTTGCAATTTTTTTTCACACTTACCTAGGAGTAAACTCCACTGAACATGGTGAGACTTGATTCTAAGCATATTGTTGTGGGTTTCCTATTAGATATCTATGAATAGGGCTATAAGTGTGGTTTGCACAGGGTACTACCTGGCCAGCACTGACAAAAGAGGGTTGATAAGCCTGTATGTTCACTGAGATATGTCTCCATGGGAGTTAAGGTGGTCTGAGAAGGCTAGCTGATAGTTGGAGATTACTCATCTGTATACCCCCCACCCACAGCTAGGGGGAGAAAGTGCCGTGCCTGTGTGTGAAAGGTACAATAAATAAACTGCAGCTTGAGTCAATCACACAAGATGAAACACAGATAAAAAGAAAGAGATGAGTTTGAAATCGTATTTGGGGTTCTGGCTGTCTCCCTAGAAATCTGGTGTGGGAGCAGTGGACTTTGGCTGTCTGTGACAGTGTTTAAGCTATGATTCTACCTATACTCAACCTGTGTATTTGTAAAGATTACAAAATGCCAATAAGCCCCCAGCGATCTCCTTCCACAGGAAACCAAACCTGCATAAGCCCTATGCCCCTGGAATCATCACTCAGAGAAGTGGAGTGTGCATACAAATATTTAGGACTGTGCCGCACAAATAGAACAGCTACAGCTCTTGGAAACTATACAGTTCACTAATGCCAATGGGAGCTTCCCTCCCAATGTAAATAGAAGGCAGGAGGGACCTGGATAAAGACTATGGTGGGGCCTGAGGACAAATGGTTCAAATCCCCCTCCCTCCATGCCATGGTGCTGATCCAGATTGCCCTTCCCAGCTGCTCTTTAGAAAAGGAAAAAAACAAGCATGAATGAGCCAATCATATGACATGCCTAGTATGGGCCTAAGTTCCATTGAACAAAATGAAACATTTAGCATAATCCTATCCATGTTTATGAAGAAGTCTCATTGAATTCAGTCGGGCTTACTGCTGAGTGAATGTGCATGAAGTTGTAGTCCACATGTGAGAGATAAACCGGGAAATCCGTAAACCATGTTTTGAAAGGATACCTATAGGGAAGCCAGGTTAAGCCACTAAAAGTACAATCCTATGCAAGTTTAGACAAAAAAAGTCCTACAATTGTAGGACTTCTTTTTGTCTAAACAATAAACATGCATAGGATTGCACCTTCAATTTCAATCATTGTCCCTAAATGTTACATAGGGAGCTGCCTTATATTGAATCAGACCTTTGTGGTCCATCTAGCCCAGAATCGTCATCACTTGACTGGCACCCCTCTCCAGGGTTTCAGGCAGGAGTCTTCCTTAGCCGTACGTGGAGATGCCAGGGATAGACCCTAGCATCTTCTGCATGCAAAGCTGGTGCTCTACCACTGAGCCATGTCCTTTCCTGAGTTAATATATGTAAATCACTTAAAGCATTCTAAAAAGCTATGTAAATGCTAAGTAATATTTTAATTAAATGAGTCTAGGTGCTTAGATACTTTGACTTTTTCTGAATAAATTTTCTGGCTGCCATTGGCTAAGCTCTGATCCTAGAGAGGGGCAACAGAGGCAGACGTATATGGAAGGAGGAAGAAGGGAAGCAGAAACTAGGAAAGCAAGAACCAGGGAGTTGAAAGGGCAACTCAGGAGAAGCAATGGAGACTTGGGAAATGAGGTTTGGGATTTAGGTAGGATTTTGAGGTCTCTTGGGGCTCAAACTCAGGGGCAAATCCTGTGGCCAAAAGAATAAAACAGAATATATCAGATACTCTTGGGAAACAATGAAAGGAAGTTCTCAGATATTTGCCTCAGTGATAACTTAGTAGTACACAGTAGTAGTCAGATCGGGGTGGGAGATAAATCTAAGTTAGGAAAAAGGGTTTTTTCTTCTTTTTTCTACTAAAATGTGTGCTAAAAACTAAGCATGAGGGTGGCAAAGCTGACTCTTTAAATGTGAGTCAGCCTCTGCCCAATCATGTGTAAAATATGGGCAGGAGGTCCAGCCTGAAGAGCGGGGGTGGGGTATGTGATCCAGGGGCCAAACCCTGGCCCTGCCTGTGGCTTTCCTCCACACAGCCTAGCCCTCAGGCACTTTCCTCCCAACTGTCTTTCTGTTGTGCTTTCATTGAAGATATGCAGTCTGCAGGATGTAGATTTCACAATGTTCTACAGTGGGGAAGCCTTCTGTGGTGGAAAGGGGAGGGGGACAAACTGTCAATGCTCGCTTCAGGTGCAGATAAATTTGCCAAATCCATTAGGCAGTGCGTACGGTTTCTAATTATTATATTCCATGTCCTACCTATCTCTGACATTTTGCAGGGCTTGAATGGCCCTTGCCAGGTGGACTTCCTTCTTCTGCAAAAACTTGTTTTTTATCGCTAGTATAATGGAGGGTATTTCACAGATGGAATTTATGGGGGCTGGGCGGACCTGATCTATCTAGCTAATGGGTAGGCCCAGCATACCTGATTATTTGCATCTTGGGGTCTTGGTGATTTAACACTTTACTTGTGTTAGGTTAACAGAAAACAAAAGAAGCATTTGGAAAGTAAGCTTCACCAAGACTCCATCTGTAAAATGGGTATTTTTTTCTAGCCTGCCTCCATTTTACAATTTATTTATTTACTTGTATTTTTAAACCACTGACATCTAAAGATTTTAAAGCCGTGTACACAAATAGAAACATAAAAATAAAGTCCAGTACATAGAATATATCCTATGTACATGAGATGATAGACTGAAGTAATGCTTAATTCCTTGACAATATGCTACATGTATGAATGCCATGTTTTGTGATTTGATGTCTAGTATGTTGCTGAGACCATGTGCTTATGTTATTGGCTCTGCACATATTTATTTCTAAATCTTGTTTTGTGCTTGTGGCTCATCATACTAGTCTGGATTCTGGTAGAATGATTGCTGTGACCTCATATCCGGGGGGGGGGGGGCACCCTTTTCTTGAGTTAGAATTCCACCCCTGGGGTACTTTCAAAAAGTTTGTGAGATGGCCTGTAGAGGGCTTGCCCTCAAAATAAAAAGTTAAAAATTCCAGGGGGCACTCCCAAGCTCTTAGCCATACCTAAAAGTAGCTCTTTGGATCCTAGACAGTTTGCTATAGTTTTACAAAATGTAGGTTTCTACTCCGTTTAATGGATATTGTCTGTTTTATTCTACAAAAAAGCCAATTTGTTGTATAGCTTAGTTTACATATCTGTTGTATTTTTAAGCATATCAAAACCTCTTAGGTTTTCTTGTTTTTACATTCTTTTAAATCTTTTTGTCTTTAGCACACAAGGATTTCCCCCCCTTAGAAACCAGTCTAACCTTTTTTACTTTTGCACACAGTAGACAACTCAGCCTACTACGCTGTCCATGTTAATGTGTTTCTATTTTATTATTTGTTTTTAAGGGCTTTGAATAACTAATATCACATGTAAAGTGGAGCTTTATTTGAAGTAAATTGGGATTTTTTTATTTGTACTTCAGCTCAAATCAAGTTCAATGAAATGAATACTACTCTGTTTGGGAAAGGAGGAGCATGAAACAATATGAATGCTATGTACATAACCTGTATGTATAGCTAATGGGAGTTATGAGTAATGTGAATTATGGGTTTCCATGCTGTTCAGCTTTTCATTCCACTACTCTGTTGGGATATGAGATAAAGAGTACAGAATAAATAATCCATAATGATTTGTGAAATAATAGATGTTAGCATTGGAAATTGTGTGTAGTATGCACAATGATTTTTGCAAAATGTGACATTCTGCAGATATGAATGTTAAGTGTTTGTGCAGCACTGCAGTGGAAGATAAGTTGTGTGAAAAAAGTGAAATCAAAGTTAGTATGGAAACAGAATCTGCTTTTATTTTTTTCCTTCTCCAGTCAGTATCTGAAATCAAATGTTAAGTCAAGGGATCTTTCCTGGGGGTGTGATATTTCCAAGGGATAATCAGTGAGAAGGTTTAACAGTCCTTCCCATTTGCCCATTATTCTGCCATACCAACTGTGTCCTTGCCCTGTCATGGAACCCCCCCCCCCAGTATATTTGCATTATCTTGCCAAATACAGATTTGAGAACAGATTTGGCAATGTCTAGTTCCTCTTATCAGCAGAATTTATTTTGTATCCCAGTAAATACAGGATTGATATGGACAGTAGGAACACCCTCCCCTGAAAAACACTCAAAACAGTACTCAGAAGTTTGGCATAGAGTTTTCAATGAACAGACCTGTCAAAATTGACATAATAGAAGAATTATCCAACAGCATTTTATATTTTCAGAACATAGGAGAACGGCCATGGTTGTATCTTTGCTCCAGCAGCTTCTGCCTCTTGAAATTGTTTTGCATCTAGCAGCGACTAAACCAATTAATTCCAAAATTCATAGTCCAGCAATACCTTTATTAGGACCAAATAAACATACACAAAATTGTGGGCAAACTTTTGAGATCTCCAGATCTTTTCATCAGGCAAGATGCTACAAAAAGTGGAGGGAGAGGGAGGCTGACTTGAAGTTGATGTCATGATGTCTGCATGGTCAGAGTTTTAAGATGGAGTGGAGGAGGCCCAGACTTAAATGGATTAGGCTCATCTTAGTGCCATGCAGGTGTCAAGCTATGTCTAGGACTGTTGGGACTAAGCCATAATGGTTGATAGCTCCATTTTTGAAAATATAAAAAATCCTGTTGTTACTTGGATTTGATTCCACCCTTAGACAAAACAAGCACAGAGAACAAAAGTAAAGCGAAACATCGCTGTTTTTATATTAGCAAAAGTCAAGATTAATTTTGGGTGGCACACTATGTTAAAAAAAAAAGTCAATAGAAGCCACACTGGGTGTTACCTAGAAGATGGGACTTTCACCTTTGAGGGTTACCTTCCTTCCAACCGCTAGGTTCTCTGGAGGGCCGGTACCCTCGGAATTGCCCTCTAGCACTGCCTCAGCAGTGGCAGCAGGACAAACAACAAGCCCTTCCAAAAGCAGTCCCCAATCTGGGAGCGGAGCAGATAACAATGTCCAGGTCAGGAGGTCAGAGCAAAGCAGTTCTTCCCACAGGCAGCTTGATGGAATTATACACAGTATTCCAAATATGTCAGTGCTATCCACTTACATACAGTACAGGCAATGATACTGGCCATTTTATATTCAACATCTTTTTAATAATGCCCAGTAGGAATGGTGTCTTTTTCACCACCACCTCACCCTGAGTTTATGTTTCAATTGAGCTACTACCCCCCATATCTCCAAGATCAGAATATAAGAAAAGCCCTGCGTGATTGGATGAATGGCTCATCAAGTCCAGGGGTGGGCAGCCCACATGCAGCCAGTCATAGGTACCCGATCACCCAGACTTTCCCCAATTCCAGCCACCCCACGCCACCACTGCCACCACAAATGTGCTAGGGAAGAGTGTGCGAGGGGAT
The DNA here is from genome assembly GCF_057233095.1 of Heloderma suspectum. Classification (NCBI taxonomy): domain Eukaryota; kingdom Metazoa; phylum Chordata; class Lepidosauria; order Squamata; family Helodermatidae; genus Heloderma; species Heloderma suspectum. The sequence goes on from NC_139459.1 coordinate 141,214,886, forward strand.
GGCTCTCCTCACGTGCCCTGTTTCCCAGCACAATTAGGGAAAATGCTTGGAAACACGGCATGTGAGGAAAGTCATTCCTGTGCACCGTTTCCCAGTAGAATTGGGCTCCTGCCAGCCCACTAAGCTGTTTGATGGACTGGCAGCAGCCCGATTCTGCTCAGAAATGGGGCACACAGGTGATGCGCAGGGAAGGGAGGGAAGCGTGTGCGCACACATATGAGTGTATATGTATGTGTGCATGGGGGGAAGTCTGTATGTGTGTGCGTGCATATGAGTGTACATGGTGCATGTGTGCACATACACGTAGCCACCAGCCCGTCACCCCATGTGCACCTCAGGAGCCAAAAGGCTTACCACCCCTCATTTTGTCCTACAGTGGCTAACTAGATGATTCTGGACCCCCCCCCCCCCCACAAAACCACAGCTCTCCTCCAGAGTTTCTTCCCCAGCTCCTTGGGCATGGGGGTGGTAGGCAAGTACCAGAAACATATTGCCCCCTTGTCCATAATTCTGGAGTTGCCTTCAAAAAAAGGACAAGACAGACACTGCTCCCCACCCGCAGTCTCCCTGTTAACAGTGGCTTAGCTATCCCTGTCAAGGGTGATGGCAGGTTTTCTCTTGTCACAATATTGACCCCAAGTGAAGACCTTTACTTTTATCCATAGGAATTAATGGCAACCCTTCACATATGCCAGATAAAATAAAGTGGTGCCCTCCAGGAAACCTTTATCTATTTATTTGAAAATATTTATAGCTCACCTTTCCTCAAAGACTGCATGGCTGCTTACAAAAATAACAAAATGTAATAAAAACAGGAATATATAAAAAAATAACAAGCAAAAATAACAGTCAGCGATAAAACAAATTCTGAACAACCACAGTAAGAAACATCCTAAAACATAATAAAAAGCCAGAGTTAAAAAGTAGAAGAGTTGCATATAATTCAGGCAGGCAAGCAATAACATCCAGCCCCCAAAGGCCAACAAAGAGGGGACAAAGCAAACCTCCCGGGGTAGGGGATTCCAAAATCTGGATGTGTCAACAGAGAAGGACTTATTTCCCTTGCCCCAGCCAAATCTAGGTTTGGAACTGACACGAAGTACTTTTTTTTTTCATTATATAAATGTTTTATTTTGTTTAAGAGGTAGATGATCTTAGTAACTGGGCAGGTTCATATGAGAGATGAGAGTCTGTCAGATACCCTAGTGCAATAGCTGGGGCTAAACCTACTATCTGCAGAGCCCCGTCTTAGATTCCACTGCCTACACTACAGTAAGAATTGGGATCGAACATTGGGAACTGGGATGAATGGATAGATAGATGATAGATAGATGATAGATAGATAGATAGATAGATAGATAGATAGATAGATAGATAGATCGATCCGTGGGTTGGAATTTACTTGATAATTTGGAAGGCTTTACTGATTTTTAAAATCTGGTTATTTTACTTTGACTAGTGCGGCCTCACTTTAGATGGGGCAAATAAGGCATGACTCAGAGAAGATTAGCATTTCAAAGCCCTGCTTGATCACTTGCTAAACTCCTGCCTTTCACAAAGACAATCCCAGTTTGCACATTCCAGAGATCTCTTGGGAACTGGGAAACAGAGGAGTGGTGGCTGCTAGTGTTGTGTCTCCCACAGGTATGAAGCTCACTGGATGACCTTGGGCCAGTGACTCCCTCTCTTAGCCTAACCGATGCCACAGCATTGTTGTGAGGATAAAATGGAGGAGACAGCAGAGAGCTTCCTGTGTCTGTTGCAAGAAATGGTATGTTCTGATGCTAGAAAGTACTGGCCAACTTGAGATGTAAACATTGCAGAACTATATATCCACACATTTCAAGGTCTCATATTTTTAGCAATTAAATAGCTTGGGTTTAATACTACTGACTTTGGTAATAGATGGAATATTCTAGTAAGGAATTCCAAAGTGCTTTGATTATGGGCTTTAAGGCACCCATGAGGATGCCTTAATAGCAAAAAACTGCTATTATATTAATTTAATGGCTAGGTATTTCATTGGAACTTACAGTTATCACAGTTTGGATAATGTGTACCAGGATTACTTACACAGTGCCATCCTAGGCATATTTATTCCAAAAACCTCAATGGGATGTAAAATGGACTGTACTCCCTAGTAAGGGTGCTTAGGATCACAGCCTTAGATTCTACAAGAAATACAGTTGGCTCAAAACATGTTGGTGCCTGAGGTGGAAAATCCAGATGGGATCCTATCCACTAACATGAGACACAATCTTTCAGAAAGTTCTCAAGCACAAACTCCAGCTGGAGCTAGCAAAAGCTGTAGTTCAAAACATCTGAGGAAAGCTGGCTTACAGACAAGGCCAGAACTAGATATTCGACAGTGAACATGGGATTCCCAATCTTGCCTCTGTCTCAAAAGTGCAAAGTAGGGGAGAAGGGCATTTGCAGGGGAGAAGCAGTAGGTAAGAGAGGGAGTGCTTAATTCCCTGCTTTTTTTCTGCAACCTTCCTCCTTCCCCTCCTTCCTGCTTTTCCCTGCTTGACTGGAAAACCTGCTCTTGCAGCCAGGCTGGGAGAAAAAGTGACCCAGAAAGGGAAGGGCTGCAGAGGAAATGTAACACACAGAGCATGACAGTTATATATACCTCCATCCACCCCACACTAACTCTGATAATCCACTTAGCCAGGAACAACTTGAAGTAGTCCTGCTAAGAGAACATAGTATTATTCATGCTGGTTAAAGTGAAGTAGGGAATCAACTTTTTTTACAGGACAGTAGTCAAGGAAGCCCATATGAGGGTCTGACTGTCTCAGGGATGTGCTAGGCCCTCCTCCTGAATGTTCAGAATTCTATAATGAAAAAAAATTATTTCCAGTACTCATTTTTAGTTTTGCACAAGTTCTTCTCAATTCTGCATTTTGTTGTAATATTTGCTGCTTAAAACTAGTCTGTTACTATGTAAAAAAGGGAGCATGGAAAAGGCTGAATAAAGGGCACAGTTCCAAGTACAAACTCTCTTCGTTGTTATGTCTGTTAGAAACAATGCTCAGTCGATGGAAGATCTCAGACAGTGTTCCACTGCCTTCCTTCACCATGCTACTCTTCAGCATACAGGAAAGCAGGCCACTGTCCAGAAGAGCACAACTGTGTAAAAATATCAGATACTAGATCTATAGCACTGCTTTCCCAAAATGGCCATCAGTGTAATACAAGCGACACTGGATTTTTCAATTAAATTAATGCAGCTGCCAGGAGAGAGCTTCTTGGTATACCTGTCTGTTAGTACAGCCTTCCCCAACCTGGTACCCTCCAGATGCTTTTGACTGCAACTCCCAGCATACTTGACCATTTGCCATGCTAGCTGGGGCTGATGTTAGTATTAAAGAGTTGCTAGAAGAAGAAATCACACTGCTTTGACAGCGTTAACATCAAAGCATGACTTTATTTTAGCACGTTTAAAATGCAAACAATTGGGGATTTTTTTTTCCAGAGGGGAGGAGAAAGGGGAGCGAAGACAACATCCACCATTTTCACTCTCAGTAAGACTAGGAAGAAAGGTTGTCTAACTGAAAAGGTTGTTTGCCAATGAAAAAAGTGTCCAAAGAATATTATGTTATCAATATCCTGCCATGTGAAAAAAAGTAACACCCTGATCCAGCAAGGGAGAATCTTGCGGGAAAGCCATTTTCTGCCTTAGCTGATGTGGATGCAGATGTGCATCTGGATGTGATGCATGTTCTAATGCTCGTCCAGGTGCCATTGAACTTGCTGGATGTGTCTTTTGATGGAGACTGGGATGCAGATTAGTATGTACAGTTAGTGGTGCATGACTAGGATGGCCAGCTGCAAATGAGGACAGGCTCCTGCACCTTTAATAGTCGTGGAGAAGAGGGAACGTTAGCAGGTATAAATTGTTATGCAAGTATTACTTGGCCACCCTATTCCGAAGAGTAAAAAATGTCTTAATGATTACAGACTGAATTTCTGCATCTGCCTTTCCTACATTTCCCTTTCCACACAATTATCGAAAACAGCATCTCTTTAAGCCTAAATTTTAACTACATTATTTTAAAAAACTGAAATACAAATATGTGCAACTGAATCCAAAGCTGGACTGTTATAAATCCTGTAAACAGAGTTAAAACAGGTTTCAGAATTGTTGGAATGTTGCTTTTATTCACTTGCTCAGGCAAGAGCTTCAGGAGCTGAGCTTCATCGTCTTTTCGTGCCTCCAAAACCTAAGGGAGGTAGGAAAAGAAAAATATTATTAGTCAATAGCCAATAGCTGGGGTAACAGAGTAGATTTATTTTTTTATTTATATTTATGACCATGAATTATATTAGCAAGATGAACCACAGCTATCCCACATGCACCCTCCTCCCCCTCCAGTGTGCCTAAAAGGAGACTGGAAACTTCCACTTTTGCTTTAGACTGACACACAGCTCACCTTGTCATCCAAACCCTAAAACTGCGACTAATCTTAACTACCTTTGGGGGAAATAAGCCCCCTTCATAACTAGCCAGGGTTCAGATTAATCAGTTTCTTGGGTTTAATCAACACAAGCCATGATTAATCAAAAATGGAAACAAAGGTTTGAAATTCTTCCTCGAGGCTGAGCCAGAGGAAGAGGGGGGACAGCATAAGTCTGAGGCTCATTGCATCTCATCCTTGTAACACTAAAGCATGGTTTAGTAGTATGTGTGAATGGCTCATTGACTTGGTTTGGTGATAACAGCCAATTTCTGGGTTAAAAAATGCAGGAATTGGTATAGCCACATGGAAGTGAGCCTCCCTCCCACTCGCCACTTCCATTTTCCAAAACAACACAGGAGCACCCCGTACTTGTTGTGATGTCTGAACCCCAAACCCAGGTTGTTTAGGGGTTAAACAACCCAGAGCCAACCCAACAATTGCCCAAATTGCCCAGGGTTCTGGGTTCCGACATCATGATAGCAACCTGTTTTGGAAAGAAGAAGTGGCAAGCAGACAGGAAGCTTGCTCCCATGTAGTCACACCAGTTCCTGAGTTAAACAATGTCCAAACCGGTCCATAGATTTAAATCAAGTATCTTACATTGTGTATTTCCTATATAACATGATTGCAAGAACAATTAAAATATATAATTTTGCAACTAAATAGAATCATTATACTAAATATGTAATATTCATGATAGATCTATACACCATACCTCTAGATTCATTAGTAATTTCATTAGGGTATGTTACCAAATAAGAGAGTTTACATAGAATTTGCTAAGAGCAGCAAAAAGTTTAGTCGCTAACAGTGCAATCCTATACAGATCTGCTCAGAAAGAAGTCCTACTGAGTTCAGTTGTGTTTACTGCCAGGTATGTGGATACAGGATTGCAGCCTCAGGGATGGACAGTTGTCTCAGCCTCTAACTCGGAGCATAATTTTATTTAAAACCTCTAGTAATGTAGCACACATGCCCTGTGATACACAGAATTATATCTGCTTAAAGAAAATGGTAACAATTACAAAATTAGTGAATTTCTGTTTGGCTCTCTATGTAGACATTCAAGAACACTAAGCAAGATCATTTACTGATGACAAGTGTCACAGTATAGCACAGAGTTAGGTGTACTTAAGTCAGTTGAGTCCAGTGAGCTCAAGCATGCTTAACTCTAATGTGGATTAAATGCCCAGAACTATCCAGAGGCAACAATTTATACTTACTGGGCAGAACAGTGGTTCTCCATGAAATAGAAAGTAGTTGTCCACACTGTTTGGTTTATAATCAGAAATATTCATGATGTTTGGGCTCAAACATGCTTGAGCTCAAAAATCAGATTTTCCCCCATGGTTCTTTTCTTTTCCTTGTTGTAGGAGATAAACACAAAGCAGAACTCAAGCTACCAGGCCATGAGAGTACATGTAGTTCAACAGACAGCAAAAGGTTCAGTAGCAAGGGGACCAAACAATATGTTTTCTCAGACGGAAGTCACTGTTCAATCAAGCTTCCTTTAAGTAAATACACATAGGATCTTTAGAAAAGAGGTGGAAATCAGCTCTACCCTAGCCTTCGCCCCAACATACCAGTTTTCGATATGCAGTGATTTCGTTATTTTTTGTGTAAAGCATCAAATCATGTAAACCTACTCCTGCATTTTGAAGTTGTATAACCCAGACAAAGATTTACTGCCTCAGTGAGAACTAGGCCTAAGTCCTCTTGAAAACTCTGGGTTAGATTACTTGTCACTAGCCTAAGTCCTGTGGATTTTAACCGAAATTAAATACAACAAATTTCTCTGGACTGAAGCTAAGAGGTTGATATCACACTGCCTGTAGTTAGCCAGGAAAACCAAAGTGAACACGGCTTATAACGTACCAGAGGTCGACCTTGTCCCTGTATTATAAGGTGCTGAAGAGCTATTTGAAGTGCCAGATGCAGGAGGTGGAGCAGTTGGACCAGCCCATGTATTGTAGTAAGGAGAATGTGAGTGATATGACGGTGACCTGGAGGAAAAAAAATGGTTTAAACCATACTTACACCATAAACGGTAATTATCAATGTTTTCCTCTGTGTACTAATATACCATTTAAAGAGCCAAATAACTTAGAAAGGAAGTGGAAGGTCATTTACTGAAAAGTCCCTCACCAGCAATAAACAAACAAACCATCACAGGAAAGGCACATTCACTTCCTGGCATATAGAAGGGGAAAAAATGGAAGCAGTGACAGATTTTGTTTTCTTGGGCTCCAGGATCACAGCAGACGGTGACTGTAGCCATGAAATTAAAAGACGCTTGCTCCTTGGGAGGAAAGCTGTGGCAAACCTAGACAGCATAGTAAGAAGCAGAGACATCACCTTGCCAACAAAGGTCCGTATAATCAAAGCTATGGTTTTCCCAGTAGTAATGTATGGCTGTGAGAGCTGGACTATAGGGAAGGCTGAGTGCAGAAGAATTGATGCTTTCGAACTGTGGTGTTGGAGAAGACTCTTACAAGTCCCCTGGATTGCAAGGAGGTCAAATCAGTCCATCCTAAAGGAAATCAACCCTGAGTGCTCGTTGGAAAGACAGATACTGAAGCTGAAGCTCAAATATTTTGGCCACCTAATGCGAAGAGAAAACTCCCTGGAAAAGACCCTGATGCTGGGAAAGATTGAAGGCAAAAGGAGAAGGGGACGGCAGAGGATGAGACGGCTAGATAGCATCACCGATGCAATGAATATGAACTTGAGCACACTCCGGGAGGGAGCGGAGGACAGGAAGGCCTGGAGTGCTATGGTCCATGGGGTCACGAAGAGTCGGACACGACTTAACGACTGAACAACAACAATGGATATTCAATAATCACAACAAATTGAAGGTGAACCTTCCTGTAGTTCCATTAAAATAATGCATTTCAATTTAACAAAGAATAATATCACCAAGCCTTTGATAGTGTGGATCACAACAAACTCTGGCAAATTCTTAAAGTGATGGGAGTACCAGACCACCTTACCTGTCTCCTGAGAAACCTGTACGAGGGTCAAGAAGCAACAGTAAGAACCAGACATGGAACAACCGAGTGGTTCAAAATTGGGAAAGGAGTACGACAAGGCTGCATATTGTCGCCCTGTTTATTTAACTTATATGCAGAGTACATCATGAGAAACGCCGGGTTGGATGAATCACAGGTCGGAATTAAGATTGCTGGGAGAATTATCAACAACCTCCAATATGCAGACGATACCACCCTAATGGCAGAAAGCGAAGAGGATCTAAAGAGCCTCTTGTTGAAGGTGAAAGAGGAGAGTGCAAAAGCTGGTTTGAAACTCAACATTAGAAAAACGAAGATCATGGCATCTGGCCCCATCACTTCCTGGCATATAGAAGGGGAAGAAATGGAAGCAGTGACAGATTTTACTTTCTTGGGCTCCAAGATCACCGCAGATGGTGACTGTAGCCATGAAATTAGAAGACGCTTGCTCCTTGGGAGGAAAGCTATGGCAAACCTAGACAGCATAGTAAGAAGCAGAGACATCACCTTGCCGACAAAGGTCCGTCTAATCAAAGCTATGGTTTTCCCAGTAGTAACGTATGGCTGTGAGAGCTGGACTATAAGGAAGGCTGAGCGCCGAAGAATTGATGCGTTCGAACTGTGGTGTTGGAGAAGACTGTTACGAGTCCCTTGGACTGCAAGGAGGTCAAATCAGTCCATCCTAAAGGAAATCAACCCTGAGTGCTCATTGGAAGGACAGATACTGAAGCTGAAGCTCAAATATTTTGGCCACCTAATGCGAAGAGAAAACTCTCTGGAAAAGACCCTGATGCTGGGAAAGATTGAAGACAAAAGGAGAAGGGGACGGCAGAGGATGAGATGGCTAGATAGTATCACCGATGCAATGAATATGAACTTGAGCACACTCCGGGGGAGAATGCAGGACAGGAAGGCCTGGCGTGCTATGGTCCATGGGGTCACGAAGAGTCGGACACGACTGAACGACTGAACAACAACAACAAATATCACCAAGGAACATAGTGACCAATTTACCATTGATCCATGCCTCATAATTAGGAACAAATTATATCAAGATTTTCAAACACAGGAAGATGATGAACATACCTAAAACCACCAGCGTAACTTTCAGAAATGCTGCCCACAGAAACAAATGAAGCGTATTTTATTTATTCAATATTTACTGTATTTCTATACCACCTTTCTAAAGCCAACAAAGGCAGTTTACAAGATTTTGGAAAATGAACACTATAACCAGATAAAAACATAGTAAGACATTTTTAAAAAATCCAAAGCCATAACAACCATTTAAAAAGCCAAGCTGTAGCTTAAGCTTGAGAGAAGGTGTCTGCACAGAAGGTCATAATCTTTTTAAAAAGTAAAGACTGAAGCGGCACTTCCCCATAGAAAGCTTTGGGATTTATCTGGTCCCTTATAGGTTAATTAACCAAGGCAGAGCAATTATAGTAGGTTGTGAAGATAGACAACTGCATCCCAAAGGATTTATGTCACCCAGAAGCCATTTAGATTTACACAGATATCCAGCACAAAACTAAAGTCAAACGAGTTGTGTAAATAATATTTGTAAATAACCTAAAAAAATGGGGGAAGCAATCCTATTGCCCCTAGACAGCATCTGGGGGGCCACAGGATATTTTGGATTCCTGGACCCGAGGTCAGAGACAGTGCTCCGACCTCAGACTCAGGAATCCGCACTCCCCGCCCCTCCTCTCCCCAGCTGTCGCAGAGAGAACAGCACCGGCTGCCTCTCCAAGAGCACAAAAGCAACCTCGGAGAGGAGGTAAAGGGGGTGTTTCCATGGGTGGGGAGGGGACCAGAGAGGCCAGGTTATGCAGTATCCTCAGGCCTCTTGAACCTACTCACCTCCCCCTGCACAGCACCCAAGCTAGACAGACAAAAAAGCCCATCCAGCTAAAATGCAGAGCAAGAGGTGCAGCACAGGCAGCGATCGCCTCTGCCATGCCTCCCGATCTGCACCAGACGCTCGTAAGCTTCTGAGTTTGGAGGCTTATGAACATCAAGGGCGGATCTCACAGGATTGAACTTCAAGGGTCTGTAAACAAGCTGTGCTCCACAAGCCTCGGAAAATAGCAAAAATAAAACTGAAAACTGAGAAAAAATCCAAAACTAATTTGATGTAAACTCACCAATATAAATGAATCTTAAGGAATTTTTTTAAAAGAGCAAGAAAACTGAATGAACATCAGCGCATAAAGTGTTCCATAAAGAAGGAGCAGTAAGAGAAAAAGCATGAAAATGCAAAATGGAAGGGGAGGCGTGACAAGAAGCAGAAGAACCCAGAGTCTGGAGAGGAATGTATAAAAAGAAACCTGAGATGTAAGAGAAGTAGGAGGAGCTAGAGAGGAGTACATGCATAAGTAAGTAACAAAATCATAACTAAGTGTGGAAAGGAAAAAGTAACCAGTTAACAGAAATTGAAAGACAGAAACGTGACTGTATTTGTATACAGAAAAATGATGCAGGCAGCAGGAATATAAAATAGATACCAGTGGTTTAAGTTAGGAATAGGGAGGGGCATTACATTAATCAAGTTGAACCTTTCATTATTTTATGTGTATCTATGAGAATAGTTGTACTATTCCTTTTGATCCTGAAGCCCCACCCACCACCCCAAAGCAAAAGAGAATACAAAACAAGCAAAACAGAGTTTAGGAAACACGTTCTATTGCAGTAGCCATTTGAAAGCAACCACCATTTAACACTATTCTCTGGAAATTGCAAGGGAAAGAGCAATATTAATGGGGCGCTGTGTATGTCAAGGCTAGGCAGCGTCTACATACTCTGGTGCCCAATCCATTTTCCAGACAGTGGGCTTAAAGAATATTTTTAAAAATATTTTTTCAAAGGAAAGAGCAAATGCAGTCCCCCATTGCCACAAATTATACAACTGAGTTTCCTGCATTTGGGGAAATCACAGGGGTCAGGGGAAAACACACTTGGAGTGCAATGGATGAGCGTCACCTTAAAATTCTCCCTGCCAGGTAAGCATATTTTGCCACATAACCAGTGGTGCCACTAGGGGTGGTGGACCTTGGGGTCAAGGTCCAGGGCCCTGCAGCCCAGGGCCACCCTAAATGACTGCCCACGAAGAGAGAGGCAGGTGATGGGGACAAGCAGCAAACACTTCGTTGTTTTTAAAAAGTATTAGCACTTCCATGTCTAAAAAAAACATTTTATAGTTGGGGGCAGCTGGCTGGCCACATACATGGTTAAAGATACTCATTTTATTATTCTTACTTTAGCAATATATTATCCTTCTCTACAATAAAATGGTGCTTATTCTCAGGTAAATATGCTTAGCAGCAGGGCAGCAGAGTAAAACTCCATTTTATTTCTGTCATCATGATGGTGCTATAATTGAAGCAGGTTTAAAATGTGAAACTTCACACGCTTAGAGTACTTCTTTTTTTATGAGGTTTGGCAAACAATTTGGTTTTTTTATTTTGCTCTAACATATCAGGAATGTAGAAGTAGTACAGCTGTAAAGCATGGGATGGCAGTGGGGAAAGAAGAAAATAAATGCTTTTAAAAATTATGATGATGATGATTTATTTGAAGTATTTTTATGCCGCTCCTCAGGCAAAAAGGCTCCCAGAGCAACTAACATATAATAAGACAGTCCCTGCACTCAGGCTTACAATATATGTACATATACAAAAACATGACATACAAGGAGCCCTGATCTCCATCTCATCTCCCTCCATAGAGTCTGCTGGAATGGCTGCTGGTGGTGACAGCTGAGGGAGGAGGAGCCCTTTGCCCGCCCACCACCAAATTCCTAGCTGCACCTGCACAGAACCCAACTCCTTCATAAGTGGTCAGGCACCATGATAACGTCTCCCAATAACTACTGATTGGAGCGCTATATATAAAACATTTGGATTGGGAAACCTGTAGCCCTCGGCCTAATTTCATGCAGGATGGCACACAGAGAGAGAATGCTGTACCATTCACCCATTTTTATCTTTGGCTCTGCCAGTCACTGGCTCTGGCTCTGAACATCATTGACTGCAGCACTTGACTGACTGTTCCTTCAGCCCTTCATGGGACAAGGACCCCCACCCCTGCCTTAAGAAAAGCAACATTAAAATGTGGGATAAATATTTCAAAACTTTTAAAATCAAAACCTTCCTTTTGTTTAGAAGTGAATCTGTAAGCAAAAAAATGACCAAAATTAAAGTTGCATAATGCTAAAAGTTTGGTAGTAAACAAAATCCATCTGGCCCCTGGGACTCCATTCCCCTCTCCTTCTACCTATGTTTTATGTAAATGTATTTAGCCCATTAGAACCAGGAAGGATTGTTACCAAGAGAAAACAAGATGGATTACCTTCGGTTGCCAGCCAAGTATCCCAGTAGCCCTCCGGCACCTAATCCAGTCCAGAAACCTGGTCCTGAATTTGTTTGATAACTGGAACCACAAGCACCTCCTTAATTCAAATAACGTAATAGAGATTTAGATAAAAAAATCTTTGAAATCAATGCTCTTTCACATTTTTTAAAGTTACAAGTAAGTGGGCAAATTGCCTCAGCATACCACTAAAAAAAAACCTGGCATGCTCTCCAGTGATTTCAGGCTTTGAATCAAGCCCCGTTGAAGAATTCTAAGGAATGATTCTGAGGGGAAATAGGTTGGCTGATACATGCACATCCACAAATAGGCTGGCTGATACATGCACATGCACCCAGCTGAATGTGCTCCACTGAAAACATATTGTTTGGGGTGACACTGAGTGATATGTTTTTAACTGCAGTGATGAGTCCGTGATGTTCATTTACCCATGCAAATCATCCGATGATGTGAACTAGCCCAAAATAAGAACATCACTGCAATGCAGGTAAAAATAGGATCTCCACTGCTAGAAACCTAAACAATTTAAAGTTTAACAGCCTTGTCCTAAATATGTTTACTCAAAAGATTCAGTTACGTCAATGGGACTTACTTCCTAATAAACTGGTTAGGACTGCAGCACTAGAGGAACTGCAGCATTAACAGAAAGGGTACAACCAACAAGCATTCCAATTTGCCTTTGCATTGATTCTAGATCTGCCAATAGAAAACCTACATTTATGTATTTCGGGGGCAACACGATTATGCTCAAATTCTAAAGTTATTGTTCTCCATTTCAGAGACTGAGGTTTGAATGGCATAGATAGATCACCTTAATGGTACAGCAACAATACACATACACCTGCGTCACTGCCAACATCTTCCTCTGGGCCTACATCTTCCCATACGGAGTTATAAATATAGAAGTAAGAACTAAGGCTAGAGAAGGATTTATCTACAGGAAACAAGCCATAAAGCACCCATGCTGATCTCCCACCAATCTGCAGTGCAGAAGGGGTAGATAAGAGTTCAGACTCAGCACGGGTGGTGCAGTCTACGTCACAATGGCTACAAGTCATGATGGTTATATATTACCTTCAGTATCACAGGCAGTATGCCTCTGTATACCAGTTGCTGGGGGACACAAGCAGGAGGGTACTATTGCACTGAAGTCCTGTTGCGGCCTTACCAGGGGCATATGGTTGGTCACTGTAGGAACAGAATGCTAGAACAGATGGGCCTTTGGTCTGATCCAGCAGGGCTCTTCTTGTGTTCTTTCCACCTCAAAATCCTTTTGGTGGGCACTGTTGCCTGCACTATAGTTTAGACTATAACAGTGAATTGTGAACCTGAATTGGGCTTGGGCCTGACAAATGAAGAATTGTAGACAACTCCTGTGGATGGAATATTACTGTCCACCTTTGGGCATGATATCCCAAAGTGTTTATGTTCCTGTTGCCATATATAAGCGAGAACTTTACCTGCAAAGTTTGATTTAAATCCTGGTGGAGGTGGGCTTTGATAATCCTGGCCATCTGATTTAAATCCTGGTGGAGGTGGGCTTGGATGATCCTGCCAATTGGTTCCTGAATGCCCATCATCGTAAGAGAAACCATGTTGTGGCCGGTTATCACACAAAAATAGCTTGTAGACACCGTAAACAAGGACCACAAATAATATTACCAGGACCAGTCCAGCGCCTGAACCTAATGAATCATGAGAAGTTGTGGAATAGTAGCTCCCACCAAAGGAGTTAGCTTTTTGCTGTCTGTCCTTTGTTAACTCTAATGTGAACTCCAAGCCACATGATCCTTTTAATATGTAAGGGTCATCCGGGTAATCATAGCCTTCACAGCTTACTTCGATTTTCCCAAAGCGGTATGAAAAATCCATATGTGCTTTACACTCCCACTGAAAAAGGGAAACAGCGTTTGTGATTTTTACAGTAAAATTAACCACAGAATGTTTTTAATAACCAGTTCAAAATAAGCAGTTACAGTATTTTTATAGTCTGCAACTTCAGTCCAGTTCTCAAGGGGGGGGGGGGGTTCACAAGAGAAAAAAAACTTCAAAGGATTGATACATTTGGATTGCACCCCTTTTAAGATTTGAAGCTTTGTATCATTTTTTGTAAGGTTTGAGCTTTGTAACATTCAAACACTGACTTAGGATCCAATCCTATGCATGTTTAGACAGACAAGAACCCTACAACACCCAGCATTCCCCAGCCAGTATTGCTGGCTAGGGAATTCAGGGAGTATTAGGATTTTTTTTTCTGTTTAAACATGCATAGGATTGCACCCTTAATATACTGCTTTTTTGGTAGATTAGTTTATCCTCAGAGATTTTTAAATTTAATAACCTGGGCTTAGAAGCATCCTTAAAAATGAGTCAAACACCTTTAAATCATTATTTTTAAAACAAAGTTTTAAAACAAAATTTAAAAATCAAAACTGGAGTACTGGGTTTCAAATTACTTGGCAGAGGAAGTGTCCAAAATGTTGTTCAGAGTCAACTAGCAAGCATGATGTACAGTCTATGTAGCTCCACACCAGCCTGAAAAGAATCAGCTTGTCTTAGGCATGGTTGGCTGGCAGATGCTGGGAGTTGTAGGACGTTTTCCTGTCCAAATATGCATAGGACTGTGCCCTTACTTTCCTACCAGTTCAGCAGAACTACAAATATCCTATCTAAACTTACCATATGCCACAAGTAATATGGTTTCTTTAAAATATCTGTTCTCTATACTATTTTAAAGATTGCAGTAGACCAAGGAATTATCCTTACGGATCTATACATCTAACATTTGGATCAAAATCATCAGGGTTTTTTTTAAAAAAAGACTTTAATATATTCTACTAGTTTTTTCTTGTGGCTGAAGAACAGGTCATAAATAATCTTTTCCGGAATTTGTATACAGTTCCTTTATTCCAAACAAATGGTAGCAACAGAGTCCTACAAACATGCTTATTCCCCCACCCCAAGACCTAGTAATCTAGTCCTTTTTAACTTATCAAGAGAATACTCCAAGAAGGTATACACAATTTCATTGTCCCAAGGCCAGGGCTACATCCTCCATGCAAGTTTTCAAATAAACATACCTGTACATCGTAGCCATCCCAGCCTTTGTTGTAACACTGGACAACCTCAGGGGTATATGCGCTGCATCCAGCTGAGCCTCCAGTGCACTGCAACTGAGGGACTGGAGATGTCCGCCGATAATTCGTGTACTTGCCTGGATAGAGTGTCAGGACTTGGATTTCTCGCAACAAAATTTTCTCTGGAAGAATACATAGAATCATAGAATAGTAGGTTGGAAGGGGCCTACAAGACCATCAAGTCCAACCCCCTGCTCAGTGCAGGAATCCAAGTCAGAGCATCCCTGACATGCTACTATGAATGACATAACAGTTGAAGGAACACTATACAAAGTTGACAATGAATATCTTAAGACTGTTTCCAGAATAAACATTTTTCCAGAATAAAGCATTAAAAGCCAACAGTGAAATTCTCAGAATAATTGCCTATTGTGATATTTTGACCCCCTATGGCAATCCCAAATGCTGATTTAATAGGTATACCTAATTTAACATACACACACAATCTGTGTCAGGAGTGCCCTAGCTGCCTCTTACAGTCCCCTCCAATAGCCAACTCAAAACACAGACAAAAAGGATTCTTTCCAAGGCTTTATTCCTTTTACAACTTAATAACTCTTTCAGATGCTAATCACCAATGACTAAGCCAGGAACTGCACTGGGGTAGTTAGCAGAGTAGCCTAAGCTCCAGGTAGGACAGTTGATCCCCATTCGAAGGAGAAGGGCAGGAAGATTCTGAATGTATGGGCTATGGAGAGGTCCTCCCTCTTACCCTTGGGTCCTCAGGACGAGACCATTGTTTTAGCGCCAAGCGAGCAGAGTGCCTCCTCTTGGCGCCCTCCATCTGGCGCCGCTCCCTGCGTCTACGCCGAGCGTCCAGCAAGGCCCCATCCCCCGCTTTCTCGCTGCCGGGGTCACTATCTCTCCCAGGAATGCAAGCAGGAGGAATCTCTCCCTGCCACTGTGCCTGTGAGAGATGAGCATTATCCTCCTCCTCCTCCTCTCCATTTTATCCTCACAACAACAACAACCCTGTGAAGGCTCTGAAGCCATTTTGGGATAGGGTTCAGCCCTTTGGATAGCTCCTTTAGAGTTCTGAAGGAAACCCAGAATGCATTTACAGCCCCACCGAAATTGGACCCACCAGCCTCCACTGGCTCAGAGGTGAATTTATTTATATATTTGTTACATTTATATCCCCCCTTTCCTCCAAGGAATCCAAGGTGGCGTTCACAGCGGTCCTCCTGTCCATTTTATCCCCACAACAATCCCGTGAGGTAGGTTAGTCAGTGACCGGCCCAAAGTCACCCAGCGAGCTTCATGGCCGAGTAGGGCCTAGAAGCCGAAACTGCTCCTGGCCCTGGAGGCCCCATTTGGCCTCCACGGCTCATAGCAACTGAGAGATCGTTGTTGATAACGATGACGACAACCGCAGTCAACGGCCGGTGCGGGGGGAAGGGACTCGCGAGGGAGACCCACCCGGCCTGTCCGCTGACGGCTCATACCCGGCTCGGACTCACCCTGCGGCGCCCAGCCCCACGCCAACCCGGCTCCTGTCAGCACCACCAACAGCGGCAACAGCGGCGGCCTCCGCGGCGCCAACATCACCGCACCTCCGCGAGCGAGTCAGCCCGGAATCGTCTCACGGGCTGCGGCGACAGCGAACGCGGCGACGTCCTCGGCGGCTCTGATTGGCCCGCCGAATGCCTGTCCCCGCCCTCGGCCGCGCCCGGCTCGGCGTCAGCCGGCGGAGCCCTCGGCCGGCGCCCTCTTGGAGGTGGGCGCGTCGTCGTCGTCTTGTCTCCCGCCTTCCGCGCTCGCGGAGCCAGGGAGCGGACAGGCGCTTGTCCGGCAGGGCGTGGGCGGGCCGGGCGTCGCTAGTTGTCCGCCGGCCCTGTTGGCTTGCTGGCCCCTCTCCCGTCCCTGGCTCTGCCCGGGCCCCCAAAAAGGGTCGAACGACAGACTAGAACCAGTGGGCTTGTGTTGGGCGTACCTAAGGCCCGTGGCCTCTTCTAGTAATTCATTGCTAGTGAACAAAGGCCTAAGAATGATGAGAATCTCCAGAGCTCCGTCGTCATTTGGAACAACAGCCCAAGTTCCCAAAGAGGAGCTGTTTTAATCGCTTGGAACGCGAAGAACCTTGTGGCACGTTCATTAAAGTCAAACGCGGTATGGCATCAGGTTTCGTAGGCCAGAGCCCGCTTGGTCAAATGCTCGGTCTAGCCCGTGACGTTGATGAATATGTATGATGTAAGATGGCATCCAAGTGTGCAATATGGCGTCCAACTGTCTAGCCTTGGCCTGCTCCTAGTGATATAAAATATCACTAGCTGAAGCTGCTGGTGAAGGCACAGGAGCCAATTAAAAAGCTAGCAAACGCAGACCCAACGGGACAGGGTTCCTAGGAAGGCTGAAACACTAAGCATTAAAAAAAAATCTTACCAAAAACCAGTTGAATTTACTTATGAGTAAACAGGCTAGGATTGCATTTTAAGGGAACAATCCTATATACACTTGGAAGTAAGTCCCAAATTCTAATGTATGGGATTAGGTTGCACTTGTTAGCCTAAAATACAATCCTATGTTCCCTTGGAAATTGGAAGTAAGCCCCATTGTGGGGCTTGCTTCCAAGCAAATATGGAAGGGATTGGACTGCAACAGCTGATCCTAGCCAAGTTTACCATACATATATGGCTGCGATCCTTAATACACTTACTAGGAAATAAATCCTATGGAAATAAGGGAATTATTTCTGAAAAAAAAATGTTACAAATCAGGAGGTAAATAAGTGTGGCATTGCACAGTCCCTGTGCATTTTTACTCCTTTTGTTCAATGGGACTTGCTTCCAAGACAGTACCCATAATATTGTAGCCTTAACACAAGATCAAATTATGGTGGTTTTTGAGCTCTAGTTTCCACTTTGTATATTCAGTTGTATCTTCCTTTGCTTTCTGAATGCTTTATTTATAGGGTGTATACACTTTAAACAACACAACAATTACATAACGATTATCAAGGGCCGTTCTGTATGTCCCAGGGAAATTTCTATATGTATTCTGGACTTGGTGGATTGATAATTTTCCTGGAATAATCATGGGCTATTTCCAAAAACAAACCCAGGCACTGGTAGAAGTGCTAATTTCATTTGGCACACTTCTCTTGAATGTTGGAATCCCAGACAAGGAGGAAGTCTGTGCTGCTTTGAGATATAGAAAATGGATAAAGTGGTCACTTGTTGCTGGTGTTGAGCAAGCTTTTTTTTTTGTACAGGGAATCTTGCCCATCATTAATTAACCTTCATTAGGTTCTGAGGAACTCCCAGGTTCCCTGGAACTCAATTTGAAATGCATTGCATTGCTTTTCTTTGGTATATCTTAACTTGTGAAGTTAACAGGTAGGTAGGTGGGGGAATAGGAAGTATTTTCACATGTTCTTCAAGAAAGCTGCTCCAACCACATCACATTAGTAAGAAGAATGCTGGGAGTGATTCACAGAAACATTTTGAGTGGTATTTACAAGAAGTAATGAGGCTTGGTGAACTGGGAATGGGTGTGAAAAAGGAGGTTCAAAGGTTGTGTAAATTCCAGCATTCCCCTTTATTGCCTCAACAAGATTCATGTGCTGTTCTCTGCTTCCCTGTCATCTCTACTTATGCAGTTCCCCATTATACAGAGTTTAGACGCTACCAAGCTCCTGATAGGCATTACGTCTGAATATTATCAATCACAAAAATAAGAAAATATTTCAGTAATCTGTTGCCTCAGTAGGGAACTTCCAGGTGAATGGTGGAAGCCATTTAAAGCTGTCCCCAAGGGCAGAAGTGACAGCTGCCTATAGAATGGAGAAGTCTAGGATTTTAGTGTAGTAGTGACTGGGCAGCAGTGAGTTGTGTGTCATCGTCCCCCCCCCGCCCCAAAACAAAGGTAACATTAAAGACAGGAGTTCATGTTTTTTCTAACTCGGGTCATTTCACTGATTGATTGATTTTTGTTTTGAAACTATTTTGAAATTATTTTGAAACTATTAAATAATATGAAAAATGTATATGAATGTGTTTAAAAAATTGTTCTTCCAATTCCAATGCAACAACAACCAGGGCCCAAGTGTGTGTGTGGGGGGGGGGCAGCAGGGAGGAAGAGTGCACTTTACAGGATCTAGGCTGCAACCCTGTGTATGTGTGGGTGGGTAGCAGAGGGAATGAGGCTGAATTGTAGATTATGCTTGAAGATATTTATTTATTTATTTATTTATTACAATTCTATACCACCCAATAGCCAAAGCTCTCTGGGTAGTTGACAGAAACGAAAACCGCAAAGTATAGACTAAAAACAGTATAAATTATAAAAGCTTAAAACTACAGTATAAAAATACAGCCAGAATAAAACCTAGCAGCAATGCTGAGATTTAAAATACAGTAGCAGATTTAAAATAGCAAAGTTAAAAGACTATAACACTAAAATGGTAACATGCTGGGAAAATAAAAAGGTCTTCACCCGGCTCCTGAAAGAGTTCAGCATAAGCACCAGGGGAACATCTTTAGGAAGTTCATTCCACAGCCGGGGCGCCACAGCAGAAAAGGCCCTCTTCCTGGTACCGACCTGGCTCACTTCCTTTGGCAGGGGTTCCAGAGAATGACCCCTGAAGATGATCTTAGGGTCTGGGCAGGTACATATGGGAGGAAGCGATCTTTCAGATAATCTGGCCCCAAGCCGTTAAGGGCTTTGAATATTAATACCAGCAATTTGAATAGGGCCCAGAAAGGGACTGGCAGCCAGTGCAGCTGGGAAAGTACTGGTATAATATGATCATGTTGGCCAGTCCCCACTAACAATCTTGCTGCCCTGTTTTGGATCAGCTGAAGTTTCCGGACTGTTTTCAAAGGCAGCTCCATGTATAATGCTTTGCAGTAATCCAGACAAGAGGTTATCCGAGCATGGATAACTGTAGCTAGGCTATCTCTGTCCAGATAAGGGCATAGTTGGTATATCAGCCTAAGCTGATAAAAAGTGGTCCATGCCACTGAGTCCACTTGTGCCTCGAAGTGATAGTTCTGGGTCCAAGAGCACCCGCAGACTACAGACCTAAACCTTTAGGTGGAGTGCATCCCCCTCCAGAAAAGGTTGAACATAACCTAGCAGGCAGATGAACCACCCACTAACAACTTGTCTGGATGGAGTTTCAGTTTACTGGCCCTCATCCAACACATTACCGTGCCCAGGCACTGATTCAGAACAGCCATTGCCTCACCTGGGTTTGATGAAAAAGAGACAGTGAGCTGGGCGTCATCTGCATATTGATGACACCTCAGCCCACACTTCCAGATACCCTCCCCGGTAGTTTCATGTAGATGTTGAACAGCACAGGGGATAAAATAGAGCCCCACAGCATAGTTGCCAAGGCACTGAGCAATAATCCTCCAACACTACCTTATGGGATCAGCCATCCAAGTAGGAGTGGAACCACTGCAGCGCATTGCCTCCAAGTCCCAGCCCAGACAACCTATCCAGAAGGACACCATGGTCGATGGTATAGAAAACCACTGAGAGGTCCAAGAGAATCAACAGGGTCGTACTCCCCCTGTCCCTCTCACGGCAAAGGTCATCCCACAGGGCAACCAAGGCAGTTTCCATAACCAGGCCTGAAGCCCAATTGAAAAGGATCTAGATAATCAGTTTCATTCAAGAGTTCCCGGAGTTGTCCTGCAACCACCCACTCAAGCACCTTGCCCAGGAAGGGGATGTTAGTTGCTGGCCTAAAGCTGTTAACGTCTTCTGGGTCCAGGTAAAGCTTTTTCAGGAGTGGCCTAATTACCGCCTCTTTAAAGAGGCTGGCACGGCTCCCTCTCTCGAGAAATTTACACTTTCCTGGACCCAGCCAGACATCCCTTCCTTGTTTGATGTAATAAGCCATGAAGGGCAAGGGTCAAGCACACAAATGGTCAATCGGACTTGGCCAAGCACCTTGTCTGCATCCTTGGGCCTCAATAACTGAAACTCATCCAATAAAACTGGACCAGACAGTGCTCTGGATGCCTCTATTAATAGAACTGCATTAATTGTGGTGTCCAATTCATGATGAATCTGATAAACTTTGTCTTCAAAGTGCAGTACAAACTCATCACAGCATGTTCCCAGGGGTTCGACAGTTTGTCTCCTTGGCCCAGAGTGTAGCAGACCACAAACCACTCCGAAAAGCTCTGCTGGATGACACTGAGAAGATGCAATCAATGTGGAAAAGAACTGTCTCTTTGCCACCCTCACCGCCACAGAGTAGGCTTGATAATGAGCTCTAACCTGTGTTCAGTCAGACTCAGCACGGGTTTTCCTCCACCTGCATTCTCGCCATCTCCCCTCTTGCTTCATTGCCCTCAGCTCAGGTGTATACCAAGGAGCTGGTCAGGCTCTGTTCAGAGGGAGAGGGTGCTTGGGCGTGATCATGTCGATTGCCTGAGACATCTCTGCGTTCCACAGAGCAACCTGGGCTTCAACAGGAGCACCAGCCACACCAGCAGGAAAATCCCCCATGGAAACCATCGGAATCCATTAGCCTTCAAAGGCGGACCATTTTAATAGGTCCTCCAGCCTTGCAGAGGGGAAAGGCTGCTGAGATTCTAAACCTCAATAGGAAGTGATCTGACCATGACAAGGGGACAGATGTTAATTCCCCCACTTTCAGATCACCATCCTCCTGTCCAGTAGAGAAAAACAGATCAAGCACATGCCTGTTTACATGTGTTGGGCATGTTGAGACACCCCCATGGTTGTCATGGTGACCATGAAGTCCTGAGCTGCCCTGGATACAGCAGCCTTGGCATGGAAGCTGAGATCCCTCAGAACCATAATTCTAGAGGTCCTCAACACCAAATCTGAGACCACCTGTGTCAGCTCAGACAGGGAGTCTGATGGGTAGCAGGGGGGTGGTATACCAGCACAATCCCTAATATGTCCTGGGTACCCAACACAAGGTACAGACACCCAAGATCTGCACTTGGATGAAAAGGAAGCCTAGAGAGGGAGATCATATTCCTATAGACCACAGCAACCCCCCCCAACCCTCGAGTCAGTGTTGGTGCTACACCGAGTACCCAGGAGGCACAGCTGGGAGAGAGTACCCCCCCCCCCAGGTCCCAGTGATACATACCAGGTCAGCCCCCTCATCCACAATCTAACTTATGGAAACCTATTTCCCTGTAGCTACATGCATATTGTCTGCATCTTCTGAGATCTGAGCCAACCAGAAGCAGTATTCAAGCAAAACGAGCAACATTCTGAACAGTGAGTTGCTGGCCTAGGCTCTTCTCTAGAACAGAGAGAGTGTATTTGTGCAGTTAAACTAGTACTTGCAGTTTGAGAAGCAGGGAAGCATAAATCTCTCTATGTGACATGCTCTCTCAAGAAGTCCCAGTGGTCCTTATACATAGGCAGGCAGGAGGGACAGCTGGTGGGATGGACAAAGCACCATCATAACTGGGGACATTAATCTGAAGGACAGTGAGAGCCGGTGCTGCTGGTAGGATTTGGTATTGGATTTGGTTTCGGAAGAACAGAGATGAGTCAGATGTGAACTTACACAGAGTCATATGCGGTGTTTAGTAGCATATGCATACTTATTTGGTAGAAAAGTTGGCAACAGTTATGAAGTCAGAGTTGGGGTTTATAGCTGCATAGTGAAGATCAGCACTTTTGCTACTAACAACAGCTAGATAATGCACAGTAGCTTCCTTGCACAGTTTGTACTTCTCTTGCTGATAAGAATACTCTTTTCTCTGCTGTGAGAAACTTTCTTTCCTGCCAAGAAAGCTAAGGCCTCACTTTCTCCTCCTTGGTGAAGGGAGGGATGTGTGTGTGTGTGTGCCTTCTGACAGTCTGAAGCTAGACGAGACAAGCCCTATAAAATCCTGGGCAGATTGGCCTGTTACCTGTTCTCATCTGAGAGGGGAAAGTTATAACCAGCTCAGATAACCTGCCCTGGGGCAATGCCTGTTACTTTGAGGGAATGGGAGTAGCTACAGCTTTGAGCTGAGGGGGTCTGTTAGCTTTTCTTTGCTTGTATTATCTGCATTTTCCATCAATAAATTGTATCATTCTTTCACACAAGTGGACCGCAGTCATATTGGTACCTTCAAATCTGTTTGGTGGGGTCCTGAGTGGATCAGGCCCTGTTTTAAGACAGATTTATAGGCCCAAAATATATGTGGGTTAATGTCTAGTTCTCACACACACACACACACACCATACTGCCATGTCTGGCTATAAATACAAATCAGGCAGCCAGGAGATTCAATGAAGAGAACTAAAAAGAAGCTAAAGGACACCAATGAGTCAGCCAGGTCTTTGAAAACAGAGAAGGCCTTTTTTTGGCCTGGCTCAGGCAATACACTAGCTAGGGAAGTAGATGAAGAAAAACAAAAACAAAATGATAAGGCTTTCAGTATAGAAACTGTGTCTTTCATCTGGTAACTGACAATGAAAAAAAGCTGCCAGACACATCGTGCAAACCTTTATTGAATGCTTTCAAAAGACAGTCGATTAATAGCATCATTAGCCAGAAAAATACAGCTTTAAAAATTATTGGTCTGTTTATAAAAAACAATTTGCAGAGATTGGTCAATTGGAATGTTTTTTTAAAGACTGACAGGATAATGTATTATTATCACATTTATTCCACCTTTTTTTCTTCTTGCAGGGAACTCAGCTTACATAGTCCTCTTGCTCTCCATTTTATCCTCACAACAACCAGGCTGAGAGTCAGTGACAGGCCCCAAATCAGCCAGTGAGCTTCCTGGCCAATTGGGGATTAGAACCTAGATCTCCCAAGTTCCAGTCCAACACTCTAACCATTAAACCACGCTGGCTTTTATTTATCAATAAGGATAAATAATACCTTTATTAGGACCAAACAGATATTACAAAATAGTCAGCAAGCTTTGTAGGACTCTTCTTCAGGCTGGATGTTATGTTAAACAAAAACAGCAAAGGAAGAAAAAGAACAGAGAGGTCTTTCAGGGACACGATAGAAAAGTCCCACCATGGGACTCATGAGTTGTATGTATGAGATAGGATCACAGTATATGTGTGTGAGGAGGGCCATGCGACAATCTTGTACTGGGAGGCCGGGGGAGAGTGATTTATGATAGCCTTGCAAAGGAGGGCATCGTTAATATTGCAGGTTAGAGGTGGGGCTGAGACTGGTTTAGTCTTGCAGCCAAAAATCCCGGATGCAAAACACCCCTCAGGTTGCAGCAGGGGTCAATCGCATTAAATCCCCCCCCCCCGACCTCTTATCAACCCAAATGTGGTGCTCAACTGTTATGAGCCTTGTGCTCTACTGACTTGTATCCTGACATTGTATGCTTTTAAGGTTGCAATCTTATACTCACTGCAATCCTCTCCTCACTGGCAGTAAGTGAAAAAAATAATTTCATTGAAATAAATTGGACTTCTTACAGTGGAGACTGGTGGCTTCAGTTTAGGTGGGGCTGTAAATCCATTTTGGGCTTCAGTCAGAACCAACCAGACTCTAAAGGAGCTATCCAAGGTGCTGAACCCATTTTGGGGATAGGGTTCAGCACTTCGGATAGCTCCTTCAGAGGTCTGGCCGGTTCTGACTGAAGCCCAGAATGGATTTATAGCCCCACCGAAATCGGAGCCACCAGCCTCCACTAACTTCTAAGTGGAAATGTGTAGGATTGCCCTGTCAATGTTTAAAAATTACAAAAATTTCCCACACAAAACAAGACGTGAGTCAGAAAGAGAGAGCATTCCTATCTTTGCTGCTACCTTTTGTTACCAGGTGGACACAGTGGTGTCCAATCACAGGTGCGCTAACATTTCGGGTTTCTTTGATCTCTATGAGTGTCTGTCACTTCCGCCCCGGGGAGGAAAAAAAAATGTACAGGAACCAGATGTTCTTCCTTGAGTGTCAGTCTAATTCTTAAGTCTATGGTGCCCGTGACCTCCAGCTGGCTCTCCAGTCTGAGAGCACGCACTTCCGGGGTTTGTCTGGCCGCCTTCCTTCCACTTCGTGGTTGGCTGGGAGCGGCCTGTGCGACAATAATAGCAGCATCATGGCCGGCATCAAAGGTAGCATCGCTGGGGTGGTGTGGAGGGGCGGCATGGGGAGGGATGAAGCGAGCCAGGAAGGGCGGACGGGGCCTCCCGGGCCAGGCCGCTGGTCTCGGGGAAGATCGTCGCCCCTCCACCCTGGCGGTGACGTACCCCGACGGTGCTGGGGTGGGGGGAGCTTTGTTTCCATAGCAACGGGCGCCTGCTTGGGTGTGAGGCTGTTGAGCCCGGGAAGCGCGCAGGCTGAGAGCGCCCTGTTGTCTCCCCCCACATGCAGCCCCCCGCCTCGGCCCGCGCCCCCTCCCCTCCCCTCCCCTCCCCTCGTCTGTGTGTGATGTCCCGCGGCATGGGCTGGATTAGTCGGCGGCCGCAGCAATGCTTACCCGGAAGCAAGGGCAATCGATTTTAGTAGGACTTAACTTTCATCCAAGTAAGCTTAAACGGGTTGCGGCGCTAGATGACTTTCTTTTTAATGATTCGATTCGTGGCGCAAATGTTTATCAGCGCTTATTAGCCATGACACCTAAAAAGGCCCTCCGTGTGGAGAGATGTTATGCCTCTGAGTGTCAGATACTGGGTGGACAACGGGAGGGCTCTTGCTGCTTTTATGCCCTGCTTGCCCTCATCCCAGAAGCATGGTGAGGAGCAGCTGCTGGAAACAGAATGAAATCTTGCACTAGATGAACTTTTAAGCTGCACTCCTAAAATGTAGAAGTGGCCTCAGCTGAACTCATTGTTACGGCACCTTAAAGACCGATTTATTGCGGCATAAGCTTTTGGAGACAAGAGTACATTCTGATGAAGTGGACACTGTTCCACAAAAAGCCCCAGTCACAAATCTCCAAGGTGCCACAGGACTCTTGCTGTTTTTGCTGCCACAGGCTAATACAGCTACTCCTCTGGAAATTCCTACTCCTTTGAAAACAGTTGAAGTCAGTAGGATTTATTTCTGAGTGAACGTGCATAGGATTGAACTGCACATCTGTTCCAGTTAGGGCTCTTCAGTTGTATAAAAGATGCAAAGGAAGCAAGCAATGCATTTAATGTGTATTTATTTGTTTAAATACATTTCTAACTTCCTTTTCTCCAATTTTGAAATGGCTCACAACATTAATCATATAACTGTGAACACCCACAGCAGTGTCTGTCTGTATCTGTTTGGTTGAAAGATGGCTGGGCTAAGTATGATAAATAGGCAAGACTATAAGACTGTGGGGTGTCTTTATGAGAAATGCCATAGAGGATGTCATGGCAATTGTGTCATGTGATGTCTCCTATCTGGAGTTTCCAGCCCAAAGTTGACAAGGCTGTTCTAACAGACCTGCTTCTAGAAGATCTTTAGCCATGCATCATATGGTACTGTGGATAGAACTCCATCCCTCCATTCTTTGATGAGCTTCCGCTGGGCTTTAAAAACCTGGCTGTTCAGGCGGGCATTTGGGGTGAGTTAGGGCTTTTTAGAGCAGTGTTACGTTGTTTTGTTCAGTTGATTATGTAAATTTGTTATTAGTATTGTACGCTGCCTAGAGTGCCTGGGTAGCCAGCCAGATGGGCGGCTAATAAATCTAATAAATAAACAAACTACATAAAAGGGAGCCCCTGCAATAACAGCATTCATTTTGCTCTAGCTGGATTCCCATCCCTAATTGGCTTAGGCAACTTTGCCAGTGGGGTGGTGGCAGTCTGTGTGTAGACACAAATGTGTACCCACACAATGCTTTGATTTCATTTTTTCTCTACCAGGGTGATCCTATAAAGACCTTATGAACTGTGAAGAGCATAGTACCAGTGAAAATTAGTAACTACAACAAATTACAGGAAAAGAGGAGATAAATGATTGTATTGGACTACAGCTCCCATCATTCCCTGCCACCACAGCCATTTGCCATGCTGGCTGGTGATTATTGGAGCTCTAGTCTAACATATTTGGAGGACACCAGGTTCAGAAGGGCTGATGTACTGTATAACTAGCTATAGCTAGTCTACTATACATCCTACTGTTAACAACACAATTCTGCAGATGTCTACCCAGAAGTAAGTCCCATTGAGTTCAATGTGACCTATTCCCAGTTGTGTATATAGGCTCTCACTTCAGCCATGAATTCACTGTGTGGCCTTAAGCAAGCTACTTTGTCTCATCTTCCCCCCTCCCTGCAATTGAGGAAAATAATATTAACCTACATTATGGGAATGTTGTAATAATGACTGAGGTAATGCGTGTGAAGTATTTTGAACACTAAAGGTGCTATATAAATACTGAAGTTGTTAGGCTAGAACAGAAAAGCTCTTGCATTCATGACAATGCAGTATCAGTTACTAAATTAGTTATTGAAGTCCCACATTTGCATTTGAAAATCCACAGCAATAATAAAACAGCATAAAATCAGTAGCAACCCAGCAAATATCAACTTATCACCAGCAGTAAATAAATACAACAGAACACTCACAATACCCCAATTATCAATATATTTATTATAAAGTGTAAATCTGCATGTGTAGCTGTTTTTCATCTTACATCATGCATTACCTATATTATTAGCATAAATATGATTATATCAGAAGTTGTCAAGCCATTCTACAGCTTATCTAAATGCGACTCTTGGTGATGGGGGCATTGTACACTATTCTGCATTTTCCCCTTCCTCCCGTCAAGCTAGAGTCGCTGTGTTAAAATCTGCCTTCAGTGTTCCACATCTTTGGAATTCAAAGTGGCTGAACTGAAGGTTGTGGGGTGAGGAGAATAGAAGTAGTACTCTAGTCTCCCTTCTGCCTGTAGTTCTTGCCTGTAGGGAAAAAAAAATGAACAGATATTTTGGTGGACTGATATGGTTTTATGTCTGTCTTTACAGCTTTGATTAGCCTGTCCTTTGGGGGAGCTATTGGACTAATGTTCCTAATGCTTGGTTGTGCCCTTCCACAGTACAAGTAATGTATATTTTTACATATCCCTGTTCACTGCTTACTTTCCTTTTAATTTCTGACTCTTTTTTCCTCTGTACCTAGTGGGTTTAAATTGGGGGTGGGCAACTTGTGGCCCTCCAGATGTTTTGGCTTACAATTCCCATTGGCCATGTTGTCTAGGGCTGATGGGAGTTGTGGGTCAAAACATCTGGAAGGACACTCCTGGTTTAAATAAACAAAATCAATACTGAATCTTGCAAAGAACCAGTAACCCTTCGAAGCTTGGAAAAGGAGAAAGAAGCCAGTAATGCTTGCTGTTGGCTGAGCACAGCTTCTTCTCAGCTGTGTGCTGAAATTGTTTTTGTACTTTGCTGCTACTAAAACTCAGATATAGAAAGCCTCTCGAATTGTAATCCACCAAGTATATATTTCTGAAGAGCCACAGAATAGTAAAACTGAATGACTTCCAACAGAGCTTCAGTCTACTCTATAATATGGTGTGTGGCTTCCAGGCTGATCCATAATTCAGTTATAAATAGAAGTACTTGGGTATATTTTATTAGTAGTATTATTTATTTAAAACATTTGTATCTCGACCTATATCATTAAAATCTTAGGGCAGCATACAGATAAAATCAATTTAAACAGTATAAAATGTATATGACATTTTAGTCCCACTATTTTCAATGAATCATTTTTGTTATGGTTGAAGAACAGTTCTTTATGTGCTTAAGGAATTCGTTCTCATTAAAGTGAAGATGCTACTATTAACTGTTTCTAAAAGTATCAATCTCAAATGGGCTGGAGGACCAAACTCCCCACTCAGCTGATACCCAGAGGCCACATGCATAATTTTTCTTCAGACATTACTGATTTTAATGGGGGAAGGAGCTATTAATAGGAACTCTGGTTAATTTCTACCCTTACAAATGGCTGCCAAAGTCCCTTTCCCACTCACCAGTTTCTCCTTCACAGTCACACATATGAGTGCTGCATCTGTGTAGGGCTTATTTTGGGAAGCTTCTATAGCTAGACTAGAGTTTTTAGTGGCTAAAAACTAAATCATCTAGTTGCACATTCTAGGGGCCATGGCTCCCACCTTCCTGCTCAGTTCCTTTTTGACTGCTCCAGTGGAAGCATCTAGGGAGTGCTGTTTAAATCTAGATAAAAACACCACTAAAACAAAGGAAAAATCTTGAGTGTTCTGTTTACACTGTGTCCAGTGAATAAATAGAAACGCTGCTGAAAACAAGTGTATTTGCCATAAGGGTAGTGTGGCATACTTTACTGAAGAGAATATAGAAGGAAGAATGTAAAATAACAAACTTTTAACTTTTTTTCTTTACTCCTAGCCAATATTGGCCCCTGTTTGTTCTATTCTTCTACACCCTCTCTCCAATTCCATACTGTATATCAAGAAGAGTAGTTGAAGATACAGATGCTACAAGTAACGCCTGCAAGGAACTTGCCATATTCCTTACGACGGGCATTGTTGTCTCGGCATTTGGGCTTCCAATTGTATTTGCCAGAGCAGAGCTGGTAGGTGATTCCTCTTTAGAGCATGTTTTTTTGCTATGGCATTCCATGTTTGCTTCAAAAACAAGAGGCATAGAACAGGTAAAAAGATGGTGGGTTTAAAGAGCTCATAGGGCTGATGCTAGATTATTTTTGACCATAGGAAGGATATCCCTGTGTGAACCGTGTACTGGAACCTCCTGGGTTGTTGCCGAAGATCCCAGGGAACTCTCCATGCTTGTGGGCAGCCTGCAGAGAACTCAGATTTGAGCACTTCTTCCACAATGGCTGACTCTCCATATAAACTGAATGTGCGTCCCAGATCCTGCTCCAAGATTGGAAAGGATTCTGGACCACAGTCGGTTTATTTGGAGAGTCAGCCATGTTGGATGTGGCGTGATAACTTCCAGCATGGCAGGCATCCCTTGAATTGTCCTGTCCTAGGCAGCTCCCTTATCTGTCTGCATGATAGAGCCACCCTTGCCTGCAAATTCATCAGGTGTCGGTCTTCAGAGCAGAAATTAACAAGATTTTGTTACATGTTAAAATGTAACAAAATTTTACATGTTAAAATGTTAAAATGTAGTCCCTAAAAATTAACTATGGGCTGAAAGGCCCCTGGGTTTACATTCCACCACAGCCACAATCGGTCACCCTTAGATCCCATTTTGCAATATGACAAGAACTGTTGGAAGTATTACTGAGAACATCTGTGAAGTGTTTGGAGTACACAAAAGTGGCATTCTTCCCTTTTGAGAACATAGGAAGTCATTGCTACGCTGTTGCAAATCTATCCTCACTTACCTGGAAGAGAGCCAGGGGCTTACTCTTAAGTAGACATGTATAGGATTGCACTGTAATTCACTGATACTTGGGTCTTTTCCAAGCAATGGACTTGGGGCCAGGATCCCAAAGGCCACATGCAGGGATTCTGTGTGCTCACTAGGAGTTTTTAAAGCCATCCATAGTACTTTAGCCCCCATAATGCTCCCAGATGCCTCCTAAAATTTGAGACCCACCCACCTGATTGAGCAGTGTGCCAGGAAGTCCCTAGTTCAAATGTCATGAATTTAGCAGGGGGCCTCAAACAAGCCATCATTAGTCTCATGTACGCCATCTCCATCAGCAATATGGGGATGATGATAACAATGACGCAGAGCTTCTTGACAGAATTATTGTGAGGATTCCTGAGGTGATAACGTGAAACTACTTTGAACACTCAAAAAGAGTTACTTAATTGCTATCTTTGTTACATGGGCTATGTTTGGGAGATTTGGACCTCTTTCACATAAGCAAGATAGTTTTAATATTGTGCCAGTTGGAAACCGCTAACTTGTTCTTGCATGACAGAAGAGATAGCAGATAAATAGCCCAGGGAATGGTCTGAAGGTACATCAACTTGTTGAAATTATGGGGATCTCACTGGGAGACCATCTGAGCTCCTTACAGCAGGGGTGCACAATCTGTGGCCCCCGCAAGGGTGCTCTGCCTTCCCCACTATATTCCCCCAATTGATTTCCCTGTTGTCTGTACTCTACACTCCCTCCCCCAGAGATCCTTGTACTGGTCACTCTTTTCCCTTCATGAAAAGAGTGATCTGTATGGGGATTGCGGGGGGCGGGGGTGTCTGTGCATGCGCGTGAGTGTGTCCATGTCCATGGCTGTGTGTCTGTGTGTGTGGCCCGAGCCCCAAGCCAGCATCACAGGTGGCCCTTGGTGCCAAACAGGTTGTTCACCTCTGTCTCAGAGGAACAGTGGGTTCTAAATGTAAACAAATAACACATTTAAAAAGTGTGTTGCATCCAGTGTAATTGCTCTGTGAATGGATGGAGCATCCTTTGTCTACTTAGCAGTTATGCTGGAGGCAACCCAGTGAGTAGTGTAACTTCTGTGTATGTGTTTATTTCTTTGTATATGTAACTCTTTTCTTTTCCCTGTCCATAGATTTTTTGGGGCGCTTGTGCGCTTGTCCTCACGGGAAACACGGTCATATTTGCTACCATCCTAGGGTTTTTCTTGGTTTTCGGCAGCAATGATGACTTCAGCTGGCAACAGTGGTGAAAAGAGTTGGAAAGAGAACTATCGGCATCTTTTGTCATTCAGTGGCCATCCATAGAACAGAAAGAATGGGCAATAAAGTGAATGTACTGTTTCCACAGAGGGACCCTAAGTATAGGACACTCTGTAGTCACTTTTCCTCTCCTTTCACATGCAACTTTTATCATTTTTTTTTAGTTAAACTTTTAAAATTGTGGATGCTGTTTTCTTTTAAGGCTTTATTTTGATGTGGGAACCAGAATGCTTAAATGTGACGTTTAAATGTTTCTCTTTTTTTTGGAAGAACATCATAACTGTGTTTATATATAAAATTGATCCCTTGACCATTGTGTTATTTTTAAGCTGTAATGTACAATTGTATAGCCAAATTGGCAACAAGCTGAGGACACAATCCAGTAAAAGGTAAGTGATTTTTGAAGCCCTGTCCTAGGCATGAGTATTTGGACATAAGTCTCACTGAGTTCAGTGGGGCTTACTCCCAAGTAAGTGTGCATAGAATTGTGTACAAGTCCTGTTGATCTCAAAGGAGGAGTTAAGCATGTGTTCAACACTCCCATTCCTTTTTGAAATAAACAGGACTTAAAACAGCTGGATTGTGCTAATAATTAGCAAATGTGTACATGGTTGTGGGATTTTGGTAGTGATGTGTAAAGAGCTGAAGAGAAAAGTACCCAACAGCTGATTAGTGTGTTGCTTATTCCGGTATGCATCTGAAAACATGGTAATGCCGTTGGTATGGGGATGAGATAGATTTGAACAATAATGGGATTCCTAAGTTTTAATTATTTTGAAAATTTGTGCTCATTGTACACATATTTTGCAAGTTTTTCTTTGTTGATACTTTAAAGTGGGGGAGGAATCTGATCTCTCAGTGGGGGGTGGAAGACAACTGACTTTTAAAATCCACTTTATAAAAACTCGCTTTGAAATGTTTCTATTGTATAAGCATTGTATAATTTGACATTCTATGCCAACTGTTTTTATGTTTTACCAATGGGGAGGTTAAGGGAGCACCCGTGGGACTACTGTTTATAGGCACAACCCAGCAGGAAGTTCTTCACAGGCCACATGGAAATGAAAGGTAGTTCTCATGTCCAGCTCACTTTCGCTGTCCCCATGGCTTGCACAGGAGAACTGCACAGGGATTGCACCCACTATGTTTGCAAAGAATAAAATAATTTCTGCTTCCCTTTTTTAATTTATGTTATACATTGTATAGAAAAGCTTTTCAAATGTAGATTAAAGCTTTCACTGTTGTTAATAACTTACCTGACAGATCAATTACTGTATGAATATATAGTCGAAGCTTGGCTACCTGGCAGATCTTTGACTGTGAAGGTTTTATATTGATTCTGTCAATGTTTCAGTTTATGAATTAATGTATTAAATGTTAGATCATAATTGTAGTTCTGTTAAGAGTATATCACATGTAATTTGCAATATTTAATATTTGTTGCATACCTCTTAATTGTCATTTCCATTAACCATAAATTACCATATTTTGCAGACATACTTTTAGAGTGGTGGTTTGCTGGTGACTCCATAGCAAGATACTTAATCTCTGCCTGCACTCTGTGCATTCATGCAGATGAGCCAACTCTTGACTACTTGATGCAGTCGCCTAAACATATTCCCTTTTTAAAGACAATTACCAAACTATGGGCATGATCCATCCCTTTGTGGGCAAGCTCAATGAAGCCTTCTTCGCTCCCTCCATGACTGGTCCATAGGGAAGTACACTCCACATTGCACCTGTATACCCATTTAGCCATCACTCACCTCCCCAAGATTTTGGGGAGTTGAGGGACAGCTGGATGGATATAACAGTGGCGTGCACTGGTCTTCCGTTGCAATTAATGCCTGGTACACGGCGATATGGGGCATGTGAGGAGAGGGAGGGAAGGAAGAATGGAGCCCTTTACTGATCCCCTTTCACTGACAGAACTCCATCCGTGGGAGTGAGGCTGGATCATGCCTTACATTTGCAGGCATAAGGTGTTGTTTAAGAGACTGTAGTTAACAGTGCATTGCTATGCATACACATAGGTGATGCAGTGTTTCTGTGTAGTTTTAAAAGATGTGATACTGACTTAAAATACAAAACTAATCCTGAAGCCCAGTGATCATGACTGACATGCATATTTTGACTTCAAAAACATTTTTTTTCCTGAGAGTTAAGAGCAGAGGATGGACCTGTATAAGTGGGTTTTGAAGAACTTGCACAATTATTTGGATCCCAGCCCAAGTTTTAAATATCTGACCATTTTTCACATCCATCTTTGGGATTTGGAAGCACAACTTTTACTGCATAACACTGAGATTTATGCTCTCAAATCCCTGAAGCTCCTTTGGAAACTCCCTGCACTGACGATGGTATAGCCATCATAGATGGATACAAACTCTTTGTGATCCTCCCAATCATGTACTATACCAATATGGGTTCTGTTCTTCCCTGTAGTACTTGTTGCTTTTATTTGTGAAATGACCGGCTACTCCTCAATTGGGTGCCAACTCTATTATATTTAATATGAGTGTATTTTCTGTGTATTAATTGTGTGGACAGCATTGTGGTGGCAATTTTGCTTATTTTTAGACATAGTGCTGTCTCCAATTATCAGGTTAGACATTTGAGAGGTATGTCCTTCTTCCATGTAATATGCACTGAGAAGCATTGCCATCCTTCTACAAAGAAATTTTGATGAGAAAACAATAAAAAATTAAGTATCAGATTGTTTGGGCTTTTTAATAAGCATCTTCTGTTAATAACAAGATAGAAAACTTACTTTGTTCCAGACAATGTGTGAAGTAGATTTCTGTTTTTGAATAGCAGGAAGTTATTTATCTAGGCTTTCTGTGAGATATATTGGGCTGTCGTGTCCCAAAGGTATGATGCAATTGGTTCAGACAATTATTAAGGGCACAGTCCTATGCAAGTTTAGACACAGAAAAGGCTTACAACTCCCAGCATTCCCCAGCTAACATGGGAAATGCTGGGAGCTGTAGGACTTCTGTCTAAACAGGCATAGGATTGCACCTTTAAGGATTAAAATTCTGCTGCAGCCTGTCCAAATTCTGCAAATCATTGTTTAGGAATTGTTCCCTGCTCTTCAGTTGAAAAGGCTCCCAAAGCAGTTTTTACAAGATCAATAGCAAAGAAAACAGTTCCTGCCTACAAGTTTACAACCTAAAAGGCACGACATAAAAGGAAAAAGAGATGTGCAAACTCAGGCACCAGTTCTTAAATTTACAAAGTTCTTGTAATGATGAGTTTGAATGAAAATAGTTCAGAGAGAGGAGGAACGGAATAGAGCTGGTCTTTCAGTAGTCGGCTCCCTCTATTTCAACCAGGTGGAATGGCAGCTAAAAGATGGTAGTTGAGGGAAAAGAGGGCCAAATTTACACAATTTCTTGTATTTTGTGTACTTTATTCTTTACTATTTTATGTGATACTGGCCTTGCTAGTCTTAGAGAACAAACACAGGTTCTGCTGCCCCCCCGCATTCAGCCACTACTGAGATTTCAGCAGATATTACCTACCCCCTCTCAAATATCTTCTCTGCCATAAGCAAATTCTAGTATCATAAATATGTCAAAGTAAATGAATACACTATATAACTGTTGTAATGTGTACGGGCAGGTGGCGTAAAGCAGTTTAACAAGCTCACAAAAGCGTATTTTGACTGTTCATCTGCAATATGTTGGAGGCTGTGGAGATGCACAGGGCGTTCTGGTGGCACAGAAGCGAGATGGGGGATCATGGCATCTGGCCCCATCACTTCCTGGCATATAGAAGGGGAAGAAATGGAAGCAGTGATAGATTTTATTTTCTTGGGCTCCAAGATCACGGCAGACGGTGACTGTAGCCATGAAATTAAAAGACGCTTGCACCTTGGGAGGAAAGCTATGGCCAACCTAGACAGCATAGTCAGAAGCAGAGACATCACCTTGTCGACAAAGGTCCGTCTAATCAAAGCTATGGTTTTCCCACTAGTAATGTATGGCTGTGAGAGCTGGACTATAAGGAAGGCTGAGCGCCAAAGAATTGATGCTTTCGAACTCTTACGAGTCCCCTGGACTGCAAGGAGGTCAAATCAGTCAATCCTAAAGGAAATCAACCCTGAGTGCTCATTGGAAGGACAGATATTGAAGCTCAAATATTTTGGCCACCTAATGCGAAAAGTCACTGGAGAAGACCCTGATGCTGGGAAAGATCGAAGGCAAAAGGAGAAGGGGATGACAGAGGATGAGATGGCTAGATAGCATCACCGATGCAATGAATATGAACTTGAGCACACTCCGGAGGAGAATGCAGGACAGGAAGGCCTGGCGTGCTATGGTCCATGGGGTCACGAAGAGTCGGACACGACTGAACAACAAATGCTTAAGATAAAGGGTTTTGTTTTTTCCCAAAGGCTATGTGGGTTGCATAGCTTGGATGAGGAAAATAACAGGTCCTCCAACTAGTCCCCTCTCCCCATCAAAGCTGGTGATTGTGTGAGCAAAATATTTTTGTATTTGCTGGAAATGGAAGACAGATGCTTGGAAAGGTGACCGCAAATATGCAGAAGAGTTGGGAACAACGTTGCCCATGCTCTCCCTTTCTGGCTTATTACTATAATGACAGCAGTAATATATGTACATAGAGTACGGATGCAAGCAGCAGCCGCTGATGCTTTGGATGAAGATCAGCTCTGGGTGGATGTTTCAGCAGGAGGAAGGGGAGAGAGACGACGAGGCTGCAGTTCTATCGACCGTTTGAGGAAAAATAACTTTCCATATGCCCAGAGGCTGCCAGGATGAGGTAGCAGAAATGTTATAAAGAAAAGCTGGCAACCCCGTATCGGAAGACACCCAATACAGAGCACCGCAGCTCCGCAAAGCAGCACGCGCCCGCCACCGAACGCGTGACCGACCCACAAAACTCTCCCCCCGTGCGCGCACGCGCCACCCCTACGCGCTCCTCGGAAGAGCAATCTCAACTCGATGCTCCCCTGGTTGCGCATGCGCTTGAATCGCCGCGTGCCGAGTTCCGTTTGCACTAAAGAGAGGTGATTTGAACACGACAACGCACCGTAGACTTAATGGCCACGTAGATCTACTTCCGGGTCGGGAGGTCACGGTCAGTTTGCTTCCCACCCATCCATCCCCAATTACTTCTCTACCTCTGCCAAGATGGCGGCGGGCGCGGGTGGCGGAAGCGGCGCCGGCGCGGCGGGGGCTGCCTCGGTAGCCTCGCTCTGGAGCGAAGTGAATCGCTGCGGCCAGAACGGCGACTTCGGGCGCGCACTGAAGTCCGTCAATAAGAGTGAGTGAGTGGAGAGGAAGCCGCATCTCTCGCCCCGGCCGGTTTTCTGTTCCGCTTCAGGGTGGTCAGCCTGCGCTTTCTCTCCCGGCGAGGAGGACCAGCCTGGAGCTTGCAACCTTTCCTTACGCCCTTTTCTCTCGTTAGGGTAGATAGTTGCAATAGTGCTGATTGCGACACAGACCAGTGTTTGACATATACGATCTTCAGTGGGGTCCTTGCGGTAACCCTGGGAAGTAAGACTGTACTCTCATAGCCACATTGCAGATGAGGTAGGGCTCAGGCAATATCGTCTTGCCTAAGGCCAGCTAAATGAGTTCGTGGCTGAGGTGAGATTTTATTTGGGATGGCTAGGCTTGTTGTCTTCTCTTCTGGCCGCTCCGTTCCAGTTGCTCTCAGATGTGGCCTGGCAGTAGGCATTGCTTTTCATGCTGTTGTGTTGAGCTTCGCTTCTCATCTGGATTTTCATTGATGGCAAGGGTCGCAAGCTTCTTCTGGATGGCTTTAGGCAGCCCCCTTTCTTTCAACTTTAGCCCCTGCACCTGTAATATCGGGCTGACAATAATGCCCTATCTTGCAGGCTTGTTGTAAGAAACATAATGAGGTAATAAGCACTCTGAACATTCCAAAGCATCCTATAAATACTTGAGTATTGGGGGGTGGGGTCTTCCTGGCAGAGCTCCTCTGGTTTTAACAGCTGTGTGACAGGCAGGAATTCATGGTATGGTCCTTCCCATCACTGCACCTGCATGCTGGGAAAAGCTTTATCTTCTGAATTACTGCTTGGTATAATCTGTTAAAGGCACAGCAGACTTGCTGAGGAAAAACAAAGTGAAAATCCTTTATGGGAATTCTGACACAAATGTTAATGGAAAATGAATTGTGGGGTTATCTGTAGCTGCTGCAACAAGCTGTAAGGCCTTCTTACATCATTGCATTGCACATGACATAGTTGCATGTTTGGCTGCTGTGTGGTCCTTCCAGGTATGACTTTCTATGACAGTAGCTTAATGGGAGACAGTAGCTGTACTCCTGTTTTTTTATTAAATGTGTTTCCCCAAAGCAGAATTGTCCAGCATAAGAGGATATATTCTCCAAACAATTCAGCTTAAACCCCATTAAGTTCACAAAATGGTAGGCATGAATAGGGTGATCAAGTGTAAAAGGGAGCAGGGGTCCTCTGTCCTAATAGTTATTTAGAAGAGTGAGCTTTAGATGCAGGTTTTTTATTTGCTCTACCTGCCAAAAAACACTTCTGCACAACAATTAAAATTACAAGAGCCCGGTCCTCATTATCTGGCCACCCTATTTTATTTGAATAATTGGTGGTCTGGTATTGTCTTCTGCAAAACAGAGAATTGGTTCGTGCCTTTACAGCTAGTAAAAGCAAACAAGCCTGTAATCCTAAAAACATGTATGGCTGCTTCACATGACAACGTTCCTACACAGAAGGCACTTCTATATGGGAAATAAGCTACTCACAGGTTGCATGTTATCACTGGTGACCCTTGGATGTGTGTGGGGTTTCACTGCATCTGTGTCAAATTGCTAATTCTTATCATATGTCTGCCTGCTGAAAAATCTGCAGGTAGGTTGTTACCTTCTTTCTTAATGCAGAAGTTTCACAACGTGTGATGCTGTTCATACTTCAAAAGTAAACTGTGTTGAAACTAGATGCTTCATTTCCAGGTATATCAGTTTGGATCTATGATGACACAGCTTTCTTGGTCTCATGTGTATTTATTTATATTTTTAAATGTAAAAATTGCATTTCCACTCTATTCAGGTTTTCAAAGAGACTTATAATAAAAATATAAAATAGAATAAAAGCCAGCTCTATGTAATAAAAGTAATATAATAGCAGCCAAGATCAAAATCAGAACAACAAAAGCTGTCAGATAACCCCAACTAAATCCCTTTAACTCTTTCCATATGATGTACAGAACAAAGAGGTCTTCACTATTCTTTTGAAAACCTGAACAGAGCTAGCCTGATGAGTCTCCTTGTAGAGGGACTTCACTAGAAAAAGCCCTGTTCCTTGTGGCAGCCAACCTAGCTTCAAAAGGTCCCTACACTTGGAGCAAGGCTCCAGCTGATGATCTGGGCAGTATCCAATGGTGCTCCTACACGGAGTACACCCATTGAAATGAATGGGCCTAATCTGGGTAAGACTACCATTCGGTACTGCCCACTGATTGAGAAAGTGGGGTTCATGTGGCAGGAGGCATTTTTTAAGATGCTCTCCTCCTGACCATGTAACACCCCAATCCTTTCTATGTTTATTCAAAAATTAAGTCTGTATTCAGTGAAGTTCACAAGTAAGTATGCATAGATGTTCAGACTTAGGCTTTGAATATTAGAATCACTATGTTGAGTTAAGCTCACCCTCATACACTAAACAGTGCAACATCTTGTGTAATCCTATGCTTGTTAGAAGTAAGTCCCACTGTTGAGTAGGGCTTACTGCTTAGTACATGTTTTTAGGATTGCACTCAGTATTAGAGTGATGTCCCCTCTACTGCTCATCCTGGTAACCAACTGGGCTGTTTATTCTTGACTACCTGTAGTTTCCAAACTGTTTTCATTCATTCATTACATTTCTATACTGCCCAGTAGCTGAAGCTCTCTGCGTGGTTTAGAAAGCTCTCTGGGTGATTTTGAGGACAGAATGCTTAATCTTATTTTCAGACTTTTGCTTTCAAGCAACCCTTCCAAATTGAATAGTCTGCCATGGTACCAGCAGTTTGCAGAGGATTCTCACTCTGCAACCTGCTATACCATGGCAGAAGCTACAGGTGGTCAAGAATAAACAGCCCAGCTAGACACCAGGATGAGCAGTAGGGAGCACATTACTCCAGCATTGAGGCTGCAGTCTTAAACACTCTAAGTAGCAAACCCCACTAAACAGTGGGACTTGCTTCTAAATAGCATGCACCAGATTACGTTACTCCAACACCGAGGCGTGTTCTAGGGCAGCAGTTCACATATTTAGGGCGCAATCCTATCGGGATAGGCGGCCGCCTCTGAACTTGGAGGCTACCACCTATCCAATGAAGGGCAGGAGAAGCGCAGACGGGATCGTCCCCTCTCTGCTTTGGCTGCCCTGCATTCGCGGCTAGATAGCTGATTTCAGAGCGGGGGGGGGGGGGGAGGCGCCGGACGACGCCTAGGAAGCATCGGAATGGCACTTCCTCCCACCCTGGCATGCCCCCAGGAATGCCCCGTTTTCATCACTCCGCACTCCTCTTCCCAGCTCAGGGCTGTTCCGCGCTGCCTATGAGGCAGCGCGGGATGGGGTGGAGGTCGGTTCTCAGGGAACTGACCTATCCTATGGCTGTCCAGCCGCTGACTAGAGGCCATAGGATTGTGCCCCCCCCCTTTTAGAGCACTTGAAAATTGCAGGGGGGCTTGGCAGACCATTTCATACATTTATTTGTTCTACAAATCAAAGCTCATAACTCATATTTTAATAACATTTTTATTCAGTTTCAACATAATCAAAACTAGTGCTATATTATGAAAATCGAAGGCCCTAAGTCAGGCAGCTGAGGAGGGCCCCTTTAACTGATAAATTTTTAGGAAAAAATTAATACGGTGCTGGTGTAGTCTACTATGAAAATCACAAATTCTGTGTCAGGGCCTTGTTAGCCTGGTCAAAATAGTTTCTATCTTCTTCAGAAAAAAATAAATCAAGTGGAGGGCCAAGTAAATATATTCTTGATTGCTTCACAACATTCCCATGTACAAACTGAATGGAGTTTGCAGGCCACCGGTGGTCTACAGGCCACAGTTTGAGAATCTTTGTTTTAGATGTCACATTCAATTAATGCAGGACACTGGCCAAGTCTGTTGAGCCTCAGCATTGTACAGTGTGAACTGAGAATGAGCCCTAGAATATAGTCAATACTCTGCTGCTTCACATTGCAGGGGAAGATGAATTGTTAGAGGACAATATGAGTTTCCAGTATAATATAACAGTAAAAGCTTCTCCACCATTAATGATCATTAAGGAATCCCTAATAAGCTTCCCTGGACTTCAGTTTGAAAAACACTGTGAACCAGCCTTCCCCAAACTGGTGTCCACCAGATATTTTGGATTACAACTTCCATGAGCCTTGGCCAGCATGGCTAAGGGTCAGGGGTGATGAGAATTGTAGTTCAAAAAATCTGGAGGGTTCCAGGTGGGGGAAGGCTGCAAGACATGAATAGCAGTGACTAGATCCCTGTAGTAGTTTAATGTATTGCATTTACTTCTTTTAGTATTGCAGATCAGCAAGGATGATGCGACTGCCCTACACTGCAAAGTGGTTTGTCTTATCCAAAATGGAAGTTTTAAAGAAGCCCTCAGTGTGATTCACACCCACACTAAAGTATTAACTAGGTAAGTGTTCACTATTGGCTACTTATTAGACAACATGCCCCTGAGAAGCACAAGCTTTTTAAAAAATAACTTTTTCAAAATACACAAAAGGAAGCAGAGTTGCAAAATAAAGAATAATACACTTCAGATGCACACAGCATAAAAAAAAACCACTATTGCTCTATAACACTATTCTCAAGTCCTTATTTGCAAGTTCTGCCACTCTATAGTGGATATAAAAAGTGTGAACTTAAAGTGCAATTGTGAGCACTTTTAGTAGGGAATAAGTCCCATTGAACACAGTAGGAAGTACTTCTGATAAACATACACTGGATTGCTATTAGACCATCCTGTCCTTTAGTCCAAAGTGTATAGTCTATGATGTTACTTTCAGAACCTTAAGGGTCTACCACACCTAAGAAAGCCATACATTAATTGAAGAGGGGTTTCCTGAAGCCACTTCCAACATGTTCTATCTGCCTGCCCATAGATCTTCTTAACTTTCCATGGGATGTTTTTCCATTGTATTATAATTTTATAATTGCTTTTGGCTATATTTACACATTTCCATGAATAAATCCATATATCTCTTTGTCTTCCTAAATATTTCCCCACTCTTTCAGTTCATTTCTTACTGGCTGGTTAAATCCTCAAATATATAACTTTCAGGCAGCATATCCTTCAAGTTATTTCTGTCTCTTTAAGCTTTGATTC
Source organism: Heloderma suspectum (assembly GCF_057233095.1). Classification (NCBI taxonomy): domain Eukaryota; kingdom Metazoa; phylum Chordata; class Lepidosauria; order Squamata; family Helodermatidae; genus Heloderma; species Heloderma suspectum. Next base: position 141,256,723 of record NC_139459.1, read on the forward strand.
CTCCTGCATATTAACACATTATAGAACAAAAACCCTAATTCGAAAGTACTGAAAGGTAGGTAGCTCGTTATGTTTATGTCCTGCCTTTTCCTCCAAGGAGCCTAAGGCAGCGTACATAGTCCTCCTCCTCTCCATTTTAGCCTCATGGCAGCCCTGTAAGATGGGTTAGGTTGAGAATCAGTGTCTGGCTCAAAGTCACCCAGTGAACTTCTCCACCACTTTAAACACTACCCCACACTGGCAATTTAGGTATTAGTCTTCAAAATGAATATTTAATCACAAGACAAAATAACCATATAAAAGGTCTCTAGATCTTGAAAGGGAATATTTTTCCCAGCCCTTGCCCAGTGACTGCCTATGTTTCTTCTGTGAGAATGGGAATTTCAAGGGAGATATGTTTGGGGATAGTGACATATATCCAACAGAGGGATGCTTAAGCATGCCTAACTCCATGTTTGATTTAGGTCATTGTTTCTTTTAATTTATTCTCAATTTTAAAACATGCCTAGCCACGTAGGTCAGGTGTGGGGAACTTTTCTGTGGTGGGGGCCTGGATGACAACCCCCCACCTAATCCTCTAAAGGCCATACGATGTCAGGGGGCTGGGTCATGTCCCCTGACATCATTCAGTCCCCAGCTGAGGTGCTGACTGGGGGAGCGCTCCTCCATCTGGTGCCTTGACCCCACTAGCCTACAGGTGGCAAGGATTTGGGGAGGAGCCTCATGAGCCATATGGGCGTCTGGAGGGCCAAATTTTGCCTGTGGGCCAGAGGTTCCACTTCCCTGCTTTAAGTGCTGGGCTCTTTCTGTCAGATGCTTCTTTTCATCATTAAGAAGCTAGTTGCTGTCCTTCCACACCAGGGGCAGAGAGATGCATGCAGGCAACCCTCAAGCCCTGGTTTTGTTAAATATGGAGCTGAGTCATGGGAAATGCATGCTGTCTGTCTCCACCCCCACCCACTTTGTATTATTTAACTCCCCTCTTCAGCATCCTTTACACAGTGTTGTTGTTGTTCAGTCGTTCATTCGTGTCCGACTCTTCGTGACCCCATGGACCATAGCACGCCAGGCCTTCCTGTCCTGCACTCTCTCCCGGAGCGTGCTCAAGTCCATATTCATTGCATCAGTGATGCTATCTAGCCATCTCATCCTCTGCCGTCCCCTTCTCCTTTTGCCCTCAGTCTTTCCCAGCATCAGGGTCTTTTCCAGGGAGTTTTCCCTTCGCATTAGGTGGCCAAAATATTTGAGCTTCAGCTTCAGTATCTGTCCTTCCAATGAGCACTCAGGGTTGATTTCCTTTAGGATGGACTGATTTGACCTCCTTGCAGTCCAGGGGACTCGTAAGAGTCTTCTCCAGCACCACAGTTCGAAAGCATCAATTCTTCGGCACTCAGCCTTCCTTATAGTCCAGCTCTCACAGCCATACGTTACTACTGGGAAATCCATAGCTTTGATTAGACGGACCTTTGTCAGCAAGGTGATGTCTCTGCTTCTGACTATGCTGTCTAGGTTGGCCATAGCTTTCCTCCCAAGGAGCAAGCATCTTTTAATTTCATGGCTACAGTCACCGTCTGTGGTGATCTTGGAGCCCAAGAAAATAAAATCTGTCACTGCTTCCATTTCTTCCCCTTCTATATGCCAGGAAGTGATGGGGCCAGATGCCATGATCTTAGTTTTTTTAATGTTGAGTTTCAAACCAGCTTTTGCACTCTCCTCTTTCACCCTCAACAAGAGGCTCTTTAGATCCTCTTCACTTTCTGCCATTAGGGTGGTATCATCTGTGTATCTGAGGTTGTTGATAATTCTCCCGGCAGTCTTAATTCCGACCTGTGTTGCACACATTTAATTAGTGTTCAAGAGAAAAGCAGCTGTGCCTTTAATTTGTTAACATGCTTCCTTTTGTGCATGAGTCTGTCTTGGCTTCCTCAATTTATTACTGTGTGATAACTTTAGTACCTTATGATAATATCACATTGAATTAATATGCTTAACATTGAGCATTTTTTCCAACTTAGACTGAGACAATGAGAAATTTCACCAGTGTTATTTGATCTGCTGAAGCTTATATTAATTATGTTGTACATTACACCCTGAGAATCTCTGAAATGTCTCTTGAATGTAAACTGTTTGTATTCCTTCTTTGTATAGTTTGTTCAGTGCAATGCCAGTGGTCCAGTAAGTTAAACCAGTCTTAAAAGTAAAAGTGCTTTTTGCAGAATAGATACTGAGAAATAACATTCCAATTCTGGCTTATGTGTTGCAGCGATTTGATAGCCTTTGAGAAGGCTTATTGTGAGTACAGGTTGAACAGGATTGAAAATGCTCTGAAGACCATTCAAGGAGCCAGTCAGCAGACAGACAAGCTAAAGGAGCTGTATGGACAAGTGGTAATTACTGCTTTGAAAACTCTTCCTTGTGTAATAAATTAAGTCTTGATTTTAAAAAAAGGGGCACCAGCAGTTCAAAAATGGGAAGAAATAGGTTTCTGTAGCTCAGGAGTAGACAACGTGTGGCCCTCTAGATGTTTTGGCCCACAACTCTCATAATTCCTCAACATTGGCTATGCTGGCTAGGGCTGATGGGAGTTGTAGGCCAAAACATCTGGAGGGCCACAAGGTGCCTACCCCTGCTCTAGGCTAAAGAATGTTTCACCCAAAATAAACTAATAACAGAAATTCAACTGAAAAACAAGTTGCAGGTTTTCCCATATCACAGGTTCACGCTTGCTAGTACGCTGGCAGTGATGTGATAGGAATGTCCAGTAACCCACATTTTCTGGAATAAAGTGCAAACCAAATTAGCAAGGATCACTGAACAGCACATTTTGTTAACCTCACAGCTGACGCTGCTCAACTTGTTTGAGAGTCCTGATAGAGACTTATTGTTTAAAGACCTAATTGTGTTTCTCCTGGTGGCAGTCAGACAAGAAAGGTCATTGGTCATTATCACTGGCGGTTTTGTTCCAGAGGGTATGGGTCATACCCTGGGCCAAAAGGTTAGCTTGTCTTCTTTGCTTTGCTAGAGGTAATTCAAATGCAGACACACTTTATGTTGTTTGGAATAAATTTACTGAATATGTAAAAAAGGAATCAGAAGCCATTTACCACAATCCCAAATCAGCTTTGGACAGGGGCAGTTAAATAACCTGATGATACGTCATAGCTCTGTTCTACCTTGTGATGCTAGAATCTGAAAGGCTATCAGACAATGTAACTTCTGTTTCCAACCCTTCTATTCAGCTTCCTTCAGCTGCTGCCAGGAAGCAAAGTCCATAATTCAGTGGTAGAGCATGTGCCTTACGTGCAGAAGGTCTCCGGTTCAGTCCCCAGCATCTCTAATTAAAAGATCATTGGTAGTCTTGGGGGGATGTTATCAGTGGCAAAGGGGAGGGCAAAACAACATACAGCATTACTTATGATAATATGTGCTGATTGACAGTCGGTTAGACAGATATATAGACTGACGTATTTCTGTCTCTTTCAGTGTACTTGACCTGATGGTGGTTCTGTGCTTTTTTTTCCTACTGGTTTCCATTGTTTTTTTTACAAAAAACAACCAAACATAAAATCATAGGTGGCAGGTTTGGAAAACCCCCTTCTGAGGCTTGAAGAGCCACTGCCAGTCAATGTAGGGCCTCTCTCTGCATGGGGTGGGGTGGGGTGGGGGAGTGGGTTACATTGCGCTGTTGATGTAATGGGAGGGGGAGGGGTTTATTTATTTTTATTTATGATATTTATATACCGCTCCACATCAGAAGATTTCGGAGTGATAAACAACACGGTAAAAGAATAAAACAGCAGGTTAAAAGAGTTAAAACATTTTTTTAAAAGACAAACCCCAACAAAGTGGAATTTAACAAGCCACGGCTGGTCATGCAAGGAAGGCCTCTTGAAATAACATCTTCAGGAGGTGCTGAAAGGAACACAATGTTGGCGCCTGCCTGACCTCTAAAGGCAGGGAATTCCACAGGAAGGGGGCCACCACACTGAAGGCTCTTTTCCTGGTGGACTCCAACTGGGCCATGGGGCCATGTGGAACCACCAGGAACATGCCCTCTGATTACCTCAGTGACCAGGCAGGTTGGTAAAGAAGGAGGCGCTCTCTCATGTATCCTGGTCTCAAGTTGTTTAGGCTTTGTACACTAGTACTAGAACCTTAAACCTGGCCCAGTAGTGAATAGGCAGCCTGTGTGGTTTCCTCAGCAAAGGAGTTGCATGCTGAAAAGGGGCATCTCCCGACAACAGCCAAGCTGCTGCAATCTGCACTAGCTCCAGTTTCCGGACCAGCCTTAAGGGCAGCCCCACATAGAGCGCATTGCAGTAATCCAGTCTTGAGGTTACTAATGCCTGTACCACTGTGGCCAAGCTATCTCTGACCAGGAGAGGCCGTAGCTGGCGAACCAGCTGAAGCTGTTGAAAGGCACTTCGAGCTGCCGCAACCACTAGGGCCTCCAGCGACAATGATGGATCTAGGAGTACCCCCAGACTACGGACCTGATCTTTCAGAGGGAGTGCAACCCCATCTAGAACAGGCAGTGAGCCTATCTCCCGGACCTGGAAACCCCTCACCCACAGGGCTTCTGTCTTGCCAGGATTCAGCTTCAGTTTATTGGCCCTCATCCAGCCCATTACTGAGTCTAGGCACTGATTCAGGACTTGCACAGCCTCTCCTGATTCAGATGTCACAGGGAGATAGAGCTGCGTGTCATCAGCATACTGATGGCATTTAGCTCCAAATCCCCTAATGGCCACTTCCAGCGGCTTCATATAGATGTTGAACAACATTGGGGACAAGATGGTACCCTGCGGCACCCTGTAGCTCAATTGCCAAGGGGCCAAGGAATAGTCACCCAATGTTTCTCTCTGAAATCGGCCCCGTAGGTAGGACTGGAACCACTGTAACACAGTGCCTTCAATACCCATCCCATGGAGTCGATCCAGGAGGATACCATGGTCGATGGGATCAAAAGCTGATGAGAGATCGAGCAGAATTAACAGGGTTGCGCTCCCTCTGTCTCTCTCTCTCGATAAAGGTCATCCATCAGGGCGACCAAGGCTGATTCAGTCCCATAACCAGGACGAAACCCAGATTGAAATGGGTCTAGATAATCAGTATCCTCCAGGAGTGCAGTTGGTCCACCACGACCCTCTCATGTACCTTCCCTAGAAAAGGGGTATTTGTGACTGGGCGGTAGTTGTCTAATACCGTTGGGTCCAGAGTGGGCTTCTTCAGGACTGGCTGCACTACTGCCTCCTTAAGCAGGGACCACCCCTTCCCATAGGGAAGCGTTTATCAATCCCTGGACCCACCCAGTCATACCCCCTCAGCTAGCTGTTATTAGCCAGGAGGGACAGGGATCAAGAGGGCATGTGGTCAGTCTCATTAATGCAAGCATCTTGACCACATCATCCGGGCATATCAACTGGAACTGATCCTACAAAATCGGGCAGATGGTGGTATCAGACACCTTGACTGGTACTGCACTAACAACAGCATCGAGTTCGCTGCGGAGACAAGCGATTTTGTCCTCAAAGTGCGATGCAAAAAGGTCACAGCAGGTCCTCGATGGGGCCAGGGCCCCATTTACTGGGGAAGATGTTAACAACAGCCAGACCACCTGGAAGAGCTCCGCTGGATGGCTACTTGAGGACACAATGGAGGCAGCAAAATAAACCTTCTTTGCTGCCTGCACTGCCATGCAATAGGCACAATTATACACTCTAGAGCGTGCTCGGTCATCTTTACTTCAAGTCTTGCGCCATTTGCGCTCTATCTGACGTCCAGCCTGTTTCACTGACTGCAGTTCCCTAGTATACTAGGGAGCAGAATGGGCTCCACAGTGCTGGAGAGGGCACTCAGGTGCAATCAAGTCAATGACCTTCCGCATCTCACTGTTCCACAGTGAGGCTAGGGCCTCGGCTGGATCACCAGCAATCTCCACTGGAAAATTCCCAAAAGCATTCAGAAAACCATTGGATTCCATCAGTCCTCTGGGGCGGACTATCTGGGTTTGGGATGGAGCCCCACCCCCTTGACACTATCCAGCTTGCCAAGCTTGGTCTGGGGGACAATCCAGCCTCCAGACCAAAAGAGGGTGCCACCACCACCCCGGTGTAGATAATACTGGGCTACACCTACAGTGTGACGCAGTATGAGACTATCATCAATTTAAAATGTGGCTTTATTAACTGCAGTTTTCCTAAGTTAATTGTGTGCTCTTTCAGGGCAGATTTTATTTTCTTGGGCTCCAAGATCACCACAGACGGTGACTGTAGCCATGAAATTAAAAGACGCTTGCTCCTTGGGAGGAAAGCTATGGCCAACCTAGACAGCATAGTAAGAAGCAGAGACATCACCTTGCCGACAAAGGTCCGTCTAATCAAAGCTATGGTTTTCCCAGTAGTAATGTATGGCTGTGAGAGCTGGACTATAAGGAAGGCTGAGCGCCGAAGAATTGATGCTTTCGAACTGTGGTGCTGGAGAAGACTCTTACGAGTCCCCTGGACTGCAAGGAGGTCAAATCAGTCCATCCTAAAGGAAATCAGCCCTGAGTGCTCATTGGAAGGACAGATAATGAAGCTGAAGCTCCAATATTTTGGCCACCTAATGCGAAGAGAAAACTCCCTGGAAAAGACCCTGATGCTGGGAAAGACTGAAGGCAAAAGGAGAAGGGGACGGCAGAGGATGAGATGGCTAGATAGCATCACGGATGCAATGAATATGAACTTGAGCACGCTCCGGGAGAGAGCGCAGGACAGGAAGGCCTGGCGTGCTATGGTCCATGGGGTCACGAAGAGTCGGACACGACTGAACGACTAAACAACAACAACAGCAGTCCTGTAAATGGTTCAGTCACAGTATAGTCCTATAACGATGCTGAAGTGTTTAGCTAATCTACCAAGGCCGTATTGAATGTCAGCAACAAAATACAGTGGCTGGGTTTGGACAATCAGAGGGGGAAACAACACAGCATTGGTTGTTTCCCTGTGCATTTGAGTCACGTGACTGGGATTACCCTAATTACCCGCACTGCGGGTTGCCATGTTGTCCAAGCCTGGTGCGCAGCACAGATGTACTGACTTTTCACCCACCCTACAACCGTGGCTTGCAGTAGGGGTTGTAGGGTGGGTGAAAAGTCACTACACCCGTTGGGTTTGGATAACATGGCAACCCACAGCGCGGGGAATTAGAGTAGTCCTGGTTGCATGACCGGCACATGTAGGGATAGCGGAAACAACCGACACCGCGTTGTTTCCTTTGCTGATCATCCGAACCTCACAAGTGTTTTTTGTTAACTAAGCAGGCTTGTGTTTTGTTTCTTATTTTGCCTTCTTCCTTTTTCTTGTGGGTAGTTGCTATGAAATAGGAAACATTTTTAAATAGAAAATGCAATTCAATTTTGTGTACTACTTTAAGAAAATCAAAATTTAAGATGATATTTCACTGGTATTTCACTCCACCTAAATGGAACAAGATTTTAAACACCAGCATGTTTATGTATTAAAGGTCAATATGGCCACATGACTTTTCTTTTTCAAATATGGTGGCATTATGCATATGCAAACCTACTGGCCTCAAATTATTTTTTGAATAATAGAGCAAAGAATACAATTTGATTCTCTCTTAAATATAGGTTGAGGATCAAGGGGTGGTAAAATTTAGTAGAGAAGTTTCTGGTAGCAGCTAGAATTGTCTGGGCTCAGCATTGGAAGCTAACTCTAACAATTATGGAACAGCTTCTAGATGTTTTGCAAATTTGCCAATATGCCTATGTTATGATGCACATTTGAAGAGAAGCATATTGTCTCATGGTTTGATTGTATGCATTTGCTTTACACGTCCAGTTTATTCAACTATGTGGCTTTTCCCTTTTAGTTGTACAGATTAGAGCGTTATGATGACTGCCAAGCTGTGTATCGGGATCTCATCCGCAACTCACAGGATGACTATGAAGAAGAACGGAAAACAAACCTTTCTGCAGTTGTTGCTGCACAGAGCACCTGGGAAAAAGTGGTGCCAGTAAGTAAGTTTGTGGTGGTGGTATTTATATGTGCAAGTGTGTGTGTGTCTTCCTTTCACCCCTCCTTATTTTGACTCTGCAACAGATGGACGGCATGAACACTATAAAAATACCAAGATCCTCAAATGTGCATCATAACATAGCCATCTTGGCAAATTTGCAAAACATCTAGAAGCTGTTCCATAATTGTTAGAGTTAGCTTCCAGTGCTGAGCCCAAAGTGGTCCAACACGTAAAATCATCTGTTGAGGTCCTGCTACATTCTTCCAGCCCCACCCTCGACACAAAGAGCGGGGCCTTTTGGCACTAACACAATGGGATGTGCTACCCCAGGAAATTCACGCAACCTCATTGTTGCTTATCTTTTGGCGAGCAGGTAAAACTTATTCCTTTTAATACATTTTTACATTTTTTAGATTTTGTGGTTATTCTCTGTACTGCCTTGAGTATATTTTCAAAGATGAGACAGAAATGCCGAAAGAAAATAGCGCAGTTAAATGATTTAGTCAGAATATGTGCACAACCCTATATGGTACTGCAGCATCCTGCTGAATGCTGTTGATTTGTGCTATGGATTTATTGGACCTTTACTGCAAATATTAAGAAAGGAATTTTATATTTTAGAATAATTTGATTTGCTTGTATATTTTGGCATGTGTCTCCCACATAACCCACTTGTGGATTATGAAGTTTTGTATTTACTGCATATTCATGTAGGAACTCGTGTTTTGGAAGAGTATATATGTTGCTATATGTTTAGCCATCTTACTGTAAGTGTTTAAGCAAATCAGTTTACACTGTAATTCAAAACTAGGTTTCTCATAATTCACAGTTATTTTTGCTCTATCTAGGAAGATCTGGGCCTTCAAGAAGCCACCTATGAGCTGTGTTACAATGCTGCTTGTGCTTTGGTTGGGCAAGGCAGGCTGAATGAGGCAATGAAAAGCCTACAGAAAGCAGAAGGTAATGATTGGTAAATTGAATTTGTCCTTTCCTTATAAGCTTCCCCTCTGCTTTGTGGAAGGAAGCAGTGACCTGATTCCTCTAGAACAATGAAGTGGAGAAAATATAGAAAGGGAAGATTGTTGTCTCCCTAAATTCAACCTAGGAATCTATTAATGCCTCAGCTACCCATAAGCCGATAAAATATATTAAGGGCAAACTGGGTATTAGATATGGAGAATGACTACATGATGCTGTAAGATTACAGGGTGCTAGGTTAATATATAAATATTGTCTGTGTTTGCATGCAGTGATATGCTAGATCCCTGGCTTATTGTGAACAAGCTGCATGCTGGTGCATGCAGCCCATTCTTTCTGGCTCTGCTCCTCCCGCTAGCAGAACTGCGAAACAAACTAGGAATGGTTCCTTACAAGCTAGAATTGCAAGCCAGGCTATTTCTTGGCTTACGCTTTCTGGTTTGAATGACATGCTAAAGAAAGCTTTCCTGGATTGTTTAGTAGTCTTAGTAGCAGGGCTTTGCCACATAGCTGATTAAGCCAGGATTCTCTGAAATTCTGGCTTATTGTTGCATATGAACATGGCCATTGTCTTAAAAATCATTGTGTGTTGTTCCATGAAAAATTTGCACTTGAATTTTACTACTTTGTACATTTTCTTTTTTTGTAAAATGGGTATATTTTTTTAATTTTAAAAGATATTTTGAAATGCCATTATCTTTGCACTTGTGTGATGCAAGTGAGGCTAATATAGGCATATATTAATCACTGGTGGAATCTCATGATTTGTGGCTCTTATCTATGCCAAAATTAATTTGTCACACTTTCCCTGTAGATTTGTGTCGTCAGTCTCTCTCAGAAGACTCAGTAAGTTGCTATTCTTACACCGAGAAATGTACTACTTGTGCTAAATAAATGTGAATATTTGCAATATATGTGTATGCTAATTGTATAAATCCACTTGGGTTATGTTATGTCTGTCTGTTTTGCCCTCATATTGCTAAAGTTCAGGTGCTATAAATTAGCACTTTTTGCCTTGTACATCTATAAATATTAGTGTGCCTCCTTCACATGAATGCCTTCACCAAAAATGTGACTGTAGAGAATCAAATGTAGAACTTTTATTGCCTGCTTAAAGCCAAAAAAAGTATTTAAATATTGAAATTTGCATTGGGTATTGGTGTAGTCACTGTGAAGCACTTTTAATTCTGATTGCAATGGGTAAGATACAAGTGCTTGTATTACACTGTCATTGAGATAAATGGGTTCAGCAGTGCAATCTTATGCATATTTACTCAGAAGTAAGCCCAACTGTGTTCAGTGGGACTTCCTAGTAAGTGTGTTAGTTACCAATCAGTATACTGGCAGTTATTGATTTGTAGCTAAACTATAACTGGTGCTTTTTAACTGCAAATTGAAAAATTACTTTAAAATGTTGTCCTTTAGGATGTGACCGAAGAAGACATAGCGGCTGAACTGGCCGTTATTCATGGTCAGATGGCTTACATTTTGCAGCTCCAAGGTCACACAGAGGAAGCTCTGCAACTTTACAATCAGATAATCAAACTGAAGTAAGTGTCTCCCTAAACTGTGGTGGTGATCTTAGCATCTTTTAAAAAGAACAGAAATTTACAAAAGTGAATATATCCTGTTCTCTACAGGCCAACAGATGTGGGATTGCTTGCTGTCATTGCCAATAACATCATTACCATTAACAAGGTATAGAATTATTCTGGTAATTCCTCACCTGTATTTGTAATCCGACATCTATACCACACACCACCTTTGTAAACATTTGCACCACACTTATTATTATTATTGTTAATTAAATTTATTAATCGCCCATCTGGCTGGTCACCCAGCCACTCTGGGCGATGGACAGCATATAATAATACAGTTTAAAACAATAAAATTCTACAATAAAAATGTTTTCTAAAATACCCTAACCCACCCCAACTGCCTGCCTCAACAACCACGTTTTTAATGCACGGTGGAAGCTCATTAAAGAGGGGGTATGTTGGAGGGAGTTCCACAGAGTGGGGGCCACCACAGAAAAGGCCCTCTCCCTCATCCCCACCAGTCTAGCTGTCCTGGCTGATGGGACAGAGAGAAGGCCATCCGAGGCTGTTCTTGTTAAACGGCCTGTCTGGTGTTGCTGGAGGCGCTCCTTAAGATAGGCTGGAGTGTGGTATGTAAAGATTGTAGCAAAGGAGAAATGTCACGTCCATATTGATGGAGCAATGCATCTTGTGTTGTTGCCTTCCTCAGGACCAAAATGTATTTGACTCAAAGAAAAAGGTGAAGCTAACCAGTGCAGAAGGTGTTGAGCATAAACTCTCCAAGAAACAGCTCCAAGCAATAGAATTTAATAAAGCTTTGCTGGCTATGTACACCAACCAGGTAATGTTATCCTAGTTTAACATGGTCTGTCTAACCCTAGAGCCAAGCTGCTCATTTCACGATGTACAGTCCTAAATGTCAAGCACATAGAAAACTAGTACATTAAGGGAAGGCTAGGCAAGAACTCTTATCCCTGGCAGGCAAGTATTTCACAGCAGGGAGCTTGTGACATAAGGGAGCATTCACTCATGAGATCCACCCACCCCAATTCTGAAGTGATACAATCCTAGGAGGGTTGTAGGATATGATTCTCTTAAGCATGTAGATCAACCCTTAGTTAAACACTGTAAATCTAGATCATCGTGATCATACAGGTCCTTAGTCTTACAGATTTCTCAGTGTGGTTCCACAAACTTGGCAAGCTTCAGCTAATGTTTAAGAGAAGTTTTTATTTGGGACCTGTTTGGCCTTTGAGTTCAGCAAAATATGTGGGTGTTCTGAGAGGTTGCAGCAATTTTCCACATACAGCCAGAGCGGTGATATTTCTGTTTCCAAAATGTTCTTGTATGTCTGTTCCCAAAGGGCTGGCTCATACAATCACTGTGGGTTAAATAAGCCATGGTGAGTTGTTTAACCTGTGGCGCATGCTAGGTGCTATTTGCCTAATCACCTGGGCGCAGCTTGTTGTGTTGTCCGAACCCGGGCAGCATGGCTTGTTGGCCCATGGGTTATTTGAGGGTTGTTTCCCCCTCCAGCAAGCTATGCCACTCAGGTTAGGACGACACGACAAGCTGCACCCTAGCTGATGATGAGGCAAACTGTACCTGGCATGTGCCACGGCTTAAATAAGCCCCTGTGTCTTGTTTAACCCACGATGATCGTGCAAACCAGAACAAGGAATTCTAAGTTTTCTGGTAATCGGTCTCTATATCATTTAAGGAAAATAGACGTGATCTCAGCCTAAAAACGGTAACTTCTCTTATGCTATTGCATTCCCTTTTGTGGGGCTATGTGCATCAGTTCTTTTTGCCTATTGGCTGTCGAACATTTTACCTCCAGGGAGTCCTTTCCACATTGACTTATCTTCCAGAGGATCTCTGATCATCTACCATGGAATTCCTGTGCATTACAGAAAGTTCTGGGGCAACGTGTAGGGCACACACTTAGGCCACCCTGCTAGGCCACACCATCGACCACTGTGAACTGAATGTGTTCTCCAGAAGGCACCCAATACTTCCCTGCAACTGTACCGTGTAGGGCAGGTATATTGAACCTCTTTCAGCCTGAAGGCCAAATTCCATTTCGGGGAACCTCTCAGGGGCTTCCACTTGTGAACTGGGCCAAAGGCAAAAGGGGCGGGGCTAAAATATCCAAAATGCCAGCATATTGCAGCTTAAAACTCTTAATGCCATGAACCTAATCTTAAGGAGAGGCATTTCAACCTTTTAGAATGGGGGAAAAACTGCACAAGAGCCAGGAAACCACCACACAATTGGTGGTCAAGGGAACGTGGTATAGCTGTCTGGGAACCCCAGAGGGCTAGACTGGGAACTCTGGAAAGGCTGGACTTGGCCCCTGGGCCCAGGATTCTGCACCCGTTGTAGGGGAAGTCCAGTAGTGGTGAGACAGCTGCCTTTCAGGAAAGCTTGTTTGCCATAACTAACCTTCTCATTGAGGAATTCCTGCTTTGCTTCCAAAGAACCCCAGGGTTCTCTGGAGCACAGTTTGAAAGCCCTTGCTGTAGTTAGTACAGTGTTCGAAGATAATTGTGATTACAACAGGGGTGATATGTGGTAGTTCTTAAAACTATAGCAAGTCCCCATAGAATTCACCAAATCCTTTGGTAGAATAGCTGTGCATATACTGTATCTGTGGGCTGTTCCTGAGCAGCGCAGGGAGTAGCTGCCACAAACTGGACCTGCTGTTCCTCTAATTTCAAGATGATCGTTTGTTGCCTGAACACTTCTATATCTTCCCCTCTTCCTGTAGAGTCTGTATTCCTAACTAGCTGTATTTCTTTCTCTTGTTCCTTAGGCAGATCAATGCCGCAAACTCTCATCAAGTTTACAGTCACAGAGTCCTGAGCACCTCCTCCCTGCGTTAATCCAGGCAGCTCAGTTGTGTCGAGAGAAACAATATGCCAAGGCAATAGAGCTCCTGCAGGTAGGCTTAGTTGGCTGCTGGAGGAAATAAGCAGCAGATTTCCTCAAAGGAGATGACAGAACTCTCAACCATCATTGTGCATCTGGATACCTTTCTTTAAAAACTGGATTCTGTTTGATCTCAATTATTTTCCTCTTATTTTTCACCGTAGCACTGTGAGTGCACATAGTTCTCCATTCTCTGTTTCGCTTCAGCCCTGTGCAGGCAGAGTTCCTAACCATGGTTAGCATGAACCATGTGTTGCTGCCTTAGTCCAGAAGGTCCAATGCAGACATAATGCTGTGGATCTCTCCTCCCTCCTTCTCCTGCTCAAATTCCTTTCTACCTTTCATCTCAAAGCTAAAGTATGGTGCAGTGCTATTTCTGCAGTGGCTTTTAAACCCCCCCGTTAGCTTTATTTAATGTACTTAGAAGCAAACTTACAAACTGGACCAACCAGGGTTGGCAATAATGCCAGTGTAGATGTTGCACTTTGGTTATCCTAAAAAATCAGTGGTGGGTGGAGTGGAGTTTGAGAGTGACAGTCAGAGGAAAGAAAGGAATGGAGTGCATGAACCTGCAAAGCAGTCAGAGTCATAGTTAGCAGGTCGGGCAGTGTTTGCAACCGGCCAAGAATGATGCTTAACCATAGTTAAACTTTGTCTGCATAGGGCTGTTGTCAACGGGCCTTTCAGGTCTTTAATTGCGTTGTAAAAGTGTTTCACTTGAATGGACACATCGTTGGAGTGTGTCCCCATGGGTTTGTTACAAGGACGTCAGGTGACATAAGATTCCATAAGGCAATGGTTATTCAGTGTAAGGTTCCTGTTCTGTAAATTATGAAGCTGATCCTGCTTGAAAGCCTCCTAATTTGTGTTCCTGTTTCTGACTCCCAGGAGTTTGCTGATCAGCACCCTGAGAAAGCAGTGGAGATTAAGCTGACCATGGCACAGTTGAAAGTTGCTCAAGGTACTGTAGGCTAGCTGCCTTTGGAAATAAACGTAATGTACATTCAACAGTTTTATGCTGTTTCCACATAATTAGTACTTCTACCATGCTCATTCTTTATTTTTTCTCAAAAGGAGACAGCCTGTTGGGAGATGCTTAGATTAAAGGCAGGGAGGTGCATACTCTGTACTAAAAAAATTAAAATTCCACATCAAGAAAATCTGAATTCTTTATCCTATATAAAGACATTTGTATAATCCTCAATTTTTATAGTACTGCCATTTTAATAGTTTGCATAATTCTGGTTTTGCTAATCATGGGAAAGGATAAGGAACTATACCAGACATGAATGTGTGACTAATGGAATTCTTATTCAGCTATCCCTTGGGCTTCTGAGACTTCAGGTGTTGCCCACATGCTTTCAAGCATATTTTTGTAATCATAAGGGCTAGGGACTTGTTTTTTGTTTTGTTTTTAAATGAAGGCTGAGATTCTCAGGAAGCTGACTCCTGCAGAATTGTGGGATATACACAGCCCTGCTTGAAGGTTTCTATAATCCCTGCCCTTCCCTCCCTGTCCAACAGAAAAGAGGGGTTCTTAGATGGGGTAAGTGATGCCCTAATAGGGGGCTGGAGAAAATTACTGATAACTGTGCTTCTTGTTCTCTCTCAAAGGCAGTGTCACCAAAGCATGCATGATCCTGAGGACTATAGAAGAGCTAAGGCACAAGCCAGGCATGGTGAGTTGCAGCTAAATCTAAATACATGCAGAGCTTTATGCCTCCTTTTGATACTTTCCCCCCAATAGCTTATGCTTCTCCTGTGCCATTCTGACCTTGGTTTTGCCTTATGGTTAGACTACAAATAGCTCAGTTACATTCATATTTGTCTAGGTGGCTTGTACTCAAGTTTGGTTTGGTCTCTTGGTCAGTAATATCCTGATCCACAGAACTTAGCAGTAACAGACTTCTTGGGTTCTCTAGTCTGCACACGCTAGAGGTGCGTTAAACCAAGAACAGGAAGATTTCTTTATCTGATAATCTAGCAGTGTTTGTGAGCTGGTCTGAAACAGAGTTGTAAATAACCAAAATTCTGCACCAGGATATCCCAAATATTGTGATCTTGTATACATTGTTTTGACAACTTGCTTCATTTCTAGCTTGCGTGAACACTCCAAGGTTGCCCCCCCCCCCCAATTATGGAACCATTTTATTGTGGATTTTTAAGAGAATGGGATCTTTTAACATAATTTAACTTCTGAAATACAGGGTGGGTTACATTATGAATGCCAAGCCTATGTTCACATCTTAACTTTGAAGCTGCTTTGAATATATTAGTTACAAATGCCTTTCAAACAATGGCTAATAACTGGTGGCTTCTGATAGTACAAGTCAGCACAGGTTCTCTGCTGCAATGGCATCTTGGCATGATCTTCTTAGCAGCAGCTTAAAAAAAGAAAATGTTTCATTTCAAGGCACCACAAAAAATTGAGTCAGTGTGCAAAATATTCTTTTAGAAAGTATTCTGAGGAAATGAAGACATAAAAATAAAATTTTTAGGCAAATCTAATAGCTATGCTATTAATATAGTCTGTATTAAAGCATCAAGATTCAGCATGTTGCTTTTGAAGATTATTTTCTCTTGAATAATACAGCTCCTTTGCTGGTCTCAGTCATGAGCAGTAGCATCTTATGCCATCTAGTGTTAAGAGAATGGACTCTGCAATCGGAAGTCAAAATCTCACTTCAGCTATGAACTCTGAGCAGGCCCCATGTCAGGGGTTGGTATGGTGGGACAGCTGCCAAAGACCCATGGGCACAGAAGGGCCCATCCCTGACTATGTCAACCCCTAAGATGGCAGGCACAAAGCAAGAGCCACTCATCCCAATGAAAAGTTTCCCCAGGGCTGGGGGACAGGCAGCTGCATTCTTGAATGGGAGGCAAGATGGTGCTTGGCTCCACTTTGTGCCTGCCCGTTGCCTGCCTGCCTCTTCTTCCACAGTTGATTTGCCCCCCTCTTCCTCCACCACCATTTCACCCGCCGCCTCCCCCTCCCCGTTCTCTACTTCCACCATTTCACCTGCCTCTCCCCCACACCACTGCTCGCCCTGCCACCTCCACCATTTCACATGCCGTGCCTGCCTGCTGCCTCCCCCTCCTCCCCACCAAGTTTCCTGGTGGGGTAGTAGCACTTTTAAATGGGAGCAAAGTTGTTCAGCTCTGCTACTGCTGTCCGCCGTTTTAAGATTACCTCAAATGCAATGCCGGGCATGTCGCTGTTGGCTTTGCATTTGGGATGATTTTGAGACAGCTAACAGGAACTGCAGAGAGGCACACTGCCAGGTAGCTTGGGAGTGGGGAGGGGGAGTAGGAAGCAGGAAGCGGGCAAGCAGGCGAAATGGTGGTGGGCAGAGGTGGCGGAGGCAGGCAGAACGGAGAACTAAAAGTTCCGAAAGCAATATACAGCGTAATCATCAAACCATATAATATCTCATGTTTATTGCTTCTAGCCATAGGCCATTGCAGAAAAACAAAACACAAAGACTTCCATCAGCATAATACACAAATACAAACAAAAGGAGAAAAATTACACATTTCATTTAAAGCCATTCACATTTAGAAATACAACTTAAAAACTTCACATTTTGGATGCACCTTGAATCTTACTAAAATTACTCACAAAGTCTGACAGTGAAATCACCACCAATAAAAACACTGAGATAAAAATAAGATAAAATTACACTTGCAGTTTGCAATAAAATTACACTTAAACTTGCTCAAGTTTAAAATAGACCTTGAAACTTACTAAAGTCCCTCACAAAGTTAGCCCTATCAGATCACTGAATCCCCCTTACAGTCTACTGCCATCTCA
This sequence comes from Heloderma suspectum, assembly GCF_057233095.1. Lineage (NCBI taxonomy): Eukaryota > Metazoa > Chordata > Lepidosauria > Squamata > Helodermatidae > Heloderma > Heloderma suspectum. The sequence goes on from NC_139459.1 coordinate 141,274,003, forward strand.
TTCAAAGTTCTCGCTCTAATTTTCTTTGCTGTAGTCACATCTAATGCCATTGGATAAGAGATGTAGCCCTGCTCTATATAATATAATTAGGCATAAGTACAGCTAACAATCAATTTCTAAAAGCAGCAACAAAGAACACTAATGCAACAAACATTTACCAGCAAAACAAAAAGCAAAAACCTTACACCAGCAAGGATAAAAGTTTTTATACGCTGAAACTTGCAGCAGTAAAACTAGGTGCTACGCATTAAAAGCCCATCAGAATAAAAGTGTCTTCCATTTTTAGTGAAAGACACACAAAGAGGGAGCCAGACAAATTTCAATTGAGAGAGCATTTCACAGTAGCAGTTACCACCACAAAGAATTCCCTGTCTCTGCTGCTCTGTTACCAAATCTCCAGAGATGGCACCAAGTCCTTGACAGTGGGTGACATCCTATCTTGTGCAAGCAAACCTCTCCTCACGCAATGGGATTTCCCCTCCCTCTCCTCTCCTTTGCCCTGCATTCCCTACACGTCCCCCAGATCTGCTCCAAAGGATTTTCCAGAGCAGATTTTGGGGGTACATAGGGGGAGGGGGAATGTGTTCCAGCAATGGTGTTCCACTGGTAGATGGACACCATTGGATTTTACCAGTGATCTTAATTCCTGGGCAGGAATTGCTGTATGGGAGCAAGTGGTCCGTAAGATGTGATACTTACGTAAAGTGTGGTTGTAAGAATATTGAGAAAACGTAAGCCGAATGCTTGAGCACTGAGAAAAATATCAGGCCTGTTAGCACATCATGGTGGCAAACTGTGGATTAATTGACCCACGATTTGCGGGGGTAAGCAAGCCACTTCTGGTTTTAAGCCTCGTTTGTAAGTTGTTAGTGTGATGGCTGAACCCTAACACCCTGGGCCATTTATGAGTTAAACAATCCAGAGTTAACCCCAGAACAAATCACAAGTGAACCCTGAGTTGTTTAACCCATGAACAACCAGACTGTCCAGGTTTAGATGTTGGATTGGGTTGGATCCATGTTTTGTCACACTTAGAATAGAACCATTTAAGTCAATGGTTACTATTGGTTAAGTCAATGGTTAGTGGTTAAGTCAATGGTTACTTCAGTTAGTTGTTACTAAATCTGGATCCAACCCATTATTTGTTTGCAGGAACAAAGTATGTAATAATAAGGTTGGTTCTTCTTTTTATAAAACGTATATTCTTCCTTTTCTAGTAGTACTCAAAGCTACTTCATCTCCTAAGTACTGCCACTTGATTCCATTACTTTTGGATGTTGCACATGCGATACTCTGTAAAATAGTAAAAAAAAAAAAAGTTAATTGCTTCATCAGTGTTATTGTTTTTTAAAAATGGCTTATGAGATTCAATTTACAATAATAAAGTTACCATTAAAATTTTAAAAATGGTTTCACTATCATACTTCCTGGTTCCAGCATTTATTATTCTATAAATGTATCTTCTTGTTATCCATTTCTGAATGTAATGATGATCTGAATGTTACAGGTGTCAGCATTGGTGACTATGTACAGTCATGAAGAAGATATTGATAGTGCCATAGAGGTCTTGGCACAAGCTATTGAATGGTATCAAGAATTCCAGGCAAGTATTAGAGTGCTGATACGTTGGAAGCAGACAAGCTGTGAGTGAAGGATTTGTTTTCAGCTTCCATTATTTCCCCCACCCTCCAAAAACCAGAATAGTAGTAATCAAAGGGGAAACAGAAATAGTCCCATGTTCAGTACATCATTCTGTATCTTATAATTTAAAAGAGCATTTATAATCCTCTGAATCTGCCGATGTCGTGCATTCTTAAATAGTCTAGTAACAATAATTCCCAAATTGGGAACCATGGGGGAACTGCTACTGTGCTGCAAGAAAGACTAAATGAAAGAGTGAATGAACATCTCCCATGAGCCCGAAGTACCCACACACAAAAGAGGCTGCCTGTTGCATCTCTGCATGATGTACTATTCTGGTCTTGTCTCCTCTCAATCACCCTTCACTGAGTAATATGTGGTAATTATGCCACATACCTACAGTGCATGTCATCTGGATAATTAAATTGCTCCTAAGACAGCGACATCAGAATTACCAGCCCTCAGTGCGGTGCACACGGAAATACAGAGGGAGGGTTCCTCTAGTGTGGGATAGTTTATATTGTTTTATCCTGTGCTTTTTGGTTTTAATTTTTGTGAACCACCCAGAGAGCTTCAGCTATTAGGCGGTATAAAAAATAAACAGTCTTACTTTTATACACTGTAATGTAGACCTTTGTGTTTGTGTGAGGTGAAATGTGCCTCCAGTTTTAATTGAAGAAAAATGCATGCCCCAGGTATCAAAAGTCTGTGAAGTGCTGTTCTGTAGCCTAGAATTATCCTGATTGTATCCACAGCTTGGTGGAGGACTCTGTTGGAGAAGAAATGTGAACTGATTTTCTGACAGCTATGAGATGGTGTTACGGAACATTTCCCCCCTCCTCTTTTTTTGGCCCAGACCTGGCGAAGAAGACGGTGGCTGGAGAGGAACAGAGAGTAGTGACAATGAGGAAGGTTTAGAATCTCTGCAGAACAAAATCCTTGTCCTTGCTGGATTATAAGATTTCTTGAGCAGTACCATCTGCCTTAGACATTAGTACAACAGCCCACCTACAACAGCCTTGTCTTGGAACATGAGGATTAGAAACCATAGGTTTTTTGCATATAACAATGTATTCTGCCTTTCAAAGCCCATGCCAACTCAAGGCAACTTGTTGTTGTTGTTCAGTCATTAGGTCATATCTGACTCTTCGTGACCCCATGGACCATAGCACGCCAGGCCTTCCTGTCCTCCACTCTCTCCCGGAGTGTGCTCAAGTTCATATTCATTGCATCGGTGATGCTATCTAGTCATCTCATCCTCTGCCGTCCCCTTCTCCTTTTGCCTTCAATCTTTCCCAGCATCAGGGTCTTTTCCAGTGAGTTTTCTCTTCGCATTAGGTGGCCAAAATATTTGAGCTTCAGCTTCAGTATCTGTCCCTCCAATGAACACTCAGGGTTGATTTCCTTTAGGATTGACTGATTTGACCTCCTTGCAGTCCAGGGGACTCGTAAGAGTCTTCTCCAGCACCACAGTTTGAAAGCATCAATTCTTTGGCGCTCAGCCTTCCTTATAGTCCAGCTCTCACAGCCATACGTTGCTACTGGGAAAACCATAGCTTTGATTAGACGGACCTTTGTCGGCAAGGTGATGTCTCTGCTTCTTACTATGCTGTCTAGGTTTGCCACAGCTTTCCTCCCAAGGAGCAAGCGTCTTTTAATTTCATGGCTACAGTCACCGTCTGCGGTGATCTTGGAGCCCAAAAAAATAAAATCTGTCACTGCTTCCATTTCTTCCCCTTCTATATGCCAGGAAGTGATGGGGCCAGATGCCATGATCTTCGTTTTTTTAATGTTGAGTTTCAAACCAGCTTTTGCACTCTCCACTTTCACCCTCAACAAGAGGCTCTTTAGGTCCCCTTCGCTTTCTGCCATTAGGGTGGTATCGTCTGCGTATCTGAGGTTGTTGATAATTCTCCCGGCAATCTTAATTCTGACCTGTGATTCATCCAACCTGGCGTTTCTCATGATGTACTCTGCATATAAGTTAAATAAGCAGGGCGACAATATACAGCCTCGTCGTACTCCTTTCCCAATTTTGAACCAATCGGTTCTTCCATGTCCGGTTCTTACTATTGCTTCTTGACCCTCGTACAGGTTACTCAGGAGACAGGTAAGGTGGTCTGGTGCTCCCATCTCTTTAAGAATTTGCCACAGTTTGTTGTGATCCACACAATCAAAGGCTTTAGCGTAGTCAATGAAGCAGAAATAGACCTTTTTCTGGAATTCTCTTGCTTTCTCCATGATCCAGCGAATCTTGGCGATTTGAACTCTAGTTCCTCTGCCTCTTCAAAATGCAGCTTGTACTTCCAGTAGTTCTCGGTTCACAAACTGCTGAAGCCTAGCTTGTAGGATTTTGAGCATCACCTTGCTGGCATGTGAAATGAGCGCAATTGTACGGTAGTTTGAGCACTCTTTGGCATTGCCCTTCTTTGGAAATGGAATGTAAACTGACCTTTTCCAGTCTTGTGGCCACTGTTGGGTGTTCCAAATTTGTTGGCATATTGAGTGCAGCACCTTAACAGCATCATCTTTTAGGATTTTAAATAGCTCAGCTGGAATACTGTCATCTCCGCCAGCTTTGTTGTTAGTAATGCTTCCTAAGGCCCACTTGACTTCACTCTCTAGGATGTCCGGCTCAGGTTCAGTGACCGCACTATCACGGCTATCAGGGACATTCAGATCTTTCCTGTAGAGTTCTTCTGTGTATTCTTGCCACCTCTTCTTAATCTCATCTGCTTCTGTTAGGTCCCTGCCTTCTTTGTCCTTTATCATGCCCGTCTTTGCACAAAACGTTCCCTTGAGATCTCCAATTTTCTTAAAAAGATCTCTAGTCTTTCCCATTCTATTGTTTTCCTCAATTTCTTTGCATTGTTCATTTAAGAAGGCTTTCTTGTCTCTCCTTGCTATTCTCTGGAAATCTGCATTCAGTTGGATATATCTTCCCGTTTCTCCCTTGCTTTTCGCTTCCCATCTTTCCTCAGCTACTTGTAAAGCCTCATCAGACAGCCACTTTGCTTTCTTGCATTTCTTTTTCTTTGGGATGGATTGAGTTGCTGCCTCCTGAACAATGTTACAGACCTCTGTCCATAGTTCCTCAGGCACTCTGTCTATCAGGTCTAATCCCTTAAATCTATTTGTCACCTCCACTGTATATTCATAAGGGATATGATTTAGGTCATACCTGAATGGTTTAGTGGTTTCCCTACGTTCTTCAATTTAAGCCAAAATTCTGCGATAAGAAGCTCATGATCTGAGCCACAGTCAGCTCCAGGTCTTGTTTTTACTGACTGTATAGAGCTTCTCCATCTTTGGCTGCAAAGGACATAATCAATCTGATTTCGATATTGACCATCTGGTGATGTCCATGTGTAGAGTCGCCTCTTGTGCTGTTGGAAAAGCGTGTTTGCTATGATCAGCGTGTTCTCTTGGCAAAACTCTATTAGCCTTTGTCCTGCTTCATTTTGTACACCAAGACCATGCTTGCCTGTTATCCCAGTGACTTCTTGACTTCCTACTTTAGCGTTCCAATCCCCTATGATGAAGAGGACATCTTTTTTTGGTGTTAGTTCTAGAAGGTGTTGTAGGTCTTCATAGAACCGATCAACCTCAGCTTCTTCGGCCTCAGTGGTTGGGGCATAGACTTGAATTACTGTGATGTTGAATGGTTTGCCTTGGATTCGTCCTGAGATCATTCTATCGTTTTTGAGATTGTACCCCAGTACTGCTTTTCCCACCCTTTTATTGACTATGAGTGCTGCTCCGTTTCTGCTAAGGGATTCTTGCCCCCAGTAGTAGATATGATGGTCACCTGAATTAAATTTGCCCATGCTTGTCCATTTTAGTTCACTGATTCCCAAGATGTCGATGTTCAGTCTTGCCATCGGATTTTCTTTTCACCACCAGACACATCTACAGCTGAGTGTCCTTTCGGCTTTGGCCCAGCCGCTTCACTCTTTCTGGCGCTACTTGGAAATTCCCTCTGCTCTTCCCCAGTAGTATATTGGACACCTTCCGACCTGAGGGGCTCATCTTCCGGCATCATATCTTTTAGCCTTGTGATACGTTCCATGGGGTTTTCTTGGCAGGAATACTGGAGTGAGTTGCCATTTCCTTCTCCGGTGGACCACATTTTGTCAGAACTCTCCGCCATGACCTTTCCTTGTTGGGTGGCCCTGCACGGCATAGCTTATGGCTTCACTGAGTTACGCAAGCCCCTTTGCCACAACAAGGCAGTGATCCATGAAGGGGCAAGGCAACTTACAAGAAGCTAAATAAAACAAGTATAACACAAAAGTCTTTTTAAAGGCTATATTCTGAGGTTTATGGTGTGATTGCAGCTTTGCAGCTCAGACATAGACTTACAGAGATTCCTGAACTCTGAAGGCTCCAAGCATGAATCAGTCTCTTCAGCCATGTAAAAGGATGGTCACTCACATCAAGATGTTGGTTACTTTCAAAGTTAACTGTAAGCAAACATCATGTTTTTCAGCCAAAGTCTCCAGTTCATTTGTCACTAATCAGGGAAGCTGCCAACTTCAAGCTAAAGCACGGCCGGAAGAAGGAAGCCATCAGTGACCTGGAGGAGCTGTGGAAGTAAGTCCTTTCCTGAGAGTTGAAAAGTGAGTCCTGTGGGAAGAGAATTTAAGTGGGCTCACTAACTTCTGAAAGAGATTGCTGACAGTTACTTCAGTAGTATTCAGAAGTATCTCTCTGGAGGAAATATACTGAAAATAAGATAAAGCATATTAAAAGCAAAAAAAGTAATAGCTGGAATACTGAGCATTGTTTCAGATATGCTCCAGTTTTAGTGTAAATGTGGGGGCAGCTGGGTCAAAGAGTCACTCTCCCAGCTCTTCAGCCTGGCTAGACATCTTTTGAAAGATAAATCAAGGATTAGAATGCAAGGGGCTATTGGCGATCGGCATTGAAATACGTGGGTTTGGACCCATGTGTGTGTTGATACTTTGAGGCAACTTTAGAAGTAGTTCCCTCTAGCCTGCATTCAGATGTCCCAGACTGACTTTGATAGTGGTGTCTCCTTCCCATCCAGTGTGAAGAGACATCCATCATGGGTTAAGTCCTCCCACCGCCCAGGGCAGGCAAGGAACATGTGACCAGGCTTTTTGCCTTGGTCCTGGCCTCTGTGGCTCCTCCCAGCCAGTTTGTTCCTTGCCTCCAGCCGAGACAGAGTTTGTTCTAGTTTCTCCTTAAAACAAATTATCTACTCAGGCCTCTTATTGTCTTATTCTCTTTTGCTATTCTTTATCTCTACAAACCTTGGAGTTTGTCTTCTCTTCTTGCCCAGTTCTGTGCTTTAAAAAAAGAGAGTTTGTTTTTTTCCTTCTCTTGGCTTTTCCTTCTTTTGCTACAAGATGTCTCTAGCAAACATGTCCTCTCAAGGCAATGCCACAAGCCACCTGGTTCTCACCTACACCTTCAGCGATGCCTCAGAGGGACAACACTCCTGAGTCCTCCAGTTATATGTCTCTTCCCAACTTGGAATACTATTAGCTCTTACCAGTTCCACCGTGGAACTGCTGAGGACTGTCTCATTACATTTTCGCTCTCTCAAGGTGTCATTCCTGGTAGCTATAACATTGGCCAAAAGGGTCTCTGAACTAGCTGTACTTTCCATGAGGGATCACCTCTGTTCATTCAACAAGGACTCTGTCACTCTTCAGACAGACCTGTCAGGAGCGCCCTTGCTGCCTTCTGAAATCCTCAAGTAGCTCAGAATCAACATGCAGACAAAAGGGCTCTTTTCCAAGGCTTTATTTCCATTCAACCTAATGATGCTTACAGATGCTAATTGCCTTAGCCTAAAGAGGAAAATTTAAGAGGGAGCAGCCTACCAGGGGTTTTTAGCCATAGGGAGTCAGTTGGTCTCCGTTTGGAGGGAAAGGGTGGGAAGCCTCTGAACTTAAGGGCTAGGAGGAGAGAGTCCACCCCTTTCTCATGGGGCATCGGGGCGCACTGTTGTTGTCACGCCAAGTGGGCTGAGCACCTCCTCTTGGCGCCCGCAACCTCTCACTTGTCCCTGCGCTGGTGCCTCACGTCCAGAAGCTCCAGTTGTATCTCCCTCTCCCTGCCAGGGTCACTGTCACTCTCAGGAATGTGAGCAGGGAGGGACTCTCCCTCCAGCTGCGCCTCTGAAGAGCGAGCGGGTTCCTCTTCCATGGTTTCGATCTCTTCCTCAGAATCAGAACTGCTTTGGGGGTCTATGGGCTCCAATCCAACCCTGACAGGACCCTTCTTTTGTTCACAAAATTAATATTGATTTTCACAGAACGCAGAAGCTGGTTCTCCCTTCCTTCTGCCCTAATCCTTCTCACCCCTCTAAGTGGGTGTGGTACACCCCAGATGTGAGGAGGGCCAGCAAAAACTACCCTAAAATAACTGAGGAACATTGACATTCTGATTCCCTGTTTGTTTGTTTCCATCCTCCTGCACTGAAAAAGCAGCCCTCCCTTACCACCCTCTGTAGGTGATTCAAGGCATGTATAATTATGGCCTATGAGTTTTAAACACTTCCTAAATCTGCACACGCCACAGCACACTCTACCAAGGCCTCAGAGGGTTTTTTGGCTATCGCTCCTTTAGTGGAGATCTGCAGATCAGCTACCCGGTCCTCACATCACACATTTGTTAGGTGTTATAAACTGAACAAATATGCTTAGGCTGAAACAGCCTTCAGACATAGAGTATTATAACACATTCTCTCAAATTTAGGTTCAGCCTGCTTTGGGGCCCACCCTATGGGAATAGTAGCTTTTGTACATCCCATGATGGTTGTCTCCTTGCACCAGATGGGAATGGAAAGTTGGGTACTTATTGTGAAGTTCCATTCCCATTCAGTGCACAGGAGATATCCATAACACACCCTGTGGCAGGCTGAGTACTCTCAATAATTACTTTTTTCCCCCCGAAGGGAGTGTTCCAATCTATAAGAGATGGGGGTTTTGTTCTGTCTCTTTGGTTGTCTCTACATTTTCTTCCTCCTTTGTTTCTGGCTCTTCAATCACTACTCTGTCTAAAAGCTCGGTTAGAAAAGAACTTGCTGGGAGGAGCCACAGAGGCCAGGATGAAGGCAAAAAGCCTGGTCACGTGTTCCTTGCCTGTCCTGGGCAGTGGGAGGAGTTAACCCATGATGGATGTCTCCTGCACACTAAATCGGAATGGAACTTCACGGTTAGTGCCCAACTTTTCACTCTGTGCCTTGGACAAACTGTTTTTCCCCAGCAAGAATCTATGTGAATGGGTGTTGCCCCAGTAAAACTAGGTGGTGCAGGAACACCCACAGAGTGAGTAACTTTCTCATTCCAGTTGGATTCTCTTTCTGTCTGTTCCCCCTGAGGATGGGTGGCTGAAGCAGCTCTGAACTGCAGCAGTTATTTTTTTTAAAAGTACAGAGAGCATATGCTTCTTGAAATACCGTTTGTGGCTTCCATGGGAGATGGAGGTGGGATGCCTTGTTTGGTTGCTAGCCTGCAGGAGGTCTTCCTCTAGTGTACAGCAGCGGGCTGTCTGCTTTCTCTAGAAGAGGCTGTATGACGTTGCACCTCTTTACTTTTGTAGACAAAATCCAGATGATGTCCATACCTTGGCCCAGCTCATCTCTGCATACTCTCTGGTTGATGGCGAGAAAGCAAAAGTGTATCCTTCATCATGTGGCTGAGGAAGATGGGACTAGGAGGCATTCCTTGGCCACTCCCATGAAGTGTAGCATATTTACTATACTGATGCTTTTCACAGTTTCTACGTTTTGAAGTAAATGCCATATTGACTTAACTGCTGAAGAACTTAAGTGCCTGTCAGAATACTCTTGTGCATTGTAAAAGATTATAGGGCACGTTCTAGGACTCACACTTCATGCTGGATACTGGCTGAGCCTTTTGAGCCTCACAGTTGTCTCATAGGACACATGCTCAGTTCATACAACACACACGTCCAGCCATGTATTGCAAAGTAACATCAGCAGAAGTGGGTAAGTGACCTTGTCTTTCAACCTCAGGTTTCTACCACGCACAGATACATACTCCTGTTCTAGATTTTTGGTTCCTAAATGCCTTCAACAAGCCCCTCCCTTCCTTTTTAGAAGCTCAGACCTCATAGTCTGCCGTTCCACCCCAGAAGATAGATGGAAACCCATCACCCCATCCTACAATATTCCCTTCCTACACTCAAGTAATTCTTCAAGTTTCCTGCCTTCATGCTCTTTGTTTCTATCTGCTGATACTGTATCCTTGAAAATAATCCCTCTTTTTGTTCTTACTTACTTAATGCATGCATATCATTGTTCCTAAACGCCTCCCATACAATAGTCTCAGCAAACACTTGCCCTCCTCGGACACAATGTCTTTGAAAGTAGATGTGGATGCACTTGAAAACTCTCATGGGGCTACATATATTCGGAAGAAAGGAGGGAAACCTACAGCTGAGAGCCAGGAAAAAGAACAAGGGTAAAAGAGCTTTTTTTAAATGCTTCATCATCTCAAGCAATGTTGATCAGTAGAACTGAGTTCACTATCTTCCAGTTACAAATTGCCCTATCTTTTTCTCACTAACTCTAAAACAGAACCCTAAAAACTCTTCCCTTGGAATCCATTAGCTCTGTTCTTTCTGTTGCTTCTCATCTCAAGCAGGTTCATATGTGTTCATTGTTGGGTGTGTTTTTTTTAGCCAAGGGGATATCAAGAAGAAGAAGAAGAAGAAGAAGGGTAAGTGCCTTGTTGGCATTACCTGACGTTGCTTTGGCATCAAAAACTGCTCTTGGGGGTATTGGCTAGGAGGATTTAAACCAGGGGTGGGGAGATACTTTAAGGTGGGCCAAACTGCCCCCTTGCTGGGTCCTCTGCAGGCCAGATGATGCCAGTGGGTGTGGCTGCAGACACTGATATCATGACCCCGCCCATTTGCCTTCCTCTGTGCTGGGAGCCCAGTGAAAGAGACTCAGTTGGCATTGGAGAAGGAACTCCTCCCAGGGCCAGCTGAGTCAGCTGCTGCCTCCACATGCCTCTTGCCATCCCCATCAGGGCCAGTGAGAGGAAGACTTGGCGAGTGCAGGGAGGAGTGTTGGTCGAGTCTCTAGCGTTGTTTGCGTCAGCATTCCCCCTTGATACTTATGGAAATAATGTGGGATTCATTCCCCTGTGCACCACTTGCCTTTCCAGTTGGAAGGGAATCCTTCCGTTATCTCGCATCTGTGATTTAAGATTCCTCCTGGGGACGGGACTTGGTTGCCAGCCTAGGGTAGAACGTTAAAAATTTAAGTTCAAATCAAGTTGATTTTTAGCAGGAGTTAGAAACTCCCGGGCATAGTGCAACATTAACAGTAGCATCCTTGGTGTAGGTCTTGTTTAGGGACAGTGTGGTTTTGAATACCACTTGCTGGAGGGAAACATCACAGAAGGCTGTTGCCTTCTTTTCCTGCCTCTGGGTTTCCCAGAAGTTTCTGGCTGACTACTGTTGGAGACAAGATGCTGGATCTGACCTAGCATGGCCTTTCCTATACATGTTGTAAACTTTTAATACGTCTCTTAAGCAAAACCAGTTCCCCATAAGCCAGTATTTAATCCTAGGTATAGTATGTTACATACTTGTAGCATACTTTATTGCTGAAAGGAAATTTTAAAAACAGTATTTGATGTGGCTTGCAGACAGTGGTTGAGTTGTCTGTCCCTGACCATAGGAATGATGTACAGCTTTGGACAGATAGTTTACCCGCAATGCAGCTGTTCTTAAATCAGCATGTGTAAATGACTGTCTTATGCTGAATACCACTTAGGAAAACTGCCAAAGAACTATGATCCTAAGATGACCCCTGATCCTGAACGCTGGCTTCCAATGCGGGAACGCTCCTACTATCGTGGGAGGAAGAAAGGCAAGAAGAAGGACCAGATTGGGAAAGGAACGCAGGGAGCAGTGACAGCAGCTTCCTCTGAATTGTGAGTAACTGAATCCAACCTGGCAGGCTTTGATTCCAGTCCTACCCGTGTCCCATGGCAAGTAATGAGGAATCAGAGGGAAGTAGCTACTTCCCTTTAAGAGACAGGTGGCTCTCATGTGCATTCTTGGGGAAGAGGCAGACCAACTGGCAGACTGGATGACGCTTCTAGCGGGATAGGTGAAGAAGGGGGACTCCTCTGTAGCTACCCATTCACAGTGGACTCGGAAAGGACAACAAATCTGGCTGAAGTTGTCACTGATACTTGACAGAGGGCATTATGTTGTAGGAGGGCGAAGGAGGGGAGAGCAGAAGCCAGCTCCTGCAAGGGATCCCCAGCTGCAGCTTGCCTTTACAGTAGTTGCTATAAGTTGTTCCCATAGCATTTAGTTTCCTACTACATGTCCCATCTGCAGGAGTTTTTGCAGATGTCCAAAAGGCTCCTGTGCCATATTAGGCTCTGGGTTCTTAAAAGTGGGAGGCAGGGTAGCCCTAAAAGCCCATGGACAATGCGTGTACTGAAAGCTGTTGACAATGCTTTACCGTGCCAGCACCACCTGTGCCCTGCTTGGGTGGGTGGGTGGTGGTGGTTAGAAGTCACCTAGGTGTGGCTTGTTCTTGACTGTTTCATCTTCAAACGCAAATAACCAGGGAAGTGAGGCAGGTGGGTTCACACACCCTTTTTGCAACTTCAGCACATGGGGAAACTGAAGGAAAACCATGATTTCAGAGCAAGTCCTTGTGGAATAACCCCAAGGCATGGACCTAGGAAGCAGGGTGCAAAAAGCCAGGCTTTGGGAACATTTTCAACTTGCGGATGGAAACATTTTTTGAGGTATAAATCTTCTATTCTAATGTCTCGTACATCTCTACTTCTGTCCATGTCTCTCTTTGCCTTCTGTTGAACCATTTTGCCAGAGCTGGGAGGGGAGGGTAAGTCAATAGCCTGTATTTTGGGAATGTGCAGTCTTCACCATGGGATGAGCCCCCAGCTGCCTCTTCACCCCAGGGAACTGCATAGGGGAATATCACTTTCTCCTGCTTTAGGGAGCCAGTGGCACCTTTGGGGACAATGGCCTACGTTACACTGATCACCCTAATCAAACACACCCCACACTAGGGAATAGGGCAAAGACTGCTACCTTTAGTTGACCTGAGAGCAAAGGGTCCATAATGAATGTGACATAGAAAAGTGACCAACAAACCATCACAACAACTTTCCCACCATTTGGTGGGCATTCTTTAATTTAGTCATAATATTTGTCAGTATTTTTATCAGGTATAAACATTCTGCATTGCTAAAGCCAAATTTGCCTGGGGGATGCTTTGAATTCAGGCACAGATTCTCAAAGACCAAAACTTACCAAACAGCTTCCTTCATGGATGGCATGCAGCTGTATGAATTTTAGTATTTGCAGAATACCAGTTAGCTGTGGCTCAGTCCTTAACCCAAGCCACTGCTTCTGTAGAGTTTTCCCGTAAAAACTAGAATCCATATATGATGTTTGTATCTTAGATAAAGGTTCTTCATGGCAAGCAGTAATGGGTGCGGGGTCTTTACAAGAAGAGGTTTAAACTTTTCTGGTTTGTTTGGTTGTTGTTGGCCGGAGAACAGAAAACATACTGTACATCTGAACTCTGACAACAATCCTACTTGTGTCTCCTTGTCTTCAGGGATGCTAGCAAGACTGCAAGCAGCCCACCTACATCCCCAAGACCTGGCACCATAACAGCAGTCCCGTCTGCATCAACAAGCAATATGATTCCACCACGGCACCAAAAGCCTGTTGGCGCAGCAGCAACAAAGAAGAAACAGCAGCAGAAGAAAAAGAAAGGTGGGAAAGGAGGCTGGTGATCATGGCAAGCAGGCTGTTTAAATGGAAACTGTCTGACAGCTGCAGATGCTAAGAGCCTAATAAAAGTCAAACAAAAGCAAAAGTGGATGTGACTTTTTTTAAAAAAATGTTCTCTCTCTATAGTGTTAAGGGGGATGTTCCTTCTGTTTTTACTATTTGTACCAGTGTCTATGGGTGGCATGACTGGGGAAGGCAATGGCAAACTACCCCGCTATAGTCTGCCATGAAAATGCCAGCGTAAGCAAGCATCCCTCTAGGGGTAAGTAATGACCCCGTGCTTGCACAGGAGGAACCTTTCCTTTCCTATGGGTAGTGGCATTATCATCTACCACCAGATCCACACCTTAAGGGAACATTTTTCAGTACTGCACTGGTAACTATGCCACTTGTTAAGTAGTGTTGTCCACTGATCAGCTAATCATTGTTGGTTGATTTGGTAAAAATTACATTTAATATTTTACATTTTACCAAACCTCAGTTCAGGTGTTTTTTGAGATACTGAAACCTTACAATTGAACACACACGGACCAAAGCTGCCACTTACTGTTAGAAGGAAACACCCATTCATTTCAATGGGTCTACTCTAAGTAGTACTTACGTTGGATTTTCCCCCTTGTGCCTGATACCTACCCATTTCAAAGAACTAGTAGCAATCTCAACAGAGTAAACTTTAGGGGCAACAGGTGGAAGTAAGATCTCTGGATAACCCAGTTCAGATCCTTAGCTGCTCTCCAAGTATGCAGTACTGATGTAACCATCAGCTCTGAGTGAAGGAAGGACCAGTCTCCTATCTGAGTGTGAGAGTTATGTGCACATGCTCATGGTTGATGCTACTGTGAGCTTTTTTCACCAGGTACATCTGTGCGGGAGGGTGTCTCTCTCTTGTGTCTGTGTGTGTGTGTGTGTGAGTGATGAGGTTTTCTAAGACCTGATTTGTGTTTAAACTTCCATTTATTTCAGGTATTGGCCAACAATGCTAGCGTACCTACTGTAGTATTTCATTTTTTGCAGAGCAAAAGCACAATGAATACCATCATTCTTGTTTTGCTTAAACGCACACAAAAAGTGAACATGTACCTTTGCTCTTATTTTACAAGCCCAGTTGGCTTTTCTGTTAAGCTGTTTGCTGCTCCCTACTTCGTTTGCAGGGAGAATCTTTCACAAAGCGTTTATAGATTTCATGTAATCCCTGCATATCAATGGTGTCTGTGTAAGTATAGCTGGACTTAAAACAATGCAAAGCAGGCTGCCTTCTGAGCTTCATTTGCTTCTGGTCATGCACTGTAAGCTCTGAAGATGATCCTATAAAAACTGCATGAAAGGGCAATAAACTTCACCCCAGGAATGTTGGCCCCTTTCAGTGTTCTCTGCATTGTCTTTGATTTCTGCCTACACATTGGTGTGAGTGCAGTTCTGCCAGCACATAACACAGACTGCAACTTACAATGTTCCATCTCCCCCGGCCCCGCACTCAAAATGTATAATTGTTGCAACTGTAGTACAGACTGGCTCTGTGCAGGGCCTAAGTGATCAAGAGATTTTTTTTTTTCTCTAGGAGACTAAGGATTGTTGCATCCACAGAGAAAGAATGGCTTGCATGCTGTCTCCCAAGTTCAAGGTCCTAACTTCTCTCCATATGTAGGATCTGCAAGTTATTTCCCCTTAGTGGAGTTCTGGTAGGGGAGAAAAACAGTTGACCTCTGATTAGCATATGTTTCTCACTTACTTTAGCCTCCTGGGCTGCTTTAGCAAACTGTTCCTTGAATTGTGCAAATACCCCTAGCACCTAGTGGTAAATATTGGATGTATCTTTATTAAAGCTGAACTGAATTTTCACATATACTCCAAATTCTGCAACTCATAATTTCAGTTAATATTTTTTATCTTGGATATTAAACTTCCCTCAAAATCATTTTCCTGATATATTTTTTTTTAACTTTGGCAGACCTCAGTCAAAATCTCAAGATGTCAGTTAAGATATTAAATACCACCACATACTACTCGCACATACTTGTCAGTATTAAATGGAGTTCAAATCCTTTTTAATGTTGAGGTGAGATACCAAATGCTCAAAAAATATTTGACACCAAAATTCAAAAGACAACTTTGGGGAACAAATCTCCTTCCGCTATAATCTTGACCTGGTCAGCTTCTTGCACAGGAACAACACTCAAGTAAACTGTGACCCTATTCAGCTTGTGTCTGTTCTGGCTTCTTTGCAAACTTCATTAATTTCTGTACCACCTAATGTATCCCTGTTCCTTTCCATAAATTAGAGTACCTGAGTTAAGAGCTGGTATTCTGCGTAGTGACCTAACAGAAGCAGATGAGATTAAGAAGAGGTGGAAAAAATACACAGAAGAACTATACAGGAAAGACCTTAATGTCCCTGATAGCCATGATAGTGCGGTCACTGAACTTGAGCCGGACATCCTAGAGAGTCAAGTCAAGTGGGCCTTAGGAAGCAATGCTAACAACAAAGCTAGCGGAGATGACAGTATTCCAGCTGAGCTATTTAAGATCCTAAAAGATGATGCTGTTAAGGTGCTGCACTCAATATGCCAACAAGTTTGGAACACCCAACAGTGGCCACAAGACTGGAAAAGGTCAGTTTACATTCCAATTCCAAAGAAGGGCAACGCCAAAGAGTGTTCAAACTACCGCACAATTGCGCTCATTTCACATGCCAGCAAGGTGATGCTCAAAATCCTACAAGCTAGGCTTCAGCAGTATGCAAACCGAGAACTACCGGAAGTACAAGCTGGGTTTCGAAGAGGCAGAGGTACTAGAGATCAAATCGCCAAGATTCGCTGGATCATGGAGAAAGCAAGAGAATTCCAGAAAAAGAGATGGGGGTACCAGACCAGGTGTCTCCTGAGAAACCTGTATGAAGGCCAAGAAGCAACAGTAAGAACCAGACATGGAACAACCTATTGGTTCAAAATTGGGAAAGGAGTATGACAAGGCTGCATATTGTCACCCTGCTTATTTAACTTCTATGCAGAGTACATCATGAGAAACGCCGGGTTGGATGAATCACAGGTCGGAATTAAGATTGCCGGGAGAATTATCAACAACCTCAGATATGCAGATGATACCACCCTAATGGCAGAAAGCAAAGAGGATCTAAAGAGCCTCTTGTTGAGGGTGAAAGAGGAGAGTGCAAAAGCTGGTTTGAAACTCAACATTAAAAAAACGAAGATCATGGCATCTGGCCCCATCACTTCCTGGCATATGGAAGGGGAAGAAATGGAAGCAGTGACAGATTTTACTTTCTTGGGCTCCAAGATCACTGCAGACGGTGACTGTAGCCATGAAATTAAAAGACGCTTGCTCCTTGGGAGGAAAGCTATGGCAAACCTAGACAGCATAGTGAGAAGCAGAGACATCACCTTGCCGACAAAGGTCCGTCTAAAAGCTATGGTTTTCCCAGTAGCAACGTATGGCTGTGAGAGCTGGACTATAAGGAAGGCTGAGCGCCAAAGAATTGATGCTTTCAAACTGTGGTGCTGGAGAAGACTCTTACGAGTCCCCTGGACTGCAAGGAGGTCAAATCAGTCCGTCCTAAAGGAAATCAACCCTGACTGCTCATTGGAAGGACAGACACTGAAGCTCCAATATTTTGGCCACCTAATGTGAAGAGAAAACTCCCTGGAAAAGACCCTGATGCTGGGAAAGATTGAAGGCAAAAGGAGAAGGGGACGGCAGAGGAGATGAGATGGCATCACCGGTGCGATGAATATGGACTTGAGCATGCTCCGGGAGAGAGCGCAGGACAGGAAGGCCTGGCGTGCTATGGTCCATGGCGTCATGAAGAGTCGGACATGACTGAATGACCGAACAACAAATTCTGTGTAGCAATATTCAGTACTGCTCCTGGCAAGTTCCACATAGAGGTGGCAGGAGGAGCAGTGGCATTTCATGCCACAATAACTCATTTCATCTCCCTTCCTGAAACCACAGCAAAGCGTTTGAGGAGGGGAGCTGTGTCCCTTTGTCTATGTGTCGCAGTGCATGACTTCATTTTCTATTGCATTGATATGGTGCCTTTCCTCCAAGGAGCCCAAGGTGGCGTACATAATCTTCCTCCTCTCCATTTTAGCCTCACAACCACCCTGTGAGGTAGGTTAGGCTATCAGTGGCTGGTCCCAGTCCAATACTCGACTAGATACCCCAAGTATAAACAAGAGACCTTTACCTATGGTTAGGAGCAAATGCCATGTGTCCTAGTTGTTCACTGAGCTCAGTAATAGAAGGGAGGAGAGGAGACTCTTACAAGGTCAAAAGTGATGTGTGCATAAGCAGAGGCTGTGTTCCTTGTCATTAGGGAAGTGATGGGCACTAGCCAGTAAGTGCCTCCACCGTAGATTCACCCTGCAACCACTGCCATAACCAGTGGAAAACACATGCATTTACAGTTGGGGGGAGGGGGAATCTTGCCCTGGAAGCATTTTTACCTGCCTTGTGAGGCAGGGAGCTGCGCTCTTAAACATGTTCAGAGGCGCTTTTCGCATGTTCCAATGCTGGAGCCTTGGAGTGCTGTGCGCTCGCTCGGGCTCGGGAAGCAGCCACCCTTCTGGGAGTCCATTTCATCGAGGCAGCTCTTTAATCCCATCGCAAGGGCGTTCTTTGCCGAAGCCAGAAAAGCGAAGGAGCGAGCAGCCGCACAGAACCGGGCTGCCGGCGCACGCCGCTTGCGCGGCGCCGAAGAGCGGCTGCCAGTGAAGTCGGCGGGGCGGGGCCTCATCCTACCCGCGTTTACTCCGAGCTAAGGCCCGCAGTCCTTAGCGGGGGCTACTCCTACGAAAGCGGGCCGAGGACCGCGCGAAGGCACTGAGGCGGCAGTCAGTGGGCCTCCGCGGCGCGCACGGCGAGGGTCGGGCTCCCCGGCACTCTTGCGCCGGGCGGAAGGGTGGAGAGGGGCGGAGCAGAGGGAAGGGCCGGGCGCGCGCGCGCAGCCGGCCGCCGCGGGGCGCCTTTGCCGGGGCGATGCCTCCAGCCGCGCCGGGCCGGCGGCGCGCGTTGCTGCGGGCGCGCCCTGAGCTCCTTCCTCCCCCGGGCCATGGCGGGCCGCCTGCGGCAGATCGCGCTCGTGGGCACCGCCGTGGCCGTCACTGGTGGGGTCGCCTACGCTGTTTGGAAGAACTATTTTTCGCCCCCGGTCCCTCTGGGGCCCGAGCAGCGGCGGCGGCCGCCCTTGCTCAGCGCGCAAGGAGGAGCCGTCTTAGGCTGCACAGGGCCGCCGCAGGGTCAGGTAAGGGGCGGCGGCTTGGCCGAGACCGCAACAATCCCACGCAGCCCGGTAACGGCGGGAGTTGATCCCTTCGGATCTGGGGCCCGGTCCCCACAAACGGCACATGAGGCGATATCCCTGCCTCTGGTTGCACCACTTTCAGACTGCAGGCGAGGACTCGCGTGATCGGATGCTTCTCCATCTCCCGGGGGGGGGGGGGGAGGGTTGTCCTGTACATAGAAAGCTAGCATACGAGGGAGAAACGGCGCCTGTTTCGTCTAATCTTCCGCTAGACATGTTATTTTTCTACGTATTCCATCACACGAGCTGCCACGTGCAGCCTGAAGTGTTACGCACCGAACAGAATTTTGCCATCTTGCGTTTGTGGGAACTATCTCTCAACTAGGATTCATTTTCAAGTAAATATGGATAGGGTGGATGGACCACTCTAAACAAAATGCAGTCTTAGAATGTATACATCCCCGTTTCCTTCCCTTTCTGGTTGGTGGTTATATTTTTATTTTATTGTCTGTAAAACATTTGTTGCTGTAATCTCTTCTCCCAAAATGGGGAGGGGAAGGTCAGGTCATGGTTTTGAAAGATTGTAATTTTGTTCAGGGGGGGTGGGGGACATCCTAGAGACCAGATCAACCCAGTGTATGTTTTCTGGGAAGTGTGGCAAAAGTTTCAGAAATTTGATAGCTCTCAGTCTAAAATTTGGTGCTGTGATTGAATCCATGGGAGTAACCCTTGAATTCACCAGAATTTACTGCTGAACTGTAACTGTAAGCATACTTTCTTGCAACTACTGCCAAGAAAAAAACAATCCTCATTTTTCTGCATGAAAGCTACTTCATATTTTACAAAATTATTACATGGTTACGCAAATCCCTGTGGAGATTGCCATGGTTCATTCTGTATATCAGGGGTCCCCAACCTTTTTTGACCTGTGGGCACATTTGGGAATTTGAGCAATTGCCGTGGGCGCCACCACAAAATGCTTCCCATGGAGGATGTGGCTAGTAACATACTGGCTCCCTTGGGGGCCTGGCTATTCAGAAGAGAGCTGGAGAGTGAGGGGAGAGAAATGGGCTGGGAGGGGGAAATAGCAAGGTTAAAGGGGAGAGCAAGGCTAGAGGCTGGGGAGGGGAGAAACAGTGCGATAAAGAGGTGGGGAGAGAAATAGTGAAGCTAGAGACTGGGAGGGAGGGGGAAGTGGCAAGGCTAGAGGGGGAGAGAAAGAGCAAGGCTAGAGGGGGAGAGAAAGAGCAAGGCTAGAGGGGGAGAGAAAGCAAGGAAAGGGGTTGCGGGGAGAAAAATGGTGAGGCTAGAGACTGGGAGTGGGGAGAGAGACAGAGTGTGTGCAAAGGGGAAAGGTCTGCGTGGGCAGAAGATTGACTGGAGCAAGAAATCACACTTTGCTTCTCTGCCTCCCTGCCAAACAGCTGATCTTCAGAAATAGGAAGGACTACACCTGGTACCTTAGCATTTTTCAAGGCTTTTATCTCTTTAAAAAAAAAACTTTTTTTGAAGGGGCAGGGAGTGAAGAGCTTCATGGGTGCCATTGGAGGTCCCTGCAGGCAACGTGTTGGAAACCCCTGCTGTAAACTGTTCTGGTGCGGTTTCCTATATGTAGCGCCAAAAGAGTAGCTGTGCAAGCACCCTGTAGTATGAAGTGAAGTGAGGCTATAAAGTGGGAACACAAAACAAACCCTGTTTTATGCATTAAACAGGCACTTGCCTTTGGCTCATAACAGTCACTTGAAACAACCAGGAATGGAAGCTTTTGTTAACCGATAGAATTGGTTATTATCAGGCCGGAATTGGTTGTTATCTGGCCATCAAGGTTACAAAAATGACTAACAAAGATATATACAAGATATCTTTGATACATACCTGCAATACCTGCAAAAAACACTGCAGTGTATCACCACCTCTAACAGGTGTGCCAGCCAAGCTGCCTGTTCCGTCGCCAGAATATTATCCTGAAACAAAGAATTCCATTTCCACCTCAGGTTCTGCTTATTCAGTGGGCACTTTACATTGTATAACTGCGGAGCATCTTGGGTTGGGTATTTTGTGTGAGTACCCTCCTTTTTGGCACAAAAAATACTTCTGCAAAACTCTGTTGCCCTGAGCATCTTGATACCTCCCCCTTGTTTCCCAGTAGCCCCATTTTGGCTACAGAGCTGGTGGCACTCACCACTTGCGTTTGCTACTAGAGTGAGCAGGCTGGTGGGCTAGTAAAAATACCTTTTAGCTAGTCCTTTTTGTGGCCTTACTTACAAGGCTGTTATAAACCCAACATTGGGCATATACACATGAAGGAAAACCCAGCCAGCGTTATAATACCTGCCTTAAGATTTTCCATACTCTCTTGATCCTTTTTAGTTATCTTCTGGTACTGAGATGCAAGTCTTGCACTCTATAGACTTCAAGGACACTTTGAGGCCAGGGCAGGATTAGACTAAAACCAGTAAGATGGAATCCTATTAATGCCAGAGTGGAAAGAGATTAGAATAGAAAGCCCCCTGGGGGTGGCTCTTCCACCTTTGTTTTACCTTGGCACCATTACATGAATCAATTCAGGGTGTTCTGAATGCAGAGTTGCCTTTGTGGTGAGTCATTTTCAGCAGTTTGCCCCTGTGCAGCTTGCCTGCTCATTCCCTATTCTTCCTTTGGCACCTAATGTTCTTACCACTGGATGAAAGAGCTGACCTAATGACACGAACTTCCGGAAGATTAAACTTAGTTTAGTAATTGAGTCACCAGGGGATTACCTAGTTAAGAGGTGCTGTCTCTCGTCTTAGAATGAAACCTCAAATCCTTCTGTGCCACCTAATTGCCCTTTCGGATATGTTTTTTTTAAAACTGTCTTTTACCAGTTTTCGCCCTTTCAAAGGCTTCCTCTTTTCATTCTGTAAAAATCTGACCATTTCTCTTGATCTCTTGGTTATGAAAGCAAAACTTCCTTTTCACCGGTCTTAGTTGAAGAAAGCAAAGTGCCTAATGAGGTTTCATGTCCTGTTGTTATTGACAGTTAAAGGGCTGGAAGACATTCTGCCACCTAATGTGAAAAAATGAATTCCTTCTCCAAGTTAACCTCCCTTTCTGCCACACGCCCCTCACCTGTGTTGCTGCCACCTTTGGCAGCAGCAGAAGAGTGGAAATGGTTGCTCGACTAGAGCAAGTGTCATTGTGGACAAGTTGGTGTCACCCTAGGAAACCAACACACATCGCAGATGTCCATCTAGAAGGAGCTCCATGCGCGCACACGTGCACCCCTTGGTGCCACAATACAGGACAACACAGCTTGGGCAAGATGTCAAAGTGGCTCCTTATGTGAAGAGTGAATCTCTGACGTATAGGTGTGTATTTACAGCAATGTGACCTGTTCTCGTGCTTAAGAAGGCATGAAAAAATTTGCAGCTGTTCACATGCAGTAGAAGAAAGGCCTGCGTACAGTGAAAATCATGATTTTGGGGGAGTGCGACAGTGACACACCTCAGCGTTTCTTCCACCTGTACGTGTGGTGTAGTGACTGCAAGAAGATGTGTGGGGCTGCATCCCTGGACTACTTCTTGCCTCTCGAAATCAGCAAATGTTAGATGTTACACTGAAATGTGGCAGTTTGCCACAGCTGGGAAGGTCTTAGCCAGAAACCCTCTGGTGGAGAGGCCTACAAGTGGCAAGTGATGGAGGTGTGGTGCATGACACCCAAGGGGAGAGAGCTTTTTCAGTAGTGGAAGGCTGGAATTCCACCTGTGGATCCCACAAGCCTGAAGTTTGTCTATAGCTCCTGTAGTTAACAAGGGAGGAAAGCATAGGAATCTTTCCCCTTCATTGGTCACAACATGCCATGGGGGTAAATTAATGAAGCAGGGGCACAATTGCTTCCATTGCTTGTCAGTCACCCAAGCACCTTTGCGCGTCCAGTCTACATATTTTTAGAAAAATATGTATCAACGTGAACTTGTTAATGTTTGCCCATGTTGAATGTATTGTTAGAGGAGGGTCTGTGCACTTTCTTTGACATGGAATTCCTGGTGCAAGGTTCTTTTTGTGGTTGATTTGAGGATTGGTTAACTGAAATCCATTGTTTTAGTGATGACATTTCCTTGTGCCTGATTTAAATGTGACATAGTGCACGTCAGAAAAACAATCCCCGCCCCACACACAATTCTACAGGGGTCTACATGGCTCTGGAATCATGGCCTTATTCCAGAAATCTAGGAATATTAGTTGTATTAGGCTATAGTGGCAGAGAGCCAAACATAATCAAAACCTGAATAAAAAACTGGATCAGATGCTTATTTTTTCTTGGTCATGTTTCAATTTTTTCTTCTCAGAGAGGGGAACTAGAAGCCAATGAGAAATAAGAGTCTTACTGCTTTAACTTGCATTAACAGTGTTTTATTAAAGTTACCCCTTGCCACTGAATTTTAACCTATGACCCCTGCGCTGGATCCAGAGTTTCTTTATCCTGAAGACTTCACGTAGCATTGATCTCTCCTCTCTCTTTCTCTCTTTCTACAGTTACATGCAGTGAAGGCTGATAGCTCTGATGTCACTGGGGTGGTGAATCCACTCTGGGTTTCAGTTAGAACTCTTAAGGAGTTACGGATGGCTCCTTTAGAGTTCTGACTGAAACCCGGAGTGAATTCAGCCTCCACTGATTATATGGGCAGAAGTATACCCCAAGGGAAGGAACTGGGATGCGCTGAGTTTCTCAGATGCAGCCTGTGCAACAGCTGGTAGGCAAAAGCACTGCCAAAAAACGTGGTCTCATCTGTTGCAGTTTCCCTTGGTAATACATCTCTGGGGTTTGGTTTCGTTAGAGCGTAAGGCAGCTTCTTGTTTCATAAGCACTGATGAATAGGTGTTTTATTTTAAATCCAAACTGTGTCATACAGTGGACTGAGAGGAATTGGTCAATACCCACTATGTGAAAGGAGCTAGCCTGGCTGACCATTCCTGATTGTTTGTTTGTTTGTTTGTTTGGAGAATTGACGATTGTCCTGGAGGAAAAATGGTTTGGGATGGCAAAAAGTTTTTGAATAGGTTAAACTGAGATAGTGACAGGTCTGTCTTCAGGAAAAGCACCTGCCTGTATGCGGCAGAGAATTCTCCATGTTTTAGGGCAGCGGTCCCCAACCTTTTTGGCACCAGGGACCAATTTTTCCACCGACCGGGGGTGGGTGGGACCAGGCTGCAGCAGGGGTGTGGTAACCCCCCTTACCTTGGTTCTGTGGGGGGGGCCATCTGCCCCCCCCCCGAATCCTCGCCAGCTCCGCTCCGCGGCAAGTCCGCAGAGCTGCCAGCCGGCGCAGACACCATTTGTGTCCCATCTGCGCAGACACCATTTGCGTCCCAGTGGCCAGAAGTCCGCCACCAGCCGGAGTCGGCCAGCAGCTCCGCAGACTCGCCATGGAGTGGAGCTGGCTGGGATTTGGGGGGGGTGGATTGCCTCCCCCCCCCAGACCCAAGGTAAAGGGGGTTCCCACACCCCTGCTGCGGCCTGATTTCTAACAGGCCACGGACCAGTACCGGTCTGCGGCCCGGGGGTTGGGGACCCCTGTTCTAGGGTACACACCCCATTGACACAGGACACTGGCAAGGCAGGCTGGGCCTCACTCTCAGCCTGCGACAACCAGATGTGGTTCTAGATCGGGGGTGGGTAACTTTGGGAGGCCTCCCAGACCCCCCACAGGGTGAACCAGCCCCCCACTCCTGCTGTGCCAAAGAATTTAAAATTAAAATGGTGTCCGGAGCAGCTACGGACTGCCCAAAGGATCAAAATTAGCTTGTTTTCAAGCTGCGGCCCCTGAGAGTTTCTCTGAAATGGAATTTGACCCCTGGGCTGTAAAGGTTTGTCATCCCTGCTATAGTGCCAAGAGCAAGGGAGACCTTCCACCGCTCTACTTCTACAGATGCAATGCCTTGACTCATAAGGTGATAATGACATTACTTTGTTAATGTTTTGTTGCTGCTAACCATAAGAAATGCTTCACATAGGTTTGTTTTTCTGGCGTGACTTTTTCTGGCACTGAAAACCTTCCGTCTTCATTGGTGGCTGTTCTGCCTTATCCCTTATAGGATAAACCACCCAGCAAGCAGATCTTGGTTCTGGGCTTGGATGGGGCCGGAAAAACCAGTATTCTCCACTCACTAGCAACTAACCAAGTAAAGCGCAGCACACCTCCCACGGAAGGCTTCAATGCACTGTGTGTCAGCACAGAGGAAACCAAGATGGAGTTCCTAGAAAGTAAGCATAGGTTTCTAATGAAAAACATTGAAAAAAATCTTCAATTTTAAGTTTTGCTTAAAGAGGCATTAGGAATCTCCCCCCCCCCCCGACCCCACCACCCTCTGTTAACAAGATATGTGCAGCCATAGTACAATCCTTGAGGTAGCACTTAGACCAGGAGTGGGCCACATGCAGCCTGCCAAGGCCATATGTGCTCATACACACACACAAACACCCCCCCCCCAGGTGGCAGCTTCTGGAGAGCCCCCCGACCCTTCCCCA
The DNA here is from genome assembly GCF_057233095.1 of Heloderma suspectum. NCBI lineage: Eukaryota > Metazoa > Chordata > Lepidosauria > Squamata > Helodermatidae > Heloderma > Heloderma suspectum. The sequence continues at coordinate 141,299,205 of NC_139459.1, forward strand.
ACTTCGCGTGAGTCATGATGATATGATAGCGCTCTTCAAGAACTTGAAAGGCTGTCACAGAGAGGAAGGCCGGGATCTCTTCTCGATCATCCCAGAGTGCAGGACACGGAATAATGGGCTCAAGTTCCAGGAAGCCAGATTCCGGCTGAACATCAGGGAAAACTTCCTGACTGTTAGAGCAATACGACAATGGAACCAATTCCCTAGGGAGGTGGTGGGCTCTCCCACACTGGAGGCGTTCAAGATGAGGCTGGACAGCCATCTGTCAGGGATGCTCTGATTTGGATGAATGGCATTGAAATGTCATTAACAAAGCAATTTGTGTAGTAATCTTAGACCTGTGTCACTCTCCAGCTCATAAGTTGACTATTATTAGACTATTCCACTATGATAGGCAAAATTCATATCTACCCATCTAGTGCAAAGGGTCAGACATCCTTCCATTGCCATCAGAGCTGGTTAGGGTAGTGAAACGAAGGTTCCATTTTAATTTGGCAGCTTGCAAAACCCGTCTTCTTTGTGTTGATTGTTTAAAATGTTTTAGATATATGTGTGTCTCTGTGTGTGCTATCTGTTTATAAGTTTGTATGTAAATGGTTTTGATAATGTATTTTTAAGGTTTTAATGGTTATATACTGCCCAGAGACCTTTGGCTATTGGGCAGTGTAGAAATGTAATGAATGAATGAATTTTAAGAAAAAGCCAGAGAAAGCAAATGTGTTTTAGGGCGCAATCCTATGGCCGCTAGACAGTGGCTAGACGGCCATAGGATTTTTCATTTTCTGGGAACCAGGCTCGGAGCCAGCACTCCCATGCTTGCTCCCCTGCCACCTAGGCGGTGTGGTTCGTCCCTGGCTCCATGCTTGGAAGAGCAGCACGGAGCAGGGGGAAAGGGGGCGTTCCCAGGGGAGGGGAGGGGAAGGCAGAAGCACCGTTACAACACTTCCTTTGTGTCGTCTGGCCTCCCCACTCTGAGGCCGTCCGGCTGGACAGCTGAAATTGGCAGACTAGCCACAAATGCAGGGCAGCTGGAGTGCGGAGGGGAAGATCCCCGCTGCGCTCTGCCAGCCCTGCATTGGATAGTAAGTCGCCTCCAAGTTTGGAGGCGGATGACTATCTCCATAGGATTGTGCCCTTAAGGGCTCTTCTAAAGGCCTGTAATGACTGTACTTAAAAATATCCCCATTGTTTTGGCCCAGTGGGGAAGAGCCATACTTCAGTTGTATAGCTCATGCTTTACATGAAGACCCTCCCAGGTTCAAAATCTGACACCTCCAGTTAAGATTTAACTACAACCAGAATGATCTCAGGAGTGGATAGACCTTGTCTCAGTTATCCATGAACTCATAACATTGTATTGATCTGGGGCCCTGATTCTGCCAAGGCCCAGTCAAATTAGATTATTTTAAATCACCAAGATGAAACAAGCCACTTGTGCAACAGGATGACAGTGTATTGATGGAAAATAGATTTAGAATATATATGAAAAGAAAGCTCGCACCTCTCTTCAATTGAGAAAGCAGTTCTCTGCCACACTGTTTTTACGCTGGGACCCCTCAACAGAGTACAAGAAGTCATTTTTCTAGGACCTGCAAAAGTCAAGCTGGTAGTGCACACGTTGCCCCTTGCAGCGAGACCAAAGGGCAAAGCCTGTGGATTGGATCTTACACACTTTTCTGCTAGATGCCCACTTCTAGCTCAGGAGCCCGCAGGCAACACCTGTCTCCTCTCAAGAGCTAACAGGCCAGCACACATGCGCTCAGGAGAAGGGAGCTTCTGCCCCCCACAAAGGGGCTCGAAGCATCGCAGGCTGGGAAATCAGTCACCCCTTCTCTGAGACCAGGGCCTCAACATTCTAGCTCCTGGGAGGGGGAAGCCTCCCAGCTCTTCTGGGTGAGAACCAGGGCACGACACTCTTATCTCTTGTATTTCATGAGATAATTGGGCAAGGCTTAGCAATGTACAATTGTTGACATATGGAGCTGTACTTGCTCCGAACCAGTTAAGGCCTGGTGTAAAAGGCTTGCTTACTTAACCATAAAGCTGCTGGCTAAGTCAAACTGCACAGGTCTCAAGCGGCATATAGGACTGCTGTGAAGTCCACTTTTTTGCTCAGTAACCAACTCACTACACTCATGACTAAGATCTTTCCAAGGAACCCCACAGTTCCTAGGAAATTGGTTTGGAAATTGGCTCCAGGCCTCCTGCAGAGAAGAGATTTTGACAACGAATGAGGGCCTTATGTCTACAATTTTGCTGATTCCTTATCTTCCTGTGCTATTGACTTGCAGTTGGGGGCAGTGAGCATTTACGGGACTACTGGAAGATGTACTTGCCACGAGTCCTGCTACTAATCTATGTCGTGGATTCAGCAGATCATGTACGTTTGCCTGTTGCAAAGAAGCTTCTCCATCAGCTGGTCCAGAGTTGGCCCACCTTGCCTATTATGATTCTAGCCAATAAGCAGGTAAATGTGAACTCTAGAATTTGGGGCAGCATTCGTAGTGGGTAGGCTTTTACAATGAGAGAGTGAGTCCTTGTGGAACATATCTGGATTCCTAAAGGCAATTTCTACGCTGATCTTTTGTAGGTTGTACCCCTCCATTGGAGGTAATAACTATCAGGAGTTCATTTTGGTATCTTAACTTTCGAGCAGTCTTGAGAAGGAAGAAACTCTGTATTGCATCTCTGACCAGGCTGACAAAGCAGCCCCCTGACTTATCTGCTTTGTGTGGAGTCCCCGTCACTGCACAGAACAAAAGAAAGTACCCAAGGAAGGCATATATTGTTTCACAACCAGACATGTGGAAGAGGTGCTGGTACTGTGGCAGCCTTGTTCTGTATATCTTCTTCAGCAAGATATACAGAAGAATGTCCTTCTTTCCCCCATCCCCTTTATTTTGTGGTTGATTATGCTCCTTGCTTTGTTCACTATGACAGGATTGTGGGGGTGGGGCAAGGCAGAAAGGAAGGAATGCACTCAGAATGCAGAGACCCTGGAATGGGGACATATCTGGCAACCTTCTGTCAAGGAGGCCTTAAAATAACATGGCACATACCCACCCATAACTCATATAGATACATACATACATGTTATTTATTATTACATATTATTATTATTTCTGTTCTGCTTTTTTTAGTCTTGCAAGGAACTCAGGGCAACTTACACAGTCCTCCTCTCTGTTTTATCCTCACAGCAACCCTGTGTCAGGAGCGCCCTAGCAGCCTCTTTCAGTAGACTCCAATAGCCAACTCAAGACACAGATGAAAGGATTATTTTCAAGGCTTTAATCCTTTTACAACTTAATGAGTCTTTCAGATGCTAATCACCAGCTACTAAGCAAGGAACAGCAGAGTAGCCTATGCTCCGAGTAGGCAGTTGATCCCCGTTTGAAGGAGAGTCACTTGAAGACCCTGAACTTAGGGCTAGGGAGAGATCCTCCCTCTTTCCCTTGGGTCCACGGGAGGCGGCCATTGCTTGTGCGTCAAATGGGCGCCACGCCTCCTTTCCGCGCCCTCCATCGCTCGTCGCTGTCTGCGTTGAGTGTCTAGCAAGCCCCGTTCCCGTACTTTCTCACTGCTAGGATCACTATCTATCTCAGGAATGCCGGCAGGAGGAATCTCTGCCAGCTGCTGTGCCTGTGAGGGATGAGCTGGCTCCTCTCCCACGGATTGCTGATCCTCTTCAGAATCAGAACTGCTCTGGGGTTCTATCGGCTCAGTTTCCACCCTGACACCCTGTGAAGTAGGTTAGGCTGAGAATCAATGAGTGGCCCAAAGTCACCCAGTGAACTTCATGGCCAAGTGGGGACTAGAACCTGGATCTCCTGAGTCCCAGTCCAACACACGAACCACTATTCCACTCTCTCTCTCTTAGGCGAACAGAACCCTACAGTAGGGGTGTCGACTCAAATGCATTGGAAGGCCACATTCCCCGACCAGGGGGAAGACCCATAATTTTTCACTGGAAGAAAAAGGTCAATGCCACCTGCATTGCAGGTAGCTTGCAGTAGCAGTCATGTGTGCTACTGAAGGCATCACCTTTCAAGCCAGTATTATTTGTTGTTGTTACTGTTATTTACCCTGCCTTTCCTCTAAGAAATTTGGGGTTGCATACATGGGGTTGTACCATTCATAACAGTCCCATGAGGTTGGTTAGGCCTAGAATTATTGGCCCAGGTTTACTAGTCCGCTTCATGACTGACCAGAGTTTGAAGCCAGATCTTCCCAATCCAAGTCCAGCATTCTCGCCACTGTACCACATTATCCCTGATAAGGAATCCCAGGCCTTAAGTGCAACATTCCTGCCTTACAAGATGTACATACAGTGGATATAAACTAAATGCAGATATAAAATAGTGGCTGCAACTGGCTGGTAGAACAAACTAAAATCAGCATTGGTTGACACCCAAACAAAACAAATCCTTTGACCTCATAAGATACAGGCAACTGTGTGGAGTGTGCAGTGATCTTTTGCTGTGATAGCATTTACTGCAATGTTTGCGAGACAACGCCACAGTTGACCCAGCAGCTGCCTGTTACTGAATGTGTGTTCTAGAAAAACCTCGTCCTGGCTTTCTCTTTAGTGGTTGCGATTGCCTCACTAGCTGTACATGCCAACGCGTTCTGAAGTCATCTGAAATGTGACGTGATCCTTTTCTGCTAATGCTGGTCTACGTGGATCCTTGGTCTGTTCTAGCAGGGGAATTGTGGGGAGATTCTGCCATGGGGGAGCCTGCTGAACATGTGTAGGTTCCCCCTGTGTTTTGGATCTCTACACCGTTAGGGCCCCAGATCCATTCTTTGCGTGTACAGCAGGGCGGCCCTGTACAGATATTCTCCCCCTGCCTCCATGTATGGGTGCAGTGGTGCACTTAGGTGATTTTAGATCAGGGGTGCAGAACCTCTTTCAGCCTGAATCCCATTTTGGAGAAGCTTTTGGGGGCCACACCCCAGTGGTCGCTGGGGCCACAGGCAAAAGGGGGCAAGGCCAAAATGCCACAAATAGTAACGTACTGTAGCTTAAAGTGCTTGCTAGGCCTTAGGAGAGGCATTTCAGACTTTCAGAACGGGGAAAACTGTACAAGACCTGGGTCACCACTAAACGATCAGTGGTTGGGAGAAAGAGGAGGGGCCAGGGGAAGGGGACGTGGCCTTCTGGGGAGTCCCAGAGGGCTGGATTGGGACCACAGGAGGGCTGGATTTGGCCCATGGGCCTGAGGTTCTGCACCCCCATTTTAGAATCTGAGCTTAATAGTTGGGTCCCTCCCCACCCCCTCCGCCTTTCGTTCCTTCCTCCGAAACGAGGCAAGCCGTCTGTGCTGCGTTTGAGGGCCTTCCTGCTTCTGAACCCTGAACCTCTGCCTCAAAGTGCTGTTGTGATGGCATTGCTGCATGGGCGGCGGGGGGTGGGGCCAGCCAGAACACAAGGGTAGGGCTGGTGAGCACGGCCCTGCTGCCCCCCTCCACATGATTTATTTTATTTTATTTATAGCATTTATAGCCCACCTTTTTTCCTCTTGCAAGGAACCCAAGGCGGCTTACATTATCCTCCTCTCCATTTTATCCTCACAACAACAACCCTGTGAGGTAGGTGGGGCTGAGAGTGTGTGACTGGCCCTAAGTCACCCAGTGAGCTTCCATGACCGGTGACTAGAACCCGGATCTCCCAGCTACCAGCCCAACACTCTTGCCACTATTCCACACTGGCTCTCTGGTTCTGATCACATGGAGCGAACCAGGCCTATTGTTACATTAACTTGGGGTGGGTGTGGGTGGGTGGCATAGCCTCCGTTGGTACTTTTTCCAGCACTGTTCCTGAAGAGGCGTTCCCTCCCGTGTGCAAAAGAAGAGGGGAAATCTTTTCTGAGGTGGTGCCTGCTGACCATTGGTTTTGTAAATCCTTTAAAAACAAACAAACCGCAGTGTCATCCGTATCAGTCTGGACCACCTTTTTCATTGAGCAAAAACTTTTTAATTGAGGAATGTAACCAATTACACAGTTTAATATTGCAGGCCTGCTTTTTTTAATGAATTCATTGTACATTGTAGCCTGTTACTTCTAAAGCCGATCAGCTGTTTTTGAAAGCCTTTCTCTTAATGTATAGCATTTCCTTGTGAAGCTGTAGGTAGTACGCTTCCCACCTGCTCCTTCTTTTATGGAACCATTCCTTTTATGTTGTTTTAAAATGTAGTGTTCCTTTTGAAGATGAGATGCATCATGAACTGCAAGGTCAACTTTTATACGTTACAAGGGCAGTATAGCTAATAAGGTACTGCTAATGTCCTGACACACATAATACATCATTTTCTTACGGTGTCACAATATGTACCACATTTTGCACCTCTGCCGGGTAGGCTAGGTTGATACTGCTTTGGAAAAACTAGTATGGGTAGATTAGGTTATAATAACATATTTTCCATTTTTCTTGGACAGGATCTTGAAGGTGCATACTGTATCACAGATATCCATGACGCTTTGGCATTATCTGAACTTGGAGACGAGAGAAAGGTGTTCCTGATTGGTACACACGTGGCAAAAGATGGCTTTGAAATATCTTCCAGCTTGAAAGACACACAGGAATTGATTGCACAGCTGGTGTCAGACACTCTGTGATGGGAACTGGAATGAGATACCACACTGAGACATAGAGCGTTCTTGTGTTGCCATCTTGCAGCCATAAATAGTGTTACTTCAAATTCAAATCTTGTGGCAGTGGTTATCCTCAGGTGTGGAATTCCTGTGAAGGTGATTTCAGAGTTGTGGAGACCCTTTTTTTTAATGTGTTACATATATTTGAAAAGCAGTAGTATTTTAAGCATGTGGAAGGAAATGGGGATTATTGGACCCCCCACTCCTGCTGTTTGTGTAGGTAACTGTTGTTGACTTTAATTGAAGCTGTATGATGGTTTATACTGCTTGAGAAGCTGACCCATGGAAAAGCAGTATATAAGCTTACATCGGAGAGTGATTTTGCTAAAAATGTAGCACAAAAATCCAAAGAACCAAGAACTAGTGGTTTGTGTTTCTCAAAAACCTCATGGATATTTTCTCTTAGATTCATTTCTTTAATCAGAATGATTTTTCTTATTCCATCACTCCTTTGATGTATGTTTGCTTATTCCTGCAGCAATTTTCATATTCTTTTTATTTACTAATGTGTAGAGAAGCATTCAGGAGAAGCTCAGTCTTGCAGATAAGTGCTGGGCCTGGTCATATGTTGATTGAAAGTGGAGAGAATTGTACACCCTCCTTTTAAAGAGGATTGAATGTTTCAGGGACAAGAGATTCTGCATTCACGTAACAATGGGATGTCCCACTTCAGTCACTCATTTCTCTACCATGCTAAAGAGACCAGAGGGCGGGGTGGCAAACCTGCAACCTTTTCCTGATCTCTCCTTGGGATAATCCCAGGGAAAAATAATATCTGAACAGGGCCACTGATTGTTTAAGTTTTTCAGTATTGTCCCAGTTTTATTAAATAGCAATACTGGGCAATCTAATCCAAGGGTAGGATATATATGGCTAGGCTTTTTCTATAGGCTACATAGTCAGGCCAGTTAGTCTGGCAGAAGTCTGGGTGAGCAAAAAGTGACTCACAGGCTTTTTGCCGTTACACTGAAATCTTGAAGGGATTACATTCTTACTTCTGAGTTAAGGCTCAGAGGAAGTTTCCTAAGAAGGAAATCCATGTTGTTGCCCAGGCTGTGGCAAGAGGACAGGGAGAGGCATTTCAGCTGGAGGTATGGGGGTGGGATAAGGGCAAGGATAGTGTGGCAAAACTTCCTCTCTTTCTTCCATTGAGAGCTGAAGGGCATGAGAGAGGAGGAAGAACTGCCAGCCAAGCTTGACTTGCTGTTTTATTCTGGGTTGCATTGGATAGGGGAAGTAATGCAATTCATTTACTAATCAACACTCAGCGAAACTTCACACACAGGCAATTCCAGGTTGAGGGGCAGAGACAATTCCTCTTTCTTTCATCATCTCCCCCAAACTGGTTGTCTGCCTTTAGTTTCTTTGACATGTACTAAGCATGAAAGAGAATGCCGGGCACTGGCAATTTTATATAATCTACGTATTGTTGAGAAATGTTCGGCAGAGGCCAGGAGAGTTGGTGTCTTTCCCTTTCTGAAAGTAGTATTTTAAATATTTTTTATTATTATGGCTACAACCTCATCGTTTGCTGTTACTCCAAGTCTGAGTATTCCAGCAGTAGTACCCATGTCCCATAAAACCATCCTTCTCCCTACCAGGTTTTAGAAACATTGGGGCGGGGGGGACTTTCATCTGCCATAGGAAAGGGCCAATTGCCTTGTCCTGGAAGTAAGTGCAGAATCACAAGTACAAATGTGGGGTATAAAGTACCATCATGTGGTAAATGAGCAATGTTAAGAGTTGCCACAGACCATTGTTGAAAAGACATGTGGCCCAGCAACAGTTCCAACTTTTGTTATTCCAAATATAGAGCCAATTCAAATGAGATACTGGGCACACATAGAGTACAACCCTGTGCAGGGTTTCATGTGACCAGCTATCACATTTAAAGGGTTGCTGACTTTGCATGCAGCATTAGCAGGCTGGTACAGGTTTTTTTTCATCCAGACCATGGAGTGCATGCGTACGTAAGGGCCAGCCCATGGGCTAAGGACCCTTTAAACATGATAGTATGCACAAGTATGTGCTTTTGGCCCAACCAGCATCATGTTTACACCTCTTGTTGGGGAACTACACGTGATGAGGCAAATGCAAGTTGCCATCAAACACTTCTAAAGTGGGGTGGGGTGACTGCTGATAGGCAAAAGGAGTGAGGAGCTAAAATACTTCCTGTACCCAGTTTTTCCTTGCCAATTCCCCTAGCTGCTTTCCTCCTAGTTGTTTCAGAGACTGAAAATGAGTCCAGTGCAGACAGCTGGGGGGAGGGGGATAAAGGACGAAGGAAGGATTCGACGCTGCGCTCCCCTGTTCTGCGTCTCCCTTTGAGCTCCCACACCCATCTTACACGTGATTGTTGGTGGCTCTTGCCTTAAGGCCTAGGTCTGCCACCAGTACATCTACATCCATCCTTATAGTAATTCACTTCCCTTGAAGGTCCAAAATAGGGCATCAGATACCTCAAGCAAGTACGCTGTATCAGTAAAACAACATCGACTTCTGACTCTCTCAGGTGGTGTTAGTAACACAGACCAAATTTTATTGACAGGAACAAGATAAGAATAAGTTAAGGCTGTACCTTTTCTTACAGGGGAGGAAACACTGTATACCTTTCAAATTTTTGTAACAGTACAAATGACAAAACGTTTTCTACAAGTGGTTTCTTCCACTTGTATGCTGAAGCAGTTCCTTTCTATAAAACCGGAAGATTTTTAACCTACTTTGCAGTCTGCCCTTGATTTACGTGAGCACAGCCCCTGTGATGACGTGTGGTTTCCCATCAAAACCAGAGAGTGAGGTGCATCCACAAGAGGTGGGGCACCCGAAGCAACTGACTTTTGAAACAAATGATTCTAGTTTTCAAGGTAACAGCATCACAAACAAAAGGTCCTCATAATGCAAGAGACATAACCTCAAACAAACAAAAAAGTGGGGAAGGACAATGTTGCCCATTGAACAGAGGGATGTAGGACTAGTTCTTGGGTGACTGCTGCCATGTTCTGGTGCAGTGTGCTCCTCTAGGCAGGTGTATAAACTTGTGCATGTCCTCAAGATATGCATTCACTAAGGGACTTTCCAACTTCAGCAATAGAATATCCAGCAGGAGGGGGAGGGCAATGACTCTCTCTCTCTCTCTCTCTCTCTCTCTCTCTCTCTCTCTCTCTCACACACACACACACACACACACACACACACAGGCTTCTTCAAGAACTGGAATGTATTAAACAAGCAAGAATTTATATATTCACTAATCAGGGAAATTAATTTGATAGTGATCGTGAATCAAAACAAGCATACACGAAACCCTCAGCGGGTGCGGAGAGTCAAGTCTATTGTGCAGAGAAAACTGGATTGTGGCACTTCCCTTGCTAGCAAACACTTTCTTTTAAGGCTGCTCCACGTTACACTCAAGTAGGCACACCTGCCCCCAAAGCGTCTTCTCTCCTGTAGCACCTCCTCTTGACTCCCCCTGCCCCCCTCGATAATGTCTTGCACTTCGGCACTTCCCTTTCTAGTGAATACTTTTTTTTTTTTAATGGCTGCTTCACATTGCACTGAAGTAAGCTTCATGCATGAAACAAAACATTATGTCAGTGTCTTTGTAAATTCTCTCCTGCAGCCACCAGCTTCATTGTTAGCTGCCAGATGTACATGAGGGTTACAGAGCAGTGAGTGAGATCACAAAAATTACGCAAATCTCATGGCAGAGAAGTAGAATGGAGGGGAAATTTGCACAAATCTCATGGCAGAGCAGTAAAACGGGAAATTTGCACAAAATTCCTAGCAACAGTCATTCACTCCTGTGCATTTGTGCAGGAGCAAAAAACAAAACTTGCAAATGCATTTGGGACACTTGATGGTGTCCTTTCTTCGTCATTCTTAGAAATAAAAAAAAAAAACATCCTGATGCTGAGAAGGGTTGACAGAGAATGGCAGCAGAGCTTGCGAATTTGCAAGGAGCAGCAGGGGTTTTCAATGCTCCTGCCAGCCAGCTCTAGCTGTTCCTGACAACCCATGAAAAAATTGCCCTGCCAGGTTCAGACATTACAACAAGCCACTCTCAGAACAAGCCACATTAAACAATCCTACTACAAGCCATTGGTTCTCAGGACAGGAAGACTGCTCCAGGTTCAGATGTTATGCTAAGCCACTCTGCAACTACCCATTATGACAACCCACCATGGCTTAGCATGATGTATGAACCTAGTCACTGACCAGGTTTGCACGATCGCAAAGGGAAAATAAGCCACAGTGGGTGTGGGTTGTTGTGATGTCTGAATCTGGCAAGGGTGGGTGGCTAGAGTGGTTTACAAATCACTCTGAAATCCTAGAACAAGCCATGGGTATCAGGGCAGTTTGTAAACCACCCCAGTTACTCATCCTCACTGGGTTCAGACATCATGGCAACCCACAACTGCCAAGGGTAATCAGAGCTGGCCCTAGGATAAATAGTGCCCTGGGTAAGGAGTACCTTTGGTGCCCCCACCCCACTGTGATCAGCTTCGCAGGGCCATGCAGAGGGTTTATGGGGCTTGGTGCAGGTGTGATGATGGGAGGTCCTGCTACTGCCCCCTACAAGGACCCATGCATATGTGTACAAAGCTGGGGGCCACATGTGAGAATTATTGCATGCACAGACTGTATTTGTAGTGCTAAGTGCTCGGTAACATTGCCTGAAAGTAAAGCTATGTTCCGCTGATTTTTACCTAGTACAAATGACATCAAAGTAGACATGCAAAAAGAAACATACTTTAAAGCTAATTGAAAGATCACTTTTCTAGATAGTACCCAAACAACCTGTAGAACCTTGAAAAAAAGGTTACAGACACTTGCTTTTTGCCACCCTAGCTCACTGTAGACAGTATGTGCAAAAAACAGCCACGGAGCTTAGCTTGGCACCTCCTTCATTTCAGCTTGGTGCCCCTCTCAGCTTAGCTTGGCTCCCCACTCAGCTTGGTGCCTTGGGCAAGTGCCCAGCTCGCCCACCCCTAAAGCCAGCCCTGAGGGTAATTATGCTAATTAGGCAGCTTGGAACTGGCACACGCAGGGAGGGAAAATAAGCCACCATGGCTTATTTTCCTTCCATGTTCATGGGAACCCACCCACCATGACCTGGTTCGCACCACACAACAGCCCACAGTGGTTTGTCGGCCTTGTTTGTTTCAGAATGGCTTGTGTTGTCCAAACCCAGCAGGTTGGCTTCTTGCTGACAGTGGCCCTGTTTGCATGTAACGAGAAGCCGCCATGGGTGAATTTCCCCAAGGGGGTTTTCATTGCAGCGGCTACCGGCATTTTGAATATTTGGGGTGTAGTGGGGGGGGGATTTTGGCATGAAAACAGGAGGAGAGAAGCTTAAATCCCGCCTCCTGAATCGCCTTGGTCCCGAATTGGGGCTGCACGCACTTATCCAAAGGTAAGTCAATCACACATACATGCATACGTGTGCTAGGAAGGACACTCATCCCTGGCTGTGAGGAGCAACCAAGGAGGATTTTTTTTTTAAATGTTCAAGAAAATAAAACCCTCCACCACCTCATCCTAAAGGTTAAGGTAAGCCGCCACCGCCACCCTCTGAGGTTATGGCCTATATATGTCAATGCGGGTCAGGTGCTTTGCAAGGCAAGAAGGTGTGGGGGAGAGAGAATCTTATCACAGCAGGGGCATCGCAGAGCTGTGCTGCAAAGGCCTCTGGGATATATGCTGGAGCAGGCAGGGGAAACAAACCATGGTAAGCCAGCGAGCGCCTGAAAGTCTGCAGCAGTGTGGCTTAGCAAGCGATTAACCTATCCCACCACGGCTTGTTTTCAGCGTAGCTTATTGTGACATATGAACTGTCCCAATGCGAAATTATGTGGTTTGGGGAAGTGCATTTATAGGGCCTGTAATGGGAGCCCACATCTTGAAAGAAGAATCTGCTCAAAGAAGAAAATTAAACCCAACAGGTTTTCTGTCAAATATAAACAAGTCAGTGGTGATTTAAGAGCCAAGATCAAATAAGACTAATGCTAATGATACGATTTGTACATTCCTGAATTGTTTTGACCGCTAGCTAAGATCCATCAAGTCTGACAGGAGGACCGGAAGGTTGGAGAGTCTTGGTCCTTCCTGCTGAACGTCATTCCCTCATATAATCACTGAGGCCCTTGCTTCAGGCAGAGCACAGGGCAAGGCCAGGCCTCCTTTTCCAAACCTGTCCTGCCTTTTATTTTTCCAAACTGAACCTGGTCTCTAGACCCTGAGACAGGGTTCAGAAAAGCTTTCCCCTCCACCAAAGCAGAAGCTGCATTTGGGGCAGAGATGGGGAAAGAAACAGGCAGGTTTTGCCCATGATGTCCCTGAGTTCAGCCCCTCCTCCTGGCCCAACAAATGAATGGTAGCCATTCACTTATGTGGGAGAAAGTATAGCAAAGCACTCAGGGGCTCAACTGGAGAGGGGCTAAACGGGGGCATGCTTCCATTCTATCAGTTTCACTTTGTTTGCAACTCTGTTGCAATGTTTCGGGAATCACATCTTCTCCTTTTCCTGTTTCCACAGCCCTTAAAGACCTGACTTATGATTGCTGTAGCCTGGAGCTCTGTGCTGTTTCCACTGAGCTCTAATCGAATTATTTTCTTGTTGGCTGGGTGGAGTCTGATTGCAGTCTGGGTTGGGTCTGATTACCTCATCAGCGTTCCCGCCTCCTTGACCATGTTTCCATGACAATGGAAGGAGAAGCTAATGGAGGAGTACCAGATTTTTTAAAAGGAATCAGCTTTGCTATGAAGAGAGGCTTCCCCCTCCCTCTCCTTCCCTTCCTCCTTTCCCCTGAAAGTCCAAATGCACCTGCAAAACATGCTGAGATACCTTTGGGGAGGGACAGGCACAGGGAGTGCCTTTGAACTAATGGACTCTATGGGAATTTGAACAGAGTGACGGACAGTCCTCGGTTTTTCCTTCTAGTCTCTGGGCTTTTGAAGGGCGGCAGGCAGGCAGACTCCTTCATGGATCACTGCCTTGTTGTGGCGAAGGGGCTTGCATAACTCAGTGAAGCCATCATCATAAAGGTCAGTTTACATTCCAATTCCAAAGAAGGGCAACACCAAAGAGTGTTCAAACTACCGCACAATTGCGCTCATTTCACATGCCAGCAAGGTGATGCTCAAAATCATACAAGCTAGGCTTCAGCAGTATGTGAACCGAGAACTACCGGAAGTACAAGCTGGGTTTAGAAGAGGCAGAGGAACTAGAGATCAAATCGCCAACATTCGCTGCATCATGGAGAAAGCAAGAGAATTCCAGAAAAACGTCTATTTCTGCTTCATTGACTACGCTAAAGCCTTTGATTGTGTGGATCACAACAAACTGTGGCAAATTCTTAAAGTGATGGGAGTACCAGACCACCTTACCTGTCTCCTGAGAAACCTGTACGAGGGTCAAGAAGCAACAGTAAGAACCAGACATGGAACAACCGATTGGTTCAAAATTGGGAAAGGAGTACGACAAGGCTGCATATTGTCACCCTGCTTATTTAACTTATATGCAGAGTACATCATGAGAAACGCCGGGTTGGATGAATCAGAGGTCGGAATTAAGATTGCCGGGAGAATTATCAACAACCTCCGATATGCAGACGATACCACCCTAATGGCAGAAAGCGAAGAGGATCTCAAGAGCCTCTTGTTGAGGGTGAAAGTGGAGAGTGCAAAAGCTGGTTTGAAACTCAACATTAAAAAAACGAAGATCATGGCATCTGGCCCCATCACTTCCTGGCATATAGAAGGGGAAGAAATGGAAGCAGTGACAGATTTTACTTTCTTGGGCTCCAAGATCACCGTGGATGGTGACTGTAGCCATGAAATTAAAAGACGCTTGCTCCTTGGGAGGAAAGCTATGGCACACCTAGACAGCATAGTAAGAAGCAGAGACATCACCTTGCTGACAAAGATTCGTATAATCAAAGCTATGGTTTTCCCAGTAGCAACGTATGGCTGTGAGAGCTGGACTATGAGGAAGGCTGAGTGCCGAAGAATCGATGCTTTCGAACTGTGGTGCTGGAGAAGACTCTTACGAGTCCCCTGGACTGCAAGGAGGTCAAATCAGTCCATCCTAAAGGAAATCAACCCTGAGTGCTCATTGGAGGGACATACTGAAGCTGAAGCTCAAATATTTTGGCCACCTAATGCGAAGAGAAAACTCCCTGGAAAAGACCCTGATGCTGGGAAAGACTGAAGGCAAAAGGAGAAGGGGACAGCAGAGGATGAGATGGCTACATAGCATCGCCGATGCAATGAATATGGACTTGAGCACACTCTGGGAGAGAGCGGAGGACAGGAAGACCTGGCATGCTATGGTCCATGGGGTCACGAAGAGTCAGACACGACTGAATGACTGAACAACAACAACAAGGCAGGCAGAATGCCTGTCCGAAACCACAAGCTCACTAGGACATATCTAGTTTTGCTACCAGATACAATCACACAATTATCCCACAGTGGACAATGTAGGTAGCTTGCTTTCTTTGGAAGAGCCCTCATCTGGCCACTGGCGACACGGGTCTTCGTGGGTATACCCATTCTACACATGACAAAGAAAACCGCAGTCATTTGAGACTGAGACCTGCTGGCAATTTTCTTGGTTGACTATAAATGTTTACCATCTGCATGAGTGGTGAGCCTTGTGGCTGTTCCCCATGGTGAAGCTCTATCCAAGAGTTTCACAGCAAATTGCTCAGAAAGAGCTATTGTCTAGGACTGTCAAACCCCTACAATCAGCTTTCTCACAATCGGTCATACCACACCACTCCACTGGTTTAGGAGCCTGTTCACAGAAGGGAACTGCTTCCTAGATTAGTTTCTTTCAACCTGGATGTCAGCCCACAGGTTGTAGCCTTGGGAGGCTCGTCACAGCAGTGTTTCATCTTCCGGGCACAAACACTCTCATTCACTCAAGCACCCGAAAGCCTTAACCAGACACAAATAGTCAGCTTAAATCCATAAGGGTGAAACTCAACCATTTCCCAATTTTAATTTTAGGGGGAAATGACTCTTACCGCCCACAGTAGTCTACAATGTGTACGGGGTGCTGAAGCACCAGGAGATTTTCTAAGAAGGATCTCCTACCTCTGGATGACATGTGCACTGTCTGGTGTCCAGGACCCCCGCCGCAAACAAGCTATCCAGGAGTGCCAGCCATCCCACTGCTACACCAAATTGTTGCGTTCTCCACTCAATAAGGAATGAGGCAGGAGATCCAGGTTGAAATAAACACCCTTTATTTCATGCATGAGGTTGTTCAGCATCAAGACGAGCAACAACCGCTTAGCATCACACAGGAATTCTTATACTTTCCTTAATCAGGACAGCCAATCAAATCTTGGTTCATATTTCAACATACATTTGTCACAGGCAGAAAACAGTTAGTCTTGCAGAATCAGCAGTTCAGGACATTTCTATAGCACAATGCAAAACAGGAAACATCTGGAACTTTCTCCCAGACTTACTCAAACTATCTCAGCAACTTACAACATTCCTTCAACTGAAGCATCACATGACCTTATTACACATGACCCCCCTCCTGTTTCAGACTTACAGGGTGTCTGTGTAAAGGCCACTAGGGATTTGGCTCAAATCCCTCAGGGGACAGCCTCCTCCACCACACCTGATAAGAGTGAGGCCATCGGGCTAGCTTAGCAAGCGCAGGGCAAGCCACAATGGCACACACAGCCTTGCCTTCCAATGCCTCACGGCCACTCACTGCCCCCCGCCCGCCTCACTGCCTAGTGGTAGGACTAGGGTAGCTCTTCCACAGTGCAGCCCTTTATCCCTGTAGAACTCAAGGGGAGTCTCTCAGAACAAAGCCAGACCCTGTCTGCACAGGCCTCTTCTGGGTTTTGGTCATGCTAGTGTCCCAGGATGCTGGGAACTGGCAAATAGATAGATGGTGTCAATAAATCCATGTTCTTTTTGAGATTTAACTCCTTATAAAAACTCCATTTTGTGAAGTTGGGCCTGCACGCACTCATTAAACCACCTGCATGTGCTGTTCTGGCCTCAAGGCCAGAGCAGAACTCTTGCCAATTAGACTGAGTGATTTCATCTGGGCTTCTGTGAGAACTTCCTAAACACCACCACCACCTGAAGAAACTATTCAGCCAGCTAGTGATTGGCTAAGAAGGCTCACCTCACATTTGTCAAAGGCTTTTGAATATAAAACAAGGGGGTTAGAGGTGCTTCTTATCTTCAAGCCTTTCTACACAAGGCTTTTATTGTGCACTTGCAATTGCTCACTCATGGTAGTTTGCAGGTCCTTCATCCTCCAGGGCCTCTCCCACTCTTTGCAACCATTATCAGGTTTTTCTCTAACAAGAAAAAGTCTACTATTATTTAGAAAATTTGTTATAAAGCCCCCTCCCCCATAACTGCACAATTTCACTATACCATACTGCCATCTAGTGGTTGTATAATGAAACATATAGAAAGAAAGAGAAAGAAAAAAAGCACAATCTTAATCCCGCAAAGAATCAGCCTCATATAGAAATGCCCTTCATCCTCATCTGTACCTTTCAGCTTGCTTTTGGTTTGTGACTCTCAGGATCACAGTTTAGGCCCTGTCCTATTTGAAGACCTGGGCTTAGGTAATGTAAAAGAAAGGTTCAGGTAACATTGTTGTTATTCTTTTGCCTCGAAGTAAAAAATACTGTTCTATTTGTTTTATGTTATCCCTTTTCCCTTCCCCTTTTGTAAATCAGCTTACCACCAATCATAATTGAACGTGCGTGCTTCATTCCAATTAAACCTTGGTACTAAGTCCAGAACCTTCTGCTTGGTTATTGCTACTGTTTAAAGTTTCAAGTCTAGGACTTAGAATGGGAAACTGCCGGTTTGGGCTTTTATTTCTTTAGCCCTAGGCACGCCCTGTGAGGTCTGAGAGTCGCCTGGCTCAGGCTGAGGTGGACGTAAGGGTGGCGGCAACCTATTTTGCTGGGTTGGTGTTCAGCCCGAGCAACCTCTCATCCTTGCCTACATTGCTGGGAGCTAGGGCAACCCCGACCGTTCTCTTCACAGATAGAATATAGGTTTATTTTAAATTGTTTCAGTGGTTCAACTAATCTATAAAATAGATTAGATAGATAAGTGACAGAGCCCTCCTGCAATTCTCCCCCCTTTGTTTTCCCCCTAGACTGCACAATTGTCTTAGCCTGTGGGCTCCATCCTGGCAGGGGCAGAATTCCTCTGGTCCAGTGCTTTGCTTGCTGTTCCATTTTCCTGGAAATTCAGTCCCAGCCGGAAGCCTCGCCCGTGTTCTCACATCTGGATACAGGTCCCAGATGTTCAGCAGTGGTCTTCCAGCATAATGTGGATCAGGCATTTATCAGCTGCTCTGCTTAGAAAGCTGCACCTCTGGCAGAGTCCCAGGACAGCAAATCGTAGAAGGTACTTGCTATCGTCTACCCAAAGGCATGTTTGCCTTTGGGCAGCCAACCCTGTTTTAACTAGCATGGCTCCAAACTAAGGGGCCCTGGGCCTGGTGGCTTTGTTCTGGGGATTACTCCGTTCCTACAGGGCTAAGGAAATTCACATGGGCTTTGACATTTTATTTTAAAAAAACACATTGTACAATGTGCCTCACTGGCCAGCAGGTGTCGCAGTGAATGAAGCCAGAAACGTTCCCTCTGGCAGGACAGGGCAGGACACAGGCACACAGATTCACACACACACACACACATTCAGAGAGAAATGGCCGCCCCAAAGAACCCTGGGAAGAGAGAAAGTCCCATTAAAGTAAAGGGGACATACTTCTGATGAGTATCCATCCTGTTTAGGATTGCACTGGATATAATTTCAGACAGGGTGGGGTGGGAAGGGGCTTTTGACGTTAATGCCACACGTTTCTTTATTAAGAATAATAAATGATGACGTAATCATTTAGCAAGCATTTGCCTCTGTCTAATATCATGTTGCCAATAATTGTGTACATGAAAAATGAAGCAAGCTTTCTCCAGAGATGGCTTGGAGTTTTGAAAAAAAATAATTCTGTAGAAAGAGCAGCCCTACTAAAAGTGGGGAGGGAAGGAAAATGCCACAACACTCTGCCAACGGCAAAAAAGACAGCTCCAGAATAGGGCAAGCCACACACTGAACACCTGGGTATTTGAGTGGCCCAGTTGCTTGGTTCACCTGCCCTCTCTGCTCCGTCCCACTTCAGCCATGAGTTCCCTTGGCTTTGCACTCTGTCCCTCCCCCAATCCCCCCGCCCCCAAAGGCTTCTTTCGTTACCTGCCTTCTGTAGGCTGACCATATTTCCTTGAGACAAAAACGGGATATTGGGATGACAAAAACGGGACAGGTTTATGTAATATTCCATATTCATGAAAAAGTAAGACGATAACAAAAGTTTTATTAGGGAAAGAATCTCTATGGGCGGAATGTTGGTAGAAATAACAGTAAGACTCCCCCTCCTGGCTCCCACACGCTGAATGGGGCTTAGCGACGCCTCTTGAATTCCCCACCACTGCAGATGAGCAAGGGGGCGGCGTCTGATCGTCGCCAGCTCAAGACGCCTGGCCCTGGCTGGATAACATAAATGGGACTTCCTCTTTCGTCACACTAGTAGTTCTACTGCACGCATTGATTAGCATAGAGCCTTATGATAAACGCGTTCAGGTTTTTACAAAAAATTAAAACTGGGACAAAATTGACATTTATATTAAAATGATGGGACCGTCGGGAAATATGAAAAAAAACGGTACTGTCCCGTTTAAAATGGTACATATGATCATCTTCCTCATCAGCACCTGGACTTTTTCATCCACCACTTCTGTTGCCCATTCCCTTCCTGCTCCTTCGCTTGCACTTGGCGTGTGCTTGGCAACACCCCCCCCAATGCATTTGCCTCTTTCACCACCCACGTCTGGCCCCTCCCCAAGCCTCCATTTCCCATTCATATGCTTCCCTGTCACTCCCTCCTCCTTCCCCCCATTTTGTTCCCTATTCATTTCCCATTCCCACACCTGCCTTTCCTTCTATCCATCCATGTCTGATGTTTGTGGCTGGCAAGAAAGCGGCAGACACTGATCTTTGCTTTTACAACTTGGACACAACTTTATTGATTAATTACAGGCATTAACATTAAAATGTAATGATTTAATCAACTGTGTGTGTGTGTGTGTGTGTGTGTGTGTGTGTGTCTGTGTGCCTCCCCCCATCAAGGCGCTGTCTTTACTGTAGCCGGGTGGGAGGGTGAGAAAGGATTGTCGCCCCTGCCTGCCAAGCCATGAGCCCAACATGGGCTCCAATAGAAATGGTGACTTGCAATTTTTTGTAAATTAAATCTTGCCCACAACAGCCAGCCAGAAAGTGCCGGCCATTGTGTGCAAGATTTAATTTAAGGAAAATAGCTAGTTGCCATTTTTACATATAATGGCAACTCGTACAGAGAATGGCCAGCTGGGGGTGCTCACAGGCAGGACTGGTAAGTTCCGGCAGCTCGCACAGCTCGGCAGGCGTGGCTGGGGGCTGGATGAGCCACATCTGGGGGGGCTGAGTGGGGCGTGGGGAGTCCATCACACTCCACCCCCTACACAGGCGCTGGCAACATCCCTAGGTGCCATAGCTAGGGATGCTGGAGAAATCCACTGTGGACTCCAATGAGGCCAGACTCCCAGAAATCCAGCCTCTGGAATCCGCAGCACACCAGTACCCCCTTACCTGGCATGTCTGCCATAGTTCACAGAGAGGCTCTCTGGCTGTCTAAAAGGCACGATAGCCTAATGGTGGCCATCATTAGCCTATTGCGGGACAAGTAAGGCCGTAAATTGCATAGTTTATGGCATTTATGAACATGAAGCACTTCCCTCTCTGTAAATTGTGGCCTTTTACACTGCAATGTGTGTAGAAGGAAGTGTTCTATGCCCGTAAATTCCATAAACCATGCAATTTACGGCCATAATTTTCCCACGATGGGCTACTGGTGGCTGCCATTAGCCTAGTGTGGGATGACTATCCAAGATTTGATTAAACACTGAAATCATGAAGGGAGTAGATTGGGACTCAAAAGCTTTGTAAAAGCAGCCAGAGAAGCCATCTGTACCCAGGGATTTGTAATTTTTTAGTTTCTGAATTGTATCATGCAATTTTCTTGTTGGAATATCCTGATTTAAAGTCTGGACATGTTCTGGCTTCAATTTGTCCATGTTGGCTTCTTTCATGAGATGCTCAGTTTTAAGCTTAGTGGAAGTATAGATTTTATTAATATACTTACAAAATATTTTTGTGATTAAAAAGTTGCTCCCCTCTCTGATTTCTAATTGAATTAATATGATGAACATTTCACTTTTTCTTAATGTAGTTGACAAAGAATTTAGAACTTTTATTACCAAATTCATAATATTTCAGGTTTGTATAATTCAATTTAGGATGTAATCCTATGAATGTTCAGACAGAAAAAAGTCTTACAACACCCAGCGTTCCCCGGCCAGCATGACTGGCTAGTGAGTGCTGGTAATTGTAGGACTTTTTCTGTCTAAACATGCATAGGATTGCACCCTTAAATGTAATATCCAAACTATCTAGAGCTTGACATTCACACTTGTTCATTTTTAATTTTTGTTTAATGTAAACTTTCCAGTTGATGAATCTCCTGTAATATAACCTCACACTTTTTTGTTTGTTTGTTATTTTTTAAATATAGCTCCTTTCCTTAACAGAGTATCCCTGCAAGATGGCTTCCATCAAATCCAAGACAATATATGAAGATGTTTCAGGACGTATATTTTCCTTGAAAAAAATTAACAATATGTTGTTGAAACTTGTCTCTTGTGTCCTACCTAAGAATTAAAAACAGATTTAATTTCCAACTATGCGTTTTGCTATTCATTTCATTGTTCTGTCTTATTATGGTTATGGGACAATTATCGACCAAATGTTTGCCTCTTTGATACCTCCATGCCAATCATTTATATTAATAGATGGTTAATATGGGAATTGGTGCTGGAGAAGACTCTTACGAGTCCCCTGGACTGCAAGGAGGTCAAATCAGTCCATCCTAAAGGAAATCAACCCTGAGTGCTCATTGGAAGGACAGATAATGAAGCTGAAGCTCCAATATTTTGGCCACCTAATGCGAAGAGAAAACTCCCTGGAAAAGACCCTGATGCTGGGAAAGACTGAAGGCAAAAGGAGAAGGGGACGGCAGAGGATGAGATGGCTAGATAGCATCACGGATGCAATGAATATGAACTTGAGCACGCTCCGGGAGAGAGCGCAGGACAGGAAGGCCTGGCGTGCTATGGTCCATGGGGTCACGAAGAGTCGGACACGACTGAACGACTGAACAACAACAATATGGGAATATGAATTGTGCCTTTTAGAGTACAAAGTGTAATCCCTTTCAGAGGGTTGTAAGAGGCATCCAGCGTCAAGCTGTTTCTGTAGCAAATTTAAGAGGAGTGATTGAACTTTCATACTTCTAGGACTACTTGGGCCTCTTCTGTCCAGGTGCTAATTAACCATTTCATTAAAATCTCCTCCTACTATAGTAGTTCCTTCCCTGAGAGATTCAAGAAGCTGTAAGGTTGTCTTTAATTGCATTTGTTTTGAATCATTCAAAAGAGCCAATCATTATTTTGTTAGCTCCTGGTGTGCCTGTTAATATATCTGCCAAGCTGGTCTTTCAGCATTTCAGTCACAACTAAGTCACACTTCTTGGCAAGAGCTATCAGGACCCCTCTAGATTTAATGAATCCTGCTGCTGCATATATGTCACCCACTCCTGGATATTTTAAGAGCAAGCTTTCCCTTTCTGTGATGTTTTCCCTGAAGAAGTGCGATGTCAAGATTTTCTTTTTCAAGCAGGGCTTGTACTCATTTGTGCTTAAGGGGAGATCCTAAACCCCTTATATTCCAGGAGAGTATCTTCAACCCCAACATTGCACTTCGCGCATAATGGGTTTTGAAATTCCTGCTTGCTTATTATTTCCCAGTGTTGTAGTTTCGCATTCCTTCTATGAATAATATTTTGCATTCCCTCAGGTAACGTAAGAAAGCTATTTTTTACCGTTAACGTCAACTGGACTAACTCCCCCCCACCTTCCAGATGCCCAGGCATCAGCTGCTTGCCACCCCTGTGCCACATTTACACACCAATGTGCCTTCTTGTGGGGGGTGGGGGTGGGGTGGATATTGGCTCTAATTAGACAGAATTAAAATACAAAAAGAAACTTCTAAAAAGAAGCATATCAATGAATGTAACCCCTCCCTGTCACCAGCATATTTTTCAAGAGCAGTTCTTAAAGCAAATAATTATACAACATATTTAAGTTTACACTGTCCAGCTATTGTGAAGTCAAGCCCCCCCCCCCCCCATATATTTCTTGGTTAGAATCGGATGGTTTTCCTGCTCAGTGTGCCACTTTTTTCTTCTTCTGTTTTGTGGCATGTTCAGTCCAATCTTCTCCCTCAGCTTGGGGGTCCTCGGCCTCCAGATCCATATCTTCTGCGCCATTCGCTGCATCATCGACTACGGCCTGCGAATTGGGTTGGGGGGCTTGTGCAAAGCCCTACTAGAGGTATCACTTGCCACGGCTTAGTTCTGCCCTCCCAACTCCTCCTCTCCCCCCCCCCCATCTTAAACAAATAGTTACATTTGCCAGACAGGTTGTCTGGGCTTCAGAATCATCTGGATGTTCGGTCCACTATTTTCCCTCAGCTTGGGGGTCCTCGGCCTCCAGATCCGTATCTTCTGCGCCATTCACTACATCGTCCTCTGCTGGATTCAAATTAAGTGATTTCAACAGGTTTCTGGCCTCCTCTCACGTAGTATGGTGTGAGTTTTCCCTTCCAAGTGTAGTATTAATTTGACAGGATGACCCAGGGGTAAGTAATTTTCGCCTGTCTCAGCGGGTCTGTGCGGAATTTGAATGCTTCCCATTTTATGAGGGTCTCCAGGCACAAATCCTGTTCTAGCTGGAACAGGGTTTCCACAGACATGACTTGCCCTGGCCTAGCACTGCCTTCAAGATGGTGTCCACCAGGGCCCCGCTTGCGAACTTCGCCGGGTTAGTGTTGCCGGAAGTCATGTCCCTGAAAAGGGACGTAAGCAATTTGCTGTCCAGTAGGCAAGGATTGCTCTGGGACGTAAGCTACACATCACTTAATTTCAAAGAAAGGCATTTTTGGAGGACTGCTTGGCTAAAACATGCCTGCATAACTTGTTGCCCAGCCAGCCCAGGGCAGCCTGCCTGCCATCTATTGGGCCCTGCCCGGGACTTGACAAACACCCCTGCCGATCAACAGCAATGAGTTTATTCAGTCCCTGGTGATCTGATCGCCCCACAAGGCTGGTGGGCTGCGTTGGACGTGGTACGTCACAGCTCGAGCAGGCCTGACTCCACGCTGCGCAGGCCTGCGAGCGCTGTGGCCCAAGAGCCCTGCTCCTCCGGCGCATCTGTGCCAGGGTTCGCCTTGCTTGCAGAGTCCCCCTTCTCCCAGCTGAGCACTGGGACGGCATCTTTCCCAGGAGTGGCAGTTAGTGGCGCTGGGATCCCAAAGAGGCAGCTGGAGCCGCACATCATGGGGCCAAGCCCTGGAGGACACTGCCGAACGGACTGCACGCGGCATCAATCATTTCTCATCACACGTCGTTTAAATGATGACATCAGTTTCCTGAGCATAAGGTTTCTGCGCTTTTCTCTGAGAGTCCTTCCCCGATCCCCGATAACAGCTGAGCCATTCAGGCTGAGCTGAAATGCAATCCCCTGCCCCCACCCCATTTACCCCATCCTCCATCAGCTGGCAAAGAGCTTTTGGCGACTGGGGGAGGATATGAATCCGGGTGATGAGTCTTCGGGTAACTCCAGCCTCCAAACTCGAGCAGGGAAAGTTCTACAAGGGAGTTTCAGGTCTAGAATGACATTCATGCTTCTGTGAACGCTAGCATAATGTGCCATATCAGGCACAAAGGTGCTGCTCACCTCGCCTCCTGCCCTTACCCCAAATCCCAGTGCACTGTTGTACCTGCTGCTGCCCTGACAAGAGCCGTTTCTGGTGCTCCTGGGTGTTCTGGAATGGTGTTTCCCGGACATCCTAACTTCCGATCATCTTCTGCTTCAGCTCAGTACAGTTTCTCCCCTTCTCGAGCCTGTCTTTCCTTGGTGAAATCCACCTATGTGCCTTGAAAAAATTGGACCAGTGAGGGCTTGAAGCAGAACCAGTCCATCGGTTGGGAGCAAAGTGTCCCCAGTTCAGGCTGCCTGGAACACAATGGGCCTCCAACGAAGGCCCCCCACCCATGACATTCATCATTTATCCTGTTATTTTAATAAACGCCCCTCTTGAGGGCCTTTTCCTCAGTCACGTCTTGCGCCGTTACCTTCATCTGGTTCTCTTGCTTCTGCAGCTGCCACTGCTACCTAGCGAAGGCCTCGCCTGCTCCCCCCAGGACCAACTCCGAGCAGCCAGGAGAAGGCCCAGACGGGAGGGAGGGAGAGAGGGAGGGAGAAGCACAGCTGAGTCTCGGCAAGGGGGGAGGGGAGGAGCGGGTGGCCCAGCCCAGTCGGGGGAAGTAGAGAGCTGGACGCCAGAGGCAGCCGGGGCAGATCAAACACATGGCCTCTTTCACGGAAAGGGACGGCGCTTGAAGCCAGAGATGGAGGCTGGCCCAGAAGAGATGAATCCAGAGATGAAAGCTGCCCCAGAGAAGACGAAGCCAGAGATGGAAGCTGGCCCAGAGAAGCTAGGGAGGCGCTGCTGCTTTCTCTAGACTCAGAGGCCTCCTTCAGCAGCGCCTCCTCGCAAACAACAAGCTCTCGCAGATGTTGTTCGCCACCGGCCACTGCTCACCCTGAAGACACAAAATGAAGACAGTTTGACAGGAAGGGAGGAAGGCAGCAGTTCTCCCTCCTCGCAGATGAGCTGAGCCTGGAAAGCTCACCCAGGAGCTGCAACTGCTCCAGAACGTTGCTAGCCTCATCAGGTCTTCAGGTATCCTGTTTTGGGAGCGTAGGGTACAAACTGCAGGGAGAAGGAGGATCCTGGGCCTTATGGACAGGAGTGTGTGTGTCGGCTCCCTATGCAGCCTGGGCCACCCAGCGTCCAAGCCTGATCGCCGCTGGCATGAAGGACACTGACCTGTTGGGGCTGATGGAGAAGACCCCCTCAACCACGCAGCTGAACCCTTCAAAGTGCTGTTCGGAGCAGCTTCCATCACGGGGGCTGAGAAGGGAGATGCCGCGGACGGACTCGGGATCTAGCTGGCGGTGCCTTTCCACGGAACCAAGGGGGGACTTCATCCTCCTGTGGAGCAGATCTTCCCACGCGAACTCCTGGAAAGCAGCCAGTGACTTATTGGCTGAAGGCTCATTAGCCAAGGCAATTGTAACCACCCCAGCAGGAAACAGTGAAGCGATACCAGCCAAAGTTCACACTGGAAAACGGGGCTTTCGGGTCGTAGCAAACAGATAAGAGCAGCCCGTGGGCTGCCCAGGAGAAGCTGAGCATCTGCTTCATGTCACAAAGTATATGGTGGTGCAAACACTCAGCTGAAATATTACACGGGAGTGGAAGGAAGCAAGGCCGCTGCCTGCAGGCCCACGGTGAGGGGGAACTCGGAAGGCGGGAGGACGCTGGGCCTTTGCACCATTCTCTTGGCAGGGTTGTAGGAGAACCTAGATTGATTGTTCCCCCCTCCCCTGGGCGCTCTTCCCCTCTCCTCACCCCAGCGCCATTGCTGTGGAAATAGGCCCCACTGATGTCTATAGAGCCCATCTCTACTCAACTGCACTTAGAATCACTGCCTGAAAGGGCATGTGTTGGGGTCATCTCCCCCCCACCCATACCGTCTTCAAAAGGAGGGTCTTCTGAAGGGTGGGAAGGGACTGGAGAGCCCAGGCATGGAGGAAGGAGCATTTGTTAGCTGGGATTTGAGAAGGGGTTCGAAGGTGTTTGCAGGGAAGAACTTGAGACACACACAAAAAGAAAAGAGAAAATAGCATGATAACCGTGCAGAGAAGAACGAAAGAGGAGAACACTGGGGCGGTGCAGCAAAGTCTTTGTGGGGCTCTTGGAGGAAGCAACGGACCCGGAGTGGTGGGTAGATGCTGCTCTCCTCATCAGTGACCACATACCTGGAAGAAGACGTGGCCCTTGATTTCATCTGCATCTCGCCTCCCGCTCCCTAGTCGATGCCTGGGGTTCTTCTTCATCAGCTAGAAAACAGTATGGAGCCCCTCAGCAACGGCCGTCCAGCCACCCGTAGCCCGGCTCATTCCAAAGGAAAGGAGCCCGCAGCCCTGTTGGGGAAAGAGGCCCTGAAGAACACGAGCGGGACGGAGAGACCACTCCAACGGAAGCCAAACGTTGCCCCCGTCCTTCCCAAGAGAAGCGGAGCTGCAGAACCTGCATTAGCCAGAACGACGTGAGAACTGGGCTTGGCGGAGGGGTTCAGCGAATCCCGACTCGAGAGGTGCTGCAGAGGGGGAGGGGCTGGAAGACCCACTCGGGACGTGCTTCGGGGGCTGCATTCCCCGCCAGGAGGCACCAGGCCTGGTCTGAAGAGCCCGCCAGAGAGTGATACGTCTGACGGGTCCAGCACTTGTCCACTCACCTGGGACATAATGGAAACGAAAAGGATTTCAGTGGGAGTGACCTTAAGCAGTTGTTTACGCCTCCGACTGGACTCCGTGGCCGGCTTCAGCTGGCTCGGTCGGCGTCCCTTTGCTTCAGCCCCTCACCCTGGGCTGGGCGGGACAGGGGTCCCCATCCCCTCTCGTCACGTTAGCTCTACCCAGCACGGGCATTGCCTTGGCCTCCCCGATCGCTCCTTGACTGGGTCCAGGGTAGCTTGCTTCTGCCTGTGTGGTACAGCCCCGGCTCCTGGACTTACCTTCCCAGTCAGCAACTGGAAGAGGACAACCCCGAAGCTCCACCAGTCTACGGATCTGCCGTACGGCTTGTGGGTGATGATCTCTGGTGCAAAGGTAGCTGGGGTGCCACAGTAAGTTACAGCCCTGTCCCCGTAGCCAATACCTGAAGCACGGTCAGGGAGGGCGTTAAAGTGCCCCAACTGACAGTGTCCGTTTGCCCCCCGCCCCCTCCAGCAAAAGCGTCTGAGCGATGCAACAGGTGCCAGGCCTGCTGGACGACACATTCTGCTGCCATTACCTTCTCTGCACAGGCCAAAGTCTGTTATCTTGATGTATCCCTGCTGGTCTATGACCAGGTTGTCCAGTTTCAGGTCCCTGAAGGACAGGCAGAATGAGAATGCCGTAAGCAGGAGGTCTCCAAGAGGAAAGCCCCCTGTCCGTCCACCCTTATCTCCCTGCGTCACCCTGATGCCTCCTCTCTTCCCCCAACGGGCCCCCTGCCCCGCTTTCCATTCTACCCCCCTGAGTCTGTCTGGGCCAAGGAAGGCCACAGGCTCGTGGGTTGTGGCTATGGAAGGACTCCACACAGCAGCCGGCGAGCCTTCCAGGGTCCACAGAGGAGCTCGTCACGCTGCTTGGAGCAGTGGGATCGTCACCCACGCAGACCCTGCAGACACAACGGCTCCACCATCCGGCCGGCAAGCAGCACCGGACTCTAGGGCAGGGGGCTTCTCACTGCCTGCCATCCCGGTGCTTCTCTGCTGCGGCAGTCTGGCATGGCTGCTGTGGAACCCCTTCACTTTGCCGGGGTCTGTGGAACTGACCCTGTGCCTCGCCCTCCGCTCGGCTGGGGCGCTGGCTGGGCACAGCTGTGCAGTGCGGGGGAAGCGAAGTACTCGTGGATGAGCAGACTTTTAAGGAGACGTGGCTCCGTCACCCTGAACTACCCTGGAGCACAGGTTGAAATCTACCACTCTAGTGCAAGGAATTCCCTGTAACTCCCCATAAGCCCCAGACAGATTAATTATCCGTGAGGGAAGGATCCAGAACCTGAATCCAGAACATGACAGGAATCCGGATAATCCTTCCTTCAAGGGATAATTGGCATTGATACGATCCGGGCAGAATCCCACTGAAATATCCAGAAAAGGCTTTTCCTCATTCTCCTCTCATGCATTTCTTTTAAGCATATATCATACCGGTAAATGATTTTAGCCAAATGGAGGAATTCCAGGCCAAGAGTGATGCAGCCTCCACAAAACCTTTCCAAAAAGATGGAGAGAAATTCATGTTGTCTCCACGCTCAGGAAATCAATGCAATTTGACAATGGCAAATGCAATTTGGGGCAAAAAATGCTAACTTCACATGTACACTGGTGGGGTCTGAGCTGGCTGAAACTGAGTAGCAAATGGACCTTGGGGTCATGGACACTAGGGGTGGACGAAAGGCACTTACCTTTCGTCGAAGCTTGTTCGCGGTGGGGGGGAGGCGCTTCGCTGCTCCCCCCGCGAAGTTCAGGCCGGGGGGAGGCTTCCCGCCTCGCCCCGGCCGAAATTCAGGCCGGGGGGGAGGCTTCCTGCCTCGCTCGGCCGAAATTCAGGCCGGGGAGGAGGCTTCCCGCCTCGCCCGGCCGCGAACTCCATTGTTTTAAAAAAAAACAACGCCCCCGTGATAGGCTACGTGACGATTAACGTAGCCTATCACTGCTAGATCTGCAAAGTCAGCCGTGATAGGCTACGTTAATTGTCACGTAGCCTATCACGGGTGACTTAAAAAAAAAAAGCGCGTACGCTAATGGCGGCCCCCATAGGGAGCCGCCATTCGCCTTCCTTATTTAGTCGCTGTAGTCTACGTAAATGTTTACGTAGACTACGGCGACCAAATGCTGCTAACCTTATCCGCCAGGAATTTGTCCCTTTTATGTGACCGCCAGGATCAGAAGCAGCTTGCCTCCAGAGACCAGTCACTGGGAAACAGCACCGGGTCCCTCGTGTCCTGCCTATGGGCTTTCCATAGCCACTTAGTTGCCCGCCGTGGGAAGCAGGATGCTGGAGCAGACAGGCCTTGGGTCTGATCGAAAAGGCCCTTAACATGACTTACGGGTCTCACTTCCAGAATGCAGAAATGCTACTCGGAACTACGCAGAACAGCCGGAAGGAATTTGTCACTTAATTTCCAGGAGAATCCGAACTTCCAGGTTTCCATCATGTCCAACACATCTTTGACCCTTATTAGACAAATTTAGACAGAAGTCTAGGAGCTTGAAGGAAACCCCAAATGTCTGGTCACAGATGTTCATATTTGATGGATCCCAGTCTTCCCAGATCCCCCTCCACCACTACCCCAAACTGTAATTGTTTCTCCCTCGAAGACACGTCTAGAGGAGATTCCAGCAGATCTCACACTCGAGGCACCAACTGCTGCAGTTTGAAACCTGCTGTGGTAAAGAAAAGTGGTGGGTGGTGGAAACGATTCTTCCCACTGTGGACATGAAGTGGGGTGGCTCAAAAGTCACTGACCTGACCCAGGGCTCCTTAAAGGGATTTCCCCTGTGGTAGCTCCACCGGTCTCCTCCTGGAGCATACTCTATCGCCATGGCGACGTGGGTCGGGGTCTGGAAGCACCCAAAAAGCTTGGTGACAAAGGGGTGCTTCCCCTGCGTGTTGCCCTCCAAGACCCGCTTCTCGGTTTCCAGCCTGTGAACACAGCAGAAGGAGAGGAGGACAAGTGAGCAGGGAGGCGGGACTCCGCACCAACGGTGGTCTGCCAGCAGGGCACCCAGCCACTGCCCACCGCACCCGCCTTGCTTGGCTTGTCCAGAGCTGACAGCAGCCCATCAGAATGACATTGTCAAAAGCTGAAATAAGCCCCCCGCGGAGCCCTGTCCTTTCTGGCCCCATATAGCAGTGATGGACTCATCCGGCAGAGGCAGCGAGTCTCTTCCCGCTTACTGCTTGGTGTCGTAGATCTCGGACTTCCGCAGGGTCTTCACAGCCAGCAGAGTCTTCTGTGGCCTGTACTTGGCTAGGAAGACCTGAAAGAGAGGGGAGAGTCTTAGTCCCAGGCTCCCTTCCACCTGCCATCCGAAGCTGCGCCTCTGCTCTTGGTAATTTACCTTCCCAAAACCTCCGCGTCCCAGGACTGCCAGGAAATCGAAATCCTGGACTGTGAGCGCTGTCCCCTCTGATCTGGAAAAGAGGCCCGACGTAAGTCACACCTTGGGCAGTCATGGCATGCTGCAGATCGGGGCGGGGGGGCAGAATAATGCATGCCCATAACCCCCCAGCGTCTTTCTCACCTTCTCTCCATCTCGCTGTTCTCTTCAGCTGTTCTCTGTTGGCCACCTGGACCTGGACCTATTGCAGAAAAAGAGAGCAGGACGAGTGTTCCCGGAATGAAAGAAGCCAAGGCTCAAAAGAGAGTTCCCCCTCAGCCTTCCCTGTGGCCAGAAATGCCCCTCCTGGCCACCTGTATTCCCAGCGGCAGACATGAAGCATCAGCACCCTCCGTGCCTCCCGCCATGACCTGAGTGATCTCAGTAACTGAGGCAGGGGGCTGAGTCAGAGGAAAGGCAACGAGGGTCCCATGAAAGGTCCGAGGGGAGGGGATTTGACTTGAGCCTTTGCAATTCTGAAGCTGGCATCTACTGTGCGCTTCTCTCCCTCTGGCTGAAAAACTAATTGTTTGGCCTCATCCTTTGATGAACCAATAGGGCCATGAGAATGGAGGGGCTGAGTGTCCCCCCCCTAACAAAAATATACCTCTTCCATCCCAACCCTTGTGCATCTGTTGAGTGAGAACACCCCAGAGCCAAAAACAAGACTCGGAAGTCAAGGACTGGGGCAGGGGATATACTACCCCAATAGGAAGCTGAGAGAAAAGCCTTCTGGGGCCAGAGAGGGGTCTGAGGCCCCTGGCCTATTTCACAGCCTTTTGTGGAACTGGAGGCACAGGATGCTTGAGAAACCTCAGTGTGGAAGCCCCTTGATGTGGTCGTCAGCAGGTACTTCCCCAGATTACTCTCATCTAGCTTTCTGTTCCTCAGAGACAAGATTTTGTATTGCTGCAGCACTATGTAGCCCTAAGGAGAAGGCTCACTAGAGGTTTCTGGAAACTGTAATATACGTGGATTTGTTATGCACCAAACCGAGCTCTCTGCTAGCACATTTCCATAGCTGTCTACTTGCAAAATTGGGGGTGGATCGGACAAGCTTAGCTGTGCCCCCCAAACTGACCTTTTGCCCCTGTGGGAAAAGTGCGCAAAATGGTGTTCCCAACCATAACTATGGGAGCCGTGACCGGGCCACCCGCAGTAGTAAACATTCTCCAAGTGCCAATCCTTAAGTAGCTAAAATGGCGCCCTCTGTCTCTGTCTCTCTTTCTCTTACACGCGCATGTGCGCACAGACACACAGTTAAAGAAAAACACAGGAAGGCACCCCAAACTGCCCAGGAAGGACCGAGCACACTCATTGGGCACAGAATGCTTAGTGTCTGGTGGGGAGGAAAGGACAGTGGGGGGGGGGGATGAAACGGAGCATCCTGGGAGGTGGCATGGCTGGCTGTTAGGGATGGACGAAAGTCCCTTACCTGGTCCCGCAGCTTTTTTCGGGGGGGGGGGGAATCTTTACGTAGCCTATCATGTTTTTGGGTTTTTTTACACTTTACTTGGAAATGGCAGCAGCCGAAACGCCGCCGAAACACTGCCGGGACCCGCCGCCGCGAGGGACATTCACACGAGGTAAGTCTCATCCCGGGGGGGTGTCGGAGAATTTCCCCACCAATTTCGGGGGGCTGAATGCGTTGGCATTTGGCCTCCCGGAGATTCGTGGAGAAATTCTCCGACATCCCTACTGGCTGGCACCTTGAAGAGGGGCACTTCACATGGCAACATTTTGTTGCAGCTCCCTCCTGTCCAAAACGACTAAGCGCAGACCTGACAAATCAACTTACTCAACGAAGCTTCTGTGTTGTCTTTCTTCTTCTTTCGGCAACAGCATGAGCAGCAGCCGCAGAAATACTTCCTGAGCCACTTCAACAGCCCCATGTTGCACAAACCTAACAGAGAGAGACCGGGGGAGGCCTCGTGGGGAACCTGGCCCTAGCGGCTGACATCTTCCAGCCGTTCACCGTGACGGCCAAGGGCCCTCACTGACCATCCCCAACCCTCAAGTGGCCCTGAGCCAAACTCACAGCAGCGCTAGGCAGGGAGCGTGGGCTTCCTGAATTAAGGCTTAAAGCTCTGGCCTGGCCTCAGACGGAGGGCTGGGTGGTGGACTGTCCACACAACCCCCTTATCTGGGGTGCCATGGGGCTATATCCAGCCCTCCTGGGGTCCCAGTCCGGCCCTCCTGGGTTCCCCAGATGGCCATGCTGGTTTCCAGGAGTTTAAACGTGCCCCCAGCTCTGTGGCACACTGAGCCCAAGAGCCAAAGCAGGCACCTTGGAGCAGGGGTGGGCCACTTGTACGGACCTAAAGGCTGCATGTGGCATTGGGTGGCCCCACGTATGCGCACGCCACTTCACACACTCTGGTCCAGAGCTCTGGACGGAGGGAGGGGCTTCAGCCTTGCCTCCTCCCAGCACTCCTGCTGGAAAGAAGGCCTGTGGGGTGACGCCCCCTGCGCTTCTCTTTCCCAACACACTCGGTTCTGCTGGGAAAGGGGGGGCGTGAAGCCGCTGTCTGGCGGCTTGCGGGAGCCAGTTCTGCAGGAAGACAAGGTGCGTGGGGAGAGCCATCCTCTGCGGAGTCACGGATTGCTCTGGGAAGCCGCACGCCCTGCTTCTCCGCTGAGCTGGGCTTGCGGGAGCACCGTGCTGCTGGGGAGCCAGGCGTGTGGGGCGGAACCTCCTCGTGCTCCTTGTGAAGTGGCGGCAGGGGCAGCAGCGCTGTGCATGGGGAGTTCGGGCCAGGGCACCGGGGCAGGCGGCAGAGGCGGCCTCCTGCCCTGGAGGGAGCCCCGTCCTGTCCAGAACTGTCAGCTCCTGTGAATGTAGAGGGAAACGTTCCTTCTGGCCCCCCAGTGGGACATTCAGGCCCTGGTATTAAGCTCAAGCCATGTGTCCCGGCCCTAGAGCTGCTTGTCTGAAGCCCGCCCTGTCCCAGTATTTACACATAGGTACCAGCAAGAAACACCAGTACAGTCGGAGGGGTGGAGGGGGGTGAGACCTACGGCTAGTCCCAGTTCCCCCAAGACTTCCAATGGACAAGAAGCT
The DNA here is from genome assembly GCF_057233095.1 of Heloderma suspectum. Lineage (NCBI taxonomy): Eukaryota > Metazoa > Chordata > Lepidosauria > Squamata > Helodermatidae > Heloderma > Heloderma suspectum. Next base: position 141,332,910 of record NC_139459.1, read on the forward strand.
GTCAAGGGGAGTCAGCGGGTGGGGACGTCCATTCCGGTCCCCATGATGTCAAGACCTCCCCCTCCCCCCGAAATCCCCCTGTTCAAGCCCGCCACACTCCTCCACCTGAGGTTTCTCGGTTGGCCATTCGAGGTTACTTCAGACTCAGATTTGCTGTGAAGCTGGCAAAATCCACTTACGTTAAGGTGTTCTCGCGTCGAGAGATTCAAAAAACGTAAACCCCACAAAAGTAAAACCCAACGAAGTAGAGGAGCGGAGAAGAAACGCCTCCGCTCGCACCAGCGCCAACTGCCACAAAGAGCCAGGCCGGAACCCTCGCTCTGGCCAACCGGCCGTTGTGGCAACAAGGACCGTTGGGAACGCCGTTCAAAAGTCCACCTGCGGGCTGTTGCTGGCTCAGCGGCCTGCCAGTCCTGAAGGGGTCAGTCACATGGGACGGACTTCCAAACAGGTGGGCTTGGCGGGTCCTGGAGCCTCTGCCTTCAGGACCCTCTGCGAGGTTCCAGGATTGGGCTACAAAGGAATGACACTCTCCAAAGAGTGAATCACTGACACTTTGCCAGAGATGAGGAACGTCTTGTGTCCCCCTGGCATGATCTTGTGATGTTGATGGACTTGATACGACTTCTTTAGAGGAAGAACCAAGCAGCAGCCCCCGGGATCGTCCAGTGTAGCACAAATCAGACTGGGCCATAAAGAGTTGTTCATATTCTAAGTGGTAAATCACCACAGTGAGGAAAGGAAGCAATAAGAAAACTCCCCTCCCACTGCTAATATGTGACCAACTCACTGGTATAATTGAACACAACCACTATTACGTGTCCATATCACAATGGTAATTTTTCCGGTCAGCAAAGCGGTATCTACTCCATGGTCCTTTCTGATTTGGGTTCACCAGAGCGTCAGCACACGGTGTTTCTGCCATCTCCATCAATGCTGGATGCTGGATGTGTGGGTGGGTAGACGGGCTCCAAAGAGGAGAGTATCTGCTGGGAGCCCTAATCCAGCCTGAGATGTCTGAGCAGAGGTGGATGGAGCACAGAGATCCATTCCCCCAAACATTGCCCATCACTAAACGTGCTTGGGCATGGACGAAGTCTGAAAAACTAGGGTTTCCAATTTGGATTTGAAGAATTGCAATAGCTGCATGAAGCTCTGGGAGGTCAGGGGCAGGTTTGCTGGACCCTGGGGCATCAGGGGCAGAACTAACAGCCAGAGCTCTCTGTTCTATTCAGTCGTGACTGGTGCTGGCAGCGATAAAGGGTTACCTGCTCCTGCTCCTTTTCCTTCAGTTGCCCTGCCACAATGGCTTTTGGGGAGAGGATCCGTGGCACCCTGGAAAATGGTGCACGTCCGGGGCTCAGCTCAATCGCATGCCTGGGCCGAACAGTTACAAGCCCGCACTGCATGCGAGAAGGTTACTGCTGACTTTTTCTCAGAACTGCGCTGAAATAAATCCTACAACTGAGCCCAGATTTTGGCTTTCATACATATACACATTCTGGCAACTAGTATCTGGAGGTCATTTAGCCCAAGGGTGGGCAGAAGGTAGATCTGCTGATAAATCCCTGGGTGATGCGCAGTAAATCAGCACGGAGTTCTCACTCCAGTTGTTTAACAAGAGCAACAACAAGATGACACCCCCCCCTCCGCATGGCATTCTGTTTAACAGCTGAAACAGACAAAGATATTGACAAGTATAGGGTATAGGGTTACCCTATACCCTACACCTATAGGGTAGCCGCAAGTGGACTCGTGTGCAATTGCGAAACACTGTCAAAAATAAAAATACGAACTCATGTGAGCAAATTCTCAGAACCCAAGTTTTTCTTTAAAAAAGGGTTGGCGAGCAAGTGGCAGCCCCTCTAAAGTGCCATTTGACCATCACTGGAGGGACCGCCGTTGAGGCAAAGGCTCGAGGTGGCACAGGTGGGCATGGAAGTGTTTTTTACTGCTCTAGCTGAGCAGCACTCTCACCATTTGCTCCAGCCCATGATCAGCTGGCTCTGCTGGGTTCGGCTGAGACGCCACCCCAACGTGGGTTCAACAGCACCTAGAACAAGCCATGGGCTGTTAGAGTGGCTTGTTGCCCCCACAGAAGCCATCCTACGGAAAGCGGTCCAGGTTCGGATGACACGACAACCCACCATGGCTAGTTACCCATGATAGGTTGTCATGCCATGTGAATTAGTGTTGGCTGCATGCGTAGGAGATGGGCTGGGAACCAGGTGTAAAATCTTTTGAACTCCCTATACGAACAGCGGAGTATAAGAGCCATAAATTAAAACATGTTTTTTTTAATCCCGTAAACTCACTTAAATGCTCAATCTCAACATCTAGCCTATTAATATGAATATATTTATGTGGCAACACAGTGATTGTCAGTGATAATTTTAAGACTCAGTCTTAAAATGGAGATTGCGGCCCGAATGAATTAGTCAGCGATAGGTGTTTCAGGTACCAGATTACACCTCACGTTCGGGAACAAAGAAGCAATTTCCGAAACATAAGGGCCGTCTGTAACTCAGGACTGTCCCTTGCCTTGGGAGAAGTGCTCCCACACCGTCCATATAACTGGGAAATTCAAATTACGCAAATAAGATTAAGCCCTGCCTTTATATCTCCAGGCTGTGTCAATGTGATGATGTTGCGTCGTAGCCGGGGGCCTCCATGGGCAGGGGGGTGGATGCCCTCGCCACCGTTCCCGCAGCAGCAGCCACTGCATTTGTCTTGTGGGCAGCAGTGGCAGAAGAAGACGTGGTGTCTGTGACCTGCCTCTGTGGGAGCACGCCTGGTTGTAGCAGCCGCTCCCTTTCCTCCGTGGGCAGGTGTGGGTTTCTCCGTGATCCCCTAGAATGGGTTAGGATGTGTCAGGGGCTTCCTGAGGGGGCATTTATTGGGCCACTGCCCTGCCTCAGGCACAGAATTTTACAGGGGTTCCAGACAACATCGTCTTCCCCTTGTACCTCTCCCGTGTTTTCCCATCGCTTATTCCATCTTTATTTCTACTGCAGAAGAAGGGATGTTCTTGCAGTTACCCTGCCGCTTCCTGGCCTTCGGGCAGGCGAGGTGGGTGGCCGTCCCACACCGTCCCACACCCACAGAACTAAGCAAGGTCCACATTAGCATTGACGAGGTCCTGCTCATGCTGGAGGAAGGGGGCAGGGCTGGGGTGTCAGGCATCCGAGGATGAAATAAGGTTTCTCATGGGGGTGGGCTTCTTCTTAGCAGCCGAGGCAGCCATGTCGGTAAGTTCTAGTAATTACTTCTGCATTTGCATACGCCAACATAAATCAACACATGAACATTTTAGGCACATTTGAGTCCAACAACCCGCTTCTGAGTAAATATGTAAAAGGACTGCAGGGTGTTCTAAATGTGCAAGCGGCAGCAAGGATTTGATTCACACTCACCGGATCCCTCCCAATATCCAACAAACTCTCCCAGCCTTATCCTACGCGTGTTTACTCAGAAGTAAGTGCCACCGAGTTCAATAGGGCTTACTCTCAAGGAAGTGTGCCCAGGAATGCAGCCTATGTCCCTGCCCTGCTGCCTTAAACTACAGTGAGGCAAAATTCCTCTCTGAGTATTGTTTTACAAGGTAATCTGTTAATCATATTGATTAACCCATTGGTGTTGTCATGGTAAATATCAGATTAGAGAGAGACATCATGTTTTCATTATCATCATTATTATTCTGTACCCTCAATGTATGCTGCAGTTTACAGATCAACATCAACAACAAAAGAAGCAAGTAAGCTTCCAACTCTATTTCTTTCTCGCTCCAGGAATTCCAGTTAAAAATCCCTTCTCAATAACACATTAAAACTGCACATTACAAACTGCAGAACTGCATTAAATAACTACAAAATAATATCTGGTTTGTACGTGTGACACAAACAACCTTGTTCTTCAGACGGCCGCATTGCTATGTTTGAGCAAGCATGAGGTAAGAGTGAAACAAATGTCTGTGCAGGACCTGTGAAATCAGCGGCACCGCTTGCTTCACAGACAGGAGATCCTCTGCTTGGCGCACATCTGCTTGGACAAGGCCACAGGGACTTTCACAAGCCTGTGTTCCCCTTGCAACAGCAAATCCCACGCCCTACCACAAAATGCTCTTGAAGATCCTCTCAGTTCTGAAAGTGGTTTGACATGCAACTGTGGGTGTCCGGGGCCAGGGGTCCCCACAGCTTTTCCTGCATTAGCGCCTCTAGCTGCCTTGGAAGTGGGGGCCGGGGGGGGATGCAACTGGAACATGGCTGGGAGCACTGTCGCCACGTACAGCCAAGGATAAGGGGCCACACTCAATTTTTTTGTGAAGCCGCTTCCTTTTCTTTCTCAGTAGTCTGGCATTGTTCGGCATGCGTGCCGGATCAGCCATTTTCATATCAGAGGGCAAAGAAGCTGGGGAGTGGGTCCTGTTCGGGCCAACTACTTCAGAGGGGACAGGACTGGCGCTATTGCTGCAGGTCATGACCCGTTGCCTGGTAATGGCCTCTGTGAGGGTCTGCAGGCTACTAGCTGTCCCACTCAGAAATGCAGAACTGGGCCACAGGCACTCCATGGACTCCTTCCACTCGGCTCTCCTGTCGTCTGCATCTCGCTCGACGGCCCCCAGGTAGGGAGGTCAGAGAATTTCGCCACGAATCTCGGGGAGGCCGAATGCCAGCGCATTCGGCCCCCCGAAATCGGTGGCGAAATGGTCTGCCCCCCCCCCCGGGACGGGACTTACCTTGGGCGAATCTCCCTGGCGGCGGCAGCTGCGGCGGTGGTTTGGCAGTGGTTTGGCGGCGGCGGCTGAGGCGGCCGGTCTTCTGACCGGCTGCTGCCGCTGCCATTTCCAGTAAAAACAAAACAAAACAAAAAAACGTGATAGGCTACGTAAAGATTTACGTAGCCTATCACGGCTAGATTTTTTAAAAATACCGTGATAGGCTACGTAAATATTTACGTAGCCTATCATGGCTGAGTAAAAAAAACAACAAAAAACCGCACGTACGCAAATGGCGGTGCCCATGGGCGCCGCCATTTGCGTTCCTTATTTTGGCACGTCTAGTCTACATAAACATTTATGTAGACTACGTCGAAAATAAGGGGAACGCAAATAGCGTAGCGTCTACGCTATTTGTGTTCCCCTTATTTTCGCCGTACTCTACGTAAATGTTTACGTAGACTAGACGTGCCAAAATAAGGAACGCCTTATAATAAGAAACGCCCATGGGCGCCGCCATTTGCGTACGTGCGGGGTTTTTTTTGTGTTCCACTCAGCCGTGATAGGCTATGTAAACATTTACGTAGCCTATCATGGTGTTTTTTAAAAATCTAGCCGTGATAGGCTACGTAAATCTTTACGTAGCCTATCACGTGTTTTTTTTTTTTAATTTGGAAATGGCGGCGGTGGCAGCTGGTCGGAAGCGGTTCGCCGCCACTGAACCGCTGCCGAACCGCCGCCACCACCGCCAGGGACATTCGCACAAGGTAAGTGCCAGGACTAGGGATGTCAGAGAATTTTGCCACGAATCTCGGGGAGGCCAAATGCCAGCGCATTCAGCCCCCCGAAATCGGTGGCAGAACAGTCTGCCCCCCCGCCCCTCCCCCTGGGACGGGACTTACCTTGGGCGGATCTTCCTGGCAGCGGTGGCTCTGGCGGCGGTTCGGCGGCGGTTTGGCGGTGGTGGCTGTGGCGGCCGGTCTTCCGACCGGCTGCCGCCGCCGCCATTTCCAGTAAAAAACAAAAACAACAAAAAAATGTGATAGGCTCCGTAAAGATTTACGTAGCCTATCATGGCTAGATTTTTAAAAAACACCGTGATAGGCTACATAAATGTTTACGTAGCCTATCACGGATGATTTAAAAGAAAAAAAACACATGCGCGTATGCAAATGGCGGCGCCCATGGGCGCCGCCATTTGCGTTCCTTATTTTGGCACGTCTTAGTCTACGTAAACATTTACGTAGACTAAGATGGTGAAAATAAGGGGAACGCAAATAGCGTAGCGTCTACGCTATTTGCGTTCCCCTTATTTTCGTCGTCTGAGTCTACATAAATGTTTACGTAGACTAAGACGTGCCAAAATAAGGAATGCAAATGGCGGCGCCCATGGGCGCCGCCATTTGCGTACGCGCGTTTTTTTTTCTTTTAAATCAGCCATGATAAGCTACGTAAACATTTACATAGCCTATCATGGCTGACTGCAGGGACGCAAATGGCAGCGGCTACGGCAGCCGCCATTTGCGGAGCCAGCCAGCCAGGATTCCGGGGGGGGAGGGACGGAGCGCCTCCCCCCCGGCCAGAATTTCGGGGGGGAGGGACGGAGCGCCTCCCCCCCAGCCAGAATTTCAGTGGAGAGGGACGGAGCGCCTCCCCCCCACCACGAATGTCACGTCTTAGTCTATGTAAACATTTTTTTTTTTACGCGAGGCCGTATGTTCATAGCAGCCTGCCCGTCCCGGGGGCCGTCCTGCTGTCAGTGGACGGGCGTTGCAGCGCAAGACGCCAGCATGGCTGGCTGGGGCCTGCTGGGAGTTGTTAGGCAGGGAAGAAGTCCCACGTGCATCGGATGGCGCCCAGGTCACCGGGAGAGACCTGCCTAGCAAGCTTACTTCCTGCTGGGGCCAGAACAGGCTGGCTGCGCCTCGCGTGCCCCGCGGCAGGTCTTGGGCGATCCTTTTTGGCTTCAGCTCGTTAGAGCGGTGCTCACCTGAGGGGGTGCCATGGAGCGTTCTCATAATTCATGCCGCTTATCTCCCGTTCTCTCTCTCTGCACAGCGCAACGGAGAGTTGGGGCGTAGTCCTCCTCCCAGGCCCCTCAGGGCAGCAGCTTGTCCCGACTTAACAGTCCCCGGCCAAGGAATCACTGCAGCAGTCCAGCGAGCCTGCAGGGAATTCTGGGAACGGGCTTCCTATCGGACTTTGTAAAGCCACTGCCCTGAGGGTCCAAGGTGACAGATCCGATAGGTGCTCCTGTATATGCAAGAACAGCAGGACACACCAGGCTTCTTCCAAAAATGGAACTATTTACTAGATAGTGGCTGGATCTACACTTACCGCCTTTTTTAGCTTCCAATGAGGTTCCACCACCCGCCTTTCACACTATGCAGTACCCGCCTCGAATTGGAACTGGAATTTCCCACTTCCGTGCTCCCGCTTTCAATACCCTAATATCCCGGTATTTCCCCTTAATGTGCTCTGATTTTCCGCCTTCGCTACCGTATCCAGTTGTAGTCCCCTCCCCCGCCTGTCCATATACGGCGGTGTTTGTATTTCCCTCCTGTCCGATCACAGCTCTCGACAGCCCCATGTCTTCTTCCGGCTACTGAACGCATAGCTTCCTCAGCAGCCCCCATTTCCTCAGCAACAAGCAAAGGGCTGGATGTGCGCGCGCTTGTCTGATCTCAGAAGCTAAGTGGGGTCGGCCCCAATCAGTAGTTGTGAAGCTTCACAGCTTCGAATCTTCGAAGATCATGCCTGAATTAGAAAAAAAAACTTGATTCTGCGAGGATAACGCCTTAATTTAAAAAAAAAAACCATTGGGAGCGGGGGATAGGAGGGGGTAAAACTTACTCTCATTGGAAGGGATAGAACAACCCCCTGCTCAGTGCAGGAAGCCTGATTCCCAGGCGGTCGCCCATCCAACTACTGACCGGGGCCGACCCTGCTTAGCATCCGAGATCAGACAAGCACGCGAGTGTGAACCGAGCTCGTGCATTCGATGAAGCACTGCAACGGGGAAAATGGGTGTGAATAATCACATTTTAATGCGAGAGCGTTTAACCCGACGGGACACCAAATTCATTGCAATGGTGGGTGCAATGTAGATCGGCCCAGTGTCTTGGGGTGGGGTGGGGGGCTCCCATCTGCTTAGAATTAAGGACGAGGTGCCTGAGCACAAACTCAGCACAAGCATTTCTTTTCGGGTCAGGAACGAGCCTCCTACCTCCCATCACACGACGAGAATGGATTGGCCAGGGCAGAAGACAGGCTGTTCATGTGACTGCCTGGGGTGGGGAAGACTGGCGCCTGGCTTGGTGCGGTGGGCGTGGGTTGCATCTGTCCTTGGCCCTGAAAACAAGCGCCCTGGAAGTGGGTGCTCAAGCCACCGCTGCCTCCCGCCAGAGCGTGTGCCAGTCCTCGCTCTCCCTCGCTGAACGCACACTGGATTTGCGCCCCTTGGGGAGGCCCAGGATCACTCCGTGCTGGAGCACATCCTTGGTGTGCAAAGGGCCCGGGGCCAGCCTGGTGCCTCCAGGGAGAGCTGGGAAGGAGCCTTGTCTGGAGCCCTGAGAGCAGCTGGGAGACGGAGCCCAATGCATCTGGAGGGCAGGCGCCAGGTCGGCGAAGGCTGGTGCAAACAGCCCCGAGCCGGGAGGACCAAGGCAGGAAGTGCCGGCCTATTCCAGGCCAGACAGCAGCGGCCCCAGGAGGAAACAGCCCAGGGCCTGGCCAGAGTTCAGGGCTTGGCTGCAGGAGGCTGGCAGAGAACAGGTGCCGGCAGAGCCCAGATCTGAGGCCTCTTGGAGGAAGGGAAGAATAAGCTGGAGACGACAGCTGGTTCTGCCCTGCAAAGCCAACGGAGGGCAGCAGCCCCCCACGGGCAGCCCCCAGGCAGAAAGCCAGCCCCAGAGCCTGGAGATCACACACACACACATACACACACACACACACACACACACACACACCCTGCAAGGAGAGAGTGTCTAGTGGGAAGGAAAAAGGAGACACCTGGAAGAAGTATGACTGGATTGTCCCCATTACAAAACTGATTCTCGGTGCCACAAGACTATTTCTTTATTTGGACTTATCTAGACCACTTTTTTACCACTTCATATCCCAAGATCTCTATATATGTATATAGCAGGTGATTATATATGTAGTATAAAGCCAATATAAAAACAGTAAAAGAACAATGAAAGCAATACATACTTCAAAACATTAGAAAACAATAACAGCATGGAACAGGAGAGAAAGGCAGAGAAAGTCTGTATAAACACACACGTCTTTCAGAGGTGCTTAAAGCCCGACACGCTTTCAGCCTCTGGGACAGAGCGTGGTCTTGCTGCAACAGACTGACACGGTTTCCCCTCCGGAATCAGTTCAAGCTGTTGATGGGAACACAGGGTGAGAGCACAGAAGAAGCTGGCCGCCACTGCACCGCGTTGATACTTCGGAGCATTTGAGGTTGCCTTGGCCCGTTGGCGTCTCTGCCCATCGGTGGCAGCTCTTCAAGGCCCAGCAGCCACCTTAGTGTAATGCCTTCATCACAAAACATGTGCAAGCGTTTTGTGATGAAGGCATTACACTAAGGTGGCTGCTGGGCCTTGAAGAGCTGCTGGTTGATCTCTTCAACCAGCAGATGGAGCCAGATCTACCTGATGAGGGGATCTCGAGACCTCGAAAACGTGCACATCTTCTGCAGTCTTTTCATCGGCCTCATAAAGGTTTTTGACTAATATGGATTTTGGCGTTTTTCTGATGACCAACACAGCTATCTTGGCTTTTCAAAATCTGGGCTAGTCTTTTCCAGCCCTGCCACTCGAAAGGTTCTGTCACTTAGTGACAGGGCACATGCTTTGCCTGTACAAGCTCCTAATTTCAGCCCCCAAACCTTCAATGGGTCTCGGGTAACAGGGTTGGGCAAGTCCCCCGGCCAAGACCTCGGAGTGCTGCTCCCAGGCACGGAAGATGATATTGGGTTTAGATGCCCTAGTAATGCAGCTTCTTAGGTGGCCCTTTTAACTGGAGATCCCGGGGGGGTTAGGCACGCGCTCTACCACTGAGCTACACTGTGCCCATGGCACAGATGGCTGCTGCACCGGGGAAGGTGGGAACTGGAGCCAAGGTCAGCTAGAAGATGAGGACAATTGCCAAAGCGAAACCCACGACGGACAGCAGCTAGTGTACCCGCACATGGGGCTGGAACCGGCATCCCCTGCTCTGGCTGGAGACCTGTTGATGCCTCACCTGTTGTGTGCATGCTAGAAAAACCGGGAAGAATCCACTCACTGGTGCAAAATAATTTCACCCCAAGCAGTTTTGTCAGAGAGCCAATTACGCTGCCATGATTTGATTGTAACGAGCCATTTGTACCTACTGCAACACCTAAACTGATGCCCACTGGTATGATGCACAAGGGACTGTAGATCATTTTCCAGATGAGGAAATGAAAACCAGATGCAGAAAGACAAACGTCCTGGACTTATGCAGCTAAACAGGTGCGTCATGCCAGATGGTACTGCAGTCACTGTTGGCTGTATATAGAAGGGAAGGGAATCCATCCGATCAGCTACAGAAACTCTGTCTCCTCTTCAAGATGTCCACAATTCTCTTCATAACACCTTTTCTGCTCGCAATCACAGGTTGCAAGAATTCCCCAGAATAAGTAGTACTTCAAAGGCCTGGGGGCTGGTTCACACATCCGTTGATCACTTGATGACTATGCATTTAACACATTCTGCTCACACATACAAATTACTACTTCCTTCGTGGCAAGTGTGATGACTTGCATGTAGGAAACGGCCATCACAGCTCGTGTCTCCGCAGTCACAAAGATTCTCAGCCGGACCAGTTCAGACATTCAGCCGCCAGTCATGAAGGCTACAGCAATCACAGGAAGGAAAGCCAAGTAGTGTGCATGCATGTTGTGTGAAGATGCCCTCAGGCCAGCTTGATGGCTGTGGCCTCAAACAGTGACTTGCATGTGCGAATGGCCCATCGCATCTCAGATGCCACAGACTTCACCTGAAACACTTTTCCGTGGGGCTGGCTGACACATTCAGTGGCCTTTCATCATGTGCCGAGCAACCCAGTGATGTACACGCAGATGCGTACCAGCCCTTAGGGATGTATGAGACCCCAGTGGTCCCGAAGTCCCCGTTAACTACATAACGCTGACATTGCGTCTGGGAAGGCATTTGTGGGGGCGAACAGAGGGACGGAGGTGCTAAACCTTTCCCTCGCCCACTAATTCTCTTGCTGTGAATACTCCCCCTTGTTTTCTTTTAAAAAAAGAAGTTTCCCTCTAAAACCAGAAATGAGTTCAGCTGTAGGGAATTGGGTGTGTGTGTGCGTGTGAGGGGAAGAAGCATTTGTAAGGACACTGGGCAAGTGTTAGGTCCCCCACCACCATTCCCTTTTGGTCCTCTCGCCACTTAATTCCCCATTATCCTGACAAAGATGAGGTTGGGTCCACATGTATGTTGAAATAAAGCCTACTTTGGCTCTGAGGCCTCAAAGGGCCGTTTGCCACTTTCAGTGTTGCCCAAATGCCCACCTGCAGGGGGAAAACAGTGTTCCCTTTTCTAGTGGACTCCAAACACAAAGAGCTTCGCCATCTTCACTTCACCATCTTCAGTGTCCTTATTTTCTCACTGAGAACCCCTTATCACTAGGGGGTTTTCTCCACAACAACGGAAGGAGATGGAAGGAGAAGCCAATTGTAGCTTACCTGGATTTTTCAAGGAGCTGGCTTTTCAAGGAGCTGCAGGGCTCCACGAGCAAGTGTATCGCAGTCACTTCACAAAACATAGTTCTGAGTAGGGTAGGGGGTTCGAGTGAATGTCATCTGACTGGCAGAGGCTGCTCACCCAATAAGAGAGGCTTCCCCCCTCCCCGTCCAGGCTCTCCCCCCTTTCTCCTTTGATAAAATCCTGAGAGGTTTCCTCCCCTGTATCCACAGAAATCACTCTCTTTCTCTCTCTCAGTTCCCCTGCCCCCCGACAATCATGAAAGGAATACCGTGTTCTAGATGCCCTGCTGTGACCAATGAAAGCTTTGAAGCTTTGGCAGTACAGCTCTATCAATGTGTTATTTCAATTCACGGGAATCTCGGGAGTACGCAGTTTGGGGAGAAACCTCACTGAACACAATGGGACTTACTCCTGAGTACGCACATATGTTTGTGCTGGGAAAGACAGGGAGGGGAAATGGATGTGAAACCAGCCCCCTATCTAACTGTGCAGGATCAGGATGATCGAAGATGGAAGAAGTTACTTCTGAATGGGAATAACCCAAACAATGGAGAATTGCAGCTTCCAGAAAGTGCCTTATAGCCTTTAGGCAATTAGTGCTTTAAAATGTGCTATTGCAATTGGAGGAGATCTCTGTAAATTCTGATGTGCAGATTCAGGGGACAAGCCTCATTGATCACAATGGGAGTTGCTTCTGAGTAGACACTAATTGGTTTGTGCTGGGAAACACAGAAGGGAAACAGTGTTATTCCACAGTGTTATTCCGTGCGCTGTGGATACAGTTAGTGAGCAGGAGGTGGTCTGTGGCACATCGGTTTTGTGGGATCGGTTCCAGCTTCTTCCTTCTGATGACATGGACACGGTGCTTTCATCTGTAAGGCTGACCACCTGCTTCCTTGATCCTTGCCCATCTTGGCTCATTATGATCTGCAGAGAAAGACTGGGTGAGGGGATCAGGGCGGTGGTGAATGCCTCCCTTGAGGAGGGAGTGATGCCATCAGCCCTCAAGGAGGCAGTGATCAGACTGCTTTTAAAAAAGCCCTCCTTGGATCCCCAAGTTCTGAAAAACTTTCACCCAGTCTCGAATCTGCCTTTTTTGGGCAAGGTGATTGAGCGGGTGGTGGCGATGCAGTTGAAGGCACATTTGGAAGAAGCCGATTATCTAGATCCATTTCAGTCGGGCTTCAGGCCTGGGCATGGGACAGAAACGGCCTTGGTCGCCTTGGTGGATGATATGAGGAGGGCTCTGGATAGGGGCAAATGCGCCTTCTTTGTTCTCCTCGACTTCTCAGCGGCTTTTGATACCGTTGACCACGGCATCCTCCTGGACCGCCTGGAAGGGTTGGGCATTGGAGACACCGTATTACGGTGGTTCCGGTCCTTCCTCTCCAGCAGGCACCAGAGGGTAGCACTGGGAGAGGAGGTTTCGGACCCGTGGCCGCTCGCTTGTGTGGTGCCACAGGGTTCCATCCCCTCCCTGATGCTATTTAACATCTATGTGAAGCCACTGGGGGCTATCATCAGGAGGTTTGGGGTGCGGTGTCATCAGTATGCAGATGACACGCAGCTCTACCTCTCATTCAAATCTTCACCAAGGTTGGCCGTAGAATCCCTGTCCAAATGTCTGGAGATGGTGAGTGGCTGGATGGGGAGGAATAAGCTGAAGCTGAACCCTGACAAGACCGAGGTACTTTTGGTGGGAGACAAGAAGAGGTTGGGGGATGTTGACCTGGTGTTGAATGCGGCATGGTTACCCTTGAAAGACCAGGTCCGCAGCTTGGGGGTCATCTTAGACTCCCAGCTGTCCATGGAGGCTCAGGTGTCAGCTGTGAGCCGGACAGCACTGTACCAACTCCATCTGATATGGCGGCTGCGTCCCTACCTTCCCGACCATCTACTCCCATCAGTAGTACATGCCCTGGTCTCCTCTCGTTTAGACTACTGTAATGCGCTCTATGTGGGGTTACCCTTGAAGACGGTTCGGAAGCTGCAGCTGGTACAGAACGCGGTGGCTCGCCTGATTAAAGGCAGCTGCCGGCGAGATCACATCACTCCAGTGCTGAAGGAGCTGCACTGGCTACCAGTTGTTTTCTGGGTCAAATTCAAGGTGTTGGTTTTGACCTTTAAAACCCTATATGGTTCCGGCCCAGCCTATCTCAAGGAGCACCTCCAGCAACACCAGATAGGCCGCTCAACAAGATCAGCCTTAGATGGCCTTCTCTTTGTCCCATCAGCCAGGACAGCTAGGCTGGTAAGGACGTGGGAGAGGGCCTTCTCTGTGGTGGCCCCCACGCTGTGGAACTCCCTCCCTAGGGAACTCCGCCATGCCCCCTCTTTAATGAGCTTCCGCCATGCATTAAAAACATGGTTGTTCAGGCAGGCATTTGGGGTGGGCTAGGGTAGTTTTAGAAATGTGATGTTTTTAATGTTGAATTTTCTTGTATAAACTGTTTTTATTGTTGTACATCACCCAGAGTGGCTGGGTGACCGGCCACATGGGCGATTAATAAATAAATAAACAAACAAACAAACAAACAGGAAATACCCCTCAACCAGGGTCATGGTGAAAGGCACACCCCTGGGCAGGGCTAGAATATCCAAGGCAAATGCAGGGGTTGGGGTACACAGGAACTATACCGAGGAGAAACCGACTTAAGGAAAAGAATCGGACTTTAAGCAGTCTCAGGAAATCCGCTTTTTTTGTGATGAGCTCTGGGGTGGCTGCTGGATGGCCATGGCATCATCTATCCCTAATGACCTCCAAATGCAGCCAGCTCGGAGCAAATAGCTCATGGAGACACCGCCTAGGACAGAGGACTCTCCAAAGCTTACTCAGTGGGCCATATCTCTGCACTGCAACTAGAATAATTCTGTAGGCTTGAAATGACAATTCCCCCCCCCCCGCCACTGCCATTTTATTTTAAACTATGTACTCAGTAAAGTTGTATTATTTTTAAAGGAAAAAATACAACCTACATGGGCTTTTGGGGTAGGCAGTGGAATGGCACACACACACACCCCCCCCGGTGCAACAATGCTACATCCAAGGCATTCTCAGGGGGAAAATTGGTGGCTGCCCATTGGTGGCAACATGGGGTACACGGGGGAAGGAACACCAAGCTGCTGCAAATGAACCAGATGAATTCTTGCCCCACACCCCAGAACATTACCCAGATGCCATCCCCATGCTTACTGCCTGCAAATGGAACAGCCACTTTTCTCTGTCCTTAGGGGCACACCTCCGTGTTCCTCCCCCGAAAGGCAGCTCGTCTGTCTGCTCCTGCTTTAGCACTTCCAGGAAAGAGGTGTTCATGGGCCATCCCTTTCAAGAGGTGCACTGTTTGGGTTTCACGCCACTTGATGAGAGACTTCAGATGCTTAACTCTGGCTCCCTCTGTTAACATGGTCAACACTTCCTGCGTGTAACAGAGGGAGGACTTCTTCTTGTGCCTGCAGAGGCGAGGTGGGTAGTGGCCAGGGACGGGGCATTTTCTCCCCCACCTTTGAAAAATATCTGTCAGAATTTTACAAATACAACTCATTAGACAACATAACCTTGTGAGGTAGCATTAAGTACATCCATCCCTCCTTGCCACATTCTTGTTTGCATACCGTTGCATTTCCTTATCTGATATGGGATAGGAGCAGCGCTGCCCCAACATCAAATTATGTAAATACACATGAAAATGTATATCCAGGATTAGTCTGCCTGGTAAATCTCTGCTGCACTGATAATTCAAGGAGCATCTCCTAGACGTTATCAAATATAGGGCAACATTCATGTATGAGACCTGTATTGGATCCCTTGTTGGTAAAGACCTCCGGAGCCATATCTTGGTGATAATGCTCAACAAGTCTCCCATGTTGCATCACAACCCCCATCGGTTCCTAGGATCTCATCACTATTAGAAGGAAGGAAGAAAGAAGAAACCTTTTATGCAGATCATAAGATTTTATTTGTTTGCTACCATACTACAATCATAGAATCATAGAATAGTAGGGTTGGAAGGGGCCTACAAGGCCATCGAGTCCAACCCCCTGCTCATTGCAGGAATCCAGGTCAGAGCATCCCTGACAGATGGCCATCCAGCCTCCTCTAGAATGCCTCCAGTGTGGGAGAGCCCACTACCTCCCTAGGTAACTGGTTCCATTGTCGTTAACAGTCAGGGAGTTTTTCCCGATATTCAGCTGGAATCTGGCTTCCTGCAACTTGAGCCAATTATTCCGTGTCCTGCACTCCAGGATGATCGAGAAGGAATCCTGGCCTTCCTTTCTGTGACAACCTTTCAAGTACTTGAAGAGCGCTATCATATCTCCCCTCAGTCTTCTCTTCTCAAGGCTAAACATGCCCAGTTCTTTCAGTCTCTCTTCATAGGGCTTTGTTTCCAGTCCCCTGATCATCTTTGTTGCCCTCCTCTGAACCCTCTCCAAGATCGTGACTCTCCTTTTGGTTACCAAGCCAACGTTCCTACAGATAAGACGGCAAGTGGAAGAGGTTGAGATCATAGAGGTGAAATTGCAAAGAAGCAGAAAGGCCAAAAATCGGGTTCACAACACGAGAGTCTTGACACCATTCTAAATTAGATGGGGTGGAGGGCATCAGCTAACAGAGCTTGCAGTTGGACCTCAGCAGGCACCTCAGGCGGGTGCTCACCTCTGTGGAACCCTCCTGAGCATCTGCTAGGCTGAGAATGCCTGCAGGGAGGAGAGGGGACTTGGGAGAACAGACTGGCAGCCAGAGGGGGCTCAGCCTGCGCCTCCCACCCCTGGGGCAGGGAGACAGCAGCAGGAGCTGCTTCAGCCAAAACAGCTAGTGTGTGTGTGTGTGTGTGTGTGTGTGACCTTGAGCAGACAAACAGCAAGGAAATCAAACTGCGAATATCATACTGCCCTTATACTGCCCCTATGAGGAAACATGCCTGCTCAGAAGTATGCTGCACGGAGTTCAGTGGGGCTTACAGGCAGGGAAGATGGTACAGGGTTGCAGGCTTAGTGCTACAGTGTACAACCGAAACGGTGGTGGTGGTCATGGTGGTGATGGTGACCACTTGATGGTGACCAAAGCTCCTCCAAAGCTCTTGCTTAACAGGAAGCGAGAACGAAGAAATATTTCATAATTGGGACTATGAAACATGAGGCCAATGTTCTGACACAGAGGGAGAAGCAGAAGTGGCATCCTCCGCTAGGGCTTAGCAATTGCCTACTAAGAGTGAGAGAGGGAAAAGAAAGCTATTTTTTCCATAGCAGAGAGCAAAAGGGGAACCACAGGATATAAACATGACAAGGAAAGATGTTCAAACCGTCTTTTTTCTTCTGCTGAGGAACTGGACCAGAGAGCTTTCTTATTGCTAAGGAGTCCTCCTGATAGGTAACATTTGCTGCTATCTATTTCCCCTTTAAAAAGAAATGTGTGGCTAGATTTTGAATCAAATAAAATACCAGTAGCTTTGGAAATGTAATAATGTGAAATTTGAAAATGCTTCCAAGCATGGTTTAATGATCTGGGCCTCAGGAAACGTCCTTTTAAAAATGCTGAGTTCTCACCCTGGGATGTGTGAAGTAATGCTGAAGTGCCACTGGGTACGTGCAGAGTTCTTTCCCCTGAGTACTGTATGAAGATAAGAAGCCAATAGATGTTTGGGACAAAGGAAAACAACTTCTAGGGCAGTGGGCGTGGCTCCCACACTAGCCTGATGCTTTGCACTGTATATTAGAAATTATTCACTGCTTGGGAGGAAGGCCAATGTGGCTCAAACACCTTGTCTATACGCTGGCTTTCAAGATATAGAGCAGGGGTAGGCCAGCTCCAAGCTTGCCTTTTTTACTCGAGCCCTGAGATCTACCAGCCAGAGCCTGATGCAACAGATGTAAACTTGGAATTAAAAAATTCTGAGCCCAGGAATTTGTTTTGAATGCCGGAACTGAACGAAGCTCACTGTCCTTCACACAAACCCCCACTCCTGGTTACCCCGAGGTTTCTTCATTAGAAGAATATAATTTAGGGCAGGCTGGGGGTGAGGTAGTAATTTTGTTACTTTGGTTAAATGACTGGGAGTCAGGAATCCTTGAACAGAGATCTACTAGTAGATTCAGATCTATCTTCTGCCCACCCAGGTGGAGATGTCCACATATAGCCTTTAAAAACAACCAGAAAAGGCTCTTTGGTGGAGAAACAGGAGCTGACGGTGTAGAAATGGATCCAGCACCTCAGCCCCCACCCCTCCTGGCATAATCTCAACTTTTTAAAAAGACTATGTGACTGCAGCCCTGGCTGTGACGTTTAGGGATGCGAGTCACCTATGCGACACCTATTTGTGCCGCAGTTCCCCATCAAGGTAGAGTTAAGCTCATGGACAAGTACGTTCTGGGCATGCTGGATCAGGGCAGATTAGTTTACTACAGCTGAAATAAATGTGCTCCTTCAAATTCTTCCCTGCTGCAAATGTCAGTGTTGCGTATAGCCCAGATATTTTCCAAGGACTTGAATATTTGTCAAATACTTGAGATCGAAATTGCACATCTGATGACAGTCTGCTGAAGTGTCTGGCTGAAGATATTGAATATCTGACACTTCTAGGTAGCTAACAGGCATTACTATGTGCTGAGTAATAAAAGCTATAAAAGCATTATAGTTGATTGCTTCCTGCCAAAAAAAGGCAAGAGATAGCAACAAGGCAAATAGTGAAATCTTATACATGCCTACTCAAAAGTAAGCCCCACTTAATTCAGTGGGACTTACTCCTACGTAATTTTGTGCATGCTTAACTGGGAGTAAGTCCCATTAAACATAGTGGGGCTTTTTAGTAGACATGCATAGGATTGGGCTATAAGGTTGCAAGTTGCAACCCCCTGTTGCGCAGACAGCTCAGCGTTTAAAAATTGGCCAGTCTCTTTTATGGGGAAAAGTCAGGAAATGCTGTGTTTATTGAATACAAGGGTAAAAATCGAGAGAGCACATTCACACATTCTGCAAAAGAGATGTCGTTACAAGGAAGTGTTGCACTGGCTGGCTACAACCAGGTGGCCAGGCCTGGGATCTCAGACGGAGAGGGAGAGAGAGATGGCAGAGGGGCGTAGCTTGCTTGATGGGGCATACTGCTCCCAGAAGATGGGGTGATGCCCAAAGATGTTACCTTCTCCCCAAGTCTTTAAATTCTTCTTCCAGCTATTAGGAGAATAGTGCTCAAGCCCCCTCGTTTTACGCTCTCTGTTCTATTGACCACCGTTTGTCAGCACATGGTCAGAGCACACGATTGGCTCTGTAATAATAGGCTTGGGGGGCCAAATCCAGCCCTCCATTGGGCACAGTGGGATTTATTTCTGAGTAGTTTTAAACTTACTATTTTGTATTCAATTTGTTTATTTATTTTATATATGTCTGTGAGTGTATGCATGCATGTACACTGTCTAGAGAATTATTTCTATAGTAATTTATTTTATAAAGTGTTTCAGAATAGGTTAGTATTTGGAGAAAAGAATATATTATATATCCTGAAATATTACTATAACTGCATTATATTGTAAGCTGTGTCTGTATGGTGTTTGTGTGTGTGTGTGAGAGAGAGAGAGAGAGAGAGAGAGAAAGAGAGAACACACTTATAGTAGACTTTCAGAACATATTGGGTGGGTGGAAAGGGGTCACTTTGCTCTTCTCCTCCTCACCGCCTGGAAGCTGAAAGTGCTGGTCTGTTGAGGGGCAGGGGAGGGTCCTTTGCTCTGATCCAGTTCATGCTTAACCTGTCCTGTTGACATCATGCTCATAACGATGACCAGGGATGGGCAGACCTGTTGAACCCAATCACGTCAAGTTTCTCGTTTTTCCACTGCCAAACCCATTCCATCCTGGTTCCATATGGGTTTTTGTTTTGGTTCTTTGCACAACAATTTGGATGTATGTTTGTGCACTTATCTCAAATGTATGCATTTTTTGCACACTTTTCCTGCACTTTTTTGTGCATATCCACCCAATGACTAAAGTGTGTTTGTGTGCGTTTTAGAAATCTACACAAGTTTTTGTGTGTATTTTTTAAATGTGTGCATGTTAACAGATGCATTTTTTTGTTTGTTTTGTGGGATGCTTCCCAAATTTGGAAATGTATGAATTTCCAACCTCAAATTGTGTTTGGGTCTATGTTCGCTTCAGGGAGATACAAATCTGGTAAATCCCTCTTTAAAAAAAACTTACAGAACAAGTTTCTCGACCATCCCTAATCATGCCTAACACACCCATTGCTTTCAGTGGGATTTGATTTAAGCACAGCTATCTTTTAATTGGATCGGGGCTTTTGTGTGCAACGTTGAGCAATTAGCCTGCTATTACATGTGATACAGGGTACTTTGGATCATGGCCATTCATTCCTAATGAAGCATAACTGAACTTTTTCAGATTAGTCAACATGACTTGGCAGCGTGCGGCTCCTGGGATAATCCTCGTGTTCGTCAAGCTTACAGGGACATCCCTATTTCTTGTTTTCCGTGAGTACTGGTCAATGTTTAGTTTCAGTGTTGCCTTCATCTTCTTCCTATTTTAATATATGTTCTTTTTTTCAGTGTGTGCATGAGCATGTGTGTGTGCAGGCGTATGCATGTGGGTGTGATCAAGGGACTGGAAACAAAGCCCTATGAAGAGAGACTGAAAGAACTGGGCATGTTTAGCCTTGAGAAGAGAAGACTGAGGGGACATAGGATAGTGCTCTTCAAGTACTTGAAAGGCCGTCACAGAGAGGAAGGCTAGGATCTCTTCTCGATCATCCCAGAATGCAGGACACGGAATAATGGGCTCAAGTTCCAGGAAGCCAGATTCCAGCTGAACATCAGGAAAAACTCCCTGACTGTTACAGCAATACGACAATGGAACCAGTTACCTAGGGAGGTGGTGGGCTCTCCCACGCTGGAGGCATTCAAGAGGAGGCTGGACAGCCATCTGTCGGGGATGCTCTGACATGGATTCCTGCATTGAGCAGGGGGTTGGACTCGATGATCTTGTAGGCCCCTTCCAACCCTACTATTCTATGATTCTATGTGTGCAAAACATGACCATATTTGTTAGGGATTTTTTGGTTCTGAAATATGTATTTTGTGTCTTGAGAAATGAAAGCCATGGGACATAAATACTGAAGGGTTCTTGTCCCACTGGCTAGGAAACGTGTCTAGTTC
Source organism: Heloderma suspectum (assembly GCF_057233095.1). Taxonomy (NCBI): domain Eukaryota; kingdom Metazoa; phylum Chordata; class Lepidosauria; order Squamata; family Helodermatidae; genus Heloderma; species Heloderma suspectum. Next base: position 141,353,535 of record NC_139459.1, read on the forward strand.
CATGTTTCTCATGCCTCAATGTGTAAAACTCCAAATAACAACAAAAACAACAGCAGCAGCAACAATATAATACTTAGTGTTTGTATGGGTCTTTTCTTGAGTTCTAGTGCTTTATGCACATTATCTCAGTCATCTCTTGCAACGCCCCTTTGAGGTAGAACAGTATAATTATGTCAGTATTGCAAACAGGGTCATTTAGACTGCAATCGTATATAGACACTTACCTGGGAGTATGTCCCACTGCACTCAGTATGGCTTACTTCTGAGTAGACATAGCTAGAATTTCCTTGATAGTGTTGAGATTTAAACTAGCGACTTCCATATCCTCTTAGCCATTATGCCAGACGAGCTCTCTCAGCTGGCAATAAAAAGGATAACAAAGCAATTGCTCTTAACTATACTATATTTTAACAGCAACATTAAGGAATGCTCACCAGACATCACTGAAAATGCTTTTGTTTTTAGTTCCACAGACCTTCCCCAGGGGGAATATCAGTTTTGTCCCTGAGGAGAATTGTACAGGTAACTCTACAGCAGCAATCTGGGGAACTCTGAGCTTGGTGAATCATTGTAGGGTGGGTATATGTGTTTTGGTTTCAATTAAGGGGAAACCATATTATTTAGTACTGAGCTGAAACACTTCCATTTTGGGGTTGAAAATTCTTGAGTGCTGAAAAATGTTTCACTTTTTCAAGAGCTTTTCAACACTCCTTAAGAAGTGTTAATCTGTATGTTTACTTTGCCCTGATTTTCTGTCACTCTTATTTGACTCTTAACGTAAGTGTTAATCTGTATGTTTACTTTGCCCTGATTTTCTGTCACTCTTATTTCAGGGGGTTGGACTCGATGGCCTTGTAGGCCCCTTCCAACCCTACTATTCTATGATTCTATGATTCTATGACTTTATTTATGATAGCGATGCTGTCACATAGTCAGATCTGATTGACTACATAGCACGGTAATACCATACTGTTCGCTATGTGATCCCTGATTGGCTAGACTCAGCCATGTTACTAAACCAGGATGCATTCCCTTCTTTCATCCTTAGCAACATCATAATTGACCCAAATCTGGTTGGCTATGCATGATTGTGAGACATCATTCTGTTCACCATGTGATCCCTGATTGGCTAAAATAATCCATGTAACTCATCAAGAAAGTAGAAAAAAGCACCAATAAACAGGAAAAAAATGTTGCTGAACCAGAAGCAGTGAAAGGAAAAAAAAATGGCATCTTATCAAGTAAGATAGAATGAAAGGTGAACACTTGCACGAAGGGCTGGGCTCAGACTAAGGTAGTTTATTTAGGTCCATTGAAATCCTTGTGAAAAGTTAGTCATGAGTCATGTCCCACTGATTTCAATGGGAAGTAAGTCAATGTCTGGATTCAACCCAATATGTTTTAGCAAATGCCCAGCAAAACTGCTATTTTCAGACCCAAAACAGAAACGGAAGAATACTCAGCATAGCCCTACTGAAAACCAGACTGTGTAAGGCTGTCAGTGGCTACTAGTTCCAATGGCTATGTGCTACCTCTAGCATGCCTCTGTACCAGTTGCTGGGGAACTCAGATGGGAGGTTGCTGTTGCCACAGTGTGGACAGAATGCTGGCCTAGCTAGGCCTTTGTTCTAATTCAGCACAGCTCTTCCGTTCTCAAAATGATTTGGTCAGCATTTTCCCTGATCTGCTGTAGTGCTACAGTGAAGTCTTCCAGAGTGGATACTAGAGGCCAACAATATATTAATTTTCAGTTCTACCAACTACTCAGAGCCTGCCTGAAGATATGCCTCCTTTTCCTGCAAGACCCACAGTGACAAGCACAGTCAGAGGTAACTTTAATGTAATTTTGTCTTTGACATTACAAAACGGAATTCAGTTGCGTTAGTTTTATTGTGCTGTTTTAAAAAAAGAAAACACAAGCTGTTCAGGATCTGTTTGTTTACTGGAGACTTATGGTGCATTTCAAAATAAACTGTTAATGTGTAAATGTACAGGTTGAACAGACGGGAGACATGCATATACACACCCAAACCAACACAGCAACACCCTCGCACAGTACTATTCTCTGAGCTACATCTGGTATCCCAAATAATCTGGGAGGTTTTCTCCGCAGACAGTTCCTCTGGGGCACCAGTAATGACTGTTCCACAGCCTGCCGGTCTTCTGAACCATTTGGACGTACCAGTGTCAGTAGCCAGACAAGGAATACCGCCAAGAGGCACTATTTGCGGAGGGCAGTTCCTCCCCTCCCCATTTTAATGCACATCTGTTTGTTGCTCAGAAACACCTACGGACTGTTCACTCATTCTTTCCTGGCCCTGTGTGTAGTGAATGCAGGGGTGGGTGGGAGGAGGGACCATGCCTCCTGGCCTCACCATGATCCCAGTGTACCCGCTGGTCCCGGCCTTGACATCTGTCTGTTTAGCGTGGAAGGGGTGTACCGCTGTATGGAAACAGGCTTCTCCACATGATTGGGAAGCCTTGGGCAATGCGCGTTTTCAATGGAGTGGTGGAAGGGCTCATGTGCATAAAGTTATTTATATTTATTTATTTACAATATTTGTATGTACTCATGTATATACTTACAGTCAGGTAGAATCCCTTTCTCACTTGACACTTAATGCACAGAGGGCAGAGTGGGGCCAGCAGGAGCACCGAGGTTGGGGGGGGGGCAGAGGTTGTGGCCCCTCCCCCCTTTCATTTGTTCACTGAACGCAAAGCGCGGGGAGGGGGAGGATGAGTAAACAGCTCTTATATATTCAGTTATTATGGGGTATATAACAACATCTGGTACTCTTGATATACGCTACATTGTTCGCAATTTGATCTGGAAAAATTCAACTGTGAACCTTTGAACTTTGCTGTAAATATTGTCTCCATCGACCAAAACTCTGCCCCCCCCCCCGCACTGAAATTGCCCCTTCTGCTACCACGGCATGTATGAGGGCAGGACAAGTTGTGAGATACAGAACTTCAGATGCTGATGTGGGGCTCGACCCGGGGGTTCAGGGATCCAAAGATGCCTGAATGGGGCAAAGACTTTTCTAACCGCAGTTTGTGTGTCATACTTCTGGCTTCTCCACAGCTGGAATTGTTATGATCAGCATTGAGTCCCTTTATGTTTTCCTTCGACTCCCTATCTCCAGCTGTGCCCCAAGTTCCTGTGGATGTTCCGCAGTGGGAAGGGTACAGAGGGCATGAGTACTGGTTTTCTGAAGCGACGGATATATGGTTCAGCAGCCAGTCTGAGTGCATGGAATGGAAGTCGGGCTTAGTGATCATCAATGACGCAGAAGAACTGGTAAGGTGGAGGCACCGTTGATGAGAAAAGATTGTGCCTCGAGTGCACACACTTTAACATTTGTTTAACCTGGGAGGAGGATTTGTGTAATTGTCCTCAGAGCATCCTCCGCATCAGCATGGCAGCCACAATCCCGTTACCCCTGGAAACCTCAGAAACAAGTTCAAAGAATGTATAACCTTAAGGATTACAGAACACACTGATCTGTCACATTTGGAGTACATAAGCATGCTTGGTGGGGTGCGTGTGGGGGTGTTTCCACCAGCGATTTACTCTGAGCCGGCCGCGTATTGAGGTCGTTAGAGATACAGGATGTTGTGACCATCCAGCAGCCACCCCAGAGTGTATCGAGGAAAAACTGGATTTCCCGAGGCTGCTTAAATTCCGATTCTTTTCCTTAAGTTGGGTTCTCCTCGGTATAGTTGCGATGTGCCCCAACCCCCGCATTTACCTCAGGTATGCTAAACCTGCCCAGGGGTGTGCCTTTCACCGTGACCCCGGTCGAGGGGTGTTTCCTGTGTGTTTCCCGTCCCTGCACAAACCAATTAGTGTCTCCTCAGAAGAAACTCCCATTGTGCTGAATGAGGCTTGCCCTCTGAATGCCCACATCAGACTTTACAGAGGTCCCCCTCAATTGACAGGGCACAGTTTGAAGCCCGATTCTCTAAGTGCAGTAAAGCGTGATCTCGAGGCTCCAATTCTCCTTTATGTGGGCTCCAATTCTCCTTTATGTGGTTTAATAGAGATCCTGGGGTTCAAATGGGGGCTGCTTTCCATCTTTGTGTTTACTGCTCTCTTTCCCACAACAAACCCATTAGTGTCTCCTGCGAAGTAGCTCCCCTTGTGGTCAATGAGGCTTGCCCTCTGAATGCCCACATCAGAACTTACAGTGATCTCCCTCAACTGACATGGCACACTTTAAAGTGCAATTCTCTGAGTGCAGTAAAGTGCAATCTTGAGGCTCCATTTCTCCTTTGTTTGGTTAATTGCCTTAGGAAGTAACTACTTCGACCTTTCCTTATAGAGATCCTGCAGGTTAAAATGGGGGTTGGTTTCCCATCTTTGTGTTCTCCCCTGCCACTTTCCCAGCACAAGCATATGCGTGTCTACTCGAAAGTAACTCCCATTGTGCTCAATGAGGCTTGTTCCTGAAATGCAGATGCATCTGGACCTTCAGGGGAAAAGAGAAAGGAGGGAGGGGGGAAGCCTCTCTTATTGGTTGAGCAGCCCCTGCCAGTCAGATGACATTCACTCCAACCCCCACCTCCACCAGGAAGTATGTTCTGTGAAGCAATTTTTACTGGTGCAGAAAACCTGCTCGTGGAGCCCTGCATGGACCAAAGTGCAGCAAAGCTGATTCCTTTTTAAAAAATCCAGTACCCCTCCATTTGCTTCTCCTTCCGTTGTCATGGAAACACAGTCCTTGTCTGTGTGAAATACTTAACAATCCAAAGCAATGTTGTAGAGCAGGCCTGCACCACTTGTGTCCCACACAGGATAAATGAAGCACGGGCTTAGGAAATCATGAGCCAGGGGCACGAAGAGGCAGCAGGATAGGCAGTCATCAAGAGGAATGAGAGAAGAGTAAGTGTCCGGAGGAATGCAGCATAAGGCTGCAATTTTGTAAAGCCGCTTAAAACCGTATTGACATCGATGGAGTTTAAGCAACCTAATTTTGTGCAGGATTACGGCCTAAAACCTGAGGTGGTTCATCTGCTCACTGCATATGTTAAGGTTTGCAGCCTAGTGACCTTGCTGCTCCTACCTGTTTTTCATTGTTATGTACACCTTATATTATATGAGGGAAATGCCAGATGTTTTCATTATAATTTCATTATGCTCTAATACGGGATCAGGCCATTGTAGAGGGATGGGATGAACCTAAGGAGACAAGGTGTTACAAGCGCACCCATGGTCCAGCACCTGTAACACCACCAGTCTTATATCCCCATAGCCCCTGGAGCAGTTTTGCAATAGAGTTTAAGGTGTGATTCCCCCCACCCATGTAATTATTACATGAAATATGAAAATATTATGAAGCCATGCATCCACTTCAGGCAAAGCCCCAACACCAGACTGAAGCAATCTGCTCTGGAGGTATTTGGACTCCAAAGTGAAGTGGGCTGTTCCCGATGCTTCAGGCCCACTTTGGAGCTTCAGAACAGGCCATAGTTTTGTGACTGACAGCTCTAGCTTCCACCCAGGGGATGAATTTTCCAGGGGTCTCAAAGCACAGTGCTCTTGGGAGAGAGGACAAAGGAACTTCTTGTCATCTGTTCCAGTGAAAACACTGCGGTGTGTGTGTGTGCGTGTGGCTGGCAGCAAAGGCAGCAGCAGAACTCAGGGCTTTAAACCACCACCACTTTGGTGTCTCCTGTCTGTCTGTCTATTGGTGGCCAACACCAGTTCCCCAGTGAAAGATGTAGACTTCCATTGAGTCCCGACAACCCAAATGAAGCTCCCCCAGCACTATCTCCCTAACCACTGGTCTGGAGGGCAGGGCGCCACTCAGAGGGCTCATCAAGAGGCCAGGGGCAAAAGAGGGAGAAGGCACCCATCCCTCTAACTGTCAAGTGTAACAGCAGAAGGATTTTGGGCAGGTGCAGACTCTCCCCGGGTGAAAACATAGCAGCCTCTCCTCCTTTTGATCTGGTCTCCCTAGGCAGTTCTGTTTTTCTCTGCTCTTCAGACAGATCTTTGATTGTCGCAATTTATTTTTCTTTTCTTGCCAGGAGTTTATTCATAATAAAACAACCATGACTGATTATTTCATTGGGCTGACGTATTCAGAGGATGAAAAGAAATGGCGCTGGAACGACGGCACAGAACCCTGGCGGAACCTGTACGTTTCATCTTCTCTTTCGCTCCCCTCAGTTATGGATGGACAGATCAGTCTGATTGACACAGTCTATGTCCATTTCACACGTGTTCATCCATATGTTTGTTCTGTCCCATTTCATTAATATGCAAATTGTTTATAAAATCTGAAACTATATAAATACATATTTAAATATGTATTTTGAATGTATTTTCTCCAACATGCATATCTATATCTATCTATACCTCAAAGTACATATTTCTAAATGCATTTTATCATACAATGTGCATTTGAAAGTATATTTTGATGTGTTTTTTTTGAGCCAAGAACCACATCACAAAAATCAGAGAAGTCCGAAATGCAAAGGATATTTATGTTCCAATCCAGTCAGGTTGTTTCGTATCAAGATTCACAAAGATCAAGTTCCTCAGGCATCTCTGTTCTTCTGAGCCCTGACAGCCTACGTGGGGAATCTCCTACATGGGGGTGTAAGAGAAATTGTCCCTAATGCCTTCTATTGTACTTCGTGCTGGAATATCTTTGGAGAAGAGGATACCCAGGGCAACCAGGTGTCCGGAAGGCGAGGGCCTCCTGTACATTTAGCACAGGGGTAGGCAACGTGGTGCCTGCGGGCTCCAGTGCACCCCAGACACCTTCCTTGATGCCCACCCTCCTCCTCTCTATTTTTATTTTTAAAATATTTTAGTATCTTCTTACTGGCAGTTGGGATTGCTTCAAAGTGAAGTGGGAGCCTTTGGCTGCTGTGCTCTTAATTTCCCATGAAGGCCTCTGGACAGGTTACTTGTCCTTTGCGACTAGTCACACCCACCCATGGCAGCCATTTTATGATTGTGTCCAAGACAGTATCTCAAATTTCCAAATGTGCCGACAGGCCCAAAAGGTTGCCCACCCCTGAGTTAGTATGGAAGGGGGGAATTTAAGCTAATGCAACTTTTCTTGTGCCTATATAACAAGCTGCATCTGCCAGAATCCTTTCTTCTGCACAACTCTTAATGATATTTTTAGCCTCCAGCATCTCACAGATGAAAGCCAGAACACATCACGAACTGCTCTTTCATGTGACTGGATGCTCTTTCCTGCTGGCCACATGCTGCATTCATTTCCTCTGAATAGTCTTGCCCGGCACAGATGTGAACACAGCCTGTTCCTTCCTGTGCTTAACCATCTTCTGGACAAACACAATTTTCCTGTAAAATATGTTGTCAGTCTGAACAGCTCAACTTGAATCTCATCAACTGCAGCGTAAGAAGCTGCTTTATCCGGACTCAGACCATTGGTCCATCCAGCCCAGTATTATTTGCGCTGCCTGGCAGCAGCTCCGCAGGGTCTCAGGCAGAAAAGGGTTTTCTCCTCGCCTGCTGCCTGATCCTGTTTTTTAAACAGACGATGCCAGGGATTGAGCCTGTGATTTTCCGCATGCTCTGCCACTGAACGATGGCCCTTCGCCAAGTGTATCAGAAACGGCCACACCAGAGCCGGTGTGGTGTAGTGGCGAGAGTGTTGGACTGGGAGCCGGGAGATCTGGGTTCTAGTCCCCGCTCGGCCATGGAAACTCACTGGGTGACTTTGGGCCAGTCACGGACTCTCAGCCCAACCTACCTCACAGGGTTGTTGTTGTGAGAATAAAATGGAGAGGAGGAGGATAATGTAAGCCGCCTTGGGTTCCTTGCAAGAGGAAAAAAGGCAGGATATAAATGCAATAAATAAATACATACATACATACATACATAAATATCTGAGCCCCACCCCCCTTTGCAGTTGGTCACTTTTAAGGGTCCCTCCCTGCTTGGCTGTGACATTAACATTCTCTCAGTGGTTCTGGAAAGACAAGTGCTGAGGATGTGAGAGCTTGTCCTGAGAGCAGGTGAAGGGGGAGCCATCAAACTTGGCATTCCCTGGCCAGGGAGGCTAGGTGAGCTCTCTCTCTCTCTCACTGCTGTCCTTCCACCAGCGGCAAAGATGGTTTTCTTCAAGCAGGCCTTTGGCATGGAAGCTGGTCTGTTGGGAGGGGTGTGGGTTTTATTCTTTTATTCTTGTGTTTTTAGTTGTGTTTTTAAAGTATTTGTCTTACGATTCTTTAAACAAAGTTTTTATCATTGCCAGCCACCTTGAGTGCCATTTGCTTGGCAGAAAGGCAGGGAATAAACAAATAAATACATAAACAGAAAAGAAGGTAAGGGCAAGGGGGTAGACCAAGACTCCATGAGACAGGAATTCTCATTTCCATATAGCCAGAAATTCCTTGTGCACGTTATAGTACATAGCGCACTGGTCTTCGGCTGGTGGGTCAGAACCCACAATAGGTTTGCCCCCTGACTTAAAGCAGATTGCAGCAGTGGCACCAACACATTTTATTTTGTTTAGGGCTTTTTAAAAGAGAGAGAGCGAAGGAAAGAAGGAAGGAAGGAAGGAAGGAAGGAAGGAGGGGAGAAAGACAAAGAGAGAAGGAGAAGAAACAGAGAGAGTGGGAGAAGAAAAATGGGCATGTTAAATAAATGAACAAGTGAGTCTCATGTATCAGGCCTGGGCTAAAGGTGGGTCCCCAGTCTGAGGAGGTTGGAAATGACTGCTCTAGTGAGTGCTTAGCTTAAGGTTCAGCAACTGGTGGTCAATAGTCCAAATCTGGCCCAGTGAGTAGTGCCTTCTGGTACCTCCAATTGCCTTCCTGAGAGGCAGGACTGGTGTCGGTGAGCAGCAATGGGCCTTGACAACAGTCCATGTTGGGTGGGTGAGGCATCGGGCTTTATTATGGCTACCTTAAGTTCCATTCATTTCAATGGGTCCAGGACATATGTTGGATTTTACCCTTAGGGGGCAATGCTATGCATGTTTAGAGAGAAAGAAGTCCCACAACTCCCAGCCGGCAGGCACGGGGTTGCACCCTTAGCCTATAATTGCTTGTTGTAGTTCATAGTACCGAGCCTGGCCCTTTTCATTGTTCTGTTGCTCTCTATTTTTTCACAGCTTTACTAGGAAACCAGATAAAATGGAACAAGACTGTGCGACCATTGGGGCAGGAAACGTGAGTCCAATGTCGTGCTACCAAGAACGCCGCTGGATCTGTGAGAGGAAGAATAGTTAAGTCATTGGACGGAAAGCGTCTGATGCAGTGACATAAGGGGAAGGAGATAAAACTATGGACACTGATTCCTAAGGAGTAAAAAGGTTGTATCCTATCATGATCTTACTCTGTTGTCCGCCATTTGTTATTAGAATTGCTGCTGCTGTTATTATTTAGAAGATGCTACCAGTCAATATTCATGGACGTCATAAAGCAAGGAGGGAGGACTTCCCTCGAGGAGCTTACAGTCGAGTGATTTTTCACCTTTGGGCTACTTCTAGATTCTGTGCATAGGAATGGGGCAGGATTTAGTTCGCTTTGCATTTTGACACAAATGTACCAACTTCACACTTCCCAAATCAACATGTGAATCGGAACACAGTTATCCTTACCTATATGCCCTTCTCAGAATTTTGTGATGCAGTTTTCCGAACAAAAAATGCATACAAAAATGCACATATTAATGAGAAAAGTACAAAAAAGCATTATGTAAGGGGAAATGGCTTGCAAAATTTTTTGTATACATGACAAAAAAGCATATAATGGGAGAATGTACATGAAAATGGATACGAATTTTGGTGTGGATGTGTTTCGAACGGATGTGCTGATGGGATAGCATGAACTAAGGACTGGAAAAATGAGAAACTGGGGAAAATGGAAACTGACAAACCTCTCAGTCCCATGACCCACATGGGGAATTGTGAAAGAGCCAGGGTCATAAGGCATACTTACCAGGGGGAATCTAGAAGGGCACAAAGGACTCTTTCTATATGTCTCCCCCCCACACACACACCCCTGCTTCCTTTCCCCTGGAACAAGTTGGTAACTGCAGTGGGCAGTAATTGGGCTCATGGTAAACGCTGAGCCCAATCCTCCCATCCCCTGGTTCCATCAGGGACAAAAGGAGGATGGATCCTTCCCTTTGTTCCTGACATCATTGCTGGGTGGTGGGATGGACTCCAAAGCAACCTGCCAAGTGGACACACTGTCTATCTCTCTGGGGCTGTACCCTGCTCTCCTAGCTGGAGAGGGGCAGGGGAGGCTGCCTGCCACACTTCTGCATGGGGCTTCAGTGAAATGAATGGAAAATCCGTGATCTCCTAATCACTAACTGCACTGCCTATAAGCCAGTCTCCAAGCCCTATACATGGCTGTGTATTCTAGTATCTACAAATGGATAACGTTAAAAAAGTCAGTTGAATAAAAACAGTTCTTTTGAAGTTTAAACATGCTTACCTACTCCCAGTGAACACAGCCGGGATAGCGAAGTGACAAAGAGACTGAGCCACAAATCCAGGAGTCCCTGGTTCAAATCTCACCTCTGCCATGAACTCACTGAGGGAGACTACTGATCTGAATACGCAACTGCAATGGACACTTGAGTGCGCTATACAAATGCAAAGTGTTATTACTGTGCAGAAAAGGGGTAGATTTACGGCTGGGGTCAGGCAAGGCAGGGCTGGCGCCTGACTTCACTGGGCAGCTACTGGGGCCCTAATGCCCTGTCAGGGATCAGCTGTGCTGGGCCCCTTCAAGGTTATTTTCCCCTCTGGCCTGGTGCTCTAGGTGGCCGGGCCTAGTTGTCATTTTAATTTCCTGCAATGCCCCCATTGTAGCACAATTCTGAGGCACTTGGGCAACTTGAAATGGCAGCTCCCAGCCGCCCAACACTTCTTTTATCCAGCAGCTGGCTGGCTGGCTGGTTGCCTGCCTGCCAGGTAAGGCTGCAAGGGTCCACCAACAGAGGAGGGGTCCCGCCAGAGAGCACCTTTCCCAGGAGCCCCTCAAACCTGGAGACAGCTCTGATGAAGGCTATGCAAAAGGCCAGTGTGGTGGGAAATGAATTGGGAGCTCTGAATGTTAAAGGACTGTATGGTTTTCTAACACTCGGCCATCACCCTTGGTGATCCCTGTGACCCAAAGGCAGCCACATCATAGCTTCGTGCCACATCATAGAAGCCTCTGGGGTTTCCTCTTATTTAGTGCTGCAGGGGGTGGGGGTGGGAGAGATACCTGTGTGCTGTTTTTGCCTAGCGATGTTCTCGGGATTCCCTCCTAGCTAGCGGGTGACCCTCCAAGCACTAAGCGCTTTTCTACATGAGGTTTTTAAGTCACCACTTTACCAAGGCTTCTGTTTCCAGATTCTTTGCAGGATTAAGATTGGCGTACATGTGCTTTTTTTCTGGGATTTTTCTTTCTCTTCCTTTCCTTATATTCCATTACACAAGCACTAGATAACACTGTCCCCTTCATGGATCACTGCCTTGTTGTGGCGAAGGGGCTTGCGTAACTCAGTGAAGCCATAAGCTATGCCGTGCAGGGCCACCCAGGGCGGACAGGTCATGGCAGAGAGTTCTGACAAAATGTGGTCCACTGGAGAAGGAAATGGCAACCCACTCCAGTATCCTTGCCAAGAAAACCCCATGGAACGTATCACAAGGCTAAAAGAGATGACACCGGAAGATGAGCTCCTCAGGTCGGAAGGTGTCCAATATACTACTGGGGAAGAGCAGAGGGTATTTCCAAGTAGCGCCAGAAAGAGTGAAGCAGCTGCGCCAAAGCCGAAAGGACACTCAGCTGTGGATGTGTCTGGTGGTGAAAAGAAAATCCGATGCTGTAAAGAACAATATTATTTACACTCCGGGAGAGAGCGCAGGACAGGAAGGCCTGGCGTGCTATGGTCCATGGGGTCACGAAGAGTCGGACGCGACTGAACGACTGAACAACAACAACAACAAGATAACACTGTGGTATAGCGGAATTGCACGATTACACTAGGCTTCATCTGGCCATTCACAAATAATACCAGACTTTCCTCATTAGAAAACCCACCGCTATAATGGTTGGAAAGCATTGGAGAGGCCCTGGGGGATGAAGATGTTGTGTAATGCTCCCACAAACTACCATAAATGAGGAATCACAAGAGCACAATAAATGTCTCATGTGGGAAGGCTCTAAATGAGAGGACAAGCCAATGGTTCTGCATTCTCCCAGAGGCCTCTGGGCAACCTGCATGAGGCCACTGCTGAGTCAGATGCAGAACAGCGCATGCAACTATGCCCCAGTGCAATGTGCTATTTCTGGCTCGGCAAGCGCCCCGTGCAGAATGAGATGTCCACTGTGATGACGCAAATTGGGTATTCTCTCATTTTATTCCTAGAGTGAGGGGTGGCAGCAAGATTGGATGTTTGGCTTTTGGCCTGGCTGGCTGAAGTGGCTTGATGAACAGAGCTGGTCAGGCCAGCGGCTTCTGGCCTTGGGATGGGAACAGGATGCGGATGGGGGTCCCTCAAACATCAGGCTCAGGACCTGAGCTTTTCAAAAGGAATTTTCACGGGGGGAGGGGAATGAACTCAAAAGGGCACTTTAAAATCATGCAAAAGGGCATTTTAAATCTTCATTGTAAATAATGGAACACGTTTATTTAAACAAACATGCATTTTAATAGTACATAATTGCAATTTAAAGAAATTTGGCATTTAAAATTTAGCTACAAATGTCCCGAACTGCAAAATAACTAAATAAGTAAGTAAGCAAGTAAGTAAATTTACAAATTCCTGCTCAGCATAAATCTCAGCATAAATAGGCTGACATTGTTTCCTGTCTCTGGTTGAAAGAAAATTGGACAACAGCAGGCCAGGGATCATAATAGGCTGTACCAGTCCCATTCAGAGCTATGTTTAGCCATGTATTAACTGTCTGTGTTGTTACACTTGTGCATGTGTCATCCACTATAAGATTATGCAAGGACACAATTCTTTCAGTTTGTATTGAGTGCAGTGAGAGTTGTGATTCCTGCAGAAGTTTTTGTACAATGCCAGAAGTTATTCTACACTAGGATTCTTCCATGGGTTCCCTGTGGCAAGTACTACTGTTCTATGTCTGATGTGATCCTTAATCAGCCCTTATCAACAGACAATATGTCTGTTGAGTGGCAGACCTCCCCCCGCCCCACTCAGCTGCCCCTTTTCTGTGTGTTTGTGATTGCTCACTCACAGTAGTTTGCAGTTCCCTTACATGTCGTCATTCTCCACAGCCTCTCCTGTGCTTTGCGACCATTATCATGGGGTGTTTTTTCCTAACAAGGAAACTGATATTTTTTTCTGAATGGCCTCTATAACGCCATAGAAATCCTGTGTAATTGTGCAATTCTGCTATACCACAGCACCACCTAGTGGTTATAGAAAGGCAGAAAAAGAAAAACCTTGGGGATAAAAACACATAAAGGAACCAATCTTAATCTCACAAAGAATCCAGAAGCAGAAGCCTTGTTAAAGGTGGGGGCTAAACGCTTCATGTAGAAAATCCTTTGGGCTTCCAGTCACCTAGGCTTGGACTTTACAAAAAGTGGCAAGCCTACTGGAACCAAAGTTTCAAGCTTCCTTCAATGGAGGCTTTTAAATCTCTAACTGGAGAGTCCAAAAGGACAAAAGACTTCCCTGAGCCAAAGCCTTTTTCCAAATGGGCATTGAACCTCCACTGCTTCTCCAACCCTTCTACCTCAAAAGACAGGGCTGCTGGGAAAGAGGAAGAGTCCCAGCAGGGCAGCCGTATGGGAAATGGTGTTCCTGACTCATGGATCTATTATATTCTAGAAACAATAGTTATAATTAAAGACACTCACAAATTATTGGAGGCACAGTTGTGCCTCCAATAGATAAAACCATCTGTCAAAAAAGAATCCTGCCATGTTAAATGAAAATCAGGGTGCGTGGGTGGATTATTCTAACCTTAATAAAATTGAAAGGGTTTCACCAATCTTCCTGAAAATTGCACATGCCAGACAGAAATGTCTGTTTTACATAACCTGAGAATTTCAGGAAGATTGTTTAAAGAATGAGGGAGAAAAGGAAGTTAACACAAAAAATAAAATAAATATTGGTCACACAGTTTTGGCACTGAAAACTTGTGATGGCAAACATTTGTGTCCATCATTTGCCAAAAAGCCAGAGGCTATATATGAAAACCAAATATGTTTTCCTATTCCCTTTCTACTGTAGTTGATGGAATGGAATTTCTTTTTTTAAAAAATTCAATTTATGTTAAATATGCTCCCCCCTCCATATGGATTTGAGACCCCCGCCCAAAAAACACAATAACTTGGTATGTAGGGCTCACCCTTTAAAATAAGTAGGTAGTCCAGGCCTGACCTGAATTCCACTCCTACAGCTTTTAGTCAAAATGGCTTCCACAGCCTTTGGAGTCTTTTCCTCCTCCCCACCTCAGTCTGCAAACAAGAGCTTGAAAGCCTTGAATCTCCTTAAAGTAACAAGTTGAATTAAGCCATATGGGTTACATTGGCACAGGCCTTGCTTAAAACAAGATGGCAAATCCTAAATCACAGAGTGCAGAGAACACCAACAGCATTTAAATCTCCATGTTGTTCTCCCCAAATGTAAAACAGGGACAAGCAGAATTAAAAGGGCACTTCAAGGGCAGAATTTTGAGTCCACTGAGGGGAAATTCATGAGGGCCGGGGGGCAGGGGGGGTATGTTAAATAATTGTCCTGCTTAGGACCAGATATAGCCCAGACGCTACCAGCTGGCTATTGCTATTCTAAGGCTTACTTGCATTATGTGCTGTCTCTGTTAACCAGGAACAAATCACTATTTTCTGGAAGTTGTCCAGAAATAACCATCCTTTTGGGGAGATTGGGGGAATTCACAGTGCAATCCTATATATATCTACTCATAATTAAGTTCCATTGAGTTAAGTGGGGTTTACTCCCAGGTAAGTTAGTACAGGATTGTAGCCTTAAAAAAACAATTTTTTTTAATTAATGTATACAGAATATGTGTAGTAGAGTTGCCATCCTTGGATTTCAGTCTCTGAAAATCTCTGGGCTTGAGGCAGAAGCATTTTGACTCTAGTGCATATTCATGTAAGCGTACAAACCTGAACACTAAGGGCCGATCTACATTGCGCCCGCCATTGCAATGAATTTGGTGTCCCGTCGGGTTAAACGCTCTCGCATTAAAACGTGATTATTCACACTCACCCATTTTCCCCGTTGCAGTGCTTCATCGAATGCGCGAGCTCGGTTCACACTCGAGCGCTGTGCTGTTTTCCTGCGCACACTTGTCTGATCCCGGATGCTAAGTGGGGTCGGCCCCGGTCCGTAGTTGGATAGGCCTGGGAATCAGGCTTCCTGCACTGAGCAGGGGGGTTGTTCTATCCCTTCCAATGAGACTAAGTTTCTTCGAAGATCATGCCTCAATTAGAAAAAGAAACATCGCGGAGAAGCCTCGATTCTGCAAGGATAACGCCTTAATTTAAAAAAAAAAACATCCGGAGTGGGGGATAGGAGGGGGTAAAACTTACTCTCATTGGAAGGAATAGAACAACCCCCTGCTCAGTGCAGGAAACCTGATTCCCAGGCAGTCACCCATCCAACTACTGACTGGGGCTGACCCTACTTAGCTTCAGAGATCACAAGTGCGCGCACATCCAGCCCTTTGCTTGTTGATGAGGAAACAGACTGCTCTAACTTTGCATTAAATCGCTGGTGAAGACAGCCCCATAGACAGTCCTTCAAACAGAGAATGTCTTCAAAACAGAGGATAATTCTCTGGCAGCCCTTCAAGTGGAGGACTGTGTAAAAGAGGAGACATGGCCACTCATTTCAGTAATGAGTATGGGACTTGAAATAGGGTTCTGATTGATTTCTGTATGTGAAATGCGAGAGACGGGGGCATCTTGTGCTTTGGGTTGGGCAGCCAGATGTCTTGGACTGGCCCTGAGGCAGAGGGGCACTCAGGCGGCAAAATGCTATATACTCAGCACTATTCTTGAAGTTCCTAGAGACAAGTGCCCAGGAGCCCAACCTCAAACGGACATTTTAGCAATAAAGACACAATCACGTTTAATATTCATTTCTTAAACACTGGGGTTTGAGTGTCCAGGTGCAAAAGAAGACTGTGTTCCTATACCAGAGGGGATTTTGGCAAGTGGAGCTTGTCTTGCAAAGCTGAAACCATTACAATGGGGGTGCATTTCCGCCTCTTTCAGCTGGAGGGCTGAATTCTGTCTCGTGAAAGCTTTCGGGGGCCACCTTCCAGCAGTGGGCAAGTCTGACGGCAAAAGGGGGGCAGGGTCAAAACACCCCAAAGACCAGCATATTTTAGCATAAAGCTCTTATGTCCAGGAACTAAGGCATTACCACCTTTCCTAAGGCATTTCCCACCTTTTAGGATGGTGGGGAGGGGGGAGAGCAGAGCACACAAAACCTGGGAAACCAACAAACAATTGGTGGTTGGGGGAACCCAGGAGGGCCAGACTGGGCCCACAGAAGGACTGGATTTGAACCCCTGCCCCTGTCCTGCATACCTGCATTAAAGGTTAAAGCCCCGAGTCTCCCCTTTTCACTCCACCTACAATATAAATCAGAGCATGAGTATATCAAGAATTTCTTCTATGAAAATTTGCATCTGCTACAAGCAGTGGCCCTTTTAATAATGTACAAAGAAAGACACTTAAAAGACACATAACATTTCATTTAATTGAAAATGTGTGTTCATTGCACGGTACTGAGTGCTTTTGCTAGCTATAATTTGGTAACATTCCAGAATAATGGGGGAATTTGCAGAATGAGCTGAGCTAAGAACTGAACAAAACTTCCTGTCTTGAAATAAAGGAAGTTCTACCCAGAGTGGTTCAGAGAAGTGGATATTGTGGTTTTATTGCTTCATCAGGCTCAAGAGCAAACTCATCTTGCTATTGTTAGTTGCCCACCCGTCTTTTCCGAGGAGCCAAAAATCCCTGGAGCAACTTTACAGAATTTGATTTCCTTTGGACATGAGGGTACTGGAGACATATGGGGTTAGATCCAGAATCTGCCTTCCACAGACAGAATACCTCCGCTGTCTAAGGTGTCTCTGTCTGGTTTTGGGGATTCCCCCTTTCCAACACCACAGCCCATTCAGCTGGGTCCCCCACCCCTCTATGTAGCCTTTTCACAGGTGAGTGGGGCTGCTGTGGGGAGGACGGGGTAGGGAAGTCCGTCTCCATCAGCCCAGTTGCACAGGCCTAAATCTGGATCCAACCCATGGTGTTTTTGTAATATCTGCTTTATTCATAAATATAGCAGCAGAGGAGAATGGAGGTAAATACACTCCTTCCATGGACAGTCCAGCAACTATCCCACATGAAGTCCCCAAGGAGAGCACCTGCACACCAAGGATGTTAGGCTTCAGCTAACTCACAGCTCTCAATCTGAATTGCCCATTCAGGCAAACTTCCATAGGCGCAGGGCCAGCTCTACTATTAGGCGGAGTGAGGCAGCTGCCTCAGACGGCAAACGCTGAGGATGGCAATGAGGTGCTGGAGGACAGAGCTATGTGGCCCATGTAGCCAACCCTGTGCCCCCTAAGCTAACCTGCTGCTCTCAGGAGGATGCTGTGTCATCACCAGTGCCAAAATTAAATTCAACTTCATAAGTGCATAAGAAGAGCCGTGCTGGATCAGACCAAGGGTCCATCTAGTCCAGCACTCTGTTCACAGAGTGGCCAACCAGCTGTCAACCAGGAACCCACAAGCAGGACACCAGGGTAACATCACCCTCCTGCCCATGTTCCCCAACCACTGGTGTACATAGGCATACTGCCTCTGGTACTGGAGGTAGCCTAATAGTCATCAGGACTAGTAGCCATTGAGCCTGATCTTCCAGGAATTTGTCCAACCCCCTTTTAAAGCCACCCAAATTGGTGGCCATCATTACATCTTGTGGTAGTGAATTCCATAGTTTAACTGTGTGCTGTGTGAAGAGGTACTTCCTTTTGTCTCTCCCAAATCTCCCACCAGTCAGCTTCATGGGATGACCCTGCTGGGTTCTTGCATTATCAGAGAGGGAGAAAACTGTCTCCCTACCCACATTCTCCACACCATGCATAATTTTGTACACCTCTATCATGTCTCCCCAGACCCTCCTTTTCTCCAAGCTAAACAATCCCGGCTGTTCTAACCTTCCTCATAGGGCAGTTGCTCCAGCCCCTTGATCATTTTAGTTGCCCTTTTCTGCAATTACCTGTCTGAACAGCTACTGTACATGAAATGAGGGGGGGCACCATCTTATCCTTTGCCTCAGGCTGCAAAATGTCTTGGGCCAGCCCTGCATAGGCGTTGAGAAACATTACCATCCCTTTTGTCTAACCCCTGACTACCCATTAAATGGCTCTTTAGACAAAATCTTAGTGATAGACCCCATTCATAGTGATCTAAACAGCCCACATTCATCACAGCAGCATATCGTTTTTAACCTTTACTGCTTACGCGTGTAATAATGCAGGGTGGAATCCAGTGGAATGTTCTCTTACTCAAGACAAGTCCTACTGAAAGGAATGGGAGCATTTTGCTGACTATGCATCAAAATACTCTCCTGTGAGTATAGCAGGGTTTCCAAAAGCTCTGATAGCTGACACTTATTTTCTGATTCAAAATAGGAGGCATGCCAAGGGCTTCTTCCCAAGGAACTTTTATCCTGCGATTGAGATTGTTCACTCATGGAAACTTCCGGGTCCTTTAGATGATGTCGTGAACATCCAGGGCATCTCCTGCACTAAATGACCTTTATCCCATTTTTAAATCGATTGGAGACAATGAGGTATCAAATTACCCCACTTGTGTTCCGCTTGAGTTCCCTCTGTGAAAAAGCCGCAATAAGAGGAGCTGGACCAATGAAACGTACGGCAGACTCAGATAAGGGGGAAAGGGGTGGGTGCGAGGAAGCTTGTGTAAACGGAGTCTGTTATGATCCTGCATTTAAAACGGAAGCAGAAAGTCCCATTTTAAATGCAGGATTTTAGGCTGGTGCAGAAATGCTCCTAAAACTAGAAAGGTATAAATTTAAAGCAGTGGTGCAATCAGGCCACTTTAGACAACAGCCTTAATGGTCTGACGCAGAGGACTCCTCCTCCCCAGGTTCTACACCTTGGACAAGCCTGAACATGTAGTTAATGTGACTCAACCATCTCCAGCACAAAGCTGACCCCCTTGGCTCAGCCCCTGCGAGGGGCCTGCCCTTGGCCCTCCCAGCCCCAGTATTCACAAGCCGTCACTGGTGGAGGGCTCTCTAGATGGCCACTTGTATTACTTCACTTACTTCAAAATGTGGTAAGCTACTTCTTTGGGGACCCTCTTATTCATTCTGCTGAGTGGAGCCTTGGACCTCTGCCCCAAAGTCCTTACCCGAGAGCACCCTTGTTATAAAGTGTGTAAGCAAGCATTATCCTCCCTCAAAGGAACCTCAGCCCCTGTCTCTGTGTGTATTTCTGATCTGGATCTGCTTTGTGACTGAAAGGAGGCAAGCTCAGAGCAGGGACTCATGCAGGGATGCCACAGCCAGCCTCCTCTGATGGTGGGTAGTTCTTCCACATCTCCCTTCACACAGAGATGTAACCAAGTGGTCTGTTGACATAGCGGCTGTTTGGAAGGCTTGAGCAGCAGATCATGCCAAGGCTTAGCAAGCAACCTCCTCTCTGGAGAGTCCTTAACGACTTCATGAATTTATACTGTTAGGGCACACTAGCCGTTTTCTCATGGCCCGCCTGTAGGCTCCAACAAGCAGCTTGGTCTAAAACTGCCAAAATCCATATTAGGGCAACACTTTTATTGGGCCGACCAAAAGAGCACACAAACGGATGAATGCTCCATGTTACTTGATAATAATAAAAACTCCATGTGTGTTTGCGCGTATCTCTTAAAGGTATTATTATTTGTCCAGCAACATGTAATTGACTAAAAAGGTGGCCCCCATTAGTCAGATGGCAGATTTTAAAATATTATTTTTATTACAAATACAACAACTGCAGATGGAAAAGCACTGTCTTAAAAGAGGCACTCCTCCTTTACTCTCCAAAAAATGGGGGTGAAGAACTTTAGGCCCAGGGGGCAATCCAGCTCTCTGAGAGCCCCCAGGTGGCCATAACCTCTCCCTCTGGCCCCACCCCTTTCCCCCTAACCACCAATCATTGGGTAGATTCCAAGGTTTGGTGCAGTTTCCCCCCTGTTCTAAAGGGCTGAGCTGCCCCTTCCAAGGCTCAGTTACTGGCAATGACAGCCTCACCTTACAATAGGCTGGAGTTTTGGCCCCGCCCCTTCTGCCCTGCCCACCCCTGAAATGCAGCCCCCAACAGCTTCTCTGAAATGGATTTCGGCCCCAGGGGTGAAAGAGGTTCAACACCCCTGCCTTATAGTTTAGGGCCTTTGTGGGGGGGGGGAGATTGTTTGGGGAAGGAGGGTGTTGGGAACCTATGCATACTCTGAAAAGCTCCCGACATGCCCATTTTCAGGCCCACTGCCTTTGAAGCACTGAGGTCAAAATGGCAGCAATGGAGCATTCTGCCACCATCACAAGGAGACCTCTTTCCACATCTGCAAGATTCCCTCTCCTCCTATGGAGTGTGTGTGTGTGTGTGTCCTCATCCAGTGGCCCCTCAGCTGTCCTCCCTGGGAGCTAAGCATTGTTCCTTAAAACTCATACAGTTGTGCAACTTAGATTTCTTTAATCAGGTTATAGCCCTAATTATTATTCTCCTCATAATCATGATTCATTTTCACACACGAAGTTTAGAGCAGTTCTTGCTTCCACTGGTTTGTCATGCAAATGTTAAAACCTCCATGGGACAGAATGCTTATTGGCATTACAAATAGCACTGTGCACCGCTTCGGTCCGAATCACGGATACTGAAGCGGTGGGCTGCTTCAGAGGTGCCTTGGCATGATCTGAAGTGGATCAGAACAGCACTGAGGCGCCCCGAAGCGAAGCACCTCATTGCCAAGGTGCCTTGGTCTGCCTTGGAGTGACTGAAGCCATTTCCAGACAGTCTGCCTGTCAATGTATCCACTTGCCGAAGATCAGGGAGGAGGTTGAGGAGGAGAACAGAGGGAGGAAGGGGAGAGGAGGGGGAGGAGGGAGGGGGGCAATGGTGAGCCTTGGCGAACGGCAACTCTAGTTGCCAGATTAGGGCTGAACTTAACCCAGCAGTCTCCAATCAGTGACAGTGGTGGAGGTGGTGGGGAATACTGGAGAGATTGGAGAGATCGGCTTGCTTTCATTTCATTGTGTGTGAGAGAGCACTGGTTAGAGTTGGAGGTGGTGGTTTACATGTTGTTAGAGAGAGTTGGTTAGATGTGTGTGGTATGTGTGTGTATGTGTGTTTGTACTGCAGCTTTGTCTTTCTTCTACCTTCCCAATTCAACTATTCCCTTTCTTTCTTTTGTAGATTCTTTATTTTAAAAAACCAAAGATTTATAAAAGTACTTTAGTTTTCCTTGCCCTGCCTTGTTCTTTAGCCCCCCCTTCTCACTTCTCAACCATTCTGTTTAGATTTTTTATAAATATAGTACTTTCCTTTCCTTGTTCTTGGCTGCCCTCCATCCCCCCTTCTCAATTCCCTAAAAACAAAAACAAAACCCTTTTCTCTTCTGTTAGAATCATAGATAGTCCTCCCCCCATTGCTTGTAGGTTGTTCAGTGCTTGCTTTTCTTTTGCTCGTGTGTGCGTGTGTGCACACACGCATGCTTGTGTTGTGGACAAGCAAACAGCATGTGGCAAAGCTCTACACAGTCCACATTTCAAAAAACCATGGGCAAAGCACTACACAATATATATTATTTAAATTTTATACTACATTGTGTGGCAAAGCAAGCCCAATATGAGGCATCTTTGGGGCTTTGGAAGAGGCAGAGGTGGGGGAGGTGCTGGTGGGACCAGCAGCACCGGTAGCCAAGCTGGGACACCCCCAGTTGGGATAGTGCATCCTGGTGTAGGGCAGGAGAGTGCGGAGGCCAGTTGCAGTGCCCAGAGGTCCCTGTTCGAGGAGGCTGGTGCAGGCAGCAGCAGCAGCACTCTTGCCAGAGGAGCAGCATCTCCTTCTGTAGTGGAAGAGGGGAGCCCGCTGATGGACCTGATGTCCAGGTAGTGTGTATTCCCAGGTAGTGTGTATTCCATTCAGCCAAAGAGAGCCTGAGGTCTTCCAGTGTGAAGCTGAATAGGACAGTAGTACTAGGGGAGAGGGGTTATTTGCATTTCAAAGAAACCTACAACAGAGATTAGGGATAGTGACCTCCTAATCACCGCTTAAACACCTAACTTCTCTGATTATCCCTTTATGACCTTTGGTTTGAGTTTCTGTGAACAGCACATTTTATCTGTGCCTCACACAAAAACTACTGGGCTGAACTGTCTGAAATTTGGCAGGTGGAATCCCCTCCATGGGGGCTGACAGGTCCCTATAATTCATGACTCTCACAGACCCGAATCTGAAGCAAAGCGAGTTGGGTCCAAATCGGTCCAAAGCAAAGTGAGGTTGCTTCAGAAGGTCTCGATTGGAATCCAAAGCAAAGCGGGGCGGGGGCTTGTGCACAGCCCTGATTACAAATGCCTATCCCCTGCTTTCTTTTTTGTATTAAATAAGGAAGAGTGGCAGAGATGCCCAAAGGCAATTTCAGTTTCATGCACGAAAATGTTTGTCATCAAGTGCACTGGTCTGGGACAGAAGATCCAGGGGCACAAGCAGGCTGACACACATATGGCTGATATGGATGCAGATGTGCAACTGGAAGTACATTTTTATCCACCCTGCAGTGATCTCCGGGGCACTGCTGCACTGGCTGGATGCAACTTTTGATGCAAATGAGAACACACGTCTTCTTCCAGGTTGACTGGTCACATGGGACTGAAGCTTCATCCGGGCCACAGTTTTTTCATTGAGCAAAGAATGGATTCTAGATGGTTGAGCATTTGCCATCTAGAAGAGAGTTCCTATGCATTCCCCTCACAAATCCAGCGGCTTGGTACTAAGCAAGACCTTGAGTCAATGGAGTTGAATCCAATCAAGGCACAGTTAAAAACGGTGTGTTGGATATTAAATCTGTAAGGCAAGAGAAGTAAAGAATGAGAAGACTCATCCCTTCTACAACAGACCCAACAGATATGTTAATAAACACAATCAGAAGTAACCATACAGGCTGCCAGCTGCAGAGCAGAGACCTACTTCTTCCATCGATGATGTCTAATAGGGCTAAAATAAATATTTGCACCAATGTAAGATCTGACAAATATTTACATTTGACTTCTTTTTAAATGGGGTTTTTATCCTGAAATAAAGCTTCAAATACAGGTAACAAAAAGGAATAATGCACATAACAATACAGCAAGATCACTAAGGGAAACCAGAAACTCACTGAATACAATCACTATAATGAAACAGGGCAGTGATGAAACAGGCTGGAAGATGCCTAGAGCATACGTGGTGTAAGATGTGACAGCAAGATGTCTGAACATGTGTGAGAATACATTGTCACACCTACTGTGTGGCAGTGAAGGCAGCAAAGAAGGCTGACTTTGCTGCCTCCGTTGCATCCTCAAGCAGCCATCCAGAAAAGCTTTTCCAGGTGATCTGCACTTTGTTGTTATCTAACCTGGGCCCTGTCTTCACGGGTGATTTGCTGGGGATTGGGACCATTTGGAGGTCCTTTGCAGCACGTGACATTGTGGCCAGTCTGTAGCCACCCTGGAGCTTACCTGTGGGAAAGCTGCATTTTTGCAGAGTACTTCTACTCCTTCTTTTCCTCTTTAATTTGGCTTCCCTGTGGTTCAGGTGCTGTGTTCCCATCCCTCCGCTTTAAATTTGGTATGATCGGGCATTCCTAGGGTGTGTCTTTGACCTGGCCCTGCCCTTGATAACCTAGGTAACTAGAGTAACTAGCCTTTCCAACTCATGAAAGCGCTAGAGCGCTCTTCCGTGCCTTCAGAATCGCACTGTACTTCCTTTTTGCCACTGGGAGTAACTAGCCTCCATTTCCCAGCCCATCCTCCTTGAAAACCTTCTCTGATGCTTGTATAACTTTGCTTCTCTGATGCTTGTGTTACTTCGCTGTTTCTCTGCATGGAGGGAAAGGGCTGGCTGGAATTGCCTCCTTCTTCTAGTGCTACTGCTGCTGCTGCTGCTGCCTCTGTTGGTTGCCTCCCTCCCCCCCTTCTCCTATTGATACAGAGAAATACCGGGGCTGCAGGTTCCCACTGTCCGCCTCCTCTCACTAGAAAGCTAGTACATGAAACAGCGTGGCTCTGATTTTCTCAATGGGAAAAAGATGCTACAGATTCTCAATGGGGGGGGGGAAGCAGGCAACACAGGCTGCAGACTGTCAGTGGGTGAAGTGGCTAGATCCCTGTATTTACTCCCTGGAAAAGGAAAAGGGGGTGGGACCTCTATCTCCCTGACTGTTGGCTGGAATGGGGTGAAACTGCACTGGTGGGGTGCTCTCATGGGGAACCTTCAGATGCTGTTGTGGATAATAATGTGGTAGCTTTGGGGAGCCAAACAGGTACACTGCTGGGGGGGCGGGTTGCTCCTGGATTCATCATTGTCATTAGAAGCCCAAGTGATTTCTGTGGTGAGGAGCACCTATTACCAGCTTTAGTTGGTACTCCAACTATGCCCTTTCCTGAACAGAGATAGTCTGGCTCCTGTAATCAATGCATTGATAGTCTCACATTTAGATTACTGTAATGCACTTTATGTGGGACAACACTTGTGCTTGCTCCAGAAGGTGCAGCTAGGATCCTGGCAGGGACACCTGGCCGTGCACCAATTACATTGGTGTTGAAGCAGTTGCACTGGCTATCTATTAGCTACCGAACCAGGTTCAAGGTTTTGTTGCAGGCATACAACACCAGCAAAAGCTCTCCCACTGCCTGAGGCAGGAGAGCACACATGCACACACACCACTGCCGCGCAGCCCCCATCACCCTTGCCATTGCCACCCCACCCTGTTACCTCTGCCTGCTGCCCTCTGGAGAGCTGCATTGGCCAGAAAAAGTGGCTGGTGCTGCTCTTCAGGGAGCCATCCAGACCCAAAGCCTGGCTCTGAGGGAGTCCTTCCTCAGAGCCTGGCATGATGTCCCAGGAGTCTGCCCGCAGTACAGGCAATCTTTTTACAAGGCATGATAAAAGCCTCATCTAGAAGCATGATAATAAACATACATTTCAGGGTCAAACTTCGTGTCGTCGATCCATTTCCAATGACCCCTGGAATCTCTCTGGGTCAAGCCAAGGAAATAGTTTCCTTTCTCTGTTTCATTCATCAGAAATATCTGGAAAGGACACATTTGAAGAATAAATAACAGGAAACACCATGGTTGGATACAGATTTTAGCCAGATGAGGTGAACTGAGGGAAATGGACTTCCCCTGACTCTTCCTTCCCATGGTAGGCCTTCCACCCCCCTGAATATGCTACACAGATAGTCAGGAGACCCTGCTGAAGGGGGTGAGCTGTGGTGGAGGAGGGATCTCCTCAAATTGGGTGAAGGAATCTCCTGCAAGCAAAGCCCTTCTTCTCACAGGAAGTCTCTTCTGATCCATCCCAATGAAATCTTAGCCCTCTGCTATGGACACGCCATACAGAAGTAGATGCTTCTTGTCTCAAGCCACTTTAAGAAAAAGGAAAATGTGGAACCCCTGTGTAGACCTCTTTTCTCTCTCTCTCTCTCTCTGAGTGAGAATACACTTTGTGTACTACAAAAGGTTATATCGCAACAAATTTGTTAACCTTTAAGGTGCCACTGGACTTGTGGTGTTTTTGCCAGTAATGGCAGCCTCTCTAGAATTGTGCAAACCAAATGTATATTTTATTTAAATTAATTTCAAAGCGGGGGGATGGGACTGGTAAGAATTTGCACATGAAAATTGGGGATTATAATCATTATGATTGCAAGATATATTCAACAAGATTGCAAGATTTTATTAGAAATCATATTCCCAGTTCAGCTGAAATGAATTTGTTACCAAAAAAATTCCTCAAAAAATATCTGCAGCAAATTCTGTTGAATATTCACCAGCTATCCTGGGAATGTTTTAATATTTGCTGGATATTCACTTATTATATATTGGATATCTGTATTTGACATTTGATGATATTGTATTTTAGTATTTGATTTTTGGCAGTTGATCTGCAATAGTATTTTGAATTTGATTGGATATAATAGTTGGCTTGCAAGAGGATTAATATCTGACAGCATTTGATGTTTGGCAGGTTATTTGAACCCTGCCCAATTCAAAACCAGCAAGAGATGACAACGTTGGGCAAAGCACTCAAATGGTGAGATAAAAATTCACATTGAAAACTCGAATGTCAAATTTCAAATTTAGAATGGCAAAATTTGGAAAATGTTAAATATTTGTGAACATTTGTTTCAGCTCTAGTTGTCAGCAACACGTTTTTATTTTTCCATAGAAAAGGAGAGCTGAACAGCACATCCTGTAGCCCTCAGATCTGACCCTCTGAAGGGAAAGAATAAAGAAGAATGAAGTGCACTATAGCAATTGTTCACAAGTGTTTTTACCGACTTTTAAAAAATTGTCCAGTTTGCGATTTCCCAGCCCAATGTGCTCCTTATTCCTGTGCTGATACCAAGTCTATCATGGGACCAAACAAAACAAGTCAGAGACATGTTGAAACTAATCTAAATGGGATAAGGGGAGGAGTTGTAGATAGAAAAATTGAGGAATTCATTTAAAATCTTAAGATGAGAGTGTTTGACCAGACATTATAGCAGGACAGAAAAAATGATCATGTGTACTACAGGCAATGGTAGCTCTATGTTGAAGTGCCTGCCCTGCCAAGAAAAGCAAAAAATGTTTTGGGCTTGTCAGTTTAGAAAAAGGATGACTAGCGGTGCAACTGCAATCCTATAAATGTCTACTCAGAAGTAAGCACCATGGCATTCAATGGGACTTACTCCTAGGTAAGCGTGTATAGGATTGCATCCTAAAGAAGGAGGGTGATGAAAAAATGTACCCCTTCTTTCTCTGCTGTGATCACAAACTGAATTAGGCCCTTCCATGCCTGCTATTTATACACACACACACAATTTCACACAATTTCTAATAGTCTAAATTGTGGCATGTCTAGTTTGGTCCTGAAAGCTAGCAGCTGTGTACTGTTTCATGAAAAGTGGCTGGTAATGGAAGCTAGGTTGTATATTTTTCACAGAACAGTTTACTTTTTTTGTTTCGTTTGACAACGCCCTTTGTCTTCTCACCAGTTCTTGTTTGCTGTTGACAACAGTGAGATGAGAATTCGATTGAGCACAGTCTTCCTGGCTCTCTTCCCATGTTTTTTCCAGGGCAGAAAAGTAGTAGCATTTGCCCTCATAAAGTATCCATCTCACGGGGCAGCCTGTGGAAGATGGGAGAAACAGGAGGAAACCGTATGTAATACGCACAAAGGAACACAAGAACATAATAAGAGCCATGCTACATCAGACTAATGGTCCATCTAGTCCAGTGTTCTGGCCAACCAGCTGCCCACAGGTAACCCACAAGCAGGACATGAGTGCAACAGCACTGTCCCACGTTCCCCAGCAACTGGTATACATAGGCATAGAGCCATCAGGACTAGTAGCCATTGATAGCCTTATCTGCTGTGAATTTGTTCAATCTCCTTTTAAAGCCATCCAAACTGGTGGCCATCACTCCATCTTGTGAAAACAAATTCCATAGTTTAATTAAGTGTTGTGTGAAGAAGTACTTCCTTTTATGTGTCCTGAATCTCCCACCTATCTGCTTCATGGGATGACCCTGAGTTCTAGCATGAGAGAGGGAGAAAAATGTCTCCCTATCCACTTTGTCCACACCATGCATAATTTGGAGCACCTCTATCATGTCTCCCCTTACTTTCCTCTTTTCTAAGCAAAACAATCCCAGATAATGTAATCTTTCTTCATAGGGGAGTTGCTCCAGCCCCTTGATCATTTTAGTTTTCTGTAGTTTTCTGTACTTTTTCCAGCCCTACAATATCCTTTTTTAGATGCAGTGATCAGAACAGAAATTCCCATGTCCTCTGCATTGGTTTTGTTGCAAACTTACTTGTTTTACCTCCAGAGATGATATGGGGGACTTCTTGGAAGATCTGTGAAACTGAACACAAAAGACCCTTATCATAGTAGAAGAAATATCCCAAATAGGGCTATATGGGCTCAGCACACTTATTGTCTACCTCTGAGTATGGCAAGAATGTTTCAGAACAGTGTATTTCAAGCTTTCTACTTTCAAGGAACTCTTTCTGCATTGGCCACAGAACCCCTGCATATTGCGGAGGGTGTTTTAGGGGAACACTTAATTCACTGGCTATATCTGTTGGGACTCACCATCACTCCATATGAAAATAATAATAATAATAATAATAATAATAATAATAATACACCTTTCTCAGAATTCCTGTTGTAAGACTCAAGGCATCTTACAGCAGGAATGAAAACATACCCCCCAAATTAAAACATTTTAAAACAGCTAAAAACAATTCACAATAAAGTTACTCTAGAACCAACAAACCAAATGAGAAAGTTGAGTAAGGATGGACAAAATGTCATTCAGGAACCCTTGTTCACACATGTGCAGCAATGCTAGCCACTCAGCAGGCACACATCACCCCAGTATTATGCTAGTGGCCCCATGCTTTTACCTCTCAAATCCTGCAGTAAGGCCACTGGGTTCCTCTACCCAGCTCACTGGTACTCAGTTGTGGATGCTGTTAGCCCTTCAGCAATGGTCTTTTGAGCTGCCACTTTGATAATCAAAGGGGCTGATCCACACATTATTTTTTTCAGCGTACATATAAGGTGTTTTCAGTAGAGCTGTGCACTGCTTTGGTCCGAAGCCCGAATGACAAGTCGAAGCGGACTGTTTTGGAGGTGCCTCTGTGTGGTACGAGGCAGAGCAGAATAGCAACAAAGCACCCTAGAGAGAAGCAGCTTGTATATGAAATGCCTCGTTTGACTCAGTGATTCGTTCTGAGCAACCGAGACAGCCTGGGGCCAAAAGTATCAACTTCAGAAAGTTCAGTGAAGTGTTGAGGAGGAGAGGGGGGGGAGCTTTGGCAAATGGAAACTCCAGTTGTCAGATCGGGGCTGAACATAACCCGGCAATCTCCAATCAGAAACAGTGGTGGAGGATGGGGGAAGATTGAATAAATGGAGAAAAACAGCTGAGTTTCAGAGACAGAGATCATTCTGGTGGTGTTACTTAGGGATATGAGAAGTGAGAAAGCACTCCCCACCTCTGCTCGCCGGTTCTTCCGCCTCCCCCATGATCGCTATGTTCTTAAAAAACATCACGATTGGAAGTCTATGTGGACATAGACTTATATGCAAAAAGCGCTGTGAATCGCCCAGGCAGGAGGAGGAGATGAGGGGCAGATCCTTGTTGCTTGCTAGCTGTCGCTTCCTCGTGAGCAGGAGATGGCTAGCAGTCCTTAGGGGTGTTTCCACCAGTGATTTACCCCCTCAACTGATAAGGAACAGTGCCCCTTCATTATAAAGATCCTGAGGGTTAAAATGGGGGCTGGTTCCTGTCTTTGTGTTGAAAGAAAGTAAAAAAGGATCCGTGAAATCAAAAAGGGATCCTCATGGTTTCATATGGTTTTTAAAGGGGACACTCCCCAAACCACCATCCAATCACAGAGTGCATCGGCCTCCATGGATTGAAGCAGAAAAATCATGGATCTGCAACTGGTGGGTGCAGCCATGGTGCAAAAATAGGGATCTGAGGCAGAGATCCTCTTGATTTCATATGATTTTTCACACCATTTGAGGTGAAGCAGAAGATCTAGGATCTGCTGTGAAGCAGCAGATCTGGGATTTATAGTGTGCATACTTGGACAAAGATGAGTTCTGTGCTTTGAGGGGGGGCGTTGGGCAGGGGGGACCCAATGTAAAAATCCAGAGGATCCATATTGAATTGGGCATTTTATCCATGGCTTTATAACACGATGGTGCTATAAAGCCCCAAAATCTGTTTTTGTCGCCCAATCCGTGGGCATAGATGTGCTCTGAAATATGATGGTGGTTGGGGGCATCTTTCTTGTAAAAATCATGAGAATCTCTAAGGATCCCTGCCTCAAATCCATTTTTTTCCACTATGGCTGCACCCACAAGTGGCAGATCCATGATTTTTCTGCTTCAGTCCATGGAGGCAGATGTGCTTTGTGATTAGATGGTGGTTTTGTGGGTCTTCCCTTTAAAAATCATATGAAATCAGGAGGATCCCTTTTTGATTTTTGGGATCCTCATTTTATCCAGTCCCCTTTGTGTTTACTGCTCTCTTTCCCAGCACAAGCAAATGTCTGTCTACTCAGAAGTAACTCCCATTGTACTCAATGAGGCTTGCTCCTGAAATGCAGGTGCATCTGGACTTTCAGGGGAAAGGAGAAAGGGGGGAGGGGGAGCCTCTCTTACTGGTTAGCAGCCCCTGCCAGTCAGATGACATTTACTCCAACCCCCACCCCCACCAGGAAGTATGTTTTGTGAAGCAATTTTTACTGGTGCGGGGAACCTGCTCATGGGGCCCTGCATGGACCACATTGCAGCAAAGCTGATTCCTTTTAAATTAAAATCCAGTACTCCTCCGTTAGCTTCTCCTTCCGTTGTCATGGAAACATGGCCATAGACAGCCGAGCAGCTGGGGGGCAGTGGCAGCGCAGCACTGAGAGGTGTAGCTTTTTGCTTTGAGAGTTTTTGTGGAAAAACTCAAAGTTCAGCTGCACCTAGCACAAAGAGTACTGGGCTGAACTGTCTGAAATTTGGCAGGTGGGATCCTCTCCATATCAGCAGAGAGGTCCCCAAGTTTCATGTACTTATCATGACAATGGGAAAGGTTATGGCCATTTGAGTTTTCCCATACAAGTCAATGGGGAAATGCCCAAACTGAGTGGTCTGGATATCTGAATCTCACTTTGGATCCAGAACTGAGTCGAAGCGGAGGAGGTCCGAATTGGTCCGCGTCAAAGCAGGGCTGATTAGGAGGGTCCGAAGCAGCATCCGAAGAGGATCGGGTGGTCTGTGCACAGCCCTAGTTTTCAGGGTATACTTGAAAATGTAATGAATGAGAAGCAAATGCTGATAAATACAGCATTTATTCTGTTTGTAAATACAGGTGTCATAGACATACACCCTGTTTTCACAATAAATGTGCACAGAATGAACACGTGGTGGAGGTAACGAGATTGCACCTATCGTTGCCAACCTCTATATGCTTCTCCAGATGTCTGGTGGAAGATTGTGTTCAACCTGTTCTACATGTGGTTGCTGTCCCTCCTAAAGCAGCAGCAGGGAAACCTTTTCAGCCCATGGGCTGAATTGGCTCTGGTCAACCATATCATGGGCTACGTGCCTGCAGTCCAAGACATCTGGAGGGCACCAGGTTGGGGAAGGCTGTGTTAAGACCTTCATCAGAATGGCCCTTGTCCAGAGTTCCTGCCTTCTGGGGTTGGTGGGTGGCAACCACTGAGGTGGTCTTTTTGACCGTGGCACTCTCTTTGTGGAACATGGTCTCATGTCTTTCTAGTACCAGGTGAAACATTTTCCCCAGGTCTTTAAAAATACCAGATGAATTGTTTTAGCCAACTGCTGTTGATGCTCCTGTGTTTTAGTCTGTCCCTCTTGCTTTATTCTTCTTGTTTTTAGTCACTGGTTATTTTACTGTTCTGCTGCTAAAATTGTTTTTAGGTGATTGTAAGACTGTCCTGGGAGCATTTGTTAAAGTAATGATGCAAGATATACATTGTATAAATAAATATCCTCTGGAAAGTGTGTCAGGTCTCCTTCCCCCACAGAGTGACACTCAGAGGTGGAAGCTAACTGGTACACTGCCCTCCTGTCAACAAACCACATCACAAGTCACCACAAGATTCTTACATGACTGCGATTGCCTGCTCTCTGCTCTCTTTGGAAACACTGAACATTGGCTTAATGTTCTTGAAAACGTCAGTTTTTAAGGAAGTAGGATATAGCAGTCATGGCTTTATTGTGAAATGTGGGCCAAAGATGAGCAATAGCTATGCAGGCTTGAGGAACTTCATTATTGTCTTCATACATAAGTAATGAAAGATGTTCTCTTTTTGAAGAATAAAGAAGTGACCCATTGCTGAGAATCAAAGGAAGTTCAAACTTATTTCAAATCTTTATTAAGGATTTTTAAAAGAAAAGAAAGACATAACTCTTCCGTCAAGCCAGTTGTTGTATAGGTAGAGGGAATGACTGTAAGAATCAGCAGGCCTCAAACACAACTGTTCTTTGTTTATCACACACAGAAGTGAAGAACTTAGCAGAAGCTCCACCCACTGTTCCTACTCCCAAATCTACAGGAGCTGCCGAGGATCAAAACAATAACTAAGCCACAGACAACCCCCCCCCCCGATACATAACATTCTTCCCCCCTTAGCTATCATAGTCTTCCAACCAACAAGGAGGTACCCTTTCATGGCACAGTCTCTGCACTTGACTAGTAGGTGTAGACTGCTCAGATTACTTTCTTTCAGTATCTGCCATAGGTAAGAAGGAGTATTGCTCCCATCACTTAGTGGTTCTGGCACTTCAACCAGCGGTGAGAGAAACACATCATTTCCAGATTGATCTTCAGCAGCTACTTCTGCTGATGACAACCCGTTCTGGCCAGAACATCTTCTCAGCTGGTCAACATGGTGATGCCACACTGACCCATCTGCACACTGGACCTTGTATGACACAGGTCCAGTGACCACTGTGATGGAGGAAGGAACCCATCTTGGTCCGGCACCGTAGTTCCCAGCAAGTACCTGATCTTCTGGGGCAAATGAACGGAGAGTAGGAGCTGAGAAGGCAACATCCAGAGCTTGCTCCCATTTGCTTTGTAAGTCTTCAGCTTTGTAAATCTGGGTGGAGACAGTCAAGGCAAGTTTTTAGACGCTGCCCCATAAGTAACTCTGCAGGACTGACTCCTGTTGTTGCACAAGGAGTAACATGTTGAGCAATGAGAAATCTGGCAAGGTATGTTGGCCAATCTCCTCCCACAATGTGCTTCAGGGAATCCTTTGTTATCTGCACTATTCATTCAGCTTGGCCATTTGCTTGGAGTTGATGAGGTGCAATGGTGACAGCCCGAATACGGTTCTTGTCCACAAATGATTTAAATTCAGTAGATGTAAAAGCAGTCCCATTGTCTGAGACCGATGGGTTGCAAATAAGTGGCACAATGCTGTGATTGTTGCAGCAGTTGTTTGTGATGATACGAAGACTACTTCAAGCCACTTTGAGTAAGAATCCACCACAACCAAGAATTTTTTTCCTTGAAATGGTCCTGCAAAATCAATATAGCTCCTTGACCAAGGCTGCTTGGTCACTTCCCATGGAAAGATAGGTGCCCTTGGTGGATTGTGCCTTGTGGCATTGACAATACTGCACTCTTTTACAGTTTTTTCAATATCTGAGTCAGTGCCTCGGGCCTGTTGCCACGAGTGATTTACTCCAAACTGGCTGCGTGTGGAGGTCGTTAAGGATACATGACATTGTGGCCATTCAGCAGCAGCAGAGTTTATCGTGGAAAAAACAGATTTCTTGAGACTGCTTATAGTCTGATTCTTTTCCTTAATTGGCTTGTCTGCGCTTCTGTAGCGTTGTACACCAACCCTCCGCATTTACTCCAGTATGTTAGCCCTGCCCAGAGGTGTGCCTTTCACTGTGACCCCGGTCAAGGGGTGTTTCCCCCTTTTTTTCCCCACCTGTGTTTCCACCATTTCCCGGATGGCGACCAGAGTTCTTCTTTTTTTTAAGTGAAGGATTAAACTGAAACAGTGCTTTAGCATGATATCACAAACCCAAAGCACTCCACATTCACCAGCAGCTGCCACCTGTGGACTGTGGACTGTATATTTAAAGTCATTACGCCATCAGGGGCTAAGACTTACACTACTAAAAGCTCCATGAGGTGGTGTGTACATCTATAAGTTCCTGGCCAGATCACAGTTCCAGAGGTAGTTACCACAGAACCCTCAGTTGCGCATTTAGAAAGTATCACTATCACGCAATAGTGAAAAAAGCCCCAATCTCCAGCTCACTTCTACCCCTCCTCACTATCTCATTATAACACTACTGCACAGTTCTCCAGGAATACGCATACCCCCCATATCATTATCTTGCTATCACTATATAACTCTGTCTCGAAATAACACTATCACGCATTTCTGCTATCATGCAATAGTGCAATTGTGAAATAGCACATTAGTTCAGGGCTTCTTGCTAACTCCCGTTGTGGTCAATGAGGCTTGTTCCCGAAATTACACTATCATGCATTTGCACTATCATGTGATAGCGCTATCACGCAATAGCACATTGTTTCAGGGGTGCCTGCTAATGCAGAAGCCTGATTTTTAGAGGGCATAGGTTGGGGAAGTCTACTCAGAAGTAACTCCCATTGTGGTCAATGAGGCTTGTTCCCGAATTTACTGAGATTGCCATTAAGCCAAAAACACCAAGTAGACCCAGGGTACATCATGTATTCATTGGGTGAAAGGCACAGCAACTCCCCTAATGTCTGTGAAGTGCTTTTTCCAAAGCTGCACATCTCTGCTGTTTGGTTCAAGGCTTTTCAGGAGTAATTAATGCCAGCTTCAATCCTTTGCATCATCCTAACTGGAGCTTCAGGGGGCAGGAGAAAGGGGAGTAGAGCCTGGAGGGGGAAGCCTCTCTTATTGGTTGAGCAGCCCCTACCAGTCTGATGACATTTACATCCAATCCCCCCACCCCACCTGGAAGTATGTTTCTGTCAGCGACTTATAATGGTGTGGTGCACTCCTTCGTGGAGCCCTGCACGGAGCCATGCTGTTTCCATGGTATTCCTTCCATGGAATACCATGAGAAGGGATTGCTTCACCCTTCTGTTGTCATGGAAACACGGCCCAGGCCACCAGACATAGCTCCTGGCCAATGCTTTCATGCAAACAATCCCCGGATGAGCTGCACGCAGTGTGGCCAAGATGGTTTGACGACCCTTATCTGGAATAACAACACGGTTTCCCCATAGCAGATATCCCTTATGGGCAGGCATCTCATGCTGATGGTGTTTGAATGGCTTAAATTCCTCTGGCAGTTCTTCATCTGGCCATCCCCTCCATACCCAGTTTAAAACATGAGCCAGTACAGGATCTTGAGCAGTCAGCCTAGCAATTTGATCAGCCTGAATAGGTGGGTCATGAAGGGGTTCTAGCATCAAGACTTTCAGTGGAGGAGGTACAACAAAATCTAGAATTTGAAGTGGTACCCGACTCAATCCATCAGCATTAGCTATTGCCTTTCCTGGTTTGTAGATAAGTGTATAATCATAAGCATGGAGAAGAATGCTCCAACGCTGCATGTGGGGTGATAATATGCAGAGAGTAGGCTTACCAGGAGAGAAGATTCCTAGAAGAGGCTTGTGGTCCATGCATATTTCAAAAGCATGGCCATAGAGATAGTTGTGGAACTTTTTGACTCCTGCAATAACAGCCAAGGCTTCTCTGCCAATTTGTGCAAAGTTCCTTTCAGTGGATGACATAGTCCTTGAATAATAAGCAATTGGTGCCTCTGTACCATCTGGAAATGTGTGGCTTAGCACAGCACCAACCCCATAAGAAGAAGCATCAGTAGTAAGGATTAGTAGGTTTTTTTCATCATAATGTACAAGCACAGAATTTGAACTCAACAAGTGTTTGACATTGTGGAAAGCATTTCATGCTGGCTGGTCTATTTCTATAGAACTCCTTTTCCCTGCAAGCGATGAAGTGGCTCAGCAATGGTAGTCTTTTGTGGAAGAAACACATGGTAGAAATTGAGAACTCCCAAGAAGGCTTGAAGTTCCTGCTTTGTTGTTGGAGCAGGTGCATCGTGAATTGCACATATTTTTTCATCAGTGGGGTGAATGCCAGAAGCATCAATACAACAGCTCAAAAATGTTACACTGGAGGTTCCAATTTCACATTTCTTCTTTTTTTACATGAATGCCGGATGTGTCAAAGCAATGTAGGTCTTCTTGAAGTCATTCAGCAAGTTCTTCCTCTGCTGATCCCATGAGCAGGACTTCATCAAAATATAGTACAGCACATGGGATTCCAGAAAGTACGGTTTCCATGGATTGTTGGAACAGTCCAGAGGCCACAGAAATTCTGAATTGCAGAGGCTTTACTTGGAATGCTCTTCAATGAGTGATTATTGTTTGGGCATCTGCTGTAGAATCATCGATGGCTAACTGTTGATATGCTTGGGCCAGATCAAGTTTTGCAAAGACCTTCCCTCCACCAAGAACAGTGAGGAGTCGACTGACATCAGGCACTGGATATGGATGCTGCTTAAGCACCTTATTCACAGTGCACTTGTAATCCCCACACAGTCTCACCTTCTCATTAGGTTTTAATACTGGCACAATGGGTATTGCCCACTGGGTCTGTGAAACTAGTTCTAGTACACCTTGCTTGATGAGATGCTCAAGCTCTTCTTCAATTTTTTCCTGCAATGCAAAAGGCACATTCCTGGCTTTCATGCAAATTTGTGCAATAGATGGATCCAGATGGAGTGACACTGGCTTCCCTTTGTATTCTCCCAGTTCTTCAGAAAAGACCCTTGGAAATTTATTAACAATTGCTGCAACCTGACCTGTAGTAAGGGCATGAATTCCTTGAACGCTAATCCCTGTTGATGAGAACCAGTTTCTCCAAAAGAGATTTTTCCTCTGCCCCTCCACAATTATGAGTGGAAGTTTCCCTTGGAAGGAGCCATACTGTACATCTACAGTGCAGCATCCAACAATATCAACCTTCTTTGCATTGTAATAATGCAGAATGCATGATGGACTTGACAACTTTGGAGCAAGGGTCCCAGAAAATATGTGCTTAAAGGTGTCCCTGTTAATTATGGATACCCCAGACCCCAAATCCACTTCCATTTTGCACTTCTGGCCATTTATTAATACTGTTGCATACAACACAGAATCATGAGATTCCTTGCCACTGACCTTCTGAATTTGATATAGCTGTTCATCACCCTGTGGATAAGCAACCCCATGAGATGCTAGGTGGAGTGACTCCTTGTTATAGTTCCCTGGCTTTGTGCTGACAGATTTTGAATGGCAGACTCCCTCAAGGTGACCCTTCTTCTTGCAAAACCTGCACTCAGCATCCTTGAATCTGCACAGAGAGCGCTGATGTGGTCCTCCACCACCTGAGCAGGAATAGCTAAGCCATGGCCTATCTGCAGATTTTATGGAAGGTGCATTTACTGCGTTCTGTTGACCTTGCTGCCTAGAATTCTCAGCCTGCTTGTTCTGGATGGCATTTACATCTTCTGCATCTCTCTTGAGTTCTGTGACATATAGTGATGCAGTCTCACTGGCTAATGCCTTTTCTTGAGCCATTGCAAATGTCAAGTTTGGCTAGGACAGAAGGCGTTGTTGTAGTGCTTCATCATAAATCCCACAGACAAGGTGATCCGTCAACATAGAAAATCCCCAAACTTGCAGTGTTGAGAAAGATGATGCAGTTCTGCAATATAAGGGGCAATGCCCTCTCCAGGTTGCTGCATTTGTTTGTGAAATTTAAATCTCTGCACAATAACTGAAGGATTTGATGAGGAATGTATCTTCAATAATCCTAAAAGTTCATCAAATGTCTTAGTTTTGGGTGAGGCAGGAGCAGCGAGGGAACTTATGCTGATTTCCTGGCTGTGACAACTGAAGCAAAAAACTTTATCTGTAACCTAGACATACGTTTGTGATCTTCCTGTTTATATTTTATATTTCGTATTTTATTATGCTGTATGTTTTTATTGTAACACGATGTGAATGTGCCATATGAGAAATAAATAAATAAATGGCAAATGTCTGTGGCCCACAAACAGTTAAGAGTACATCTCACTTTTGTTCAGCATTAGCTATCTTATTTGCTTCAAGATAGACTGAAAGCCGTTCTGCATAAGAATCCCAGGAAGCAGGTTGACTCACATCAAGCACTTCGATATGTCCAAAAGCTGCCATTTTGATTTTAGTTCTCTCTTTAACCCCCCCCCCACACACACACACATTGCTCAAGTTTTTAAGTGGGTCTACCTGACTGCTCACCAGTTAGCTGTGTAAATAGATTCACTGTCCTTGCTGCCTGTATGGCTCTCAGAATCCCACCTTCGTCGCCACAAAACTTTGTATAGGTAGAGGGAATGACTGTAAGACTCAGCAGGCCTCAAACACAACCGTATTTATTTATCACACACAGAAGTGAGGAGCTTAGCAGACGCTCCACCCACTGTTGCTACTCCCAACTCCAAAAGAGCTGCCAATGTTCAAAACAATCACTAAGCCACAATCACTAAGCCCCAGGATACATAACGCTGGTGTTAAGACAAAGAGCAAAAAGGCATTGCAGTTTGAAGTTAGCATTTCAAATGAAAATCAAAATCACAGGACAGTGCATTTCAGATACAACATCACCCAGGATCAAGAGATCGAGAGCAGGCAATAGGATCATGTGTTTCTTTCCATCTCACACATGAATCCAAACACACACGCACACATGCATTGTTGTTACTGTCGTTAATCTTGGTTAAAATAAAATGTTTAGGAAAAGCTCCATAGCTCACTGGTGTCAGTGGGGCTATAAATCCGCTCTGGGTTTCAGTCAGAACCAACCAGAACTCTAATGGAGCTATCAAAGGTGCTAAACCCATCTCCAAAATAGGCTCAGTGCCTTGGATAGCTCCTTTAGAGTTCTGACTGATTTTGACTGAAACCCAGAGCGGATTTATAGCCCCACTGACACTGGTGAACTATGGAGCTTTTCCTAAAAAAATTATTTTAACCAAGATTAACGACAGTAACAACAATGCTTGTTGATGTATCTGAAATGCACCATCCTCTGATTTTGATTTTGATTTGCCATGCTAACTTCAAACTGAAACACTTTTTTGTGCTTTGTTTTAATACTGGCTTGATGTAAGAGTTATGTCTTTCTTTTCTTTTGAAAATCCTGAATAAAGATTTGAAACAATAAGTAAAAAGGCAAACTTTCTGCAAATTGTACTCAGGTCAGGAAGGAACTGTTGCCAAAGGAAATGCCATGGGTGAAATGCAGAAAACCGATGTACCACAAGAGATGTACAATGTGAAAGGAGACATTATTAAACTATAATTCACCAAAGTCACAAAATTGCACAGAAAAAAAATCAAATTCAGTGTGATACTCACAGTGCAGAAGAAACAGTGAAGTGCCTATTAGCTTAATAACCGCAGTTGTCACAAGTACACCCACAAGGTTCCAGTTCATATTATCTTGTAGGTTAGGCAGAAGAGATTTAGAAGCAGACCTCTTTGCATGCAGGCAAAAATCTTCAAATATGTCTCTAAGACTGGTTGGATCTGAAATACATATATCTTCAGTTAAGTGAGATGTAAGTGCAGTATCAAAACTGACAGTGTGCACTGAGATGTACAGAGATTTCTATGAATAAACTTCCTTTAGAGGAGTAAACTATTCAGTACAATGCAAAGGTATAAAGCAAATCAAAAGTGTTTCTGGTTCAGCTGATATTTGAAACAGGGATTTTCCAACTCTTAAGTCATACGCTGAACCATCACATGACCTCAGCTTCCCAATGCTTCCACCCAGAACGACTTATCATGAAGGCAAGCAATGCAACAGATCCAAACGGAGAGTTATTTTCAATTTGACTGAGGGAAGGAAGCTGCATTATGCACTTTTTAAAAAAATCTAGGCTAAAATCGAGGGTTGCCAGGAAAAAAAGGATCTGGCCAGTTCTTGTGTCTTTTTCAGCAGGGGTGCTGAACCTCAGGCCTGCGGGCCAAATCTGGCCCACCTGAGGTCTTAATCTGGCCCTCCACACCCCTTTCCCTGGCCCCACCCTCTTTCCCCAACCACCAGTCATTTGGTGGTTTTCTGACTTTTGTATGGCATCTTCCCCATTCTAAAAGGTTGAAATGCCTTTCCTAAAGCCGGCAGTGAGAGCTTTAAGCTAACATATATTGGTATTTGGGGGATTTTGACCCCGCCCCTTGCCTTTGGCAATGGCCCCAACACTGAAATGAGGCCCCCAATAGCTCTTTGAAACTGAATTTGGCCCTCGGGTGGAAAGGGGCCCCTTCTTTTATAGGGACATGATCTGCAGAAAACCCCAGGCGAAGCATTCACAGCATGCAGATGAGCATCATCAAAGGTCTGAAGGTCAAATTGCTTCTAGAAGCACAGAAGCAGGGCAAACCTTCTACTACAAATCCATAACTGAACTTTCCTTCTCTTGCCTTGGCTCCCAGTGCTGAATCATGACCCCTGGTAACAGAAAATAGTGCTGTGTGATCACTCAGGACAAGAAATTGACCATGATTGCAGCAGAGAGACCCACTGGTCATTGCCAATTCTGCATAAAGAGGGAGATTCAATGTGCAAATTCAAGAGGCAGGAGAGGGGAGCTGACCATCTGCTTTTGTCCCTGGAAATTACTCCTCCTCAACCCTTTTTCATCCACTGGGGCTCTGTGGCCAGAAGTAACCCCTGCTGGAAAAAAAACAAGAGCTGGGCAGAAATGGTTTGGGGGAGAAAGGCACTAGTGTATGGGGGGGGGAGTTTTGACTCTGCACTCCCCTTTATGCTGCACTTTAAATCACCCTCCCCAGCTTTATAGAAAATGGGCAGGATCCAGCCTGGGGCCTGTCACAGTCATGTCTCGTTGAACCCTCCAGAGTGCAAAATCATGTCGGAGCCACCCTCTCCCCTGGGAGTGTCTACTGAGAATGAAGCGCCACTCAGTTAAATGGAGCTTACTTTGAGGATTGCGGTCCTGGCTGCCAACTGATGACTGCAGGCCCAGATGTGAATAATATGACCTGGGTTGGGTCCAAGCTAAACCAGTCACAGGTAGGCCCCATTGAAATCCATGGGACGTACATTAGTCATGGCTGCCTTTTCACAAATTTGGTCTGGCCCTCCTGTGTAGAAGCAGAAACAAAAGCAGCTTACCTGAGTGAAAAGATGACTTTCTTTTTTTTCTTCCCTCTTCTTGCATTTGTGGAGCTCTGGCTATGACTGATGGGGCTTAGTTACAATGTTTCCTCCACCTTGAAGTCTTGCTTTTCCCTTTCACATAGAGAATTATTCACTTCTTCCTCTGCCTGTGGTAACTCTGTGGGATGGTTATTCTAAGCAGTCTTTCTATAGAAACACATGCTCCAAACTTCCCCTTTTTACAAACCAATGTTTCCACTGGGTTGGACTAGGCTTGGTAATATTTCGAGTACACTCAATGAAATCAACGAGTGTACTCTAAATATGACTAAGTCTTCATCCAACCCATTGCATTTGTATGGGGCAGGGGTAGAATACCACAGTGCTGTTTGATTTATTTTATATAATCGCAGATAAATTTTATAAACATCTGAAAACAAATATATCTTCCTCCATGTTTTGAACATACACCACTGAATGCTGGCAATCATATTTAGGTGACTATCATTTCTCTGAGTTTTTGAATGTTCACACAGTTTGTTTGGGGATATCAGCCATCACATGTAAATGCTGACACCAGATTTCAGGTATTTAGGGCACAATCCTATTCATGAGCCTTTCTGCATGAGGCATTTATTGTGCTCTCATGATTCCTCACTTATGGTAGTTTGTGGGTCCTTCATACAGCATTCTTCTTGTCCTCCAGGGCCTCCCCCATGCTGTGCAACCATTTTAGTGTGTGTGTGTGTGGGGGTATCTAGTGAGGAAAGTCTGGTAGTATTTCTGAATGGTGGGATAAAGCCTAGCGTAATTGTGCTGCCTAGTGTGTGTAAAAGGGAACATAAGGAAAGGAAGAGAAAGAAAAGAGCTGATATTAAGCCTCCAAAGAATCCGGAAACAGAAACCTCAGTAAAGTGGTGGATTAAAAGCATCATGTCGAAATGCCCTACGTTTAGACAGAAAAAAGTTCCACAACTCCTAGCATTCCCCAACCAGCCATGCTGGCTGAGGAATACTGGGAGTTAGAGGATGTTTTTCCTGTCCTTAGGCTTCAATCCTATGCACAGTTACCTGGGAGTAAGCCCCATTGGTCATAATAGGACTTACTTCAGAGTAAATTTGGATAGGATAGCATTCTCAGTGTAACATATATGTAAACTGAACATTTCAAAAGGGACAGCCACAAATTCTGCCTTTTTAAATAGCCACTTTCTTCTCCCCTTTTTCTTCTTAGGTCATGTCTTATATCATAGGGATGTACGAAAGTCACTTACCTTTTAGCAAAATTGATTCGAGGTGGGGGGGAGGCGCTCCATCCCTCCCCCTGAAATTCTGGCCGGGGGGGGGAGGCGCTCCGTCCCTCCCCCCTAAAATTCTGGCCTGCCGGCTCCGCTCCGCAGGGATTCTGTGGAGCCGCCGGCCGGCTCCGCCAGCAGCCAGACATCCGGCCGCTGGCTAGCAGGGACGCAAATGGCGGCAGCCATAGCCGCCGCCGTTTGCATCCCTGCAGTCAGCCATCATAGGCTACGTAAATGTTTACGTAGCCTATCACGGCTGATTTAAAAGAAAAAAAAAACACGCATACGCAAATGGCGGCGCCCATGGGCGCCACCATTTGCATTCCTTATTTTGGCACGTCTTAGTCTACGTAAACATTTACGTTGACTAAGACAGAGAAAATAAGGGGAACGCAAATAGCATAGCGTCTACACTATTTGCGTTCCCCTTATTTTTGCCATCTTAGTCTATGTAAACGTTTACATAGACTAGGACAGCGAAAATAAGGGGAACGCAAATAGCGTAGCATGTACGCTATTTGCGTTCCCCT
The DNA here is from genome assembly GCF_057233095.1 of Heloderma suspectum. Lineage (NCBI taxonomy): Eukaryota > Metazoa > Chordata > Lepidosauria > Squamata > Helodermatidae > Heloderma > Heloderma suspectum. Next base: position 141,396,352 of record NC_139459.1, read on the forward strand.
TATTTTTGCAGTCTTAGTCTACGTAAATGTTTACGTAGACTAAGACGTGCCAAAATAAGGAACGCAAATGGCGACGCCCATGGGCGCCGCCATTTGTGTACGTGTTTATTTTTTTCCTTTTAAATCAGCCGTGATAGGCTACGTAAACATTTACGTAGCCTATCATGGTGTTTTTAAAAAATCTAGCCGTGATAGGCTATGTAAATCTTTACATAGCCTATCACTTTTTTTGTTTTTTTGTTTTTTTAACTGGAAATGGCGGCGGTGGCAGCTGGTCGGAAGACCGTCCACCGCAGCCGCCACAGCCGCCGAACCGCCGCCGGAATGGAATCATAGCCCCACCGAAGTCAGAGCCACCAGCCTCCACTGGCTGGAAGCTGAATTACAAAGGTGGTTCCATGTGGGACTTAATATAACCATATATTCCATGTCTGTCTGTCTGTCTGTCTGTCTGTCTACCTATCTAACTGGCAATGGGCATCTCATGGGCAAGATCCTATGATGTTTACTCAGAAATACATCTTGCTCAGCTTCTCTCTCCATCTGTCCTTTCATTATTTATTTATTGCATTTATACGCCATCGTTACTCCAAGGAGCTCAAAGCAGCATACAGAGTCTTTATCCTTACAACAACCCTGTGAAGTAGGTTAAGCTGCTGATAACTGGCCTGAGGTCACCTAGGGAGATTCATGGATAAGTGGAGATTTGAACTTGAGTTTCCCTGGTCCTAGTCCGCTACTCTAACCACTGTACCACGTTGGCTCTTAGTAGCTTTCTTCTTAATCTTACTCCTTTCTTCTAATATAGCTAAGTAATTTATCTGTGTTCAGCAGAGGTGGTTGAGACTTTAGTTAATGGACTTTTAATTGATCAGTTCCTATTCCCCATAGAGCAGGGTGGGATGTTTCAGTGATTAGCTTCCTCTTTTCAGCCAGAACAATCCCTCACTATTATTTCGAAAGCACAATTTTGCAAATTCAGAATTGTGATAATACAATATAAAATAAAACACATTAAATAAGCAAAGGATGCACACATCTCTCTGGGGGTGCGTGTGCGTTTGATGGTTGGATGGCAGTGGCAGGAGACGCAGGGCTGTTGGTGCTACCCATCAAAAGGCACTGTGCACTTATTCCTCCTAAGCAGATTTTCTTCTGGTAAGCAATTGATGGACAAAGCAATGGGAAAACACCGGAGGGGTTAGAAGCCCCCTGTTGACAACATCACCCCCCCTCAGCCCCCCTGAAGACAACATCACCCTCTAGAATTCCACGTTCAAGGCAGGGCAATTGCAGTACAAAGGTTTTGTCTGGACACCCCCCGGTGTTTATGAACCTCCCCGTACATTACAATCATACACCCAAGGCTTTCCTCCTGTGAAATGTAGACTTTATTAACCCCTGAACTCTTCAGCTGATCAGGCTGAAGGGCTCAGGTCTTATGAGGTGGAGACAGGGCACACACAACCAATGTAGATGAAAGAAAAGGAGATTTACTGAAAATAAAGAAGCAAGCAAAAAGTCAAGCCTCCTCAGAGAGTTGCACACTCTCTGAGGCTTAAGAGGTTGCATGCTCCTTAGTTACAGGAATCTCGAGGAGCTACACACTCCTTGGTCACAAACTTAGTTATTCAAATGTGGTGCTTTAATGGCTAAATAATATACAGTTAGTCCCTGTTCATTACACAGCTTACTTCAGCCAAGCTCAGGCCAGAGCCTGCTGTCTGTGTGAAAATCTCCAAAACAGTGAGTATGGCAGTAGAAAGATAACTGCGCCTTATCCATGCCCTGGACAGTAAAATCCTGTCCCCTGAATTCTGCCCAATGCATACTCACCACACACTATCAAGCACTTGGCCAGAGCACCTATGGATCGAGGGTACTGTTGGTATGTGCACATACGAATGATCCAGATGCAACCACGCCCCTCCCGAACACTGGCAGGCTCAAGGGTTTATACTCTTTTTCCTTCACTGGGGCCAATGGCATCAAAGAGGGGTTGGAGGGTTTTTTTTGTTGATAATACTGTACATCATGTTCCAAAATCCAATATTGCTGGTTGTTACTGACAGCTTGACAACATCCTTCTGACTCCCCGACATCTCTGAAGGTTGTTTCCAGAATGCTGTCCTTTGTTATTAAAACATCTGCTGATGCCCCTCTTTATTGGCCCATCTCTAGGGATGGATGAAAGTCACTTACCTGGTCCCGCAGCTTGCTTCGCGGTGGGGGGGAGGCGATCCGTTCCTCCCTGCCGAAATTCTGGCCACGGGGGAGGCGCTCCGTTCCTCCCCGCCAAAATTCTGGCCGGGGGGGAGGCGCCCCGTCCCTCTGGCCGCGAATCCTCCTGGCCAATCGGGACGCAAATGGCAGTGGCCGTAGCTGCCGCTGTTTGCGTCCCTGCAGTCAGCCGCGATAGGCTACGTAAATCCTTACGTAGCCTATCACGGCTGACTTTGGGGGGAAAAAAAAAGCACGTACGCAAATGGCGGTGCCATTTGTGTTCCTTATTTGGACACGTGTAGTCTACGTAAACATTTACGTAGACTACGGCGAAAATAAGGGCAACCCTATTTGCATACGCGCTTCCCCCCCCCCCAAGTCAGCCGTGACAGGCTATGTAAGGATTTACGTAGCCTATCACAGGGTTTTTTGAAAATCTAGCCGTGATAGACTACGTAAATCTTTACGTAGCCTATCACGTTTGCTTGTGTGTGTGTGTGTGTGTTTTACTTGGAAATGGTGGCAGTGGCAGCCAGTTGGAAGACCGGCCGCCGCCGCCGCACCGCCGCCGGGAGCAGCCAGCGCCAGGGACATTCGGCAAAGGTAAGTCCCATTCCGGGGGGGTGGCAGGGGGGTGGCGGACCATTTCTCCACCAATTTTGGGGGGCCGAATGTGTTGGCATTCGGCCTCCCGGAGATTCGTGGAGAAATTCTCCGACATCCCTACCCATCTCCATCTTTTGTAACTGATATTTGGCAGGCTTCAGCATATACCAAGGCCTTCCTGCAATGAAACCATTCATGCTCCACTCACACTCCCCGCTTTCCTGACCTGGGCTAGAATGTTTCATATGTAATATGACACAGAATTGTTGGCACATTAACCCTTTTACATTTCATGATGTTCTCTACTGACACTTTTGTAGTTTGGGGGTGCTCTTGGACCCAGAACTTTCACTTGAGGCACAGGTGAACTCAGTGGCACAGAGCACTTTTTATCAGCATAGGCCGGTATACTAACTACGCCCTTATCTGGACAGAGATAGCCTAGCTACAGTTATCCGTGCTCTGATAACTTCTCGTCTGGATTACTGCAATGTGTTGTACGTGGGGCTGCCTTTGAAAACGGTCTGGAAATTTCAGCTGGTCCAAAATAGGGCAGCAAGATTGTTAACAGGGACTGGCCAGCGAGCTCATATTATGCCAGTACTTTCCCAGCTGCAGTGGCTGCCAGTCCATTTCTGGGCCCAATTCAAAGCGCTGGTATTAACATTCAAAGCCCTTAACGGCTTGGGGCCAGGTTATTTGAAGGATCTCCTCCTCCCACATGTGCCTGCCCGGACCTTAAGATCATCCTCAGTGGCCCTTTTCCGTGAGCCCCTGCCAAAGGAAGTGAGGCAGGTGGCTACTAGGAGGAGGGCTTTTTCTGCTGTGGCACCCTGGCTCTGGAATGAGCTCCTAGTCCCTAGTGAGGTTTGCCTGGCACCTACACTGTATTCTTTCCGGCGCCAGGTGAAGACCTTTTTATTTTCCCAGGCATTTTAGCGTTTTAGCTTTTGAGACTTTTAGCTTTGCTGTTTTAAATCTGTATTTTAAATCGCTGCACTGCTGCTAAGTTTTATTCTGGTTGTATTGTTATACTGTGGTTTTAATGTTCTGTATGTTTTATATTCCTGATGCTGGGAAGGATTGAAGGCAAAAGGAGATGGGGACGGCAGAGGATGAGATGGCTAGATAGCATCAGCAATGCAATGAATATGAACTTGAGCACACTCCGGGAGAGAGCGGAGGACAGGAAGGCCTGGCGTGCTATGGTCCATGGGGTCACGAAGAGCCGGACATGACTGAAAGACTGAACAACAAATGTTTTATATTGTTTTATTGTGTGCCGTCTGGTTTTAATTTTTGTGAACCGTCCAGAGAGCTTTGGTTATTGGGTGGTATAGAAATGAAATGAAATGAAACGATGAATGAATGAATGAATGAATGAATAAATAAATAAATAAAATTTACAATTCAAGGTGCTTTCAGGGTCAGAGTGAGCATGCATCTGTTTGTTTCACACCATGTTTGTTACATTTCAAACAAAGGAAAAAAGTTCACTATGGCGCCTGCAGTCCAGGCCAATTCTAGAGGAAGGGAGAGATAACAAGTTCTTGGAAAGGAATTTAAAGGTCATAGAGAGAAGCAATCTTTATTGATAGTAGTAGAGCTTGATTATATGAATGAAAGAGTATGAATGAAATTATATATATATATATATATATATATATATAGTAAAGTTGTGACTATATATGAGAAATAATGTTAAAGAAGGTGGGCTATGAGTTCTATGTCTACATAGTTACATAACATTTCAGATTCAATCTTTCTATACACATGTCTCTCATGTGTCACTCTGAGTTCCTCCTCTGGTGAAGGTTTGGAGTATGGCAACAAGGGAGAGGGTCTTCTTGGCAGTGGCCCCGCAACTGTGGAATGCTCTCCCCAGTAAGGTCCATCTGGCACCAATATTGTTATCTTTTCAGCACCAGGTTAAAGTCTCTCCTCTACTCCCAGGCATTTGACAGCATATGATGGGGCATTTTAGTTTTTTATCAGATCCTGGTAGTTTTATTGTTAATTGACTTTAACTTGTTTTTAAACTGTTATAAATTCTTGAATGTCAAAAGTTTTATATTATGTATTTATCAAGCTGTGAACTGTTCAGAGAGGTTTTGCTACTGGGCAGCATAGAAATGTAATGAATGAATGAACTCTTCTCTTTGCATCTGCACTGCCTTTCTTTTCTTTCCTAAACTGCAGCCATGGTGTTTGTATGTGTGGTGTGTTTGTGTGTGTGTGTGTGTGTGTGTTGCAATCAGGGTCAGGACTGCAGTGAGGGATGAAGAAGTGTATAATCTCTCCCGCTCACACAATCAAAATTTGGGACTGGGGAATAATGGGTGATGGCCCATCCAACTACCAGGTGTAGAAGAAAAGCTGCTATTGCAGCAGAAAAACAATGACTGAGTGCCACTAAAACCCTCTTACCTGGGAGTTAGGAAGGGGTCTTACAGGAATAAAGATGATAAATATTTCAAGGGTATATCATATAAACAAAAGCTGAAAGCATCAGACCTGTTTAATCAGGTTGTGGTAAAAGGTTTGTTTGGTTTCCTCTTTGAGGATAAAACAGAGCAGAGGCAACTCTCTCCCAAGAGGCAATCTGTAGCAACCATATCATATGGATCTTTTCTACATGAGGCATTTATTGTGCACTCGTGATTCCTTACTCACTGCTGTTTATGGGTTCTTTAGACAATGATGTGATCCTCCAGTTTCACCTCTGTTTTTTAAGACCACTTTGCTGGGTTTTTTTGGAGTGGGAAAAATGGGCTATTATTTCTGAATGTGAAAGAACTACTTGTGTATTTGTGCTATTCTGCTATAGTAGTGCGCCACCTAGTGGATATGTAGCAGAAAAGCAGGAAAGGAAAAGCTGTTAGTCTAGAGCTCAGATCTCAATGCTGAGATGAAACTGAAAATAAATACAGTGATTAACAGCCTTGTGTAAAAAAGGTCATGGTGGATTTGGGGCATCACGAAAGGTGGCAGAATGGGGGACAGATAGATCTGACCTGCAAGGCACAATCTACAGGGAGATTTTCCTGCACATGCCCTGATTAAATGAGTGGTGGAGCTGTGCAAAAGCACAGTGCTAGAGAGAAGAATGCCAACCAAATTAGTGGAAAACCATAATCCTGCTCTGCCTCCTAAGATTTTCTGCCCATCTGCATTTTATTATAACATTTCCTCCCATTTTTGCAATAGTAATTTGTTTAACCTTCTGAATGGATAAATGCAAAAGTGCATTATGAAAAATATTATGAAAATAGGAAACAGAATCCTTCTTCAGTTTGTGTCTTCATGACACAGCTTGTCCTCACCTGGGCAATTACCAAGGTAAAGGTTATTCACTGTACATTTAAAGCAGATTGCAAGGAGCTAAAACAATGGATGATGTTCAGTTTTGATAATACAAAGTTATGCACACTGCAAGAAAGACATAAAACTTTACTGGGGGACATTATTTGTTAATGGGGCTCTTATTTGTTGGGTTCTTATTTGTTGATCTCTAATGAAAGCGTTTATGGAACTGTTCTGAAAGTAACTGGGAATGTAACTGAAATGCATGACCAAATAATCAACAAGGCAAACAGAATCTTACTTCTAGAGGGGCAGCTGTGTTAGTCTGCTGCAGCAAAAACAACAAAGTCCTGTGACAACCACAAAAACTCTCCAGTTGGCAGACACAGGATACATGAACATAGAGGAAGGAACTGTAAAGAGTGGGGCCATGAAATGGAAGAAGTACAGGGCTCTGAGGGTACACCAAACGTGCCTCCATGCATACAACCATATGTATGCAGGTGTGATTGGGAACCCTGCTTTTTCAGGGTTTCTGCTTGCATGGAGTGCTGCATACATGAATAGATACCATACAGATGTGCTCAGAAATGGACAGCAGAGGGCAGAGCTGCCACCTGCCACTGTACACAGTAGAAGTAGAATCTCTTCAAGTGGCAGCCTAAGTGAGTCCTTTACTGGGTAGCCAAGCTCAGTCACTTGAATAGCTTCTCCACGTTGCTCAGGCATCCATAGATGGATCACCCACAGATGACACAACTTGCATCTTGGTAGTTACAAGGAAGCAAAGGGCTGTCATGTTCAGCGTTGGCTCCAGAAACCACCAGCCCCTGGAGTCTGGCTCCTTAGACTAAAGCCATCATGTCCTGGTTTGCAAAGCAGGCTGTAGCTGTTCCTTCCTCCTGGGCAAGACTAGCAGCAATCCCTTCTCCCAGGAGGCAAAATATTAGTCCTCTGCTCTTCAAGAGTCTCCTAGTTTCTGTTGCAGAGAAACTGCACCCAGTCTATTACAGCTCTTCTTCACTCTTACACCCTTAGACAAGAATTAGGATTGGTAATGGAGTGCTAACCAGGCTTCCCTCTCTCCCCTTTTCTGCAATGGTCTTGCCCAGGCTGAGAGCTGATCTACTTGCTCTCAGGGCTTTGGCTTGGCTTACAACCATCCTCAGTATGGAAAACAGCCACACCAACTTGACATCCAGTAAAGTCAGGTTGCTCACCTGTAACTGCAGTTCTTCGAGTGGTCGTCTGTGCATTCACACATATGCGCTCTGTGCCTGCGCAGAGACTCATTCGGGGAACTTCTAAAGCTGAGCAGCATTTTGGTGGGAACCCCTCCCCCACCGTCTATAGTATATACAGCACGGGTTCCTGCCTTTCCCCTCAGTTCCTTAAGAACACAATTGACAGTCTCGAGCTCAAGGAAAATACACCTCAGTACCAATAACTTACAACACTGACACCAAAGTGGGGGTGGTGGTTGGGTTGTGTGAATGCACAGATGACCACTCGAAGAACTACATTTACAGGTAAGCAACCTGTCTTTCTTATTTGTGGTCTTTGTGCATCACACATATGGGTGAATAACAAGCTAACTTATCGGAGGTAGGCTGGTGATTCATTTCAGTAGTGATGAAAGTACAGCTCTGCCAAAGGCACAGTCCAATTGGGCTCATACATCCAATCTTTACTGCCTAACAAAAGTTGAGGGCCTGGACCAAGTGGCTGCTTTGCATAGGTCCCTCAAAGGCACTACTGTATCCAGTTCTGGGCGCCACACTTTAAGAAGGATACAGACAAACTGGAGAGGGTTCAGAGGAGGGCAACGAAGATGATCAGGGGACTGGAAACAAAGCCCTATGAGGAAAGAATGAAAGAACTGGGCATGTTTAGCCTTGAGAAGAGAAGACTGAGGGGAGATATAATAGCACTCTTCAAGTACTTGAGAGGCTGTCACAGAGAGGAAGGCCAGGATCTCTTCTTGATCACTCCAGAGTGCAGGACACCAAATAATGGGCTGAAGTTACAGGAAGCCAGATTCCAGCTGAACATCAGGAGAAACTTCCTGATTATTAGAGCAATATGACAGTGGAACCAATTACCTCGGGAGGTGGTGGGCTCTCCCACGCTGGAGGCATTCAAGACGAGGCTGGACAGCCATCTGTCAGGGATGCTTTGACTCTAATTCCTGCATTGAGCAGGGGGTTGGACTTGGTGGTCTTATAGGCCCCTTCCAACCCTGCTATTCTATGATTCTATGTTGCCATTCCCTGCATCGAATGGTCTCAGATTCAAGGTGGTAGGCCCCTCCCCGAGGTCTGGTACTCTAACTGAATAGTTTGTAGAATCCAAGACACTAGTCTCTGGGATGATACTGACAATCGCTTGGAACATCCCCCATAGCACATAAATAAACATTGGGATTTACAGAAGAGCTCAATCCTCGATTTGTAGAAAGCTAGTGGTGTGAAATGCATTATCCATCATGTGGAAGATCCGCACGGACCAATTTTGTAAAGGTCTCATGTGGAGACGAGCCCATTCTACGACCAACACTGTTGCTGCCATATGACCCAAGAAGCATTGAACGGTGTGTGCTGTAGTTCAACGTCTGGCAAACAATGCACCTGCCTGATGGTATTGCCCCTATGAATTGCACCCTTTGGGCAGGGGTGAATTGAGACTTCTTGTTGATTCTGAGTCCCAAGGCTTGAAGAAGATTGAGGATAACTATGACAGAATAGAATCGTAGCTAGTGTAATCATCCTGAATCTTTTGGGTGCATTGAACTTGTTTAGTTCACAGAGATCTAAGATGGGTCAAAGGCCCCTGTCCCACTTGGGTATGGTGAAGTATCTTGAAAAGAAGCCCCTCACGATGGATCCAGGGTGGAGACGTTGAATAGCTCCCTTCTGAAATAGAGTTTGTGTTTCCTCTTTGAGGACCTCCGAAGGTGGTATAATTCATATGGGACCCAATGGTGGAATGGTGGAGAATTCTGTCTTGTAACTCCTGTGGACAATAGCTAGAACCCACCTGTCTGATGTTATTGACAGCCAGGTCGGGTAGAAGTACTTCAGGAAATTCCCAAAGGGGAGATAGTGAGAATCACTGTTTATAGGGAAAATATTCAAGTCCAAGATGACGTTTGGAAGCACTGTCCCCCTTAGCTTTCTCCTGATACTTGGAGGAGGGGTAGTTCTTCCGTTGCTGCTATTAAGACTGGTATATTGGTCCTCTGTCTCCTGGATGTTTAAGGAGATAGGAATGTTGCTGTTGGTACAGCGACAAGGTCGGTATGGAACGTGATGTTGTGGTGGTTGTCCAATTCCCATTTTCATAGAATCATAGAATAGTAGGGTTGGAAGGGGCCTACAAGGCCATCAAGTCCAACCCCCTCCTCAATGCAGGAATCCAAGTCAGAGCATCCCTGACAGATGGCTGTCCAGCCTTATCTTGAATGCCTCCAGTGTGGGAGAGCCTACTACCTCCCTAGGCAATTGGTTCCATTGTCATATTGCTCTAACAGTCAGGAAGTTTTTCCTGATGTTCAGCTGGAATCCGGCTTCCTGTAACTTGAGCCCATTATTCTGTGTCCTGCACTCTGGGATGATCGAGAAGAGATCCTGGCCTTCCTCTCTGTGACAACCAGTTCTTTCAGTCTCTCTTCCTAGGGCTTTGTTTCCAGTCCCCTGATCATCTTTGTTGCCCTTCTCTAAACCCTCTCCAGTTTGTCTGCATCTTTCTTAAAATGTGGTGCCCAGAACTTTTGCAGTTGTTCTTGACTTCTGCACTGAGTCCATTTGTTCATCAGTCTTCAAATTAAATAATCCTTCTCCATTGAAAGGCAGATCCTCTATTCTTGATGTGGCCTCCTGAGTCAAACCTGAGGAATGAAACCAAGCATGTCTTCTCAAAGCCATGGCACTGACCATAACTTTCGCAGTGCAGTCGGCTTGATATCAGGCCGTGTTTATCTGCTGTTGGGATAATTTAGATGCCTCTGACTGGAACTTCCTAGCCAGTTCCCTCTGTTCCTCCTGAAGGTCTGCACTAAGAGAATCTATATTTCCCCATAGGAAGAGTTGATACCTGGCCATCATGGCCTGGTAGTTTGAAACTCGTAGCCCTAGAGCAGCCAAAGAGTAGAGGCAGCACCCTACAAGATCTAACTTATGGCCTTCCTTATCAATGGGTGATGCATGGGATTTTCGAGAGCGCCCCTGCGTTGACTCCACGATTATAGAATGTGGCTTTGGGTGAGCAAAAAGGAAGACAACATCTTTCTCTTGCATCCTATACATTGATTCCAACCTCTTAGATGTCAGGGCCATTGAGGAAGGTGTCTTCCAAGTCTGCTGCACAGTGTGGAGAAGAACTGGTAGGAACAGAATAGCTACAGGGCTTGAGAGGTCCATGGTGATGGTATCAAAAACTGGGTCACAAAGATGTTCAGTAAGCTATTGTACTTCAATTCTGAAGGACTGTGCCATTCGGAGCACTTGTTTGGAGAAATGTCCCATGTCCTCAGAAGGTGGGGCTCTATCTCTTGTTCCCACTACCTCATCCAGGGAAGATACCGAAAGGGGGACTGAAGAATATGAGGAGGGGTCAGACTGATAGTTGTCTGCTGAGTCAGGTGAGTTAGCTGCCACTGCTTGTGCCACTTTGGTGCAGCCATGAGGTGGAACCAGAGGCAGAGTTGGGAGTTCCATACGGGCCCCTTTTGGTATGGAAGTAGCACACAATAGCACCAGTGGAGGAGGTAGAAAAACGTCAGGAGCCTACCAAATGGGTAGGCGGCACAGGCTGAAAGAGAGTATATGATGATGTAGCTCCCAAGTAGCGAGAACGATCATAGAGAAGATCTTGATCGCTTCTAAGTATCCAGTCCTTGTTCTGCTGAGATCTGTGTGGGGATGACAATCAGCCAGAGTAGCAATCCCACTCTCAGTTTGGAGAGTGTGATTGGTCGCGATCAACATAGCCACATCAATAGCTGGACTAATATGGATCCGGAGATCAGTACCGAGGAAGTAGGTCCCATTGCCTAGGTGAAAATTGAGTCAATACCGAGGAGACTACAAAGTCATCTGTGGACAACTTGGAGTAGGAGACCTGGACCTTCAGTCCCGATCTGATGGAGATGGATGGGATAGAAGAGGTGGCATGTCTCTAAGTTCACCCTCTGAGGCCATGGAGATCGGGTCCAAGACCACTATGTGAGGTGGAGTTGTAGTTACCACATGTATTAGAGAATTAAGTAGAAGAGGTGGAGGCAGAATGCCACGTTCCATCTCAGATTTTTCAGTCACCTCCTTTTTCTTTTTCTTGGCCGGTGTATCGGTAGAGGGTTTGGGGTGTTTAGCCCTTTTAGAAATTTTCCTTGCCACCATAATGGCTAAGGATCTACCCAGTGTTGGTGGGTCTCTTCTACCCTCCTCAGCTATTGTTGGGGGCGGGGGAGAAGTCTCAGTCATCATGGCCCTGCCTTTTGTGCTTGTGGAAGGAGTTGGGGCAGCACGCTCACGAGGCGTTTGAGCTTTAGGCATGACTACTGCCTGGAGGGCTCATTGCCAAAGAATAGCCTTTAATTGGTCTGCCCAATTCTTACATGCCTGTTTAGAGAGTGATTGGCAATGATGGCAGGATTCCACTTTGTGGGATTCACCCAAACAAATCAGGCAGAGTGAGTGATGGTCCAAGGAAGGCACTTTACTGCCACAAGCCATGCATTTTCTAAAAGCAGCCTGAAGTGATGCTTATCTCCATTCTCCTCAGTCCTTCCAATAATTTTTTTTTTAAATAAGTTTTTAATTTTTAAATATATATATATATATATATATATATATGTATATGTATGTGTGTGTGTATATATATATGTGTGTGTGTGTATGTATATATATATATATATATATATATATCACAACCAATAAAGAAGAAAAGAAACTGCTAAGAATCACTAAAAGGCTCGGTGTTGATGAAAAAACAGTCAGAGAAGTTCCCAGTGAGGTAACCGAAAGGCGGTCGAAAAGGAACTGAGGGGAAAGGCGGGAACCCGTGCTGTATATACTATAGAGGGTGGGGGAGGGGTTCCCGCCAAAACGCTGCTCAGCTTTAGGAGTTTCCCGAATGAGTCTCTGCACAGGTGCAGAGTCCATATGTGTGATGCATAGAGACCACGAAGAACCTGCCAAACTGACTGACATCCATATTGTGCCACTTTCAGCTGTCTGGAGACAATGATAATCTGTAACCAGCCAGAATTAACAAGCTATATGGAAAATCAGTGAAAATCCTCTTGCACTAAGGCTGCAGGCTGGATAGTTTTTCTAGATGTTGAAGATGGAATGAGAGAGAGGGAGGGATTATTTCCCATGATGTTATACTCATCCCACTTTCGTCTGTGGTCAAATTACCACTGACGTCACAAAATAATATACAGTTAATTCATATTATACATTCTCATTTGTGCCTTTACAGAAGGAAGAAATTTTGACTCAAGATCTAGAGATGAGTTTCCATCAGCTGTTATGGACTTCTTTGTCCCATGTCTCTGCAAGTGTAATTTAGTGTACTCCACTAGGTGGCAGACTTCTAAGGCCTAATAAAGGCCAGTGTCATATGCTCTCGCTTGCCCTGCCCATTGGCATCTGCGCATACAGTGTGAACATCTGAAACAGGGACTCCTTTGCACATACAGCTGTACACAGGAAGGCTTCCCTGCCAAATATGTTTACTCTGTACTCATGGCTGCTAGGAGACAGAGCTAGTCAGAACAGCCCCATCCACACGTTGATTGAATGCATAATTTCTGAAGAGGGCAAAGGTGTGTCCACTCCCCACTCTGAGATTTAACTTCCAGAGACCCTGTGTAGGGGGCCGAACCCAGAGGTCTGGCAACTCCAGCAATTCACACTAACACATTGTTAGCAAGGCACCCACAAAATGCAAAAACCGAGAGAAATTAGGAACAGTGATTTACCAGAAAGAGGTGGCAAAAACCCAGGAGCTTCCCTGTTAAAAGGGACAGTTGCAGCATCTCTCTCTCATGCTCAGTTAGCCTCATAACCCATCTGTGCTGTGGGGATAATAATGGCCTAACTTATAGGGTTCAGGCATGAGAGGGCTGCACACAATGGCTGGCTGCAAGAGGCTGCCACCAATTCCATCATGCCCTTCTGCAGCAAAAAATGGAAGAGCAAACCGTGAAGAAGCAGTGACACTCACAGGCCTTCTCCCCGCCTCCCCGCCATTTTTGATCATTTGGGGCAGACTCTTCCCTCAGAGAAGTCGGAAGGGCCACAAATAATGGGAATGATTTGTAGGGATCAGTTTCACAACCTTGTTAACCATTAATGGTCTCCCCTTAGAATGAATTGGCCTCAATTACATTCTTCATGGTAAATTTGAAACTAAGGAATGATGGTGTGAAAAATAGAATCATGAAGTGCTCCTGCCTGTTGGCTACTCTGAAATATCAGAAGTAGATCATTGTCGTATCTGAAAAGTGACTAACAGGGAAATCCTAGGCATGTCTCCTCAGAAGTAAGCCCCACTGAGTTCAGTGACTTACTCCCAGATAAGTGAGTAAAGATTGTAGTCTAAGGCTGCAATTGTGTTATGTATCTGCACGCCATGGAATTCACATGTATGCCCCAGGTGCCACTTAGAAAAACAGTAACTGGAGGACTCTGCTCATTTGCATTGATCGACCTCTGATTTTCAGTGTGAGCCAGATGAGATCACATTCCATAGATCTTCCATCAGTACAGATATCACGATGGGATACCCTGTGTCTGGCGGCCAGACAAATGACCCCAGCCCACTCACAGTCTTCTACTGCACTGTTTCAGGTGCCCTCTATCTCTTCGTCATCATCACCAGTGGGCTTATTTTTGGTGTGAATCTTGCCGACTGGATGAAAAGCAGAAGTCTGATGCCCAATGACCAAATCCTGGCCAGTCTGGCACTGTCCAACCTTTGCTTCTCCACCACAGTAACTCTGGACTATTTCATTTCACTCACCTGGGAAGAGTTCTACAGAAAGTTCTTCAGTGTGCAAAAAATCATGTTCATCCTTGATACTGCCATTGGCACTTCAAGCTTCTGCTTCACTGCCTTGCTCAGCATCTTCTACTGCATGAAGATTGTCAACTTCAAACAGCCTTTTCTGCTTAAGGTGAAGCTATTTTTTTTTAGCTTTCTACGTTTGTTCCTCCTTGGCTCCATGCTACTTCCTCTGGGTTTTTCCTTCCTGATGCTCTGGGCCTTTAAAGAAGTTTCACAGGGAAATCCGACCAAAGAGCTGAACAATCAGACACTCAGCCCTCCCTCTGAGTTGAACCTTACAAGCAACTACAAGCAGCACAAAGTCATCCTGGTCCAAATAACTCTGTCTCACAAACTCCTCTCAATTATCCTGGGCTGTGCTGTTCCCCTGGTGGTGGTGATTTTCTCTTCCATTGCAGTTCTCATCTCTCTTTTCAGGCATGTCCAAAATCTGGAACAAAATGCATCCATTTTCCACAATCCTCGCCTAGAAGCTCATCTAAATGCAGCCAAGGCAGTGCTGTCTCTCGTTCTAAATTATAGTTCTTTCTACATTTCTGAGATACTAGTCAGAGCTGATATCTTTCCCATTTGGACTTACCAGTATTTTCTGTGTCTGACAGTTCAGCTTGGAGCCTTGGCTGCACAAGGTTTCGTCCTGATCCTAAGCAATCCAAAACTGAAGCAATCAGCTGTACAGATTCTTCCCTGTGTGCAGCAGTAACCTAAAACAGAAGCTTTCCACAGAAACAGAATGTTCCATAGAAACCCAGGAATTTTAGGATGAAAACAGAGGTAACATTTCCAGAACAGTGGCAGTGGAATCGAAGCACCCCCACTGTGTTCATTCCAAATATACCTTTCCCTCTACAGGGTGTTGTTTTAAATAAAGGGTTCTTTAAGCTTGCAGCAAAATCTGGCTGTGGTTGAAACTGATTGGCCATCACTAGTGACATCATCACTAAGACACCCCACAACTCCTAGTTCAGTTTTGCAACTATTTTAAATGGTTTCTTTTTTCAAAATAGAGGGAAGAATTAATGTGCACATGGATAAACATATATGTGGAGCTTTAGAAAATAAAATGTGGGAGGGGCAAAACTGACAGCTGACGCAACATTTAACTTGATAGAATGTCTGTTTGTCATGTAAACTGTGATGATAGGAGGAAGACAGACTCAGACCACAGGTAAACAACCCACCATGTCTTATATTTAAATGTTATTTCTAGATCCAGACTTGGTAATAGTTAGTGTAGACCCACTGAAATCAATGCAACTTAAGTTAGTCATGACTAACTTGAGTCCCATTGACTTCAATAGGTCTACCCTAAATCTAGATTCAACCCCATGTCTGTCTTCACTTAAAAGGGCTTCCATTTCAGAGGATCAAGAACTACGAATTTGTATGGAAGAGTTATATGCCCTTCTTTTTGCCAAGCATTCATCATGTAAAACAGAAGAATCCCAGTATTCAAATTGCAAGGGCTTGGAACAAGGTCTTATGTTTTGAGAGCTGTGTGATAAGCAAAACCTGATACCTGCCTGCTTTTGCAAATTAAAATTGTGTTGTCCGATCATGAGCTTGCATGTGTCACTTCATATTAAACAGTCAGCTGTACTGTATTTGTGAAAATGACGGTGAATCCTAACATGGCACAGGTTTTAGGTTATGGGATGAATGAATCCAATAAAAATTTGTACCACAGGCTTTCTCTGCCATCATTTGATCCCTAGTTTTAAAGATGTAATTTTGATAATGAAAATGGTCACAGTCCCAAAACATCCAAACAATGAATGTTTGGCTGGGCATAATGGGAGTTGTAGTCCAACACATCTGGAAGGCACTGCCTTGGGAAAGGATGGTTTAGGAATTCCTGGAATATTGAACATGAAAGCTAAATTCCAGTGGAGGCTGGTGGCTCCAATGTCAATGGGGCAGTGAATCTGCTCCAGGTTTCTGTCAGAACCAGTCAGAACTCTAACGGAGTTATCCAAAGTGCAACCCTTGGATAGATACTTTAGAGTTCTGACTGAAACCCGGAGCAGATTCACTGCCCCACTGACATCGGAGCCACCAGCCTCGACTGCTAAATTCTATTCTGCTTCTTTTGAATTATGGCCCAGGACAGGTAGGATAGGAACACAGGAGCCTCGCTTATACCAGGTCAGACTCTGTGTCCATCTATCCCGGTATTGTCTGTCTTTCAGGGGTTCAAAGAGAGGGTCTTTTCCATCACCTTCAGCCTGAGCCTTTTACTTAGAGATGTTAGGGGTTGAACCTGCAGTCATTGCATGTCAAACATGTGCTCTAGTATCAAACTGCAGTCCCTCCCCCAAGTTCAGAACACAGGAATTGCCAGATGGATTGGACCAAAGATCCATCTAATCCAGCATTCTGGGTCAATGGCCAGCCAAATACCTCTAGGAAGTTCATAAAGACATTCAGATGATAGTCATCATTTTAGTTTGTCAGCAGCATCAGCTAACCAGAGGAATATAAGAATGTAAGAATTGTTTAATTCCAAATTCCATTTTGAAACAAACATTTTAAACCCACACTCATGGAGCTTGGGTGGGATGAGAGAGAGTTAGTTAGTTTCATCCCATTAGTTAATTTCAGGGAATGCATTGCTGACTTATCCTGAAATGAAATTTGAGTCATAAACCTTCAAGGCTCTTAACTAAGGCTGTATGAATGTTGCAATTCCACAGGAATACAGAATGTAGTTTTGATCACAGAACTTAGTTTCCTGAGATCTCAGGGTTTTTAAAAGCAAGTTTCCAGCCCTTATGGCTGCAAATGCATGCTCGAATGTTTGTGGGCAATGAGCGTGCTGAAATGTCAGAAGTCAAGGAATGGCTGAATAAGATTTCCACTCACTGGGGTTTCAGTGCCTTGCATAGCTTTGACTAGCAAAGCCAGAATAAATTATGCAGGATACCAAACACTTCAGACTGAAGTGTGCAAAGTAGTATATAACAGTCCATAAATTTGCACACTTAATACAAGTTGCAGGATTTTGTTTTTCTCGGTAGGGAATTTGGATTGTTAGGATGAACTTTATATTATTTAATCACAGAATACAGACAGCTTTGCAGGCAGCTCCATGTTGATGGACATGGAGAAACAAGAAAATAGTAAAGAAAGTGGATCACCTATGATGTGCCGAACATGATCAGCATAGCCACTTGCTGTTATCTCTCACTGTACTGCAACACTTCAGCATCTGGCCCTGAGAGGTGATGAGTGTGAAAATCTGCAACCTTTTAAAAAACTGGCCTCCTTAGATGCAATCGGAGGGAGCCTCGAGTTGCAGGTAATAAGAAACATCTTAAAGACGACACCTCGACTTTGCTGTCTAAAAAGTGTGGCAATGCTGTAGGTAGAGGAACATTAACCCCCCCTGATCAGAAATGAACTTTTTTGGTTAATTGCTACACTGTGTGAAACTAACAGTAGAAAATTAAAGACAGAAATATTAGCATGATGTAAATGTCAGATGAAAATATAATTTCCTGCTTTTATTGTCATAAATGTTTATTTGCATCTTCATTTTTCATCATTCCAACGTTATATTTAATCAGATTAGTATTTTGATACTGTGTAGTAATTTCATGTCCTCAGGCAGGAACATTTACTAATGGTAGTTTATTGGATAAGAATTTTTTTTCTCATTTAATTATCCTCCCCCCCCTTTATAATTAAATTACAGAACATTTACAAAGTGACTAGGCAGTGATCACAAACTGATTGAATAGACACTGGTAAAATACTGATTGACAGAAATCCTAAGTAAAACTGCAAGTCATCTTGGTGAACTTCACTCTTCCTAGGAAGCTGTCAATCCGTGGGGGGACTGACTTGATTTTTTTCCAAACATAAAATATCAAAACCAATGTTAATGTTTTCAATCAGCTATTTTAGCCAGCAGTGTTTCATTTCACCTTAGAATGCTATGCAATTTAAAAAATATTAAACAAATTAATTAGAAACTAAACTTATTCCAATGGTAATTTGAAAAATTAATATTCCACTTCTGATCATAAATGGCAAAAGAAAGGACAAAAGAAAGATTTCCATTCCCAAACATCCAAAGAATGTTTGCTTGATTTTCCAAGTGTCCCATTTCTATGAGAATCAAAATGATTTATCTAGATGCCTAACCTGCACAAATCAGCAAAACAGAGTAAGTTTGCATCTATATCAATCAGGGTCAGCCCTACCATTAGGCAGAGTGAGGTGACTGCCTCTAGTGTGGATGTGAGGAGGCAGGGAGTAGCTGCGAGGTGTTGGAGTTATGTGCCATGAGACCTGCCCTGTGCCCCCTAAGCTAGCCTGCTGCCTTCAGGTGCAGTGGAGAATGCTGTTCCATTTCCAGTGTTGAAGTCCATGCCAGTCTGATTGGCTTTTGTACCATTGGAGCACCGAAGCTGCCCTTCGACTCAGACAGCAAAGTGTTTTGCGCCAGCCCTGATATCAGTGACATTATCCCACCCTTTCCTGACTTATTCCTGAACCCCAAAAGGCTAGCCTGAACCAGGAGGTCTTCTGAAGGTGCTCAGGCTTGGGGTTTGGTGAGTCGGGGGGGGGGGAGCTACCACCATTAAAAGGGCATCCTCAGCGGATTTCAGACATTGAAATGGGAACATTGAGGGTGCAATCCTATGGATGTTTAGACAGAAAAAAACATGCTGACTGAGGAATGCTGGGAGTTGGAGGACTTTTTTCTGTCTAAACATGCATAGGGGGATAGGCCAAACTCAGAGGCAACTGCCTACCCATTGCAGGGCAGGAGAAGCATGGAGGGGATCGTTCCCTCCGTGCTTCTCCTGCACTGCATTTGCAATTTTGGCTGTCTAGCCATGGGAAGGCGGAGCGGGGCAGGAGGCTGCCGGACAACACGTAGGATGTGTCATACCAGTATTTCCGCCTTCCCTGCCTCGGAACACCCCCCCGGAACGTCCTCTTTTGGCTGTTCCGCACTCCTCTTCTGAGCGTGGAGTGTGAGGCTGTTCTGCGCTGCCTGTGAGGCAGTGCGGAAGGGGAGGAAGGTCAGTTCTCCTCAGAGCGTGGGCTCTAAGGTCGGTTCCTGGAAAACCAGATATCATATGGCCGTCTAGCTGCTGACTAGAGCCCATAGGATTGCTCCCTAAGTCATTTTAAAATGCTGCCTTCTAAGTATTTCTTGTAATGTCCAGTTTTTAAGCAGCAGTCAGCCAATAGCCTTTTTTAATCTTTTACCCACTCTTTTATGCAGAAACAGGATGGAACGAAGTGCTTCAAATAGTTTGAAAGTCGTCGGAACCAATTCATCCATCTCTGTATTTGATCACTGTGTAACTACAAATGACTTGTGTCAGATGAAGGCCTCCTGATCCCCTAAACACATTTACCCTGATCCAGAAAGGGAGATCTGGGGGTTGGAATAGACTTCCTTGAAGGATCTATTTCCTGGCTGGATCAGGAGCTGTGTGCCTCTGAGTTTGTATTCAGATTAAAACAATCCAGATCCAAACATAAGTGATCCCCCATTCACATTGCAAAGTATGAATGGCATTGTTTATCCCCATATCTGAGTTCCAAATAAGTAAGTATACTTATGATCACAGCACATTGATAGGCATGATCCTTGTTCCTTTGCATTCAGTGAATGAACAACTGCAAATCCAGGGCAACCTGTTGTTCACAAAAGCCATAATCCTCCCACAGGAATGGGTGTGCGCACCCACCTGCATGGTTCCAGATCCCAAGATTAACCATGAAACAAGCTGAACCCTGCAGTGCCCCCTTCACTTGTATTCAGCTATGCACCTAACAGCAGTTGTGTAGGGGTGTGCACGAGGTGGGTGGAGAAATACTGATGGTGAGGCTGTAGGAAACAGAGGTGGGCTGACATAATATCCAGGAGCAGCCAGCAATACTCACTGCAGAAATGCTCTACAGTAGCTTCCTCCAACCTGGTACCCTCCGAGTGTATTGACTACACTTCCCATTGCCCCAGCAAGCATGCACAGTGCTGGCTGGGCGTGATTGGAGTTGCAAGCTAACACATCTGGAGGGCTCCAGCTTGGGGAAAGCTGCTCTATAGTTCCACCTCACTTGAGTGTACGGGCCTTTCTACACGAAGCTTCTATTGTGCACTCGTGATTGCTCACTCATGATAGTTTGCAGGTCCTTTACACGATGTCATCATCCGGATCGAGGAAAGTGCAGTGTTTTCTGAGTGGCATTATATTTATAGCATGTACTTGTGCAATTCCACTATACTACAGCACCACCTAGTGGCTCTGGCTGTATAATAAAACATATAGAAAGGCAGAGAAAGACCTCCCCCGACCCTGGAAAAAAAGCATGTGTAAAGGAGGCAATCTCAATCCCCCAAAGAATCTGGAAGCAGAAGCTCAGGTATAAGTGTGGGGTAACGGCCTGATATAGAAACGCCTTACAGCTGCTTGCTTTGGCTGCGGATGTCATTGCTGGCTGCTGTGCCACCTCAGCTTACTTTCCAATGTCCTCACTGTTGCATGTCTTCCTGCACAATCACTACGAGGCACGTGGCTGAGCACAGGGGAGGAGGCACTCTAGAATGCAGTGGCTGGTTGCTGGAACACCCAGGCCCTCCTCTTCCTACTCTGCTTGCCCCATCTGGAAAGCTGGAGCTGCCAAATCTCTAGAGAGGCGAGGATACATGTTGTTCCCTTCAGCAGGGTTACGTTCAAAGTGAAAAACAGGAGAGGTCATCTTTAAATTCAAGGTAACCTGTTGGGACTTCTTTCCAGCACTGGCTTGCTTGCTCCAGCCTTGCACTTCATTTCCACAGTATTGGAAGTGTGGGTGGAAATCAATTCCCATCCACCATGCTGCTGAGATTTAAGAAAGGTAATAGAGTAATACGAGTGGCCACAAAAGCTTTAGTATGTTAGTGATATCCTATAACTGGTACTAATTGGTATGTGACTCTCAGAGTCTACACTGACAGGAGGTGAGAAGCCAAGAAAAACCCAAAAGTAAGAAGAGCAGGGCAGGAAGAGGACAGAGGTCCTTTGGGCTGAGAGCTGTGGAAGCCGCCGTTGGAGCTGCCTGGTTCTTGGCTTGCCGTTTGGGCCGAGGCGCAGGCATGGTGCTGGGAATGTTCCTGCAGGGTACTGGTTTGGTATCAGTAATATCTCGAATGAAGCTCGTTTCATTTTTCACCAGCTCCTGGAGGTAAGGAAAGAAAAACGTTAAAGATATATCAGCTTGTTGCAGTACTTGGGAGACTGGGCAACAATTTGGGCTATTTGGTTCCATCAGGACTAAAGCCATATACCGCCTTTTCTTGGTGAAATCAGGGAAAGTTGGACATAATTTGAAAGACTGAACTGCTAAAGGTACAAACTCCAGAGACCATTTTGCTGTCCTGATTTTTCCAGTCTGAACAACCTTTTGGGGGTAAGGCTGTGCAGCTGCAGGCACACCTGGACCACACTGTATTCTTTGACCTGCACAAATTCAAGTTCTGTCAGGCAAGAAATCAGCCTGTGCACCGCCACCAAGCACTGGCCAAATGGGGGAACTTCAGGAAAACCAGCCAGACTAGCAAGGAAACCTTTTACAACAGTATGCAGAGTAGCTAATGTCATACCTTCTCTAACCCCCCTAGAAGTTTTTAGATCACATTTGTTCAGTGGTTTAGGAATTCTGCTTCTTGTGCTGGCTACAGATTGCTTTTGTTTCTTTGCATCTTTTTGACGGGACCTGGGTCCTCCTTGTTTGGTTGCACGAGTTACAGAACCAACCTCTTTTCTCCTCCGCAGTATATTTTCCATCTTCACACATTACCAGATGCAGGGAATGCTTCTTCTGACATAAATATTGATTTCCCTGTTGGAAAATGCACATCCTGAACTGACCCCAAACTTCGCTTGTGGCCTGCACATGCTTGTTTTAACCATTCCTGATTTTTTAGCTGATAACATTGTTTACATCAAAAACGGAAATCCTGCTTACATCAATTGTTTTAATTAAGATAATCTGGTCTGCTTCCTTGCATGCCTTCTCTGCATTCTTGATGGTCTCGTTGTCCCATTCCACCATGTTAATGGCCATCATTCCTTCCATTGCACTGCAGCAGAGAAATGCATGAGGAGATGGACGACCATGGGTGTAGAGATGGAATGTGGAAAAAGAAGGAAATGTATCACATTGCCTGCATCATGGGAAGCTAATAATGGGTGAAGAAGACAGACACATCTTCTAAAGAAGCCTCCCCAAGATGTTGCTGGACTACAACTCCCTTCATCCCCAGCCAGTATGGTCAATGGTCAGCAGTGATGGAAGATGAAATCCAACGACATCTGAGGACCCAAGGTTGGGAAATGCTGTTCTAAAATGTGGCGGTTTGATCTGAGTTTTGAATAAACAGTTTCTGCCTCAGAATGCACTAAATGAGTGCTCAAACTACTTCCACCATACTTAGAACATGTGTCTTCACCCTATGGCATTATTCCAGCCTGTTACTGATCACAGTCTGCATTCCACCACACTGCATTCCACATTGCATCCCACCGTACTTTAGAACATCTGTCTTCACCCTATGGCATTATTCCAGCTCTGTTACCAATTGGAGAATGCATTCTTCCTCACGTGCCATTCCAGTGTTTTGCTCTGGTCCCAGCCCAGAAACACTTACTCTGCTGCTTCTTGGCCAAGTTGTTGCGCAACATACTGAATGTTTGGGTATCCCTGGCAGCTGGAGATGAAGTTGCGAGGATAGTAGAAGAGGAATGCCAGGCACATTTCATTCAGGGTGCTTGGCCCTCCCTGAGAGAAAGGCAGAAAACCATAACAAGTTCATCCATGCAACAGAGGTGAATTCACTGCAGCACAGTTACCAGCCCCTTCCATGACTATGAAGCTAGACAGGGAATTAGGACACCAGAATGGTAGCCGTGCTGTGCGGGGACATCACTTCAGACCCACAATACACACTTGCACCGCAGATACAGACGTAACTCTCATGGCTTTCTGCCAAGACAATCCTTCCCTGGGAATGGTAGCTTGATGAGAGTACTAAGAATTCTGCATTTGCGACCCTTAGGGCTCTGCTCCATGGTTCCATGGAAAGAGGAAATGAGTACTGAATCAGATTAGGTTTGTAGTGTAACAGTGGCCAGTGTATGGCTATACATGAATATAAATATATACAGATTTTTACTTTCCAGAAACTTGGAGTCAGTCTAGTCAGTTTTACCACGCCACTGTCTCAGTGGAGGCTGGTAGCTCTGACATTGGTAGGGCTGTGCATTTGCGCTGTTCCAGTTAGAACCAGTCAGATCCCTAGAGGAGCCATCCAAGGGGCTGAACCCAGCCACCAAAATAGCTTCAGCACATTGGACAGCCCCATTGGAGTTCTGGCTGCTTCTGACTGAAACCAGAGTAGATTCACTGCCCCACCGACATCGGAGCCACCAGTCTCCACTGCAGTGACCTCTGGGACAAAATGTGGCAATTCATGTAGGAGGTTCCTGGCAGGATGGAAGCAGTGAGAAGGAGACTCACATGCAACCCAACCTTCCCACCATGCTCCATGTCCACAGGTCGACATCCCATCCCTTTTATCTCCCCTCTCCCTGCAGCATTTGACTTCCCTCCACTGTCTGGTAATGGAACCTGAAATCTTGTCCCAGGCCCTGCAAGTTGTTACTAACAAATACTACCTATCTGTGTATTCTGGGAATGGCCAGATTTGATTTTCAAAAGCTGTCCACCCACCATCTTCTCCTCATGCTTAGCTGGCTTCCAGACAAGAACTTACAAAGGTCAGCCCTGTTCGTTCTAGGGTTTGATAGTGACATTCCACCAGGAACTCATCTCCCTGCAAAAAAAAGCAGACCACAAGGTCAAACCTATAGAATGGAGGGTCACAACAAAAACTGGGTTATCACCTAACCATGGCTCAAGGGGGCATCCCAGAATAACATACAGGTTTCAAAACGATGACCTCTTTCAAGGCTCTTGTCTCCTGGAGATTGAAATCATACTTATTGTCTTCACAGAGGACTCTCAGCTGCTCTCCATTCCTGGGAGTGGAGACAAAGAAATCGGAGATATAGACAACTCATCATGCTGTTGAGAAGGAACTAATTGGGGTAAAAAGACCAACCAATATCTGATCTAATGACTTCCCGATGAACATTTCCAAGAGTGAAGATTAATATTGCAGAAATGAAGCAACATCTGTTGGCTCTGTTCCAGTTTGTCCATACAATCAATGAAAATAGGTTTTGTGGCTGCATTTGTGCCACCCCCACCAGCATAGGTCTTTACTTGTTTTGGAACAAGTGGGCCATCCTCTTTTGGCAAATAGGGTATGTTCCATGCCAGACTTCTGTTTAGTGTCCCTTGGTTTTGTGGTGGTTCATTTTCTTCCCCCTTCTAACTTTTTTTGCGATACACACTACTCAGGTACAGGTTGATGTGCACAATTCCTTCCCACAAGATTATTTAGATAGAGAGAACTTTTTCTCCCTTCCTCATTATACTAGAACTCAAGATTCATCTAAGGAAACTGATTGGCAGGAGATCCAGAACAGCCAAAAGAAAGTAATTCTAGTATTTCTTCACACAAATGTATAATTCACTTATAGCCTTCACTGTCACAAAATATGGTAATGCCACCAGCTTTGATAGATTTTAAAAATAATTAAGAGGAATTCATGGAAAGTAGTTGTGGCATGTGGCTGACCACTATTCAAAACTGGACACCAGTCTAGATGGATATTTGGTCTGATCCTGCAGGGCTCTTCTTTTTAATTCTCTCTGTATGTCTGTGAGTAAGTGTATGCGATTTATGTGTGAGAGAAAGACTTATAGGTACATTACCATGAGTGAAAACTATACCTTAAGAAATAGAAGTAAGGCTGATATTTTGTTACGAATACTTGAAAGGGAGACATAGTGCTCTTCTGCTATAGGAGACCTGCACAACTTGACACCCAGCAAATCAAATGCAGCCCAGAAGCCATGTAGGGCATGTCATTCATGCCTTGACAAGTCACTCCTGTTTTTGCTTGCTACTGAGACTGTCAGAACAGGGATGGGGGAAGCCCATGTAGGCATCCTGCATGCACCCATGAAGGCTAAAAGGGTGGGGTAGGGTGAGGGCACACATGCAAGCTCCACCCCCAGCATCCCCATCCCTGACTGCTCAGTCCCTGATGCTCCCATGTGTAGCCAGGAGGACTGAAGGGGGATTTTATTTGCATTCACTCGAAGGCGAGAAGAAGCCTCTGTGTCATTGGAGCCCACCTTTATCTGGGGGCGTATTTCCATGCTATCGGCTACACTTTGTTTGCAACTCTGTTGCTATGTTTCTCCAATCGCATCTTCTCTTTTTCCAGTTTCCACAGTGCTTAAAGTCCCAGCTTATCATAGCTGTAGCCTGGAGCTCTGTGCTGTTTCCACTGAGCTCCAATCGAATTATTTTCTTGATGGCTGAGTGGAGTCTGGGTGGAGTCTGGGCTGGGTCTTATTACCTCATCAGCGTTCCCGCCTCCTTGGCCGTGTTTCCAGGACAACGGAAGGAGAAGCTAATGGAGGAGTACCGGATTTTTAAAAAGGAATCAGCTTTGCTGTGAAGAAAGGCTCCTCCGCCCCCCGCTTTCTCCTTTCCCCTGAAAGTCCAGATGCACCAGCATTTCAGGATCAAGTCTCATTGAGCACAATGGGAGTTACTTCCGAGTAGACACACATATGCTTGTGCTGGGAAAGGAGAGGGAGAACACAAAGAAGGAAACCAGCCCCCATTTCAACCCAGAGGACCTAATTGACCACAATGGGAGTTACTTCTGATGAGACAGTAATGGGTTTTGTGGGGGAAAGAGCGCAGTAAACACAAAGACAGAAACCAGCCCCCATTGTAGCCTTCAGGATATCTACAAAGAAGCTGTGAAGTACTTTCTTCCTAAGGCAATTCATCGGAGGCTCGTAATCCTGCTTGGTCACTTAATCGCACTTAAGGAATTGGGTTTTAAAGTGTGCTATTTCAATTGAGGGAGAACCTCTGTAAGTGCTGATGTGGGCATTCAAAGGCAAGCCTCATCGACCGCAATGAGGAGACACTAATGAGGAGACACTAATGGGTTTCTTGTGGGAAATAAATGGAAACCAGCCCCCCTTTTAATGCACAGGTTCTCTATATGGAAGCTGTGAAGGAGTTACATCCTAAGACAATGGACCAGGGCCTCAAGATCGTGCTTAATCACATTGAAGTAATTGGACTTTGATATGTGCCATGTCAATTGAGGGGCTTCTCTGTTATTTCTGAGGTCATTGAGAGGGCAAGCCCCATTCAGCACAGTGGGAGAAAACACCCCGTGACTGGGGTCATGGGCTGTGTTCTGGTGTTTATTTTCAATGATGTTTTAAAAGTTTGTCCCTCGGCATCCTGCTCCAAAATGGTGATGAAACTTCTGGAAAACAAGGAGGGAAAGGGTTGGGTCACTGAGGTCAGAGCGACACACCCACAAAGGCCAGGCTATGCGCTCCATGGGTAGGACTATGATACTGAAACCAGTGTGGTTTTGGAAACAAGTCAGTAATGGAGCTGAAGTAAGCTGGAAAAGTTGGACTATAACCAGTCTCAGAAGAAGCGGTTTTTCTGCATTAAAATGAGGGGCTGGTACTGAATGGTCACAAGATCATGGAAACACACAGACCTCACCGTACAGCCAGGTTGGAGTAAATCACTGATGGAAACACAGCCTGGGTCCCAATCACATGGAGGCTTTTCCTCAAATTCAAGCAGATGCAAGTAGAAGTCCTTTCCCGTCAATGTGGGAAGATAGGCACTGAGCAGGTAGGTATGGAGGTGTGCCCCCCTCACTACCCCCCACCCTTTAGCCCTCAGGTGAGCTTGCAGAACACCTGCATAGGGCTGTAGTGTGTGTGGCACTGTCAGGCTGTCATCAGCTGGAGGGCTGTCTTTGGCCTGGTGGTCACAAGGTACGTAGGCCTTAGTCAATCATTTTTGTTGATTTCTGATGGGATTATTTTTAAATCAAGATGGGGCTGTTAGCATATAAATTAGGTATCGATCGTTATTCTGGTATTTCATATAATTTAGAAAATAATTCAGAAGCAATTTTACTTCATATTCTTCAGAAAGCTCAATCCCACCTGTGACATACCTCATCTCTGCAGGCCAAAGTAGATGTACTTGCAGCAGTCCATGTGCTTAGAGCAGCCTTCCCCAACCTGGTGCCCTCCAGGATGCTTTAGACTACAACTCCCAGCATTCCTGACTGTTGGCCATACTGGATGGGGCAGATGGGAATTGAAGTCCAGAAATCTGGAGGGCAGCAGGTTGAAGAAGGATAGTTTAGACATCAGCACTCTTCAGACAACATACCTCTAGTGAGTGAATGTGTGTGTGTAGGGGACCTATTTACATTCAGCTGTACATCTAACTGTGTGTAGCTCTCTCTTTCTGTGTGTGTGTGTGTGTGTGTGTGTGTGATCCAGCTTACCAAGAGACAGCCATGGAGCACACAGTTGTATGTATGGAGACTCCTGTAGACATTCAAGGTTGGGCCTGTCAGTGAGAGTCCTCCCCCTGCCCCTCAGACATGCATTCACTCAGCTTATGTTATTTGAAAAGTGCTAAGGAACTGCCCCAGTTGCATAGGCAGAAGAGATGAAGTCCAACTTTAAAAGCAAATGCAGCACAGGAGTGGGGAATGCAAAACTCTTCTGGCCATGCCTGACCTTCCCCTAGCTACTCACATTTCTCCACAGCTGAGCTCCAATAGTGACTGTGACCTAGGTGGGGAGACAAGGTGCAGCAGGGGTGTGTGTTGGGGCGGGGGGTTCTCCACCCCTCACATTTTGCTTTTAAAGTCAGAAACTCACCCACCTTCTTTCCATGTGATTGCGGGAGTCCCATAGCTGCCATGTCCAATTAGGCCCACACGTAGAATAGCTGTTCTTACCGGTATTGGACACCTCTCACTCCTCGTCCAGCCAAGTGGGTGTGCAGCAAGTAACCAAATACATGCATATCAGGCACTGGAGCCCCATTCATCTAGGGAGAAAAAAGGCCAGTGAATGGCTTCTGGAGAATGTGCTTCATGCTTTGCGCAAACAGAGTTGCTGCAGAGGGTGGCCAGGTGTCCTACTTTACAAAGGAAAGTCCCCTACTTGAAGGCCTGTCAGAGGACAATCCTCTACTTCAAGGGCAGCCCAGTCCAAGTCCAGTTTAGAGGTAAAGAACCATCAAAAGAAAGAGCTGGGCCTTGAAGCTGCCCATCAGCAGCACCCGGACAGCAGTTTGAGCAAGGCACACGCATCACCTGGTCACAGTCTTCCAACTATGGTGAGATGTACAGTATTTCTGCTGTACTACATACTTTTAGGGTGCAATCCTATGCATGTTTAGACACAAAAAGTCCTTCAACTACCAGCATGCCCCATTAATAAATTAAATTAATTCTGTTTTACAGTATTTATTAATTTATTAAATGTATTAAAGTATAGTAATTATTTCTAAACGTGCATCTCTCTCTATAAAGTAGGATGTGCAAATTGGTGTCTTCTTTTGTCCTCCTTTTGGGTGATGTGCAACTAGCCGACCTATTGCTGCAGCGTCGTCGTATATACAAAACCAGCTCTACATTTTCCACCTGGTTCATACTGAACACTTGGCCTGGCAAACATCCCAGGAAATCATTCCATATTTGCTGATCCTTCTGGCTTCCCAACCTGAGCCACTGTGACAGTTTGCTTATTATCAGCTGCTCTTGGGCACACTGCTAAACAAGGAAGAAGCGCAGCCTGCTACCGACATGGCCAGGCTGACTCACATGGTGTTTGGCAGGTCATCCTCACCTGTAGGAGAAAAATAAGGGCCAAAGGAGATATCATACTGAACCTCACTTGCAATCTCGCTGGTTAAAAAAATGTGCATGTGAGAGAGTGGGGTATTTTTATCAGGGCCGTAATGCTTGGGCTGGGAAGGTTTAACCATTTCCTCCCCTGCCTTAGTCCAAGATAAAAATCCTCCCCAACCCCCCCTGCAATCAGCCCCAGGAAGGAAGCCTCCTTTGGCACTGACGGGGGCTTTCCTCCTGGAGCTAATAACAGCTTTGAGGGGGAATTTTCAGTGGGACCACTGCAGGGCGGGAAAGGGTTATACAGTCCCCATGCACTGTGGTCCTGACAAGCCCCCTCCCATGCCTGCTATTAATTTCTTTTTTAACAGACAGGGCTGCAAGTGATGCATTTAGCACCACATCTACTTTGGCCCTAAGGGCCAAACTAGATATTACATGGGAAATGCATGAAGAGCTGTGTGACTTTTTAAAGCAGAAAAGCAGCCTTTTCCCTCCTTACCATTTGGCCCCCTCAAAATTGTCCCCCAGCCCCTCTCCTCCAATGTTTTCCCTCCATCTGTGGAAACCATAGATGATTCTTGTATTTTCCCCTCATTGGAAACCTTCTAGGGCCCACCTGCCAGCAGTAGGGAAGGCTGGACCCCAACATGGGTGGGACCAGTATGCAAAGTGAGTGGGGAAGACCCCCCTCACACTCACGCACACATGCACTCTCCCCATCCAACCATTCATTTCTCTCTTCATCACTTCTCCCCCGCCCCATTTTTTTCTCTTCCCTGCCTTCTCTCTCCCCTTCCCCCCTCAGTTGCCTCACCTCCTCTATCCTACCCACATGCAGCATCAAGACATTTTAAAAAAAAATCTCCCATTAGCATCAATGGAAGCATCAATAGCATCAATTCTGCATAGGGGGGCAATTTGTGAGGGTTGTAGAGAATGGGGAGGGAGAGAGGGAGAAGTCTTCCCTCCCCAGCTGTAAACCCCAAGGCTCTCCTACACAACAGTTAGGCCTTTTCTAAATGTCTAATTGTTGTGCTGGGGAGAAGGGGCAGGGGACACAATAAATTTCAGGGAGGAGTGCAGTGCACAGGGAGGAGAGAGTTAGCCCTTCCCTCTCCAACACTCCCTCCCCCTAAAATGTCCTGTGTGGAAATTAGGCTCTTTAAAATCCTCCACCGGTACTAACGGAGGCTTTTAAAAAGTCTCATTCTTGCATGGCAGGTGGAGGGGGACTTGCAGGCCAGAGGTCCTCTACCCCTGCTCTACAGGGAGAAAAGCAGGTTGAGGAGGGTGATTTTGAGCAGACAAATGACAAAGAGTTAGGTGTCTCCTCTCTCTGCCACTCCTGTGCTCAGACTGGCAGCTTCATGTTGGGAGATAGGGAAGGTGTCTCCTGTGGGATGTATAGCTTGGCCCTAATAACGACCTGCCCACCACGGGGCTTTTATAACGATGATAAGAAGATGAAGTGTGTGAGGTGCTAGTCTGAATACTCTACAGTGCCATATAATTGCTAGTTACAAGTGGAGGTGATGGGGTGGGCCAAGGAAAGAGCCGTGCAATGATCCAGAGCTTACCTCTTCAAAATGGCTGGTATTGCAGATGCCATAGGACAGGAAAGAATCTGCTCCAGGGGGGATGAAATGGATAGGAAAGGTGAAGATTCCTGTCTGCAGCACCCCCATGTCGTAAGGACGCAGCTCCGGGGTAAAGTAGAGTCGTATCCCCGAGTTGTCAATTAAGTCTTAGAAAAGAAAACCATAAGCTAAGCTGCTGGTTCTGCACAGGTTTCCATGTGAATGAGATAGTCAGAAGCTCCTTTACCATTTGTGTGAAAAATCAGGGGGTTTCCAATAATGAAGATTATATATACTAATCTGTACATTAAATATGCGCCTGAGTAGCAGATACTGGGGACAACCAACATGCAAAGGCCATCATCTTCACATCCTCCCCACAGGTCTACAAAGATAATTCTTATGTTCTTACCTAATGACACATGGGACCTTAGACAGAGTTGCTGGACTCTACCTCACCTCACCATCATCCTGAACAAACCTCCTGAAAAGCAACCAGTCTGATTCCTCTGGTAAGCACTTCATAGGGAGAAATGCTTACGGATAATGTAAATGAATATTTATAGAAGGACTTACTGTCAATATAATGGCTGTTCAGACAACCCCAACAGGGGTACAATGAATGAGTGTGGGAGCACTGTGATTGCTCCACTGGCTACACCTTGTGATGTCAATGTGCCTGTTGTTCATGTCCCCTGGTACCCAGTCTCAGCTACACTGAGATTCTGGATTTCTCCATTGTTTCCTATGGGCAGTTGACACTTCTACTCGGGGAGTGATCAAAAATGGCTTCCAAACCAAGAAGTTCAGCACTGTATGAGAGTCTACACATTAGGGGTCAGGAGCACAGAAGCTCTTTCGCCCTGAGGGTCACATTCTGTTCCAGAGAAGCTCTTGTGGGTCACATTGCAGTGCTGGGTGGGGCCAAAGACAAAAAGGGTGGGACCAAAAATACTAGCATCTTTTAGCTTAAAGCTCTTGCTGACAGGAACTAAGCCTCAGAGAGTCATTTCAACCTTGTAGAATGGGGAAAAAACTGCACAAAACTGGGAAACCACTAAATGATTGGTGGTTGGGGGGAGGGGGAGGGGCCGGGGGGAGGGGACGTGGATCTCTGAGGAATCCTGGAGGGCCAGATTGGATGCCCAGGTGGGCTGGATTTAGCTCCTGGGCCTGAGGACTCCTGTTATGAGTCTATGGCTGTGACAGTTCACTGGCTCCTCCTACCTTTGCACAGGAAATACCATCAGGAAACAAGGAAATCTGGGACTTGTAGTCTTGAGAAGGCATGTCATACCAAAAGGTGCACATTTCTCAAACGACAACTCCTAGAATTTCCTGTACATGCTCTCGCTCTCTCCACCCCATATAGACATTCTTTCTCTCTCAATCTCTCTTTCTCTCAACACCCCATATAAATACATAAATATAGGGAAATATGTTTGCACAAACATCCTCAAGCATGATTTATAGCTTAGCCTCACTCTCCCCCTCCTGGTACTGGGCTCCCCTGAACCCCTGGGCCTCATCCCACCCCCAGGATCCTGCCCCATATCCCACTTCAGCCCCGCACTTTTCCTCATCCAATTCACATGTCCTTTTACTTACCTGGAATTAAGTCAAAATTGCTGTAGTGGACTTCTAAGCGGATCCACTGGGCATCCCTTGGGGTACCAATGGAAATTCCTGTTTCATCTGGGAACATGTAGGACTAGTTGAGGAGAGGGGGTGAGTAGAGGGAGAGAAGAAAAATTGCTGTTCACAAATAATCACTTGACAGTTGCGTCACCTGTTCCCTTGGCCTCAGAATTTGATTCTGCCTAGAGGTCAATTATATTTTAAATTCACTGAATCTGCAGTCCCACACCCACATACCTGGGAATGTGCCTCACTCAATTCAATGGGATTCACTTCTGAGGAGACATGTATGGAATTGTGGTGTGAGGCAGGGAAGTGTCTGGCAGCCCTTTCATTGCAATGGGACATGCCCAGCAGAACCTAGTGGTGAATTGCGCCCTCGGTGACCGAAATGGGCCTGGCACTTAAAGAATGGTATGCAGTTGGTTAAAAGGACTGGGCCTCTTTACTCCGGCCTCAGGGAAGCAAATTCCTCCCTCATCTCCAGAAGCTGCTATGAAATAAAAATTTTGAAATTTGACAAATACATGGCTCTCCTAGAGACAGGATTTCAGACTTCGGTGTGGAAGTTTGATCAGACAGGAAGTGGTTCACTTGATCTGGAAAATTCCACATACTCACCCCTCCTCCTACAGCCCAGCCCACAACGATTTGGGAGCACAGGGCAAAATCGGGATCTGCTCCATAGCAGTCACTGACGCCTTGAGGCAGCACACTCGCATTGCCACAGGCATAAACCAGGATGTGGTGTACCATGGTTTCATTCCGGGGTGTGATCATGGGCTCAAACTATAGACAGAGAAAATGACACAGGAAGAAATCTGACTGAGTAGTGCTGCTCCTTAGGGGTGTTAGAAAAAGTTCTTGCTTCTGGTCAAATGAGAGGCCAGGCAGGCGACAGTGGAACCAACAAAGTTTTATTGATTGTTTTGCAAAACGGGTGCAGAGCAGTCTGGACCCAGAACATGGCGCGCCCAATCTTTTTATACCCCCCCCAACAGCTCAATACTTCCCCATCAGTTCTTGTCTCTGCGCATGCTCTCAGTTTACTGACCCATTGTTCTTTGTCTTTTCGCCTGCTCTCAGTATAAACTGACCTGTTGTTCTTTGTTTCTTTGCCTGCTCTGTTTAAGCTGACTCATCTGTCACGTGTCATGCCTACGTGACCGAGTCACTAGCTACACTAGCTATTTATGACCTCCCCTTTTTATCTAACAGGGGGAACGCTAAGAAGTACAGGAAAGGGTTGTAAGGCAGGGAAAGTTCCCTGTCTGAGAGGCATGGGTGTGTGTTTTTTTGTTTTTTGTTTATCCCTAATGCCCTGGAAGTAGAATGTCTGGTGCTTTGCATTTTGGGAAAATAACGATAGCAACTGCAGGCACTGTGGGGACCTCATCCCACCCCTGGATGCTCATGTAGGAGGGCACCCAGAACAGCACTCTGAGAAGGGCCCCCTGAACCCTGGAGCTAGCCCTGAAAACTAACTTGTGAGCTCATGGCAGACACAAGTTTCAAACCAGGGACTTCCTGTTTTGCAGCTTGCACAAGACGACTACTAAAATAATCATAAGATAAGAACAAACTGTGCTGCATTGTATACAAAGTACTCAAATTGCAAGGGATACCATCATTAGGCAATTCCCGAACAGAGTCTGGAAGTACCAAAGGTGTCCTGCTATCTGTTCTAAAACTACTTCTTAGGTGGCCCATCAGGATTCTTCCCTTTCATAATTAGAACAAACTCTCAAGTTATAGACTAATGATGCCTTGCAGAACTGAAGTTTATGTGAGGCCCCTGTTACTCCTCAATGAGTCACCTTGAGTCAATGCCTCCCCCCCCCCCATTTGGAATGGACTGTTTATCAATATGATGCCTGGGGCAATTGTCCTCATTGCTCCCCCTAAAAACAGCCTGCAGTGAGCCTTTGAGAGGATAAACACAACCCTGCCTGCTTTCTTTCCACAGTTACCTTGTAGATGTGATGCTTTGTCTTGACTATGGGCAGTGGGATGAAGGTACAGGCATAGGTGGTCTCATCCACTGGGATGGGGAACTGAAAAACAAAGTCAAAGCACACACAAAGCATTGTGGGGTGGCCAGACCCTGACCCCCAAATAAGTTTTTGCACCCTTAAGCACCATGTTGGAGAGCGCTTTCATGCATACGGCTTTTCTTGTTAGGAATTAGGATGCTTTCAATGACAGGAGAGGCCACATCCTCTGAAACTTCCTCCTGCTGTGGATTTGTTAAGAAGCCTGGCCCTACCAGGAGATAAAGTGAAGCCACTTGCCTTGAGTAGTGGATTGGAACAGAAGGGGTGGCAGATTAGTATAATTCCCTCTAAAATGAAGTGAGTACCCCATGCAGGACAGTAGGGCAACTATATGGAGCCACCCACAGATATCCCATGAACTCTCAAGGTAAATTTAGTTTGTAAAGTAAAAAAAAATCATGGCAAGACTGAGAAGCATGGTTATGTGTTGCTCTCATACTGCCATGGAATCCTGATCATGAAAACAAGATCATGGGGATACCAGATTCCCTTTGAGCAAATGCCTGTATTCTTGTACCCAATGCACTGGCAACAGGATTAATGTGTGTCAACCACTTTTTGCATGGTGTAGAAGAATCTTTCCATCCACTACAGTTGTTCTGCATATAGCAGAGCTTGATATGGTTTCCTAAACATTGGCTACCCTGCAGTTCAGCGCAACATTCTAAGCAACTGTTCCACTGCAAAGTCAACAGGTTCTATAACTGACATTTCAGTTAAAATAATGCAGAAGTGTAGGGAAATTGCTATTGCGGAAAAATTGGGGTGAAATTGCTATTACAGAAAATCTTACTCATCAGCTGATGTTTCTGATAATTTTGCCACTTTACTTTGCCACCATATACATGCTATGCAGGCTCAGGTGGGGTGGGGGGATCAATGGAGAAACCTGTTAAATATACATTTATTGATTTAAGCAAAAGGAGATGAAGTGAGAAAGAATAACTATTGAAGATGGTAATTTGAATAACAAAGGAAGGTGCTTTGTTGTGTGTGATCAAATGTTTACGGTGAGTTTAATATCAATGAAACTAATGTTAGGATATTTATTCGCAATACAATATAATTTATTATAAATTATTTGTAGTTTTGTCATATACAGTTTCTTTTTTAACCTAAAATTATAATAATATATAAGTTGAAAAAGAGTAAGAAAAATAATACTGCCTTGTGAGTAGCATGGCCACCAGTGTGAATGAGTGACCTTCCTGTCTACTACAAAATACTGAGCTTTGTGATGTTGCTGAATGGAAATGCTCAGTGAGATTCATGAGCTTTGTCGTTAGTGGCTGCCTACTCACATCATTTAGCTTCAGATCATACACGTGATAGACACTGGGCAAGTGATATTCATCTTCAGTTGACACCAGCATCATGAAAAGAGACTTGTGGGTTATTTTTCCTTTGAAGAAATCGATCGTGTCATCTGTGCCATAGCCAGTAATCAGTCGTAGGGTGTCAGTCTGTGCAAGGAGAAGTTAAAAGGAAAATCTCCACTGTAGTATCACATTGTCACATGTACCTGGACACACAGGCAAACTGGCAAGTAAAAAGAAGATAAAGATCTCTCATTTTTCACATTTTGGATTAAGAACAGCCAAATTAGTCAGAGCAACCATGTGTCTCTATTAATTCTCTATCTCACCATATCCGTAGTAACAATGCATTGTAAAACATACCAATTAGCTATGACTCTCCCATGCATGCTATATTTCTGTTGCATTTTAGGTAGGAAATAAGCTGTCCACCCTGATTCTGTCTGTAAGAATCCACAGATTAGTCAAAGATATTTAGATGTTAACCCCTATCAGAATCTGTATATAAGGGGGAAGGATTGGTGGCTAGCCATCCTTTGGGGTACAGATTCTTGACCTGAGCTCCCAGGCAGGGATGTGCATTGTTGATAAGAATGGAGGGTTTGCTGAAACAGTGGACAGTCTCAGAAAGAGGATCCAAGGAATGCAGATTATAGTTCCAAATGGATCCTATCTATATGGAGAGCTAATGTGGTGTAGTGGTTAGAGTGTTGAACGGAGACTAGGGAGACCTGGGTTCAAGCCCTCACTTGGTCATGAAGCTCACTGGTGACTTTGGCGTAGTCACTGACTCAGTCTAACCTACCTCACAAGGTTGTTGTGAGGATAAAATGGAGAGGAGGAAGGAGGATTATGTACTCCACCTTGGGTTCTATAGAGGAAAAGGCAAGATATAAATATAACAGACAAACATTCTCTTGTAGAAAGCTACTGCTTGATTGACATTACAGCTTGGCATGGTTCAGAAAGTGTCAGTGTGTAGCTGTTTCAAAACGTGTGCCTCAGGAATGCCTCTTTCTTTTTTGGACAGATATATGAACGTCCTCACTTGGGAGAATTCATTACAGTGAACTGCCAGCCAAGAAATCTATTCTTACAAATTGTGAGTGCAACTTCTGAGTGTAACTGAAATGTCTGTGTGTTCATTCTGACAGTTAATGTGACACATTAACTGGAAGTTTTTTATCTGAAACACACACACACAGAGTACAATCCTATATATGCCGGGGCATGCTCCTAGATAAGTATGTTTAGGATTGCAGCCTTAGGATGCTTCCAAACCAGCAGCTGTTAGCGGCTTTGCTGTTCCACCATGAGCTACACATGGAATTGCAATCGACATCCCACACTTTGGGGATTATAGAGTTTTTGTGTGTTTGTGTGTTTTTGTGTGCTCTGTTCCATCCACACTAGTGGGTATGACATAGCCGTGTGGCCAGGGCAGGGAGAATTTACCTGAGCATGCCATTTTAAAACCATTTTTGGATCAATTTTTCAGTCAAGTAAAATTTCTGCTCTAAAGCAATTTTTACATTTCAGTGCGATTGTGTGATTATTTCCATAGTGGTAGAAGGTTGCAGGGGGTGGGGATAAGGGGGGAATAGAAACATGGAGGAAAAAACCCTGCAGTGATAGAATGGCACTGTCTGGAAACACTGAGAAGGCAGCATGTTTGTAAAAAAAACCAAAACCATTCTGTGTGTGTGTGTGTGCTGTAACACTTTTGAATGTAAGCGCTATTGCAGGAATGTTTTAATGTGTGTTGTTTTTTGTTTTTTAAGATATAGGTGAAAAAGTGCAAATTAAAAGTTTGATTAATGCACACAGCTAAAATGGTGCCCACTTGAAAGAAAGGTAACAGCAAAGGTGTGCTAAGGTATAGATGTGGTGGAGTAATAAAATACTAGAAACGAATGCACCAAAGCCAGAATACAGAGTGCTAAAATACCTCATAGGGGAAACACACCAAGTATCATAAAAGCAGAGACAAATGTTTTAAAATGATAGTAAAAGTTATCTTACATTTTATTAAAAAGCATGGGAAAAGAGAAAGGTCTTTACTTGGCGTCAAAGGATATTAACATGGGTACCAGGCGAGCCTCTCTAGGGAGAGCATTACACAACTGGGGGGCCACTGCCAAAAAGCCCGCTCCCCTGCAGTGGCCACCCTTCATACCTCAGCTTGAGAGGGCACTTAAATACTGTATTCTCTTTCAGGGAGTTTAATACTGGCAGTTGTACTGCATAACATTTTTTCATTGCTATTTTGTATTACATTCTAATTGTGAGCCAGTTTGGAAGCCATGTTTGGCTACAACCAGGATAGCAAGTATGCATTTTAAAGGCCTGTTCATTTCAGTGGGAGAGCTAAGCACACCCTTTAGACTCTCCCATTGTAAGACATGAGGTTTTTAAAAGTGCTTTCCCACAGTTCACACTTAAGCCTGCTAAACTCTTTTTTGGGTTGTGATCCAGAATGTACGCTGGATGGTGTCCTCACTTATGCGGGAGGCACTCCTGGCTTGATTACCGTGATGTCCAGGTCATGTTCATCACATGTTCGGAAATGTCGCCTGAATGCCATAGTGGTGGAAGTCGCGTCCTGGGTCAGTGACAGCAACTCATAGTCTTGGCTTTTGTCCTCCAAGATGGTTTCATCATTCACACCATGCCAGTCCTGAGTGAAACAAAGAGGACTTGGGAAGTTAAAAGAGCCAATGTGTTGTGGTGGAGAGAATGGTGGGTTCTGATCAGGGAGACCTGGATTCAAATTTCTGCTTCACGATAAATGCCCTTGGGTGATATTGGCCATTCATTGTCACTGACTTACCTTGCTGCAGGAGAAAATCCTTATGTATCGTGACCTGTGCCTTAGGTTGTAATCCTCTCTATGCCGATTTGGGAGTAGGCCACATTAATACTGTGGGACCTTCTTCTAAGTAACATGCATAGGATCAGGCTGCAAGGCTGCAAATGTTGGCATCCTTTCTTAAAAGAAAGCCCTTCTAAAATGAATGGGACTTACTGCTAAATAAATGTCCCTAGGATGGTGTGTAAAAGTCATTTTGTAGTCTGATATGGGTGTGAGAGACTGCTACCCACCCATATCATCATTTTTCATAACGTAATGAAAAATCAACCTGCTACTCTAGTCCATAAATGAGGATTTGCCATAACGTTTTGTGTATCATGTTGGTGGCCCAAATTTTTCTCCTAGGCTTACAGAAAAGCAAGCAAGTTAAAGCAAGTGTGAGATTTCACCCCTCTTAATCAGCTGATGCTGCAATCCTACGCATGCATACCTGAGAGTAAGCCCCATTGAACACAGTAGCAGCCAAACTACACTTTATGCCAATCCAGTGGAGGCTGGTGGTTCTGATGCCAGTGGGCGGTGAATCCGCATTGGATTTCAGTCAGAACCAGTCAGAACTCTAACGGAGCTATGCAAGGTGCACCTTGGGTAGTGCCTTTAGAATTCTGACTGGTTCTGACTGAAACCTGGAGCGGATTCACCTCCTCACTGGCATTGAAGTTCCCAGCCCCCACCGCGCTAATCTTGTAGCATTAACTGAGGGTTAGTTCCTTCCTTTAGTGTAACCGCGCATATCCCCATTTGGATTGGGACCACTGTACAAAGGATTAAACCTTTTCCACCCACTCCATTTACTTCCTGAATTCCCCCTTGTGGCAGGAGGGCGGGGCTACGAAAAGGAAAACATTTCCATTGGCATCGAAGTCTGGCTCTTAGGATCCTTCCCGACTAGGCCTTTATTGAACCATCAGCCTGCCTCATTCATGCAATTTTATGGGGGCTCCAAATGATGTCGTTTTCAACTTGTGATCTTCCCGTGTTTCCCCACCACTTCCTCCATCTTTTCTCTTACTGCAGGAAATCCATCAAGAAAGAAAAGATGGAATAGCTGCACAATACCTTCTACTTGGTAGTGCCAGGAGCCCTTCATCTGGAAGCACGAATAAACTGGATAAACTGGCATAGGAGTGTGTAGCACATTTCATTTTTGCAACTAATCATGTCTTGGAGACATGTTGTGTCACATTTTAGCCACTCAGTCAAAGACTGGTGAATATTTTTGTTTAAGAAAACAAACAAACATGCATCTTTCTTGGCATCAGCTTGAAGCAACATAAAGCTGAAACTCATGTGTGGGATGCACTTGACCTTGTCATTCAAAAGTCATTATGCTTCCCTTGAAATTCCTCAAACTCTTTGCCCCAGTTGGCACCTCTGAATTCACCTCAAGAGTTTCTCTTTACTAGGACTGCCAAAATTGTGAAATCAAAAAATTTTAATTCAATGCATGGGTCCAGAGTAGGTCCAGGGTGTATCACCAGGGACCAGAGTCCAGCATTTTTTGTCAGGTCCGGGGGCAGAGCCCAGCACAAAAGCTCTATATTCACCACACTTGTGTCAAGAGGTGGCAACCTTGGGCAGGTGCTGAGGGCCCACCACTGTTAATGCCACTGCCCTGAGCCCCCTTTTTAGTGCATTGTAGGCAATTAAAATGGGCATTTACATTTACTGGTGCTCATTGGAGGAGTATTAATATCACCACAACCGCTGCTGTCCTCCTTTTCTGGTAGATTCCACCTGCCCCTCATGTCTGCTGGAAATAGATAGGATGAGGATGGAGGGGAGGGACCACCTGCCCTCTGACATGGGGGCCCATGAGCACATGTGGGGGGGAGACACCAGAGGACCCAGTGCCAAAGGCTCCCTCAAAACTGGAGCTGGGACTGTTAGTCACTTAAGGCACAGAGCTTGTTATTTAAAAACAACAACAAGCCAACAATACCTGAGGAGAGAAAAACTGGCCTTGCTCTTTTGCATTTCTGGCAACTGGGCCATGTCCCCCCTGTTCAATTGGCAATTGTATTTCGCATGCAAAACTCAGTTTTAATTTAGGGTTGTGCAGAACTTCCCTGAAAAATTTTGCTAATTTTATGGAAACTTGTTTTCCTTGCCTCAGAATTCCTCAGGTGGTTCACACAAGCAGGAAGTTCCAAACCTACCTCAAAATTTTGCCCAATGCAAAATTCAGCAACATCCCTAGCTGAGACATATGAGAAGATACGAAGATGAAATGAGAAAATGCCCATCAAACCCATCTGAAACAATGTACTTTAAGGATGCAATCCTATGCATGTTTAGATAGAAAAATGTCCTACAACACCCAGCATGGCCCAGCCAGCATGGCTGGCTGGAGGGTTGCTGGGAGTTGTAGGACTTTTTTCTGTCTAAACATGCATAGGATTGTGTCCTAAAACAATGCAACTTTCCCCTTTCACTTAACAATCTTTGCTTTTATTTAGGGTGGCAAAGTGGAAGTATTTCACTGCTCTGCACAGTAGCATATCCAAGAAGCTAATCTCAGCAAGAGATTTCTCAACAAGAAAATATGTGCATCAATGGGCTGGTTCATACATGTAAGGTTATCGCTTTAGTGCAACATCAGTGAGTCGCTACAGAAAGAACTTACACAGTACCTCAGAGACAATGCTGTTCAATGGAGTCATTTCAGACATTTACTGCCAGTCATTAAACAACCATGCAATGCGAAAATCAAATGATTTACTGCATGTATGGAGTGGTGCAACCCTGGAAAACAGATCTCTGGCAAATTTTACAACCCCCCCACCTTTTTTTTTTAATCACTTGCCCTCAAATTCCCATGTTCTTATCATTTACAAAATTGCTGGTATCATAATTCCCTTATACAAATCAATAGTGTAGCCATATTTGGAATAATGTGTACAGTTCTGGTCATGCCACCCCCATCAGGATATCATAAGTGCTTGGAAAGCTGTAGAAAAGGGTGACACAAATGAACAGGGTGTGAGTACTGGAGCATCTTCTCTGTAAGGTGAGGCTAAAGCCTTGGGGTTTTTTAGTTTAGAGAAAAAATGACCTGGGGCCTGGAAGCAGGGGGATGGACATGACAGAGGTTTATAAAAGTATTCATGGTGTGGAGAAAGTGGACAAAGAGAGGGTTTTCTCCCTCTCTCATAATACTAGAATTTGGAGTCATCCAATGAAATTTATTGGCACAAGATACAGGACAGACAAAAGAAAGACGTCCCCCCGCCCCCCGATGATACATACTTTATGGAACCAGCCACCACAAGATCCCTAGATGAGGTTGCTTTAAAAGAGGCTCAGACAATCCATGGAAGAAGCACGGAATGCTTCTTGCTGGGGAGCAACAGCAGGAGAGGGAGGCTACTGCCTTCCACTCCTGCTGGTAGCTTTCCCAGAGGCATCTGACTGTCAAATGTGGAAAGCAGGATGTTGGATTAGACTAGACCTTGGCCTGATCCAGCAGTTCTTATTTTACCATGGGATGAGAAATGTTTTAAAATGTTGAACAAAAACACTGTCACCTTCCCCCTCTTTCTCCCATTTAAAAAAAAAAAAAACATTTTTGAGAGGGGTATTGGCTTGAGGATGCAAATTCTGCCTTTGGATAAGGGCACAGTTAGGGGAGCAGCTTCAATAATTCTTGCATGTCTGCAGATGATCTGATCATGCTCAGACAGAACAGGATGAAAAAATAGGTCAGGGGTGCATTTCCTGGTGCTCTGCAAGCCCTTTTTATCTGTCATTTTGATGATGTGAGTGTAGCCCCCGGCGTAAACTGAAATGATGTTCGGCACATATGTTAGGGAGTGCACACAATAGAGACTGCAATACCTCTGAAAGCATAACTCCCATTGGTCATGCGAAACAATCATCTCTAAATTCATGTGTAACTGCAGTCAAGATGGAAATAGCCCCCTCCCTCTCCCTGCCCCATGATGTGCAGAGCCAAGCTCTTTAGAAAGTGGAGGAGATGGTTCATGTTGTCAACTTACCGAGAAATAGATGTTCCCATCGGGAAGGACTCCACCAATCACAAAGTCTGCCCCAGACATCTCTTTATTAATGGTGAAGCCAAAAGCCACCCATCCAGTTGACTGGGCTTGAAGCTCAAAAGTCATCATGGCATTTTCATCATCGTGGTCCCATCGGAGGTATATCTCATGTGAGGGATCCAGAAACACAGAGAAACGCAGTGGAGGAACCGAGGAGTGGCTGGAGCAAAGGCACACGGTGGACATGAGAAACAGCAGGCTTTTCATACATGGGTGGCTCATCATTTTAGGAGTGGCGTCTGCCCCCCCCCACACACACACACTCTCTGAAAGAGTTTTCCCTACGCTAGCTACCTTGTGGTGTGGAGGAGACCCAATTTATATGAAATACCAGGGACCGGTTGGGACTAGTGCCAGAGAGGAGGGACAGTGATTTAGGTTCTCCAATATCAGATTTAAAAGGTGGGATAAGTGCATCATCTTACATAAGAAAATGGCATCCTTCCTAAAGGGTATTTGTTGTTGCTTTTTTTAGGTGCATTTTTCAGGTGCGACATTTCTCCTTGCCCACATGTTGCAAAATGTGTATAATAGCAACTTCTAAAGATATTTGGTGGTGGAAAAGCTGTGCTGAATATAAAGTTAAGGGGTACGTTTTCAAATTGTGTTGATATATTTATGATAACTAAGCTCTATTGGTTTGTGAATCTGAAAAAAAGCAACAGAACATGAAGCTGGTGAGCCGTCTGTTTCTCTATCTAGCACTCCATCTGTAATCCAGGGCCAGATCTACACCTTGTATCATATCATTACGATCCCGTCATGGTAATGCTATAATCCCCCTTGTGCATATATACCTTGCAGGACACACAGTGACATTTGTTGTGGTATTTTGGATAATGTGGAATAAAAAGCAGGGAATAACACTATGATAACGGTATATAGAATGTGTAATATGCCCCAGCTGTTACCAGTGCACTTTGATACCGCTGTGAAGCAGCAGTGCGGACCTAGCCCAGGGCTCTCAAGCTCCACCGGCTCCCATGGTGATCCTTCCACCTTTTTGTGGCTGTGTGTCACCTAGGAGGGCTTTCCCTGTGCATCTTCCTGATTTCCCTTCTCACAAAGATCCAACTTCCTAAGCACGTATTAGGCTTTCTCTGTTAGGCTATGAAGGGTGGGGTGACAGAAGTACCCCTAAAAGATGAAAATGTTCCAAGATATGAATACTAGTTGGTAGGAAAAGTGGATCTCAGTAGCCCATTGGTTTGGCCCAATGACTGGCTTGTACTTCTATTCACCATTGTCTCATTTCCATCCTGTCCTATTGCTAAGGTGTCCCCCACCCCTGCTGTGCATCGCTAAGTGAGGAAGATGTGGGCTTGTTTGCTTTCTAATTCTAAAAAGATCCATCGCAGCTGGAACATACTGATCTGCTGGAAAAGGGGGGAAAAACTGAGGGGAGGACATTTAATCTGTGTCTTTAGCAAGGGATTTCAGTGGCTCATATATTTATCTTGGATGTTCATTTATTTAGATGACAGGCCTGCAGTATAATTTAGCATTTTAGTCTTTTTTTGTGATTAAAGTTTCATCAACACCCCTTCTGTGGTGTTGATTTTCTCTGCTCATATCAATTTCAGAAACAAAGCGTTGTTCTAAATCAGCCATGAAGATGTTGCCATATTGTGAGGCCATGTGAGTCCGT
Source organism: Heloderma suspectum (assembly GCF_057233095.1). NCBI lineage: Eukaryota > Metazoa > Chordata > Lepidosauria > Squamata > Helodermatidae > Heloderma > Heloderma suspectum. The sequence goes on from NC_139459.1 coordinate 141,440,572, forward strand.
GGCTGAGCCACTGATCTGAAGATGCATGTTCTCTCCAAAGCTGAAATAATTGTGAGTACAATTGTAAGTGACAGAGTTTGCTGGCTAGGTATGCTATAGCATCATCAGCAGTGATATTCCTGAAGGCTTGTAAGTACATTTTTGTGGGGGATGTTGGTGGAAGGGGAATCAACATCCATGGTAGTTAGGATATTTTCTGGGAGACTAATTTCCTCAAGGCGTCAGTGGCATCCTGCATGTATCTCGGAGAATAGGTAGCATATAGTCTGAGAATGGACCGGACCACCCACTAACTGGACCACCCAACTGTGACAGTACCAATGCCTGAAACAATGGGCTTCCCTGGGTTGCCTGGTTTATGCCAGACAGAAGATGCCTGGTTAGGGCTCCTGAGCTGTGTCAATACATATTTGGTCTTTCTCATCCATAGGAAACTCCTTCCTAAGATCTGTAGTTTTGTCTGGTATTCCTCAGTGGGATCTGAGGATAGGGGCCCGTAAAGAGTGTTAGGGAGTTGCCACTCAGCCTCCTGTACATAGTCCAACTTAATAAATATTACCACAGTGCTTTCTTTGTCAGCATCTTTAATTATGATGTCAGTATTGTTTCTGGAGCTGCGGTGGCTTAGTGGTTAAGACGCTGAACTGCAGGACAGCAGTTCGAGACCCGAGTGCTGCGTGACGGAGTGAGCTCCCATCTTCAGTCCCAGCTCCTGCCAACCTAGCAGTTCGAAAGCAAGAAATTGCAAGTAGATAAATAGGTACCGCTTCGGCGGGAAAGGTAACAGCGTTCTGTGCACCTCGGTGTTCAGTCATGCCGGCCACATGACCATGGAAGCTTCTTCGGACAGCGCTGGCTCTTCGGCTTAGAAATGGAGATGAGTACCACACCCTAGAGTCGGACATGACTGGTTGGGGACACCTTTACCTTTACCTTTTTATTGTTTCTGGAGCTGTGGATGCCATCACATTCTGCATGACTGAGATTGTGTGGTAAACAATGCTTGGAAATAATTCCAGAGGGTGTGAGGCAAGTCAGAATTCTTTTTGGTGTGTGCATGTATGTCTCTCTCCGTGTGTTTTGGAACATAAAGGTACACTCTGGGTGCATACCTATTTATTTATTTATTACATTTCTATACCGCCCAATAGCTGAAGCTCTCTGGGCAGTTCACAAAAATTAAAACCACAAAGTACAGAATAAACACAGTATAAAATATAAAAGCTTGAAACTACGGTATAAAAATACAACCAGAAAAAAACCTAGCAGCAATGTCGAAATTTACAATGCAGTAAAAAATTTAACACAGCAAAGTTCAAGGATGATAACGCTAGAATGCTAAAATGCTGGGGGGAAAAAAGGTCTTCACCTGGCACCTGAAAGAGTACAATGTAGGCACCAGGTGAACCTCTCTAGGGAACTCATTCCACAGCCAGGGTGCTACAGCAGAAAAGGCCCTCTTCCTGGTAGCCACCCGCCTCACTTGCTTTGGCAGGGGTTCGAAGTTTTTTAAAGTATATACCTAAGAATGGGATGTGTGTGAATGCACTACACAGGTGCTTGGAAGCATGCGTCTTAAACTAGTAGGCTAATCAGAGTACTGGGATTGGCTGTGGCTCCTCAATGGTGACCAGGGTTTGTTGCTGTGTAATGCCCTGAGAAACACAGTGTAGCTATGGGGGCCTTTATATTTGCATATCAGCATAAATCTTCGGTGATCCTATTTTCCTGTGGAAAACCAATCATATGCTGTCCTTATCTGTCAGTAGCTCATAATAATAATACTGACAACAACAACAACAACAACAGTAATCACCACCACCACCACCACCACCACCATTGATGTTCAGGTGCAGAAAATCCTTTTGCTCAAGAACGAAAAGATTTTATCTGGGGTCTGCTTTTGATACGATGTTAGAAGGAAGGAATGTTTAAGGATTAAAGCCAGGGAAGGCTTAAGAAGAGATAAGAATAACACGTTTTTTTTGGAAAAAATAAACTTTAAGCCAGACCAAATGTCTCAGTTTTGGTGTTTTAATGGCATCTGAGATGTCTCCAGGAAGAGGAACATGTCTATGTGACAGCAAGGAGAGATTAAGATATATTAAAGGAGATAAAATAATAAAAAGCACTTGTAGAAAACTTAAGATCTGGCACAGAATGGAGTGTGAAGAAAAATAGTGAAACTCAAGTCTCCAAGTATGACAATGGAAGCATTGAGAATCTATGCCACTCAGGGGAGAAAGAGATGTGTGCTGATGCAAATGGGGAGGAGCCCATGGTTGTGAGTGACAGCCACTTTAGTAGGTTCATTGTGTATGTGAATAATATGACAGGACCTGATACACAGAGAGGCAGGCAGGCAGAGGAAGGTATGGGATAGAACCAAGAGGAGGGGTGTATGGCCTGGGCATTCCTGAAAGAACCATTGCCTTGATGAATCTCAACATCTCAAGCAGTAGAAGCTGAAACAAATTTACTATTTCAGTCACATATTCAGTACAGGCATTTAAGTAGTTTAGGGTGCAATCCTATGCAGGTTCAGACAGAAAAAAAGCCCTACAATTCCCATCATGCTCCAGCCAGCATGGCTGGGAGTTGTTGGACTTTTTTTCTGTCTAAACCTGTATAGGATTGCACCCTCAGTAACAATCCAATGGCACAATTGAGCCTAAGTTGCAATGACGAAAAGGAGGAGTGAGTCCAGGGGGCTCATCAGCGGGTCCTTGCTGGGGTCTGGGCCCTTGGCAAGTGCCCAACCATGCCTATCTCGACACCAGCCCTGACTCATCTGCACAGTCCTGGCAATAGAGTTATTTTACAATTCATACTACCTGTAGACTTTGGGGTAACTCATCAGATCCTCTAATTCATTTTCCTGGATCTTGTTGCGGTCCAGATGTAGCTCATTTAGTGTTTCAGGCAGATCTGGTTGGGGAAGAGGTGCAAGAAGATACCATTATTTCTATATCACTTTCCACCAAAGGTCCGTAGCAGTTTACAAAAACCAAAATCACAATAAAAGCAACAATATCACACACACACACACACACACACATGCACCCCAAAGTGCAAAACAGTGCCACAATCAAAATAAAATGGCATAGCGGTGGTTAATTCTCAAAGGCGAACTGAAACACAGTTTTTACTTGTCTGCAGAAAGCAGGGAGGAGACTGTATGGATTTCTGCAGAAAGGGAGTAATTTGGGGGTTCCTATAGAAAAGGCCTTGCCCCTGGTGGTGGCTAATAGCCCCCCTAAACTGGAATCTTGAGCAGATCTAACATGTTGTGGGGGTGACTTGCTTCTTGGAGACCCAAATGGTTGCCCCCACCCCCTAGGTGCCACAGCTGTCACACCAAGCTTGGTAGCCAGTAAAGGTCCTGCTGCACCATCAGACTGGAGTATCACCAGCATGTCACCCCTCCAATGCTGGCAATGGCCAAGGCCAACATAATCTCAGCCATGAATGGGCAGAAGGTAGACTGGGGTCTACTGGTAGATCTCTGGGTGATTAGCAGTAGATCAGCAAAGGTTTCTGACTCCCACTTATCTAACAATAGCAACAACAAAAAAGCTTTCCCCCACCCCCAATTAGGTGCTGAAAAAGAACACTTGGGGGAAACTAGGATTTTTGTGTGAAAGAACTTGTCAGTTTGGTTCTGGTACCATGCACACATTCCTGGGCTGAGCATGTGTTCTGAGGCACCCTGTTCCTTAATTCTTAGTGTATGTCCGCCCTCCTGAGCCAGTATGGCTCCAGTTGGTGTATTCTAGTAAAAAAACAAAGTAGATCCCGGGACCCTGACATCTGCCCACCTCTGATCTTGGCAGCAAGAGATGTTGTCACAGCTCCTCCACTGGTGAATCCTATTGTTCCAAGAAGTGCTGGAGAACCAGACCATGATGGTTACTACTCCTAGGCCTGCTCTGGTCACAGCTTCCTTTCCCATGCTGACCAGTCTTCCATGAGCCTCTCAGGGTCCAGATGTTTGCATTCCTTTGGAATCAGCTCCTTCCTTCCTTCCTTCCCACCTTGAAAGCAAATTCTTGTGCAGCGGCCAAACCTGGGCAAGCTGCAATGTGCTATAAGTTTGCAACAAGCACTGTCGCATACAACGATAGATTCTAATCCCAACTTAAACCATAAAAAGCCAGGACTGTATGCTATATTCTCATAGAGCTGAAGGGTGTAGGAAGATGGCATCAATCACTGAGAGAAGCCAGGAGTTGCTATGACAAGGTAGTGGTGGGGAAGTCATATGCATTACCCTTGGGTACACCAGTGAGCTTGGCTTTTGAGATCCTCAGGTAGCTCAGCTTTAGGCCATCAATGACACCAGGTTCAAATCTACTGTTCTCCAGGGGGTTGCCACCCATCTCTGCAAAGAGAGAAACTGCATCACATAGAACAATAGTATTTAGCCTTATCAGACCCAGACCCAACTTTAATCCCAAACTGCAGCATGAGACATATTTTAAATTATCTACAGAAGAGATAATGGACATTTCTGGTTATGACATGATATCCCCTATGACTCAGCTGGAGAAAACACACACGACCTAATACGCTTGAGTGGAAATCTAGAACCTTGGAAGATGTAAACACGTCCCCCCCAAATCCCAATGAACTATAGGCATGATCTAGGCAAAGTTAAGCACTTCCAGGATCCAGCTGGAGAGATATATAGGTGCAGTTAGCTTTCTCGTTGAAATGGACAATAGGTTGATGCTTCACTGAGAAAGCTAGTGGGCACAGCTGAGAAGGACTGAAATCTCCCCACCTCCCCTGCCAGATTTCTGTTCATTGATATAATGGAGACATCCTATAAGCTGCTGTCACAGTTCCTTTCCAGTAGAGGGCAGGGCTGTTTAAATGTAGGGCATATACATGTCTTATTATACTGATCACCTGGTATCATTTTCTTTCATTGAAAGCTGTCACGGACCGTGTGTCTGTTCATTTGGATTGGGGCTGCAGTGCTGTTGTTGAAGGGTTGTTGTTTTTTTGTAACTAACCTCCCCCTGCACACACTCACACACATACCCCGTGCCATCTGCCCAACTTAAATCACTGGTCCTGAAACTGCTATTAATAGTGGAAGATGGGTACAATATGAGTACCTGCTGTATTTCCCCTCTGTGGCCAAACAGTAGCTTTAGAGCAAGGGGAATTTAAGCTGGGAAACAGTGTCTAATCCCCTTCCACCAGTCCAAATCATTCCTTCTGTGGCTGCTTTAACGAAAGAAAATGGTGTTGGGAGAGCTGATTATGGATCTCCTCTGTCACATGTAGTTTGGCCCTGAGTTGGCCCATTGGCCTATCAAGCCTGGAATTGTTTGGTCTGACAATATAGACTCTCAGCATAGCTCTCTTAGCTGCTTCCTCAGCTCCTTCCCCGTGCAACTAACAACAAAGATGTTTGGGGTTAGTTTTTTATTTGATTTGATTTGATTGGTTGTGGAGACTGAATAGTTAATCATCCTTGAGAGTAGGGGCATTTCTACATGAGGCTTTTATCCCACAACTTGACCAAGGCTTCTGCTAGCCAGATTCTTTGTGGGATTAAGCTTGGCTCCTTTACACATGCTTTTTTCCGGTGGGTTTCTTTCTCTGCCTTTCTATATATTTCATTATACAACCACTAGATGGTGCTGTGGTATAGCGGATTGTGCAACTACATGGACGGTTTCATGGAACCATTCAGGATATACCAGACTTTCCTCATTACAAAAAAACACCCATGATAATGGTTGAAAAGCGCAGGAAAGGTTGGCGTCATATAAAGGACCCACAAACTACCGTGAGTGAGAAATCATAAGGGCATAATAACAGCCTTGTGTAGAGAAAGGTTCTAGGTCACAGAGTCTCTTCCATATTATAGTCATGGTCGTGAACCTGATGGGATCTGAGCTAGCAGTGACCAACCAAGACAGAGATCTTGGGGTTGTGGTGAAAATGCTCAATGAAAATGTCAACTCAGTGTGCAGCCTCTGTAAAAAAGACAAACTCCATGTTAGGCATAATTAGGAAGGGAATTGAGAAAGAAATGGCCAATATCATACTGCCTTCATACAAATCTATGGTGCAGCCACACTTAGAATACTGTGTATGGTTCTGGTCACCACACCTAAAAAAAAAGATTTGTAGAGCTGGAAAAAGGTTCAGAGAAGGGCCGCTGAAATGATCAAGGGGCTGGAGCAGCTCCCCTATGAGGGAAGGTTGCAACAGCTGCGATTGTTTGGCTTGGAAAAAAGGGTGAGTAAGGGGAGACATGATTGTTGTTGTTGTTCAGTGGTTCAGTCGTGTCCAACTCTTCGTGACCCCATGGACCATAGCACGCCAGGCCTTCCTGTCCTGCGCTCTCTCCCGGAGCGTGCTCAAGTTCATATTCATTGCATCCGTGATGCTATCTAGCCATCTCATCCTCTGCCGTCCCCTTCTCCTTTTGCCTTCAGTCTTTCCCAGCATCAGGGTCTTTTCCAGGGAGTTTTCTCTTCGCATTAGGTGGCCAAAATATTGGAGCTTCAGCTTCATTATCTGTCCTTCCAATGAGCACTCAGGGTTGATTTCCTTTAGGATGGACTGATTTGACCTCCTTGCAGTCCAGGGGACTCGTAAGAGTCTTCTCCAGCACCACAGTTCGAAAGCATCAATTCTTCGGCGCTCAGCCTTCCTTATAGTCCAGCTCTCACAGCCATACATTACTACTGGGAAAACCATCGCTTTGATTAGACAGACCTTTGTTGGCAAGGTGATGTCTCTGCTTCTTACTATGCTGTCTAGGTTTGCCATAGCTTTCCTCCCCAGGAGCAAGCGTCTTTTAATTTCATGGCTACAGTCACCGTCTGCGGTGATCTTGGAGCCCAAGAAAGTAAAATCCGTCACTGCTTCCATTTCTTCCCCTTCTAAATGCCAGGAAGTGATGGGGCCAGATGCCATGATCTTAGTTTTTTTAATGTTGAGTTTCAAACCAGCTTTTGCACTCTCCTCTTTCACCCTCAACAAGAGGCTCTTTAGATCCTCTTCGCTTTCTGCCATTAGGGTGGTATCGTCTGCATATCGGAGGTTGTTGATAATTCTCCCAGCAATCTTAATTCCGACCTCTGATTCATCCAACCCGGCATTTCTCATGATGTACTCTGCATAGAAGTTAAATAAGCAGGGTGACAATATGCAGCCTTGTCGTACTCCTTTCCCAATTTTGAACCAATCGGTTGTTCCATGTCTGGTTCTTACTGTTGCTTCTTGACCCTCGTACAGGTTTCTCAGGAGACAGGTAAGGTGGTCTGGTACTCCCATCACTTTCAGAATTTGCCACAGTTTGTTGTGATCCACACAATCAAAGGCTTTAGCATAGTCAATGAAGCAGAAATAGACATTTTTCTGGAATTCTCTTGCTTTCTCCATGATGCAGCGAATGTTGGCGATTTGATCTCTAGTTCCTCTGCCTCTTCGAAACCTAGCTTGTACTTCCGGTAGTTCTCGGTTCGCATACTGCTGAAGCCTAGCTTGTAGGATTTTGAGCATCACCTTGCTGGCATGTGAAATGAGCGCAATTGTGCGGTAGTTTGAACACTCTTTGGCGTTGCCCTTCTTTGGAATTGGAATGTAAACTGACCTTTTCCAGTCTTGTGGCCACTGTTGAGTGTTCCAGATTTGTTGACATATTGAATGCAGCACTTTAACAGCATCATCTTTTAGGATTTTAAATAGTTTGGCTGGAATACTGTCATCTCCGCTAGCTTTGTTGTTACTAATGCTTCCTAAGGCCCACTTGACTTCACTCTCTAGGATGTCCGGCTCAAGTTCAGTGACCGCACTATCATGGCTATCAGGGACATTCAGATCTTTCCTGTATAGTTCTTCTGTGTATTCTTGCCACCTCTTCTTAATCTCATCTGCTTCTGTTAGGTCCCTGCCTTCTTTGTCCTTTATCATGCCCGTCTTTGCACAAAATGTTCCCTTGAGATCTCCAATTTTCTTGAAGAGATCTCTAGTCTTTCCCATTCTGTTGTTTTCCTCGATTTCTTTGCATTGTTCATTTAAGAAGGCCTGCTTGTCTCTCCTTGCTATTCTCTGGAACTCTGCGTTCAGTTGGGTATATCTTCCCCTTTCTCCCTTGCTTTTCGCTTCCCTTCTTTCGTGAGCTACTTGTAAAGCCTCATCAGACAGCCACTTTGCTTTCTTGCATTTCTTGTTATTTGGGATGAATTGAGTTGCTGCCTCCTGAACAATGTTACGGACCTCTGTCAATAGTTCCTCAGGCACTCTGTCTATCAGGTCTAATCCCTGAAATCTATTCCTCACCTCCACTGTATAAGGAGTGGATATGATTTAGGTCATACCTGAATGGTTTAGTGGTTTTCCCGACGTTCTTCAATTTAAGCCGAAATTTTGCAAGAAGCGGCTCATGATCTGAGCCACAGTGAGCTCCAGGTCTTGTTTTTACTGACTGTATGGAGCTTCTCCATCTTTGGCTGCAAGGACATAATCAATCTGATTTCGATATTGACCATCTGGTGACGTCCATGTGTAGAGTCACCTTTTGTGCTGTTGGAAAAGAGTGTTTGCTATGATCAGCATGTTCTCTTGGCAAAACTCTATTAGCTTTTGTCCTGCTTCATTTTGTACACCAAGGCCATGCCTGCCTGTTATCCCGGTGATTTCTTGATTTCCTACTTTAGCATTCCAATCCCCTATGATGAAGAGGACATCTTTTTTTGGTGTTAGTTCTAGAAGGTGTTATAGGTCTTCATAGAACCGATCAACCTCAGCTTCTTCGGCCTCAGTGGTTGGGGCATAGACTTGAATTACTGTGATGTTGAATGGTTTGCCTTGGATTCGTACTGAGATCATTCTATCATTTTTAAGATTGTACCCCAGTACTGCTTTTCCCACCCTTTTGTTGACTATGAGTGCTACTCCATTTCTTCTAAGGGATTCTTACCCACAATAGTAGATATGATGGTCACCTGAATTAAATTCGCCCATGCCTGTCCATTTTAGTTCGCTGATTCCCAAGATGTCGATGTTCAATCTTGCCATCTCATGTTTGACCACCTCCAGCTTACCTTGATTCATTGATCTGACATTCCAGGTTCCTAAACAATATTGTTCTTTACAGCATCGGATTTTCTTTTCACCACCAGACACATCCACAGCTGAGTGTCCTTTCGGGTTTGGCCCAGCCGCTTCACTCTTTCTGGCGCTACTTGGAAATACCCTCTGCTCTTCCCCAGTAGCATATTGGACACCTTCTGACCTGAGGGGCTCATCTTCCGGCGTCATATCTTTTAGTCTTGTGATACGTTCCATGGGGTTTTCTTGGCAAGAATACTGGAGTGGGTTGCCATTTCCTTCTCCAGTGGACCACATTTTGTCAGAACTCTCTGCCATGACCTGTCCGTCTTGGGTGGCCCTGCACGGCATAGCTTATGGCTTCACTGAGTTACGCAAGCCCCTTCGCCACAAAAAGGCAGTGATCCATGAAGGGGGGAGACATGATAGAGATGTACAGAATTATGCAAGGTGGATAGGGGGACATTTTTCTCCCTCTCTCAAAATATTAGAACCCGGGGTCATTCCATGAAGCTGATCAGTAGGAAATTCAGAACAGATAAAACGAAGTACTTCTTCACACAGCACATAATTAAACTATGGCATTCGCTACCACAACTTGTACTGATGGCCACCAATTTGGATGCCTTTAAAAGGGGGTTAAACAAACTCCTGGAGGAAGAGGCTATCAGCACACAAGGAAGGGATTAAGTGATGAACATGGATGCATGACAACTGAAGGAGCCCTTTGTATTTCTGCTCAAATGCATATTACAACAGTTGTATGCTCTGCAGTAAGGGCAAGTTGTGTTTCATAGAATCATAGAATAGTGGGGTTGGAAGGGGCCTACAAGACCATCGAGTCCAACCCCCTGCTCAATGCAGGAATGCAAGTCAGAGCATCCCTGACAGATGGCTGTCCAGCCTCCTCTTGAATGCCTCCAGTGTGGGAGAGCCCACTACCTCCCTAGGTAACTGGTTCCATTGTCGTATTGCTCTAACAGGAAGTTTCTCCTGATGTTCAGCTGGAATCTGGCTTCCTGGAACTTGAGCCCATTATTCCGTGTCCTGCACTCTGGGATGACTGAGAAGAGATCCTGGCCTTCCTCTCTGTGACAACCTTTGAAGTTCTTGAAGAGCGCTATCATATCTCCCCTCAGTCTTCTCTTCTCAAGGCTAAACATGCCCAGTTCCTTCCATCTCTCCTCATGGGACTTTGTTTCCAGTCCCCTCAAGCTCAAAAACATACCAGAGATAGGGAAGTAGGTCTTCAGCAACCTCAGTTGCACTGTTGCAGTCAAAAAGCACTAGGCCCTATGGGGAAATGGTTGACAAAATACTGTCCTAGCGACACATTCGTCCATGCAGCTGGTGAGATGAGTCCATCTAGATCAGGAGTAGGCAAATTGTGGCCCTCCAGATGTTTTGCACTACAACTCCCATGATCCCTCACCATTAGCTATGCTGGCTAGAGCTGATGGAAGAGCCCAAATATCTGGATGGCCAGCCGTTAATCTAGATGAAAAACAACACTTACCCACAAAATGAACACAGTTGATCATTTTAGATGAAGAAACCCCAGCAGGAGATGTGTGTGCTTGTTCAACAGCAAAGACATTTCTCTCAGCAGAATAAGCACAAAGTGACTACCAGCACAAGTTTCTTTAAGCCAACTTTTTGTACTTTCCATCCTTCTTGCACCTCCCTTATTTATGAAGTGCAAGGATTTTAGTACTGAACACTATTATATTTCTTTTGCGTTTACCATTTACTGATCAGGGGCTTCTGGCAGCTGCTATCTAAAGAACAAACCCAGGAATGTTAAATACTTCCGTGCATGTCTCATCGCATCTGGGTTGGCCCTAAGCAATCAACGTGGCCTGGAGCGGAGGCACACTTCTCCGGCCATGCCCCTTCCTGGAAGAGAGTGGCTGGGTGAAATCTGTCCCAAAGTGCTTTGGGCTCGTGAGCAATCCAGCCACTCATCCAGCCGTGTGCAAATGCTTCTGCTCCTCTATGTGCTCACCGGCCTGCTGGCCTGTGCTCTTTCAGGTGACTCTAGGGCTGTGCCTACTAAACACTGAGCAGGGGGTTGGACTCGATGGTCCTACCGGTCTCTTTCAACCCTACTGTTCTATGATCCTATGAAACCCAGGTCTACCGAGATGGTCTCTTCATTCTACTATGTGCCCCTTTTGTTTTTCAGGTGAAGAACTGGTGTCATCACAGTATCTAATAGTTGGCAAGGACCCATCTGTCTCTGTGACCTGCACACTGAAAAATACTGCGTACCCCTGGATGAGCTGGTGTGTGCAGGACCTCTGTGGCCAGCTGCACTGCCTGGCAAACGTTAGACTGGAAGGGAAAAAGGAAAGGGCAGCTTGGGGACGCTCGTCCTATGAGGCTGAACGGGTTAGTGACACAGAGCTGAGGGTGGCGGCGAATGTGACCGAATCCCAGACTCTCTACTGCACCTGCAGCACAGACCACAGTGAGAAAGAGAGCAAGAAGGCTGCCACAAATGCTGCTTCTTCCTGTGTCAGCACTGCTGTCCTCAAAAAGGCACGAGCAGGAGGTGGGAGGTGTCTCTGACGTGTCATCAGCGATGCCGCAAGCACAATACAGTGCCAGACACTGGCTTGAAGGATATAGGATATAGGCATCCGATATAGGCATCCCAGGGCAAATCCCTGCTGTCTCTCAGCCTAGCCCACCGCACAGGGAACGTGGGATAAAGGGCTGCATGGAGCTCCGTAGCGGAGGCCATTATAGCTGTGTAGCAGGTAAAATTAGGATTAATAAGCAACTGTGGCATTTGAGCAATCATCGTCCCCCTGGCACTCCAAAATGCAAAGGACTGGCTAACGATAGGGACAACTGAATTCTCGCTGCAACAAAATATCGATTGCATTATCTGGAGAGAGAACCCAGAGAATTGAAACCCCACTTCATCAACCAATACCTACAGAAACCCAGTGGCAATTTCAGTAATGACCATTTGATATGCCAATTTATAGACAAAAGTGCTGCCTTTTTCTTGATCTTTATCCCTTTACTTCTAATGCTTCTTTTCTCCACAACATATTTACCTCTATAGTTCCATTCATTCCCCTTTCATTGAAACATCACATGACTGCTCTCTTGAGGAAAGTTCCTTCGTTCTTGAGTGTGTGTATGTGTGTATACACACACACACACACACACACACACACAGAGACATATATATATATATATATATATATATATATTCCTTGAGTCCTGAAGATGAACAGCAGGAGTTCACTTAATTCATTAATTTTTTTTATAGAAGTTGTACTCTAAACCTATGTAGTAGGAACAAAGGGAAGTCCCAGAGATGGGTCAAGGGTTATGTAAAGAATGAAATGAAATTCACAGAGTGGAATTTGATCATTAACACTGGCTAATGTCCTAGTGAGGTGGGACAAGAGGTGTGAATGGAACCAATATCCTCTCCGTTTTTCCTATCAGACATGTAGGAAAACAACTCCTGTGAATCTGAGGGAGATGATTCAGGCATGCCTTGCTCTCTTCTAGATAATGGCGTGGAGAGTTTCTGGGTACAGATAGGGTTTTTTAGGGACAGAAGGTGCATGTGTGTGTATTTCTTTGCAGTCCTCTTCTAGAAAAACTGTATATTGTTATCTCCACTGAACATTTCCTGCCCCAGCTGACTGCGCTTTTAGCCTCTGTGCTTGAGCTGCCTCTAATTTCTTCCCTCTTGCCCACGTGACTTTTTACTTTCATATCTGTGTTTTGCTGCACTAATTCTTTGATAGCTGTCAAGGATGTTGGTGTGTCTGCAGTTGGCTCAGTCAAACAAATGTCTTCCTAGGTGCCCCAAAGCCCTGATGAGCTACTATTTGCTTGTTGTTTTACTGTTCTCTTCAGGTAGGTGACTTAGCCCTTTAATTTTAATCAGTGGCCTTCAATCCTTTCAAACCTGGGACTTATTTGTAACATGGAACACTGGACTCACTTTCCATTTTTACCATATGGCTGGAGACAAACAATTCTTTTCCAGGGAGGCGTAGCTGGCACAATAACGGTATTCTATCCTATGATGTACTTACTCATGTTCTTCATCCCACTACTGTCTTGAGTCAAACAGGTCTGTGCAAAACCTATGAATGCAGAGGAAAGTGTAATAACTGTATATGTGCTGGGCAGAGATGCCAGTCTCAGACCAGTTTCAACGCCCTGAGAAAACCATAAGAGTCCAGTCTATATATACGACTTTCTCTTGTTCTTGTATTCTGTCTTTCTCTCTGCCAGTCTTTCTTCTCACACCCACCCTCTCTCATTCCCTCCCTTCCTTCGCCACTTATCCTTAAAAAGAAAGGTGCCATTGGTGTGAGCCAGCTTACATTAGGCATGACCCACTTGTGTGTCACAACCCACCAAGGAGATCGTGATGTTAAAAACACCTGAGGAAGTAAGTTGCAGGTGTTTTCTCTGGATAGAAAACTGTAGGAAATGACCGACTGTATGTTTTCGAAATGCTAGCCCATTCTGGACATTTCCTTGTATTGTATCCTGGACTAACTATGGTGTTGTAAGTATTATAAAACAAATATGTTTAGGGTTTGTAATGCTTAGTGGACTCCCCTTTTTTAGAAATATATCCTATATCTGAAATTAAACATCCCCTTTTATATTAAATCCATCTCAATAATTGCTTCCCTGCTTTATTCATTTACTTTCTCCCCCTTTTCTTATAGGTTCTGCTGTTAATCAGCCTTCCTCAGAGGTGGTCAGGGAAGGGCAGCCAGTAACCCTGACTTGTTCCCAAATGAAAACCACCCATACTTACATGTACTGGTACAAACAGCAAATGGAGAAGGATGCTCAGCTCCAGCTGGTGGCTTTTACATCAGAAGATTCAGGAGCAGATAATGTCATTGACAAGGCATTTCAGGACCGCTTCAAGACTACCGGGATGAAGAACTATGCGTTGCCTCTGTCCTTGGAGAAAGCCCAGCCGGGAGACACTGGCACCTACTTCTGTGCCAAGCAAGATTACACAGTGAAGCAACTGTTGAGGAAGCCAAACAGAAACCTCTTCACTGAGGAGTGCTTGGTATATGGGAATGGCTATTACACCGGTGCAGACCAAGATATGTTGTGCCTGGGAGATAAAATCCAAATGGGACTTGGCCATGGTGGAGGCATAAAATCCAAATACCCTATCTCCATGGTGGTAACAAAATGTATGTATGTATTGATTTGATTAGATTTGTACCCCACCTTTCTACCAAGAAAAATGGCACTCAAGGTGGTGTAAAACCTGGCTAAAAACAATAATAAAACAAATGCATTAAAACACAATTATCAATACAGCAATAACAGGATGAAAACAGCACCCACCCCAACAGACCACGTGCTTGAATAAAAAGGTCTTTGCCTGCTGGCGGAAGGACAACAGAGAGGGAGCCAACCTAGCCTCCCTCACCAGGGAGTTCCACAGCCTCGGAGTGGCCACTGAGAATATGATACCAGACAAAACAGTAGGCAATTTGCTGCCCATGAATGGCACCCCAAAACCAACTGCCGCCCCTTGCTTTATGGGAGGGATGGCTCTGGAAACTACTATGGAGATAGTTGTGGGTCACAAAGACCCATAATTTAACCAACATCCATGTGAGCTTGCAGCTGTTTGGCTTAATAGACAGAAAACCTGAAGGTGTGAAGTAAGTTAATTGAAATACGTCTTACCCCAACTCCATTTTGGCGATATCTCTGTGTAGAAGGAACTGAAAGTATCAGATAGAGCATGGGTGGGGGAAGGGGGCAAGTTGCCCAGGGAGTGGAAGAAGGATGTTGACATTTGATGTGATGGGAGGGGGGAGGGGGGAGGGGGGAGAGTGGAGAGGCGATGGGAGCCATGGCTGACTGAAGGGGAAGATAAAGTCTTCAGGAGAGGCAGAAGAAAACAGATGAAGAAGTCGAGAATAAGCATCTGAGACGGCAGAAGACCAAGAGTAACAGACCAGATCAGACAGAGAAAAAGAGCAGTTACTGTCAACAGAAGAAGCATCTGTTCCTGAGAGCGTGAAGGATCTGTGCTGTATGTCAGGCCTGACTGAAGCAGAAAGCAGGACTTTAGAGCATCTGTTCACCAGCCTAAAATCCTACATTTAAAATGGGGCTTTCTGCTTCTGTTTTAAATGCAGGATCAAAACAGACTCCCTTTACACGTGCTTCCTTTCCCCCCTCCCCTTTCCCCCTCCTTGTCCTCCTTATCTGCATCTTCCATATGTTTCATTGGTCCAGCCCCTCTTTTTGCTGCTTTTCCTTTTTCATGGAGGGAACTCAATCAGAACACAAGTGGGGTAATTTGATAGCTCATTATCTCCTATCTATTTAAAAACAGAATAAAGATAATTCAGTGCAAGAGATGCTCTGGAGGTTCACACCCTCATCTAAAGGGCCCACAAACTTCTGTGAGTGAGCAATCTCAATAGCAAGATAAAAGCACCGTGTGAAGGAGCCCTTAGGGGTTTCTGTTTTCTGAAGGGACACATCCAGAGGTTTGGGGAAGGAAGGACAGGACCGCAACAGACTTACTGTTACTATTTCTTGAAACTGTATTTATTTAAATGCTGGAAGCATTTGTTTATTCTGGCATCAGTGTTATATGTTTTGACTTCCCTTTCTTTATTAACTGAATTCTGCACTTGCCTTTATTTTATAAATTTGTGTTAATCACACCCTGCTGTTTAGATCTAATTGCATATCTAGGAACCTGAGGTCTGCTAACCTGTACTGTATTCTCCCGAGTTGGCTACAGGTTGTAACAGAAATAACATGTCTTGGATAGTAAGGGTTGCAGTGCTTAATAGACTCACATGTTTTAGAAATGCATACCATTTTGGAAGTTGGAACATCCCGCCACTTTATTTCTAATTCCTCTGGTTCAATCTTCAACTCGTTTATTCATGCATTTATTCAACTAGGTTCTGCTCTTCATCAGTCTTCAGACATTGTGCAGAGGGAAGGAGAGTCAGTGACCCCGAACTGTTCCCAAATGAAAACCAGTTATGGTTACATGTATTAGTACGCGAAGCAAAGGGAGAAGGATGCACGGCTTCAGCTGGTGATTTTTTTCAGTAGAAGGTTCTGGAGCACCTAAGACTGAGAATGCCTTTCAGGACCACTTCAAGACCACCGGGATGAAGAACTATGCGTTGCCTCTGTCCTTGCAGAAAGCCCAGCCGGGAGACACTGGCACCTACTTCTGTGCCAAGCAAGATTACACAGTGAGCAACTGCTGGGGAAGCCAAACAGGAACCTCTTGACAGGGGAATGAAAGTGGGAATGGCATCTTTTTTGACACAGGGCCAGCCCAGAATTTTCTGGTACCTGGGGAAGATAACATTCATGGCAGCCCTTTCCATTATTAACATGGGGAACAATCCACAGGTAAGTTCTCCAGCATAAGCCCTATTAGAATGCTTAGCTTTGTAGGAGTCATGTGTATTCATGGTGCTATATAAATACGAATATGCTTATACTGTGGCAGACAGTTGGGGGCTGTCTTCACGAGCAATTTACGAGCAAAGCTAGAGCAGCCTGAGTTTGTTTGTGACAAATGATGTTGTCACCAATCTGCTGCCAACCAGCTGCTTCCTTCTTGAAAAGCTGCATTTTCTGAAACTCCTTTTAGTCTGACTTTTTTTTTCTGAAAGCAGCTCCCTGGTGGTTTTACCACAGTGTGCCATGTCTGTCCCCCTACCCCCTGCATTAAACCCTGGGTGTGCCTCTGTGACCTGGCAGTGACATGGTCAAAGGGGTGGGAAGCCCCATTCCCTCTTGTTCCCCCAATCGAAGTAGTTTTTCCCATATCCCCCTGGTCTGTGTATGTTTACTTGGAAGTGAGAAATAAATCTCGCTCCCCCACAGTGAATCTTCAACATTTTCCAGTGCTTGATGGGACTTTCTGTAAAGTATTCCCCTTCTGTTTGTGTTTACTCAGAAGTAAGAAATAAATCTCTCCCCCCTGCAGTGAATCTTTAACAGGTTTCAGTGCATAAGGAGCCATGGTAAATCACTAAAGCATTAAAGCATTTAAAGGGTTAAAAGGCTAACTTTAGTAACTCATCCTAAAGTACTCTTTTGCTATCTTGATGCTATTCTTCTTTGACATTCTGTATTTATTTATTTACTTATTTCATTTCTATACCACCCAATAGCCGAAGCTCTCTGTAGTTTCTGTAGTTTCTCTCTTGTTATGTAAAATCGCAATAGGGAGCTTTTCATCTCATTGCAAGCAGCGAGAACGAGAAGGGGGGTAGAAAGGGGGGTTGGAAGCAATAATTCTATGACAGAGAACTGGAATGGGGCAAAATTGAGAGGCCAGGCTACTTTCACAGGAAGCCTTTAGATGCTGCACTCCAGAATCGAGGATTTTGGCTTCTCAAGGCAAAAGTGTGCACATTGGGGAAAAAGGCAGCGGGGTGGGGTGGGGAGAGATCATATAGTAGCAGAAGGGAGCCTTCAGAATTGTGAATTAGTTGCTCTCCATTCATAATAACGTAATAGCAGGGGGGAGCCTGGACAAGGGGGCAAACAAGACTCTCTCATTGGTTGAACAGCCCCTGCCAGTCTGATGATGTTCAGTTCTACTTCCCCCACCCCACCCAGAAGTATGTTCTTTTCAAGCACTGTGTGACCCCTGAAAACCAGATTTTAACGGTACTGTACACCCAGCTTTTCTTGCTTCGTGTGTCCCTGATGGACCAAAGCTGATTCCATGAAAATCCAGGTAATCCTCCAATGTGCTTCTCGTTCTGTTCTTGTGAAGAACCTCCCGGGTCATTTGAGCCCAAGGTTGTCTGCGCTGAGTGGCAGTAGCTCTGCAAGGTCTCAGGTCAAGTTTGCCGATGACATCAAATTATTTAGGGTGCTTAAAACAAAAAGGAACTGTGAATGATCCAAAAGGATCTCTCCAAACAGGGGGGAATGGGCATCCAAATGGCAAATGCGGTTCAATGTAAGCAAGTGTAAAGGAATGCACGTTGGGGCAAAAAATCCCAACTTCAAGTATAACCTGATGGGATCTGAGCTAGCGGTGACCGACCAAGAAGGAGATCATGGGGTTGTGGTGGACAGCTCAATGAAAGTGTTGATCCAGTGTGTGGCCACTGTAAAAAAGTCACCATGTTAGGCATAATTAGGAAATGGCCAATATCATACTGCCTTTATACAAATCTATGGTGTGACCACACTTAGAATACTGTGTACAGTTCTATTCACTGCAAATTAAAAAGAGAATGCAGAGCTGGAAAGTGCAGAAAAGGGCAACTAAAATGATCAAGGGGCTGGAGCATCTCCCCTCTGAGGGAAGGTTACAACAGCTAGGATTGTTTAGTTTGGAGAAAAGGAGGGTCAGGGGAGACATGGTAGAGATGTACAAAACTAGGCATGGTATGGAGAATGTTGGTAGGGAGACATTTTCCACTCTCTCTCATAATACCAGAACCCAATGGGGTCATCCCATGAAGCTGATTGGTGGGATATTCAGGACAGATAAAAGGAAGTACTTCTTCACAAAGCACATAGTCAAACTATGGAATTCACTTCCACAAGATGTAGTGCTGGTCGCCAATTTGGATGGCTTTAAAAGGGGGTTAGACAAATTCTTGGAGGAGAAGGCTATCAAGGCTACTCATCCTGATGGCGATGTGCTACTCCAGTATCAGAGGCAGTATTCCTATGTATACCAGTTGCTGGGAAACATGGGTGGGAGGGTGCTAATGCACTCATGTCCTGCTTGTGGGTTCCCAGTCATCAGCTAGTTGGCCACTGTGTGAACAGAATACTGGACTAGATGGACCATAGGTCTGATCCAGCATCGCTCTTCTTTTGCTCTTATGCGTCCACAATGTAAATATCTTTGCCTGTCCTTTTGGTATCTTTGCCAGCCCTTTTGCAGCAGGAGCATAAAAGCAACTGAGCAGTTCATTGCCCGGGTGATATTCTTTCATTCCAGGGCAAATCTATGAGGGACAGGATTGAAATCCATCTGAGCAGATCTCCAGTTCTCTGGCTGCATAGGCCCATTGTAAACTTCTAAAGGGAAGGAAGAAATAAAGTGGCAGACAAAAATGAAAACAGGACAACATTATTGTGGTCAGCTCTGATCATTTTATATGCTCCAGTTATACTGCTCAGCATACAACAATAAGATGTCATGGGGGAGATTTTCATTTTCCTTGAGCAGCAACACACCTTGTGCTGGGCTTGAGCCCCACCCGTTAATGGAGGGGCATCCAAACAGGAAGCCTCCCAGCCCGACTGACTCCCCACCTCATCTTTTCAGGATGAGAAGATGAGACGAGCAGGCGCAGTACCAACAAGATAGCGCAGGACCCACCTGCAGAGCTACAAGGAAGCCATCGTCCATGGACTGCGTTTGTTCACGTCCATCTTTTGCTTCTCCTGTCTTTTGGATTCCTCCCCTCACCCTCTTTTTTTAACCCACATAACTCCCTTTGTTATCTCCCTCACTATTGACATTCCTGATCAAGGATTAGTCTGATTGCTTTGTTCGTTTGTTTTTTGGCTTATATGACTCCGAAAGTGCAACATACATTGATAAAACATTGTTGTTGTTCTTGTTGTTGATAATGCTCCATACAAAAGCAAGATATGCGTCACAAAAGCTTAACTTACAGAATATCCTAGACTGTTTACAACATTAGAAGAAACCTTCGGGTGTACTTGCTCATTGCTCTAGAGAGGCATTTTGTCTAACATCAAGAAGAAAGATGTAAGGAGCACTGGGGTGCATACGCTGAAAGGCTTCAACCCTCCCTCAAGTTGCACAGTAGTGATGACGATCACCCTCCCCTCTGAAACTGCTGGGGAAACGTCCATGGGCATCAGTGGCAACTTCCCTTCTGGGCAGATTCGGAGGGGGGAACTTGAATCAAAAGGGACCTGTATGGTGTGTGTGTGGGAGGATTAATGCCCCCCTCCTCACACCCTGCAGCTCTGATCAGCAGCTCCGAGTTAAAGAACAAACCCAGGAATGTTAAATGCTTCCGTGCATTTCTCATCGCATCTGGGTTGGCCCTAAGCAATCAATGTGGCCTAGAGCAGAGGCACACTTCTCCGGCCATGCCCCTTCCTGGAAGAGAATGGCTGGGTGAAATCTGTCCCAAAGTGCTTTGGGCTCGTGAGCAATCCAGCCACTCGTCCAGCCGTGTGCAAATGCTTCTGCTCCTCTATGTGCTCACCAGCCTGCTGGCCTGTGCTCTTTCAGGTGACTCTAGGGCTGTGCCTACTAAACACTGAGCAGGGGGTTGGACTCGATGGTCCTACCGGTCCCTTTCAACCCTACTATTCTATGATCCTATGAAACCCAGGTCTACCAAAATGGTCTCTTCATTCTGCTATGTGCCCCTTTTGTTTTTCAGGTGAAGAACTGGTGGAGATGTCATCACAGTATCTAATAGTTGGCAAGGACCCATCTGTCTCTGTGACCTGCACACTGAAAAATACTGCGTACCCCTGGATGAGCTGGTGTGTGCAGGACCTCCGTGGCCAGCTGCACTGCCTGGCAAACGTTAGACTGGAAGGGAAAAAGGAAAGGGCAGCTTGGGGACGCTCGTCCTATGAGGCTGAACGGGTTAGTGACACAGAGCTGAGGGTGGCGGCGAATGTGACCAAGTCCCAGACTCTCTACTGCACCTGCAGCACAGACCACAGTGAGAAAGAGAGCAAGGAGGCTGCCACAAATGCTGCTTCTTCCTGTGTCAGCACTGCTGTCCTCAAAAAGGCACGAGCAGGAGGTGGGAGGTGTCTCTGACGTGTCGTCAGCGATGCCGCAAGCACAATACAGTGCCAGACACTGGCTTGAAGGATATAGGATATAGGCATTGGATATAGGCATCCCAGGGCAAATCCCTGCTGTCTCTCAGCCTAGCCCACCGCACAGGGAACGTGGGATAAAGGGCTGCATGGAGCTCCGTAGCAGGGGCCATTATAGCTGTGTAGCAGGTAAAATTAGGATTAATAAGCAACTGTGGCATTTGGGCAATCATCATCCCCCTGGCACTCCAAATGCAAAGGACTGGCTAACAATAGGGACAACTGAATTCTCGCTGCAACAAAATATCGACTGCATTATCTGGGGAGGGAACCCAATAACTCCAGAGAACTGAGCAGATCAGAAACCCCACCTCATCAACCAATACCGACAGAAACCCAGTGGCAACTTCAGCAATGACCATTTCATCTGCCAATTTATAGACAAAAGTGGGACCATACCATATTTACTGCTATAGTTCCATTCATTCCCCTTCCAAGGAACATCACATCACTGCTCTCCCGAGGAAAGTGCCTTCGTTCTTGAGTAGATACATATCCCTTGAGTCCTGAAGAGGAACAGCTGCAGTTCACTTGACCCATTAATGTCATTGTATTCCACCTCTAAGCAAGGGGAGGCAGGAGGTGTCTCCGGTGTGTTGTCAGGGATGCCGCAAGCACAGTGCAGTGCCAGGGACGGGCGAGAGCTACTTGCCCACTAGGGCCGGGCAAGCTATCCTTTCATGAAATGCTGCATGGAGCTCCTCAGTCAAAGGGCAGGGCAGGAAGGTAACAGATGGAAATGATGACTGGCAGGCAACTGTGCCACCTGGCCTTCATAGTCCACATGGCACTTCAAACTGCAACTCTCAGGATAGCTGTGGGGAAAACGGAATTCTCCCTAGGACAAGCTATCCTTTCATGAAATGTACACCGTTACCTCCACTGAACTGTTCATTTCCCAGCTGGCTCTGCCTTTAGCTCCTGCAGTTGAGCTGTTTCTCTCCGATTTCCTCTCTCTTGCTCACATGATTCCTGTTCTCACATCTGTGTTTTGTTGCATTCGCTGCTTGCTGGTTATCCGGGATGGTGCTGTGTCTGCCGTTGGCTCGGACAGGCAAACGCCTGCTGAAATTCCCCATTGCCCCGTTGAGCTTCCCTTTGATGGCTGCTTTTCTGTTCCCGTCAGGTAAGCGACTTAGCACTGTTACTTAATTCAGCGGACTTCAACACATGCATATCTGGAACTAGCTTTTAAGCCAGTCTGAAACAATCCAGTCTGTTGTTGTTGTTTCTATATGTCTGATGAATACAATCTTTTGAAAGGAAGTTGCCTCTGTCAGTGTGCATACTCTTCCCTTCATCCACACCCTGCCAATCGATGAAGACTGAGGCCACGAGAAAAATGGGCAATAATGCCTGTATTAAACCAATTTCAATTCCCTGAGAAAATGATATTTGGCTTCCAGCCTATGGCCATCTTTCTTTGGCACTTGTACTCTCTTCTGGTCTCTCTTGTTCTCGCTTTTGCACCCCCACCCGTCTATCTCAAACCTAAAAAAGACAGATATGTTGGTACCACTGATGTGACTCAGACCCACCAGGAAGATCAGTGATTAAAAAAAAAAACCTGAAAAGGCTGCAGATGTTTGGTTTATAGGTATAAAACATCAGCGTGGCAAAGGACTTGAGTCAATGTCTCCTTAATTGTGGCCCATTTTGGATATTGCCTTGAATTACATTCTTTGGACCTCCTACAGTATTATGTTGGAAATTGCACAACTTAGGCAGCAAGGGTTGCGATGGATAGTGGACCCACTTCTTTTAGAAATGTGTTCTGTTTTTGAAGTTGCACGCCCTCGCCCTCCCTTTATTTCTCTCTTTTCTGATTATGTCCTCAACTCTTTTATTTTTTATTTTTTACCCTCATAGGTTCTGCTGTTAATCAGCCTTCCTCAGAGGTGGTCAGGGAAGGGCAGCCAGTAACCCTGACTTGTTCCCAAATGAAAACCAGGTACAACTACATGTACTGGTACAAGCAGCAAAAGGACAAGGGTGCCCAGCTCCAGCTGGTGGCTTTTACATCAGAAGATTCAGGAGCAGATAATGTCATTGACAAGGCATTTCAGGACCGCTTCAAGACCACCGGGATGAAGAACTATGCGTTGCCTCTGTCCTTGGAGCAAGCCCAGCTGGGAGACACTGGCACCTACTTCTGTGCCAAGCAAGATTACACAGTGAGGCAACTGCTGAGGAAGCCAAACAGGAACTTCTTCACTGAGGAGTGCTTGGTATATGGGAATGGCTGTTACACCAGTGCAGACCAAGATATGTTGGTGCCTGGGAGATAAAATCCAAATGGGACTTGGCCATGGTGGAGGCATAAAATCCAAATACCATATCTCTATGGTGGTAACAAAATTTATTTATTGATAGATTTGTACCCCACCCTTCTACCAAGAAAAATGGCACTCAAGGCAGCGTACAATCATGAATAAAACCTGGCTAAAACAATAATAAAACAAATGCATTAAAACACAATTATCAATACAGCAATAACAGGATGAAAACAGCACCCACCCCAACAGACCACGTGCTTGAATAAAAAGGTCTTTGCCTGCTGGCGGAAGGACAACAGAGAGGGAGCCAACCTAGCCTCCCTCACCAGGGAGTTCCACAGCCTCGGAGTGGCCACTGAGAATATGATACCAGACAAAACAGTAGGCAATTTGCTGCCCATGAATGGCACCCCAAAACCAACTGCCGCCCCTTGCTTTATGGGAGGGATGGCTCTGGAAACTACTATGGAGATAAATCTTTCAGCAATACTTTATCGTCATTTAATGGATAATGTTACCCCCTCTGAATAGTTCCCCTCTCACTCTGCTTTTAACCGGCTTGGGGTTCTGTATGTGTGTGTGTGTGTGTTGAGTGGTTTCTCTCTAATTTCCCCTTGCTTGCTCTCAGAACTTCCAGTTCTCACATCTGTGTTTTGTAGCATTTGCTACTTGATGGGTGTCTAGAATGTTGGTGTTTGCAGTCGGCTCAGTCAGGCAGATGTCTGCTGAAATGCCTCATTGCTCCAATGAGCTTCCATTTCCTTGTTGTTTTATTCTTATCACCAGGTAAGTTACTTACAGCCATCACTGAAATCAGAGGTGTTGAACCCTTGCAGACCTGGCACTCATTTTTAACCCCAGCCTGAAACACTGCACCCACTATTAATTTGTTATTGTGTGTCTGGAGACATTTCATTGTTTCCAAGGGGGTTAAAAGGACACAATAGAGATATCATTTGTTGCTATGTGCATGATCATCTTTATCCCACTGTTGTCTTGGGTCAATCAGGTTCCTGCAAAATCTGGGGAAGATCTGTGAAAGCCTTCGAAAAAAATGCTGTGGTGGTGCCACCGATGAGACCTATCTTTGGCTGGGACAGGGAGACAGTTGTGGGTCACAAAGGCCCATAATTTAATCAACACCCATGCGAGCTTGCAAGCGTTTGGCTTAATAGACAGAAAACTTGAAGGTATGAAGTTAATTGAAATATGTCTTACCCTGACCCCGGTTTGGTGATATCCCTGTATTGTAGTCTTCTGACTTTGCTACAGGTTGTAATTAGAATAACAACTTTGGGGTAATAAGGTTTGCAGTGTGTGATAGATCCACATGTTTTAGAAATGCATTCTCTTTCTGAAGTTGGAACATCCCCCCTTTATATCTAATTCTTCTGAATCAATCTTCAGCTTGTTTATTCATGCATTTTTTCAAATAGGTTCTGCTTTTCATCAGTCTTCAGACATGGTGTGTAGGGAAGGGGAGTCAGTGCCCCTGAGCTATTCCCAAGTGAAATCCATTCATAATTACATGTACTGATGATACTAGCAGCAAAGGGAGAAGGATGCATGGCTTCAGCTGGTGATTTTTTCAATAGGAAGTCCTCGAGAGTCTAGATTGAGAATGCACTTCAAGGGTGCTTCAAGAGCACTGGAAGAATTATACATGGGTTCGCACAACATGCTAACGGAAAGTCAATGGTTGAGGGTGGGTTGTCATAGAATCATAGAATCATAGAATAGTAGGGTTGGAAGGGGCCTACAAGACCATCGAGTTCCACCCCCTGCTCAATGCAGGAATCCAAGTCAGAGCATCCCTGACAGCTGGCTGTCCAGCCTCATCTTGAACACCTCCAGTGTGGGAGAGCCCACCACCTCCCTAGGGAATTGGTTCCATTGTCGTATTGCTCTAACAGTCAGGAAGTTTTCCTGATGTTCAGCCGGAATCTGGCTTCCTGTCACTTGAGCCCATTATTCCGTGTCCTGCACTCTGGGATGATCGAGAAGAGATCCTGGCCTTCCTCTCTGTGACAACCTTTCAAGTACTTGAAGAGCGCTATCATATCATATCTCCCCTCAGTCTTCTCAAGGCTAAACATGCCCAGTTCTTTCAGTCTCTCTTCATAGGGCTTTGTTTCCAGTCACCTGATCAGGATAAAATGGAAAGGAGGAGGATAATGTAAGCCGCCTTGGGTTCCTTGCAAGAGGAAAAAAGGTGGGATATAAATGCAATAATAAATAAATAAATAAATAAATAAATAAAATCATCTTTGTTGCCCTCCTCTGAACTCTCTCCAGTTTGTCTGCATCCTTCTTAAAGTGCGGTGCCCAGAACTGGACACAGTACTCCAGATGAGGCCTAACCAGTGCTGAGTAGAGGGGAACTAGTACTTCCTGGGATTTGGAAGCTATGCTTCTATTAATGCAGCCCAAAAGAGCATTGGCCTTTTTTGCAGCCACATCACATTGTTGGCTCATATTCAGCTTGTGATAGACAACAATTCCAAGATCCTTCTCCCTTGAAGTGTTGTTGAGCCATGTATCCCCCATATTGTAAGTGTGCATTTGGTTTCTTTTTCCTAGGTGCAGAACTTGGCATTTATCCCTATTAAATTTCATTCTGTTGTTTTCTGCCCAGCGCTCCAGTCTATCCAGATCACTTTGAATTTTGTTTCTGTCTTCCAAAGTATTAGCTATCCTGCCCAATTTTGTGTCATCGGCAAATTTGATCAGCAGTCCCTGCACTTCCTCCTCCAAGTCATTAATAAAATGTTGAAGAGCACTGGGCCCAGGACTGAGCCCTGCGGTACCCCACTCATTACCTCTCCCCAGTTTGAGAAGGTCCCATTGATAAGCACTCATTGAGTCCGATTCTGTAGCCAACTGTGGATCCACCTGATCATTTTTTCATCTAGGCCACTTTGAGCTAGTTTGCTCATCAGGATATCATGGGGCACTTTGTCAAAAGCTTTGCTGAAGTCAAGGTATATTATGTCCACAGCATTCCCACGGTCCACAAGGGAGGTTACTTGATCAAAAAATGAGACTGGATTCGTCTGGCAGGATTTGTTCTTGACAAATCCATGTTGGCTTTGAGTAATCACTGCATTGTTTTCAAGGTGCTTACAGATGGATTGCTTTATCATCTACTCCAGAATTTTCCCAGGGATTGATGTCAGACTGATTGGTCTGTAGTTCCCAGGTTCCTCCTTTTTACCCTTTTTGAAGATAGGGACAACATTAGCCCTCCTCCAGTCATCTGGCACTTCACCTGTCCTCCATGATTTCTCAAAGAGAATAGACAGCGGTTCTGAGAGTTCTTCTGCCAGTTCCTTTATGACTCTAGGATGCAGTTCAACTGGCCCTGGAGATTTGAACTCATTCAAAGTAATTAGGTGTTCCTTGACCATATGCCTATCGATCTCAAGCTGCAATCCTGCCTCTTCAGCCTGTACTTTGCCTTTGCCAGCGGGGTCATAGACCCTCTTTTTGGAGAAGACTGAGCCAAAGTAGGAACTGAGCACCTCTGCCTTTTCTTTGTCCTCTGTTATCATTTTGCCATCCTTATTTAATAGCTGAACCACCATTTCTTTCCTCTGCCTTTTACTATGCACGTAGCTGAAGAAAACCTTTTTGTTGTTTTTAGCATCCCTCGCTAACCTCAGCTCATTCTCAGCTTTAGCCTTCCTGACACCATCCCTGCAATTCTGTGCTACTTGCCTGCACTCTTCCTTTGTTACTTGGCCTTATTTCCACTTCCTATATGTGTC
The DNA here is from genome assembly GCF_057233095.1 of Heloderma suspectum. Lineage (NCBI taxonomy): Eukaryota > Metazoa > Chordata > Lepidosauria > Squamata > Helodermatidae > Heloderma > Heloderma suspectum. The sequence continues at coordinate 141,467,567 of NC_139459.1, forward strand.
CTTTTTTGTTTTCAGGTAATCTCTAAGCTTTTTGTGAAGCCACATTGGCTTCTTCTGTTGTCTTCCACCTTTTCTTCTTGTTGGAATTGTTTGTGATTGTGCCTTTAGAATTTCCTTTTTTAAAAGCTCCCACCCATCTTGGACTCCTTTTCTTGTTAACATCGCTTGCCATGGGACCTTACTGATCATTGTTCTGAGTTTATTAAAATCAGCTTTCCTAAAATCCAGGGTACACGTTTCACTAAACTTGGCTTTTGCTTCCCTTAGAACCAAGAACTCAAGTACAACATGGTCGCTTTCCCCCAGAGTTCCTGTAACTGCTACTTTATCCACTAAGTCATCTCTGTTGGTTAGGATCAAGTCAAGGATAGCCGATCCTCTAGTTCCTTCCTCTACTTTCTGTAGGAGGAAGTTATCCACCACACAAGTCAGGCATTTCCTGGAGGGGCCATGTTTTGCAGAATTTGTCTCCCAACAAATATCGGGGAAATTGAAGTCCCCCATTACTACTACATCATGCTTCCTTACAACATTGGCTATTTGCTTTTCAAAAGTTTCATCCTTGTCTTCTCCTTGATTGGGTGGCCGGTAGTAGACTCCAACCATCAGGTTCCTTTTATTCTTTGCTCCATTTATTTTGATCCAGATGCTCTCGATGGGGCTACCAAGCTCATTCTCCTGTATTTCTGTGCAGAGATATGTATTTTTCACATACAGTTGTCATTGAACTGTGGGTTGTTTGTTGAACTGTGGGTTAGCATGTTGTCTGAACCCAGGACATTTTCCACAGGGTGGCTTGTTAACCATGAAGTGTAGCTTGTTAACCACCCTGAACAACCCAACAACAAACCATGGGTCCTCAAGGTGGCTTGTTCAAGAAAAATAGCCACACTGCGTGGTTAACAAGCCATTCTGTGGAAAATGTCCTGGGTTCAGACAACACACTAACCCACAGTTCAACAACAGTCCATGCTCAGCAACTTAGTGTGGGTTAGCATGTTGTGCAGCTAGCCCTGGCTCTATCCCTGGAGAAAGCCCAGCTGAGATACAGTGGCAACTACTTCTGTGCCAAGCAAGATTACACACTGTTGAAGCCAAACAGACATCTCTTCACAGGGGAATGAAAGTGGAAATGACAATGGCCCTGTTCAGACATCACACTAAGCCTTGATGGTTAGAATTTTTTAGCTAACTGTGATGGCTTAGCGTGATGGCTGAATGGCATTTTTCCCAACCATGGTGGTTTGTTAACCATGGATTAACCGCGCTCACTAACCATTTGCTGCAACATGGTTAGCAGCCCTAACCATCGCTTCGCATGATGCCTGAACAGGTGCCCATGGTTAACTGAGTGCTACCATAGAGCACCACGGCAAGAGTGGCTGAAATGGGCCCAGCTGCTCCTGCCAGCGCTCCAGATCTCCATGGTCAAAATCTGCCTAGCAACACATGACGCAGCAGCCGAGAGCCAGCTTCCTCGCTCTCCATCCCCGCCTGCAGTACGAAAATTGGAGAAGCATGCAGGGAGAAAAGATGCTTTCGATCCCATGCCGCTATTATTGGCACAGAGACCTTGAGCACTTAGCACTCCTAGGCACAAGCACCTGTGTCCGCCAGGATAAGGGAAAACATCCCTGCCTGGCCATCAGCTGGCCAAGCAGCAGCATCCCTGCCTCAAACAGTGCCCCTGCCCCGAAACCTGCCCCCCCATGAAATGGTTGCCTGCGACTGCCGCAGCACCAAGCTCCAAAATGGCTGCCCGCAGCTTCCTCCACTGAGCCCTCAAAATGGTCACCCATAGCAGCGTCCTCCGCTGAGGCTGCTGGGATGCATGGCAGCCCGTCTGGAGGACTGCATAGTTTAGTGGTAACCATGGCGGTTAGTGAGTGGTTACGCTAACCACGCTGCGGGCTGTGGCTACCTGCACATGTGGCAGGGGTCTCGCAGCAGTTAGCGCTAACCACCCTGCACCATGGTTAACTTCACTGCCCTTCCCCAGTGTGCATCTGAACAGAGCCGATGTCTCTTACATGGGCCCGGCGCAGAATATTTTGGTACCTGAGGAAGGAAACATTCATGGCAGCCCCTTCCCGCCATTAACGTGGGGCATAATCCACAGGGAGGATCTCCAGCACAAGCCCTGTTGAAATGCCTGGCTTTGCAGGGGTCAGGCATATCCACAGTGCTGCACAGTGGAGGCTGGTGGCCTGGACTTCGGTGGGGCTGTGAATCCATGACGCGTTCTAGTGAGAACCAGCCAGATCTCTAAAGGGATTATCCGAACTGCTGAACCCTATCCCCAAAATGGGGTCAGCACCTGGGACAGCTCCTTTAGAGTTCAGGCTGGTTCTCACTAGAACCCGTCATGGACTCACAGCCCCACCGAAGTCCGGGCCACCAGCCTCCACTATGCAGCACCATGGATGGTGGCACAGGGGCTCTGCACGGTCTCCGACGGAGCTCCCCACCCACAGCCTGTGCTCTTGGGCGGCTCCCATTCAGAGGACGCTGGTGGCTCGGATTTCGGTGGGGCTGTGAATCCTCTGAGAGTTCCAGCAGGAAGCTGCCAGGACTCTGAAGGAGCCATCCAAGGGACTGACCCCATTTGGGGGATAGGGTTTAACCCCCTGGACAACTCCTTCCGAGTTTCTGGCTGGGTCTGACTAAAACCCAGAATAGAAACACTGCCCCGCCACAATCGGAGCCACCAGCCTCCACTGCTCCCATTCTTTTCAGTGGGGTTCCCGCCAGCATTTTCAAGGGGATTCCGGCCCATGGCTCAGAGCTATCCCCCAATATCTGCAGGGCCACTTCCGCAAATGCACGTCCTTGCCCCAGTCGAATGGGTGTTTCTTCCCAATTTACACCCTTACTTTCTTCCTCATCTCAGTGGTGTTCCTGCTTTTTAATGTTTTCTTTCTTTCTTTCTTTCTTTCTTTCTTTCTTTCTTTCTTTCTTCCTCTCTTAGTCTTCCCCTTGGTTCTTTTTCTTTCCTTGCCATCCTGCCTTCCTCCCTCCCTTCCCCTTCACCACAAGAAGCTGTTCCAGCCACGTGTGGGGAGAGACAGCTGCCACTTCAGTGGCCAACCCCAAAGCAAAAGAGGGATGTGCAGGGAGCACCGCTACAGCACCGAGAGAGTCAGGAACCCCTGAGCTTGACCAAGGGAGCTTCAGTGCTTAGGGCCAATAGAGGCCAATAGCCAAAGCTAGAGTCCGTTTGCTCACAGGACCTGAGCTGGAAGGTGTAGGTTTGTCATGGCCATGGATATGGTGGCCGTTCCTGTCAGCTCCCTTGCCGATCTCTGGAACTGGTGGCCCGCACCGGCCTGCTCTAGACAGTGCCCCACAGGGGTCTAGGAGAATCAGCAGATACCAATAACCCACCCAAAGTCCAGAACCAGAGGTGCAGTGCCCTTCTGGCAGCACAAGGTCGACAATCTCTGAGCCCTACTGGTGAGGAGGAAGCCAGGGGCTGATAGCAGGCCAGGAATGGGGGCGGGGTGGGGCAGTAAAGCCAGCTCTAAAGTTCCTCCTTTGAGGCCTAGCCAGGGCTGAAGCCATACGCTTTCCTTTGTTGGAGAGCTCCCCCAAACATCCTGATCTTTGACTCACTGCACAGCTCCTGGGAAGACAGGAGTTTGAACCACATGATGGTGGTGGCAGCAGTGGGACACGTCGTGACAATCACAACGCATTTTGAGATAACTATGGCATCCAGGCTGGAGCAAAACGGAATTATTTTTCCTGCAAAGTGCTCACAGCAGGCCTCCAAGGGGCACTCAACCATCCTCCAGCTGGCCAGCTTTCAAAGAACTCTTAACTGCTTGGGAAGCTTTGCTGTATGACATGGACCAGATGCAATGGTGGCAGGGAAGAACGTGTTTCCTTTGCTGCTATCAGCACCACTGAGTTGCATTTGGAAAGACGTAGTCGGAGTCTTTTGCCATTCCCAGTCTGGTTGCTGTTCTGCATGTTTCTTGCTTGACCTCAGTAAGCCAAGGAGATGTTCCAGCTCAGCGAGGCAGGAGATAGCATTGGGGTGCCATTGTGTTGATACTTCTGTGTTCCAGAGATCCAAAAGGGAACTGACAGGACTGCCAACTGCTGCAGTTGGAAAATATAGGGGACAGTCCAGATCCACGAGCCTCCAGAGGCAGACCACCTCAATAGGTCCTCCACCCACGCAGAGGTTAGAGGCTGTCTCTAGCCTAAACCCAACCAATGACAGACCTGTAGTTGTCATGGTGGCCACGAAATCGCAGTCTTATCAGCGTAGGCAAGGAGAATATAGAGCAGGAGTGTGGGTGTTGCACCAACCGACCCACAGAACCCGAATCCTGTCTTGTAGGCTCTGTTAGGTACTGGCATGAAACTGGCAAACTGCTAGCTAGCCAGAGAAAGTGGAGAAGGAGATGGAGTCCCAACAGATCAGGGATACCCCGCTGCTCTGTATATCTGAGAAACTTGGTGGGCAGAGCTGGGGCAGATTTGCATCTCCCACATCTGTTCATTGGTCTAATGCAGATATTCCTATCAGATGCTTTAACATAGCCTTTCCAGTAGGGGGCAGTGCGGTATAAACATAGGTCATATAAACACCTTCTACTAAGGGTCAAAGTACCTGAGACATCACCAATCTGTGACTGGATCTCCTGGCCTCATTCTCCACCCCCCGCCACCCCACCCCCATTAAAAGCAGCAGTGAAGGATACTGACTTGGATCATGGCCATGGCCTCGATTCAAATCAGTTCCTATTTCCATTTCTTTAGTGAAAGAAAATGAAGAACCTGTTTGATCAGGGCTGATAGTGGGGCAAAAGAAAGGAGTTTGCACACTGGGCCGGTACCGATGTCCCAACCACGCTACTTTCAGCTGTCTGATAATCTGTCTCCAGACTATTGGAAAATGATAATCTGTCTCCAGCCTGCTGAATGATATAGGTATGGAAAGTGAATAAACATTTTACTTATACCAAGGCTGAAGGATATATAGTTTTTCAACTGTTGAAGATGGATTGAAAGAGGGAGTGGGAATGATTTCCTGTGGTGTTATCCCGGTTGTCAAAAAACATGTGGACTTTTGAAAACAGTGGGATACGATAAATGATATTTTTACAGGAAGGGTAACGCTGATAGATGCACACTAACCTCACCTTTTAAACCATCATCTGTTTTCTGCCCTTACAGAGGACTTCTGACTGGGAGAGTCACATATCAAAGCTTTCCCCGTTATCACTTCAGAATGGATGCATGTTTGCATGGAAAGGGGGAGCTTACGTCAATGACTCCCTACAAAAACACCTCCCTGCACATAGAAAAATAGCACAAGAGTAAAGGTGAGGGTAGAATCCTTCTCCCTGACAGGCTAGTTGTCTATATGGAGGGACAATAGGCAAACTAGGGAACCACCCAGGGTGCCAACATTCCATTGGTGCCTGCATCCATGACGCAGATCCACAAGGAAAGGGCCACAGCCTGTCCTTTCGCAGCAGGAGCATAGAAGCAACAAAGCAGTCCATTGGCTGTGGTTCCATTCCTTCATTCCAGAGCAAATCTCTCAAGACATGGCTGAAAGCCTTCCGATCTCCACTGTAAACTTGTAAAGGGAAGGAAGAAACAAAGGGGCAGACAAAAATGAAAACAGGACAATATTATTGTGGTCAGCTCTGGATCATTCCACGTGCTCTGGTTCTACTGCTCAGCATACAACAATAAGACGCTGTGTGGGATGTGTTCATTTTCTTTGCACAGCGAGAAGCTTTGCACTGGTCTTGAGAAGGGAATGTTCTAAGAATGGGGCATCCAAACAGGAAGCCTCCAACCACCACCGACTCCCCCCTCACCATCTCAGGATTAGAAGGGTCCAGGATGCAGAGCAGGAGCAGTACGTACCAGCAAGCTAGCACAGCACCCCCCCCCCCAACGCCACAAGGACGCCTTTGCACATGGACTGTGTTTGCTCACGTTCCCCTTTGGCTTCTCCCACCTTTCAGGTTCCTGCCCTCACCCTCTTTTTACAACCGCATCACTGCCTTTGTTATCTCCCTCACTATCAACATCCTCGGCCAGGGAGTTGTCTGGCTGGCTGGTTGGTTGTTCGCTTTGTTTGTTTGTTTTGCTTATATGATTCTGAAAAGTGAAACATACATTGATAAAACATTATTATTGCCTCACATCGTAATGCTCCATACAAAAGCAAGATATGCATCGAAAAAGCTTAACTTACAGAATATCCTAGACTGTTTACAACATTAGAAGAAACCTTTGGGTGTACTTGCTCATTGCTCTAGAGAGGCATTTCGTTTAACATCAAGAAGAAAGATGTAAGGAGGACTGGGGTGCATACGCTGAAAGGCTTCCCGTATGGTGTGTGTGTGTGTGGAGGATTAATGCTCCCGTCCTCACACCCTGCAGCTCTGATCAGCAGCTCCGAGTTAATGAACAAACCCAGGAATGTTAAATGCTTCCATGCATTTTTCATCACATCTGGGTTGGCCCTAAGCAATCAATGTGGCCTGGAGCCTGGAGCGGAGGCACACCTCTGGCCACGCCCCTTCCTGGAAGAGAGTGGCTGGGTGAAATCTGTCCCAAAGTGCTTTGGGCTTGTGAGCAATCCAGCCACTCGTTCAGCCTTGTGCAAATGCTTCTGCTCCTCTATGTGCTCACCGGCCTGCTGGCCTGTGCTCTTTCAGGTGACTCTAGAGCAGGGGGTTGGACTCGATGATCTTACAGGTCCCTTCCAACCCTACTATTCTATGATCCTATGAAACCCAGGTCTACCGAGATGGTCTCTTCATTCTACTATGTGCCCCTTTTGTTTTTCAGGTGAAGAATTGGTGAAACTGTCATCACAGTATCTAATAGTTGGCGAGGAGCCATCTGTCTCTGTGACCTGCACACTGAAAAATACTGCGTACCCCTGGATGAGCTGGTGTGTGCAGGACCTCCGTGGCCAGCTGCACTGCCTGGCAAACGTTAGACTGGAAGGGAAAAAGGAAAGGGCAGCTTGGGGACGCTCGTCCTATGAGGCTGAACGGGTTAGTGACACAGAGCTGAGGGTGGCGGCGAATGTGACCAAGTCCCAGACTCTCTACTGCACCTGCAGCACAGACCACAGTGAGAAAGAGAGCAAGGAGGCTGCCACAAATGCTGCTTCTTCCTGTGTCAGCACTGCTGTCCTCAAAAAGGCACGAGCAGGAGGTGGGAGGTGTCTCTGACATGTCGTCAGTGATGCCGCAAGCACAGTACAACATTCGCTGCTTGCTGGTTATCCGGGATGGTGCTCTGTCTGCCATTGGTTCTGACAGGCAAACACCTGCTGAAATTCCGCATTGCCCCGTTGAGCTTCCCTTTGATGGCTGCTTTTCTGTTCGCGTCAGGTAAGCGACTTAGCACTGTTACTTAAATCATTGGACTTCAACACCTGTATATCTGGAACTAGCTTTTAAGCCAGTCTGAAACAATCCAGTCTGTTGTTGTTGTTGTCGTCACTGTTGTTGTTTCTATATGTCTGATGAATACAATCTTTTGAAAGGAAGTTGCCTCTGTCAGTGTGCATACTCATCCCTTCATCCGCACCCTGCCAATCCGTGAAGACTGAGGCCACAAGATAAATGGGCAATAATGCCTGTGTTAAACCAATTTCAATTCCCTGAGAAAATGATATTTGGCTTCCAGCCTATGGCCATCTTTCTTTGGCACTTGTACTCTCTTCTGGTCTCTCTTGTTCTCACTTTTGCACCCCCACCCGTCTATCTCAAACCTAAAAAAGACAGATATGTTGGTACCACTGATGTGACTCAGACCCACCAGGAAGATCAGTGATTAAAAAAAAACCCTGAAAAGGCTGCAGATGTTTGGTTTATAGGTATAAAACATCAGCGTGGCAAAGGACTTGAGTCAACGTCTCCTTAATTGTGGCCCGTTTTGGATATTGCCTTGAATTACATTCTCTGGACCTCCTACAGTATTATGTTGGAAATTGCACAACTTAGGCAGCAAGGGTTGCGATGGATAGTGGACCCACTTCTTTTAGAAATGTGTTCTGTTTTTGGTGTTGCACCCCCTCCCTTTATTTCTCTCTTTTCTGATTATGTCCTCAACTCTTTTTTTTATTTTTACCCTCATAGGTTCTGCTGTTAATCAGCCTTCCTCAGAGGTGGTCAGGGAAGGGCAGCCAGTAACCTTGACTTGTTCCCAAATGAAAACCACTCATGTCAACATGTACTGGTACAAGCAGCAAAAGGACAAGGGTGCCCAGCTCCAGCTGGTGGCTTTTACATCAGAAGGTTCAGGAGCAGATAATGTCATTGACAAGGCATTTCAGGACCGCTTCAAGACCACCGGGATGAAGAACTATGCGTTGCCTCTATCCTTGGAGAAAGCCCAGCCAGGAGACACTGGCACCTACTTCTGTGCCAAGCAAGATTACACAGTGAGGCAACTGCTGAGGAAGCCAAACAGGAACCTCTTCACTGAGGAGTGCTTGGTATATGGGAATGGCTGTTACACTGGTGCAGACCAAGATATGTTGGTGCCTGGGAGATAAAATCCAAATGGGACTTGCCTTTGATGGTGGAAGCCAAACAGAAACCTCTTCACGGGGGAATTGAAAGGGAAATATCTCTTACAGAGGAATAACCTGAGGTATTTTGGTTCCCAGGACATAACATCCAAATAGCATCTTTTTTGTGGTGGTGGTGTGTGTGTAAATAGAAAAATTATAGACAGTTTGCTGCTCAGTAAATAAAATCAACTGCCTCACCTAGGCTTCTGCGAGGGGTTGTCTGGAGAAAACCCTATAGAGATTTGTTCATAGGACTTCCTTATGTAAAACTGGACATAAAACTCTTTCCCAGCTGGCTCTGCTTTTAGCATGTGTGGTTTCTCCCTAATTTCTTCCTTGCTCTCACAACTTTCTGTTTTCACATTCTGTGTTTTGTTGTGTTTGCTGTTTGATGGATTTCAAGGATTTTCGTGTGTCTGCTGAGTTGTAGCTCAGTCAAGCAAATGTCTGCTCCATTGCCCCCAAGAGCTCCCATTTGCTTGTTGCTGTATTCTTGTCAGGTAAGTAACTTACCACCATCACTTGCAAGATCTGAGAAAGCCTTCAAAAGAATGTTGTTGAGGTACTACTAATGTGACACATTTTTGGTTGGGGCAGGAGGGCCCAGTTTTGGGTCGCAAACAATACCAATAATTTAAAAAACAGCTGTGTGAGGTTGCAAGCGTCTGACTTACAGGTAGAAACGTGAAGCTGTGAAAGAACTGAATTGAACTCCACCCTCTTCTGGATAGCTCCTTTTTATTGTATTCTTCTGAACTTGCTACAGTGTGGGCATAGAAATAACTCATTTTTCAGTACACTCCTATACATGTCAACTCAGAAGTAACCATGGGCCGATCTACACTTACGTTTTTTTACACTTCCAATGAGGTTTTGTCCCCCGTCTTTCACTTTACGCTGTTCCTGCTTCATATTGGAACTGCAATTTCCCGCTTCCCTGCTACCATTTTCAGTACCTTGATATTCCAGTATTTCCCATTCATGTGCTCTGCTCTTCCGTGTTCGTCACCATATAAGGTCATAGCCCTCTCCCATGCCTGCCCATAGACAATGGTGTTTGCATTTCCCTCCTGTCCAATCACAGCTCTCAACGCCCCCATGTGGTCCTCCAGCTACTGATTGCATAGCTTCCTCAGCACTCAAAGTTTCATCAGCAACAAGCAAAGGGCTGGATGTGCGTGTGCTCATCTGATCTCAGAAGCTCAGCAGGATCAGCCCTAGTCAGTACTTGGATGGAGACCGCCTGGGAATCAGGCTTCCTACATTGAGCATGGGGTTCTTCTATCCCTTCAAATGACACTAAGTTTTACCTCCTTCTATCCCCTGCTTTGGCTTTTTTTTTAATTAAGGCATTATCTTCAAATCTTCAAAGAATAGTAGCTTCTCCAGCCCAATTTCTCTGCACACTTGCCCAGGCAAGCCCAGGCAAGCGCAATTTTCACAGTCCCCTCCATGCTCGCAGCACGGAAAGAAACACACACACATATCCAGGCAGACAGTCATCACTATTCATGGACTAACATCAATAAAAATGTCTGTGGACAATTTTAACGTCATCTCATGAGCGGTGGACAAAAACAGGGCAGTCTTCGAAGCTTCAAAGACACTAGCAGCCCCCCCCCCGCCGCCCAAGTGCTGGGTGCCTCCGCTGCTGCCTCTCTTCCTCACGCCAGCTGTCAAGGGCTAGCGTGGGGAAAAGAGCATCGAGAGACACCCCCCAGCCTCTCGCCCTGGCCTCCAGCAGGTGAAGGGGGGAGAAGAGGCTAACTGCCTCCTTCTTCCCTCCACCCCCACCTGCTACAGTGGCAGCAGCAAGGGACAAGCTGGTCATTTCCCCTAAGGCCAGGAGAACTTACAGAAAATGACCAGCCTCTCCCGTGCCACTGCCACTGTAGCAATGATGGGGGGAGGACGAAAGGCGCTGCCTTCTTCCCATCTTCTTGCTGAGGGAACTGGTGTCCGCGGGGGGGAGTGGGAACTTCTCGCCGGGCCTCGAGCCCCAACAGGATGCTTGCGCCATCCCTACACACACACAGGGATAGAGGAAGAGAGAGATGGTGGGCAGGGAATCAACAGAAACAGGAAGAGTTTCTGCTCCTCCAATGAGAGCCACCTTCTTTAAGAGCAGGAAAACAGCACTGCGCTTGAGTATAAACCGTGCTTGTGCATTCAATGAAGTACTGAAACGGGGAAACAGGGTGAGTATGAATAATCATGTTTTAATGAGATGGCATTTACCCCGCCAGTCTATCGAATTCAATGTGCTAGCAGACACAATGTAGATCCTCCCCATATTTCACAGGACAGTTAGGTCAATCAGCTTCCTGCAAACCTGGGAAAGATCTGTAACTTATTGGCAGACCATATCGTGGGCTGGGTTTGGGGCCTTGGGTCACCATCTACCACTCCTTTTGTAGAGAGGTTGCTGACCAGGGCCATAGAATGACAAGAAGTAGATGGAGAGACATTTATGCTCAGTAAGCATTGCTTCTTCCTTCAAGAAGTTGCTTCTTTGTTATTTCCTCCACTCCCAGCCTTGCTGTCTGGGATATGTGCACTTCATATGCTGGGGATTGAAGTTCCCTTCTTTGTAATGGTCTCTCTTGAGAGCTATAAACTGGGAGCTGGATATGTTACATGCCACCCCTTTGATGCTTTGCTTGTGACTCTACACACCTGTAGAGTCACAAGTGAACCTCTAAAGAGCGGTGACTTCCTTGAGAATAGATCAGGCCAAGATTCCATTCTGGCCCAGCACTGTTTCTAACAGTGGCTAGCTAGAGTTGTCTGGAAGCTCATAAGTATAACATTAAAGTGATGGGTTCCTCCTGTTGTTTGTCTCCAGCATCTTGAATTCTGAGGAAGATTGTTCTGGACACAGACACTTTGACAAATTCGGTGGTTAACAGCCAGTAATAAAGCCATCTTCCATGAACTTGTCTAATCCTTAAAAAAAAAAAAGCCATCTGAACTAGTGACCATCACCACAACTTGAGATAGAGAAGTCCATATGTCATGTGTGAAGAAGTAGAACATTGACTTTATCTGTCATCAGTTATCTACCATAGAGCAACTGCAGCTTTCCTCTATTGTAGGGCAGCTGGCTCTGGATAAAAACCTCTGGATAAAAACTAATTCAGTAAATGGTGCAAAAATGAAACACACACAAGCACACACACATACATGTGCATCTACACGTCTGTGCTGGGCGTCTGCCAACCCTTAACTGAAGTTAACGCAGGCTCCGAGTCTTTGGGGTGCACACATGTGTCAGCAACAACCAGCAAGGCCTGGGTAGTTTGGCTTTTGCGAGCATGACGTCCTTGGAATCAGGAGTGATGAAAGAATATATGGAGAGTCCTCTGCTGTTTCCTCCTGGTGGTTGCTTCATGAGGAAGAGATTGGTGTCAATTCTCTGGGCCAGTCTACACAGTCCCCCCACCCCTCTGCCCATCACTGCAATGCCTGGGTCACTAGAGTGGCACATGCATGCTCCAAACTGTTCTCATCACGCCATTTTTGCCCTTCTATCCTGGATTTCTTCACACTACTTTTATCACATTTTTTGTGTGCCTTGCAGTTTCTGTATTGTATAAATTCTGGTGTGTGCTAATGTCATAATCCTGTAACTTTTCCTGGTGGGAGTGGCGTCAGCCTGCAGAACGCGTTTGGTGTCTTTTCTTCCTGCCTTCACATCTCACCTTTGGGGAGGTCGGGGGGGAGTGGATCTGTGGGAAGGAAGGGTGGGTGGTCTGTCCTCCATTGGCTGACCTCATCCAGGGGAGCATGATAAACCATTTCTTAAAAACAGTATTTGCTAAAGTGTGCCTACAGTGGTCTGCAGCTGTGAACGACGCATTTTCCCTATTAAATCGTTCCTGCACAGGTACAGAGCATAGGTGCACAATGAAAATATTAAAAAATTCAAATGTATGCATACGCCTTTGCAGTCCCACGAGCAGAACAGCAGCAGCTTTGAGCAGAACTGCAGTGAGCAGCCTTTCCTGACAGCTTCAGCACCTCCCTCCTGCTGAAGGGCTCCCCCCCACACACCTTTTCTCTCGTTCTCTCTGCCTTGCCCAGTGAAATGGGGAGTGAAATCAGTGCTGCCCCCCCACCTCCTCTCAACAAAAGAAGAGGTTTGGAATGTCTTTTCAAGCCTTCCCAATTGCCCCCTTTCCTTTTCATTTCCTTGCCTCAAAAAGCTACTATCTGACAACGTGAGGGTCTAAATGCCTGCCCAGAAGTAAGTCATATTGATTTCAGTAGTGTTTACTCTCAGGTAAGGAGGGCTCCAAGCAGGGAAGGAGGAAACTGCTTGAGGCATAAGAACAGGGGTTGCACGGGAGAGGGCTGCATTGGCTTTTGAGTTGGTTTGCAGAAGGGGCTGTTGGGAATACTTTTTGGTGGAGGAGAGGCAAGCCTAAAGTGGACTTCATGCAGTTGCTGTGCAAAAAAACCCCTTCTCTCTGGTTAACGTAATGTAGACCGTTGCTGGTGCACATGCATTAAACAATGTAAAAAAAGTGGGGGGAAGCCTGAAGCAGCAGGGCTCCCCTTACAACCACCCCACCCACTTCTAATACGCCACATGCAGTAAGAAGCAATACGTGATGCAACTCCGCTCTCATGACCTCTCAAGCTCCTCCCTACTTCTTCTGCAATCAAAACACTATGCATTGGTGTGTGGCACTTGAATGCCTTATAAACACATTGGATACCACGCTGCATTCATTAACGTGTGCCTGGAAAAGACCCCGATGCTGGGAAAGATTGAAGGCAAAACGAGAAGGGGACGGCAGAGGATGAGATGGCTAGATAGCATTACTGATGCAATGAATATGGACTTGAGCACGCTCCAGGAGAGAGCGGAGGACAGGAAGGCCTGGCGTGCTGTGGTCCATGGGGTCACGAAGAGTCGGACACGACTGAACGACTGAACAACAACCACCAAGCAGTAATGGGGGGGGGGCTTGTTTCGTTTGTGTGCGCTGCCTCACAAACAAAACAGTCTCTAGTGTAGATCCTCCCTTCACCTCTTTCCTCTTAGAGTGGGCAATCACAAACAGTTCTTGTGTGGAGTCCCAGCATGGAGAATGAACCCAAACACATCTAAAAGTGATGTCTATTGAGGGCAAGACTTAGGTCCGTTGCTCTCCCTGATGTTTAGAATGTGTGAAACTTTGTTTCAATAGCAATGAAACTCAAAGACATATCAAGTATCCCCAAAGTATTAATGCTTGGATCATTAAAGGAAGTGTTACTAGGACTGTTAGAGCAAATGTATGGGTTTCACACATGAATGTAACTTGATTCTTCTTCACTTGATTATAGGATACTTGATGATTTACAGCTAAATGTGTGAATAGCCTCCATCAGAAAGCACCGTCGATTTGGGGGTGGGGCAGCAGATGCACATACTGCCTGTGGTGTCCGATCTGTTATGGAGCCTGCGCACATTCAGGACATTAATCAATAAACATGGATGTGTGAAATTAGATGCAACACTCAGAATTCCTGCTCAAATGCACACATTCAGACACCTCTCTGGTCTGCAGTAGGAGTTGATATTCTTTCCCTCAAACTCGAATACATACTAGAGCTGATGTTGCTGGTAAGATGAGAGAGGCACCAGCTGACCATCCTTAGCCTCAAAGTGTTAGTGGTTGATCATTTCAAATGAATAAAACCCATTAGAATGCTTGGGCTTGCTCAATGGCAAAGACATTTCCCCTCAGCAGAACAAACACGAAGTGATAATCACCAGACTTTCCTTTGCACTAATGAACACCATCATAGTTTTATTTGTGCATATTCAATCCCCAAATCTGAACTCATTGGGAGGAAGATTTATTTTTTTTTCAAATGCAAAGCTTTAATATTTGGATCCGATAGTGTTTTTAATCCATGAGACGTAGTTGCAAACTTTGGTGTAGACTCCAGGATAGCCTCTCTGAGCACATCCAATGCCCCAGGAGACAACTCCCTGGAGCTGCCCATTGCAGACTAAAGGACCACCAGAGTCTCCCTGTAAAAGAACACAATGAAAGTATATTCAGTAAGTTGGAGAGGGATAAGAACTTGCATCGTCCACCTTGGATGGATGGAGACAGGCAATTGTTCTAGAAGGAGCATCCACAGAATACAGATCATGAGTACTATCCAGTGGTGGCACAACGCTAGCACTAATGAGGTTACACTAGCGCAAACCAACACGAATGCAACATCATAAGCACTTGCTAGTGCAAAGGAACAAGTGGTGAGTTGCCACCAAGAATTAGAGAACTAGTGAGGGATTTTTGAGAGAAACTGCTCAGTACCTCACCAAATTTATGTTTTGAAGGATTATTTGGGAAACCCAAGGCAGTCATTTTTATTTTATTATTTATTTTTGGTGATATTTATATTCTGCTAAATTTAATAAACTCCCTAAGTCAAAACAGTACCAAAGCCGAGAAGGCTGTTACTGTGGACAGGGCCAAAGAATTGAAAGAGGTATGAGAGAGCAATTATTTCCACGGGCGTCCACATACATTTATTTTGCCCAGTGTTAGCTCTGGCCAGTTTATGCAGTATTTTAAAGCTTCATAAAAACTCCTTTGAATGCAGATATTTGTAGGAAAAAAGAAACGAGTGTATACACCACGTGCCTCTTCTCCAGTCACACAGAAATATACTATACGCTGTGCTAAAGAGGCTGCATGGTTTCCAAAGAAACAACACTTGCTACTGTTTACCATCAGTGAACACTCTTAGCAGCACCCTTATTGGACCCAGTGGAGTAGGAAGCTGTTGGAAAATTGTTCCATCCAGCAGTGTTGTCTACACACGGGTGGGAAGCTTGTGGCCCTCTAGACATGTTGGCCCACAACTTCCATCAGCCCTAGGCAGCCTAGCCAATGGTGAGGGATCATGGGAGTTGTGGCCCTCCAGATGTTTTGGAGTACAAGTTGCCCACCCCTCCACTGCACTGACTGGCACCAGCTTTCAGACAAGAGTCTTTCCCAGTCCTGCCCGGAGATGCCAGAAGTGGAACCTGGAACCTTTTTCATGCAAAGCAGGTGCTCTATCATGGAGCTATAGCCAGCGGAGGCTGGTGGCTCTGATGTCCGTGAGGCGGTGAATCTGCTCTTGGTTTCAGCCAGAACCAGCGAGAACTCTAAAAGAACTGTTGCAGAACCCAGAGTCAGAGAGACCACGGAGTGAAGGAAAAAGAGATTCTTTATTTAACGCGCGGGCTTAAGGCTGGAATCATTTCCAAAGAGCCAGAAGCCCCGAAATACATCAGCACATTGTTTTTATAGACATTATATATATTATAGACATATGAAACGGCTCCTCCTCCCCCTCCCGCGTGGGGTTGCAGTCCTCAACATTTCTTTTCCCAGCACCATTGTTTATAATACAAGAACTGGGTTATAGGGTAGCCATGATAAGGAGAGAACAGAAGAGAAAAGCAGAGAACAAGATATACAATTGTATGACCTTTGACAAGATAAGGAATTCCTGTGTCTCGTCAGCTTACAACAATATATTCAAGGGAGAAAGAGCTCAGCAAGAACATGAAGCATGAGACTGCATGAGGCTACTTAGTCTGACCCCTGATATGGCTGCTACAGAACCATCAAAGGAGTGAAGCAAGTTGGATAGCAACTTTAGAGTTCTGACTAAAACCTGGAGTGGATTCACTGCCCCACTGACATTGGAGCCACCGGCCTCCACTGGCTATGGCCCTTCGAAATGTTGTGTATGTGCACGCACACTCGTGCGCGCACACACACGCGCACACACTGTTGTTACTCTATTGTACCAATTTCAATGCCAGAGTAAGGGAGAAGGCAGAATTTAATTTGCCGAATGCAGCCGAACACACGCACACAACCCCTGTGCTGCTGCTGTGCAAGGAAGTTTTTTTTTCATGGAGGAATATTCCCAGGTGGCATGAAGTCCAGGAAATGCACTACCACTTCATGCTACTTATTGCGTAAACTGTCCTCAGAAGCGTACATCTCTGAGGAGAGAAGCAAAACAGCTCTAATATAGGATTATAGATGTAATGGGCATTGGAGAGCGTACTGTATGTTTCTATGAATAAAGTTACTGTCTCTGTGTAGCTTATCTCATAGAATCATAGAATAGTAGGGTTGGAAGGGGCCTATAAGACCATCGAGCCCAACCCCCTGCTCAATGCAGGAAAGGGGTCTCCTTTGCTTCTGTGTTAGGAATTGGCAACTGGAGACCTGAGAGGTTATTCTAGCTACTAGAGGATTCTCTTCTGGCCCTCTGAATAGCCCCTGATCCCAAAGCCCTCTTCCTTGATTTTATCCCTCCAGGCCATACATACATCATCCAAAATATTGCCCTTGTTAAGCAGTTGTTGCCAGCCAGGCATTTTAACCGCACAGAGTCTTCTGTGCTGCTTAATGGAATTGCACTGTCCATCCTGGAGACAAAGAGAGAAGGTTTACCTGGCAAGAATCTTTGCCACCCTCCAGAAATCCCACACAAATCATATTTTTAGTGATTTGTCCTGGATAAGCTCCACTGCACTGACTGGAGGAAAGTACAGGAGCTTTTAGACATTGCAGGAGATCTGGATAGTTGGCTGCAGGAAATAGGAGACAAAAGAGAATAGAAACATTATATTCATCCTGAAAACTGGAAGCATGCCCCTCCCCCCATATTTCCACAACTGTTTATGGAACAGAATGCCAATGTCCTTTCCCCCCCCTTTTTCCCCTTTTTTAAGAAAAAAAGGAAGAGCCGTATTTGGAGGGGTGATTTGGAGGGGAGAAGCAATAAGACAGGAAGGATTCTCCGCATTTCTCCACCTGTCGGTTCTTTATTTCCAGTTTCTTCCTGAGGTGCCAAAATTACTTGGTTTGGCCCAGTCCTGGACTCTAGGAAAGTTCTATGTACCCATCTGAGGCGATGTTGCTTTTGGGCTGGATGTGCCTGATCTCGGAAGCTAAGCAGGGTCAGCCCTGGCTCATACTTGGATGGGAGACCGCCTGGGAATCAGGCTTCCTGCACTGAGCTGTGGGTTGGACTCGATGGTCTTCTAGGCCCCTTCCAACCCTAGGATTCTATGATAATGGCTATGATAATGATTCGGTTTACTGGGGATTGTGAAGAGGGGAGGATGCAGGCAGGCGAAGGCCACCTCAGAGCCTGCTTCAGCTGGACAGTCTCCCCCCTCCACCAGGGTCATTGCCACCAGCTGCTCTGCAGGAGGTGAATGGCACCTCAGAGCCTGTTCCAGCTGGACTGCCCCTCCCCTGCCCCTCCAGGCTCTCTATCACCTTCTGCCCTGTGGCAAGGATCCTGATCACTTGTCTTTTTTCAAAAAATTGCTTATTGTGATTTTATTAACGATTGTTGGTGTTGCTTGTAAGCGTTCGCGGAAGAACTTGTATCCTGAAAGGTGAGATAGAAATAACTGTAATAAATAAAAATCGTAAATTGTAAATTGTAAAAATCGTAAATTGGGAGGGAGCTGGAATTTATTGAAAGGAACAGAAGGAGCCTGGCTGGTTTGGCTGGTCAGGTTTAGACTAATATTTAACTATCCCTCCTATTATTTTGGCTCCGTGAATGTGCCATGGAGCCTGCTTGCATGTGGCAGATCACGCTTGACAAACAACACGCAGAGGACTCACTGCCAGTGCTGAGGGTGTTGCCCCAGCCAGAGATCAGACACTGTGCCCCCGCAGTCACACAGCTGGTGGGCAGGGCGACTGCCTTGACACGGCTGTTGAGGGCGGCTGGTTTGGACAGCTTGATGAGCATGATGTCATTGTCCAGCGACTGGGAGTTGTACTGCGGGTGTCGGAGGACGCTGGCTGAATTGATGTGCTGCTCAGAGCCATCATTTAAGGTCAGACTGTGTTCCCCGAGTCTCACCTGGATACGTCTGGATTGAAAGAAGGACACAAGCATCTCGATCGTCCCCATTGCTATCTAACACTTTTTAACACCCCACGCTCCCAAAGCCATTCTCAGTAATATTGCTGCCATTGGAAGCGGCCCCAAATGGCTTGGATATTGACAAATGTGGATTCATTTAGAAGTGGGTTTCTGGTCCCCTTTAGGCCTACAAGCAATTCATATGCAGAGATACATAGATACACGCACACCCATCTATGGAAGCAATCAAAACAACTGCCTTAGCCCACGCTAAGTGCAGCTGCAGGGGTGTCAGACCTCAGGCCCACAAGCTAAATCTGGCCTGCCTGGGGTCCCAGTCCAGCCCTCTGGGGTTCCCCTAGTTCCCTGGATGGCCCCCTCCCCCAGCCCCCTCCCTCCTTTCTCCTGACTGCTGATCGTTTCATGGTTTCCCAGCTTTTTGAGAGTGTTTTTTCCTCCTTATACAATGTTGAAATGGCTCCCTTCAGGCTTAGTGACCAGCAGTGAGCATTTCAAGCTAAACTGTGCTGGTATTTTTGGCCCCGCCCCTCTGCCTTTGGCCCCGCCCACCACTGGGGTGTGATCTCCCCCCCAATGCTTCTTCGGCCCTTGGGCTAAAAGAGGTTCAATGCCCCATTGCTACAGTGATGGCAATGATGGTGGTTTCCAGTGTGGACTGTGAGGCATATGTGTGTCGGCCAGCTAGTAACATTTGCTGAAGAGCAACAGTGCTGCAAGGAGCAGAATGACAAATCCATTTTAACTCACGATTTGTAGCAGTGAGCAGCTGATACAACCCAGTTGCTGTTGATGAGGGAACCGCCGCAGAAGTGGTATCCAGAATTCAGGGAGACTTGATAGGGGACAGAATTCTTCGGGCAGGTGTAGCCCCCCACAATCTTATCGTCATCATTGTCACCAAGAGGGAGGGCACCTGAGTAAAGGAGGAAGGAAATCACAGAGAATGTGAATATTATGTATCACCCTGTCCGAAACTGATTTCAGGGTTTGGATCCAAGACCATCGTTCCACCACGGACATTGCTGGTGGAACACAACCTCCCCATCTGCTTCTCCACACTGCAGCCCCTGAGCACCCTCCAGATCTGTTGTAGAGGGTCCCATAAGAACGCAATAAAAAGTTCTCATGAGCAGAACTTTACTTCGATAAGCAGGCTATTACTGTCAAGAAGCATCTCTCAGACTCAAGGGAACTAGCTGACAGGAGGAGCCTCAGCCGACGGCCTGCCCGCTGCCTCTGTGGCAGGGCTGCTGCTCGCTCTGTAGCTTCCCTCGCCATTCAGCCACCCACTGTTCTCTTCGTCCCTTCCTCCCATCATGGACCCCACTCCTGCATTTGGAGGCTTGGGCAATATGGGGTTTCTGCTTAATCCCACACTCAGCTTCTCACACCTGGGTCTCCTGCAAACTTTTAGTTTGGCACTGCGATAGGAGATGTATGCCTGTAAAAGCATCAGAAACTAAAGGTGCACTGATCACCTCCGTCTTTCATGGGACCATTCATGCTCTGCAAAAGCATGTGTGTGTGATAGAGAGATTCGGGGTGATGTTTGGGGAGGGAATTCTAAGAAAGTTTGGGGGAACTTCCTTTAGCGCCCTTTCAAGCAGCAGCTTGGCTGCTTTCAGCAGCCTGGCTGTGTTCTGGGGACATGTCTTGGGACAGAAGGCTCTGACTACATCATGATGTAGCATCATTCCCAGGGGCATTTGTCCACAAACAGGGCAGGATTGTTCAAAGCAGAGAAGCCACAGCTTGAATTGGAAACACTGACAAGGCTTTTTTTGGAAGGAGGAGGAGGAGGAGGAGGAGACGACCCTTGGCCACCTCAACTTTAGAGAGAAGACACTCACCTCCCTGAAAATTTGTGTGCCCATGAAGATTAATCCAATCTTGGGGTGAGTGACAAAAATTAGCTAGGCCAAATGCTTGTATCCTTGTACTTTTACAGAAAGCACTCAAGCTCAGCAATACGTGCACACATACGAGTGTATTTGGAAGTCAACAGAAATCCTGCCTCCTCAGTCTCAAGTTAAGCAGGGGATTCAGTGTAAGAGTCTTCTCAGCACCTTGTGGCCCAGACAGGAATTATGAGGAAAAATGCAGACTTACCAGCCGCTCCTAAGAAGGCAATGAGCAAAATGAATTTCATTGTGTCTTCCTCCTGGTTGACAAGCCAGGAGGAATTGTTGCATGTATTTATCCACTGGAACGGACATTATCTCTATCCCAAGGACTTCATGGAGGGGAAAAATAAACAAAGGAAAATGTGAAAATCATTACTTGGGTCTGTTATCACCAACAGGTAGAGAAGAAAAGTACAGTATCACACATTAATCATAAAACACACCAAAAATGCAACGTAGGCTAAGCTAATCTATTCTGGCTATTTTTAACTCCATCCCCATTCTTCCTTTTTATACCACTGTGGGTTTTAGAAATTTGGTCTTAACTTTGTCTGGGCCTTTTCCGTTTATTTATATTTTATCTATTTATTGCATTTATACCCTGCCTTTTTCCCTCTTGCAAGGAACCCAAGGAGGCTTACATTATCCTCCCCCTCCTCCATTTTATCCTCACAACAACAACCCTGTGAGGTGGGTTGGGCTGAGAGTGTGTGACTGGCCCAAAGTCACCCAGTGAGCTTCCATGGCCGAGTGGGGACTAGAACCCGGATCTCCCAGCTCCTAGTCCAACACTCTTGCCACTACACCACACTGGCACACCGTTTCAAAAATGTGCTTGAAATAGAAGGAACGTTTGCCCAAAATATACTACTGAGTCTTGCTTCAGGTTTCAAATGGTAGATCTTCAAATTTTCCCTCAAAAACCTCCATTGCTGTGAAGCCCTTGCTTCAACCCTGAACAACAATGGAAGCCAAATATGTACAACTGCACCCCTCGTTACTCTTATCGGTCCCATTCCTCCCCTGCTCGCTGTTCTTTTTACCACCCTCAAAGTTTATATTTCAAGTTCTTTGGGGCCTTTTTCTCTCCCGTTGTCTCTCCCTCATCTAAGCAAAATGGCAGGCAGGGGTAAAGGAAGTCTGCATCTTGGAATGGCTTTGGAAAAGACTGATGGAGCAGATGAAAGGAGAGTGCTTTGTGGCTCTCCTACAGGGTGCAACCAGAACTTTAGAGAACAATCTTTTGCCAGAAATTCTGGATGGAGTTGCCACGAAGACCCCAAGCAGACATTACTTTAAAGTAGGGCTGTGCACGCCCCACCCCCGATTTGCTTTGGTTGCCGATTCAGACCTTCTGAATCAAACCTACTTCACTTTGGACTGATTCAGACCTGATCTAATTCACTTTGGATTCGGATCCAAATCAGGATTCTGATATCCGAATTATTTGGTTTTTACATTTTCCCACTGACTTGCACTGGAAAACAGAAACAACCATACCTTTTCAGTTGTCTTGATAAATACATGAAATCTGGGGACCTGGTCGCCTCCATGGAGGTGATTCCATCAGCCAAATTGTAGCAGCCATATCGGGGGTCAGACTAAGTAGCCTCATGCAGTCTCATGCTTCATGTTCTTGCTGAGCTCTTGCTCTCTGAAATATATGTTTGTAAGCTGACAAGACACAGGAATTTCTTATCTTGTCAACAAAGGCTAAGGTCAGCACAGAATTGCATATCATGTTCCTGTTCTTTGCTTATTGTATATTTTGTTCTCTGCTGTTCTCTTCTGTTCTCTGCTTATCATGGCTACCCTATAACCTATTTCTTGTATTATAAACAATGGTGCTAAGAGAAAAAATGTTGAGGACTGCAACCCCACACGGGAGGGAGAGGAGGAGCCGTTTCCTATGTGTCACAATATCTATAAAAACAATGTGCTGATGTAAATCGGGGCTTCTGGCTCTTTGGAAATGATTCCAGCCTTAAGCTAAATAAATAAACGCGTTAAATAAAGAATCTCTTTTTCCTTCACTCCGTGGTCTCTCTGACTCTGGGTTCTGCAACATAAATGGTGCCGTGACTCGGATGTGGCAGGCTCTGAGACAGAGAGGTGGCAGTTGCCTGCTCTTAATCGCTGCACCGGGAGGGAGAGCTCGGTGCATGCCTCCCTTCTTGGCGCCACTGACCTTTTTGTCGGGTGAATGGGAGAAAGCCTGCGCCGGGACAGCCCAAACGGCAGTGAGCAGCAAGAGAACCTTGGGAAGCGGAGGAAGGAACTTGAGCCCTGCCTGTATCGCAGCTGCAATTGAGTTGAAACCCACATTGGAAGCCTTCAGGAGAAAGGCAAGTTTATGGAATAAAAGAGGGCCCCGCCTTTAGGGAGAAAGGCCACTGGGCAGAAAAAAAGAGGGCCCCACCTTATGAAGAAGGTCAGTGTTGGTATACGTATACAAAAAGAAACTACTCCTTGCGGGTAGAAGGGGGGCCTGATCACACCCCCGAGCGGGCGCCAGTACTCAGCCGGCCAGTACTCAGCAGGAAGCTGAGGAAGCTGGGGAAGCCGCTCTCCGCTCTAGTGAAAAGTGGGAAAGTGGGTGGCAGGGACATATGAATGAAGTGGTGAAAATTGATAATTGTGTGAGTGGCTACTGCGGTTTCTGTCGCATACCGTTGACCGTCCGGGTGCCCAGGCCAGTAGCAAAGTGCATGGTGTGTAAAATCCTCTTGTGTCGGCCAGTGAGACCCCTTACTCACTGACCAATCCCCTTTCCCTCCTTGTGTCTGTCTTTATCTTAGGAGGGAGGCTATGGGAGGTGGGGGAAGCAAGACTTGCACCCCCTTGAGATGTATGTTAAAAAAAAAAAAAAAAGGAAAAAGATTTTTTTTTAAAGGATTCAGAATAGTGAGAGGAAACAGCAAAAAAGCTCAAGGCCAAGCTGAGACAAAAACAAGAACAAGATCTGAGGCTGTTAATCAGAGAAATGTTGCAGGACAGCCTGGCTTTTAACAAAGCGTGGGAGTGTGAGGCCGAAGAAGTAGCTGTTAGCCTAGCGCGCCGAGAGGGGGGGCAGGAAAATTGCCCACAACGTTCTGAGTTGTGCAACATCATCACCTTGCCTAATTGAGATGAAATCCCTAAGAAATGGAAACTGAAAATGTAGATCCAGAAGATGAAGGCGCAAAATGGAGAATAAAGGTGAAGAATCAGCCCCCAGGGCACAGGCTAGACCCCTCTTCAAGTGGAAAGTGTGCCATAGGACTGTCCCAAGGCAGAATGAAGCAGAGAGACCACGTTGAAGATCTCTGTCAAGGTAACCGTGTTTAGCTTTGAACTGTCCTAGAATTGCATAGAGCCTGTAGCTACTGACCATCAGCTATATGATTTCTGAAGAGCGTAACCATTAAGCTTTTGCCATGGGATTCCCTGCAATGAAGAAATCTCACTGATGATAAATAAACTGTGTAAGCTGGGAGACCCAACCTGATTGAGAAGAAAAGAAAATATTGGAGTAACTGTCTTGAAAAACAGTGAAATCTGTGTAGCTGGCTGGCTGACGCTGTCAGTGATGTTACAACTTTAAATTAAGACTGTTTTCCTGTTTGAGACCCCAGCGAAGAAAGCTGGCCTGAGTTATTTGTTGCCCGTGCCAAAGCAAAGATTTAGCTGCCCTGCACCTCATCGTGTCCTGTTTTAAGCTTGGGATTTACAAATACAAACAAACTGGGAAGCTTGCCTTTAAAGTCCTGCAAATCACCCCACCGCCTCCCCAAAGAAGATTAATGGCTGCCTGAAAATGCAAGTATAAAGCGATGCCCATCACCCCCCAGCGTCCTAAGTTTCGGCACTTTGCTTTCGTGTACCAGGTTAAAAGAAAAAAAAAAAGAGTAAGTTTTTAAAATGTCTGTGAGAACCTGACAGAAGTAGAATAAAATTTACAGAGGAGTTGCCCAGGTTGAAGTGTCACGGCTAGAGAGCTGAGCTGTGCCGCTCTGTTTAGACAGAGGCCTTGCTAAAAAGTTAAAGGCCCTTGTCTGTCAGAAGGGGTGTAGGGCCACATTTCCCCTTTTTAACCTAATGCAGAAGTGCGGAGCCTTTGCTAGAAACATCTCATCTTCATTGCCCAGAGCCTTCTCTGTTTGCCTCCATCATCATCTGGGCTTTTTAGAGACACTCTGCACATGGACTAAAATTTTAAATTGTCAAAGACTTGCCATGGACAGTGCTGTAAAGCTTTTCATAAACTTGAACTCTCATTGCTGTAGACTGTGTGTCTGTGTTTGTAGTCAGCTCAGTGTACAACAGGCTGAGTTTGATCTATGACTTTTAGATTTCCTTCTGCCAGAACTCATGCAGCATAGAGTTGCCGATGCAAAAATGGTGACCTAGAACTCTTTGCGTGTGTGGGTATGTCCATCCCTTTATTTTGATGGGTCCTGAGCTTTCAGCCAGAAGAGCAGTATAATTGCTAGATCTGCTCCATCATGCCTTACCATGCAAAAAGTGTTTTCCATTCATTGTGTTAAATTGCAAAAAAGTTTGTTGTGTATATTTTATGATTTCTTAGATATCATAAAATATATGTGATATTTGCAGATTAGTGTTAGTTGCAACTCCAAATGATACTGTGTGGTTCCCAATAGATGACAAGAAGAAAAGACAAAGACAAGTAAAGAACGACAGAGGCAAGTAGAAAAGACAGAAATAGGGAAAGTGGCAGACAGATAGAGAAGGGGGGAAAAGAAGAAAAAAGAGGCAAGAAGCAAAGAGAAAGAACATTTATAAAGAAGAACCGTGGTCATAGTTGCCCCCAGGGTAAATTAGAAGCAGCTGATTGTGCCTGGAGCTTATTACCTGGGATAAAGTAGCCACAATAATGTAATAGTTCTTTAAGATAAAGAAAATGTAACTAGAAGGAGAAGAAGAGCCTATCCCAAATGTGTGTCATTGGGACTAGTGTAAGGCAGAAAAGTTTAAGTAAGTGAGTTTAACTTGAAAAAAAGACAAATAAAGAGACAAGGCTGGTTCATAGAGAAAAAAGTTTTATATAAAAAGTTTAAAATATGCAATACAGGCAATTCAGCAAGAAAAAGAAAGCAAAAGAAAGAGAGAGAGATTTCTGTTCCCATACTAATAAATGAAAATGTTATCAAGCACTTTGGGAAGTGAAGTCTGTTTACAAGAAGCTGTGCCTGAGAACCAAACACTTCTAGCCTATGCTGAAAATGCTTGCCAGTGTTGTGCTGCCTCATGGGTAACATGTATAGTATAAAACCCATTTAGCCCAATAGCTCGTGGTTCAGAGAAGCTGTCTGATCCAACCATTAGGTATGCCTGTGTGCTGTAAGTTACCCAATAAAGTCTCCTTGTAAGTACCCCCCCCCCCCGCTAAAATCCCAAGACACAAGCGGGGCTAGAGCGCCTCACCCAGTATCAAACCCTGCTGTTAGAAGCCATGAAAGCAAGTATGAAGAAAGTCAGTTAATATGACCAAAGTGTCTAAAGTGCTGCAAGGTGCCACCGAGGCCCCAGAGTGTACTTGGAGCGCCTTTTAGATGCCTATCGCCAGTATACCCTCGACCCAGAGGCCCAAGAAGATGTGGACGAAAAAATAGAAGACCCAGCAGAAGCAAAGGCACAGTGTGCCCAGTGTGAACAAGATAGACATTGGTGGCGTGAATGCCCAAATAAAATAAATCAAATACACAAAAGAGAAAACCAAAGGAGCCAAAACGGGTTAGAGAGAAGACAGCTTGAGAGGGGCCGTGACATTGACTGTGAAGAGCCGTGACATTGACTTCATGATTGACACTAGAGTGGCATCAAGAGCAAGCAAACGTTAGCCTTAAACAAGAAGTCCAAACACTGAGCGAAGTTCTTCAAGCCCAGCGTCGCTCTGTCTTAGAAAATAAGCCCCCAATTCCCATCACAGAAGTTCATCCTTTCCAACCAGGAAATGAAGTATGAGTTGAAGAGGGAAAAAATAACCCTTTAACTCCCAAGTAAAGAAAACCAAAAACTGTCATACTTTCCACCCCCGCAGCTATAAAAGTAGCTGGAGTTAAACCCTGGATATATTGGACACGAGTCAAGACAGCGAAAGGGGGGGAGTAGACTATAAACAAAAATCCTTTGAAAGGATTTCTTTCCTTTTCAAAAATCCTTTAAAAATCATTCTGAAAAAGCAGTAAGAAGACTCAGGCTAGACTTTACTGTGGACACATCTGGAGATTGTCCACCCTGCGTACGGTCAGACCTGCAACTGGAGAATTAAAGAAGGGGACTAGACCCTACTGCAGCTAGCCAGGTGAATAGCTGCCCAGCTATTCCCAAAGAAGATCAAACATGCGTGTTGTAGTGCTGGTAATGTTGCATTGTGTTTCCTTAATAAGGTGCAAAAAGGGGGGTCTGCCCCTAGAGAGGGAAATCTGTCCCAGCAATTCGCTGATAATTACTGGCTTCACCTGGCTAACATCACAAGAGTAAAACATTTTTGTTTGCCAAGAGATATACCTGCAAACAGGTTTTTTAATCTTTTTCTCCTCCATCATTTAATTTGACTAATAATAGTAATGCTGTAGGTGTTCAAATCAGTAATCTGCATGCATAATATAGTTGCTGACATAACAATAAGAAAACAATTAGCTAAATTAGTTAACCCCTTGGCTTCCATTTCTTAGCTGGCTTAAGGCATTGTTCATCCTAATTCTACCAGTGTTGTTCAGAGAGATACTGTTATGCCTTTGCATTCCTTGTCTTATGCGCTGTTTAACCAATCTGTTTTATGTCTTGGCTAGTAAAACTGCCGCCCTCTACGCTCTAATAGCTCAACAAGATAGTAAGTAAAAGGGTTGCTATAAGAGTCCTGTGTTATGCTTCGCAAACCAGAATGTCTATTTGCGTAATAATGTCTATTTGCGTAATAAAATGCTATAATTATAATGAAATTATGCATTTAAGGGGGGAATGTAGCAGCCATATCGGGGGTCAGACTAAGTAGCCTCATGCAGTCTCATGCTTCATGTTCTTGCTGAGCTCTTGCTCTCTGAAATATATGTTTGTAAGCTGACAAGACACAGGAATTTCTTATCTTGTCAACAAAGGCTAAGGTCAGCATAGAACTGCATATCATGTTCCTGTTCTTTGCTTATTGTATATTTTGTTCTCTGCTGTTCTGTTCTGTTCTCTGCTTATCATGGCTACCCTATAACCCATTTCTTGTATTATAAACAATGGTGCTAAGAGAAAAAATGTTGAGGACTGCAACCCCACACGGGAGGGAGAGGAGGAGCCGTTTCCTGTGTGTCACAATATCTATAAAACAATGTGCTGATGTAAATCGGGGCTTCTGGCTCTTTGGAAATGATTCCAGCCTTAAGCCCGCACGTTAAATAAAGAATCTCTTTTTCCTTCACTCCGTGGTCTCTCTGACTCTGAGTTCTGCAACAAAATCTCAGACAGTTTGGCCCAGTAGTTTTTGTGCTAAACACAGGTAAAATTTGCTTTTCTCAACAAAAATTAGGGTTGGAACTGCTTTGGAGCCGAATCCAAATCCTGAAGCAAATCGGGGTGCTTCAGGGGAGCTTTGTGGAGCTGCAGAGCAGTTCAGAATAGCCCCAAGACAGTCCAGAGTGAAGCAGATCACCCCAGAAGCCCTCGGTGCGCCTCAGAGATTCAGACCTATTCTGAAGCCATTTTGAAGCCCAGAGCCTGTCTCTAAAATGTATCAACTTGTGAAAGATCAGGGAGGAGGTGAGGAGGAGGAGGAGGGAAGGCGGAAATTGTGAGCCTTGGTGAATGGCAACTCTAGTTTCCAGATTAGGGCTGAAATTAACCCAGCAGTGTCCAATCAGTGACAGTGATGGAGGAGAGGGACAATGCTGTATATAACAGGGCTGGGCATGGACCCCCCAATTCACTTCGGATGCTGACTCAGACCTTCTGAATCGGCTCTGCTTTGCTTCAGACTGATTCAGACCCGATCCAATTCACTCCAGATTCAGATCCGAAGCAAGATTCGGATATCCGGATTATTAGGATTTTACATTTTCCCGTTGACTTGCATTGGAAAATAGGAATGACCATAACTTTTCAGTTTCTATGATAAATACATGACATTTGGGGACCTGGCAGCCCAAATCTCAGCCAGGTTGGCCCAGTAGTTTTTGTGCTAGGCGCAAGCAAAAATTGCTTTTCTCCACAAAAACCCTCAAAGCAAAGAGCTATAACTTTTCACCAGTTCCACAGAAGTGCATGAAATCTGGGTTACCTAGCAGCCCCAATGCAGATGACCGAACCTGCCCAACCTCAGACAGTTTGGCCCAGTAGTTTTTGTGCTAGGCGCAGGTAAAATATGCTGTTTTCAGAAAGTCAAACCAAAGGTAACAAAGGGATAATCAGAGATGTTAGGTGTTTAAGAGGAGGAAGTCACTATCCTTAATCTCTGGTGTAGGTTTTTTTGTAGTGCAAAATAACCCCCTCCCCTCCTATTCAGCTTCACACTGGATGACCTCAGGCTCTCTTTGGCTGAATGGAATACACACTAGTTGAGAAAACAGTAGGCAGAGGAGGAGAAGAGGCAGCTTCGAGCATGAGCTTCGAGCATGGGTGCTGGCACAAGGCTGACCTGTCAGGCAGGCTGGCAGAGGATGAGGAGAGGTGCCTATGTGCAAGGGGTACAGTGGGGAGCACATTAGCCACCAAGCCCAGCTATTTCACCCAGGCACAGGGCAGGCAGGCAGGCAGGCAGAGGCTGGTAGAGGAGGTGGGCAGTGGCAGCAGTAGCAAAGAGGGCCCTGGGCAGGCCCTGGGCATGTGGCAGGCAGGCAGGCAGAGAGGTGGGCCCTCTCCACTGTCAGGTGGGCACAGTCTGTGTAGCACCTGTGACGGCACCATGCTTGCACCTTGCATGGCAGACCATCCCCTCCATTCAAACGGAAGGCAAGCACCACTCTCCACGTGCAGCGGAAGCAATACAACAATGTACTGGTTGAAAGCAGAAGTGCACCCATGGAAGGCGGGCACATGGAAAATAATGACGGCAGTTGTCTTCACTGAGGCAGGAAGCAAACACAGCAGTCCTGCCAGGTGGGCACATCCACATAGCAGGCCCATGCCATGTGGGCATCGGTCTGTGGCATTGGAGGAAGACACAGAGATGCTACAGCATCCCATGACATTCACAGCTACAGTCCTGCACTGCAAGCACAGCCAGAGGACAATATAATTATACTGATGACACCTTAGGTGCCTCATATTGGGCCTGCTTTGCACCACAGTAAACAAATGAATTACGTAGTGCTTTGCCCACTATATATTGTATAAAATGTATAATAAATGTGTAGTGCTTTGCCCACTATATATTGTATGGACTCATGCGTAGTGCTTTGCACGCGCACACACGCGCGCAAAAGAAAAGGAGATACAGAAAGAAAAACTGCCTGCGAGGTAAAGGGGGGTGGGGGAGGGAGTACACTATAAAGCCTAACAGAAGAGAAAAGTGTTTTGTGGATTTTTTGTATATATATATTTTAGAAAGATAAGAGTTGAAATGGGAAGGGAAGGAATGCAGGAATTGAGAAGGGTTGGCAGGGGGGGAGAACAGGGTAAGGAAAGCACTTTTTGAATGTTTTTGTTTGTTTCATAAAGAATCTAGACAAGAAAGACAGTGAAGACTAATGGCAATAGTTGAACTGAGAAGGGCTGGGTGGGAAGGAAGAAGGACAAGTGAAGCTGCAGTAGAACACAGACACGCCACACAGATCTAGCTAGCCAGCTCTCTCTCTAAACAACTCTCTCACACAGTGAAAGGAAAGCGGGCTGATCTCCTTATGTGCAGGATCCCCACTCCCCCACCTGCCCCGTCACTGATGGGAGACTACTGGGTTAAGTTCAGCCCTACTTTAAAGACATAGCTGCTAGATTGTTTTCATTTCTACTCTAGAGTGAGCACAGGGCCACCAGTCTGGACTGGGTCCCTAGCATGGGGAGGGGGGCAGGGCAGCTTTAGCCCTTTCTCCCCACCGAAGTTCTGAGCCATATCGATTCCCCTCCCCCTGCACCTGCAATTTATATTGCAAAATAGTAATCCCTGAAAGCAAATGGACCACTATTTTGGAATATAAATCGCAGATGCGGGGGCCCTGATCTGGATTTGGACAGCAAAGGGAATAGACTGCCTCCTACCCCCATGCTAGGGTCCTAATCCAGATGGGGGCCTGGCGCTTACTCTAGAGTCAAAATGACAGCAAGCCAGCCCCATCACTAGGCAGAATGAGACAAACTGTTCAGGCGGCAGATTTTGGCTCCTTTTCAAGAGCAGCACCTGCCTATGGCTTCTCATGTCCTCTCAAAATATTTTCAAATACCAGGAAAGTTGGAATCAGCAAAAGCAGTAAAGTTGCTTTGCTTCAGGTGTAATTCTACATGCACTTGATACATTGAACTGGAGTAGTGCTAGGAATGTCTGTACTGTGTAATCTGACAGCACACATTTCAACATTCCCAGCCTCAGAATGAGGTGGACAGCCAAATTTATGCACCATGGCTATCACAAACTTGATGCAAAATGATGATGTAATTGCACATCCAGATCTACCTGCAGGGGAAATGATGGTAGCCAGTGGAGACTGGTGGCTCCAATATAAGTGGGGAGGTGAATCTGGTCTGGGTTTCAGTCAGAACCAGTCAGAAGTCAGAACTCTAAAGGAGCTAAAGCTTCGCACCTTGGACAGCTCCTTTAGAGTTCTGACTGGTTCTGACTGAAACCTAGAGCGGATTCACTGCCCCACTGGCATTGGTAGCTCTTGGTCACGGAGCTTGTACTATGGCATGACACACAGCAGCTGATCGACCATGGTATCCTTCTGGATAGGTTGTCTGGGTTGGGAGTTGGAGGCACTGCACTACAGTGGTTCCGCTCCTACTTGGATGGCCGATTCCAGAAGGTGGTGCTGGGGGATTATTGTTCTGTGCCATGGCAATTGTGCCATGGGGTTCCACAGGGCTCTATTTTATCCCCTATGCTGGGGATATTTTATCCCCTATGCTGGGGATTTTATCCACGGCCGCCACCATTTGCGTTCCTTATTTTGGCATGTCTTAGTCTACGTAAACATTTACATAGACTAAGACGGCGAAAATAAGGGGAACGCAAATAGCGTAGCGTCTACGCTATTTGTGTTTCCCTTATTTTCGCCGTCTTAGTCTACGTAAGTGTTTACGTAAACTAAGACGTGCCAAAATAAGGAACGCAAATGGCGTTCCCCTTATTTTCGCCATCTTAGTCTACGTAAATGCTTACGTAGACTAAGACGTGCCAAAATAAGGAACGCAAATGGCCGCCACCATTTGCGTACGCGCGTGGTTTTTTTTAAGTCAGCCGTGATAGGCTACGTAAACATTTATGTAGCCTATCACGGCTGACTGCAGGGATGCAAACGGCGGCTATGGCCGCCGCCATTTGCGTCCCTGCTAGCCAGCGGCCGGATGTCCGGCTGCTGGCGGAGCTGGCCGACGGCTCCGCAGAATTGCTGCGGAGCACAGCCGGCTGCCCAGGATTCCGGGGGGGGGGGACGGAGCGCCTCCCCCCCCCGGCGAGGATTCCAGGGGGAGGGACGGAACGCCTCCCCCCCAACCATAAAGATAATCCGCGAAAGGTAAGTACCTTTCGTACATCCCTATCCGGAGGTGTGGGCGGAGGTGCCATCAATATGCAGATGACACCCAGCTCTACCTGTCTTTCTCATCAAACCCCGGTGAGGCAATGGCTGTTCTGAATCAGTGCCTGGGCACGGTAATGGACTGGATGAGGGCCAATAAACTGAAACTTGATCCAGACAAGATGGAGGTACTGTTAGTGGGTGGTTCGTCTGCCCGGCTAGGTGATATTCAACCTGTTCTGGAGGGGGTTGCACTCCCCCTAAAGGATCAGGTTCGTAGTTTGGGGGTGCTCTTGGATCCAGAACTGTCACTTGAGGCACAGGTGAACTCAGTGGCACGGAGCACTTTTTATCAGCTTAGGCTGGTGTACCAACTACACCCTTATCTGGACAGAGATAGCCTTGCTACAGTTATCCATGCTCTGATAACTTCTCGTCTGGATTACTGCAATGCGTTATACGTGGGGCTGCCTTTGAAAACAGTCTGGAAACTTCAGCTGGTCCAAAATAGGGCAGCAAGATTGTTAACAGGGACTGGCCTGCGAGCTCATATTACGCCAGTACTTTTCCAGCTGCACTGGCTGCCAGTCCATTTCCGGGCCCGATTCAAAGTGCTGGTGTTAACATTCAAAGCCCTTAACGGCTTGGGGCCAGGTTACCTGAAGGATCGCCTCCTCCCATATGTGCCTGCCCGGACCTTAAGATCATCATCAGCGGCCCTTCTCCGTGAGCCCCTGCCAAAGGAAGTGAGGCGGGTGGCTACTAGGAGGAGGGCTTTTTCTGCTGTGGCACCCCGGCTCTGGAATGAGCTCCCTAGTGAGGTTCGCCTGGCACCTACATTGTACTCCTTTCGGCGCCAGGTGAAGACCTTTTTATTTTCCCAGGCATTTTAGCATTTTAGCTTTCTAAACTTTTAGCTTTGCTGTTTTAAAAATTTGTAAACTCCTGCACTGCTGCAGACTCTCAGCCCAACCCACCTCGCAGGGTTGTTGTTGTGAGGATGAAATGGAGAGGAGGAGGATCATGTCAGCCGCCTTGGGTTCCTTGCAAGAGGAAAAAAGGCGGGGTATAAATGCAATAATAAATAAAAAAAAATTGTGTGTTGTTTGGTTTTAATTTTTGTGAACTGCCCAGAGAGCTTCAGCTATTGGGCGGTATAGAAATGAAATTAATAATAATAATAATAATAATAGTAATTTCAAGTCTGTATCTTTGTAAATATTGTCCTTAAGAAAATTTACAATAAATTTATAGAATAACAGGCTTCTGAAAGTCAACTGATTCGAGGTCTTTGGGAGTTGGATACACAGCTTTAGACACATGTTTAGTCAATGAATTTATACATTTGTTGGTCTTCAAGGTGCCACAAAAATCTGTTGTTTTTACACAATTAAATGTATTTATTTAGGGAGAAAGCAATATATGCATTTTGTTGATGTGTGATAGTTTTGTATGGATTTGCCAAAGTGCAATGCTAGATCACATGAGAGTGGTGGCCATTTTGAAATCTCCAATTTTGGAAATGTTCCCCTAATTATAATTTTCTAAATTTTTGATATGTTCAGTACATTGCACATATGAATTAAATAAGACAGATTTGGTTTCCTTTGCAAGTAGTTTGACATGAGCCCCCAGTTTTCAGTGGATTGACTAGACTGTCTCCAGTACACCATACTAGCATGTAGAGCTCAGCGGGCTCTGCCAGTCTCAGATCAGGGAAACAAGAGGGGCTAAAATCTGCTCTGCAGCTCTCCCCAATTGTACCAGGATCATGCGCATAACGTCCATTGCACAGGATATGCTCTGAAAAGAAGTCATATCATTGGTTTTATATTAGCTGTATTAAAAATAGAGTTGGAATTAATTTTATTTGGGAATGGGTGTGATTATCAAGCAAATATTCACAGCTCTATTTGGCTTGAGAACATTAAAATTTCTGCTTTCTTATTCAAACCCATCACTAGAACATTCCTAATAATGGATGCTGTTGGATTTTGGGGTTCAAAATAAAACCAAGACGTAAAACAACTGAATTTGGCAAAAGGTTATTTAATGATGTTGCCTTAAAATTAAACAGATGGTAGGGGTATGCTTAAAAACAGTGTAGGGCTGAGCTCCTCAGAAATAATGTCTTGAACTCTCAGTAGGGAAGTTGGAGAATTCTGTCACAGACTCCAGTGAGGCTCTATTCTTTAGAATCCGGGCCCCTGGAGTCCGTGGCAGAACGGACTACCCCCCCGCCACCCCCTGAAATCCCCCCCAGAACAGACCTACCTGGCGGCGGCTCCGGCGGCGGCTCTGGCGGCGGCTCCAGGTCACGGCTTGGCAGGGATGCAAAATGGCCATTTGCGGCCGCAGCCCAGCAGCGTCCGAAAGTCCGGCTCAGGCCGGGGAGGATTCTGAGGGGGAGGGACGGATCGCCTCCCCTCCCCACCGCGGACTGCCGGCCGGAACGGGATAAGTGTTTCGCACACCCCTAACTCTCAGTCGCGCTGAATAAAATGGAATCACACCAGTGAATCTGCTAATGTTTAGTGGACTGTTCTGTAGAAAAGATTGATTCAAGCTGGCAGCTCAGTTCCCTTCCCCGCCTTTCTGATGTCATAAACTGGAGCCAGGAGAGGAAGTACTCACTGCAGCCACATAAAACCTCTCAAAGGTTTACCCACAGCTCAGAGATGTGGATCGGCTGGTGTGTAGCCATTTGCCTCTTGGAAGTGGGTATGACCTCTGCTCAAGAAGTCCTTATAGGCTGCTTTAAAGATTCTTATTGAAGCCATTGTTTTAAATGGATTTTGTTTTAACAAGGTTTGCCTCTGTCTGTCTTCCAGGATGCTCCTATGCAGACATCAGCCAACCCTGGAGTGTGGTGCGGGTGGAAGGCCAAAATGCCAGGATGGAGTGCAGACAAACCAACGGGCATGAGCGCATGCTTTGGTATCGACAGGTTGCAGGGCAGGCTCTGCAGTTCCTCTATAGCTTCTATTTGGGGCAACCTCAAGAGACTGGCAATGGTTTGAACCGTTTCTCAGCTGAGCAGCCTCAAACAGAGCAGTGCAACCTGAATATTTCTTCTGTAAAGCGAGAGGATTCAGCTGTATATTTCTGTGCTAGCAGTTTAGGCACAGCACTTCAAAGTAGCCTCTTCTTCCTACAAAAACCTCATTTTGTCAGTTTGTGTGAGGGCAGAGCTAAGATTACCAGAGAATCACCAGAGGGTCAAGAGTTCTTATCCCTCCCCACACCTGCCAATGCTCACTCGCCAATGCCCTATGTGGACTCTGTTTTACTTGATTTTTGACCAGATGGGCTCTGGAACTGAGCCCAGCTGAGGGAGGTAACCTCAAGGGGCAAACTCAGATACACGGAGGAGAATCAGGTGATGCAGAAGAGCTAAGTAATAAACACCTCTCCTTCTTCTGCTCCTTTTAGTGTTTCCAATGCCTGCATACCCGTTACTTCAGCAAGATTTGGTTTGGGACTACTCGTTTCCCATCATAACATCTTGTTCCACCCTGACTGAGAAAGTTCATACAAAATAAATACATAAATAGAATAGAATGGCTGAAGTCATTCATTGTCAAATCTGATGTTCTTTAAAACAAAAAATCCGGGTGAAGGCTGGAACAGATACCATGATACCATATAGCCCGGAGGCCAACCAAGTCCATCACCAAAGGCGCCTGAGTGGCAGTCATGGGATAAGATGGCAGGACCTCCTGGATGAGTAAACAACAGGAAGCAGAGTTGAGGAGTTTTAAGAACAACTGCTCTTCATAAGATATCCCAAAGTGCCAAACAGACAAAAATAACAATAAAATAGAATACAAAACACAACCAATAATACTATTAAACTCTAAAAATTCATCAACTCAGTGAGATAAAAACTTTCCCAAGACTGTTCAACAAACAAAAGACTCAATGGTCTCATCAAAAGGACCCAAAGGCCTGAGTGAAGAGGTGCATCTTAAGCAGTCAACAAAAATGGTTTACTAAAGATGACTGACTTGGGTCCCTACTGGATTTGGGGGTTCAGAATAAAACCAAGGTTTTGTAAGTATTGACATTGGCAACTGGATTTTGAAGTTGTTTCCTTATAATTAAGCAGTTTTTATATATGCCCTTCTAAGTTGAATTCAAAAGAGGAATTTGAACATTTCAACATGCCAAAAACTAGATTTGAAATCTGACATGTTGCCAGGTTTCACAGTTCTGTGAATGATCTATTGAGCTCTAGTTATAAAACTACACCCATGAGAATCTAGACTCTCAAGAGATGCAAAGCCCTGGGGCTGTCCTCATGGGGAATTTGCTGCGAATTTTGAGTATTTCGAGTTCATTGGTGGCAGATGACATTGTGGCCAATCTGCAGTCACCTCAGAGATTTCCAGTGGAAAAGCCGGATTTTATTTGACTACTTTTACTCCATTTTCTTTCTTTAATTTCAGTTCTTTGCACTTCTGGTACTGTGTGCCCCTATCCTCTGCATTTACTTTGGCATGATAGCCCCGCTCAGGGTGTGTATTTCACCTGGCCTCACCTCACTGAGCCTTTCCAGCCTTCAGAATTGCCCTGCACTCCAATTTCACCAGTAATTAGCCTCCGCAATGGTGCACTTCTCTGATGTTTGTATTACTTCACTTCTCCATTGTTGTGTTAAATCACATCTCTTATCATGTGTAAAGTCGCTTTGATGTTATGTAAAGTTGCTTCTCTGATCTGGTGAGGTCTTGGGAAGCTGTCATGGCAAGCAGGGAGAAAGTGCCCAGAGAAGGAGAAAGGGGATGGTGGTGGAAGAATGGGGGGATGCTAGAATGGGGCAAAATTGGGGGGGGGTACTCTCAGGGGGAATTTTCAGATGCTGCACTCAAGAACCAGGGATTTTAGCTTCTCAAGGCAAAAGTGTACACATTGGGGAACAGGGGAGGGAAGAATAACTCTGTGACAGTTTGCTGGAATAGGGCAAAATTGTGTGGGGTGGGATGCTCTTGGGGGATCCTTAAGATGCTGCACATGAGAACTGGGGATTTTGGCTTCTTAAGGCAAAAATGCACACATGGGGAAAATGAGGCAGCAGTAGCAATAACTCCGTGGCAGATTGCTGGAATGAGGCTAAATGAAGGGGGGGTGCTCTCATAGGGAGTCTTCAGATGCTGCACTTGAGAATTTGAGATTTTGGCTTCTTCATTGAAAAGTGTGCACATTGGGAAAAATGGGGTGGGAGCAATAACTCCATGGCAATTTGCTGGAATGAGGTGAAATTGGTGTGTGTGTGTGAGATGTGGGGAGAGATAATATAATAGCAGAAGGGAGCCTTCAGGATTGTGAATTAGTTGCTCTCCATTCATAATAATGTAGTAGCAGGGGGGAGCCTGGAGAAACAAGCCTCTCTCATTGGTTGAGCAGCTCCTGTCAGTTTGATGACCTTTAGTTCTACTACCCCCACCCCACCCAGAAGTATGTTTCTTTCAAGTGCTGTGTGACCCCTGAAAACCAGATTTTAAAGGTATGATACACTCTTTTTTTCTTGCTTCGTGTGTCCCTGATGGACCAAAGCGGATTCCATGAAAATCCAGATAATACTCCAGTGTGCTTCTCATTCCGTTGTTGGGACAATCCCCTACCCCCACCCTGTTACACTCAAGTGACTTCCGGGTGGAACCAATTTCTCTGTCTATTACACACAGTGCATAGGAGAAAAGGTGAGAGGATAATAAAGCTGTGTTCTCTTAAACCTCATGATTACTGGAGGGTGAGGCAGTGCCCTCATGGGAGAACATGGATTTTTAAATTGTTGTTGTTGTTGTTATTTCTATACTGCCCAATAGCCAAAGCTCTCTGGGCAGTTTACAAAGATTAAAAACATTTTAAAAAAACAGTATATAGAGATTAAAAACCATTTACATAAAAAACACATGCACAGACAATATACACAAAAGAAAAATATATCTAAAACAACTTCAAACAAACAATCTCAAAAGTAAACAACCATAACCATAAACCATTCCAGGATCAATTAAAACTTATCATATGCCGCCAAATGCCTGGGAGAAGAGAAAGGGCTTAACCTGGCACTGAAAAGTTAACAATGTTGGCGCCAGGTGGACCTCAGCAGGGAGATCATTCCATAATTTGGGGGCTACCACCAAGAAGGCCATCTCCTTTGTCACCATCTTCCAAGCTTCCCTTAGAGTAGCGGTCGGAGGAGGGTCTTAGATGTTGAGCTTAGTGTATGCGTAGGTTCGTGTCGGGGGGCGCTCCGTCAGGTATTGTGGTCCCAAGCCGTGTAAGGCTTTATAGGTTAAAACCAGCACCTTGAACTGGGCTCGGTAACAGCCAGTGCAAGTGGGCCAGAGTTGGTCTTATATGTTCGGCCCTTCTGGTTCCCATTATCAATCTGGCCACTGCATTTTGCATGAGATGCAGCTTCTGAACCATCTTCAAAGGCAGCCCCATGTAGGGTTGGCGGAGAATTTCTCCCCGAAACTTTGGGGGGCTGAGCGCCAACGTGTTCGGCCCCCCGAACAAGTTTCGGGGAGAAATTCTCCGCCCCCCCTGCCCCCCGCACCCCCCCCCTGGGACGGGACTTACCTTTCCCGAATGTCCCTCCCGGCGGCGGGTCCCGGAGGCGGTTCGTCGGGTCTTCGTCAGGGGCGGGGGTGGCAGCCGATCTTTCGACCGGCTGCCGCCGCCGCCATTCCAATAAAACTAAAAAAAAAAAAAACGCCCCCGTGATAGGCTACGTGACGATTAACGTAGCCTATCATGGCTAGATTTGCAAAGTCAGCCGTGATAGGCTACGTAAATCGTCACGTAGCCTATCACGGGTGACTTTAAAAAAAAAAGCACGTACGGATAATGGCGGCCCCCATAGGGAGCCGCCATTCGCGTTCCTTATTTGGTCGCTGTAGTCTACGTAAAGATTACGTAGACTACGGCGAAAATAAGGGCAACACTATTTGCGTTGCCCTTATTTTCGCCGTAGTCTACGTAAAGATTTACGTAGACTACAGGGACCAAATAAGGAACGCGAATGGCGGCTCCCTATGGGGGCCGCCATTTGCGTACGCGCTTTTTTTTTTTAAGTCACCCGTGATAGGCTACGTGACGATTTACGTAGCCTATCATGGCTGACTTTGCAGATCTAGCCGTGATAGGCTACGTTAATCGTCACCTAGCCTATCACGGGGGCGTGTTGTTGTTTTTTTTAACTTTTAATTTCACGGCCAGGCCAGGCCAGGCGCCTCCTCCCCGGCCTGAATTTCGGCCAGGCGAGGCGGGAAGCCTCCTCCCCGGCCTGAATTTCGGCCAGGCGAGGCGGGAAGCCTCCCCCCCGGCCTGAATTTCGGCCAGGCGAGGCGGGAAGCCTCCCCCCCGGCCTGAATTTCGGCCGGGCGAGGCAGGAAGCCTCCCCCCCCAGCCTGAACTTCGGGGGGAGAGCAGTGAAGCGCCTCCCCCCCACTGCGAAAAGCTGCGAGACCAGGTAAGTGGGTTTCGTGCACCCTAGCATGTAGAGTACATTGCAGTAATCTAACTTGGAGGTTACCAGAGCATAGACAACTGAAGCCAGGTTATCCCTGTACAGATAAGGGCATAGCTGGGCCACTAACTGAAGTTGGTGGAAAGCACTCTGTGCCACTGAGGCCACCGGCGCGTCAAGTGACAAAGATGGCTCAAGGAGAACCCCCAAGCTACAAACCTGCTCCTTCAGGGGGAGTGCAACCCCATCCAGAACAGGTTGAGCTCCCTCCATCCGGTCAGAAGAACGACCCACCAACAGCATCTCAGTCTTGTCTGGATTGAGTTTCAGTTTATTAGCCCTCATCCAGTCCATTGTCACAGCCAGGCACCGATTTAGCACATCCACAGCCTCACCTGAAGAAGATGAACAGGAAAAAGAGAGCTGCGTGTCATCAGCATACTGATGACTACGCGCCCCCGAACTCCGGATGACCACACTCAATGGTTTCATGTAGATGTTAAATAGCATGGGGGACAGAACTGACCTCTGTGGAACCCCATACTGTAGAATCCATGCGGCCGAGCGATATTCCCCAAGTACCACCTTCTGAAGCCGACCAGGTAGGAGGGAAACCACTGCAATGCAGTGCCTCTCACTCCCAGCTCAGACACTCATCCCAGAAGGACACCATGGTCAATGGTATCGAAAGCCGCCGGGAGATCAAGGAGAATCAACAAGGTCACACTCCCCCTGTCTCGCTCCTGACAGGGCGACCAAGGCTGTTTCCATGCCAAAACCTGGCCTCAACCCCAACTGAAATTGATCTAGATAATCGGTTGCATCCGAGAGTGTCTGGAGCTGATTGGCAACCACCCGCTCAAGAACCGTGCCCAAGAAAGGAACATTTGCCACTGGCCTAAAAATTACTAAGATTGTATGGGTCCAGGGTCCAGGGAGGATTTCTTTAGGAGTGGTCTTACTACCACCTCTTTGAGGTGGCCCAGGACCACTCCCTCTCACAAGGAGGCATTAATCACCTCCCTGGCCCAGCCAGCTGTTCCTTCCCTGCCAGTTTTTATAAGCCAGGAAGGGCAAGTAAATTTAAACCTCAGCAGGTAATGATCTGACCATGACAAGGGGACTGATGCAAAGCCCTCCACCTTCAGACCACCATCTCCATGTCCAGTTGAGAAAACCAAGTCTAGAGTATGCCCTGCTACATGCGTTGGGCCGATGACATGCTGGGACAGTCCCATGGCTGCCATGGAGGCCATGAAATCCTGAGCTGCCCCAGACCAGGTGCCCTCAGCGCAAATGTTGACATCCCCTAGAACCAACAGCCTGGGCGATTGCAACAGCGCACCTGAGACCACTTCGGTCAGCTCATATAGGGAGTCTGTTGAGCAGCGGGGTGGGCGATGCACCAACAGAGGCCCCAATCTCTCCCACTGGCCCAACACAAGGTGCAAATGCTCCAGACCAGTAGTCACATGGACAGGGAGCCTGCACAGGGAGATGGAATTCCCATAGACCACAGCAACACCCCCTCCCCGGCTCTCAGGTCTTCCCTGATGCTGAACCAAGTACCCTGGTGGGCACAGCTGGGAAAGACTGACTCTTCCCTGCTCTCCCACCCAGATCTCAATTACGCATGCCAGATTGGCCGCCTCATCCACTATTAAGTCATGGATGAAGGAGGTCTTATTTTGAACCAATCTGCCATTTAAAAGCAGCATCTGGAGCCCTGAGGGCAGGCTGATAGGCAACCACCATGCTTGCGGCTGGGGGGAGGGCTGGAATACGGCACAGCCATTAACTGTCTGGGCCATGTTCCCCTAACCGGGCTAGCCCTCCTCCCAATGCCGTATTTCCCTTGACCCGTAACCACACTAATTGGGCCCCCCTCAAGTACCCTGATTGGCCATATATCCTCTCCCCCAGGCACATAAGAGGATCCTATGCACAACAAAAAACAAAGCAAAACAAAAAACCA
Organism: Heloderma suspectum; assembly: GCF_057233095.1. Taxonomy (NCBI): domain Eukaryota; kingdom Metazoa; phylum Chordata; class Lepidosauria; order Squamata; family Helodermatidae; genus Heloderma; species Heloderma suspectum. The sequence continues at coordinate 141,509,079 of NC_139459.1, forward strand.
ACAATCAACCCCCACACAAACAGTAGAAGCCACAAAACCAGTCAACCCAGTGTTAGGGGGCTGGCCCTTGCCCATGCGTCTCCCCTGAAGCGTCTCCCCTCAGAGGGGCAACCCTGCGTTTGGCAGCACTGCCGCTGGGGCGCTGCCACCCCACGTCAGAGCTGAGCAGCTAAGAGTCTTCTGAGGGAGCTTGAGCCCAGCCTGCTCCATTCCGCCGTAATTAGCCTGGGGGAATTTTTCCCCTCTTCAGCTCCAGCCGGGGGGGGGGGGGTGGCTTCTCACTGGCAGCAGCACAGTCCCAGGCAGGCCAATAAGATGGTAAGTTGGCCCACCTGCCTCTGTTCAATGTCCCGGCTGCCTTCCCCTGCTTGGTCCAGGCTTTTAAACAGCCGATAGCTATTCTGGAGATGCATAATAAACACTGAAGAGAAACAGCGGAGAACAGGCCTTGTGGGTGGAGAAGACTGGCTGCGCACAGAAAATACTTGGGGAATGGGAGAGTAAAACTTTCCTGGCTTTCTGAAAGGGCTGGAGGTCGAGGTGCAGAGCTGCTCGCTCAGGAGACGCAATTAAAGCCGGGTCGCTAACGCATTCAGACTTGACTGGCCGCGTTGCCCTTGAACCTTCGCTCCTGACGTAGCCATGCCAGATGATGTAGCCTATGCAGAGGTGCGTCCTCCTCCTCTGCAGGCCCCCAGCCGCTCCGCCTCATTGGTCGGACGGTCCCAGCATCAGTTCCTCCCACCAGTCCGGTGCTCGAGTGAGCCTCCTCCTCAAGAGAACTCCAGCCCAGCTGCTCGCTCGAGGGCAAGAGCTTCTCTTGCCTTTCCCGTGCAGGAGAGGCCATGTGGAGGGAGGTGCTGGGCATCTGTGTCGGCTTGCAGCTGCTGGCAGGTAAAAAGGATGAAAAGAAACCAGCCCTGCAGAACGATGGTTTTTGGGGAGGTGGTTAAGAGAGCTGTCGGCGAGGGAGAAACGGCTTGCAGCAGGAAGTGAGCGTTGTAGCCGAGAAGCCCACTGGCGAAGCAGTGAGAAAAGACGGAGAGGGCCAAGACGGCTTTGCTGCATGAGGGGCGGGGCGCAACAAGATCCAGCTGGGGGTCTGCCTGGGCAGAAGGGGTGGCCGCCAGTCCCGCTGTGGGAAGGCAGCGGCTGTGCCCGTGTGCGTGCAAAAGCCAGTCCTAACATTCCCGCAGATTGTTGCTGGGCCGAGGAGCAGGCGCCAGGAGTGGGCGGGCAAAGAGGCGCAGGCTCGCTTCCCACTGGCTGGGGCACCTGGGGCAGGGAGCCGGTTGACCACCCAGCCCAAGGGTGCCTCTGGGAGAATCCCTCGACTTCCTTCTATTGCTGAGAATGGCCGCCATTCATCCCTATCAGGAAAAATCAACAGCAGCAAGAGGGAGAAAAAGAGCATCTGTGCGGTGTTGTGGGGGATATGGAGGGATAGGTGGTGGGTAGGAGAACTGGACCGAGGGGGCTAAAGGGACAGATTGGAAAGAGTGTGTGGGGGTCAGGGGATGGGACCTTCCCCAGACCCTGCCCCAGCCCTGCAGATGAAATTTCATGGGCCTTTGTCCGATCTAGTATCAGCAAGCTGTTGGGAAATATACTGGACAGAATGTAATGAGAAAGGAGCAGAAAACCTGGCAGGAAATTTGGACTTGAGTTGTGACACACAAACCTAGCAAGCTGCCTTGCTATGGGCCTTGTTCACCTCTCTGGTCTTTACAGGGCTCTGCAGTGGGATCACTGTGACCCAGAAGGAACCGTTCAAAATCATCCAGGCGGGGACCCAGACGAGCATCGACTGCGCGCATGATGACAGCAGCTACATCACAATCCTTTGGTACCGGCAGAAGAGCGGCAGTGCAGAGAAGCAGCTGCAGCTCATTGGCTACTCCATAAGTGGAAATAATCCGGACATGGAAATGGACAGCTACAGTATAAGCAGGCCAGATGTGACACACGCTTCCCTGTCCACCCCTCCGGGGCAGGCTGCGGACTCAGCAGTATATTTCTGTGCAGCCAGTAAGGGCACAGCGAGAGCTCCCTGCCTCACAGCTGCACACGAACATCGGAGGACAGCCCCCACCTACGCCACAGATACACACAAGCCGGCCTCAGCTGGCTACAGAAGATGGGAAACCCAGCTGCCGCTGCCCCTGAAACCTTCTCTGCAATATTACCCACTGCTTCCTCCAACCAGTGTTTGCAATTCTTGCACGTTTGTGTTTAAAATGATGTCCAGATAAAAGTTTATTGCGATACAGTTGTGTCAGGGTTACAATTGCTATGTTCTAACCCATCAAATCCAGGCAGGCAGATCTGCATATTATGCAAAATCTTTTTAGTGATGCAGGTCAAACATATTCATTGTTTCATTGTCTACCAGCAGCTTTGTGTATGCTCCTGGCCAGTGAGAAAGCATTGAGAAAAGATCAGTGAACCTATGGTTTAAAAAAGGACTATATTTCTGTCCTTAAATCATTGGAAAGCCAATTGCATTTTTTCATAAAAAAGTTGTTAAAGCATGTATTATATTATGAAAGAGAGGTTACAAATATATTGTGCCACATTACTGCTTGGTGTAGTAATCAAATAAACAGAAATTACTTGAAACGGTAATACGATACCGGGGGCAGGGGGGCTTCACCCTGCTGAGCCACCACAGACAGAAATGTACTTGGAACAGGACTCCAGAACACACCATCAGATGGGTGAATCTTTGATTTTAGCGAGTACATGAGTTGGGTCGAAGGCCTTTGAGAGCTTCTATAGTGCAGTAAGAGACAATCAGCCTCACATCAGCAATATGGGAACTATAATACTGACCTAGCTGCCAGGACTGTTGTAAGGACCATTGAGATAACCTATGAACACGAAATGAAGATATTAAAATGTTAGGTGTTCTTTGAAATGTTGATAGGTGTATGATGGCATTCATGTTTCATTCCATTACGCATTGCATGCAGAGGTGTCTAGGGAAAACCCGATGGCCTTTTTCTTCCCACAAACAGGGTTGGAGGGAGGCAATTTGTAGCAGAGAAGCAGCAGGGAAAGGGGCATTCAACATTTACCCCTCCACTGCCCACCCTCACCCAAAGGGTTCGAGACCTGTGTTTACTTTGTCATGGCCCACTTCTACTGGGTCATACCCTGGCCTAAGAAGGATTGCACCAATAGCATCAGAGGGGGGAGAGAGAGGGCGTGTCACCAATCCTAAACATCAAATTTGGCATGAACTGGAGGACCAATCAAAATTAAGACAGGAAAAATGAGGAACTGAGAGAAATTGAAACTGACATTCTTCCCTATGTCAACATATCCCATAATTATAAGTTATTTGGACATTTAGGATGCAATCCTATGCATGTTTAGATGGGGGAAATGTCCTACAACTCCCAGCATGCCCCAGCCAACATGGATGGCTGGGGCATGCTAGGAGTTGTAGGGCTTTTTTCTGACTAACATACATAGGATTGAGCCCTTTAATGTGTGCTTCACCTCCCCAAATAGCTGTGCAGGATGAGCCTCCCATCCACAAGGGGGAGCCTTTGAACGAGCATATTTCTGAGAGGAGAAAGAAAATCCTGCCCTCTGCAATGCCAGCTGCAAGACCAAGAATGCTTAAAAGCAAACCGCCAGAGATGAAGACACAGGTGGTGTGGTGTGTGGCTGTTTTGCTCTTGGTTGCAGGTGGGGTTATGGCTGGGAAAGACACTCGCAGCAAGGAAGGACAGATCTTTCTTTAGAATTTAAATGTGACTACATTTCCCTCCGTTTGATACAAACCCAGAAGGAAGAGGGAGTGGAGAATGAGCAAGGCGGCAGAGGAGAAGCGAAGCATCTAGAGTAGCCCCCTCTGACCCCAGGCAGAGGCCTTTACGTGTCCTGATGCAGCGGGCGGCACGGCAACAGCAGCTTCTGCCACCCGTTTCCTCCTGAGTCTCGACCCTCCTTCCTCTGCTATGCCAAGCAGGACTCCAGGTGAGCAGCATAGCAGGTGAGGGAGGGACTCCTGGCGGGACAAGAGAGGGAAAGGGCAGAAGCAGCCCCAGCTGGTCTCCTGCAGCACTGGGGGATTTGATGCGCACTCTCTCTCCCTCTCAATGTTGTGTGTCCTGGGTAAGGGGTGGCTACCCTTGAAGCCGAGGAGCAGCTTGCTTTGACAGTATTTCTAAAAACTGCTAAGTATGATTGCTGAGGCATTATTTGACCAGCCCTGTGAATTTTGTTCCAAGAGACCAACCCTGCTTTATGTTTCTCAGCTCTGTATATTGTTTAATACAGTACAAATGATGTCAATAGTTCCCCCACCGCCACCCTTAGTTCTGGGACTTCTCAGCACCCTTTCCAAACAACAGATTCTGTGTGGGAAGCTATGACAGTTAAAAGCGGCATACAGCTTGTGTAAGATTGTAGTGTAGAATTGGAAAAGTTAATCTGAACATATGAGCAATTTCTTTTAGTGCATCTTTTCCCTCCCCCTCAAAGGGCACACAGACGGAGAGATCCACCTGCCACCACGTTTGCTTGTGGGGATGGGAAAAACAGCCCAGCCGAAATGCAAACAAACCTACCAACGTTATGCCATGTATTGGTATCAGCAACACCAGAGGATGGGGCTTCAGCTTCTCTATTACTCTAGCACAGGTCTCCCTGGCTCTGAGCAGAATGTAGCCAATTCTGAAAGATTCACAGCTCACCGACTGCAAACAGAAGTATTTAACTTGAACATCTCCTCTGTCCAGAGGGAGGATTCAGCCACGTATTTTTGTGCTAGCAGCTTACACAGGGCTTGTGTCTCTATTCTTCAGTGTACAGTAACTGTCTGCCCTATCTGCATAGCACTTCAGACACACACACAGCACATTCTCCTTACTTACCTTGTTCCTCCACCCACAAATCAAAAACAGTGGTAGAGGAGGGAGAACTGGGGATGGCTGTGATTACTCTCGCAATTTCCTCAGTTCAAATTCGGGTGGCCCCAATTTGAGGGCCCTCCGTTAATTCTTTGCCAGTTGCCACCTAGTTTCTTCTTGGCTGTAAATGACACACACAGCCAATAATGCAAAGCTGGGGCAAGGAGACACATAGAGTAAGGACCTGAAGTGGGCCTACGAGTTGGGTGATGTCAGCTAGGCCTCTGAGCTGCTCTGAAGAGAGCCTTCTGCCCTTTCGGAGTTCTTCGTTCAATCTGTGTTTGGGCCCATTCCGTCATGTGATGATCCCCCATCTGCAGGCTGAAGAATCCGGTTTACCACTTCATTTGCTGTTTGTGAGAACTAGGCCTTAGGAGTCGAGGACGGCTGTTCAAAGGGAGCTGCTCTGAGCAGGGAATTCCACCAGATGTAGCTTGTACTTCCACCATGTCGCGCTCTGACTGATGGGAGAGGAGCTTTTCCTTCATTGCAACTCCTGTGGGACTGAGACCCCTGTTCCTTTAAGACCTCTGACCAAAGGCCTGTCTGGTCCAGCAGGCTGTGTGGATGAATTACACCAAAGGGCCACTGAGCATTTCTGAACACTGGGTTGCCCATAATGTATTTCACTGATTTCTCTTCCCTCCTTTTGTCTTTAATAGGGTAGTTTTGAGAGAACTATTCTTAGATTCATTAAAAAAGAAAAGAAACCAGACATTAGTTCCTTTCACAAACGAAAGACACTTTGCACATGCTCTGAAGCCAGTCTGCTCAGGGTGCCATAATTTTCAAAACTCAAAAGTGGCGGCCTCACTCATACCCAGCTGTATTTACCATTTTAAAAACATTAAGCTAACCAAGATTGACATTAGTACTTAACTGACGCCACATATTTATATCTCAGAAGGTGGAAATAGTTGGGTACCATCAGTTAGGTGTACCTGGAATGGAAGTCTAAGCATCTCTTTCTTTGTTAACACCAAGGAGGTTTCTAGTCTCACTTCAGGAAGAGTGTATTATATCCCTGTTCCAGAGTCAGTTGTAGGAAATTCATGATTTGTTTTGTTACACAATAGTCCAGGGCAAAAGTGTACTACTAAATTTAAAAGATTTATTCATGGAAAACATAATGAAATGTAAATCAGGAATGTAGGGAAATAAATGTGAAACAGCTCTATTGAATTCAGTGGGTGTGTATAAAGGATTGGGGTGCAAGTATGCTCAGAAAATAAGTGTTCCTGGACTGAACTCTCAGTTCCACCAATTAAAATTGGAACACACTATCAGTAAAGTTGTATTGGATGATGACATCTGTTTGAGCAGCAAAGCTAGGAGTGACTGTTTACCCTGCCTTTGTGATGCCATAAGTGGAGCCAGCTGATTGGAGCCAGAGAAGGAAGCACAGGGTCAAGTAGCCCTATAAAACTTGTAAAAAGCCTGACCACATCTCAGAGAAGAGTTGTGGATCATACAATACCTGGCCATTTGCCTCTTGGAAACAGTACAGCACCAGCAGGATGCAAGGCAGGGGCTGCAGTTCCTCGATTCTTTCTATAATACTTCCTTGGTATTCAACAAGAGCAAGACAAGCCCAGTACATGGCCAATTTAATGCAGAGTCACAGCACATCAGGGTCGTTCATGACAGATGACACTGTCACCAATCCACAGCAACACCGGAGCTTCCCTCTGGAAAAGGTGCATTTTTGGAAAGTCTTTTTAGTGCGTCTTTCTTCCTTAAACACGGCTCCTGAGCGGTTCCACTGAGCATGCCCTGTCCCACCGCATTAAATCTGAGCATGCCTCTGTGACTTGGCAGTAACGTGGCCAAGGGGTAGGGCTGCCCCTCCCCTCATTCCCCCTTTTCCCCCATTCGCAGTAGGGCGCTATTGGACACAGGTTTTCTTTCCCACTTAGCACTACTTTGCACGGTTTCATCCTTTCAATATGTCGCAGTAGTGCTGTTTTCCCATTCACAATATGTAGCCTATTGCAGTTGCCACTTTCCCCATTCACAGCTTGCAGCCTGTTTTCCCCATTCATAATAGTGCAGTAGCACTGTTTCAATCATTCAGAGTACCGCAGTAGCTGCTATACCCATTCAGATTATGTGGATTTTTTCCACATTCATAATATTTATTTATTTATTCATTCATTTTATTATTGCATTTATATCCCGCCTTTATTCCTCTTGCAAGGAACCCAAGGCAGCTTACATTATCCTCCTCCTCTCCATTTTATCCTCACAACAACAACCCTGTGAGGTAGGTTGGGCTGAGAGTGTGTGACTGGCCCAAAGTCACCCAGTGAGCTTCCATGGCCGAGTGGGGACTAGAACCCGGATCTCCCAGCTCCCAGTCCAACACTCTTGCCACTACACCACAGTATCTTTTAATCTTTCACAATATCTCAGTGGTGGATGAGAGGGGAGAGGTGTAGGGTAAACTACAGGGGCTTTATTCAGTCAACTTCCATGAGCAGGGGAGCGTGGACATGGGCCTCTCTCATTTGCTGAGCAGCACCTACAGGGTTGATGACATTCAGATCTACTCCACCTACCCAACCCCAAAGTATGGGGGTTTCAAGTGCTGTGTGACCCATGAAAGTGGGGTTTTAGGTAGTGTGCATTCTGCTTTTCTTGCTTTGTGTGCCCCTGATAGACCAAAACAATTTCATGAAAATCCAGATATAACCAGAAAGTGCTTCTCATTCCTTTTCCATGTAGAATATTTCTCACCGATTCACAGCTGCTCAGCTCAGACAAGAACACTGTAACCTAAATATCTCATTGGTGACGTGAGGGGATTTGGCTGTGTATTGCTGTGCAACCAGTTGACACAGCATTTCAAAGTAACCCCTCCATCCTACAAAAACATTGTATATGGATGTGAGGATGGAACTAGATGATCCCAACTCCGTGTTTCACTCATAACCGTAATGTGAGGAGTTGGGGCAATATTTGAAGGGCAGGATCATTGAGCAAGAGAGGACGTGATTAACCTTTCCTCTGCCTGCTCCTGATCCCCTCTCTTGTTTTTCTAATTGCTTTTGTCTGCAACTGGGCAAATCTCTTCCAGATTTGGAAAAACAGGAAGGTAGGGGTAGGGTGAGGGTGAGAGATGTCTGCTTGTGTGAATCAGAAAGCATGGGAGGGCCAAGCATGGCTCCCACTTGATCCTACTCCTCTATAAGTGCCCCCAACTCTACATCCCAGCAAATGCAATAGAATCACACTTTTGCCATGGTAATGTATAGCTTCACCTGGGCCAGAGACAGTGGGGCGGGGGGGGGGGGAGAAAGAGAGAGAGAGAATGCGAGCAGAAGAAATGGGAGCTATCCTACAGAAATGCAGGGCAGGTCCTGGCACAAAAGACAAGTGGGACATTGTATTGAAGCAAACCAAAAGTTGGCACATTTTTTTAAAAAAAAATCTGTTCTGTTATAAGCAGTGTAGGCTGGTGGCACCAATGTCAGCGGGGCTGTAAATCCACTGTGGGTTCCACTGTGGGTTTCAGTCAGAACCAGTCAGAACTCTAAAGGAGCTATCCCAAGTTCAGCACCTTGGATAGCTCCTTTGGAGTTCTGACTGGGTCTGACTAAAACCCAGAGTGAATCATAGCCTGCACTGACAATGGAGCCACCAGCCTATACTGATTATAAGTATAGATGCAAATTTAGAAAAACTTGCTATACTTTCAGTTGAAATACAGTATATCTCACCATAGTGGGAAGACTGCAACTAGATGACCTATGTTCCAACTCAGCCTGCTGTCCAGGTGCTAAGTGTTGATGGGCAACATCAAGACCCCTTTTACTCTCCTTTCTTAGGGTTCTTTATCTTTAAGGCCAAATGGGCGGCTAATAAATCTAATAAATAAATAAAATAAATAAGGTGGACTTGGACCAGACACCCTTTGAAATAGAGGACTGTCTTTAGGGATGGTAGAACAATTCGAGCTCGTTGAGGTTCTCCGTTTTGCATCTCAATACTCATCTTACTTTGTTCTCACTCCCAAACACGAGCACCTTTTTTCGAACAGGGAAAATATACTTTTCCAAGCACACACTCCAAATGCTCATCCCACCCCCCACCCCCTCAAGGTTAAACTGTGAAAATGTGGTGCCAGGGGGAGGAATGCACTCTTTCAGGATTACAACTTCCGCAAGTGCACATTTTCAGAAGTGCACATTTTTGTACTTTTGAATGCCAGCTCAGGAGATGGCAAAACTTCCCCAAGAATTATAATCCAGCTCGCATTCACATTTGGGGTTGTGAATGGGACATGTTTGCATGATTTGCGAACAGGGACAAAATTCCTGTACATCCCTCACTATCTTCTGTAAAGTAGGACCCAGGGCCGCCGTAGTTGGCAGCTAAGACTGACCTTTGAGGAGGAAGGTTGGGAGTTAAGCTTTCCTCTCTGTGAGGAGAAGGAATCAGCTTTAAAGCATCGTAAGGCCTGAGGCCCAAAGCCGTATCTGCACATTCCCATTGAGAGACAGGGCTTAGGATTGTTATCCCCAGCCTGCCCCCGCCCCCCGCAAAGTAGTAACTTCCACCACCAGTCACTGCCTGAGCTGCGGATATCACATAGTACATTGCCCTAGCCCTGATCCATGTCATTGGCGGCTGCCTACAGAGGTGAAGAATCCCAGTGTGAGATGCCCCCAAGTCACACGCAGTTGTGCTCCCAAATGTAATGGCCAGAATTGGGTGGGGAGTGGATGGGAGATGCTGATTCCTCTTGGTAACTGTAGCACGTACACCAGGACCAAGCAAGCACTGGAGAGAAGCGGTGGAATTCCCCATTCTGAGAGCTAAACCAAACATCTGATGGTGGACCTGAGGTTGGCATCATGGGTCACCTTGAAACTGCTAAAAAGAGACCAGGAGGGAGGGCCACATTTGGAGGGGAGAAGTGGCATGCAGGAAGGGGTAGCTGAATCTCCACCCACCGAACGTTCTTCACAGTGGAGTCCAAGCCCCGCTTATAAATCATGGCCCTGCTCCACATTTCCCCTGTTCAGAGGTTACCCAAGCTCATCAACCTGGGTCTGTCAACAGGGCAGCTTTCAGGCTGGGGGAGTACCCTCAGCATATGCATAAAATCTTAGGATCTCATTTTGCTCAAAACAGCTTTGGAAACTCCAGTTTGGGTTGTGGCAGAAGAGGTGGTGTGCCCTGTCTCTCCTGGTGTTAGTGATGTCACTGGCAGAGCTGCTATGCTGGAGCCAGAGAAGGAAGTATACACACTTCGGCACTACAACAACCTAAGTCAAGGGCCTGACCACGTCTCAGAGAAGCAGCGATGTGGATCAGCTGGCTTGCAGCCATTTGCCTGTGGAAAGAAGGTAAGTCCTTGCTCGAAACTCCCTGAAAGACTTTTGCAGTTCTCATCTGAGACTACAGACCCTGCTGAATTCAAAGGGATCCGGTTCAGAATATGAATTTGCCAGTTTGCGATGCTCAGTTGTGTCTCAGACTGTAACCCCCCCCCCACACACACACACACATACACACTCACACATGCGTTCCTTCCTGTCTGTTCTCCAGGTTGGACTGGGCTGCTCTGTCCTGGTGGTAGCAGCAGCTACAGCAGTGGTGGCAGCAGAAAGTGGGATCTGGGGGCCTCCTGCCCCTCATCTGGGATCCTGTCATTTGGAGTACCATGAAGGAGGGGGGAAGGACCATCCAGCCTCCAGATTAACCTCTTGTCTCTGCCACCACTACCATTGCAGTTGCTACCAGCTCAGTGAATGAAAGGAACCAGGGCGGTGCGGGGGCAGTGTTCGAGGGACCCACAGGGACAATAGGGATGTGCGGGGTGGGTGGTTGTGGGGAGGATCCAGAAAGCCCTTGCACGGAAACTCTGATGATGTTGGAGTATCTGAATTCCAGTTGGGCTTGGAAAAAATGAGCCACTTTCCCTGTCTTTGTGGGAAAAGGGCCTCATTTGAGGCCCAATGCAGAATCACACCCAGGAGGGTTTGCCCACCCCTATCTGAGTCGATTTCTAACTGAACCTTTTTTTAAACCAGTTTTACTTCTCTCTTCTCCAGGATCCTGAAATCCCGAGATCAGTCAAACACAAGAGTCCAGTGCAGCAGGAAGGCCAGAATGTCTCGCTGGTGTGCAGACAATCGGATGGGCATGAACACATGTTCTGGTACTGGCAGGAGGCAGGGCAGGGTCTACAGCTCCTCTATTTCCTCCGCTATGAAAAGCTACAAGAACAAGGCAACATTCCTGGCCAGCTCCAAGTTGATCAGCCCCAGAAGGAGGTCTTCTGCCTGAGTATTTCCTCTGCAAAGCGAGAGGATTTGCCAGAGTATTTCTGTGCAAACAGCTTAGACATGGCACTTCAAAGTAACCCGGCCTTCCTACAAAAACATCCCCATTTCAGGGGAGTATCTGTGGGTAAGGTGAGTGTGTGTAACTCAACCAAAGAGACCCCGGTAGGGCTTATCCTACCATGCCCCAGTCATCAACTCACAGTAGGACAACCCCTGTAAGCCTGAACAAAGACCTGCAGGGATTGATCCCCCCCCACTCCCGTCCCCATCTATAGAGTCGTCCATGAAACTTTGGCTGATTCACTGGTGTGGTTCCATTTTATTTGGCGGGACTAAGAGTTCAGGGCATTATTACTGAGGAACTGTTTTTAACTGTACCCTTAAATCAACTCTAGAAAAGCCCAGGATCTTTTGTAAGAAAGCTTAGATAGATTGATCGATATTTTCCTTTTCTCTTGGGAAAAAAAAATCCTCTTGTTAAGTAAGGTTCTCAGTGCATTGTGGCTGGTGCATTCTCTCTCACCAGCCAGAGGGACTGGAGGGACAGGCTGTCACCTGACATCACCGAGGTGGGGGAAACCAGAGCTGCCAAAGTGAATTGCTCTAGTCTTTAGAGCAATTCAAGCTGGCAGCTCCATTGCCCTCGCCCCCCGCCCCCGTGATGACATAAACTGGGGCCAGAGAAGGCAGTACTCACTGCAGAATGAAGTACTCACATAAAACCTCTCAAAGTTTACCCGCAGCTCAGGGATTTGAATCAGCTGTTGTGTAGTCGTTTGCCACTTGGAAGGAGGGAAGGCCTCTGCTCAAGAAGCCCTTATAGGCTGCTTTCAAGATTCTTATTGGAGCCATTGTTTTAAATGGATTTTGTTTTAATAAGGTTTGCCTCTGTCTGTCTTCCAGAATGCTCCTATGCAGACATCAGCCAACCCTGGAGTGTGGTGCGGGTGGAAGGCCAAAGTGCCAGGATGGAGTGCAGACAAACCAACGGGCATGAGTGCATGCTTTGGTAGCGACAGGTTGAAGGGCAGGCTCTGCAGTTCCTCTATAGCTTCTCCTCGAGGCAACCTCAAGAGGAGACTGGCAATGTTTCTAACCGTTTCTCAGCTGCCTGAGCAGCCTCAAACAGAGCAGTGTAACCTGAATATTTCTTCTATAAAGTGAGAGGATTCAGCTGTATATTTCTGTGCTAGCAGTTTAGAAACTGCACTTCAAAGTAGCCTCTTCTTCCTACAAAAACCTCATTTCTTCAGTTTGTGTGTCAAACTGTTTGTGTCAGTTTGCTCACGCAGGAGAGTTAAGCAATTAGCATCCCTCCCTCTCCTTCTATGTGTTTCCTGTCCCATTATTTCAGCAAATGTAGGTTTGGGGAGCATTTGTTTGCCATAGGAACATTGAGTTCCGCTCTGACTATATGATCACATATCTTTATTTTTCATTTGTTTATTTTAAATTCTGTTCAGGCCAACATTAAGGTAGAATCCTCTCAAAATAAAAACTCTACAAAAATTTGCAAATACCAAAGGCAGACAGTAAATAAATGTTCAATAAAATTATTAAACACACTATAAAAACAGATAACACCAATAAAACCTGCATCCCACAGATTATGGGAAGGCCAGTGAAAAAGGGGGTCTTCAGAGCCTTCCTGTTGACCTGCAGAGAAGACAAGCCCCTGACGGAAGCTGATTCGAGGAGTGGGGACACGTCTGAGAAGGCCCTCTCCCTTGTACTCACCAGACTGACAGCCCCTGGCGGCAGGCAAGTGGGAAGGGCCTGGCTGATACGGGAGAAGGCAGACCTTCAAGTAACTTGGGCCCAAACCATTTAAGCCTTCAAATGTTGGAAACAGGCAATCAGTACTACAAATTAGGCTCAGAAACACTTTGGCAACCAGCACAGCTGGCGCGGTATTGGGGTCACGTTGACAGGCCCCCCCAGTGCCCGCCGCTATCCGGGTGGCTGCATTCTGCACCGCCTGAAGCTTCCGAACCACCTTTAAGGGCAGCCCCACGCAGAACGCACAACACCGGCACAGGGAAGGGAAATATTGAGACATTTTTTAAATATGGTAAGCGGTATATAAATCTATTAAAACTTATCAGCATTATTGCGTGCAATAACAGCAGTGCTTGACCATTTCCGACACAAACAGCATGTGAGATAACACTTTTGGCTGGAGCAAGCAGTCTTTACAATATTGAAAATGTGCTTCTGGAGCTGTATCGAACTTTTCCTTGCACGTGGGTTCGCAGCTGCAAACAATACAACAGATGTAGAACAGAAAGGTCAAGCCTTGCCTAGCCATGCCTGTTGTTCTTCAGAGGACAAATTCTGGGTGGAGGTGGGAAGAGACACCACTGTACCTTCTAGGCTGGAGCCCAACCAAGTCCAACTACACAGGCTCCTGAGTAAACCTCACAGTCATGGGATGAGAGGATGGGACCTCTCATGGATCGCTAACCGGCTAAACAACAAGAAGCAGAGTTTAGGAGTAAACAGACATTTCTCACAAAGGAGGGAAGTTAGCAGTAGGATCCCCCAAGGATCTGTATTTAGAGTCTGGGTCCATGCTACAAAATTATCTGGAGTCAGGAATAAGCAGTGAAGTAGCCAAGTAAATCTCATTACTGAAGAGTGATATAGTGCCAATCAAGGTGTCATGGAAAACCTTGAAGTTTTAAACAGTGAACAGAGATTCATAATACACTGAAGAGAAACCATGGAGAACAGGCCTTCTGTTGAGATTAGCTGAACACAGAAAATACATGATGAATGGGAAAGTACATTTTTCTGACATAATGAAATGGCTCAATATTGAGATGCAATGTTGCTAACTGAGTAAATGTTATGGAAGTTGAGTTGCTATATCATTCAGATTTGACTGACTGATTTGCTCCTAACCGATTAATTAATTCACCAATTTAAGATTACATAATCTTAGCACAGATGAGTTACTCCTACTCTGCAGGCCCCCAGCTGCTCCACCTGATTGGTTGGGCAGCCTCAGCATCAGTTCCTCCCACCCACCAGGTGCTGGGTTGAGCCTCCTCCCTAGCAGAACTCTGGTCCACCCGCTTGGGGTAACGGAAGTCGTAGTTTGCATTTGTCTGGCAACAGTGGCCATGCGGAGGGAGGTGCTGAGTGTCTGTGTCAGCCTGCAGCTGCTGGCAGGTAGGAATCTCTCTCCCAGGCAGGACAGGTCTCTGCAAGGGCTTCCATGGCTGTAAAAGCATGAAAATAAATTAGCAGCGTAGAATGAGGAGGTTTGTTAAGATAGTTGTCAGTGAGGGAGAAACTGCTTGCAGCAGGCAGTAGAAGGTGCAGCCGAGACGAAAAACCGGTGAAGAGGCCAGAAGGGACCAGGGGAAGACCAGGATGATTTTCCTCAGTGAGGAGGGAGGGAAGGGGCGGGAGCTCAGTGGCAGAGCACCGGCTTTGCACGCAGAAGGGCCAGGCCCGATCCCCGGCACCTCCAGGCAGGGCAGGAAAATCTCCTGCCTGGAACCCTGGAGAGCCGCTGCCAGTCCGTGTCGACACTGCTGGGCTAGAGGCACCAGGGCTCGGAGTCAGCTGCCTGTGTTCCTATGTACATCTAAGGAGGGGCCTGCCAGGGAGAAGAGGCGGCCCACATCCCAGCTTTCTAGACATGTGCTCTCATTTCTATCACCTATGGATGCATTACATATACTGCATGTTATCTGTTTTGCATATAGAATGTTATATACACCCACATACAGGTACGCATGTCACAGCTAGTGTGACTCAGAAAAAAGGGACCCGGCACAGCCATGGAAAGAGCACCAGCCTTTAATGACTTGGGCAGATCAAGTTTAGCACCCAACCCAATGTTGTCCCTGCGGGCATCCCTTTATTCTCTTCTTCCAAAGTGAATGGCTGCCATTCATTTCTGTGGAGGAAACAAAGCACAGCACGACAGGGTGAGAGAAAGAAAGCCAGTGTCGTGGGGATGGGGGCTTCGCCGCAGCCTCCCCTCTTGCCTGTGACCTTTCACAGGCCATTCTCTGGTGAAAGAAAAAACAGGCACTTGATACAAAACTGAGATGGAATTTATTGTGGAAAAAGGGCTGGGTGTTGCTTCAGAAACAGAAACCAAGCTGTAAACCAAGGGGCACATTTGAATTGTGACATGTGAACTGAGCAGACTCCCTTGTTAAGGGCCTTGTTCACTTCTCAGGTCTTTACAGGGCTCTGCAGTGGGATCACTGTGACCCAGAAGGAACCGTTCAAAATCATCCGGGCGGGGACCCAGACGAGCGTCGACTGTGAACATGATGATCCCTTGTATCATACTATCCTTTGGTACCGGCAGGAGAGCGGCAGTACGCAGAAGCAGCTGCAATTAATTGGCTACTCTGTAAATGAAAATAAACCGAACATGGAAATGGACAGCTACAGTATAAGCAGGCCAGATGTGACACACGCTTCCCTGTCCACCCCTCCGGGGCAGGCTGCGGACTCAGCAGTATATTTCTGTGCAGCCAGTAAGGGCACAGCGAGAGCTCCCTGCCTCACAGCTGCACACGAACATCGGAGAACAGCCCCCGCCTACACCACAGATACACACGAGCCGGCCTCAGCTGGCTACAGAAGACGGGAAACCCAGCCGCCGCTGCCCCTGAAAGCTTCTCTGCAACATTACCCACTGCGTCCCCAACCACCTTCAGCAATCCTTATTTGTTTATTTATTTAATATTAACATTTACATACTGCCTTGTTTGTTAAAAAGCCATCAACAAGGCATACAAGAATTTTAAGATATCAAAACAATAAAACCTTGACACAAATGAAGGCTGTGCTTAGTTCTGTGTAAGACCCTCCTCCCTGCCTCCCTCCACTCCTAGGTCCCCAAAACGTACTTCAGGGCAGTCAGGAGCCGGTGAAAGCAGTGGCAGCTGCACGTCTCTTCCTGGCAGGGCCTGGGACTACGTGTCATTCCCCCCAGAGAGAATGTTGGTTTCCTGCTGGGGGTTCTGGGACTGTTGCCCCCGCCACTAGCGCTTTCTTCCCCCAAGGTGAGCTGTTGGGGCAGGTAAGCTGGTGGTGGAAATGGCGGCGGGGCCTTTTCAATGTTTGAGTGGGACACAGGAGGGTGCTTGCCCGCCCCAACCCACAGGGTCTGGTAATTCCCAGCCTCAAAACATGAGGTTCCTCGTTCCAGCCCTGCAGTCCCTAACGCCTTGTCCCATACTCACCGTTACAATGAAAGCTCAGTAACAGTCGGCTCTTTTACTGAGCTAGGCAGGTCAAACTTTGCATGGGGTTGGGATGCACGCACATTTGTTTCCTTCGGCCTCACAGCTTCCTCCCGCCCTGACGTTCTGTTGAATGTGCACTCTGCAACACAGCCACCTTCTGCAGGTGTCTCATATGTATCTATATTACGCTGCATAGACTTCAGACAGACGAAATATAGAAGCAGGGTGGCCAGGTGAAAATGTTAGGTGAACACCACCTTTTCATCATTGGCCCAGTGGATGGGTCCTGACCTCAAGGAGGTTGTGCTCTGACTTGAGTGTTGCACCAGCACCACATTATTTTCTTAAGCTGGTTTAAAAGAAGGAGAAAGGTGGAGGAGCGTGAGGGAGGAAAAGCAAGAGGGACAAAGACAGAGGGAGAGCCTAATTAGTTTGTACGGCAGGCTCATGAGGGTTACCAACTCACATTGTGTGGTTGCCAGCCAACTCCAGGCACTCAGGCTTGAACAAACGTGGTTATCGAGATCCATTTCAATTGGGTTTCAGGCCTGGAATAGGAATGGAAACTGCCCTGGTCCTTCTCTGGGATGACCTTTGCCAAGAGAAGGAAAGGGGCAGTGTGACCCTGTTGATCCTCTTGGACCTCTCAGCGGCTTTCTATACCATTGAACATGGTACCCTGAATAGGCTACCTGGGCTGACCTGTGGTGGTTCTGCTCATACGTGGACAGCCAATTCCAGAAGGTGGTGCTGGGGGATTATTGCTCCGTCATCGATATGCAGATGACACCCAGCTCTGTCTCTCCTTTTCTTCTCATCCAGGTGAGGCAGTGGCTGTTCTGAATCAGTGCCTCGGTGCGGTAAAGGATTGGAAGAGAGCCAATAAACTAAGACTCAATCCAGCCAAGATGGAGGTGTTGTTAGTGTGTGGTTCAGCTGCCTGGCCGAGTGGTGTTTAACCTGTTCTGGAAGGGGGTGCACTCCACCTGAAGGATCGGAGTCACAGCCTGGAGGTGCTCTTGGATCCAGCATTGTCCCAGGAGGCACAGGTGGCCTGGGTGGCAAGGAGCACCTTTGATCAGCTTAGGCTGATACGCCAGCTGCAACCCTCCCTGGACAGAGATAGCCAAGCTTTGCAATCTGGGCAGGGTGTTGGAGGGACTGCATTGCGGTGCTTCTGCTCCTGCAGAACCAAAGTCTCCAGGATGGAAAAATACAGAGAATATTGTAAGTGGGGAGCTGAGAGAAACAAGACCCAAAGAACTTGGTAAGAGCGTGGAATAAACAATCTTCAGCACAGATAAGGGAGACTCTGACTCCTATCTCATGAGGAAAATGGACAGACAAACCTATTCCCTACTGAGATAAGGTACTGCCTTACCCCTTTATGGATCACTGCCTTGTTGTGGCGAAGGGGCTTGTGTAACTCAGTGAAGCCATAAGCTATGCCGTGCAGGGCCACCCAAGATGGACAGGTCATGGCAGAGAGTTCTGACAATATGTGGTCCACTGGAGAAGGAAATGGCAACCCACTCCAGTATTCTTGCCAAGAAAACCCCATGGAACGTATCACAAGGCTAAAAGATATGATGCCGGAAGATGAGCCCCTCAGGTCGGGAGGTGTCCAATATACTACTGGAGAAGAGCAGAGGGTATTTCCAAGTAGCGCCAGAAAGAGTGAAGTGGCTGGGCCAAAGCTGAAAGGCCACTTGGCTGTGGATGTGTCTGGTGGTGAAAAGAAAGTCCGATGCTATAAAGAACAATATTGTTTAGGAACCTGGAATATAAGATCAATGAATCAAGGTAAGCAGGAGGTGGTCAAACATGAGATGGCAAGATTGAACATCGACATCTTGGGAATCAGCGAACTAAAATAGACAAGCATGGGAGAATTTAATTCAGGTGACCATCTTATCTACTACTGTGGGCAAGAATCCCTTAGAAGAAATGGAGTAGCACTCATAGTCAACAAAAGGGTGGGAAAAGCAGTACTGGGGTACAATCTTAAAAACGATAGAATGATCTCAGTATGAATCCAAGGCAAACCATTCAACATCACAGTAATTCAGGTCTATGCCCCAACCACTGATGCCGAAGAAGCTGAGGTTGATCGGTTCTATGAAGACCTACAACACCTTCTAGAACTAACGCCAAAAAAGGATGTCCTCTTTATCATAGGGGATTGGAATGCTAAAGCAGGAAGTCAAGAAATCACCGGGGTAACAGGCAAGCATGGCCTTGGTGTACAAAATGAAGCAGGACAAAGGCTAATAGAGTTGCCAAGAGAACACGCTGATCATAGCAAACACCCTTTTCCAACAGCACAAGAGGCGACTCTACACATGGACATCACCAGATGGTCAATATCGAAATCAGATTGATTATGTCCTTTGCAGCCAAAGATGGAGAAGCTCTATACAGTCAGTCAAAACAAGACCTGGAGCTGACTGTGGCTCAGATCATGAGCTTCTTATTGCAAAATTTCGGCTTAAATTGAAGAACGTAGGGAAAACCACTAAACCATCAGGTATGACCTAAATCATATTCCTGATGAATATACAGTGGAGGTGAGGAATAGATTTAAGGGATTAGACCTAATAGACAGAGTGCCTGAGGAACTATGGACGGAGGTCCGTAACATTGTTCAGGAGGCAGCAACTCAATCCATCCCAAAGAACAAGAAATGCAAGAAAGCCAAGTGGCTGTCTGAGGAGGCTTTACAAGTAGCTGAGGAAAGAAGGGAAGCGAAAAGCAAGGGAGAAAGGGGAAGATATATCCAACTGAATGCAGAGTTCCAGAGAATAGCAAGGAGAGACAAGAAGGCCTTCTTAAATGAACAATGCAAAGAAATGGAGGAAAACAACAGAATGGGAAAGACTAGAGATCTCTTCAAGAAAATCGGAGATCTCAAGGGAACGTTTTGTGCAGACGGGCATGATAAAGGACAAAGAAGGCAGGGACATAACAGAAGCAGATGAGATTAAGAAGAGGTGGCAAGAATACACAGAAGAACTCTACAGGACAGATCTGAATGTCCCTGATAGCCATGAGAGTGCGGTCACTGAACTTGAGCCGGACCTCCTAGAGAGTGAAGTCAAGTGGGCCTTAGGAAGCATTAGTAACAACAAAGCTAGCGGAGATGACAGTATTCCAGCTGAGCTATTTAAAATCCTAAAAGATGATGCTGTTAAGGTGCTGCACTCAATATGCCAACAAATTTGGAACACTCAACAGTGGCCGCAAGACTGGAAAAAGTCAGTTTACATTCCAATTCCAAAGAAGGGCAACGCCAAAGAGTGTTCAAACTACCGCACAATTGCGCTTATTTCACATGCCAGCAAGGTGATACTCAAAATCCTACAAGCTAGGCTTCAGCAGTATGCGAACCGAGAACTACCGGAAGTACAAGCTGGGTTTCGAAGAGGCAGAGGAACTAGAGATCAAATCGCCAACATTCGCTGGATCATGGAGAAAGCAAGAGAATTCCAGAAAAATGTCTATTTCTGCTTCATTGACTACGCTAAAGCCTTTGATTGTGTGGATCACAACAAACTGTGGCAAATTCTTAAAGTGATGGGAATACCAGACCACCTTACCTGTCTCCTGAGAAACCTGTACGAGGGTCAAGAAGCAACAGTAAGAACCAGACATGGAACAACCGATTGGTTCAAAATTGGGAAAGGAGTACGACAAGGCTGCATTTGTCACCCTGCTTATTTAACTTATATGCAGAGTACATCATGAGAAACGCCGGGTTGGATGAATCACAGGTCGGAATTAAGATTGCTGGGAGAATTATCAACAACCTCAGATATGCAAGACGATACCACCCTAATGGCAGAAAGCGAAGAGGATCTAAAGAGCCTCTTGTTGAGGGTGAAAGAGGAGAGTGCAAAAGCTGGTTTGAAACTCAACATTAAAAAAATGAAGATCATGGCATCTGGCCCCATCACTTCCTGTCGTATAGAAGGGGAAGAAGTGGAAGCTGTGACAGATTTTATTTTCTTGGGCTCCAAGATCACCGCAGACGGTGACTGTAGCCATGAAATTAAAAGACGCTTGCTCCTTGGGAGGAAAGCTATGGCAAACCTAGACAGCATAGTAAGAAGCAGAGACATCACCTTGCCAACAAAGGTCCGTCTAATCAAAGCTATGTTTTTCCCAGTAGTAACGTATGGCTGTGAGAGCTGGACTATAAGGAAGGCTGAGCACCGAAGAATCGATGCTTTCGAACTGTGGTGCTGGAGAAGACGCTTACGAGTCCCCTGGACTGCAAGGAGGTCAAATCAGTCAATCCTAAAGGAAATCAACCCTGAGTGCTCATTGGAAGGACAGATACTGAAGCTGAAGCTCAAATATTTTGGCCACCTAATGCGAAGAGAAAATTCGCTGGAAAAGACCCTGATGCTGGGAAAGACTGAAGGCAAAAGGAGAAGGGGACGGCAGAGGATGAGATGGCTAGATAGCATCACGGATGCAATGCATATGGACTTGAGCATGCTCCGGGAGAGAGCGCAGGACAGGAAGGCCTGGCGTGCTATGGTCCATGGGGTCATGAAGAGTCGGACACGACTGAACGACTGAACAACAAATGAGCCTTGTCTTACAAGTGTGTATTGTCTTAGGACAAGGCTGGGCCTGTGGGCAGCCAGACTAGAATTTCGTCCCGGAGTGCATGTTTTCCAACCCAGCATCTTTGAGGTGAGTTGTTGGCACACAGGCGGGTTTGCTGTCTTGAGCAGGATGTGGCGGGAATCCGGGCTTCTTGCGCTAATCCCATGCCTGGCCAATCCAGGGCCTGCCCATTGCTCTCCAGTCAGAAGGACTGATGTTGAACGCCTCTCTTCCTTTCTAGGCCTGAAGAGGGCTCTGAGGCCTAAGCATAGCCACCCTAGTAGGTATGTGGCAAGAATTTGAACAGGGGTGCTCGTGTGACACTTTTTCTTCAGCGTCTCTAAAGGGACTCACAGCAAAGGCTTTGTACAGGAAGAATTAACATAGATTTTAATATCTTAATTAAAAGAATAATAATGCACTTGTAATAATTTTACATGCATACCCATACGCTTATCACCAAAACAATAAAACAGAGCACAGCCCTCCCAAAGTTCTCTCTTTTTTTCCAGCTTGGGTCCATAACAAAAATATAAATTAAATTTCTCTCGCAAGCTTGTTTTTTTCTGCTGGCCAAAGAAGGAAAACAGTCTTTACTCAGTTCCCTCCAGCTCTACAGCAATCTTCCCAAGGTGGATCAGGATCCAGGAACAAAATAAACAGCCCTTTATAGAACATAAAAGAACTCAAACAAACAAGGAACTCAGTGTTTCTAAAAGCAAAAAACATAACTCCTTTAAAAAAATTTCTAAAGGAAACCTCCCTACCAAACTGTCTCAAAGGGCAGGCAGGAGCCGGTGAAAGCAGTGGCAACTGCACATCTCTTCCTGGCAGAGCCTGGGACTACGTGTCATTCCCCCCAGAGAGAATGTTGGTTTCCTGCTGGGGGTTCTGGGACTGTTGCCCCCGCCACTAGGGCTTTCTTCCCCCAAGGTGAGCTGTTGGGGCAGGTAAGCTGGTGGTGGAAATGGCAGCGGGGCCTTTTCAATGTTTGAGTGGGACACAGGAGGGTGCTTGCCCGCCCCAACCCACAGGGTCTGGTAATTCCCAGCCTCAAAACATGAGGTTCCTCGTTCCAGCCCTGCAGTCCCTAACGCCTTGTCCCATACTAACCATTACAATGAAAGCTCAGTAACAGTCGGCTCTTTTACTGAGCTAGGTGGGTCAAACTTTGCATGGGGTTGGGATGCACGCACATTTGTTTCCTTCGGCCTCACAGCTTCCTCCCGCCCTGAAGTTCTGTTGAATGTGCACTCTGCAACACAGCCAGCTTCTGCAGGTGTCTCATATGTATCTATATTACGCTGCATAGACTTCAGACAGACGAAATATAGAAGCAGGGTGGCCAGGTGAAAATGTCAGGTGAACACCACCTTTTCATCATTGGCCCAGTCCTGACCTCAAGGGGGTTGTGCTCTCACTTGAGTGTTGCACCAGCACCACATTATTTTCCCACACTGGGTGGGTGCCAGCCAACTCCAGGCACTCAGGCTTGAACAAACGTGGTTATCGAGATCCATTTCAATTGGGTTTCAGGCCTGGAATAAGAATGGAAACTGCCCTGGTCCCTCTCTGGGATGACCTTTGCCAAGAGAAGGAAAGGGGCAGTGTGACCCCGTTGATCCTCTTGGACCTCTCAGCAGCTTTCTATACCATTGACCATGGTACCCTGAATAGGCTATCTGGGCTGACCTGTGGTGGTTCTGTTCATACGTGGATAGCCAATTCCAGAAGGTGATGCTGGGGGATTATTACTCTGTCATCGATATCCAGATGACACCCAGCTCTGTCTCTCCTCAGGTGAGGCAGCAACTGTGTTGAATCAGTGCCTGGGTGTGGTAATGGATTGGAAGAGGCAGAAAATAAAAGTGTCCATGTGCAATATTCCTGTTGGAGTGGTGCACAACCAGTACTTACACTATTTTAGACTATAGAGATTGGGAGAGAAACTGAATAGGACTGGAGTGAACAGAGGGAAGAAGGAGGGGAAACTTTACTCCAAATTAGGAGACGGCACCATGCTAGGGAAATGGTCGGGCTCCCAGGAGCTGTAGGGTGTCTCTACATGAGCTATTTATTGCACACTCGTGATTGGTCACTCATGGAAGTTTGCAGGTCCTTTACACGACATTTTCCACCTCCAGGACACTTCCCGAACATTTCGCCCTTTATTCTACTTTCAAAAAGATCGGAGATAAGCTAGTAGTAGAAGTTAACAGTGCCATATCGGCAGTGTGTAATGATGAACTTGTAGAGGAAGGACGTTCCTTGATTCAAACCACATGTCTGCCATATAAATGCTTGAGCAAAATACCTCCCTGCAATGAAGGGAGACAGATCTGAACCCTCACCCCACCAAGCTCAGAATCAATGTCCTCTGTTGATTCGGAGCAGCCCATTGAGTTTAATGGGGCATACTCCCAAGTAAGTGTGTCAAGGGTTGCAGACTTATAGTACAATCTTACATCTACTCAGAAGTAAGTCATAGCTTTCCTGGGGGCTGCGACGAAACAGTACAGCACAAGTCAAGCAATGAAAACAAGACTCCCCCCACCACTCCTATGACCACATGCCAGGGAGGGAGGGAGGGAGGCACTTCCTCTATTCAGACCACATGTCTGCTGTGTAAAGGACCCCTCCTAATACAGCAAAGAGACCGAAAGCAGAAAGTCCCAGTAAGGTTGCAGGTTTTTTGCTTAATGTAGAGACACCCCTAATCACAAAAGGATAAACTCAATATACATGACACAGGGCTTCAGTTGCTATAGGGAGGGGACTGACATTTAAAGAGGTAGGAGAATGAAACTAGGGGTGTCAGAGAATTCCGCCACGGATCTCGGTGAGGCCAAATGCCAGTGCATTCAGCCCCCCGAACTCCGTGGCAGAACGGCCTGCCCGCCCCCCGCGGATCCCCCCCCCCGGGACGAGACTTACCTGGGGCGGATGTTCCGGATGGCGGCGGCTCCAGCTTCGGCGGAGGCGGCGGCTGGTCTTCCAAACGGCTGCCGCCGCCACCATTTGCAGTCTGTCCCCCCCCCCATTTCCCAGACATAGCCTATCACGTCTGGCTTTAAAAAAAAAAAATGCGTACGCAAATGGCAGCGGCTACAGCGGCCACCATTTGCGTTCCTAATTTTTGGCCGTCTTAGTCTACGTAAATATTTACATAGACTAAGATGGCGAAAATAAGGGAAACGCAAATAGCGTAGCGGACGCTATTTGCGTTCCCCCTTATTTTCGCCGTCTTAGTCTACGTAAATATTTACGTAGACTAAGATGGCCAAAAATAAGGAATGCAAATGGCGGCGGCCATAGCCGCCGCCATTTGCGTAAGCGCGGGTTTTTTTTCATTTTTTTTAAGCCAGACATGATAGGCTACGTAAGTCTTTTACGTAGCCTATCACATAAGCCATTTGCGTCCCTGCTAGCCAGCAGCCAGATGTCTGGCTGCTGGCGGAGCCGGCCGGCGGCTCCGCGGAATCCCCGCGGAGTGGAGCTGGCCGGCTAGGATTCTGGGGGGGAGGCGTGGAGCGCCTTCCCCTGCCCTGGCGAGGATTCCAGGGGGAGGGATGGCGCGCCTCCCCCCCCCCCACGGAACCCGGCGGAGCCAGGTAAGGGGAGTTTCGTACATCCCTAAATGAAACACTGGAAATAGAAGAGCACAGGTATTACCTATGGTGCTTCCAGATGAAGCCAATATTGTGGAATCACATTGGGCGGTTCGCACGTAAAGCTAAACCACCATGGGTTAATTAAACTGCGGGGCTTCGTAGTGTGCACCAGCTGCCATTCTGAATATGCAAGCTGCTGGCAGGCACAAACCATGGCTTATGTTGTTTGAACCCGGGCGTCATGGCTTGCTGGAAGGTTAAACAGGCCTCACATTTTAAAAAAAAATTCTTGGCCACATTTCAGGGCAGGAGCCCTCCCAAGGAGGCATACAACAACAAAACACATAATAAAAATGATGCAATATAAAAATGTTAAAACAAAATAAAAACAGTAAAAACATAATAAAAAACCAACAGCAGCAAACATTCTAAAAAAACCAGCAATTACCATAATAAAATAAAACTTACAACAGACAACTGCAGCCACAATCCAGTCCGATAAAACATAATTGGGGAATGCCAAAGTAAAGTAGTATATTTTCAGGACCTTCTAAAAAGCCTGCAGTGATGGGCCTGGTGGACCCCTGATGGCAACATACTCCAGAGGTGTAGGGTCACTGCAGATAAGGTCCTCTGCCATGTGATCACCCACCTAACTCCTCTCACAAGTGGGCAGATGAGAAGGGCTCTCTTGCTGATCTTGGAGTGCAGGCAGGCTGATAGATATGGGTGTAGGTGGACTTTCAATTAATTTGATCCCAAACCGTTTAAGGCTTTAAATGTCAAAACCAGCACTTTAAAGTGGGCTCGGAAACACGCCGGTAACCAGTGCAGCTGCCATAGATAAGCCACTGGCTGTCCTAGGGTTGTTTAACCCTCCAACAAGCCATACCGTCCGGGTTTGGACGACACAGCAAGCTGCAGCCAGCCGGCGATTATGCAAATCACTCCCAACATGGGCTTAGGACGCCTGTTTTGGTCCTGCAAACCTAGGGGTGGGTTCCAGACCATGCCTTCCATGTGTAACTCTCGTTTGTTTTCCCACCATTTCTACTGTCCATTGCCAAAAATCAGGAAAGACAGACAGACAGACAGACAGGCAGGCAGGCAGGCAGACAGACACAAGAGTTTGTTGTTGTTGTTCAGTCGTTCAGTCGTGTCCAACTCTTCGTGACCCCATGGACCATAGCACGCCAGGCCTTCCTGTCCTGCGCTCTCTCCCGGAGCTTGCTCAAGTTCATATTCATTGCATCCGTGATGCTATCTAGCCATCTCATCCTCTGCCGTCCCCTTCTCCTTTTGCCTTCAGTCTTTCCCAGCATCAGGGTCTTTTCCAGGGAGTTTTCTCTTCGCATTAGGTGGCCAAAATATTGGAGCTTCAGCTTCATTATCTGTCCTTCCAATGAGCACTCAGGGTTGATTTCCTTTAGGATGGACTGATTTGACCTCCTTGCAGTCCAGGGCACTCGTAAGAGTCTTCTCCAGCACCACAGTTCGAAAGCATCAATTCTTCGGCGCTCAGCCTTCCTTATAGTCCAGCTCTCACAGCCATACATTACTACTGGGAAAACCATAGCTTTGATTAGACGGACCTTTGTTGGCAAGGTGATGTCTCTGCTTCTTACTATGCTGTCTAGGTTGGCCATAGCTTTCCTCCCAAGGAGCAAGCGTCTTTTAATTTCATGGCTACAGTCACCGTCTGCGGTGATCTTGGAGCCCAAGAAAGTAAAATCTGTCACTGCTTCCATTTCGTCCCCTTCTATATGCCAGGAAGTGATGGGGCCAGATGCCATGATCTTAGTTTTCTTAATGTTGAGTTTCAAACCAGCTTTTGCACTTTCCTCTTTCACCCTCAACAAGAGGCTCTTTAGATCCTCTTCGCTTTCTGCCATTAGGGTGGTATCATCTGCATATCGGAGGTTGTTGATAATTCTCCCAGCAATCTTAATTCCGACCTCTGATTCATCCAACCCGGCATTTCTCATGATGTACTCTGCATAGAAGTTAAATAAGCAGGGTGACAATATGCAGCCTTGTCGTACTCCTTTCCCAATTTTGAACCAATCGGTTGTTCCTTGTCTGGTTCTTACTGTTGCTTCTTGACCCTCGTACAGGTTTCTCAGGAGACAGGTAAGGTGGTCTGGTACTCCCATCTCTTTCAGAATTTGCCACAGTTTGTTGTGATCCACACAATCAAAGGCTTTAGCGTAGTCAATGAAGCAGAAATAGACGTTTTTCTGGAATTCTCTTGCTTTCTCCGTGATCCAGCGAACGTTGGCGATTTGATCTCTAGTTCCTCTGCCTCTTCGAAACCCAGCTTGTACTTCCAGTAGTTCTCGGTTCGCATACTGCTGAAGCCTAGCTTGTAGGATTTTGAGCATCACCTTGCTGGCATGTGAAATGAGCGCAATTGTGCGGTAGTTTGAACACTCTTTGGCGTTGCCCTTCTTTGGAATTGGAATGTAAACTGACCTTTTCCAGTCTTGTGGCCACTGTTGAGTGTTCCAGATTTGTTGGCATATTGAATGCAGCACTTTAACAGCATCATCTTTTAGGATTTTAAATAGCTCGGCTGGAAGACTGTCATCTCCGCTAGCTTTGTTGTTACTAATGCTTCCTAAGGCCCACTTGACTTCACTCTCTAGGATGTCCGGCTCAAGTTCAGTGACCGCACTATCATGGCTATCAGGGACATTCAGATCTTTCCTGTATGCTAGGAGCCCTCCATCTGGAAGTACCCCTTGCCTTGAGCCAGAGGGAAAAAAGGCTTCTCTTCAAGGGCGGGTGGGTCGGTGGGTGGATGGCACGGGCCTTCATTATGGGCTACAGGGTTTGTCCTCCTCTGAGTTTGTGATCTGGAACTGTGGTCCCTTTGCCTTTGTACATTATGAGGCTTCTTGGTGAAGAGCTTGGAGGGAGAACCTGAGGCTGTGAATTCACTCAGAGCTCTGACTAAACCAGAAGTAAATAACCAACCGTGATTCAGAGAACGGAGGGGGGCTGATGGGAGAGCAAAGCCAACTCCAGGGAGAAGGGTGAGCAAAGAAGAGCTGGCTTTAGTGCAAATAACTCCTCATTTGAAATCTTAGTTTTAAGAACAAAGGGGACGATAGATCAATGTAAGCTTTCTTGATGCATCTGACTCAGGCGCCAAGGATTTTCTGGAGTGACGATGTTAGGGGTACACTTAAAAACAGCCACGAGGCTGAGCTCCTCAGTAATAATGCCTGGGACTCTCAGTCTCATCAAATAAAATGGAATCACCCCAATGAATTGTTTAATGGATGACACCATGGGTGAGAGCAATTCAAGCTGGCAGCTCCGTTTTCCCCACATTTGTGATGTCATAAACTGGAGCCAGGAGAGGAAGTACTCACTGCAGCCACATAAAACCTCTCAAAGGTTTACCCACAGCTCAGAGGTGTGGATTGGCTGGTGTGTAGCCATTTGCCTCTTGGAAGTGGGTAAGACCTCTGCTCAAGAAGTCCTTATAGGCGGCTTTAAAGATTCTCATGGGAGCCACTGTTTTAAATGGATTTTTTAAACAAGTTTCGCCTCTCTCTCTCCCTTCCAGGATGCTCCTATGCAGACATCAGCCAACCCTGGAGTGTGGTGCTGCAGGAAGACGAAAATGCCAGGCTGGAGTGCACACAAACCAACGGGCATAATAGCATGCTTTGGTATCGGCAGGTTGCAGGGCAGGGTCTGCAGTTCCTCTATAGCTTCTATTCAACACAACTTCAAGAGAATGGCAGCGTTTCCAACCGTTTCTCAGCTGAGCAGCCGCAAAACGAGCAGTGCAACCTGATGATTTCTCCTGTAAAGCGAGAGGATTCAGCTGTGTATTTCTGTGCTAGCAGTTTAGGCACAGCACTTCAAAGTAACCTCTTCTTCCTACAAAAACCTCATTTCGTCTGTTTGTGTGAGGGCAGAGCTAAGGTTACCAGGAATCTGCAGAGGGGAAAAGGTTCTTATCCCTTCCCACGCCTGCCAGTGCTCACCTGCAACTGCGTCCCCCTGTGTAGACCCAATCTGTACACCGATGTAGTGTGGAGCGAGAGCACACCAGGGTCGTTCGTGACAGATGATGCTGTCGCCAATCTGCAGAAACCCTGCAGCTTCCCTCTGGAAATGGCGCGTTTTTGCAAACTTGTGTTAGTGCATTGTTTTCCTGAAATGTGGCTCCTGTGCAATTTGACTGCAGTGTGCCTGATTCCCCCCGCATTAAATCCTGGGAGTGCCTATGTCTGCTTCTGTAACCTGGCTGTGACTTGGCAGTGATGTGGTCAAAGGGTGTCCCCCCTTCCTTCTTTTTCCCCATTCGTAGAAGGGTGTTTTGGAAACAGGCTTCCTTTCCCTACTACTTCGCAGTAGCACTGTTTTGCTTTGCCATTCAAAATATCACAGTAGCCTGCTTTACCCATTCGCAATCTGTAGCCACTCTGTTTTAACCATTCACAGTATCACAATACTGCTCTTTCAGCCTTTCGTAATATCCCAATGGTGGATGAGGGAGGAAAGATGTGGGATAAAATACAGGGGCTTAGTTCAGCACTTCCATTAAACTTCCCTGACCAAGGGAGCATGGACACGGGTGGGGAACAAGCCTCTCTCATTCGCTGAGCACCTATACAGTTGATGCCATTCAGTTCTCCTCGTTGGACTCCACCCATCTGACCACTGAGTATGACGATCTCAAGTGCCGTGTGACCCGTGAAAGCGGGTTTTTAGGTGGTGTATACTTTGCTTTTATTGCTTCGTGTGGCACTGACGGACTAACACACTTTCATGGAAATCCAGATATAACCACAAAACACTTCAGAAACTGTCTCCACGTAGATTTCCCCCCATCCTCCGGTCTCTGTTTTAATGGTTTTTGAGCAGATGGCCTCTGAAATTGGAAGTGAACCTGGTAGGGGGACACAACCTCAGGAGACAAACTCCGATATCCAAAGGAAAATAAGCAATATTCTCCTGGTGCAGAAAAGCTAAGGAATTAGCAGCCCTCCCTCTTCCTCTCCTTTCACTGTTTCCTGTCCCACTATTTCAGCAAACGTAGGTTTGGGACCACTTGTTTGCCATAGTAACGTCTGGTTCCAGCCTGGCTGAGCCTGAGAGTTCGCATTTATTCGTTTATTTAATATGCTTTTCACTCACCTTTAAGGGTAGAAGCCCTCTGCCGTGTGGTCGCCCACCTAACTGCTCCCACAGGTGGGCAAATGAGAAGGGCTGTCTTACTGATCTTACAGTGTGGACAGGTCGATGTATGGGTGAAAGCGGTCTTCCAAGTAATTTGGTCCCAAACTGTCTAAGGCTTGAAATATCAAAACCAGCACTTTAAACTCAGTTCAGAAACACACCGGTAACCAGTGCAGCTGGTACAGATTACCCATGGGCTGTCCTAGGGTTATCTGAGGGTTGTTTAACCCTCCAACAGGCCATGCGCCCAGATTTGGATGACACAACAAGCTGCAGCCAGCCAGTGATTGTGCAAATCACACCTGACATGCACTCGGCATGCGCCGGCACATGCCACGGCTCACAAAAAGCCACAGTGGCATGTTTGGTCATGCAAATTTAGGGGTGGGTCCCAGAGCATGCCTTCCACGCGTATCTCTCCCATATGTTCCCTCCACTTCTACTGTCTGATTCTCACCAAAAATCAGTAAAGAAGAAAGAAAGACACGAGAGGTGCACAATGCCTTTTGATGGCTGGTGCTAGGAGCCCTCCATCTGGAAGCACCCCTTAACTTGAGCTGGAAGACAAGAAAGCTTCTCTTCAAAGGCAGGGGGATCGGACGCCGCAGGTCTTCGTTAGGGGTTACAGGGATTGTCCAGTAACCCATAACGAAGAAAAAGAACAAATGAGTAAAAGAACCCATGATGAGTAAAAGAACAAACAGCAATGCAGGGAAGGGAGGGTGCTGCTGGGAGGATGGCTGATGTGGGAGCAAAGCCAGCCCCAGGTAGAAGGGTGAGCAAAGCAGAGCCGGCTTTATTGCAAGGAACTCCTTATTGAAAACCTTCATTTTAAGAACAAAGGGAAAAGTAGATCAACGTAAGCTTTCTTGATGCACCTTACTCAGGCACCTAGGATTTTCTGGAGTGAAGATGGTAGGGGTATAGTTAAGAACAGCCAGGAGGCTGAGCTTCCCAGTAGTAATGCCTGGAACGTTCAGTCAGGGCCGGCCTTAGGGGTAGGCGAGCTGGGCGGGCACCCAGGGTGCCAACCTGAGCTCAGTGGCTGTGGCTTTTGGATGCACTGTCTGCAGTGAACCTTTCTTTCGATCTTTAAAGAAAAAATAATGGATATTCTAAAGTAGAGAAGATAAAAACCCGTGATTGTTCTGCTGTGCTGCATAGTGCCCTGCCGCTGCTCAGAATGTGGCTTTTCGAACTCTGGCTTGTGTAAACTGTAGCACAGGGGCTGAGAGATCAAGACTTTGAGCAACGTCGTTCTCGATGGACATCACACCTGCACCAGGCCCCATAAATCCTCTGGTTGGCCCTGCAAAAAATGGGGTGCAGGGAACCAAAGGCCCTCCTTGCTCAGGGAGCTATTCAACCCATGGTAGCTCCGTTTTCCCCATATTTGTGATGTCATAAACAGGAGCCAGAAGAGGAAGTACTCACTGCAGCCACATGAAACCTCTCAAAGTTTATCCACAGCTCAGAGATGTGGATCGGCTGGTGTGTAGCCATTTGCCTCTTGGAAGTGGGTAAGACTTTGCTCAAGATCTCCTTATAGGCCGCTCTCAAGATTCTTATGGGAGCCATTGTTTTAAATGGATTTTTTAAACAGGTTTTACCTCTCTCTCTCCCTTCCAGGATGCTCCTATGCAGATATCACCCAACCCTGGAGTGCGGTGCTACAGGAAGACGAAAACGCCAGGCTAGAGTGCACACAAACTAACGGGCATAATAGCATGTTTTGGTATCGACAGGTCGCAGGGCAGGGTCTGCAGTTCCTCTATAACTTCTATTCAACACAACTTCAAGAGACTGGCAATGTTTCTAACCGTTTCTCAGCTGAGCAGCCGCAAACGGAGGAGTGCAACCTGATGATTTCTCCTGTAAAGCGAGAGGATTCGGCTGTGTATTTCTGTGCTAGCAGATTAGACACAGCACTTCAAAGTAACCTCTTCTTCCTACAAAAAACTCATTTCGTCACTTTGTATGAGGACAGAGCTAAGGTTACTAGAGGATCAGCAGAGGGGCAAGGGTTCTTATCCCTCCCCACGCCTGCCAATGCTCACCTGCAACCGCCTCCCCCTATGTGGACTCTGTTTTACTTGATTTTTGACCAGATGGGCTCTGGAACTGGAAATGAGCTCAGCTGTGAGAGGTAACCTCAAGGGACAATCTCAGATACATGGAGAAGAATCAGCTCATGCAGAAGAGCTAAGTAATAAACATGCAACGGTTCCAATAGGGATCAGAAAAAACAGCTGTAAAGCTGGAAACCAAATCAAAAAAGCAACAGCTGCACCAATTGAATTCCCAGTGTGTTTCGACATGGGTCTTTATCAAGGGAAAAACTCTTAGAGAATTTTCTGGAGGACTCTTCTTTGGAAGAAGTAAGGGAGAGGGAATCCTCCAGCTGTTCCTTTTTTGATCTAAGTAATAAACACATCTCCCTCTTCCAATCCTTTTAGTGTTTCCAATGCCTGTGTACCCGTTACTTCAGCAAGATTTGGTGTGGGGCTACTTGTTTACTATCATAACATCCAGTTCGACCCTGATTGAGAAAGGTCATAAAAAATAACTAGCTAAATAGGCTGAAGTTATTCACTGTCAAATCTGATGTTCTTTACCTACAGCGCATAGGAGAAACAGTGAGAACATAATAAAGCCATGTTCTCTTACACCTCACGATTCCTGGAGGGTGAGGCAGCGACCTTGTGGGAGAACGTGGATTTTTAAACAACCACTAGCTATTCTGGAGATGCGTAATAAACACTGAAGAGAAACAGCGGAGAACAGGCCTTGTGTGTGGAGAAGACTGGCTGCACACAGAAAATACTTGGGGAATGGGAGAGTAAAACTTTCCCGGATTTCTGAAAGGGCTGGAGGTCGAGGTGCAGAGCTGCTCGCTCAGGAGACACAATTAAAGCCGGGTCGCTAACGCATTCAGACTTGACCGGCCGCGTTGCCCTTGAACCTTCGCTCCTGGCGTAGCCATGCCAGATGATGTAGCCTATGCAGAGGTGCATCCTCCTCCTCTGCAGGCCCCCAGCCGCTCCGCCTCATTGGTCGGACGGTCCCAGCATCAGTTCCTCCCACCAGTCTAGTGCTCGAGTGAGCCTCCTCCTCAAGAGAACTCCAGCCCAGCCGCTCGCTTGGGGGCAAGAGCTTCTCTTGCCTTTCCCGTGCAGCAGAGGCCATGTGGAGGGAGGTGCTGGGCATCTGTGTCGGCTTGCAGCTGCTGGCAGGTAAAAAGGATGAAAAGAAACCAGCCCTGCAGAGTGACGGTTTTCAGGGAGGTGGTTAAGAGAGCTGTCGGCGAGGGAGAAACGGCTTGCAGCAAGCAGTGAGCGTTGTAGCCGAGAAGCCCACTGGCGAAGCAGTGAGAAAAGACGGAGAGGGCCAAGACGGCTTTGCTGCATGAGGGGCGGGGTGCAACAAGGTCCAGCTGGGGGTCTGCCTGGGCAGAAGAGGTGGCCGCCAATCCCGCTGTGGGAAGGCAGCGGCTGTGCCCGTGTGCAGATGTGTGCGTGCAAAAGCCAGTCCTTACATTCCCGCAGACTGTTGCTGGGCCGAGGAGCAGACGCCAGGAGTGGGCTGGGCAAAGAGGCGCAGGCTCGCTTCCCACTGGCTGGGGCACCTGGGGCAGGGAGCCGGTTGACCACCCAGCCCAAGGGTGCCTCTGGGGGAACCCCTCGACTTCCTTCTATCGCCGAGAATGGCCGCCATTCATCCCTATCGGGAAAAATCAACTGCAGCAAGGGAGAGAAAAAGATCATCTGTGCGGTGTTGTGGGGGATATGGAGGGATGGGTGGTGTGTAGGAGAACTGGACCGAGGGGGCTAAAGGGACAGATTGGAAAGAGTATGTAGGGGTCAGGGGATGGGACCTTCCCCAGACTCTGCCCCACCCCTGCAGATGAAATTTCATGGGCCTTTGTCCGATCGAGTATCAGCAAGCTGTTGGGAAACATACTGGATGGAATTTAATGAGAAAGGAGCGGAAGATGTTGGCAGGAATTTTGGAGCTGAATTGTGACACGCAAGCCCAGCAGGCTGCCTTGTTATGGGCCTTGTTCACCTCTCCGGTCTTTACAGGGCTCTGCAGTGGGATCACTGTGACTCAGAAGGAACCGTTCAAAATCATCCCAGCGGGGACCCAGACGAGCATCGACTGCGCACATGATGACAACACCTACTTTACAATCCTTTGGTACCGGCAGAAGAGCAGCAGTGCAGAGAAGCAGCTGCAGCTCATTGGCTACTCTGTAAGTGGAAATAATCCGAACATGGAAATGGATAGCTACAGTATAAGCAGGCCAGATGTGACACACGCTTCCCTGTCCACCCCTCCGGGGCAGGCTGCGGACTCAGCAGTATATTTCTGTGCAGCCAGTAAGGGCACAGCGAGAGCTCCCTGCCTCACAGCTGCACACGAACATCGGAGGACGGCCCCCGCCTATGCCACAGATACACACAAGCCGGCCTCAGCTGGCTACAAAAGACGGGAAACCTCTGCATACATAAGAACTGTAACTTTCCTAGATCCCAATTTGTGGGGCACATAATCATTGCTACTTAAGTCAGTTATTAAAGAATTAAGAATTATTAAACAATGTTGGAACTAATAAACATCCTAGATGGATGCCCGGTGTAGTACGAATCAAATCTGAGAGGGAATGTAAAGGATCTATCCTAACCTGAATCTTAGTACCAGAATGAAGTTTCTGCATCAACATCAATAATCTTCTGTCGATATTGATCAATATCAATAGATATTGATATGAGCATCTAAAATATATACATTCATCCACTGAATGTTAGGGCTAGCTACACTAATCTCAGCACATTTAATATGGTATTTAGTAGATACATAAGTAATTAACCCTCCACTCAACTGCCCATATTTTAGCAACTTACAAGCCAGCTTTAACCAATAATTAAATCCCTCAAGACTAATGCCAGGCTGCTCAGAACATATCCAAGTTTCTTGAAGACAGATAATAGAACATTTTCTCAAAAGGGTGACTGCCTCCTTGTCGATTATTTTGTTGATCAATCCAGCCACATTCCAAGAGATTAATCTACAATGAGGGTCCGAAGTAATGCCCAAATGGGAGGCAGGAAAATGCTGACAATTCCTATCCACTACTAGATTCTCATGTTGCACCAGTTGGTCACCGGAGGGGTTAGCTCTATTTTCCCTATTCTGCCATACAAAGTTATCTCCAATGCTTGGAGTCACAGTTATCTCCAACTCTTGGATATTACTGCCTTCCTCGGCTATCACAATATCATCCATGTCAAGGCAACACCTAGTGCATAAATTCTGGATAGGCTGTAAGATATTAACTGCTTGCAACTGGCCTGGAGGACATGCATCAGTAGGCCCGACTTCATCCTCTTCCAAGTATCTCATCGCCACCCAAGAGGGGGTGGAACACACTTGGTGGCCCTTTGGAAGTAAGAGAGGAGATCAGGCTAAATCTGTTTGACAGGAGCCCTGCTGTTTAGCAGGAAAGCAGGAAAGCAAATGTTCCTCATGTAGTGCTCAGCTCTCAGTTCTGTGAAAAAACCAAAAGTACATACAGCAGATTAACAGCCTCATATAGAAAAGCTCATTATGGTCTTTTCGGCATGAGGTAAATTAGTTGTGCCGGTTTTTCAGCAGTGTTAGCACTTTTTAGATATCGCTCTGCTGTTGGCTTTTACTTTATTCTTGTTTTAAACTGTTAGGATTTTGCAGTATGTTTTTATTATGTTTTTATATTGTATGGTTTTAAGTTTTGTGGACCACCCAGAGAACTTTGGCTATTGGGCAATATAGAAATGTGATCAATTGATAAATAAAATATCTCCCCCACATGTCTCCCCAGCACTACCTCATGAAAGAAATGGATGGCATGACGTCATCCCATACACTATTTCCCTGCTCTGATTGAATTCACCGGCTTGCAAAGGACAGAGAAGTGGAACACAATGATAATATCATTCACTTCTTTTGCCAGAGAGAGATGTCCTGAGGAGGGAGACCTCGAGCCTTCAGATTTCTGAGAGAAGAGAAACTCCTGCCCCAGATGCTAACACAGTCAGACTGCTTAGCAGCGGCAAACGGCCAGAGATGAAGGCTCAGATAGCATGGTGTGTGGCTGTTTCTCTCTGGCTTGCAGGTGGGTTTTTAGCAGACGAAGGGACTCTTAGCAAAGAAGTCCTCACCTTTCTTTTTCAGGAGCTGATTATATTTCTCTTACGCTGATACCAACACAGAAGGAAGGGAGATGACAACTGGATGTCAGGGTAGAGAAGAAGCTTCTAGGTTAGATGCCTCTTGCCCAGGATACCAGATTTTTAGATTTCCAGGTTCAGCAGGGAACAGGACAGCTACAAGTGCCCCCAGGTACCATCTCCCCATCCTATTGCCTGCCCTCCTCTCCCCTGCTGGAGCGTTGCCATACCAGGTGGCCACACCGCAGGCAAGGGGGGACACAGGGCAGGACAAGAGAGGGAATGGGAGGGGGGGCAACCAGCGCTTGGAGATTTGGTGGTCTTGGTCTGGTGCCCTGGCGAAGAGATGGCAAGCCTGAAAGCTGAGGGGCAGGGTGCTGTGGCAACACTGATGGCGATCTGGAGTGTACACGCTGTAAGCAAAATACTAAAGCTTTTTACCTCAAAAGTCTGAGTGCTGCCTTCTGAAACTCTGCATCCTCCTAATAGAGGTTTTGTATTACTGTCCCTGTGAATACTGCTCTAAGGGACCAACGGTGCTATCAGTTTCTGATCTATCTGCATGTCGAGAGAGAGTATTTGCAGCAAAGCCATTTGCATCCCCCCTCCCCACACAGCAAACCCTGCAGACTTGCAGCGCTGGGAAGGGAGGGGAGCACTGGGGATATCCAACAGGGTTCTCAGCACCCTCACCAGCCCCACTTCCTGGGATACCTTGGGGGAAGCCACAGCCGTTCAAATGGCCTTCAGCTGGCATAGCTGTGCAGTATAGATATGTTCAAAGTGAGAACCATGAATATTATTGCTATCTGAGCCATTTCTTTCAGTGCATCTCTATTGTCCCCAAAGGGCACACAGACGGAGAGATCCAGCAGGTGCCTGGTTTGGTTGTGAAGAAGGGAAGGACAGCCCAGCTGAGATGCAGGCAGACCTTCCAACATGATTACATGTACTGGTACCAGCAGCACCCGGGGAGGGGGCTGCAGCTCCTCTATTACTCTATAGCAGAAAGCGTTCCTGCGAACAAGGAAACCAGCTCTGAGAGATTCACAGCTCACCGACTGCAGAAAGGAAGCTTTGACTTGAACATCTCCTCTGTCCAGAGGGAGGATTCAGCCACGTATTTTTGTGCTAGCAACATACACAGTGGTTGTGAGCCTCTTCTTCAGTGTACAATAACGGTCTGCCCTATCTGCATCGCACTTGGGGGGGGGAGGGGGAGGGAGAGAGAGAGAGAGAGAGAGAGAGAGAGAAAGAAAGAAAGAAAGAAAGAAAGAAAGAAAGAAAGAAAGAAAGAAAGAAAGAAAATGTCTTCCTTACGTACCATGGAATCATAGAGCTATCCAAGGTGGTCCTGCTGCTGTGTGCCCCATCCGGCCCCCCACATTAAATCCTGGGCGTGCCTCTGTGACGTGGCTGTGACCTGGCAGTGATGTGGGTAAGGGGTGGAGCCTCCCCCCCATTCCCTTTTCCCCCATTTGCAGTAGGGGCTTGAGGAGGCTTCCTTTCCCACTTCTTGCGGTATCCTCTTCGTCCATTCACAACGTGCACAACATGCAGCCTGCCTTTCTGGAGTAATTTGCAAGCCAGGGAGGGAGCAAGCAAGCAAGAGGCAGTGGGGATGGTAGGTCAGGGAGTGAAGTAGCAGCTCCACTCTCTGCTCTTTCTCATTCATAAAGCAGATGGGGGGGGAGGAAGCTGCCACCCCCCTCTCCTCCTACAGGAGGGCAGCAAGTCCCACTGAGGTAAATCACAATTCGGATGGGGAGGAATAGCGCTGTTGCGCTTTTATGCGTGAGCAAGGCAGGCTAGTTAGTCTCACTGAAGTAAATCGCCATTCGGATGGGGAGGAAAAGCAGTTTGATGAATGGGCAAGGCAGGCTAGTTACAGAACTGGTGTTACTTGCTCTCTGACTCAAAAGAGCCAGGGATGCTAGGGGTGGGAAACAATCCTCTCATTCGCCGAGTGGCACTTCCCGGGTTGATGATGTTCAGCTCTCCTCCCAGACTCTGCCCACCCAGCTCTGACATTTCAAGCCCTGTGTGACTGGAAAAGCAGTTTTTGGTGATGTATACTCCGCTTTTCTTGCTTCATGTGTCCCTGACGGACCAAAGCCGATTTCATGAACATCCGGATAATACATCAATGTGCTTCTCATTCCATTGTCAGATCTGGCCCAGGATGCTCAAATGCAGAGATCACCCCAAAAGCTTGTCCAGCGCTGCAAGAAGGCCAGAGTGCCTGGCTGAGTACAGACAAACAGATGGGCGCTACGGCATGTTCTGGTTCCAGCAGGATGCTGGGCAGGGTCTACAGTTCCTCTACTTCTTCCTGTATGAAAAGCTACACCCCCTCACAGAACAAAGCAGCGTTCTGACCAATTCAAAGCTGATCAGCCCCAGAAAGGAGGTCTTTCACCTGAGTATTTCCTCCTCAAAGTGAGGGGACTCGGCCGTATATTTCTGTGCAAGCAGCTTAGACACAACACTACAATAGTGGGTTGTTTGTTGAACCGTGGGTTAGTCTGTTGTCTGAACCCAGGACATTTTGCACAGGGTGGCTTGTCAAGCATGCAGTCTGGTTTATTTTTCTCGAATAAGCCACCTTGAGAACCCATGGTTTGTTGTCAGGTTGTTCAGGGTGGTTAACAAGACACACCGCATGTTAACCCACTGTGCAGACAATGTCCTGGGTTCAGACAACACACCAACCCACAATTCAACATCATCTCCAATTAAAATAAGCTACCTTTGAAAGTACTGAGAACAAGTTTTGGGATTATGCCAAACTCAGCTCTCTCTGTGGTGTTCAGACAATGAGATAGATGTTGCACGTTGATGCTGGTGTTTACCTAGGCGAGGCTCTTGTTCTTTGGGACGCAGGGCCGTATCCAATGCTGGGAATCCGCCAGTGCTAAACGGGTTCTAGCAGGAAGGACGGCCAGCACAATGGGAAGTCAGTGTTCGCTAGTGCAAGCCAGGAGACTGGACCAAACGACTTCTGGAGCAGGCCACGTCAGCGGAGCTTGCAGAAATCTAAGTTCTTCTGCAGCGGCTGGCAAGAAGCAGCCTGGGAGAAAAGCACGGGATGGGCGCTGCTTACTTTGGGAAACTAACGTCTTGTGTTTTACGGACTAGCTCCCTTTGTCTGCCTGTCCCTGTACTCTACCTTAGTTTCAGTAGTGTAGTGACAAATTCAGAAGTGCAGTGTCCCTTCATGATAGTCACAGCCACACCCCCTCACAGCCATGCCCCCTTCTAAAATTATACAACCTTGTAAGATTATACAATACAAATGAGCTTTCAGTCACTTTGTTTGGAGTATCTGGTTACCCTAATTCAGAATTATTAAAAGGTCGATTTGAAAAGAAAACACACACAAGTCATGTCCAGCAACTTGCTAGAAAATATTATTTGGTTAATCATAGAATCATAGACTAGCAGGGCTGGAAGGGGCCTACAAGGCCATCGAGTCCAACCCCCTGCTCAGTGCAGGAATCCAAGTCAAAGCATCCTTGACAGATGGCTGTCCAGCTTCATCTTGAATGCCTCCAGTGTGGAATAAAAAGGTTAGTCCTTTCTAATTCAAGAAACATTGTTATTATTATTATTATTATTATTATTAATATAATCATAGTATATTTATTATTAATTATCATTATGAAGAGCCATTGCAACCAGGTGTGAAGCAATGCCTCATTAAAATCCCTGGTGACCCACAGCTCCTTTAAGGCTGCAATCCTATACACACTTATTTGGGAGTAAATCCCATTGAACATAATGCTACTTACTTCTGAACAGACAAGTAGGATTGTCCTGCAAGGCTACAAGCATAACTACACTCACTAGGGGAGTAAACTGAAGTCTGAATCAGCCCCCCATCGGTAGCCACGATGAGTGGTGGGTTAGGAACAGACTTTTACTGGAGATATAACAAGCTTACATCACAAGATAAGCTGGCTGAGACCAGCATCACTTGCAGAAGGAAGAAGATAGGAAGGTAGAGGGGGGAGACAAGGAAAAGGCAGAAGACCTCTCAGATCTCCTCCCCCCTTACTCGTATTAACCCTTTAAGTTCAGGTTAAGTGACTCATGGCCCTAGTCCCTCCAACATAAACTCCACTGAACACACTGGGGCTTACTTCCGGGTAAACAAACGTAGGATCCTACTGTCAACCAGAGGGGTTGGATCCAACCCCAGGCCCCCTCCTGTGCCTTGAAGGACAAACTTGATGTGAAAACAAACAGCAGGTGAAAACCTTTCACTGCATGGTGCTAAAACATGATCCCCTGCTAATGTCTGTCCGCACATCAAGCCTGCTAGAATTCCTCTCCCACACACAGCAAACCCCGCGCAGAAGCACAAGCAACAGACAATGGCGGCGGCGCCCCCCCCCCTCCTGCCATGGCCAGCAGCAGTCCTGAACAGGCAGCCAGTGCGGCAGGATGATGAGGGCACAGAGCGGGGATGGCCAACAGGGTGGGGAAAGGGTCAGGAAGCTTAGGGGCTGGCTGGGGATCACTGAGTTGCAAGGCACGGAAGCTGCTCAGGGGGTGGAAGACGGAGAAGCCGAGAGCTGAGGAGGAGAATAGGGGGGGCTGAAGGGGGCTGCAGAGGTAGGCGAGTGGTAGGCTCTGCGTGGTAGGCGAGAGGCAGCCACCAGTCGCCAGCAATCCCTCCCTCTACTCCCTCCTCACTACATAGGAGACTGCGACCCGGCGGGGAGCCGGTGCCAATAAAAGTGTAGGAGCAAAGTGCTGGTGCCACCCCAGAGCACTACACCCCTGCTTAGTTTCAACTGGTCTATTTCTAAATAAACATACATCACAAAAATGCTGTGAGTCTCCATTAACCTCCCAAACTAACTGACCCTATAAAATGGTGCCCTGCAACCTCTTGGGACCGTGGGGGCCAGCAAACCATGTTAATCAGGCTCACAAAATTGTATGGTGATGTGGGTGGGCAAGACGCATGCATTTCCATCCTTCTGCAGGGCAACATTTACTGTCGCCATGCCATACGCAGGTGGCTCTATTATAGGCGCAGACCAGGCAGACACCTTGGGTGGTACAATTCAAGGGACCCCCCCCACCACCACGTAAGAAGCGGCCTGCAGTTTCAGGTTCCTCCACCTTTGCTGTTTCTGGCATAGCCAACTCTCATGCACACTTAAATGCACGCTCCAGGATCCTCTGCGGAGCTGTGGTGGAAAATGATGCTCAGGGTCAGGCAGGTTTACTGGCCAATATGGCTCTGCAGCGGCCAATGTGCATTTTCTTTTCTTGGAGACAGCATGCCTTTATCGCTTTTGCATTTGACAAAATGCCCAATGTTATGCCAAGATCCTGGGAAGTGGAAACCTGGCACAACCTTGGGATTTGTCAAGAGAAACCCTGCAGGCAGGTATTTAGGGCATGAAGTCTTCACCAGGAAATTTCCCCTTGCAGCAGGCAGAAAGTGATCATTGGCAAATTTATGTTGATCCCCACCCATCCGGATGTAGATGGTGGGTTCTTTAATGTGGTTTCTTTTTGCTCTCTTTGGAACTCAGCCACTCCCTCAACTCCAGTGTCTTGGTTGATCAGTCATAGGCACCATTAGGGACAGCAAGCATGATCGCACCATCCCCCCTTCCCCCAAATAGTTGTTACCCTGCTGGGAGAATGCAGTTGTCAGCACTGGTGGCCTGCCATATACATGCATGAAGTATATGCATGTATATACCGCGTCAGACTATTGATCCAACTAGCTCAACCTTGTCCACCTTCATTGGCAGCAGCTCTCCAATGTTACAAGCAGTGATCATTCCCAGGCCTGCTATCTGAGAGCTTTAACCAGACATAGATTAAACTTCAATATTATGGATGTAGAG
The DNA here is from genome assembly GCF_057233095.1 of Heloderma suspectum. NCBI lineage: Eukaryota > Metazoa > Chordata > Lepidosauria > Squamata > Helodermatidae > Heloderma > Heloderma suspectum. Next base: position 141,551,019 of record NC_139459.1, read on the forward strand.
CACATGTTCTACCACTGAACTATAGACACCTGAAAGGAAAAGATACCTAGACAGGGACTTGAACCTTGGAGGCTCGGGACTCTTATTCGCCTGGGGGAGAAGGGCCATTTTCTGGCTGAACTTCGCTTTTCATCATATATAAAGTTTTTCGACTGTCCTTTTATGATTTTGAGGTGCTGAATCTGAATCCGGATCTGAAGAGTGCCGCTTTCTAAACCTTGAGGAAATTTCACAATTGCAGTTCTAAATTTCTCAATATAGCAGTTGGAACCTTGCTGTTTTTCTTTTATACTTCATTTTATTCAGCTGCATGAGACTCATCTAATTTGGATTATAAACATCTCAAAATTATGTAAGAATACTGAGGACACTGACCAGTGGTGGATCCAAGGATACTGGGGGGGGGGGGTGTTCAGGGTGTTCAGCATGTTGCCTAACTTCAAATAAAAATTCAGAATTCCCATAAAACACAGCATTTATTACTGCATTTATAAATTTAGATGGTTTTTAAAGCATTAGAAGGTATTTTTGTTACTAAATTTAAGAATGAAATTACTACAGTTATTTCCATTATTAATTTTAAGTATCAGCACAAATATCTTCATCGCTGTCATCCAGAACATCATGTGTTGTGCATGAACAATCAATGTAATCAATTGTGTTTTTGTCTTTGTAGAGTTCGCTATCACTTCTCTTTTCGGTAGCAGAGAAGCCAGAGAGAGTTGGTATTGCCTGGAATTTGCTCCCTGTCGTTTCTTTCGTGTAGGAGCTTTGATACTTTTCTCATAGTATCTGTCAAACGGTACATGCATGACTGGAGTTTGTTTCAGTTCTTGTTCTACCACCGCTTTGTCTGCACTCACGCACATTTGCACAGTCACTGGCTGCGCTGGGCACAACACACATCACAGCACGGCACAGCTGTCAAGAATAATGGTGTGGGGTAGAGAATGGATTGTTCAAGCACTTCTGTGATGGCAACTTTTCCTTTGAGCACACTCTTAGGTGTCCGCTGCACATCACCATCTGCAATGAAGACAGCAGTTGGCATTGCGGCGAGTTGAGTGCATCATCCATGTTGATCTCTCAAGATGGTGTGAGCAATCCCATTGTGTGAGCATAAATCAGAGTATCATCCACAACCACTTCACAACTACCTGCTGCATCTAGCTTCACAGATTTGGTGACTGCTGTTATTGTTTTAATGGGGGGGGGGAGGTAATAGTTCTATGAAAACCAGACGGCCAGTTGCTCACAAATTCACTGTAATGATTACTCCCAACACCTACTGCATCATGCGCATTTAATGAGCAACCTTTCAGAATTTGGCCACTGACTATGTTTCTTAAACCATTCACTGGGTTCACTGTCATCAAGTGGATTAATACACGTTCTTAAACAGTCCCGGATCTTCATGCGATCTGCACAGTCAGCTTTGAGATGTGGATCAGCCTCTCCCTTGTGATCGGACCCGACATTTTCAACATTCCCTTCTTTCGTGTCTTCCACAGCTCTCAAAATCTGAGCACAAAATGTGTTGCGAGCAACAAAGCCCAAACAGCCAAAGTCTTTGGTTTCAGAGTGCATCCAATTATGCCTCCAGGGCCAGGGCCATAGTGCATGTATGTTGCCTCAATAAACTGATCAGTCCATAGCCCATCCCAAATACCTTTCTTGTGCCTGACTATGTGTTCGCCAGCCATGAACTTTATAAATAGCTCTGAATCAGGTTTTTGCATTGTTTTCAAGTACTAGGACCCATACCATGCATAGTACCAAGCCAGTACCTGTTGGAGAAGGAAGAGAAGCCACCATCTGGTGAAGAGGGAGTGCTTGCTGCTGCTGGTGCCACCGCCGCCACCATCATTATCAGCACTGCTCTCTTCTGTGGACCTCTGCCTAGACAGAGCTACTGTGGACTTCTGCCTGACAGACAACCATTCCCTCCAGGACCAGGCCCCTGAGTACTGAACCAACTGTTGCTGACCACCTCCCCCTGTCCCTTCTTGGGTCATCAACTGGCTGGCTGAGGTGGTGGGCCTGCCACTGGCGGGGTTGCCACTGAAGGGGGCGACACCAGAGGGGGCGCACCCCTTCAGGGAGTGATGAGGGCGAGGGTATCACCTCCTTTCTCAAGCAACTGTGTGAGTGTGCATGTTTTGGGTGAGTGAGCGATCCCAGGGTGAGAGCGTGGGATAGTTGGGGCGGCTGAGTTCCAACCATCCCCTAGGTGAGAGCTGAGGGGTGGAGGCAATTGGCTAGGGTGAGAGGCTAGCCATAGCCTGGATGACAGCCTGATGTGATTGTATAAGTGTGGTGTGCTTGAGGGGGGAGGGGGAGTAGGCCTATTTCAATTTTAGGTTGATGCTACAGTTTTTACTGGCCTGGTTTGCTGCTTGGCTGTATTGGCCTTTTGTTATTAGTTTTATGTCATTTTAGAGTTGTACATGTGCTTAGGTGAATCCAGGGGAGTGGGGAGAAACAGGGTGCCCTATTGGAGTAATCTCGGGCAGGGGGAGGTCTGGCATTGGGGGTTGGACATGTCAGGTAAGGGAAAGGCGGGACAGATATTTGAAATCTGTCCCATCTTTTGGTCCTTCCCCCATACCTCAAAATCTAGGTTGCCCTATCAGCCCACCCTCTGATCTGTTGGTGCTGCTTTTGAATGCCAGGTCAGTCCATAATAAAACAATTATTATCCATGATTTGATTGTGGATGAAGGGGCTGACCTGGTGTGCATTACTGAGACCTGGATGAGCTGGGCGGTGTGGATCTGTCTCAGCTTTGTCCACCCGGGTACTTAGTGCAGCACCAACCTAGATTGGAGGGGCCCTCCTCTGCGTCCCACCAGTACGAGACATACACTATGGTGGGACGTGGGAGAGGGCCTTCTCTGCCATGGCATGCCGGTTGTGGAATGCCCTTCCTTTGGAGGTCCGATTGGCACAGACATTGATCTCGTTTCGGCGCCAAGTAAAAACGTGGCTTTTTACCAAAGCCTTTGAGGGCTAAATGCATTCCCTAGCACATTGTTTTAACTGTTTTAGATTTTAATTGGTTTTAGCTTGTTTAATAGTTTAATATGTTTTTAGGTGTTTAAGTTATTTATTGCTTTATACTGTTCACATTGATTTTATCTGTATGCCGCCCTGAGATCTTAATTATATAGGGCGGGATAGAAATATTATAAATAAATAAATAGTTGACATGCTCTGCAGTGAAGAAATATGGGAACATTGACTTTACTGCTTATAAATGCAGTTACCAATCACCTTCTCTCTCAGCTCAGATGAAATTCATCATAATAAAAACAGGCTTTAGCAAATAGTCAACAACTGACTACTTTCAGACATCTTATCAATCAGTTCCACCATATCATTCATAGATGCGTCATCTGGGAGGTCACCAATAACTCCCCGCAATATTTCTTCTGCAACCATCCTAGGGGCTGTCACGTTCTGAGGAAACTTATGTCCTAAAAACGTCTTTGGTACCCCAGCAAATGCACGCTTTAGAATGACTTCTAGTCTGCTACCGCTCATTAGTGTACCAACACAACCAACAAAGGACATAAGCATGTGCATGCCCCCCAACCTCAGCAAGACGTTATTACATAATGACCACTCTACCTAAGTTAAATTGACAGCAATTTTATAAATTTGTTGATCAATTGTGAAGATAGTCCAGTTCTGACCTGCTGTTTCAGTTATTCACATTGCCTCAATTATAGCTGTCTTCATGGCATCTAGCTCAGATGGTATCATATCGAGTAATAGTACAAATGCAGGTTGCGTTTTTTCTTCTGGATGCACTCTTCTCATGAGAACTATTCATGTTCCAGCCACCAAATACCAGACCTCCATCAAGAACTTCTTTCAGGAAATTATACTCAAGAGTTTCTGCTCTCTTACATTTTGATTCGGTAACCACTTTGGCAGCCAGGTCCTTAAGCCAAGGAAATCTCCTTCCAGCATGTCCGCTACTTCCACTGGCATGGTAATAGTCTTTGGTCCTTTAAAATGACGCACTGCAGTATCTGGTGGCCCAACGGTATATCTTCCCACTTGAGATGTGGTATTTTCATATGAAGGGTTCAGTGCAACAGAAAGTGTGACTTCCAATGTCATTGCTTCATTTTTCACCATGCTGCCTACTATTCAACCTATCATTGCTGCAGGCATTGTTGAATCAAGCTTCAGAGATATTTGCTGGAGTAGATTGCACAGAGTAGGACTAACATTTTCCATTACAGAGTCCATAGACACTACAGTTGGGTAATGGTCAGGATCCAGATTTATGGATTTACACTCACCCCTGATTAAAGTTGCCACTCTTTACTGTCGATATTGTCATCATCTTCCACTGTCAGCATTATCATAGCTGTTTCATGGAAAATCAGAATTAAAGCTGCTGCAGGAGATGAAAGAATGAGCAAGTTGGTCAGTTTTTTCAACTGTACTGCTACCAAAAATGTCCCTCCCCACTTGACATGCTGTTTATGACATATGATGCTACTCCAGACTTCGGACTTGTTCTTTTCCATTTCATGTACCAAAGCCTGTAAGGCAATGTCTTCTTCACCTACATAGATTGTGAAGGATTGTTGGAGAAAAAAATTGCATAGCAATCTTTATGGTAACAACCATCTGCTGTGTGCCGGTCGGTCACTGATGATACTGTTCGATTGCAAGATGTCATCCCTGCCCCACTGATCATTTCACTGTGTAGCCTGGGTAGGTATGGCCGTTTTGAATGAGACTTTTCCAGCACGATCTGTGGTATGGCAGAGCTATGCTTCTCTCCACCTCGATAGGTGTTGTTATTGAACACTGTGAAGCACAAAAAATGCAGTGCTCTTGAAATGTGAACTTGTCAAAACTTCGTCTCAGTCGTTTCTCTGGCTGCAGACTTCCCGAAGGTCCAGAATGCAAAGTGTCTTGTTGATCCTTCAGATGATGATCGATATGTTTGCTGCAGTAAGTAGACAAACAATTTTGGTGACACCATACAGAATGTATGTGTAATGGTTCATGAAGGTTATCGCATTGTAGTACACTCGCTTGCTGTATACTCTGAAGGCTTTTCGACTCTTTTGTGTTTCTCTCCCCACCACAAAAAATGCAAGCTTTTGGCACATCCATTCCTATGCTAATCAGCAGTTACTCATGGGGACTCTTTCAGTAAATTGCCTGCAACAGAGAAGGAAATCACAAAATTATACTTTTATAAGAACAATCATCAAAATTATATAAAAGCAGTGTATAAACCTTGTATGATGTGAAATGCAATACTGTGAAATTTTCCCGAGGTTTAAAGAGTGGCACTTTTTGGATTCAGATTCAGCACGTCAAAATCATATAAGAACAGTGAAAAATCATTATATATGATGAAATGCAAGGTTCAGCCTGGAACCCCCTGGACTATATCAATTGTGCTATCTAGGCCCAAAGCAGGTATTACAGCTGTTGATAGAGCAAGCAAACTTTCTGTGTTTCCCTCCCAATAGGCAATACAGACATTGCCCTCCAGAACTTGTTTCCCCTCCCCACTTCTATTTTTCTAGTACCTTCACTGTTTGCCATCTTCTCTTTGCACATTTTCAGGTGCAAAGCTTAAATTCCCTTTTGACACTCTGGCTAATCTAACCTATATTTAGTGTTCTCATTACATAGTTTGAGGAAGAGCTGCTTTAAGCTTTGTGTAAAAAAAAAAAAATCCTCCCTGTTAGAATGTTGAGCCTGAACAGGAAAGACCCCAAGTTCCAATCCTTGCTCACCTCCCAAATTCACTGCATGGTTTGGCCAGGGAATGATGTTAGCTGATGGGTGTCTCAATAAACTGATAGATCTCTGCGTGCTATGCAGTAGATCAGCAAGGTTTTCTGACTCTTAAGTCTGGGTTCGCACAACACACCAACCCACGATGGCGGTTTATTTTTTGGAGCAACCCATGATGGGTTAGGGTGTTGTCTGTGAGCTGTGTCCCCCCCCCACCCGCCAATGGTGGCTTGTTTCCCCCAAACAACCCAACCTGAGAACCTGTGGTCTGCAGTAGGGGTTGTTTTACCTATGGTGGGTTAATGTGTTGTCTGAGCACCAGCGTGGGTTATGGCAATCGCCTACAGAGCTGCTTGGCAAGAGCAGCCAAAAACCCTGCCACCGCTCTGCTCCTCTTGAGCAATCTCTGTTCCTGAGATCTGCCTAGCAATAGACTGTGCTACTGCTGGCTCTCCATCCCCTTTGCTGCCCGACTCCTTCCTCCCCCCTCCTTCGACGATGCGTTCCACTCTGCAAAGTTGCAACGTTGCTTTCGCTCACACGTGTGTATAACCTGCCACGTGACCTTGAGCAAGGTTGTTTTTCTATCACATTCAGCTGCATCTCTGACTCCAAAGCATTTCCTCCCTCCCTCCTGCGCGGTTCCCAAACAGTTTCACCTGCGGCTAAATCCTCACTTTTCCATGAAAGAGCCAAGTCATGGAGAGCCAGTGTGGTGTAGCAGCTAGAGTGTTGGACTGGGAGTCGGGAGATCTGGGTTCTAGGCCCCACTCAGTCATGGAAGCTCACTGGGTGGCTTTGGGCCAGTCAGACTCTCAGCCCAACCTGCCTCACAGGGTTGCTGTGGTGAAGATAAAATGGAGAGGAGGAGGATTATGTACACTGCCTTGGGTTCCTTAAGAAGGAAAAAAGGCAGGATATAAATAAATAAATAAATAAATCATGCAATTATCCAGTAATGCATCTGGTCCCCCCCCCCTTTAATGGCAACCTGTATATTACGTTTCACCCAATTCCTGAAAACATTCAAGAAGTTGGAAGCCCTGCACCACCTTTGGGGTGGAATGTTCCCACAGATCCCTGTTGGGCCCCACTCTATACTCCCCCATTGAGGATTTGCTACAGCGGGGGAAAGAACCAGTTTTCAGGAACTTCAGCCTAGTAATATTCCAGGGGACTTGGGGAATGCAGACATCCCTTGGATCCTTAAGCATGGATACCCAGGAGGAGGGTGGTGGTGGAATCTCATCAGCCCTCTTCTCAGAGGACCTTGTCACTTCAACCATCAGAGCAAACTGCTCCCCTGAAGGAGGGGGAGAAGGAGGAGAATTAGGGTGAGAGTTAGGGCGTGCTATTGGAGCGAAAAAGAAGTGGGCACATTCATTGAACTATGGGGCAGCCCAGAGGCCCAGGTGATCCTGAACACCATCAGGCATGGGAATCTCTTCCCAATGGTTCTCCAATCAGATTCATCTGCGTGGGTACTCCTGCACCCTGAGCAGTGCAAAGAGAAGCTGCACAGGCTGAAAATAAATAAATAAGGAGATCCCCGTGTACAATAAACAGCATGGGGTGGAACTGTGGACAATGTCTTTCTGTGACCAGCTGGCCTGGCTACTTATAGACCGGCAGGATGTAACACTGGGATATACCGCAGGAACTGGCATCCCGCAGGGCCACCCACCACGAGTCTGGCACCAGCCCATGAAGAGCTGCGCCTCTCCGTACCTCTCTGATGTCATCAAGCTTGGTGATGAGAACAAGTTCATGAAGGGTTTCAGCAAACCCTCTGCAAGGGTTCCCTCACCCCCGCCCCATGAGGAGTGACAAGCACTACAACTGAACATGCTTCCACAGCATGGTCCTGAAGGCACTTGTGGATACCAAGGAGAGATTTATGGACGTCAATGCAGGCATGTCAGGGAGAAGCCATGACACAGCTATCTTCTGGAATTCTCTTCTGGCAGACAAGCTCTCAATGGGGAGATTCTTCACCAGCACCACCACCACCCTGACAGTATGTGGCCTGCCCATGCAGCCCCTTATCTTGGAGACCAGGCTTTTGCACTTCAACTGTGGCTGATGGTGCCCTACCATGTCCCTAGGACACCCAAGCAGAAGAACTTCAAATACTACAACAGCCATGTCTGAATGCCCATGGAGTGCGCATTTGGGTGCCTAAAGGTGCACTGGCAATCCCTTTACACACTTCTGGAGGTAGAGGACGACCTCATGCCAGACATCATCATCACCTGCTGTATTCTACCAACATCTGCAAATCGAGGGGAGACCTCCCAGGACCAGGGGCAGAAACCAATGTGGTGGCCATTGATGAGAGGGTGAACATGCCCCCACCAATGCCCCTTACTCCAGCAGCCAAAAGTGCAACTCATAAGGAGGCAAGATGGGTGTGCTCTGCTATTGCTGACTGGATCTGGAACCACTACTCATGTGTCTCCCATGAGAAAAGTCCACCATGTAAGCATCCCTCCTTTCCAGTCAGGCCACCCCTTCTCAACTCAGCAGATATGTCTTCTCCTCCCTACAACCTATGAGACTGAACCTCCCCACCCCAATGTTTCACTGCTACCATCAGCCCCCAAGCCAGCCAGCCAACACTCCCCCCAACCCAGAAATGATGCCAAATAGTGCCTTTGTAAATCTAACACAGTATTAAGTAAACCCAGTATTAAGCAAGCCAAATACGCCGCTTTTATTCTGTGTTGTTGGTTTGCTGCTGGTGAGTGAGGAGCCAGCAAAGGCTTGGAAATTGGGGTAGCAGGTAAGGAATAAGGAGCAGGAAGGGAAGGGGACGGGAGGGGAGCAAACTGTTTCAGCTGTGGTTAAATCCTCACTTTTCCATGAAAAAGCCAAGTCATGCATTTATCCAGTAGTGCATGAGATGGTTCCCCATGAGGAGACCCTCCATATTAAATTTCGTTCTGTTTCTGCAAAGCTTCAAGGAGTTGGAGTCCCTCCACCCCATTTTGTTGCAGAGATAGGGGGCCTGGCAAAGGCTTGAAAATCCAGCTTGGGAGGGGGTAGGAGCCGGAAGGAAGGCCTTGGGAATCGGGAGACGTGGGGTGGGGCAGCAAGTAAGGTTCAACATCAGGTTGAGAACAAGGGGAGCCAGCAGAGACAGAAGACGCCCCTAGCGCAAAGCGGACGAATCGGAGACAGGCTGCTGACGTAGCGACAGTGCGAGGGATATGGTTTCCACCGCAATGGAAGCTGGGATACCTGCCCAGCCAGGCAAGAGGACTACAAGAGGAGGAGCGGGAAGCGTAGCTTGTTTGCCTGATCATCTGATGGGAGCACAGTAGGTTGTTTGCAAAACAACCTACTCTGTGTAGCTTATCATCCACCATCGGTTAGCATGACGTGTGAACAGAGCCTAACTGTTTAACAATAGCAGGGACAAAGTGACCCCCTCGCCCTAAATTATACTAATGAAATGAAGAACGTTTGGGGAAACTAAGACTGCGAGCTCCATTCAGTTCTGTTACCCAAAGGCAAATTCCTAGGCTCAGAATGGTTTAATTCTAAGTATGCGTCTTTTGTACCATGCTCTGGTTGATGGACCTTGAGGTTCTAGTAGAAAACGCAATAAATCTTGTAAGCCTGAAGACTGCCCATCTCTGCATCTATCTTTCAGGGCTGGTTTTTAAGGACAACTCAGATGAGAATACTTTGTACACTGAAGAGTGTTATAGAAATGATAGTTCGTCTGTATAAAGGCTTTTTCAGGGTCTCTGTTCTGCCTTGCTGGAGACAGTGGATAATCTTTTTTTGCTGTTCGGGACATTGTGTCGTGGCAAGGTAGTAACAGCTGCTGTTGAAAACCTAGCTGGATTTTAGCAGGATGGAGTTGTTTTAGCAGTCATAGGGATTTTCTACATGAGGCATTTATCATGAGCTTGTCATTCTCATGGTTGTTTATGTGTTCTTTAGACAACGTCATGATCCTCCAGTTTCGCTTCTGTATCTAAAGAGCATTTTCAGCAAGGTTTTTTTTTTTTTTAGAACAGCAAAAATGCAGTATTTAACTGTAAAAGGAAAAGAAACCACTTTTGTCACTTGTGTATTTGTGCTATTCTGCTATACCACAGTGCCACCTAGAAAAGCAGGAAGGAAAAACAGGGCTTTCCGGTACACTACAGGGACTTTTGTCCTGTCTGTGCAGAGCTCTTCTGTTCTCATGTCAGCCCTTCCCAGTTTTGTGCCCTCCAAATGTGTTGGGAGCCCTACAAGAGCCATGATGGTTGGGGACTGTGGGAATTGTAGTCCAATACATCTGGAGGAGATCTGGAAGGCATCAGGTTGAGGAAGGCTGTCTTCTGTATAGAATAGGGTTTCTCAAATATTTTGAACTCTGGCTCCATTTACTGCTTTTTTATATGGGTGTTCCAAATCTGTTTGGTGGCTATGTGTATTGTGCATGCGGTTGCATGTGAGGAGCAATGGGGTGAAGCAAAGGGGTAGATATTTTGAGCAGAGCATTCTCCACCCCCCCCCCCATCATATTTGTCGCTTTGCTGGCAACACATTTGTCGCATGGCTGGCCGGGGCATGCTGGGAGTTGTAGGACTTTTGGCTGTCTAAACATGCATAGGATTGCACTGTAAAGTCCACCTGGCACTGACTGGGGGCTGACACTGATATCATGTGAGGAGTTAGTATTTTACAATGGAACAGAGGACAACAGGACAGACTGCAGTGGCAGGATAACCCCCCCCCCCCTCTTCTCTGATAAAATAATGCAGACCTGCACTGGTGTGCATGTATTAAACAATGTTACCATAAAAAAAAAGATCCTGAGGCAGCAGGACTCATTTTACACCCACCTCCCATTTCTAACACAGAGAAAGCCACACGTGGTCTTGAGAGCACCATCCATTTCTGCCACAATTGCAGCACTGTACATAGGTGTGCAGCACAGAAATATGTTTAAACACAAAGGATACTTTGCAGTATTCATTGATGTGTGCCTACCAAGAAACAGTTGCGGGGTCAAACAATGCCACTACGGTGATGCCTCAGCAACAAAGGACCTGCAATGTATACTGCAGTGTAGACCCAACCCACGTAAGGCCTGCGAAGCACAACACAGACCTATTGGAAGGAAGCAAGGAGTTAACGAAGCTGAGAAATAAATTTGCCATCCAAGGTGCAGCCCAAATAACATGGACAATGACATTTTGGTCATCAACCTGGCTACCCCTGCTACCTTGAGCTCCTGGGTTCGAGCCATTTCCTTGCCTCCCCAGTGTGTGTCTCCTGGAACTGAGCGACTAATGTAATGATAGGACAACACCTTCAGTGATGGATGTGAGTATGGAAGCATTTCACACTCAAACCACAGGGTCCTTTGCTTTCTGCAGAGAGTCAGGATCAAACTCGATATTATTTCTCTCCAATATTTTTAAATGAAAAACACTTGCAGGGCGTAGCAGGGGTGGGCGTTGCTTAATCTTTTTCCCTCTGGCTTTCTCACAGCCTATACCATTTCACATTGCAGATAGAGGAATGACATGTTTGAATGCTTTCCCATATAAAATAAACTTGATCGAATAGAGAAATATAACATGTCAGGGAGAAGATCAGACCTAGAACCCATTTCTCTGACTGACTACTTCCCCCAGGAAAGCTGCACCATATTATTTTTTCTACATATGTAGAAAATTATTTTTTCTGGGACAAATTACCTCAAATGTGATTTATGTGAAACACCTGGGAAGTGGTAAAGATTCTTGTCAGGTGAGATTCTGTTTTCGCCCCCTTTCTTCTATCTGGACAGAACTCTGCTGTAGTAACACCATAACTGAACAACCGCATGGATACTGCATCACGTAAAATGGCATCTTAAAGATCAAAGAATGTATATAGCAAAAAGCACAGTTCTAGAGAATGAGATGTGGCATAACGAGAGCATTAAACAGAGGGTGGAAATGGAGAGATTGACACGGGGGCTCCTTTTTGATGTGATCAGTCTCAGTGTCCCTCTAAAGATATTGAAGATGGGCCAGTATCTCTGAGCAGCTTGCATGGTCATAGCAGAAAGGGAGGTTTTAAGTGGGGACTGACATTGAAAGGCAGCACGGGTAAAAAGGCATGACACCTGAGAACGGCATCAAGATGATAGAATGGCATCTTGGCATGCGCTGCTGGTGGAAAAAGAATAGTGCAGTTACATGTATCAATGGAATAAACACAGTAAAAGAACACATTCTGTACAAAAGATGGCACATTTATCCTGACCTCCGTACCCTTCAGGCCTATAATTTAAATAATAATATGGCATGTAGAAGCTGTCGGAACATAAGGAGCTCATAAATCATTTGTTGTTGTTGTTCAGTCGTTAAGTCGTTAAGTTGTGTCCGACTCTTTGTGACCCCATGGACCATAGCACGCCAGGCCTTCCTGTCCTGCGCTCTCTCCCGGAGCGTGCTCAAGTTCATATTCATTGCATCGGTGATGCTATCTAGCTATCTCATCCTCTGCCATCCCCTTCTCCTTTTGCCTTCAGTCTTTCCCAGCATCAGGGTCTTTTCCAGGGAGTTTTCTCTTCGCTTTAGGTGGCCAAAATATTTGAGCTTCAGTTTCACTATCTGTCCTTCCAATGAGCACTCAGGGTTGATTTCCTTTAGGATCGACTGATTTGACCTCCTTGCAGTCCAGGGGACTCGTAAGAGTCTTCCCCAGCACCACAGTTCGAAAGCATAAATTCTTCAGCACTCAGCCTTCCTTATAGTCCAGCTCTCACAGCCATACATTACCATAAATCATTGGCTGAAGCCAAAACAAGGGCACAGCAGAAGGAGCTAGATGCCTAGATCCCAGAATGGTAACCCTTTACAAAACTTACAGTTGGGAGCTAAATCCCAGGGGGGAAATCCAGCAGAAAGTTGGGGCCAATCTACACTTACGTTTCCCCCCACCCCCGCTTCCAATAAGGTTTCACCGCTCGTCTTTCACACTACGCAGAACCTGCCTCGAATTGGGACCGGAATTTCCCACTTCTTTGCTTCCGCTTTCAATACCCTGATATCCTGGTATTTCCCATTCATGTGCTCTGCTCTTCCATGTTCATTACCTTATAAGGTCGTAGTCCCCTCCCACACCTGTCCATATATGGTGGTGTTTGTATTTCCCTCTTGTCCAGTCACAGCTCTAGATGCCCCCATCTGGTCTTCTGGCTACTGATCACATAGCTTCTTTAGCACTGGAAGCTTTATCACCAACCAGCAGAGGGCTGGAGGTGCTGGCTGTTGTCTGATCTGGGAAGCTCAGCTAGGTTCAGCCCTGGTCAGAATTTTGGATGGGCAACCGCCTGCTTCCTGCACTGAGCATGGGGTTGTTCTCTCCCTTCAAATTACACTAACTTTTACCTCCTTCTATCCCCTGCTTTGACTTTTTTATTTTTAAATTAAGGGTCACAACTGAGTGCCTTTACACATGCTGCCTTCCCCCACCCTTCCCCCCCATTCTCCCGGTAGCTTAACTGGTGCTGTAATGTTTTCTCGCAGCCCCAATCCTGGGCATTCACTTACTCGGGAGTAAGCCACATTGAACTCAATGGAACTTACTACTGAGTAAACATAAGATCACCCTGTAAGTGATCTTTTCTTTTTAATTAAGGCATTATCTTCCAATCTTCAAATCTTCGAAGAATGATGGCTTCTCCAGCCTGATTTCCCTGCACACAAGTATAATTTTTTTCACTAGGCAGTCTTTGAAGATGCAAGCAGCCCCCCCTCCCCCACCTGAGCATCTCCTGCCTCTGCATTTCTCAATAGGAGGGAGAAGAGGGTAAAACGCCTCCCTGCAATCAAGGGAGACACCTCTGATCCCCCACTCCACCAAGCTCAGAAGCAATGTCCTCTTTTGTTCCAGAACACCCTATGGGGCTCAGTGGGGCTTATTCCAGGCTTGCAGACTTACAGGGTGATCTTATGTCTACTCAGTAGTAAGTTCCATTGAGTTCAATGTGGCTTACTCCCACGTAAGTGAGTGCCTAGGATTGGGGCTGCGAGAAAACATTACAGCACCAGTTAAGCTACTGGGAGAATGGGGCGAAGGGTGGGGGATGGGTGGCAGCATGTGTAAAGGCACTCAGTTGTGATCCTTAATTTTTTTTTAAAAAAAAAGCCAAAGTGGAGGATAGAAGGAGGTAAAAGTTAGTGTCATTTGAAGAGAGAGAACAACCCCCTGCTCAGTGCAGGAAGCCTGATTCCCAGGTGGTTGCCCATCTAAAATTCTGACCAGGGCCAACCCTGCTGAGCTCCCAAAATCAGACAAGAGCCGGAATCTCCAGCCGCTTCCTTGCTGGTGATAAAGCCGGGGTGGGGTGGGGCTGTTGATTGGGCAAGAATATACATCAAGGACAACATGCTAGTCGCTCTCCCTCCTCGCCAGCTCCCCGCTCTCTGCTCTCAGCTCCTCTTGCACTCCTGCTCATTCTGCTCAGCCTTGGGGGGGGGGGGAGCGGCTGCCTGCTTACCCGCCCGCCTCATAAATGTGTGTGTGTATGTGGGGTTTGTCATTAACATCTACTTGTAAGCAAGTCCTCCGTTGTACTTCGTTGAACACGCAAGGGAGGGGGAGCAAGTCTCCGCTCATTGACTGCCCCACACCTATGCAATTGCTGACGTTCATTTTTACTTGTGGTGGGACTTGCCCACCTCACCCCAACTAATGCGGCTTCAGTTCCCATATACACCACAAAAGCAGAGGAATACAGCACTGCGTGTACTGTGGAAAGAACTAATTCAATTCTGTGAAAATGTGGATTTTGCCCAAATCGCTTCACAAAGGGTTTCCGTTCAGATTGGCCCCATATCTTTAAACATAGCAGAAGTAGGAAACCAGCTAGGGAGGCAGTTGGACTGTTGGAGTCAAAGGAGTACTAAAGGAGAATAAGGAGAGTGCTGAAAAGCTGAATGAATTATTTTCATCTGTCTTCATTGCAGAAGATATAGGACAGTTCAGTGCCTGAATTGATGTTTTCAGGAAGGGAATCTGAGGAACTGAAGCAAATGGTGGTGACAAAAGTTGGTTCTCAGCCTTATTGACAAATTGAAAGTTAATAAATCACTGGGCCCAGATGGTATCCATCCTAGAGTTCTTAAAGAACTCAAATATGAAATTGGTGATCTTCTAACAAAAATTTGTAGCACGTCCCTAAGATTAGCCTCTGTACTAGAGGACGGGAGAATGGCCAATGTAACACCAATTTTTAAAAAGGGATCCAGAGGGGATCCGGGAAATTACAGGCCAGTTACCTTAACGTCTGTTCCGGGTAAATTCATTAAAAGCATTATTAAAGATAAAATTGGTAAGCATATAGAAGGACAAGCCCTGCTGAAAAAGAATCAATACGGCTTCTGCAAAGGTAAGTCCTGTCTCACTAACCTTTTAGAGTTCTTTGAGAGTGTCAATAAACATGTGGACAACGGTGATCTAGTGGACATTGTTTACTTGGGCTTCCAAAAGGCTTTTGACAAAGTCCCTCACCAAAGACTCCTCCTCCTCACCACCACCATTATTTGGGACAGAGCAAGAGGCAGGTGGACAAGCACGTCACACTGGTGAGGAGGAGGAGCAACTCCAGGGGGGCCCTGTTGAGTGTGGACCCTTGGTAGGTGCCCAACCATGCCTTCCCTTGACACTGGCCCTGCTGTGTCATGTTGTTGTCAAAAGACAGAAGAACATACTGGAAACCCTACACTCTGCCTAGATACTCCACTCCAAAGTGGGTTTTTTGTGTGCATGTTTTTTGCTTTTTTTTAAGTTGTAGTAGGCACTGGGGTATGTGCAATTTTCATCCAGACCACAGTATGTCAAGAGGGTAAATTTAGCCCTTCCCTACCCACCCATATCCACACATACGCACAGGTATTAACCTGCGCGGGGGGGGGGGGTGTCCATTGACATTATTGACGCAGATATTTAGCTGGTGAAGCTTTTCCTGGTGTAGAGATAGCTGTTGGGGAAAGCCTCACTTGTTAAATTTCTGCATGGCAGGCAGCTTGCAAAGGTGAAAGAGCAGGGACAGGAGAGAGAAAAAATCAGCAATCTTCTGTATGACCTTCCATTGCATATGTTACACTAGCAATGATTCTCATTGGTTCTGTATGCCAAAATCCGTTGCATCATCAGAGGCAATTCTGGGAAAGAAAAATCTGGAACTGACAAGGGTCAGGAGATTTCATATTTTAGTTGTATAAAGAGGGTAATGACAGGATCGACCTCGGGAATTTCTTTTACCTCAGGGCCAAACTATTTTGTGTAGAGCTGGGCCAAATATTCCCCCCACCACCACCACCAACGTTCATGGGACTATTCAGCCCCTCTGAAAGGGGCATCTTTCAGTGGGAGGAGGAGGCAACATTCTGCAGAGGGGGGTGTTAACTTTAATAAATACAAGATGGCCAAGAGCTTCTTAATTTCTTTTTTTCTTCCTTTACTGAAGAAAAAAGCCTGGTTGCTGCTTCAAGCAGGATATCCCATGGCAGCCTCCCCGAGCTTGGTGTCCTCCAGATGTTTTGGACTACAACTCCCAATATTCCTGGCCATTGACCATACTGGCTCAGGCTGATGGGAAATGTGGTCCAAAACATCTGGAGGGCAGCAAGGAACAACAATGCTACATTTTTACCACCTAGATGGGGTAAATAATGCTCTCCTGCCCCAGTGTTTTGTCATACAACGGACAGCATAACATTGGTTCATGAGATAACCCTGAGATCCTAGGATTCTGTTTTCTTAGTTTTAAGTTTCATTAAAGTTACAAGATTATCAGTCCTATTGTAGCAAGACATTACAATATTTCAGGAGTCAGCATAGTGTAGATTTACCTCAAATCTACATTTTGAACAAACAAAATATTCTCAAAGATCGAAGAACTTGTAACTAACACAACCAGGTTAATAATACAGTTTTAAAATTAGATGACACAGAGCATGAAATGCAAACAAAGACGACTGAAGCAATTACATTACAGGTAGTGACACAGGGTGGTTCCACACTCGCAACTCCTAGTATTACCGAGTCATTGCGATTCTACATGTGGGATTGCAACTGACTTCCTACACTTCAGGGAGCCATAATGTTTTGTTGTGTATGTTTAAACCTTGCTATGTTCCATTGACACTAGTGAGCTTGACATAGCCGTGTGCATGGGGAAGGGACAATTCACCTGAGCATGCCAGTTTTTAATCAATTTTGGGCAATTTTAAAAATCAATTATTTAAATTATGCTAAAGTGTCTTTTTCTTTAGGCAATATTGCATTATTATTATTATTTTGAAATATTGGCTAAAAGACATTTGAATGCTAATTGAAAGATTGGCCCCAAACCAAAAATTAACATGTTGCTAAAAACATTAATATGGTGCTAAAATGGCATTAACCACAAAGGCAGCATTTTGGAAAAAAAATATTTTAAAAATGTTTTGCTAAAACTTTTTCCAATTTAAGCACTGTCGTATGACTTATTCAAATATATTTAATAAAATATAGTGTAAATTATTTTATTTTTTAAATCTTAGTGCAAATTAAATAAATAGTCTGGTAAAATGGCCCTGACAGGTAAAGTAATAGAGAAGGTGTACCAAAGTAGGTGCATGACAATAGGCTCACCTGTGTGATATGTCACTGCATGCATCAAAACCACACCTCTTTACAAAAATAGAAGAGGATTCAGGCAATCCACACCAGTGGAGATGGCATTTCTGTTCAATTTGTTTTAAAAAAGGAGTCGTATTTTTTGTGGTCTGAAAGAGACAGAAGAAGGCAGGGAAAGCACAGGAAGAGAACAATTCGATACCCTGTACAAACTGGGTGAAGAAAGTATGGTTACTCCAGAATAAAGTGATGTGGTGGTATTATCCTGCAGTGGTAGAATAACATTTACCACTTCATTCTTCAGGTAGAAGATCACATTTTTGAACTCTGAGTAATAACAAACAAAATCCTCCCTGCAAGTAAAAGACTAGACAGCAGGAAGCAGGCTAGGGTAGGACCTTTCTCCCTGGTGAACTAGTCTTACTTGCAAGGATTTCTTCTAGGCTGGGGGAGTGTGAGAAATGGCTTCTCCCCTGTGTAGTTTGGAGTAATAGAGTCCACCCTCCCACCTCCTCAGGATCCTGTTGTCTTTCTCCTACATGCGTGGAGCTAGCCTTCCTCTCACACACAGGCATTAGGTAGCCTTTCATTTAAGGACAGCCTGCCTGCTCTGGGGCCCTGCCACAGAACACAGATGTGCTCCTGCTTCTGTTTCACCGCTGCAAATAGTGCATGAGTGCAGCAGAAGAAGCTGAGGTTGACCGGTTCTATGAGGACCTACAACACCTAGAACTAGCAACCAAAAAATTGTCCTCTTCATCATAGGGGATTGGAAGGCTAAAGTAGGAAGTCAAGAAATCACCGGGATAACAGGCAAGCATGGCCTTGGTGTACAAAATGAAGCAGGACAAAGGCTAATAGAGTTTTGCCAAGAGAACACGCTGATCATAGCAAACACGCTTTTCCAACAGCACAAGAGGCGACTCTACACATGGACATCACCAGATGGTCAATATCGAAATCAGATTGATTATGTCCTTTGCAGCCAAAGATGGAGAAGCTCTATACAGTCAGTCAAAACAAGGCCTGGAGCTGACTGTGGCTCAGATCATGAGCTTCTTGTTGCAAAATTTTGGCTTAAATTGAAGAACGTAGGGAAAACCACTAAACCATTCAGGTATGACCTAAGTCATATGAATATACAGTGGAGGTGAGGAATAGATTTAAGGGATTAGACCTGATAGACAGAGTGCCTGAGGAACTATTGACAGAGGTCCGTAACATTGTTCAGGAGGCAGCAACTCAATTCATCCCAAAGAACAAGAAATGCAAGAAAGCAAAGTGGCTGTCTGATGAGGCTTTACAAGTAGCTGAGGAAAGAAGGAAAGCGAAAAGCAAGGGAGAAAGGGGAAGATATACCCAACTGAATGCAGATTTCCAGAGAATAGCAAGGAGAGACAAGAAGGCCTTCTTAAATGAACAATGCAAAGAAATCAAAGAAAACAATAGAATGGGAAAGACTAGAGATTTTTTCAAGAAAATCGGAGATCTCAAGAGAACGTTTTGTGCAAAGACAGGCATGATAAAGGACAAAGAAGGCAGGGACCTAACGGAAGTAGATGAGATTAAGAAGAGGTGGAAAGAATACACAGAAGAACTATACAGGAAAGATCTGAATGTCCCTGATAGCCATGAGAGTGCGGTCACTGAACTTGAGCCGGACATCCTAGAGAGAGGATGAGAGGTCAAGCGGGCCTTAGGAAGCATTACTAACAACAAAGCTGGCAGAGATGACAGTATTCCAGCTGAGCTATTTAAAATCCTAAAAGATGATGCTGTTAAAGTGCTGCACTCAATATGCCAACAAATTTGGAACACTCAACAGTGGCCACAAGACTGGAAAAGGTCAGTTTACATTCCAATTCTAAAGAAGGGCAATGCCAAAGAGTGTTCAAACTACCGTACAATTGTGCTCATTTCACATGCCAGCAAGGTTATGCTCAAAATCTTACAAGCTAGGCTTCAGCAGTATGTGAACCGAGAACTACCGGAAGTACAAGCTGGGTTTTGAAGAGGCAGAGGTACTAGAGATCAAATCACCAACATTCGCTGGATCATGGAGAAAGAGAGAGAATTCTAGAAAAATGTCTATTTCTGCTTCATTGACTACGCTAAAGCCTTTGATTGTGTGGATCACAACGAACTGTGGCAAATTCTTAAAGAGATGGGGGTACCAGACCACCTTACCTGTCTCCTGAGAAACCTGTACGAGGGTCAAGAAGCTACAGTAAGAACCAGACATGGAACAACCGATTGGTTCAAAATTGGGAAAGGAGTACGACAAGGCTGCATATTGTTGGCCCTGCTTATTTAACTTATATGCAGAGTACATCATGAGAAACGCCAGGTTGGATGAATCACAGGTCGGAATTAAGATTGCTGGGAGAATTATCAACAACCTCAGATTCACAGACGATACCACCCTAATGGCAGAAAGCGAAGAAGATCTAAAGAGCCTCTTGTTGAGGGTGAAAGAGGAGAGTGCAAAAGCTGGTTTGAAACTCAACATTAAAAAAACGAAGATCATGGCATCTGGCCCCATCACTTCCTGGCATATAGAAGGGGAAGAAATGGAAGCAGTGACAGATTTTATTTTCTTGGGCTCCAAGATCACCGCAGACGGTGACTGTAGCCATGAAATTAAAAGACGCTTGCTCCTTGGGAGGAAAGCTATGGCAAACCTAGACTGCATAGTAAGAAGCAAAGACATCACCTTTCCAACAGAGGTCTGTATAATCAAAGCTATGGTTTTCCCAGTAGCAACGTATGGCTGTGAGAGCTGGACTATAAGGAAGGCTGAGCGCCGAAGAATCGATGCTTTCGAACTGTGGTGCTGGAGAAGACTTTTACGAGTCCCCTGGACTGCAAGGAGGTCAAATCAGTCAATCCTAAAGGAAATCAACCCTGAGTGCTCATTGGAAGGACAGATAGTGAAACTGAAGCTCAAATATTTTGGCCACCTAATGTGAAGAGAAAAGTCACTGGAAAAGACCCTGATGCTGGGAAAGATTGAAGGCAAAAGGAGAAGGGGACAGCAGAGGATGAGATGGCTAGATAGCATCACCGATGCAATGAATATGAACTTGAGCACACTCCGGGAGAGAGCGGAGGACAGGAAGGCCTGGCATGCTATGGTCCATGGGGTCACGAAGAGTCGGACATGACTTAACGACTGAACAACAAGCACATGTGATGGAAGAAGGCAGGAAGGCAGAAAAAAGAATCGGCCAGCAATGAAAACAAAGATGGCTATCAGTTTTGTGCCCTAGGCAGCTGCTTGTACAGCCTAATGGGTGAGTCCCCTCTGAGTCCCCTCATCTGCACTCTTGGGCTTTGTACCAGGCCATTTCCCCCACTTTTGCTTTGTGAAATTGTTTAAAACCATGCTCCTGCTCATTCGGTAGTCAGTGTTATTAGCCCTTTAAATATGCATAAAAACTAAGACAAAGAGAAGGACTTTTTCAGTATTACATGCCAGCATCACTAATGGTGACAGAGTCAGAGATGGCAATAGAATGCAGGAGTCCCATTCTCCAAAATAAGACAGCTCTCTTTATCTCCTACAAGAGACATTTTGTATCTTAACTGTATATGCTGTAAACTGCTTCGAGGTGTCTTTTTTAGATATAGTCAAGCAATCTATAAATTGATTAAATAAATACATACATACATACTGCAGCCAAATGGCAACCTACACCCTGACTGTCGATTGTGCCCCATACCCCTGGCTGTGGCCCTGTCCCTACTTCACCATGTTAGGGTGGCGACTTAAACATCACCAAGAAAGAGGAAACACATCCTGAAAAATAGAACGTAAAAGGGGACACCAATTTGCATGCCATTTGCAAATGCAAATTTATATGTATAGGCAAAAATTTAGATAAAAGAACTATGATCTACATAGAATTATAGTCTATCTCACCACAGGGAGAAGGCTGACTAGGTGAGCTCAGTCTGCTGTCCAGATGCTAACTTTGGTTGGGCAATGCCAAGGTGCCTGCTCTCCCTCCTTTGACTTTAAACCAGACTTGCACTGGACAGCTCATCAAACAGAAGACACCTTCAAATAGAGGACTGCCTTCTGCCAGTTGTCCAAAATAGAGGACTGTCCTTTGTAAAGTAGGACACCTGATCACCCTAGAAGTGTACTTGGCAGTAATATAATTAACAATTCCCTTACATTGCATTACCACATTTAATTAATTGATCCCAGAGCTACAGTCCATCACACATTTGGAACTTTTCTACACAAAGTATTTATCATGCACTCATTATTTCTCATTCATGGTTGTTTATGGGTTCTTTAGACGATGTTGTGACCCTCTGGTTTCACATCTGAGTCTAACCAGCACTTTTGGTAAGTTTTTTTAGAGGAAGGAAAAGGTGGAATTTAATTGTGAAAGTGAAAGAAAGAATGATTTCCTCTTGTGTATTTGTGCTAATCTGCTATACCACAGTGCCACCTAAAGGTGATGTAACAGAAAAGCAGGAAAGAAAATGCTCCTGGGTAGTGCTCAGATCTCAGTTCTGCAATTAAACTGAAGGTAGATAACCGTGGATTAACAGCCAATTAAGAGCACAATCCTAAAATTAGTATGTGGTTTCAAGTGTTATTGTGGCCACAGTTCAGTCTTGGGGTTGTAACTATATCATAATCACCTAATTGCACAACTTTGTTGCCTGTCAGGAGGGACAACATGGTTTCAAATGGCAGAGGATGCCACCGCACAACAAAGATTGGCATTAGCAGAATAATTAGAGAATTTCCCAATCTGAAGAGCTAAACAATTTATTAAATTCAGGCTAGGGTGAGAGGGCCAAATGACCACTCATGTGACTGGATGCTCCTAGAAGTGTGTGTGTGGGGGTGGGGTGGGGGGTTAAAATAGAAAACTGGAGTGAGGAAGAAGGGTTTTAGCCCAGCCTTCTTCCTGCTAATTTTCTGTCAAGAAGTTTACTTCTGTATGGAGGAGCAATCTGATTAAAAGGACAGCCCCTATATTCTGGTCCCTCCAATCATTGTCCCTATTTTTTGCCTTTCAGGATACCCTTCTTAACATTTGTTCGTGTGAAATGCAACAGTAATTCTTCAGGGTTCAGCTCCTGCCCTAGGTTTAATTTCATAGTAGAGACATCATTTTATCTATATTGCATATGCATATAAATGCATGCACATGAACACTAAGGCACAATGCAGTGCACAGCCTCTCATTTCTCAGTCTGCAGCGTAGGAAGTTGATTTTGATCTGCCAATCATTTATTATTACTGTTTATTTGTTTACTGCTTGTTGGCCTAGGGAGAACTACGCCATTGTTGTGAACCGCCCAGAAAGCTTCGGCTATTGGGCAGTATAGAAATGTAATAAATAAATAAATGAACAAATAAATAAATAAAATTGCCCAACCTATAGAATCCTGCTTGAAAAAATCAGCCAGTAACTTCTCCAAGGTGGCGCTGCTGCTTCCCTCCCACCATGGGTCAGTGTTGCAGCAACTCTGTTCACTAAATTTCTGTACTCCATATTAGGGCTGTGCAGTGACCCACCGACCTGCCTCAGAGGCTGCTTCGGGGCTTCTGAAGCAGGCCCAACCTGCTTTGGGCGGATTTGACCCCACCCCGACGAGCTTCGGCCTCTGGAGCCAAAGCAGGATTCAGATGTCTGAATCTTGCTTTGGGACCCCCCGAACGCCCCTGCCATGCCGTGCGGACCCCCAGTTCCTTACCTGGGCCCTCAGGACATGCACCAGCAACCATCTTCTTCTAGATTGTTGTCATTGTTGCTGCCACCGCTGCCGCCAGCTCCTTACCTGGGCCCTTGGGATGCTCACTGGCAGCCATCTTCTTCTTCCAGGGAGTCACCATTTTAAAAACGGCGACTCCCTGTATTTCCGGAAATAGATCCTGTGCAAAGGCGGCTATACTGACAGCTCCCATTTGCACAGGATCTATTTCTGGAAATACATGGAGTCACCATTTTAAAAATGGCGACTCCCTGAAAGACGACAGCTGCCGGCATGCATCCTGAGGGCCCAGGTAAGGCACTGGGGGCTGAGCGATGATGGTGGTGGCGGTGAGGCTCGGTTTCCAGATCGCACCAAAGCACTTCGGCGTGCTTCAGAATGACCCAATCCACTTTGTGCCCTCCACCTCAAAAGTGGCGCGAAGCTAGGGGTGTACGAATCCCTTACTTGGCTCTGCACTGGGGCATCCGCGGTAGGGGGGAGGTGCTCTGTCCCTCCCCCCAGAATCCTCCCCGGCCAGCTCTGCTCCGCGGCGGCTCCACAAAGCCGCGGCCGGGCTGCTGCGGCCGCAAATGGTGCTGTCGTAGTGGCCGCCATTTGCGTCCCTGCTCTTTGCCGTGATAGGCTACATAAGTATTTACGTAGCCTATCACGGTAAAGGCAGCCACGCAAATGGCAAAGAGCAGGGGCTCAAATGGCGTAGCGGCCACCATTTGCGTCCCTGCTCTTTGCTGTGATAGGCTACGTAAATACTTACGTAGCCTATCAAGGCTGCAAGAACGCAAATGGTGGCTGCAGCAGCCTGGCCGCAGCCGGCCAGGAGACCAGCCGGAGCCGCCGCCAGATCCGCTGCTGGAGCCGCCGCCACCCCAGGTAAGTTCCGTCCCGGAGGAATTCCGCGGGGGGCGGGAGACCATTCCACCATGGATTCTGGAATCTGTGGTGGAATTCTCTGACATCCCTACACAAAGCAGCCTGAAGCTTTGGCTCAGAGTTTGGGCTCGGGCCAAAGCAGTACACAGCCCTACCTCGCTGTGTGGTAGCTCTATCATAGAGTTCACATGGTTTTGGGTCCAGAATTTCCATTGCCCCTTGCTAGCCAGAATGATGCAGAAATTAGTTTCCGGAATTCCATGTAAAACTAAAGGAGGAGATATGAACTGAACAGTGGCACAGTTAGGCCATTTTCACACTCCTGACCCAATAGTCTTATGTGCTGCCCCCCCCCCCATGGTAGTGTATATTACTTCGCTTGCTTCAAAATGTGTTAAGTGAGGCCTGCTGTGTTTTGGGGGCCCTTCAGCTCATTCTGCTGAGTGGGACCCTGGACATCTACCCGAAATGTACACTGGTACGGAGTATGTAATGTCAGTTTTCTAGGCCTGGCCTTCTCTGTCCAGTCTGGCCCAAGCTGAGAACAGGCCTGACAATTTGTCAGTCATATAATGCCATGGCATGCAAGTCTGGAACTCATCAGAGTTAGCTGCCGGATAGCCCTTACAAAGCAGAACAGATAGGAGCAGATGTAATGAGGTTTCATAATAATCCAAGATGGCAGAAAGCGGTTCAAGACCCCCATTCAAGACTCAGCACATTGCCAGAATTGCACCTAACTCTTTGTTCTTTCCATTGTTGGAAACACTTCAGATTCAAGGCACCTGCAATCATGTTATCGCCCTCTCCGCTAGGCAAGGTGTATTTTAGTTGAGCTTATTCAAGGTCCTGGGAAGTGGGCAGCTGGTGGGACCTTGGGCTGAGGAGATAAGATCCTGAGGAAAGTATAAATTGGGGAGAATTGTCTTCAGAAAGCCCTGTTCCAGTTGACAAGACCAGCAACAGACACCATGAAACTCCTCTTGATCTTTGCCTTCCTGGGAGCAGCAGGTGAGGTTTTTAAAAATGTATTCGATTCTCTTTACAGGCCTCTAACGTCTAGCATACACATGCAGCGGAATGAGGGGGAAATGAAGCGGTCAGGTCCTGAGGTGGTAGAGCTACCATTTCAGATTGCAATTGAGGGGACCACATTTTTGTAACCCTTCCTTCTGTTAAAAACGTTTTGGAGGTAGAAGAGTAGCACAGCAGGGTCTGAGTGGGACTGGTACCTTTCTCCTTGGTGTGCTTGTTCTTTTATTTCCAAGGAGTTTTTGTTTCTGTTTTACAAGGAGCAGCATTCAAAATTGGTATTCCCAGCTGTAGCATGCCCACTGGACCACCTTAGGTGTCTGATAGCTTGTGCAGTTAAACCAATTTAGTCTGTCTAGAGCCAGGCTAATCTTTGCATTGTTATTCTGTTTTTTTTCTTTTCCCAACCTTTGTTTACAATCTCACAAGTCACTTACATGCACTTAGACCAACTAAGTATGGGAAACAAAAAGCAGGATTGCACCATTTATATTTTCTCTAAGGGATGTGAAGAATCCCCCCTGAGAAATGTAACTAGCTTTAGTGAAATTATTTTGGCTTTCCTTTAAATTCCTTGGATGACCTGAGGAAGAACCCCAAATTTGCTTTGAATTTTGCTTTAGGCAAGATCTACTGACCACCATGGCATGTCCATGCACACATAGACTGGGTTCACACATAACGGCAGCAATTTGTGAGTTAATTAGTCTTCAATTTGCCTGGTTGTGTACCGCATGTGAGCTGTTTCCACTTAGATAATCAACCCCTGATCAGCCCAATCATAGGCTGTTGCAGCATGATTTGCAAACCCAGACACTGTGGGTTGTTTGTACATCAAACAACCCCAAGTTAACGTACAATTAGTTATTAGGTTAACTTCAGGGTCAGGGTTGACACCTCACACAACAATCAGAGGTCATTATGCAAAGCAGAAGTAGCTCATGCACAGTACATGACCCAGTAAATCATGGGTTAATTAATTAACCCATGATTTACTGCCATTATGTGTGAACAGGCCCGTACACACTCATACTGCCCCAAGAAATCTCACTAGTTTTTTTGCTTCCCTTGAAATCCCCTTGACGTTTTAAGCCAAATATGTATTAAAATTTTGATTTAGATGTAATTTTGGTGGCAACTCTGTCTCTCAGTCTCCTTCACTGCTTTTATATTGCTATATCTTCCAGTCTTTATTTCTCTGGCATAATATTTTTGTTAATTTAATTTCAAGCAGGGGTGCTGTTTCTTTGGAGAATAGGGTTAGATTGGGATATATGTAGAGACTCAACATGATCCCAACACCTGCTCTAGGCCACAGAGTGCCATCTGTAACCCTCCTGTGTCTCCCCACTAATTCTTTCGCCTTTATTCTTAACAGAAAAAAAAAATCTGTTAAGGGGACTCTATTGCATCTGTCTGGATGATGCACTAGAATCAACAGTGAAAAGAAGGCACCATCCTCTGGGTTGCATCCATTTAGGGCGCCATCCTCTGGGTTGCACCCTGGGTACTCTTGAACTCAAGAGGCTTACGAGTATCGTATGCAGAGAGGGAGGCACTCATGCCTCCCTCTCTGTATTCTAGCTAGATGGGCGATTTTGCTCATCCAGCGGAGGCTTCGGGGAGGAGAGGATACTGGGGCAGCTGTAGGAAACATTGTAGGACTGTCACCTCGGTATCCTCCCCTCCCTGCCCCAGGGCCGCCCCCTTTTCCCCATCTCTGCGCTTTGTTTTCTGAGCACACAGAGGTACTGGTACACTTCTCTCTGTGCCGGCTATGAGGGGATGGGGGAGGAGGCGGGGAGCACAGTTTCCTGTCTCCAAGCTCAGAGCCCTGTTCTTTGAGCTCAGAGTTAGGAAACTGAACAACCTATGTCCCCTAGACGCTGTCTAGGGGACATAGGATTGTTCCTTTACTTTTTTATCCCACATAATAAATATAGCAGTGTTATCAATACAAGGTGGATTTGTGTGAACTTTTCTAAACAAAGGAAGTTGGGGTTTTTTGCATGCATACCTAATATATGGGCCTGTTTACATATCAGCTAACACGATGCACAAGTTTTCACTGAGTTGGTAAACCGCTGTTTGAGCTGTACCACTTCAGACTGCAGATAAGGGCTCAAATGTCTGAGTATTCCTCCTTACTAAAACATTCCTTGCACACAGAAAACTAGCACATCAGGGAGAAAACTAGATGCCTAGGACTGGTCATCCCGACATCTAGTTTTCTTGGGGGATTTCTTTTTTCATGGAGGAGTTTTCAGCCATTTGACAAAATTACCCCCGCCACCTGCAGTCTGAAGTAGTCCAGACCATAAATCTTTACCACCTTATTGGGAACTAGGCCTCAATACGTAGAACCAGTAAGAGTTCAATCATTGTGAATTCCATTATGAACTGATTTGATCCACACATCTCAGACTAATATGCAGAACAGAACTTAGTTATCCATCAGCTTTTGCACTTCCCAAATGTTCTGAGACAGTTCAAAAATATATACATTTTTAAATTGTGAAGAATAAAATACATATTATAATATATATTTAAGTACATATTTAAATGCAAATGTTCATGAGGATATTTTTAAATATGCAGATTAATATGGAAACAAAATGGGTGAACACATGTGAAAGTAATATGGACCAGAAATAGACTTGATTCACCCATCCCTAAGAACCATGGATACTGGTGTCCCTGAAGCATGATTATATGTAGTCTAAAACCCATGAGTCTGGGGGTGACTGTCTCCCCCTCCCTAAATGGCACACTGCCTTTGAGGCCATGTCACATGATCGATAATAAATTGTACCAGATTTGGGTTGCTTTTTGCAGAATCCAAGTTATTTTGCTGTTCTTATTCAATTTCCCTGCTACGCTCAGTTGCTGCCCCTTTGGATGATGATGACAAGATTGTGGGAGGATATGACTGCAAGAAAAACTCTGTCCCCTACCAGGTATCACTGAATGCTGGGTACCACTTCTGTGGCGGTTCCCTCATCAATGACCAATGGGTGGTTTCAGCTGCCCATTGCTACAAATCGTGAGTGAACAACAGTAGTCCTTTCTCCTCTGTGGCATTTGTACGGTAACCAGAAGGGGAGGTCCCTTAAGATCTCACACTTTCAATAGAACTAGACATTGCAAATAGTATGAACGAGTGTGGATAGGTCCAGGTCACTATGAGATGTAGCATACTTAGGACTAGGGATGAGTGCAGATTTTCTTCGGTTCATGTTTTGATGATATTAATGTATATAATTCATACTTTGTAGACTTCTACACAAACTGGAATGCAATTGCGCACTGAAATCCATACATTTCCAAATGTTGTAATTTACTTGTGCAGAAACGTTGCGTGCATTAATGAAAAATGAACACAAAATTGGTATATACAGTGGGAGAAATGTGCACATTGGAAAAAAATTGTATATTGAGAGCAACATACATAAGTAAACAAAACTTAAGTAAATATACATCAAATTGGAATACAAGTCTAATATTCCTTACCCAAACATCACTAAATACGCGATGCTATTTGTGGAAGAACACACGTCTTTGCCAGGGCAAAGTCCTGTGTCCTGTGGCATAAACAGTACAAGTCTTGTTTACCTTGAGATCAGACACTGCATTGTGTACTCATTGTACTACTGAATGGTTGATTTTGCAGCCGCATTGAGGTGAGGATTGGAGAGCACAACATTTTTGAGAACGAAGGGGATGAGCAGTTCATCAGCTCTGAAAAAGTCGTCGTCCATCCAGGCTACAACTCTTGGTGGTTGGATAATGATATTATGCTCATCAAGCTGTCAGCCCCTGTTAAAATAGCTGTAAATGTTGCACCCATCAAGTTGCCCAGTGGATGTGTGGCTCCTGGTACTGACTGCCTGATCTCAGGATGGGGCAACACTCTCAGCAGCGGGGGTGAGTATGGACAAGATTTGGTTAACCCCTCTCCTTACGACTCCAACCTGGGTCCCCCAAGCATGTGAATGGAGAACTTCCGTATGTTGGTGTTGCGGGTGACTATTGGTCTGCTAGCTACTGTTGTCAAGTACACTTCATCTGCCATATCTTGACCACCACAGTGGGGCTGTGCTGGACAGCTTGATGAAAATGTTGGTCCAGTGTGCAGCTGCTGTGAACAAGGCAAACGCTGGGGATCGTTAGGATAGATAGGAATCAAAAATGAACCCACCCATATTGTAATGACGTTATTCACATTTGTGATGCAACCACACTTGGAATACTGTGTCCGGTTCTGGTCACTGAACCCCAAAAAGGTCAATGGACTGGAGCAACTCCCCTAATAGGAAAAGTTACAATATTTGGGGCTGTTTAGCTTAGAAAAAAGGTGAGTAAAGTTGGATATGATAGAGGTGTATGCATGGGGTTGGATATGGATTTTTGAGGTGTAGTTCTGGTCAGGGCACCTCAAAAAGGATACTGTAGAGCTGAAAAGGGTGCAGAAAAGGGCAACCAAAATGATGGAGGGGCTAGAACAGTACTGGGCAACTTCGGGATGCCTGCCCCCCCTTGCATCACCACAGGCTGTCCTTTTAGGGCACTCGCAGAATTCCACGGGGCGCCACCATCTGGGGAAAAATCACCACTCTCCTGCTACATAATGCTACAATGAACAAATTTAAAACAGCCACCACCTTTTGGCTTTCTTCACACAGAACTTTTATCCTGTGATTGAGATTGCTCCTTCACAGAAGTTTGCGGGCTCTTTACATGACACCGTGATCATCCAAGGTGTCTCCTGCACTCATTGCCCTTAGTTCCATTTTTAAATAGATCGCAGATCATGAGCTATCAAATTACCCCACTGTGTTCCGCTTCAGTTCCCTCTATGAAAAGAGGAAAGGCGGCAAGAAGAGGAACGAGATCAATGAAAGATAATGGCAGACTCAGATACGGGGAGAAGGAGGGGAGAAGATGAGGGGGGAAAGGAAGCGGGTGAAAGAGGGAGTCGTTGTGATCCTGCATTTAAAATGGAAGCAGAAAGCCCCGTTTTAAATGCAGGATTTTAGGCAGGTGTAGAGATGCCCTATGTGCCACCATGAATTTTGTAAATGTCAGCGCAGCAGTGGCATCAGGCGGCTGTGGAGGTCACACTAGGGGGAGCAGGGGCTGCATGAGGGCCCTAGGATACAGCAACTCCCCTGAGAGGAAAGGGTGCAATAATGGGGCTCTTTAGCTTGGAAAAAGGTGAGTAAGTGGGGACATGATAGAGCGGTATAAAATTGTGCACAATGTGGAAAAAATGAATAGGGAGAAAAAATTCTCCCTCTTATAATACTTGACACCAGAGTCAGAAGATAAGACAGATAAAAGGAAATACTGTTTCACACAGCACATAGATAAACTATGGAATTCGCTACCACAAGATGTAGCAATGGTCACCAGTGTGGACGGCTTTAAAGGGGAATTAGCCAAAGTGATGGAATATAGGACTCGTCATGATGGCTATGAATTCCAGAATTCCTCTGAATACCAGTTGCCAGAGAACACGAGCAGGAGGCGCTGTTATGACCTGCTTGCAAACTTACCGTGGGCATCTGGCTGGCACTGTGGAAACAGAATGGTGGACTAGAGAGGCCTCTGGTCTGATCCAGCAGGGTTCTTCTTACATTATTATGTACTTGACTGTGAAGAAATCCTTCATTCCTAGAAAAAGCGATGCTGGAGGTCAGGTCTGTCAGGAAAAAACACCCTCTAATGGAGAGCTCCTTTCCCCAATCCATGATCTGTAGGGATTCTTTCTCAGTGATGATGGAAATGTTCATGGGCACTTTCATCTATTCTTATCTTATATATTTCAAAGTTAAGCTCCACCATTAATAATAATTTAAAAATATTCTGGGGTTGAGCCTTGGAGAACATTGGTACTACTCAAGTCCTGCCATTAAGCATAAAAATGCTGTGTTTGGAGGGCTTTTGTAGTACTCAGGGCGAATTGAACTACATATGCCCCACGTTTCAGTTTCCTGTCTATTATAGAAGCACCCTAGCAATTTTGATATCCCATGTGTATGGGCCAGTGAAGTCTAGATGTGTTATTATATAACATTATGTACCCATACAGCTAGATAGCTCTTGCTCCCCCAAATTACTGGATTACTGCAGATGTCTTGAATTTCTTAGTTATACTCCTTTTGTCTCTCTTTCCTTCCAGTAAATAACCCTGACATTCTGCAGTGTGTGAATGCTCCCGTCC
Source organism: Heloderma suspectum (assembly GCF_057233095.1). Classification (NCBI taxonomy): domain Eukaryota; kingdom Metazoa; phylum Chordata; class Lepidosauria; order Squamata; family Helodermatidae; genus Heloderma; species Heloderma suspectum. The sequence continues at coordinate 141,582,292 of NC_139459.1, forward strand.
TAACTGATGCTGAATGTGAAGAATCTTATCCAGGACAAATCACTAACAGTATGATGTGCGTTGGATACTTAGAGGGTGGCAAAGACTCCTGCCAGGTAAGATAATTTGCTGTCTGAGCTCTTGGCAGTAATTCAACCACAACCAGAATTATCTGTTTGGCTTTCTTTATTTGGAAACAGCCACCAGTTATTTAGGAACGAAGACAAGGGCCCCGAATGAGCAGAGTATTTGACCGTTGCAATGTGTACTGTGGTGGATCCTGTGTGTTGATCCTTTTCCAACCCATTTCCCATTTTCTGTGGGGGGAAGTGTTTGCTACAGATCAGCTTGCAACCCTTGCTTGAAGGTGAAGTCCGCACCTCAAAGTGAGAAGCACTGGCACCTTGCTCGCAGGCAGCACCCTCAGGGCAAAGCACCCATGTGGCAGGCTGCAGGCTTCCACGTGGCCACGTCTGGCTGCTGCCTGCTCATCTGGCCCTTTTGTTGTGAGAAGCGGAGGAGAATTCTCCTCCGCATGCTTTCCCTCCATTCTTCTGGTCTGGCAAAAGAAGCACAAAACGGAGGACAAGATTCCCAGAGTGTGAGAGAAAACCAATTTTATTTATAAAATACCATCTTTGTAAAATCTCTGATGTGAACACATTTTTAGCAGTGCTGTTTTTCAGCTGCAGAAGAATAGAGATGCCTTAAAAGCTCAACTCTTGTCTGAGGAAGGTTTTCTGAGTCCCAGAGTTGATATCTGAGCCTGGCTTGGGAGAACTTTGCTGGGATCTCTAGAAATATATTGGGTTTGAGGAAACAATGGGTCTCCCTGGGATGTGGCTTATTCAACACCCTCTCCTGGCAACCAGAGGCTATTTTTAAATGTAGACGTGCCTGGAGTATCAGAATGTACACAGAAAGTATTCCAACTGTATTTGTTCAGGCTCAGCTTAAGGCCTGTTTCAGTAGCCCCTTTCACACAACAAATGTAGGTTTACTGTGGGAATGGGTTCACAGCAGCAGGCCCTGTCCTTTACCTATGTGCATTCAGTAATAGGAATGGGTGAGAAATTCATCAGGTTTGCATTTTAATGCAAACTTGCCAAATTTGCACCACTCAAACATGAATACGAACACAGCGTACCATTGAAATTAAAATATTTCCACACTTTTCAACGCAGTGCGCAAAACACACACACAATGCATGCATTTCAAAACATGCATGCCAAAAGTGTGCACATTTTAAAAAATGCACATAACAATGCATTCATACAAAATACTTAATTCGTTGGAAAATTGCTTTTAAAATATATACATTTGCAAAAGTGTGCACAAAGATGCAGACATTTTTAAAATGCACACTAAAATGCATCCCCCCCCCCCCCAATTCACATAAAAATCCATACAAATGTTCATGGAGACAAAGAAAAGTTCAAAATCCAATGCAGACACAAGATGAGAACCTGAGTAAAAGCAAGCTTGATAGATCTGCCCATCCCTATAATGCATAATCTGTGAGAACAGACCCTGTGCACCAACAAAATATATGCAAGACTGAGAACGTCTCCAATCATGTGAACAAGCCTTCCTGTGTACAATGGATAGGCACACTGCATCTGTTTCCTCAGTCTTCTGAAAGTGCGTAAGTCAGCAGTGGAATTTAGCTCTGCAATCCCTCCCACCACCTCCATACACACTCACATTTGTTGTCTGTAAAGAGTTAATGTGTGGTAGGAGGAGTGACCAGGTGTATGTGGGGGCACCATGTGTGTGTGATGTGTTTTATGCATGTACATATGCATCGGCTTGACGTGGTCTTCTGCAACATGTATAGGGGAACTGCAGCAGCATGAGTGCAGGAAATGGCTCTTTTGTTTGATGAAGATGTGAGGAACTTTCTCTCTGGACTATTTCCCTGCCAGTGCTTACTAGTAAAAAGCAGTTGCCGAGGCATCGTTACAACTAACTGCCACATATGGGATCCACTGAGTAATTGAAGCTAACCCCACACACATGGGATGTGGTAGAAGAAGGGATTTCTGGTCACAGGACGTGAACTTTGTGTGGGCAAGCTCTGGAACCTCTCATTTTAACATTTAAACACCTCGTGTGGCGCAGAGTGGTAGGCGGCAGTATTGTAACCGAAACTCTCCCCACGACCTGAGTTCGATCCCAGCGGAAGCTGGGTCCCAGGTAGCCGGCTCAGGTCAACTCAGCCCTCCATCCTCACGAGGTCGGTAAAATGAGTACCCAGCTTGCTGGAGGAAAGGTAGTCACGACTGGGGAAGGCAATGGCAAACCACCCTGCTATAGTCTGCCATGAAAATGCCAGCGAAAGCGGCGTCCCTCTAGGAGTCAGCAATGACTCGGTGCTTGCACAGGAGGAACCTTTCCTTTTTTCCTAGCTGAGTTTACACTCCTTTCAGCATTCACTACTACTGCTACTGTTGTTGTTGGTGGGCTATCGCACCATTACTCTACATGGATTTACAGTGGCACAGTTTGACAACAGTCAATATGGGGAGCAAAGGATAGGCCGGAATTAAAGAAAAAGCCAAAGCAAACTACCTGGGAACCTGCCTGAAATGCCTTGTATTTTTAACCCCCATCCTTTTTTTGTCCCACAGGGGGATTCCGGTGGCCCAGTGGTATGTAATGGGGAGCTCCAGGGCATCGTTTCATGGGGAGTAGGATGTGCTCTGGCCGGCTACCCTGGAGTTTACACCAAAGTCTGCAACTATGTTAACTGGATCCATGATACCATTGCTGCTAACTAAAACAGCCATTTCTCCCCTTGTTTCAACAAGCTGGTATCATTTCCTTCTCATGTAATTCATCTTAATAAAGAACAAAACATAAAATAAATAGATTCAGATTCCCAAAATATTCTGGTTTGTGGTTGTTTTTATTTTAACAGCACTCCAGTTGTATAGGTTGAAGGCCGTATCTACACTGCAGACATAGGTTGTGGTACCTTTCCTTTTAAAAAAATTCCAGTTCAGGGCTCTGCCCCGAAAGCCAGCCTAGAAATATTTTAAATGAATAATTTACATAAATAAATGGTTTCTAACTCATTTCTAAAGCTTATTGTCCGCACGCTGTCTTATGGCAGAATCCAGGCCATATCCAAGAAGGAAAAATATGAATTTCCCATGGCTTACACGAAACAACACTACCACACCATAATGCGAAATCAGATTCCAAAATGTGTTACTTTCACTCAGCGGTGGGGAACCCTGGAACAAGACTCCTTGGATCTGAAGCCTGGCTTTGTGTCCTAATGCAATTTCGCTCTTTGGGACTAGAGAAATGTTGCATCAGTTTTTACCAGGTGCCATGAGCAGAAACAGGCAGTTTGTTCTTTCTCTGTCTATCCATTAATTCCCCTTTGTATGTAGATTTAGCTAAGGTCTCAGAATACATAAGCAGCAGCCTACAAAAATACAGCTGGAGGTTTTTGTCTACTGGAAGCTTTGGGAAATACGTATATAATATATAAACAGCAAAACTGGGGGCAGCATCCGAAGGAGCGCTTCCGCCCCCGCCAATTCTCTTCTGTCCTGCTGATTGTGTTGTGCAAGTGCCCCCGCCCGCAGCTTGCGCGATGGCGATTTAGTGCTTCTGGGACAACCTGAAATGAGAATAAGGGAGTTCTGCCAGCCTGCCCCTTTCATTTGAAGCGGTGAATCTTCCTTGCGTATGCGGTGGGCCTGCTTGTGCAATGGAACTGGCAGGACCCACCTTTGTGGAAGGGAATTGGTGAGGCAGAAAAGAATTGGCAGGGGCATGAGCACCCCACTGGATTCTGCCCAAACCCTTCCATGGTTTTAGAAAGGTGTGTACAAAAATGTCTCTAAAAATCCAAACTTGCGGCTGAGGAGGAGAGCACAGTCAGGGTCTCGCCCTGCTGTGGCGCTGTCTCTGCCATCCCAACTGCAGAACTGGCAGCTCCCACCGAGCTTGTCTTGTGAGGGTTGGGGTCTTCTGAGGAAGAAAGAATGGGTGGTGAGCGAGAAGGAGGCTGGTTTCCGGGCCCTCCCTTATAAGAATGTGAGCGTTTACCAAAACCAGCACCTTGGCGCACGCCTCGGCAATGCGCCAAGCGCAACGCTGAGTGTTGCGCTCAACACTGCACGCACAGTCACACAGGAGTTGCCAGGGGATTAACATCTTCTATTTACCCAGCGCTGCTATTACCATCTCAGCTCCAATTTAAATGTTTGTTCCCAGGGTTGAGTACAACAGAAGATAAGACCTTAAAGTATCTTCTGTCATTTTCTTCCTTTTTTCCCCTCCTTTTAAACATAATTAGCTGTACTTTTGGAGGGCAATTTTGGCTTTGATTTACTTCAGTGGGCTGACGTGATCTGGATTGCCACCTTATGGAAACTTTTATAGTTGCATATAATAGAATTCCTCAGATTAGACCTAGTGAAATTGTTCTCTTTATTGGACCAGATTTAAACTGAATACCAGCAATAAACTGAAGACTCAGCTGGAATAAATTATCTATACACCTATTATATAGTGAATACTCTGGTGATCCTGAACTTTACAATATTTAATTTAATAAACAGACTCTTTATTCTGGCTTCACCTTATTTCTATACTGGATGAACAGAACCCTAAATTTATTACTGAATTATGCCTTCTTGATTCTTAGAGAATTGGATAATATAGAACTTGATATTATTATTATTATTATTATTATTATTATTAGGATCATGCTACATGTAACATTTCATTAATTTATGTGTGAAGCTTGTGGAACCAAAAGGAATAGTTGGTAAAATAACAGAATAGAAAACTAGAAAAGGAGAAGTTGGTGCATCAGGCTCTGTAAAAGAGGAATTAAAAATCTATTGACTGAAGATACAGAACAATCTTTACTGAAAAATATAAAAGCGAAAAGAACTATTGGAGAATCCAGATTAACTGATTTGATTAAAGAAAAAATAATGAAATTTTGAGTAAGATCTAATACAGTAAAGTAACCCTCTAATACAGTAAGGAAAATAGAATTCAGATTTACAGATATTGAGAGGAAACACAACCATCAAACAGAAGAATGTAAACTTATGCAGGCAAATATGAAAGAACAAAAACTATACCTACAGGAACCACCAATTGAACAGCATGAGCACACGGCAGACTTAATAAAGTCAAGGCTAGAACGAAGTACCTAGACAGTGAAATGTGTAAATGTAACTTGAAACTAAGGGGGAAGGGGTTAAGGAAGGCCTAGAAGGAGATGATATTGTAGGCTTTCTTGAAAATCACTTTCAACAATTTGTAGAATATGATCAAGGATATGAAGTGGGAATAGAGATAGCATGCCATATAAAGTCCATACCGCCCAGAAGAAACTCTCTTGTAACATTTTCATAAAATTTATAAGCTTCAGAATCAAAGAACTAATACTGAAAAAAATCTGGACAGGCAGCTTATTCAAAATTAATGATGAACAAATACAAGTTCTATCAATTCTATCATCAGACGTTTAATCTACCAGATCTGTCATCAGACCCTATGCCTTCAGGAGAGGAAGATACACTACCGCTGGGGAACCCCATTCAGGATTAATGTACAGATGGGAAAAGAGTGTGTAGCAGTCCATTCAATGGAGGATGCTAAACAACTACTGGACATTATTAAAAATATACCTACAACAGAAGCAACACCTGTAGAGGAATAGTAGAATTAATCAAAGCCCTTTCTTTCTTTCTTTCTTTCTTTCTTTCTTTCTTTCTTTCTCTCTCTCTGTCTCTCTCTCTCTCTCTCTGTCTCTCTTTCCTTCTATCTTTTTCTTTTTTTCTACTTTTTTCTTTTTATCTCTTTCTCTTTTAAAAAAAGATGTCAAAACATATCAAATTCTTGTCACTTAGGGCGCAATCCTATCGAGATAGGCAGCCACCTCTGAACTCGGAGGTGACTGCCTATCCAAAGCAAGGCAGGAGAAGCACAGGGGGGATCGTTCCCTCCGTGCCTCACCTGCCCTGCTTTTTCTGCTAGACAGCCATTTCCAGCTGTCCAGGTGCGGGGGGGCTGAGCGGGAGAGGAGGCTGCTGTACGACACATAGGATGTGTCGTACGCACAGATTCACTCCCCGCACCCTGGAACGCCCCCAGCCCCATCCCTTTTCAGCCACTCTGCGCTCCTGTTGCGAGCGCAGAGGATGGGGCTTCTCCACGCTGCCTCCAAGGCAGCGCGGACATGGGGGGAGGTGGGTTTTCTAGGAAACAGCGCAGGCTGTGAGGTCGGTTCCCAGAAAACAGCATATCCTATGGCCGTCTAGCCGCTGTCTAGCAGCCATAGGATTGCTCCCATAATGTTAAAAGCATTCACCTGTTAAAATATCTAAATTTGCTAGATCTCTTAAAAAAGAAAAAGCTTCAATTATATTGTTGCAAGTGACCCGTATCAGAAAAGGGGATGAACGCTTGTTTGATACTATGAAATTAGGAAAGACATTTTCAGCCTGTGCCCTTACAAAAAAACACACACACGGGGGGTGGGAGTAGCTGTTATAGTTAATAAAACAAATCCATTTGTTTTCTCTGATTGGATCAAAGATCTGGAAGGCACATTCATATTACTAGGGAAATAATATTTAATAGGATGTATTTATACACCAAATGACAATCAGAAACACTTTAAAAAAAAGATAAATCAAATAATAACTGCTAATATAGATAATGAAGTCATAATAGGAGGGGACTTTAATGGTGTTATAGCTCCTAAATTAGATAGATCAACTTTGAATGGGAAACATGGAACTTTACCAAAAATATTTCTGGAAAACATTAAACAAAAAGAATTACTTGACATCTGGAAACATACTCATTCGGGAGAAAGGGATTATACTTTTTTCTCAATCCCACATAATTCATATTCAAGAACTGATTTCTTTTTTGTCTCCACCTCACTGGTTAGATCCATGGAAAACATTATGATAATACCACAACTTTCTGCCAATCATGCACCTGTTAAGCTGGAATGGTTGTGTGATAAAAATCAGATTGGAACTAGAATGTGGAGACTTGGTAATCTCATTTTATAATTGGAAGACTGTTTCTGAATTAAATTCTAAACTGGTTTTCAATTTAATAGAACCTCAGATCTCACCAAAGTTACAATATGGGAAGCATCTAATGCTGTAATCAGAGATGAACTTATACAAAAGGCCTCCTATTAAAAAAATAAAAATAAAGCAGAGAGAGAAGCTTTTAAAAGACCTTACAAATCAAATAACAACTTCAGAACAGAAACATAAGCAAACCTGCTCAATGGATATATATATAGGAAACTAGAGGCATGGAGAAAACTATTTCATCTGATAAACTCTATTGTTGTTCAGTCGTTCAGTTGTGTCCGACTCTTCGTGACCCCATGGTCCATAGCACGCCAGACCTTCCTGTCCTGCGCTCTATAAACTCTATAGAAACAGAAAATACATTAAGGTGTACAAAACAATGTGTTTTTTGGAAAAGGTAATAATGCTGGCAAATTATTAGCATATATGTTAAAAAAGAAACCATCTAACAATTCTGTACAACCAATAAAAGGAGATAATGCCAAATATATATATAAAACCCACAGAGACAGCAGAAGAATTTTGGAAATTCTGTCAAAACATATACACCACAGATTCTCCATCAAAAATTAGCATAGAAAACCTCCTTAAGGAAAATTAATTTGCCTCATCTTTCTCAAGCTGAGCTAAATAATCTTCAAAGACCTGTAACTATGGAAGAAATTTGAGCCAGAGTTAAAAGGCTTAGGGAGCAATCCTATGGCCGCTAGACAGCGGCTAGACGGCCATAGGGTATGTTGTTTTCTGGGAACTGACCTCCACACACTTCCACGCTGCCTCGGATGCAGCATGGGACAGCCCCATCCTCCACACTCGCAAGAGGAGTGTGGAACAGCTGAAAAGGGGCGTGTCTGGGAGCGTTCCGGGGTGGGGAGGGTGGAACTGTCTGTACGACACATCCAATATGTCATACAGCAGCCCCACCCCCCCACCCCCGGCTAGACAGACAAAATTGGCTGTCTAGCAGAAAATGCAGGGCAGGAGAAGCGTGGAGGGAATGATCCCCTCCATGCTTCTCCTGCCCTGCAATGGATAGGCGGTCGCCTCCAAGTTCAGAGGCAGCCTCCTATCTGGATAGGATTGCGCCCTTAAAAAATAATAAGGCTCCTGGGCCTGACAGCTTCACACCTGAATATTATAAATAATTCTTGAATACCTTAGAATAACCACTAATAGAAACCATAAATGAAATCATGCAGGTACACAATTTTCCAAACACTTGGGAACAGGCCAAATTGGTAGTACTGCCAAAGAAAACCAAAGTTCCCTCAAAGGTTGAATCTTCTTCACCAATCGCTTTACTAAATCAGGATTTTAAGCTATGCACTAATATTTTGGCAAAGAAACTGAATAAGGTTATATATAAGTATATCAATGGTGACCAAACAGGTTTTATCAAAAATAGGAAACTCTCATTAAACATTCAGAAATTAATAAATATAATACACTTAGGGTGGAGTCCTGTGGCTGCTAGTCAGTGGCTAGACAGCCATAGGATAGTTTGGTTCCTGGAGAACTGACCCCCACCTCCTCCTGCGCCACCTCACAGGCAGCATGGAACGGCCCCTTGCTCACCGCTCGTAAGAGTGGCATGGAGCGGCAGAAATGGGGCATTTCCGGGGGCGGGCTAGGGCGGGGAGGTCGGAAATGCTGCTATGACACATCTTATGTGTTGTTTGGCCATGCCTTCCCAAACTCTGACATCCCACAACTAGACAGCTGAAATCGGCTGTCTAGCTGAGATCAGGAAAACCCTAGATCAGGAAAACCCAGTCTAGCTGAGAACTAGGAAAACCCTAACCACAAAGCTAGCGGAGATGACAGTATTCCAGCTGAGCTATTTAAAATCCTAAAAGATGATGCTGTTAAAGTGCTGCAGTCAATATGCCAACAAATTAGGAACAATCAACAGTGGCCACAAGACTGGAAAAGGTCAGTTTACATTCCAATTCCAAAGAAGGGCAACACCAAAGCGTGTTCAAACTACCGCACAATCGCGCTCATTTCACATGCCAGCAAGGTTATGCTCAAAATCTTACAAGCTAGGCTTCAGCAGTATGTGAACCGAGAACTACCGGAAGTACAAGCTGGGTTTTGAAGAGGCAGAGGAACTAGAGATCAAATCACCAACATTCGGTGGATCATGGAGAAAGCGAGAGAATTCCAGAAAAGCGTCTAGTTCTGCTTCATTGACTACGCTAAAGCCTTTGATTGTGTGGATCACAACAAACTGTGGCAAATTCTTAAAGAGATGGGAGTACCAGACCACCTTACCTGTCTCCTGAGAAACCTGTATGAGGGTCAAGAAGCAACAGTCAGAACCAGAGATGGAACAACTGATTGGTTCAAAATTGGGAAAGGAGTACGACAAGGCTGTATATTGTCACCCTGCTTATTTAATTTATATGCAGAGTACATCATGAGAAACGCCAGGTTGGATGAATCACAGGTCGGAATTAAGATTGCTGGGAGAATTATCAACAACCTCCGATATGCAGACGATACCACCCTAATGGCAGAAAGCGAAGAAGATCTAAAGAGCCTCTTGTTGAGGATGAAAGAGGGGAGGGCAAAAGCTGGTTTGAAACTCAACATTAAAAAAACTAAGATCATGGCATCTGGCCCCATCACTTCCTGGCATATAGAAGGGGAAGAAATGGAAGCAGTGACAGATTTTACTTTCTTGGGCTCCAAGATCACCGTAGACAGTGACTGTAGCCATGAAATTAAAAGATGCTTGCTCCTTGGGAGGAAAGCTATGGCACACCTAGACAGCATAGTAAGAAGCAGAGACATCATCTTGTTGACAAAGGTTCGTATAATCAAAGCTATGGTTTTCCCAGTAGTAAAGTATGGCTGTGAGAGCTGGACTATAAGGAAGGCTGAGTGCCGAAGAATCGATGCTTTCAAACTGTGGTGCTGGAGAAGACTCTTACGAGTCTCCTGGACTCAAGGAGGTCAAATCAGTCAATCCTAAAGGAAATCAACGCTGACTGCTCATTGGAAGGACAGATACTGAAGCTGAAGCTCAAATATTTTGGCCACCTAATGTGAAGAGAAAAGTCACTGGAAAAGACCCTGATGCTGGGAAAGATTGAAGGCAAAAGGAGAAGGGGTCGGCAGAGGATGAGATGGTTAGATAACAATGAATATGAACTTGAGCACACTCCAGGAGAGAGCGCAGGACAGAAAGGCCTGGCGTGCTATGGTCCATGGGGTAACGAAGAGTCGGACACGACTTAAGAACTGAACAACAACAATTAACCTTAAGAAAAACCTCTTGTTACTCAGATGGTGTTTAACCCCAGCACGTCTTAATTGTATTTACAGAACAGTAAATAATCTTTCCCCTTCATGGATCACTGCCTTGTTGGGCGAAGGGGCTTGTGTAACTCAGTGAAGCCATAAGCTATGCCGTGCAGAGCCAAGACGGACAGGTCATGGTGGAGAGTTCTGACAAAATGTGGTCCACTGGAGAAGGAAATGGCAACCCGCTCCAGTAATCTTGCCAAGAAAACCGCATGGAACATATCACAAGGCTAAAAGATACGACGCCGGAAGATGAGCCCCTCAGGTCGGAAGGTGTCCAATATACTACTGGGGAAGAGCAGAGGCAATTTCCAAGTAGCACCAGAAAGAGTGAAGCAACTGGGCCAAAGCCGAAAGGACACTCGGCTGTGGATGTGTCTGGTGGTGAAAAGAAAGTCCGATGCTGTAAAGAACAATATTGTTGAGGAACCTGGAATGTAAGATCAATGAATTAAGGTAAGCTGGAGGTGGTCAAACATGACATGGCAAGTTTGAACATCGACATCTTGGGAATCAGCAAACTAAAATGGACAAGCATGGGAGAATTTAATTCAGGTGACCATCTTATCTACTACTGTGGGCAAGAATCCCTTAGAAGAAATGGAGTAGCACTCATAGTCAACAAAAGGGTGGGAAAAGCAGTACTAGGGTACAATCTCAAAAACGATAGAATGATCTCAGTACGAATCCAAGGCAAATCATTCAACATCACAGTAATTCAAGTCTATGCCCCAACCACTGATGCTGAAGAAGCTGAGGTTGATTGGTTCTACAACACCTTGTAGAACTAACACCAAAAAAAGATGTCATCTTCATCGTAGGGGATTGGAATGCTAAAGTAGGAAGTCAAGAAATCACCGGGATAACAGGCAAGCATGGCCTTGGTGTACAAAATGAAGCAGGACAAAGGCTAATAGAGTTTTGCCAAGAGAACACACTGATCATAGCAAACACGCTTTTCCAACAGCACAAGAGGCAACTCTACACATGGACATCACCAGATGGTCAATATCGAAATCAGATTGATTATGTACTTTGCAGCTAAAGATGGAGAAGCTCTATACAGTCAGTCAAAACAAGACCTGGAGCTGACTGTGGCTCAGATCATGAGCTTCTTATTGCAAAATTTTGGCTTAAATTGAAGAACGTAGGGAAAACCACTAAACCATTCAGGTATGACCTAAGTCATATGAATATACAGTGGAGGTGAGGAATAGATTTCAGGGATTAGACCTGATAGACAGAGTGCCTGAGGAACTATGAACGAAGGTCCGTAACATTGTTCAGGAGGCAGCAACTCAATCCATCCCAAAGAACAAGAAATGCAAGAAAGCAAAGTGGCTGTCTGATGAGGCTTTACAAGTAGCTGAGGAAAGAAGGGAAGTGAAAAGCAAGGGAGAAAGGGGAAGATATACCCAACTGAATGCAGATTTCCAGAGAATAGCAAGGAGAGACAAGAAGGCCTTCTTAAATAACAATGCAAAGAAATCGAGGAAAACAATAGAATGGGAAAGACTAGAGATCTCTTCAAGAAAATCGGAGATATCAAGGGAACGTTTTGTGCAAAGACGGGCATGATCAAGGACAAAGAAGGCAGAGACCTAACAGAAGCAGATGAGATTAAGAAGAGGTGGAAAGAATACACAGAAGAACTATACAGGAAAGATCTGAATGTCCCTGATAGCCATGAGAGTGTGGTCACTGAACTTGAGCCGGACCTCCTAGAGAGTGAAGTCAAGTGGGCCTTAGGAAGCATTAGTAACAACAAAGCTAGCGGAGATAACAGTATTCCAGCTGAGCTATTTAAAATCCTAAAAGATAATGTTGTTAAAGTGCTGCACTCAATATGCCAACAAATTTGGAACACTCAACAATGGCCACAAGACTGGAAAAGGGCAGTTTACATTCCAATTCCAAAGAAGGGCAAAGCCAAAGAGTGTTCAAACTACCGCACAATTGCGCTCATTTCACATGCCAGCAAGGTGATGCTCAAAATCCTACAAGCTAGGCTTCAGCAGTATGTGAACCGAGAACTACTGGAAGTACAAGCTGGGTTTCGAAGAGGCAGAGGAACTAGAGATCAAATCGCCAACATTCGCTGGATCATGGAGAAAGCGAGAGAATTCCAGAAAAATGTCTATTTCTGCTTCATTGACTACGCTAAAGCCTTTGATTGTGTAGATCACAACAAACTGTGGCAAATTCTTCAAGAGATGGGAGTACCAGACCACCTTACCTGTCTCTTGCGGAACCTGTACGAGGGTCAAGAAGCAACAGTAAGAACCAGACATGGAACAACCGATTGGTTCAAAATTGGGAAAGGAGTACGACAAGGCTGCATATTGTCGCCCTGCTTATTTAACTTATATGCACAGTACATCATGAGAAACGCCAGGTTGGATGAATCACAGGTCGGAATTAAGATTGCCGGGAGAATTATCAACAACCTCAGATACAAAGGTCCGTATAATCAAAGCTATGGTTTTCCCAGTAGTAATGTATGGCTGTGAGAGCTGGACTATAAGGAAGGCTGAGCGCCGAAGAATTGATGCTTTCGAACTGTGGTGCTGGAGAAGACTCTTAGGAGTCCCCTGGACTGCAAGGAGGTCAAATCAGTCAATCCTAAAGGAAATCAACCCTGACTGCTCATTGGAAGGACAGATACTGAAGCTGAAGCTCAAATATTTTGGCCACCTAATGTGAAGAGAGAACCCCCTGGAAAAGACCCTGATGCTGGGAAAGATTGAAGGCAAAAGGAGAAGGAGATGGAAGAGGATGAGATGGCTAGATAGCATCACCGATGCAATGAATATGAACTTGAGTCTTCAGCACACTCCAGGAGAGAGTGCTGGACAGGAAGGCCTGGCATGCTATGGTTCATGGGGTCACGAAGAGTCGGACACGACTGAACAACTGAACAACAACAAAAGTAATCTTTGCTGGAGATGTAAGAGCCAGAATGCAGACCTATTTCATATTTTTTGGTCCTGCCCTAAAATTCAGAAGTTCTGGCAAGGAATAAAAGGAGAACTTGATTTGATCACAGGTTATAAACTACCATAACAGTCACAAGTCCTACTGTCTGGATAGGTTAAAGATCTGGTCTTAGCCAACAATATGGAAATGGTTAAATATTTATTATCAGCAGCTCAGTTAACAATATCCTGTAACTGGAAAAAAGCGTGAGCCCCAACCCTGGATGAATGGCTCACCAAACCATGGGATATCGTGTCTATGGTAAAAATTGCAAATTTGATCAGAGGGAGGGAGGGCAGACAGTCATATGATTGTTTCATTAAAAAATAGACATTCTTTATTATGTACTGGTCTAATAAGGTGCAAGAAAGTGTCAGTCCACACTCTCTCTTAGGCTGTATGAGGCTGTATAGATTGCATCTTATACCTGACAAGTAAGTACAAAAAAATGCCTTTACTTGTAAAATGGAAAATGAATGTCTTATCATTTGTTAATCATTTTACGATCTATACTTGTAATGTGTAAAAAAATGTTTGGAATTTTTTTTTTTTTTTTAAATCAGAACTTGCTGTTTATCTCCCACCAACCTACCCCGCCCCCCACCAACACACACACGCACACATGCCAGATTTATGGTGCTGGGATTAGTGTTATATAACCTGGGACCAGGATACCTCAAGGAATGCCTCCCTCTGTAGCAGGGGTGGGCAGCACATGGCTTCCAGGCCATGTGCAGCCCCAGCCATCCCCAGCGGGGCCCAGGCACTCCAACTCCTGTATCTCAGCTCAGAGGCATCTAATATTAGGATAGAAGCATCTATATATGATGTCCCTCTCCAAATTTCTCTAGCATTTGCATTTCCCCCTTGACTGGCTGTCATGTTCTACCATAAAGTCATGGCCTACGTCTATCATGCCCTCATTTGGGCAAACACAAACATTTTTACTGTCATCCAAAACGAGAAGCTCCCCAGCTCCTTTCAGCTTTTCCTCAGGAGGCCAGTTGCAAAGCTCCTCTGCCACCTTTTGGATGCTACATGGCAGCAACCACTTTCGCACAGGCCCAGCTTGTCGTAGAATGTCCCCCAGTGCCAAATAAATCTAAACTGCTCCTGCCTACACCAGCATTCCATTAAGATGTAGTGATGGCCACCAGTTCAGATGGCTTTAAAAGAGGGTTAGAGGAGAAGGCTATCAATGGCTACTGGTCCTGATAGCTCTGTGCTACCTCCAGCATCAGAGACAGTATGCCTATGTACACCAGTTGCTGGGGAACATGGGCAGGAGGGTGCTCTCGCACTCCTGCTTGTGGGTCTCCCATCAACAGCTGGTTGGCCACTGTATGAATGGAATGCAGGACTAGATGGCCCCTTGGTCTGATCCAGCAGGGGTCTTCTGATGTTCTTCTGTTCTTATCTATGCATGGAGATGCCTCAGCTTTGCCTGCCTAACTGGCACTGCACGTAGAACAGGTAACATTTCAGAGGAAGCTACCTCCTGCCTAGCAATCTCAATCTGGCTTCCAGGACCACACAGTTACACTTCCTCACTGATGCCAACACTGAGAGCCAGTGTGGTGCAGTGGCAAGAGTGTTGGACTGGGAGCTGGGAGATCCGGGTTCTAGTCCCCACTCGGCCATGGAAAGTCACTGGGTGACTTTGGGCCAGTCACACACTTTCAGCCCAACCCACCTCACAGGGTTGTTGTTGTGAGGATAAAATGGAGAGGAGGAGGATAATGTAAGCTGCCTTGGGTTCCTTTCAAGAGGAAAAAAAGGCGGGATATAAATGCAATAATTAATTAATTAATTAATAAACTTGCACCACAAATACTGACTCCATACCAGCACTAGCTACTAGGCTATCTAGATGACATGTGACACACACGGCCTTCACACAAGACAGGCAAGTTATCACGCCTTCTACCTTCCTGTCACAAACCCAGCTGTCCATATTTCTATAGATTGAACTGCCAGGAGCACCTGGACTCCTGGAAGCATATCCTTGGTGTGAGAGGATATCTGTTCATCCCCCGCGGGATGGGTCCCTTCTAAGGGATCATTTCCCTTTCTTTCAGAGTGATGCCTTTGCTCCCCAAGACCCTCACTCTCCATGACAGCAGAGGAGCTGTCACCTTGGGAGTGGGATGCTGCTAAGGGCTGTTATATAGACTGTAGTTACCCAAAGACTGAAAAGTAACTTGGGAAACCTTTAATCAGTTAGCGGTACCCCAGAGGTTCTGTAAAAAGTTACTGGAGGAACAGGATAAGACTAAGGTTAATGACACATTTTTACTGGCCAGGTATTGCACAGCAGGTGGCCGAATACTGTAAGTCCTGTGTAACCTGCCAGAGAGCGGGTGAAGCAGAGCACAAGGGCAAAACTCCCTTACAGCCTCTTCCCATGTCATATGAGAAGCCTTTTTCAAAGTGGGAATAGACGCTGTGGATCCCTTTTACCAAGCCTACTCAGAAGAGAAAGAAGAAATGTAATATTTATGTGGTGCACTATGTGTTGCGACTTCAAAAAATAAAGAAAAAAGAGGTATAAAATAGATCAAAACAATCTAGCAAAAGCCTAAAAGGTACAAAAAAATTGGTATGACAAAATAGCACAGTCAAAAGTGCTTGACGTAGGAAATGGGGTAATGGTTTTTCTTCCTTTACGCAAGGACAAACTCAAGGCTGCATCGGAAGATCTTTACATAATTAGAGATAAGACTGACAATGTTACATATGTTATAAACAAGAAGAAACCCTAGAAAAATGCCCAGAATGTAGATGAACATGTGGAACACCTAAGAACAGTGTGTGTACACAAAGTAGGACTCACTGTAAAACTTAGTAACTGTCCGTTTGGGTTACCTGAAGCCACATCCTTAGGATACAAGGTGAACACATAACTCCCTTGTGGGACAAGGCGGAAGCTATCAAAAACTGGGAAGCAGCCAAAACTAAAAAGCAAGCTAGACCTAGCAGGGTACCACAAGAGGTTTGTCCCACATTTTGGTACAATTGTGGGGTATTGACAAATCTAACAAAGATTTCAGGGTTGGGTGGGCAGGGTAGAACTGAACATCATCAACCCCATAGGAGCTGCTCAGTGAATGAGAGAGGCTTGTTCCCTGCCCCTGTCCACACTCCCCTGCTCAGGGAAGTTTACTGGAAACGCTGAAGTAAGCTCCTGTAGTTTAGCCCACACTTCTCCCCTCTCACCCACCATTGGGATATTGTGAAAAATTAAAAGGTACTGCACTATTGTGAATGGGAAAAACAGGCTACATAATCTGAATGGGTGAAGCAGCTACTGCGCTATTGTGAATACTTGAAACAGTGCTACTGCACTATTATGAATGGGGAAAACAGGCTACATAATCTGAAAGTGTGAAGCAGCTACTACACTATTCTGAATGATTGAAAAAGTGCTACTCTGGTATCATGAATGGGGAAGACAGGCTGCATACTGTAAATGTGTAAAGTGGCAACTGCACTAGGCTACATATTGTGAATGGGAAAACAGCACTACTGCAATATAGTGGACCCCTTCATGGATCACTGCCTTGTTGTGGCGAAGGGGCTTGCGTAACTCAATGAAGCCATAAGCTATGCCGTGAAGGGCCACCCAAGACGGACAGGTCATGGCAGAGAGTTCTGACAAAATGTGGTCCACTGGAGAAGGAAATGGCAACCCACTCCAGTATTCTTGCCAAGAAAACCCCATGGAATGTATCACAAGGCTAAACGAGATGACGCCGGAAGATGAGCCCCTCAGGTCGGAAGGTGTCCAATATGCTACTGGGGAAGAGCAGAGGGTATTTCCAAGTAGCGCCAGAAAGAGTGAAGCGGCTGGGCCAAACCCGAAAGGACACTCAGCTGTGGATGTGTCTGGCGGTGAAAAGAAAATCCGATGCTGTAAAGAACAATATTGTTTAGGAACCTGGAATGTCAGATCAATGAATCAAGGTAAGCTGGAGGTGGTCAAACATGAGATGGCAAGATTGAACATCGACATCTTGGGAATCAGCAAACTTAAATGGACAGGCATGGGCGAATTTAATTCAGGTGACCATCATATCTACTATTGTGGGCAAGAATCCCTTAGAAGAAATGGAGTAGCACTCATAGTCAACAAAAGGGTGGGAAAAGCAGTACTGGGGTACAATCTTAAAAATGATAGAATGATCTCAGTATGAATCCAAGGCAAACCATTCAACATCACAGTAATTCAAGTCTATGCCCCAACCACTGAGGCCGAAGAAGCTGAGGTTGATCAGTTCTATGAAGACCTACAACACCTTCTAGAACTATCACCAAAAAAAGATGTCCTCTTCATTATAGGGGATTGGAATGCTAAAGTAGGAAGTCAAGAAATCACCGGGATAACAGGCAGGCATGGCCTTGGTGTACAAAATGAAGCAGGACAAAAGCTAATACAGTTTTGCCAAGAGAACATGCTGATCATAGCAAACACTCTTTTCCAACAGCACAAGAGGCGACTCTACACATGGATGTCACCAGATGGTCAATATCGAAATCAGATTGATTA
The DNA here is from genome assembly GCF_057233095.1 of Heloderma suspectum. Classification (NCBI taxonomy): domain Eukaryota; kingdom Metazoa; phylum Chordata; class Lepidosauria; order Squamata; family Helodermatidae; genus Heloderma; species Heloderma suspectum. Next base: position 141,600,199 of record NC_139459.1, read on the forward strand.
TGTCCTTTGCAGCCAAAGATGGAGAAGCTCCATACAGTCAGTCAAAACAAGACCTGGAGCTGACTGTGGCTCAGATCATGAGCTGCTTCTTGCAAAATTTCGGCTTAAATTGAAGAACGTCGGGAAAACCACTAAACCGTTCAGGTATGACCTAAATCATATCCCTGATGAATATACAGTGGAGGTGAGGAATAGATTTCAGGGATTAGACCTGATAGACAGAGTGCCTGAGGAACTATGGACGGAGGTCCGTAACATTGTTCAGGAGGCAGCAACGAAATCCATCCCAAAGAAAAAGAAATGCAAGAAAGCCAAGTGGCTGTCTGATGAGGCTTTACAAGTAGCTCACAAAAGAAGGGAAGCGAAAAGCAAGGGAGAAAGGGGAAGATATACCCAACTGAATGCAGAGTTCCAGAGAATAGCAAGGAGAGACAAGAAGGCCTTCTTAAATGAACAATGCAAAGAAATCGAGGAAAACAACAGAATGGGAAAGACTAGAGATCTCTTCAAGAAAATTGGAGATCTCAAGGGAATGTTTTGTGCAAAGACGGGCATGATCAAGGACAAAGAAGGCAGGGACCTAACAGAAGCAGATGAGATTAAGAAGAGGTGGCAAGAATACACAGAAGAACTATACAGGAAAGATCTGAATGTCCCTGATAGCCATAATAGTGCGGTCACTGAACTTGAGCCGGACATCCTAGAGAGTGAAGTCAAGTGGGCCTTAGGAAGCATTAGTAACAACAAAGCTAGCGGAGATGACAGTATTCCAGCTGAGCTATTTAAAATCCTAAAAGATGATGCTGTTAAAGTGCTGCATTCAATATGCCAACAAATCTGGAACACTCAACAGTGGCCACAAGACTGGAAAAGGTCAGTTTACATTCCAATTCCAAAGAAGGGCAACGCCAAAGAGTGTTCAAACTACCGCACAATTGCGCTCATTTCACATGCCAGCAAGGTGATGCTCAAAATCCTACAAGCTAGGCTTCAGCAGTATGCGAACCGAGAACTACTGGAAGTACAAGCTGGGTTTCGAAGAGGCAGAGGAACTAGAGATCAAATCGCCAACATTCGCTGCATCATGGAGAAAGCAAGAGAATTCCAGAAAAACGTCTATTTCTGCTTCATTGACTACGCTAAAGTCTTTGATTGTGTGGATCACAACAAACTGTGGCAAATTCTTAAAGTGATGGGAGTACCAGACCACCTTACCTGTCTCCTGAGAAACCTGTACGAGGGTCAAGAAGCAACAGTCAGAACCAGAGATGGAACAACCGATTGGTTCAAAATTGGGAAAGGAGTACGACAAGGCTGCATATTGTCACCCTGCTTATTTAACTTATATGCAGAGTACATCATGAGAAATGCCGGGTTGGATGAATCACAGGTCAGAATTAAGATTGCTGGGAGAATTATCAACAACCTCCGATATGCAGACGATACCACCCTAATGGCAGAAAGCGAAGAGGATCTAAAGAGCCTCTTGTTGAGGGTGAAAGAGGAGAGTGCAAAAGCTGGTTTGAAACTCAACATTAAAAAAACTAAGATCATGGCATCTGGCCCCATCACTTCCTGGCATATAGAAGGGGAAGAAATGGAAGCAGTGACAGATTTTACTTTCTTGGGTTCCAAGATCACCGCAGACGGTGACTGTAGCCATGAAATTAAAAGACGCTTGCTCCTTGGGAGGAAAGCTATGGCCAACCTAGACAGCATAGTAAGAAGCAGAGACATCACCTTGCCGACAAAGGTCCGTCTAATCAAAGCTATGGTTTTCCCAGTAGTAATGTATGGCTGTGAGAGCTGGACTATAAGGAAGGCTGAGCGCCGAAGAATTGATGCTTTCGAACTGTGGTGCTGGAGAAGACTCTTACGAGTGCCCTGGACTGCAAGGAGGTCCAATCAGTCCATCCTAAAGGAAATCAACCCTGAGTGCTCATTGGAAGGACAGATAATGAAGCTGAAGCTCCAATATTTTGGCCACCTAATGCGAAGAGAAAACTCCCTGGAAAAGACCCTGATGCTGGGAAAGACTGAAGGCAAAAGGAGAAGGGGACGGCAGAGGATGAGATGGCTAGATAGCATCACGGATGCAATGAATATGAACTTGAGCACGCTCCGGGAGAGAGCGCAGGACAGGAAGGCCTGGCGTGCTATGGTCCATGGGGTCACGAAGAGTCGGACACGACTGAACGACTGAACAACAACAACAATATAGTGGAAGGATGAAACAGCACAAAGTAGTGCTAAGTGGGAAAGAAAGCCAGTGTCCAAAAGTGCCCTACTGCATATGGGGAAAAAGAGGGAATGGGGGGGAGGTGGGAATGGGGGGGAGGGCCCCGCCCCTTGACCACGTCACTGCCAGGTCACAGATGCATGCCCGGGATTTAATCCAGCAGGACAAGATACAGTGCAGCAGAACCGTGCAGAAGCCAGGTTTAAGGGGGAAAGCTGCACTAAAAGGACTTTCCGAAAATGTGCCTTTTCCAGAGGGAAACTGCGGGGTTGCTGCGGATTGGCAACAGAATCATCTGTCGTGAATGACCCTGATGTGTTCTCACTCTGCACTAAATCGGCCATGTAGATTGAGCCAAAGAGAACAATACTAGCCTTACTGTCAGGGATGAGTCTAAATGCCTTGAGATGTTGGAGAGCTCTGATTTTGAGTCAGAGTTGGAGCAGCAGCTAGATCAGAGGCCGGGGGAGGGACCCTCCCTAGTGAGCCAAAACACTAGAAGAGAGTCTTCCCAAGACCTTGACCAACAGATGGCCTAGGCTGTGTCCCTGCCCCCTCCCTCCACTGTGAGAACACAAGTTTCTGAGGAGGAGGAAGAGGGGCGTGACTTAAGAGTCGCTAGGGCATGAAGCAAAGCAAAGCGAAAAAAGTTGGGGGCAGGGCTCAGACACTCCACCCAGACTGTGGGCAACTTTCTCTCCCGCTGGTTCGTCTCCTCTGCTTACAGATTGTTGATTAGTTGTTTAGAGCCTGGGGGGCAGCCTGAGAGTTTTCCTGGAGTCTGCATTTGTAGAGGGACTAGGCTCTAGCAAAATAAAGTCGTATTAGCCTGAACCTTTGTCGATTGTGGTGTTGATTGCGAAGTGAAAGGACAATCTTACAGTACAATCCTTTGCATGCCGACTGGGAAGTAAGTCCCATGGAGATGAATGGGGCTTACTCCCAGGGAGGTGTGTATAGGATTGCACCGTTAGTGATTTAAGGAGCAAGAAGTGGGGGGGGGGAGTATTCACACACACACACACACATACACACACACACACACACTGGAACTGGAGCAAGTGAGTTGTCAGAAGCATATGGAGGGCAGCGCATTTCATCACCTGTTAACCTCTCAACCCATAGACGATCCACCCATTCTTGATATCAGCAGGGACAACGTTAGGATGGCGTTAGATGGTTTTAATTATTTCAGTTATTAGATATGGAGTTGGAAACACAGCAGTAATGCCTAGTAGTCAGTTATAGCCCTTTAAGTGGCAATCACTTAGGAGTATGCGCCACTGAAGTAGGTGGGACTTAAATCTGAGTAAATATACATGGGATTGAGCTGCATATCTGCCACACAGTAATTTCCGCGTTCAGAGCGGTCATGACACCAGTAAGAATTGCATGCATTCTGTTTCCGCAAAACCAGCATTGCTCTTTGCTCTCTCCAGAGGCAACAGAGAGGGGCGGAGCTCATAGGTAGGCACACCCATCCTTGGCAGGCAGAAGGCCCCTGATTCAGGCCCTGGCGTCAGCAATTCAAAGGATCCCAGTAGCTGGGCGAGGAAGGACCTTGCCCTGCCTGGGATCTTGGAGAGACACTGCCCGTCAGATTAGCGGTGCTGGGCTAGATGGACTACAGCCTGCCCCCCCTGCCCCCAAGCACACATTTTTGGAACAGAAAATATGACTGAAAGACTTTGGATTGGCTGCAATTCAGCCTTCATAAAATACAGGCAAACTGCATCCATCATAGCTTTTCTACATATTATGACAAAGCAAGATGTGACTAATCTATAGAAATTGTTAACAGGCAGTGACTCTACAAAACAGAGTGAAACCCCTTCAGGAGGAGCTGCATACAAGCACTGAACTCCGTAGTCATACATGAGTCATATTCTGTGATGTGAGAACACCCACTTCCAACCGTGAGAGGTTTCAGCACTCGGGGTTCAGTTTCCTTAGAAGGAGGTCACTGGAGTCTTATTGTGTTTCCCTTTATATAAGGTTTATTTGCACATGTATACAGGCTCAGCATAAGGTGAGGGTTCACAGAATTAACACTCCAACCAATTCCCTTTCCCCATCAGATGCCAAGGGGAATCCATAGATGCCCGCAGAGAGCAAGCCCACTCTCTGTCTTCTTTTCAGGTCTACTTCCAGCACGATCTGATTGCTACACACACAGACTTAGCTTGCCTGTATCGTTCTAACCCCAGACTCAATTAGCACATTCCTTAGCAAGTGGGGAAGAGAAAGGTAAGCCCCCCTTCCAGAATACTCCAATTCTGGCCATCTCTGAGGACAGCCACCCCTCAGCTAATCTCCATAGCAGATGGGAATCTGCCAGGCTAAATTTGCCCAAACAGTTTGACCCATTCTAACAATCTCTTTTTGCAACTCACAGAGCTGGGGGATCCTTGAGAGATCATTCAGACTAACCCCAAACCGACAGCAGTACAATGGAGCATGATAAGGGCCATGTCACACATTATGCAGCAAGCTTGTCATGAATGTATACTGAATGGGGAATTTCCTAAACACTGTGCTTGTATGATATATTGCTTGCAAACACACAGGTCTTCATATTTTTGCAGGCCCAAGGCAGGCTGCCTCTGCCCCACATATACAACTGCCCCCTCATTGCCAGATTTGGGGTGCACTCACTCTGGGCCCAGCCCACATGACATCCTTGGCTCACATGCAAGTCTACAGGTCCACTACTGGGGCACCGAAGTGGCACTGAGCACATGGGGGGGGGGCAGGACAAGTCCTACTCCACATGGGCAAATGCCCCAGTATGCTGGGTGAAGATGCTGAGCATCATGATTGGATGCTTCTGGATACAAAAAAGAAAAAATTATATGACACAGAAAACTCACATGTGAGCAAGAAGGGTTTAGCCCAAGCTTCTTCCTGCTAATTTTCTAATTGCTAAATTAATTGCTAAATAAGCAATTAGAAAATTGCTAATTTTCTGTCTGGAAATATATTTTTGTAGGGAGGAGCTATCTGTATGTATGAACAGCCGCTATTTTCTGGCCCTTTTTCCAGATCAAACGCTAAGAGCTTTTTCAGATGAAGATTTACTGAGGCATCACCATGGCTCATTCACTCACATTTCCTGGGTGATCCAGACAACATTGTCGCCCTTTTGTAATCTGCCTGTGTTTTCTCAGCAATTCTCTCAGTTAGAGATGTTGGAGGATAGCCAGTTGGGGCTCAAGCTCAGCAATTTCTCACCAGCTCGGCCCCCCAGATGCCAGTCCATGGATCCCCATGCTTGCCCAACCCCGGGGACATCGAGGCGGGTAAGTGTGGGGGTCTCCACAACCACACACGTGGTTGTTCAGGCAGGCATTTGGGGTGGGTTAGGGTATTTAAAAAAAAAAATTATGGTAGAATTTTATTGTTTTAAATTGTTTTATGGTATGTTGTACATTGCCCAGAGTGGCTGGGTGACCAGCCAGATGGGCGATTAATAAATTTAATAATAATAAAAAATAAATAATAAAAACCCATGAGCACCATTTTGCATAGAAATCATGGATTAAGCTATTTACGTAAATTGCGATTTTCACAAAATGGTGGCTGTAAATAGTGCCATTTACGCATCATTAGGGCGTCGATGGTCTAGACCATTAACTCTTATCATTTTGCATAAACGGCACTATTTACGGCTGCCATTCTGCAGAAATTGCGATGTCTGTCAGCAGTTTACCTGCTGCAATTTTTATACAAAATGGTGACTCGCAGGAAGAGGGGCTGCGCACCACTTGCCAGGCGCCCGTGGGCTGTCCGGCGTCTTGCCCAGCGCGTTGAACAGGGTAGCGAGCGGTGCACGGGGTGGGCACAGGGTGTTTTCCCATCTGTACTCCATACTTAATGCGAAAAATCTGTTAAGGAGGCAAAGGGCAGCACAGCTGCACGTTTTCTTTGATGGTGCAGCCAGGAAAATGCAGACTGGAAGCAGGGCGGGAGTTGTTGTCCCTGGGGAGCGGGGAAGGTGTGCTAGAGAGGCCCTGTCTCTCCCGATTGCTTGCTGTGTGTCTCCTGTTGTAGAGCCATGTCCTGCCTTCCAAATGCATTAATTGTTCTTTTGCTGCTTTACTCCCAGAACCCAGTGGGTTCAGCACCAGTACTGAAGTTGCCTGCTTAATTTTGTAGTTTGCTTTGGTACTTTAAAAAAAAAGTATGTTCGTGGTATTCCAGAAGAACAGACACACACAAGGATTAGAAATAAAAATGAAAAAGGTTTAAATTGGGGTGAGACGACTGCGATGGTGGTGTTTAAATGGGGTGTGTGTGCATCGAGTCTTTCTTTTTGCAGACCAAGGATGTGCTGCCAAGTGGGAGGGGAATCTGCTCAGACCTTTAAAAAGGAAACTGGAGCGATCTCCTTTGAGCTCTTCAAAATGGCATTAGCAGCCATTTAATTATTTGTTCCCTTTGCCGCTTTACTCCTTACTTTAACAAATCACTTGCTTAACTTTGTAGTTTTGTGTATATGTTAAAGGAATTCCAGAAGAACAGACTTGCACAAGGACTATTACTTTTAAAAATTAAAATGGTATGAGACAGCTTGGGCGGGTGGGGATGGGGGCTCTGAGGCTTTCTCTTTACAAAGCAGGAGACGGGAATCTGCTCACTCTGCTCTCAGCTGTCCGCCGGTTGGCCCCCTTTAGAGCAGCCATTTTGTTGTGAAATGAGGAGGAAGTTAGCTGCTTGCTCCATATTTCTAAATTAAGAAATTCTGAAATACCACATATGCGGTAAAATTGGATTTTATTTTTAGGGAAGCAGTGTGCGCAGGCAAGTTACACTCATGCACTCACATGCTCAGAATGATGAAAAGGTACTGTGGGAGGGGGCCATTCTGTCACGGACCACTCCCCTTGGATGAATGCAAAATCCTTCTATGCTCACAGAGAAAAGGACTCTGTGGGTTGTGGGCTGCAAAACTGCAGGCAGCAAAACCTGGTACAGATACTACCTAACCGCAAAAAAAGGGGGGGGGGAAAGAGCCCCGTGTGGAAAACAATGCAACATGCAGCCCGTCATTTCTCATTCTGCCTAAATGTACACTGGTACAGAGTATGTAATGTCAGTTTTCTAGGCCTGGCCTTCTCTGTCCAGTCTGGCCCAAGCTGAGAACAGGCCTGACAATTTGTCAGTCATATAATTCCATGGCATGCAAGTCTGGAACTCATCAGAGTTAGCTGCTGGATAGCCCTTACAAAGCAGAACAGATAGGAGCAGATGTAATGAGGTTTCATAATAATCCAAGATGGCAGAAAGCGGTTCAAGACCCCCTTTCAAGACTCAGCACATTGCCAGAATTGCACCTAACTCTTTGTTCTTTCCATTGTTGGAAACACTTCAGATTCAAGGCACCTGCAATCATGTTATCGCCCTCTCCGCTAGGCAAGGTGTATTTTAGTTGAGCTTATTCAAGGTCCTGGGAAGTGGGCAGCTGGTGGGACCTTGGGCTGAGGAGATAAGATCCTGAGGAAAGTATAAATTGGGGAGAAATGTCTTCAGAGAGCCCTGTTCCAGTTGACAAGACCAACAACAGACACCATGAAACTCCTCTTGATCTTTGCCTTCCTGGGAGCAGCAGGTGAGGTTTTTAAAAATGCATTCGATTCTCTTTACAGGCCTCTAACGTCTAGCATACACATGCAGCGGAATGAGGGGGAAATGAAGCGGTCAGGTCCTGAGGTGGTAGAGCTACCATTTCAGACTGCAATTGAGGGGACCACATTTTTGTAACGCTTCCATCTGTTAAAAATGTTTTGGAGGTAGAAGGCTAACACAGCAGGGACTGAGTGGGACTGTACCTTTCTCCTTGGTGTGCTTGTTCTTTTATTTCCAAGGAGTTTTTGTTTCTGTTTTACAAGGAGCAGCATTCAAAATTGATATTCCCAGCTGTAGCATGCCCACTCGACCACTTTAGGAGCCTGGCAGCTTGTGCAGTTAAATCAATTTAGTCCGTCTAGAGCCAGGCTAATCTTTGCATTGTAATCCCTCCCACCCGCCCACTTTTGTTTACAGTCTTACAGCCTGTTTACATGTGCTTATCCCCATAAACACACATTCTCCTTCAAGAATTTTCATTAGTTTTTTTAATTGCCCTCAAAATCCCCTTGATATTTTAAGCCAAAACCTAAAATTTTGATTTAGGTATAATTTTGGTGGCTGGGTCCCAGGTAGCCGGCTCAGGTCGACTCAGCCTTCCATCCTTCCGAGGTTGGTAAAATGAGTACCCAGCTTGCTGGGGGAAAGGTAGTCACGACTGGGGAAGGCAATGGCAAACCACCCTGCTACAGTCTGCCATGAAAACGCCAGCGAAAACGGCGTCCCTCTAGGAGTCAGCAATGACTCGGTGCTTGCACAGGAGGAACCTTTCCTTTCCTTTGGTGGCAACTCTGTCTGTCTGTCCATCTGTCTCCATCACTGCTTTTATATTGCTTTCCTTTTCCATTTTGATTTATCTGGCATAATATCTCTTTTTGTTTAATTTGAGGCAGGTGTGCCTCTTTGGGGGATAGGACGGAATGGACTTAGGGGTAAATACATCTGAAAGTGACACAGACCAGAAATAGCCTGATTTGCCCATCCATAAAAACTAGTGGTTTAGGCCTTCCTGAAGCATCGGTCTGGGGCCACTGTCTCTCCCTCCCTAAATGGCACACTGACTTCAAGGCCATGTCATATTATCACTAAGACACTGTACGTGACTTAGGTTGCTTTGTGCAGAATCCAAGGTATTTGGCTCTTCTTACTAATTTTGATTTCCCTGCTTTGGTCAGTTGCTGCCCCTTTGGACGATGATGACAAGATTGTGGGAGGATATGCTTGCAGGAAAAATTCTGTCCCCTACCAGGTATCACTGAATAATGGGCATCACTTCTGTGGCGGTTCCCTTATCCACGACCGATGGGTGGTTTCAGCCGCTCATTGCTACAAATCGTGAGTGAATGGTAGTTCTTTTTCCATTGTGGTGTTTGTAAACTAACCAGTAGGTGAGGTCCAACAAGATCTCACACTTTCAATAGAGCTGGACTTCAGAGATGGTATGAATGAATGCAGATACCTCCAGGTCACTATGGGTTGCTGCATACTCAGGATGGGCGTCAGGGAGAAATGCACACAAAATCACTGTATACTATGGGACTAATGTGGAGATTTGAAAAAGTACACACAAAAATATGTATATTGAGAGAATGGCACAAAAAACATGTAGGCATTTTCGTGCTGACTTTTAAAAACAAAATTTGCAAATTAACGTGGAAATTGGATGGAATTAACTTAGTGGTGGAAATCTGGCAAACTGAATGAAAGTAAACTTCACAGTTTTGTCATTCCCTACTCAGGACATCCACCTTTTTACTGTGGAACTAAACTACGCAGCAGCCGGTTGCCAAGCTCACACAGAAGATGATCCCAGATTATTTTCTCCACCCTGTAAAACACAAACATTTTTGTGGCTGGCAATAGATGAGAGTTTTTCCCCAGAGAGTTGAATGTGATATTTCTTCCACAGGACTAAGGCATGACTGGATAAGAACCTCCACCTTCTGGTGAGGTTCTAACCAAAACTGATGAGGTCACTCAGGAGCACTTATCTTTCCATAAGAAATCCAAACATGTTTCATTGACACATAATTAAAATAGTGAAATCTTAGAGAACACATTCATTTCCATTGCTGAAATCCTTCCCATCCAGAATAATCTGAGGTTGCAGCCCCTGTAAAGACTGGGAATAAACCCCATTCAACTGTGGGACTTCTGAGTAAAAATGCATAGGACTGGGATCTAGGGCTAGAGCACGATTCAATACTCATCTTAATTATTTTGTACAATTTCTTATAACTGATTTCCTCGCAAGATGCATGTGCCATCATGCTGAAACCTAACCAGGGCCAGATCCACATGGAAATGCATACAGGAGCATTTCCAGCTTTTATTCATATTATCATGAAATTGGCTTTGGTCTGTCAGCTACACACAAAGCAAGAAAAGCAGAGTATATGCGACTTAAAAACCCACTTTCATAAGTCACACAAGAGCACTTCAAACTGCCTTACTTTGAGTCTGGGCGGAGTCCTGCCAGTTGAAGTGAACGTCATCAACAGTAGAGATGCTGCTCAGTGAATTATTCCCTACCCTGTTCATGCCCCCACTACTGGCTGCCCCTTCTCCTTTCCCTCTGTGTATTCTTTCGTTTTTAGTGTATCGCAGTCATGATCCTGCGAAATACCTCTCCTGCAGGCTCCCACTACTGGCTGCCCCTTCTCCTTCCCCTCTGTGTATTATTTATTGTGCACTACCTCTAAGCTGGCTACTCCACTATTGTGAACAAAACTTTGCTATTGTGAATAGGAAAAACAGGCTAGATAGCTAGTGCACTACTGTGAAGGCTTGAAACAGCACGGCTCCGATTTTCTCAGTGGGAAAAACTCACTACAGATTCTCAGTGGGTAAATGCTTGTGAATGGGAAGTAGTGCTAAGTGGGAAGAAGCCTGTGTCCAAAAGAGGGAATGGGGTGGGCGTCACAGAAATAGGCACGCCCAGGATTTAATGCAGGGGACTGGGCACACCGCAGTGGAACCGCTCCTGCACCGCATTCAAGAAAAACAACACACTAAAATGACTTTCTGAAAATGCACCTTTTCTAGAGGGAAGCTGCGGGGTGGCTGCAGATTGGTGACAGGGTCATTCTGTCGCAAAAGACCCTGATGTGCTCTCCCTCCGCATCAAATCGAACATGTAGATTGGCCCCAGATTTCTTTAAATTAATCTTTTAGTATAGTGTTAACGTGATTATCCATTAAAAGGATGTCACATTAACCATGGAAGTTTCAGATGCAATAACATGAAAACAATGACATTTGTATATAGGAAAACCTTGCATACCCATGATCCTATGTTTATCTTTTTGATATCAAGATAATTTTATACAGCTCTAGCTACCCATCCTGGGATATATATTATGAAGGGTAGTATATAAATGTCCTAAATAAATAAATTGTAGCTCTGTGGATAAGATAAAAAGATGGTGATATAGAACATTCCAACCTTGTACCTCTAAACAAAATCGATCAGTCTGGTATTCATTAAGTGACGTTCTAGTAGCTCCTTTTATGTCACGTGAATGTATCCCTTACCTGAAAGTTACTCAGCACTTGCTGCAGATGGAGATGGGCTATCTGTGGAAAAGCACAAGTTTTTGCCAGGGCCAGGATGGGTCCACGGCTGGCTGGGGCTGCATCTGAATCCCGCTCGGGAGGGCACAGTCTAGCCCCCAGGTCAGTGGCCTGAACTAGAGCCTGAAGCGTAGCATGTGGAACGTGTACTCTGTTGAGCAAGGGAAGGCAAAAGGTCAGGCTCCAGGCATTTCTACCAGGCCCATCCAATCCAGAGGTTTCATACTGTCTGCCAAACACCAGGGATCGTCTTACACGACCTGTTCTCCTCTGCAGCTAAAGAGGGATCTCAGGCCTGAGTGTACGCATTAGGTGGTCGCTCACTAGGCCAGGTCCTAACCTCAAGCCACAAAGCTCCCAGCTTGAATCTCTTGCATTTGCTGAACTTTGTCTCATTCATATGACAGAGCACCACTTGAACCTGATGGCTGGTAACATGCCCATTTTTAAAACCTGCCTGTCCTGTGATAGTAGCCAGGCAGGCGCTGCTTAGGGTCATGGAGATCTGTGATAAGTTCTTGTATGGTGGCAAAGTTCCCACTGGTGGATACGGCCCCTTGCTAAATGTGATGCTGGTGGATTTGATGAGTCCTGTGGCATAAGCAGTACAAGTCTTGTTTACCTTGAGATCAGACACTGCATTGTGTACTCATTGTACTACTGAATGGTTGATTTTGCAGCCGCATGCAAGTGGTGCTTGGAGACCACGACATTTACGAGGAGAATGGGGATGAGCAGTTCATCAAAGCTGAAAAAATCATTGTCCATCCAGACTATAACCCTTATTACTTGGATAATGATATTATGCTCATCAAACTGGCAGCCAGTCCTGAACTTTCCACACGTGTCGCACCCATCACCTTGGGCTATGGATGTCCAGCTCCTGGAACTGAGTGCCTGATCTCAGGGTGGGGCAACACTCTCAGTGATGGTGGTGAGTATGGATAATATTTGGTCAACTCATCATCTTATGGCTCCAGCCTGGGTTCCCCAAGGATGTGAATGGAGAACTTCGATATGCTGGTACTCTGGGGGCCCATCTGCCTGGAGAGCTTTCCAACACAATTCAGTTTATCACTGCATTTGCATCATATCGGATTTGCCCCTCCCGCGTCACACACAGCCAATTAAAACGGCGCATAACAACAACAAAAGAACCGCTTTTCCGTGGCAGACTGCACAAGAAATGTTATTAGTTCAGCATATGGGGGTAGACTCTCGCAGCATCAACAAGCTTTCTTTAAAAAAAAGAAAAAGTCATTAAACTTATGTGCAGGCTTGTCCCTTGGGATGAGTGAGATTTGAAATGAAAGGCAAATCAGTTCCCTTCCCCAACCCTCTCTATGCTGAATAACTGCAATGGAAGACAATGGGAATTACTTCTGAGTAGACATGTTTAGTGGGTTGTTTTCAGCGTGCTGATTTTAAGGCTCATGTGGGAAAAACAAAACACAATCAGTGGAGGGTGAAGCCAACTCCTCTCCTCGGGTCCACCCACTGATGATGCAACTTTCCCTTCCTCCTGTCAGGCTGCTCCCCCCAGCCAGCACCAAAGCCAGTATCACTACCTGAGGTCACACAGACTCCCAAACCGCACTGAAGCCACTGCGATGGGAAAATCTGTTGCAAAATGTTTTTGTGAAAGTGCGGGTGTGCCATGACTGTGTGTGAGGTGCAGGAGAACCAGAATAAATTCCATGTGTAGATGGGGACTGAATAACTTGGCATACTCTCTACTGGTCTGCTAGTAGGGGTGTACGAACCCCACGGCTGTGGCCGGTCTTTGTCTGCAAATGGCGTCTGGTGTAGTGGACGCCATTTGCGTCCTGCACTTTACCATGATAGGCTACATAAAGATTTACGTAGCCTATCACATTAAAGAGCAGGAACGCAAATGGCATAGCGGACACCATTTGCGTCCGCAGTCCGGTGATATGGCCATGGTGGCCGTATCACTGGGTCTTCGGAGCCGGCGGCAGGGAGGATCCGTTGGCGAGGACTTCGCACTGGAAGACAAGGTAGGAGATCCAATCCTCCATGGACTTTGGGGGGCCAGATTCAATAGAATCTGGCCTCATTGGGGTCCGTGGAGGATTTCTCCAACATCCCTATCTGCTAGCCACTCTTGTCAAAACACGTCATCTGCCATATCTTGACCACCACAGTGGGGCTTGCTGGACAGCTTGATGAAAATGTTGGTCCAGTGTGCAGCTGCTGTGAACAAGGCAAACGTTGGGGATCGTTAGGATAGGAATAAAAAATGAACCCGCCCATATTGTAATGACGTTCTTCACATTTGTGATGTGACCACACTTGGAATACTGTGTCCGGTTCTGGTCACTGAACCCCCAAAAGGATACTGTACAGCTGGAAAAAGTGCAGAAAAGGGCAATCAAAATGATCAGTGGGCTGAAGCAACTTCCCTATAAGGAAAAGTTACAATGTTTGAGGCTCTTTCACTTAGAAAAAAGGTGCATAAGGGAGGACATGATAGGGGTGTATAAAATGATGCGTGGGTTGGAATCAGCATCCTGCATTGTTGTTCCACCAGTGGAAGCCATTCAGCTGGTGTAGCAATGATGTTGGATCCAACCCGTGCTGTGGAGAAACTGGATAGGGAGAAAAACCTTTCTCTCCATCTCTCTGTCACTGCTGGAACCTAGGGTCATCCAATGAAGCTGAATGGTGGAAATTCAGAACAGATCAAAGGGAATACTTCACACAGGGCATAGCTAAACTATAGAGTTCACTACCACAAGATGTAGTGATGGCCACCAGTTTGGATGATTTTAAAAGGGAATTAGTCAAATTCGTGAATGATAATTCATGTACTACCTGTGGTGGCTATTTATTGCCCCCAGTGACAGAGGGAATATGCCTCTGAATACCAGTTGCTGGAGGACACAAGCAAGAGGGCGCTGTTGTACTCCTAACCTGCTTGCAAACTTCCCATGGGTGTCTGGCTGGCACTGTGAGAACAGAATGGTGGAGTAGAGAGGCCTTTGGTCTGAATCCAGCAGGGCTCTTCTTACAATATTATGTTCTTGACTGTGAAGAAATGCTTCATTCCTAGAACAAGTGATGCTGGAGGTGAAGTCAATAATATTAATAATAATAATAATAATAATAATAGTGATCTGGGACTGAGCCTTGGAGAAACTTGGTACTAATTCAGTCCCGTCATTAAGCATAAAAATGCTGTGTTTGGGGGGCTTTTGTAGTCGGGGCAGGTTGGACTATATATGCACCACATTTCAGCTTCCTGTCTATTATCTACTTTGGAAGCACCCTAGCAATTTTGACACCCCAGGGACATTCACTGAAGTCCAGGTGGCTTATTATATAAAATTATATTCCCATACAGCAAGGTAGCTCTTGCTTCCCCAAAATTACAGGATGAATGCAGTCCTGTTCAATGTCTTCATTATACTCCTTTTCTTTCTCTCTTTGCTTCTAGTATTCTGGCCTAAAGTTCTACAGTGTGTGAAAGCTCCAGTCCTAACTGATGCTGAATGCAGAGAGTCTTACCCAGGAAATATCAGTGACAATATGATCTGTGTTGGATACTTAGAGGGTGGCAAAGATGCCTGCCAGGTGAGACAATTTGCCTTGTGCGCACTTGAAAGTAATTAACCACACAGAATTACCTGCTTGGCTTTATTTGAAAATAGTCACCACTTAGGAATGAAAACAATGGCCCCGAATGAGCAGAGTATTTGACCGTTGCAGTATATACTGTGGTGGGTCCTGTGCGTTGATCCTTTTCCATCCCATTTCCCATTTTCTGCGGGGGAAATGTTTGCTACAGATCAGCTTGCAAACCTTGCTTGAAGGTGAAGTCCGCGCCTCAAAGGGGCAATCTACATTACAACTTCAAACTGGTTTCAAACCTGTTTTTAGCGATTATGGCTACCAAATACAGGAATTCTGGGAACTGTAGTTCTAGGAAGAGGGGCAGCTTGGGCAGGGGACAGGGGTCTCTAGCAAAGAATTCTCAGTACCCTCATGAAACTGCAGGATCCCTTTAGATAAACGGGTTTGAAACCAGTTTAAAGTTGTAATGTAGATTGCCCCAAAGTGAGAAGTGCTGGCACCTTGCTCAAACGCAGCACCCTCAGGGTGAAGCTCCCGTGCGGCAGGCTGCAGGCTTCTACGTGGCCACGTTGTCTGGCTGCTGCCTGCTCATCTGGCCCTTTTGCTGTGAGAAGCAGAGGAGAATTCTGGGTGTAAGCCCCACATGCTTTCCCTCCATTCTTCTGGTCTGGCAAAAGAAGCACAAAATGGAGGACAAGATTCCCAGAGTGCGAGAGAAAACCAATTTTATTTATAAAATACCATCATTGTAAAATCTCTGATGTGCACACATTTTTAGCACTGCTATTCCTCAGGGAAGCTTGAGGAGAGACCAAAATGCATAATTCTTATTCGAAAAATGTAATGTGGTCTTATGTCTGTAAAGGGTTAATTTGTGGCAGTGGAGGAGTGACCATGTGCATATGGGGGCACTGGAAGTGTGTGATGTGTGTGATGTGTGTGTGTATGTGTATATATATATATATATATATATATATATAGGCTTCTGCAAGATGTATGGGGAACTCCAGCTGCGTGAGTACAGGAAACTGCCATTTCCTTTGATGAGGATGTGTGGAACTTTCTGTACTATTCCTAGGGATGGCGGAGAATTTCTCCACGAATCTTCGGGAGGCCGAGTGCCAATGCATTCGGCCCCCCGAAAGTGTTGGGGAAATTCTCCGCCCGGCCCCCCCCCCGGGATGGGACTTACCGTGGCCGAATGTCCCTCTCAGCGGCTGGTCCCGGCGGCGGTTCGGCGGGGGCGGCGGCCGGTCTCCCGACCGGCTGCCACCACCACCATTACAAAATAAAAAAGTAAACAAAAAACAAAAAACACACACCCGTGATAGGCTACGTGACGATTTACGTAACCTATCACGGCTAGATTTACAAAGTCAGCTGTGATAGGCTACGTAAATCGTCACGTAGCCTATCACGGGTGACTTTGGGGGGGAAAAAAAAAAGCGCGTACGCAAATGGCGGCAGCCCATGGGCGCTGCCATTTGCGTTCCTTATTTTGGCACGTCTAGTCTACGTAAAGATTTACGTAGACTACAGCGAAAATAAGGGCAATGCAAATAGTGTTTCCTTATTTTTGCCGTAGTCTACGTAAATCTTTATGTAGACTAGACGTGCCAAAATAAGGAACGCAAATGGCGGCACCCATGGGCCGCCGCCATTTGTGTACGCGCTTTTTTTTCCCCCAAAGTCACCCGTGATAGGCTATGTGATGATTAACGTAGCCTTTCACAGCTGACTTTGGAAATCTAGCCGTGATAGGCTACGTTAATCGTTACGTAGCCTATCACGGGTTTTGGGGTTTTTTTCACTTTTTCTTTCGCGGCCGGGGAGACGGGGCGCTTCTCCCCAGCCTGAATTTCGGCCGGGCGAGGCGGGGCGCCTTCCCCCCGGCCTGAATTTCGGCCGGGCGAGGCGGGGCACCTCCCCCCCCTCACCTGAACTTCGGGGGGAGAAGCGAAGCGCCTCCCCCCCACCGCGAAGCAAGCTGCGGGACAAGGTAAGTCCCTTTCGTACATCCCTAACTATTCCCTTGCTTTTCACTGGTAAAAAGCACATGCTCAGGAGTAATTGCAACTAACCCCCATATATGGGATGTGGTGGAAGAAGGGATTTCCATTCACATGATGTGAACTTCGGGCAAGCTCTACCATCAAAAACAAAGAATAACATAATTTTGTAAAGCAGCAACATTTTTTCTTTTTAAAAGCCTGTGCCACCTTCAAATTAACCAGGTAAAACTGATGTAAGCAACCAGGTCTTTACAACCTGTTTAAAAAAAAACACAAAGGGGCCAAGTGAATTTCCTGTGGCGGGGAGGTCTGTAGTGATGAGACCACCATGGATAAGTGAAGTGTAACACACTTATGCTTTGTTTCAGTTGAAGATAGGACTGAGGGTAAGCCAAAGGCCTCACAGAAAAGGTGGCTTTTTTTAGGTTTTTGAAGAAAGAGGGGTGTCCCCACACAACAGTGCTCTCCATTGTGCAAAGAGAGTGCTGAACTAGATATGCCCTTGGTCTGATCCAGCAGGGCTCTTCTTATGTTCTTTTATGATCTTATGTAGGGTGTCCTTCATAAGTGGTAACCAGAGAGTGGATAGAGTTGTTTTAAGGAACAGAAGGCTTTTGAGTAACTGAGGGTTGTACAGCTGGAGGAGTCATGATTAGAGTGGAAGAACAGAGTGGGGTGTCATTCATAAGTTTAAAGGTAAAAATGAAGTGTTTGTGGTGGATGAAGAAGGGAATGGAAAGTCAGGACAAGATTTGAGGACAGGCATCCTGTGGTCTGCTGAGCAATAAGAGAAATGAATGGGTTTAAGGACCAAGAAAGATTTTCACAATGTTATATGAAGGAGAAGTGGCACGACTTGATGACAGTGAATATGGGGAGTAAAGGAGAGGCAGGAATTAAAGCCAAAGCAAACTACTTGGGAACCTGCCTGAAATGACTTCTGTTTTCAACCTTCCCCCTTTTTCTTTATTTTACAGGGGGATTCCGGTGGCCCAGTGGCATGTAATGGGGTGCTCCAGGGCATCGTTTCATGGGGAGTAGGATGTGCTCTGCCCGGTTACCCTGGGGTTTACACCAAAGTCTGCAACTACGTTAACTGGATCCATGACACCATCGCTGCTAACTAAAACAGCCATTTCTCCCCTTGTTTCATCAAACTGGTGTCACTTCCTTCTCAAGTCATCATCTTAATACAGAATATAAAGGAAATAGATTCAGATTACCAAAATATTCTGGTTTGTGGTTGTTTTTATTTTAATAACATTAAAATAATAGTATTATTTATTATAATAACATTCCAGCTGTTGTAGGGCATATCTGCACTGCAAATTTGAAGTGTGGTACCCTTCCCTTTTTCATTTCCCGCTGTTCCTAATGTATTCTAAAGAATATTGTCCAGAGTCTGTTTTCTAGTGGAATCCTTGCTATCCTATCCAAGAAAGAAAAATATGAATTTCCCATGGCTTACACAAAACAACATCACCACACCAAAAACTGCAAAATCAGATTCCAAAATATGTTATTACTCTCTCAGTGGTGGGGAACCCTGGAGCAAGACCTAGGGACTAGAGAAATTTTGCATCAGTCTTTACCAGGTGTCATGAGCAGAAACAGGCAGTTTGTTCTTTCTCTGTCTATCCATTCATTCCCTTTTGTTTGTATGTGGATTGAGTGAAGGTCTCAGAACTGCATGAGCAGCGTGGGCTGCTGCTGTGCTGGCCTACAAAAATTACAGCTGGAGGTTTCCCTCTACTGGAAGCTTTAGGAAATATATTTCTAAAAAGCAAAACAAAACCTTCTATGAGTGTCTAAGGATGTGTACAAAAATGTACCTACCAAATAGGACTTGCTGTGTATCCCACCCCCCAGGTTTTTTTAATTCTTCATATTTATATATATATATATATATATATATATATTTGTATATATCCCTAACACTGAATACATATGGATATACATAAGCTTCAACAAAAGTGGACCAGATATCCAAATATCAATTTGGAGGTTACATCTACATGCCACCCGTTCAAAGACTGAAAACGTTGTTAGGTCCTCAATCCAATGCATTACAGGAGGTGACTATTTATCTTTCCAGTGTTGTAATATCAGTCTTTTAGCTGTCAAAAGGATGCGGAGAATCCATTTATGCTTAGCATTCATTAATTTCCATGAAGCGGGTAAATAAGTGTGTACATCAGCAAATATTAAAGACTGTTCCAGTACAAAATTTATCCATATAATAACCTCCTCCCAAAAAGAAGCAACGCCTGAACATTACCAAAACATATATTTAAAAGAAGCATTAGCTGCATTTCACAGCCAGCAAATAGCCGAATTAGCAATAGACATGAAACAAAAGTTTTTGCTGAATAAGATGCAGCCTAAGACCCATAGATGCAACAGGTATAGACACCAAAGCAGCAATCCACTGATTAGGTGAAATGGGACAATCTAACGCCCTATTCCATTCCTGTTTAAAACCCTGTATGGTATATCATATTTATTCACCAATAACAAGTATTTATAGACATGGATTGTGGGTCACTGTCATGCCCCCATCAGAAGACTCCCGTGAGGAAGAGGAGTTAGGCCCCAACAGGGCCTGTGCCACAAGAGGGGCTGCGTCTGTGGGGGAGCCTACTGAGGTCCTAGCCCCTCGGGAAGAAGGGGAGTCTGCCTCGGAAGAGGAGGCTGAACGCCCCCCCCCAAGTCCCAGGGAGCGACGGCACCAGAGGAGGCAGGCCCAGTTCAGAGAACCTCAATGCAGCCAGGCTGCAGCAGAGAACTACTTTGGAGCAAAGGGACTCCTCATGAGTATAGCGGCCTCAGAACAAGGAGGACTCTTTTCAATCGAAGTAAATTACTGCAGCCAGGACTTGGGTGGGGCTCTGACAGCTCCAGAATAAAAAGCCCAGTAAAGCTTACAGAAGGTGCTGGAAACAATTACTGTGTTTGACTCTAGCTCCAGCCTGTTACCTCTCTGTGGACCCTGACTTCTGCTTGGACCCTGCTCTATAAGTGACCTTGGCCTGGATTTGACTACTCTTTGCATTATCCCTTGTGTCTATGCTGCCTGGCTGTGCTATTTGCTACTTTGGATTTGGCTTGGACCGTTTGTGGATTCTGGCTGTGCTTGTCCCTCTCTTGTACCTTCAGCCACTGACTCATCAGACCCCAGCCCAGCCTGAACACCCCGGGTGGGGGAATAGGACAGTCACTTTGCCTGATGTAGATTCTGATGCTGTAAAAGCAGCAGGGCCAAACCTAGATACTAACAAATGCTGCAATTGCAAGTATTGCCATTCAGCCATAGCTGGCAAGTCGTATTTGGCATGTAGATAGAAAATGACAAAAAAATCATCATCGGCACCCCCCAGTTCATCCAAAGTAAAAATCTCTTTATCTGTCCTTGTCTCCACAAAAACATTTTCTTACTGATTTTTAGAGGGATTGCCCCATAAAGTCAATTTGGCATGAGAAAATGGATCAAACTGTAATGATGTGACATTATGCGCCCATTTAGAGAGAGGAACCAGACACAAAGATTCCAAAAGTGACCAAGGAAGAAAATCTGATGTAAATGGGAAATACCAAAATTCAGTACGAGTCTACAGTTAAGCCTGATGATATAAAGCAAGATCTGGAAAACCAAATCCACCTTCTTCAATCAGAAGTTGCATCTTTTAAAGAGATCATCGTGGCTGAGTGGAGCCCCTCCAAAATTTATGAAACAAAGCATTGATTTTGTGAAAATATTTGCCAGGTATAGATAAAGGAATCCGTGTACAACATAAACAATCCAAGGTACAGTATTCATTTCAAGTGCATTTAGTTACCTTACAACCTCAGCTTTAAAGATACCCATCAATCTAAAGCCCCCAAAAATCTCATTAATCAATTTATTCAAATGAGGCTTAATCATTTGAGATGCATCTCTGGGAATACTATTCCAAGATAAATAATAACATCCAGGCACCATCGAAATTGCCAATCTGGTAATACACCATGGGAGCAATTCTATGGCCACCTCTATGCATCTAGAGGGACATAGAGATTTTTGGTTTCTGGGAACTAAGGTCGGAACCAGGGCTCCAACCTCGGTTCCCAGAAACCATGCTCCCCACCCCTTTGTAGTGGGCACGGTTCTCTCTGCACCAGCTACATCTCCACACTTGGAAACAGAGTATGGAGACAGCAAAAAGGGTCCCATGGGCGGGGCGGGGAGGAGACCACGAAAGCCATGTCACTCAGCTTCCTATGTGCTGTGTGGCCACTCCTGCCCCAAAGCTCCCCAGCTAGACAGGTGAAGTCGCCTGTCTAGCCAGAAATGCAGGGCAGCTGGAGCACAGAGGCGAGGATTGGGTCTGTGCTCCAGCTGCCCTGCATTGGATAGTCGTCAGCCTCTGAGTTCAGAGGCTGGCGACTATCTCCATAGGATTGCACCCTATGAGATATAGTATCTCCAAGCAGCATCAGTTTGGATTTTGACCAATTAATTGAATAGCCAGACAAATAACCAAACATATTAATCAGCTGCATCAAAGCCGGCACAGATGACTGGAGTTTAGAAATAAACAATAAAAGATCATCAGCATAAAGAATAATTTTCAATTCTAAACAATCATGCACAAAGCCATAAACACTACTATTCTGTCTAATGGCACAAGCCAGAATTTCCAAACATAAATCAAATATCAAAGGAGAAAGTGGACATTCCTGTTTGGTTCCCCTCTCAAGTGGAAAAAGCTGGGGAAAAAACCATTAGTCATAATTCTAATTCTTGGAAATGAATATAAAGTTCTGACCCACTTTGAACATTCTAAAGGGAAGCCAAATTTAGTCAGAGTAGCGAAAATAAATTGCCAACAACTTTTATCAAAGGCCTTTTCAGGGTCCAACGAAACAATGGCAGCCTGGTCTGGTCTGTTACTATTTAAAACTATCAGATCAGTGACTAAGGTTATCAGCCCCCTGATAAATCACACCTGATCTGCTTGAACCGCACAACTACATTTCCCCACATCACTGGTGCCAACACGCACCGCAACTGCTGACACCAGCACTAACTACTAGGCTAACTTGTTCCCTGACAGCCAGGAACTCATTGCACTGAGCATACACCCATTACTCCTGTCCAGCATGTAGATAGGCATACATGTGATGCTCTGTGCAATACACCTGTGCTGGCTTCTTACCTTCATAGTTCCTTTTCTTTATTTGCATTTGTTTCTTTGGAAGACTATTTTATGATCAGAAGGGGGAAGGATTGATTGCCCCGTCCTCCTCACCTTGTAGCTAAACTTGCACGGGTGCTTAGCTTGCCTGTGTGCTTAAGTTATTACCCTGACTCTTTGATGCTGGGGCTGAGATGCTTCATTAGCTGGGGCTCCCCCTTGTGATCCTAGGGCTGACTCCCTCGCAAGCCTGCCCTAACACCTGCACTCCCCCTGCCCCACAAATGTCACTGTTAAACTCCCATGTAAAACTCCCTGTTTGCTGCTCCTGGATTGGGAGCTCTCTGAGAATGGTAGGCTACTTAAGTTGGTACCCCTTTATGCTAGTTCAGAACGTTAAGAACTTGAGATGGATATAGATTTTCTTCCTCTTTCCTTTTTTGGGGTGTGGGTGGGGAAAGCTTGCACATATAAAAACTAACAAGTCAGGAAAACATTGGGCTACAGTCCTTGACATCTAGTTTCCTTTGTGGAGGGATTTTTCTGTATGGCAAAGCATTCAACCATCTGACCCCATTTGCACTCTGAAGTGGTCCAGCCCATACACTGCTTCACAACTAGACATCTAGGGATGCTTGTGAAATTTTCATCAGGATTCTGGAATTCCAAATTACCTGGTCTTCTTTCTGAAGTGAGACTAGTGCATTAGAAATTCTCCATTGTTCCACTTGCTATTTCTGACTTAAAATAAAATCTGCATTACCATTGCACGTGTGCACACTGATAAAACACCCCCAAAAGGCAACCTTGATGTAACTGCTGGTATCTTGGCTTCAAGATTCTTTTTGTGAAATGCTTTACCAATGCACACGTGCATATGAGTGAACTGACAACACACAGCACAAAAAGAATAGTGAAGCAATCATATATATGATCACATCAATATTGCTTTTTGCAGAGGTTTATTAATGAATGGGCGACATGTGTGCATTGGTAATGTACAGAGAGGGTAGATGCAAATGAACTGAAGGAAATGAAAACTGCTGAAAACTCTGCATGCTCCAAGTTCAGAATTGATTTTAGAAATCTTCCTAATGGAATTCAGGAGGAGTGGAAAGCAGAGCAGAGTGAATCTACGGGAAAATAACGGAATGGAATGGGGGAAATTCATTCATTTTTAGGTGCACCCCCTTTCCTGTATTTCATGTGATTATTCCTCAGAAGCATCTGTTTTTCTGGTCAATTCACAGATGCTACACACAATCTCCCACCAGAGGAAGCACCTTTGGTGTGGTACTTTCCCCTTAAGGTCTCATTCTGCTACCGGTGCTCTGAGGAATGATGGCTGGAAGTGGACCAAGACACCCTCATTACTAGAAAACAAGATTGGGGGGGTTCATCACACAAGGCTGTTTATTTTACAGTTTACCAGGGCTTCTAAGCGAGATAAAGATCAGCTCTTTATGCAGACTGTTCTCCAAAGCCTTGGGGCAGAGAGCAAGCGGTGGATCAGTAGGTCTCCTGAGGGATTCAAGGATCTCTCCCTCCCTCTCTCCCCCTCTCCCTTTCTGCAAGCAGTCGTATATATGATCACATCAATATGGCAAGGCAGTGCACGGGAGGCGGGGGTGTATGTGTTTGTGGCTTTGCTGCTGTCAGCGATTTACATGGGGAGTTGCCATCTTCTTCTTCCTCCTCCCCCAGCCAGCTCTGCACTCACTTTGAGTCTCTCCTAGCCCGGCCAAGAAAACTCTCCTCCCAGCCTGGTTCAGTGTGGTTCAAATTCAACGTGGTTCAAATTCAAAGCATGGTGTGCACCTCACGATGGAGGCCAGCAATCCAGCACAAGGCCAAGCCATGCATTAGAAGGAACAATGGGCCGTGTGACATTCCATTGCCCCTTCACACACTTGAATCTGGCTTGGCATATTTGGGCGTGCTTCCAGATTGAGGGCTCCTAGCACTGCCAATCAATCAAAAGGGATTGTGCAGCTTTTCTTCTTTAACTTATTTTCAGCATTAAGAAAAAAGATGGCAGAAGTGGTAGGAAAACACGGGAGCGTTATGAGTGGAAGAGGGTGGCATCTGGATGCTCCATGAATTTCTGTGCATGAGGCAGGGCAGTGGTGGGATAAAAGCTTTGTCCGGAAGCACTCTGAGTGCAATTTCCAGTGCCTTGACCACATATCTGTGCTTGCACAATGTGGGGTGTATTTTCTGACAGACAAATAAAGCCTAGTTCAAAGAGATGATTAATAAATGGAGAAGCTATACAAGGGCAGGACTTGTTACCATCAGCCAGTCTGAGAAGGGCAGGTTCAGGAAGTGTGAGTCATCTGACATCATTTACTTCATGATCTGTATCAGCAGCTCATCTCCTTCATCACTCAAACTGGATATTTCGTACAGATCAAATGATGTCTCAACTGTAGCTGTTCCTATTATGGCTCTTCACTCTTCTATGTAAGAAGTGGGGTGAGGGTGGAAACAAACAATAATTTGAAAGTGGCTGGAGAGAGACATGCCTTCCCCCATGGTGTACACCAGGGTGACCTGTGGGCTTCCAGGCACTGTTGGGCCCCAACTCCCAGCAGACCCAGCCAGCATGGCCACTGGCCAGGGTTGACGGGTACTGCAGTCCAGCAACATCTGGAGGGCCACAGTTTCCTTCCCTGTACCTGGTGTGCACATGCAATTTCTTTTGTCCCATGGTCTCTTCTGATGTTTAAAGAAGTGCTAAAAAATAAAAAATATGTTTATCAGAGAAGAACATGGGATGATTGTACACACCACAGGCAGTGACCCCTTTTTCAGATTATATTTGATTCTCAGTCTGTAGCCTTAGCAGATAGAGACTGAATCAGAGAGAACAAGTCATGAATGGTAATTTTTAAAGGGAAGGTTTTGGGGTGTTTTGTTTTGCATTTTGAGCAGTTACTAACTTTGGTTCCTGACCTTGCGGCTACTGGGTATAACCCACAAGCCCCCTAAACCCTTTCTTTCCTGTTCTTTCCTTAACCCTCTTAGTTCCTTGCGGCGGACAAGACCATGTGCTGCTCTCCCAAATACCCAGGTGGATACTCCGGCAGCCTGGAGGCAAGACCAAAATGAAATGCTACCAGAACAACACAGATCACACCTGGCTGTACTGGTATCGGCAGAAGGCAGCTGACCAGCAGTTGAAACTCATTGGCAAACTGTCTAAAGGGTCTTCAGCCACTTTGGAAGCTGGATTTAATGACACAAAATTTGTGATGCAAACTGAAAATGACAAGCACTGCTCACTGCAAATAACTGAGCTGAGACCTGAGGACAATGCCGTGTACTTCTGTGCCTCTAGCGATCACAGTGTTGAAAGCCTCCAGAAGCTCCCTACAAAAACAGGGCTATAGGGCCTGTAGTTTGAGTGAGTGACAGGAGGGCTAAAGACAGATGTAATATTTAAGGAGTCGTCACAACAGGCTCTTCTCCCAGATTAGAGCCTGGATTCACAATTTACATCTCAGACATGAACACCCCCACCCCACCCCGAAAGATGAGCACTGGTTCACCCAAAGGTCTTTTCCTTCCTTCCATTTCAGGCACACTGTCCACCTTTTAAAAAAAAACTAAGTGGAACATGTGTTCCTCTTAAACCTTATTTTAAAAGCAAACATTTTAAAAACAGTGCAAAGCGTCGCTGAAGACTGGAGAGTGTGTAGCTTTATGACATCACAGATGCTAGCCAATCAGCACCTTCCCCAGCTGGCTTTGTGTCTGTAAGCCCTGAAAAGTCGCAGAACTGTTTTTTCAGAGAAAAAGAAATTGGAGTGTAAATGATATTTTGCTCTGGGAGAGAAAAAGAGTATTTTTGTACAGAATGCAGTTAGGGTGCTTCTAAAACAACCTGCCACTGCTCTGTAAGTATAACAACCCTGTTTACCATTAGCAGGGAAAAAATCATACTTTCGGTAGAACAGCTCACACCATCAGCAAACAAGACTACTCCCCACAAGCCTTCATCAACTGCAGGATTGCCCATCCCTTTGAGGGCTCCATCTTGTAATCTTGTGTGATGTATAGTCAATTCATGCCTTATTATAACTGCTCACACGTGGCCCAGTCATGTGAGCAGTGCAACGAATCAGGAGGGAGCTTACCCATGCGTGTAGCTCCTCCCCCATGAACAGGAGAATCAGATTGGTTTGAGTGCTGGTATCACCCTCAATAAAAGTGGTTTCTTAAGAGACCATTGTTGCATATTTTAATCATTTGGAAAAGATCTCAAAAGTTGGGTGCTACCAGACGGAGGGCTCCAAGTGCTGGCATTCATAAGGCAATGTGCAGCTCGTCCGTCTTTTCTTCTTATAAAAGCCTTGTCTGGAAGCCACCGTAATTCCAGAGCAGACTTATTTGGAAGAACAGATGTCTTCCTTCCAGGTGTACGACAAGTGTATATTATTATCGCTTTGCAGTTATATAATGCTTGTTAATGTTTGAAGTACTTCAGAACGCAAGAAGAGCCCTGCCGGATCAGACCAAGGGTACATCTAGTCCAGCATACTGTTTCCACAGTGGCCGACCAGATGCCCATGGGAAGCCCTCAAGCAGGACACGAGGGAAATAACTGCCTCCCTCTCGTGTTCCCCAGCAACTAGTATTAATGTGTGCCAGTAATCTTTGCAACATGCCTGTTGGGTGGGCTGGTATTGATATTTCCATTTTGAAGATGAGCTAACATTTGAACTGAGGATTCCTCAGCTCATTGCTTCCACCCTGAGCCACTACAGTACACTTTCTTAACTGTGTGCTTTTTGTTTGTTTTTGGTAATAAAAAAAAAAATTATCCTTCGCTTTGTTGTTCTTGTTTACAGTTTTTCTTTAGATATTAAATGCTCATTTTACTCCTGAACAGGAAAGTAGATACGTATCACTATCTGTATGTAGTTTCCTCACCCATCATAGACCCTTGAAGAGTTTTCTAAGCTGCAGATACCAGTGTGGCATAGCAGTAAGGAGCAGGAGAGGAAACACAGGCCTCTGTGGCTTCCTGAGTAGAGAGGCCCTTTAGGAAATCCTGCCTCTGCCTTCAGGTCTTTGATGGTTCCTGCCAGTTCTACTATTCCTTGACTTAGCTGAAACCTTCATTTGGCTGTTGTTGCCTGCGGTGGAGTTCAGGGAGGAGCCCTTTCTGTATGAGACTAAATCATTGTGGGGACAGGGGGGCACAATGATTCATTTCTCCAAGAGGCCTTTACAAAAACCTTCCCTTGGTTAACGGGATCTAGCCGGGCTTTCACAGCAGATATAGCTATGCAGAACTTCACAGCCTTCTTAGACTTTGGACCCTCCATTATTCAAAATATAGGACCCACTTGTAATCTCTGACCACACATTGTATTCATTTATTTTATTTCTAAAATTTATGTTCTCAATCCACAGGACTTTCAAAGAGGCTTAACACATGTTAGATGTCTTTCTCCTTCTGCATTTCTCTCTCTCCCACCTCATCCATCATTCTCCACCGCTCTGTCCCTCTCCTACTCTTTAAAAAAAAAAACCTTTACAAACAGAAAATGGAGTGGCATCACTGGTGTGACCCATGTGATGTTGTCAGTGTGACCTCTGGTGTAGAAGGCCATTTCCTGGCTAATTCAACTGATCTTCTGTTTATTGGATTTCTTATGATAGGACAGGGCTGACTGAACTTATATTCTGCTCATCAGACAAAGAAAAGGAGGCTCCTACCACAACTCTCATTAAGTTGTTTGCTATGGGTGGATTTCGACAATCATCTCTCTGGGCAGTTATCACCACAGGGTAAGTGTTTAAGTGGCCACTGTGTCATTAGTAGCCATTTAAATCCACTCATAATCATCATGTTACCCCCTCACAGAGTGATTCTCTTACATCTTCTAGGAATCCTCTCCCGGAGGGAATAGCCTTCTGGACCCTCGGCTCTTAAAACATTCTGTGGGCCAAGCTGTGAATGATATTAGCATGCCTGGTAACACCGTGTTCCAACAATATCCTGTATTTTGGAGAAGGGACCCGACTCACTGTCCTAGGTAAGTAATTCTCAACAATGACTTGAAGTGATTGAATAGCAGTTCCATCTATTCAGGGAACCCTGGGAACTATAGTTCTGCAGGAGGGAGGGAATCTTTCTCAGCCCCCCCACCAAACTACCATAACCTGGATACTTTGGAGGAAGCCATGGCAGTTAAACTGTTACAAGACCAAAACAGATTTGCAAGTGCAGTTTCTACCTTTTCAGGCTGAACAAATCCCCTGTTCCTACACCACTGCGGCAAGATCATGCCTTCCACTTTGTTCTCCAGGGCCTTAAATTTAAACATATACTTTCACTCCTGGGCATTTATAAGATGAGTTTTCAAACCCACATCTTCACCTCTGGTCTCTGAAAAGACCAAAGAATATATTATTTGAAATGCCCCCCCCCACACACACACACACTTGTCGCAAAAATCCAAGTGATAGTATTAGATAAAAAGGGAAGCATATGCTATAAAATGAATGGTGTGAGATTTCTTTACTTAAAAATACAAATGAAACAAATAGGTGTGTAAAAGCAACCAAGAGTCCTATGGCTTTCATGGGGCAGACCCAATGTCTTTAGATGCATGATGTAGTTGGTACATATAGGGAGAGGTATATATGTATATACGGGTAGCAATAAAAAAAGTTTGTAACAAGTGGGGCCAAAAGGCCATGAAATAGAACAGGTAGCAATCGTTCTGTCTGCCACCCTTCGCTACAGCTACCCTTTGCATTTCATTACCTTTTGACCCCATTTTCTCTGTACCTATCTCTCAACTGATAATAACCCTTCATGCATCTGATGAAGTAGGTTCTAATCCACAAAAGTTTATGCCATAATAAATCTATTTGTCTTTTGAGTACCACAAGACTTTTTGCTGTTTTTGCTACAACAGACTAATGTGGCTGCCCCTCTGGAATGTGATTGCTAGTATCTTTCCCACTTCTACCAGAGTTATCTTGGAAAAACAGAGAGGGGTTCAGCTGAAATGGCATGAGATCAAGAGTTTAAATAATGAGGTTCTGGAGAGTTGGGTAAAGAGCAATCTTCTGGAGGTAGCCACTGATTCAGTATGTTCTTTTTGCATCCAAAGATAAGAAATCCCATTTCAGGAGAAAACTCTGCTGATCTACATATTTATCTCGTGCAGAATGAGATAACTCATGAAATAATTCACCCATGAGCTCTTAAATCACCCTCTCTTAACCAGATAACTTCTCTGGGAAATTTATTCTTGTACCTCTGTTTGACACTGTGTCAGACAGAGATGCATTTTGGTCAAGGAACCAAGCTGACGGTGCTAGGTAAGTTCTCCTAAGATTATTCTGTTCATTACTAATAAAGGGGTATACTGGGAGGTTCTCCTGCATAAACCCCATTAAAATGAATGGGATATATGTAAGAGAATGGTAGTACTTGCTCAGGAGAATGTCCCAGTGGGATGGGCCCAAAGACCACATCCTACCCCAATTAGCAAGAAGATAGGCCTCCTTCCCTGATTCCCAAAATAAACAGGGTTCTATTGATAGTGTTTCAGGATCCAGCCTAATAATGGGAGCACGTAGGAAGAGGCCTCTTGATTTATAAACTGAATCAAACTTTGTAAACAGAGAGGCTATAATTTCAGCCCACAAGTAGCAAGGTCCCATGAAGTCAGCAAGCAGTTGTGCCAGAGCAACACTTTGAGATGGAGGTGAATGTTATTGTTGTTCAGTCGTTAAGTTGTGTCCGACTCTGTGTGACCCCATGGACCATAGCACGCCAGGCTTTCCTGCCCTCCGCTCTCTCCTGGAGTGTGTTCAAGTCCATATTCATTGCATCGGTGACGCTATCTAGCCATCTCATCCTCTGCCATCCCCTTCTCCTTTTGCCTTCAATCTTTCCCAGCATCAGGGTCTTTTCTAGTGGCCCTCCATCCCTCAATGTTTCCACAGCCATTGCTATTTTCCCATTCCTCTTGCACTTTTCACTTGGCAACTGAGGGGCCAGGCAGGACATCTAGGAGGGACTGCATTTGGCCCACAGGCTGCCAGTTGCAGGCCCTAGTTTTCCTAGGAAAAAAAGAGATTGGGGAGGCAGCATCCACCATTCTTTTTAGGTGGTGGTTTTCTTACTGTGCTCCAGCTATGAAGCTCACTTCGGAAAGGGAACTCGACTCACAGTACTTGGTAAGAAAAATCCATGCTGTATTGTTTCAGCCAGTATTGAATGTGAAAATTTGATTAATTTTGACAGAAGTCTGGCAAAAGTAGTGGGTCTGGAATGTAGGTCTTTCTTTGTTTAACTGTTATCTAAAATGAAATAGGAATGCGCAAATCACCAGCAGCAGCCTTCCCCCAAGAAAATGTATTAGTCTTATCCAAACTGATTTTGGCTTCCCTTGAACATCATTACACATTTTGCCTGAGGAGAAACCTTCAAATTCACTTGGGATTTGGCTTTAGCTGAAATCCAGGAGGGGTGTGTGTGTGTGACATTCATTGTCTCTCTCTCTCTCACACACACACACATGCACACTCACACACAATTCAGGTATGATCAAAACTCATTGGGCTTCCACAGATGTTTTGCCTGAGGAGAAAACTCTTAAATTCAAAATTTATTGTAAGCAAAATGTTAGCGGCAAGTTCAAATGATCCACTTCAGTGTTGGGGCAGAATACACAGGAACATCTATGTTCTATGTTTTCTACAAAAACAGACTCTCTGCATGTGTGCAGCTGATGTACATGACTTATATCGTTGGCACTTGATTACTGAAGGCTAGATGTGATGGGGGCACAACCCAACCCAAATTCTGCTGACTTTCTGCTAAAGGTGGGAGTGCAGGAGATTTAAAGTACAGATGGGATGGGGGGGTGGGTTGAATCCTTCCGTTGGCTGTGGTTCCCCCCCCCCCAATTAAAGTGCTTCTCTCAGGTTTTCCTCCAGTAGAGGTTGCTCCTAGTTATGGAGCCCATTGGGGTGGAAATGGCTGGAGAAATGTGATTCTGGGGAGAAAAGGTTGTGAGTGAAGGAAAGGTTTGGTTCTTGCTCCCCATACTGCACTTTCGATCTTATCCCACTCCCGTCCTACTTTACTTAATCACCGGTGACCCAGTTCACGGAACTGCTGCTGACATGTCTCGTTTAGCCCTCAGTGTGTGAACCAACTCCAGTGGAAACTATTGCATGTGATGTGATATAAATATTCTGGGACATTAACTGAAATGATACAAACATTCCATCTGTGATCTATAAAGGCCCATCCACACATGTGCAAAGCATCCCTGGAAGTTATAGTCAACAAGTGGCAGAGATGCATGTATGAATCAACCAGCCTAAGATCTTTACTTCACCATCTGTATGCCAGCCTTCCCCAACTTGGTGCTCTCCAGATGTGTTGGACTGCAACTCCCATCACTTCCAATGATGGAAGTTGCAGTCCAGCACATCTGGAGGGTACCCGGGGAAGGCCACTGGCACAGTAGCAACTACACTGGTGACAACCTCAGCTCAGCTCTTGTTTGCTTGCCAGCCTCAAGGAATTAAAGCTGAGAGAGAGAGAGAGAGAGAGAGAGAAATGTTGTCAGGAAGCAGATGCCTTCGATAAAGTGGGCTCTGTAACTAAATATTTGTGACAGATCAGGAGGAAACAAATGCCTCTGCCTTCTTATTCCTTTTCATGTCTTATCAGCACTGGATAGGTTATGAAGTAGTGGCAGGTGGGGAATCTTTGATGGAAGGGCTTTCTAACTGTAGTAGACAGAGAAGGAAACCATTGGCTTACTTGTGGGCAATCTGACAGGGTTTATTTCATAAGCTAGCTGTCTGTGCGAACGTGGCGTCGGTATACTTTGGAGCAGGGACCAAGCTGACTGTTTTAGGTAAGGAAATATATCTTCTAATGAACCTCCATGATGAAAACAGGTAAATCGAGGATTCTTTTGTCTCCATCTTGTTATGTTAACAAAACTAGACATAGGCCGGGTTTGCACCATCAGCGGGGGAAACTACGCAGTAGGGGTTGTTTCCCCCGCCCCTGCACGTGCCCGCCATTTGCTTAATTACCCATGCCACATCACGGGTTAGCATGTCATCCAAACCCAGTGTGTGGTACAGCAGGGGTAGCTTCTAACCCACCCCGCAACCCATGGCTTAATTAAGCAAATGGCTGGTGCGTGAGCAGCACATGCAGGGGCAGGGGAAACAACCCCTACTGCGTGGTTTTCCCTGCTGACTGTGAGAACCCGGCCACTGTGTGTGCGTCATATAGTTATTGAATGGCTGGCATGCTGGAACATTTTCATTTTAACAAGCAATTTGATTCCAAAATTTGTTTCAGTTCTGGCGTCAATCAGAGAAGAGAGCTTTTTTTAATGTAAATTGTTTGAACTTTAGTCATCTGTATGCCCATAACTGTTTCAAAGGCTAAAATATGGCCTCCAATAAATCCACTGCCCGGGGATACAATTAATTAGCAGCAAATCCTGTGATCAGGGTGTTTAGAGGACAGCAATTGTGGCTGACCATAACCATGTTCTCCTGGTTCCCACATTACCTTACATTTGACCATGCATGCTAGTGCATCCCCTACGACAGTCCTCCCCTACCTGGTGCCCTCCAGATGTTGTGACCTTCAACACCCATCAGCCCCAGCCAATGTTCATGAATGCTGGGAGTTGTAGTTCAAAACATCTGTAGAGCACCAGGTTGGGGAAGGCTCCCTAGGACAACTGGGACCCACTATGGTGGAGTGTTTTGGACTCGGTCTGGGAGACTTGGCTTCAACTCCCTGCTCAGCCACAAAGCTCCCTGGTTGACCCTGAGCCGCTCGCTATTTCTCAGTTCAGCCGCCCTCCCCATAAGTATAACAGGGAGGGAACTATGCAAGCCAACCTGAGCTCCATGGAGGAGAGAAAGAATATTAATATAATACATAAATAAATGCACAAAAATGTATTGAGAGAATCTGTTTTAACTAAGGAAGAGCTCTGAATGTAAGTGCTGCCTTCCTGGTTAGAGCAAAGTCTATGCAGCCGAGCACTCTTCTCCCAACGGCAGGTTAAAAAAAAGTGAAGGGGGGAAGAGCTGGTAGTAGCATAGACTGGTGACATCCTCTTTGAGAGAGTTGCCCCCAACCTTTGATGAGCAGCATTCCCTTTGGTAGTACAGTTTCACACTGTGCAACAACTCCCCGTTGCACTTTGGCCAAGGAACTCGAGTGTCTGTTTTAGGTAAGCAGAAGGAACCGACAATATGGAATGAGATGAAAATAATGGTCTACCCTATGTGCTTGAGAGGGTTTGTTTCATGTCATGGAATCCAGGATCTTAGTAGGCAACTACTGTGTGAAACATGA
Source organism: Heloderma suspectum (assembly GCF_057233095.1). Classification (NCBI taxonomy): domain Eukaryota; kingdom Metazoa; phylum Chordata; class Lepidosauria; order Squamata; family Helodermatidae; genus Heloderma; species Heloderma suspectum. The sequence continues at coordinate 141,633,796 of NC_139459.1, forward strand.
GAGGCAGTGGGGTATAGTGGGCAGAGTGTTGATCATGGACTAGAGAGACGACTGCTCAGCCCTGAAGCTCACTGAATGGCCACTTATTTTTTCTCAGTCTGCTTTCCAGGGTTGTAGTGAGGTTAAAATGGAAAAACCTTAATACATGTTTCCTTGAGCAACTTGCAGGAAGGGTGGGATACAAATCAATAGACTGTGCTGTGGGTGCCTTAACTGTTCTACCCTGTACTGATGCTGGAAAGGTCACAGTGAATTACAAAGTTAACGTGAGCTGACAGCATGCTTCCCTCTCTGATCTAGACTATACTTGCTTGAAAGTTTTAAATAAATGAGAATTAATTCCAAGTAAACACGGGCTCCTAGGAAGTTTGGGGGTTTTGTTGAAAAAGGCTATATACTTCTCTACCAGAGCCTGTGCACAATCCTATAGCTCTAAGATTGTGCAAATCTATGGATGAATACTGGTTCCTTTCATCATGCAAAGTAGATTGCAGAAAGTGTAAAGAACCCAGAGGATCTGAGTAACTTCCTGTAAAATGCAGTTTGTTCTGTGGTCCATTAACTATGGAATAATAATAATAATAATAATAAGGCTCTCTTCATAACTCTTGAAGTAGACACAAGATTGAAATGGATGAAATTTCTGTAGGCTCAAGACAAGGCTCAGAACTAGTTTGTATAGATAATAAAATCTATACAAATTCCCTCCTGCACAGTCCCAAGCCTCGTCCTAGAACAGGTTCACTTACAGGGTGGACATGCTGTGTACCAATGAAAAACTGTACTTTGGACAAGGAACACGGCTTACTGTACTAGGTAAGATATCTGGGGATTATGGCCATATGAAGCTTTTATTTAGCACATTTATATAGAGCAACAACAATTCTGCCAGGTAGGACAGTATTATTTATCATCCACATATTTCAAACTGGGAGCTGAGGTTGAGAGACTGGATGGATGAGGAGTTCTGAGCTCAAGAAGCAAATGGGGGGGGGGAGACAGAACCCCTCCAACATAGTCCCAAAGATTTTTCTAGAGCAGGTTAATTTGCAGGGAGGACGTGCTGTGTACTGCTGAGAAGTTGTACTTTGGTCAAGGAACACGGCTTACTGTTCTAGGTAAGATTTGTAGGAATTATGACTCTCTGAAGCATTTATATAGCCCATTTCAAATGTTGAAAACACTTTCCATGTGTAATCATAGCAACAATAATTCTGCCAGGTAGGGCAGTATTATTTATCATTCCCATATTGCAGACTGGGAGCTGAGGTTGAGAGATTGGATGGATGGTGGGGCTTTTTGTAGTCAGGCTCAGAAACAGTTTGTATGAACTATGGTGGGGGAGCAAAACCCCTCCAACACATTTCCAAAGCTCTTCCTAGAACAAGTTAATTTGCAGGGAGGACATGCTGTGTACTTCTGATCCGTTGCACTTTGGTCAAGGAACACGGCTTACTGTTCTAGGTAAGATTTGTAGGAATTATGTTTCTATGAAGCATTTATATAGCCCATTTCAAATGTTGAAAACACTTTCCATATGTGATCATAGCAACAATAATTCTGCCACTATTATTTATCATTCCCATATTGCAGACTGGGAGCTGAGGTTGAGAGATTGGATGGATGGATGGATGGATGGGCTTTTCGTAGTCAGGCTCAGAAACAGGTCGTAGAAACTGTGGTGGGGGAGCAGAACCCCTCCAACACATTTCCAAAGCTCTTCCTAGAACAGGTTAATTTACAGGGAGGACATGCTGTGTACTTATGATCCGTTGCACTTTGGTCAAGGAACACGGCTTACTGTTCTAGGTAAGATCTGTAGGAATTATGTTTCTATGAAGTATTTATATAGCTCATGTCAAAGGTTGAAAGTGCTTTCCATGTGCAATCATACTTATCTTATAGCATCTTATGTGATGGATGCAATCCTGAATGAGTCATTCATCAAGAGCTCTAATCTGCAAGTTGTATAAAAAGCAAGTGAAGAAAGCCATGGAGGAGGTCTGCTATTGGGACAAAAAGTTTCACCCTGGGATACTTAGGAGAGGGAGAATCCATAGAATATGTCCTGCATCAAGTGGGGCAGTGAGTAGAAAATTTGGAACAAAGGAAGGATTTTGTGTTGTGTAGAAAATGGAACAAAGTAGAACAAAGATATGAATGAAAGGGGGCTTTAAAAGTGTGATGTCCTTTATGGATTCTTCCAAAATGAAACTACAGTTCTCTTTGGATAACTGCATTTTGTATTATTTTCTCTAGTGTTTTTTAGGATTCTAGGCAGAAACCTAAAAGTGTTTGGGGGATGTGAGAGCCACATACATTCCAGCCGTCCTGATTTTCCAAGAACAGTCCTTTTGGGAGATGTTGGGGATGCCTTCTAAATGCTTATTTACATGCCCTAGAAATTCTGCTCTTCACCCTGTTACTTAGAAGTTAAATTCCAGAGCGTGTGGGTGGGTGGTGGTGGTGGTTCAGATGCATCTTGATTCCAGTGCACATGGACGTAAATATGCACCCATGGGCGCAAAATGCCAGCACACTGCTTCACTTCCTCCACCACCATCACCCCCAGTGCACCCTAGCCTCCCATTTCCGATGGTAAATGCGTTGGAATTGCAGCTCTTCTGCACTAATGTACAATCACATCCATTGTGAGATGAAACAGGAAACATTTAGCACCAGGGCGAAACTAGACATTTCAACATGTGTGTGGTCCTGATGCCACATTTGCTGAGATAATGGGAAGGTGAAGCAGGGGGCATATACCAGTAGGAAAGTGGGAGAAGGGCTTAACCCTTCCCATGACCACTGATTCTCCTCTTCAAATGCCCCTAGGCCAGCCTTCTCCAACCTGGTGACGGCTAGATGTGTGGAACTATAACTCCCATCACCCATGACTATTGGCCATGCTGGCTGGGAATAATGGAGGGTGTCGTCACTAGACATATGGAGGGCACTAGACTGGGAAAGCTGCCCTCAGCCAAACTCTGTTAGCATTGGAGCCCAAGCAGGAGGGAAATCCTCGGAGAACAGTATTTGCAGGGAAGCATCTGCAGGCCTGGGAAAGGTTAAGCGCCCTCTCCCGCTTGCTGAGTCTCCCTTGCAAGCTCCCTTCCCAGCCCCACATAAGCACTATGAGGGGAAATGCTGGGCTGGGTGTCCTGGGCCGCCTTCATATTCATATCTAGTGCTACCCTTAGTTTACTAACACCTCCTGTTTCACAAGCCAGTGCAGGACAAGCTACTGCAGAGTAAATAAATACAAGAGAGCAGGTGGAATCCGAGCCTTCGGCAGCGTGTAATAGAGGAGGGGGCTCAGGTGCGAGGACAGGTGTGACATGAGCACAAGGGTCCCCGTTTCCACCTGTGTAATGGCGGTGTTCCTTTGGCTCTTACTAGAGCAGGTTTGCTGACAGGGACATCATGCTGTGTTCTACAAATCCACCGCACTTTGGACAAGGAACACGGCTTTCCGTACTAGGTAAGAAATATGTGGACAGTGGGCATAAATCTGCAGGAGGCAGGGTTAGTGGCAAGAGAGAAAGCGCCCCCACTCACCCCCAAAATGTGTTTCTGTGTAACTGATGCAAACTGTGGCCGCTGAACTGATCATCAGTAGAGCTTATCTACAGAGAGTAGAGGGAGAAAGAATCGGAAAAAAAACATAGACAGATTCTGCTCTTCAGATGAACATTTTAGGAGATGAGTCACTTCTGGATGGAATTTTTGCCTCATGTTGCCTAGTGACCTGAAGAACTCTAGTCAGACAACCAAATGTATTAGAGGATATGGGACCCTTAGATGAAAGCCTCCATACAGAAAACTAGCTTTTCAGGACAAAAAGTTCTAGGCCTGACATGGTTGTTTTATGGGTGGTATAGAGGATTTCAGGTTTTGGATGGGTTGACTGGGGGAGCATTCAGTGATATGCACCCCCACCTGCAGTCTGAAGAGATACATTCCAGACACAGGTTTATTACCTCACTGACAGCTAGACCTTTGAGGATGGCGAAGGGCAGTGGATCAGAGCTGTGCCACTGTCACCCCTAAAATGGACAACTGGCATGTCCCACGTCCACAGCTATCACTTCCTGTATACCCCAATCTGGAGAGGGACGGGTGGTACTCCTGAGGGGTCCAGGCTTGGCCTCGAAGTCCAGTGGCTTCTTCTTGTTCTATGTCTGTAGGGTGTGACTCAGACTGACTGCAATAGGTAGGGATGCAGTCTGAGCGTGAAGCAACATGGTGAAGTTCGTTACAAATCTGTAGTTTGCTGCCCAGATAAGAAAGAAAATTATTTTCATACTGCCTTGTACCTCTGTGCTCTGGATATCAGCTGCACTTTGGAACTGGGACCAGACTCACTGTCTTAGGTAAGATCATCACTAGAATTTGGGGGTGGCAGGGGGGAACATTTGCATACGTCTTTTAAGATATTTAAAGATATTTAAGAGGGGCAGGGTGCAAATCTAGGACTTTATAGTAATATTTGGTGTCCCATTTCAAGTTCCACTGAGTTCTGAATAATCATACATAGGATTAAGCTGTAATGCTGGAGACTGAAGGTAGCTTTTTTCAGAGCATGGAAGGAAGTTTGAAAGAGGGCTCAGTGGTCATGGTGTATACACTCATCCCACTTTTGCCCCTTTGCTGTTGTTGGCTTTTATTGTTTCAAATCCTGTTTCATCAGAAGCAACTGTGGGAGAAAAGAAAGATCTGTGTATACATCAAAGGGAATGATACCAGCCCTTAAAGTGCAATCTTTTCCATGCCTACTGGGAAGTAAATCTCATGGAGTTGAATGGGGCTTACTCCCAGGGAAGTGTGTATTGCGGCCTTAGTGATTTAAGGAGCAAGAAAATGGGGGGAGCTTGGACGAAAGCCACGTATTTACACACACACACACACACACACTATATTTCTGAGGCTTGCAAATGGAAAAATAGGGAATTCGGGGGGAAATAAAGCCATTCCTTGAAATATCTCCTCACACAAACATGAGTTCCAATGATATGATGCTTTTTAATATTAGCAAATTAGCCTTGCTATGGCAGCCTGTATTTAAAATGGACAATATTATAAATTGGTCCTCAACATGGGCACACTGAGAAAAAAATAAGAAAGTTGTGAAGGGAACTGGGGCAAGTAAGTTGTCAGAAGTGCATGGAGAACAGCACAATTCATCATGGCAAACAGTTGACAGTCCACCCATTCTTGATATCAGCAGGGACAAAGTTAATAGGACATCAGAGAGGGTTTTTGCAACCATAACATAATGCTAGAATGTAATCACATGTTTTTAATGATTTAAGTTATTAAATATGGAGTTGTAAACACAGCACTGATGTCTCGTAGTCAATTATAGCCCTATAAGCAGCAATCATTTAGGAGTAAGTTCCACTGAAGTAAATGGGACTTAATTCTGAGTGATTATACATGGAACTGAGCTGTACATCTCCAGAAATTCTGGAAAAAATAAAGCCATTGCTTGAAATATCTCCTCTCACCCACACGAGTTCCATTGTGCTCTCCTCCAATGATATATGATGCTTTTTAATATTAGCAAACTAGCCTTGCTATGGCAGCCTGTATTTAAAATGGCCAATGTTATAAATTGGTTCTCATGCGCACACTCATACACAGGGAGAAAAATAAGAAACTTGTGAAGATAATCGGGGCAAGTGAGTTGTCAGAAGCATATGGAGGGCAGCGCATTTCATCACCTGTTAACATCTCAACCCATAGATGATCCACCCATTCTTGATATCAGCAGGGACGTTAGGATGTAGTTAAATGGTTTTAATTATTTCACTTATTAGATATGGAGTTAGAAACACAGCAGTAATGCCTAGTAGTCAGTTATAGCCCTTTAAGTGGCAAACACTTAGGAGTACGCTCCGCTGAAGAGTGGGACTTAAATCTGAGTAAATATACATGGGATTGAGCTGCGCATCTGCTACACAGTAATTTCCGCGTTCAGAGCGGTCATGACACCAGTAAGAATTGCATGCATTCTGTTTCCGCAAAACCAGCATTGCTCTTTGCTCTCTCCAGAGGCAACAGAGAGGGGCGGAGCTCATAGGTAGGCACACCCATCCTTGGCAGGCAGAAGGCCCCTGATTCAGGCCCTGGCGTCAGCAATTCAAAGGATCCCAGTAGCTGGGCGAGGAAGGACCTTGCCCTGCCTGGGATCTTGGAGAGACACTGCCTGTCAGATTAGCAGTGCTGGGCTAGATGGACTACAGCCCGCCCCCCCTGCCCCCAAGCACACATTTTTGGAACAGAAAATATGACTGAAAGACTTTGGATTGGCTGCAATTCAGCCTTCATAAAATACAGGCAAACTGCATCCATCATAGCTTTTCTACATATTATGACAAAGCAAGATGCGACTAATCTATAAAAATTGTGAACAAGAGCAGAATGAAAATGAAGAAACCTCTTGAAAATTAAGAAGCCTACTGACTCTGTAGTCATACTTGCCTGGCTCCCTGAATGCTGTGCTGGTATGATACCTTGCTTGCAAACACAAAGGCCTTCAGATTTTTGCAGGCCCTGGGCAGGCTGCCTCTGTGCCCCACATGTACAGCTGGCCCCATTGCCAGATTTGGGGCACGCTCACTCTGGGCCCAGCCCAAGTGACATCCTTAGCTCACCTGCAAGTCACAGGTCCTCTACCAGGGCACCGAAGTGGCAGTGAGCACATGGGGGGTGGTTAGGAAAGGTGTTAACTCCAATGGGCCCCAGCAAATGCCCCAGAGCTTCAGCTATTGGGCAGTATAGAAATGTAATAAATACATACATACATACACAAACAATTTAAAGTTCAAAATGGTTTCTAGTGCTGACAATATAATTTGCTACGTATGAGAACATAAACACACACCAAGAAAAGAAAGCCATTCAGACAGCACGACTTCTGCAGGGAATTAACACGTGCAAAGAGGAGCAGGAACAAGCCTGCTGTCCCTGTGCCTAACCTCCATGTCCTGATCGGCAATTCTGTACAAAGTCTGTGGTGTTTTGTGCACGGAATGACCAACATGTTGAGATTAAGAGTGGAGACCATGGATGCAACCCTGCCTACCCTTGCATATGTTGATTCTCCAGAGAGGTCACACTACCTGAGTAGGACACCTTTAAGGCTGATTCACACATACACCTACGTTACACAGTCTCATTACTGGTTTCCTCAGCACTTGATGAATATGTGCACTCCCTCCGTTAGAAAGTGCTGTGTTTCAGGTGACACCAAGGGAGAGGAATGATCTGTAATGGCCCATTCAGACATGCAGATCGTCACTTGATGCCGGTGCGAGTAGCAAACTGACACGTGCAAGCCAACCCTTCGCTTGAAGAGGCGTGTCATCTTTGTGTGCCATGTGTACTTTCTCTTCCAGACAAGGGACAATTTAGCAGCCCTCCCAATGTGATGCTCTTTGCCCCGTCCACTCAGGAGCTCCAAGAAAAGAAGAAGGCCACAATTGTGTGTTTGGCCACCAGTTTTTTCCCAGATCATGTCAATCTTACCTGGTCCGTGAATGGCATAAACAGAACAGAAGGGGTAAAGACAGAGAGTCCCAGATACGAAACCACAAAGACCTACTCGCTGATCAGTCGTTTAAGAATCACCAGCAAAGAGTGGCAGAATTCAAGGAACAGCTTCCGATGCAGTGTCGACTTTTACAATGAGACTGGAAAATCAACCTATGGTGACACCATCACTGGTGTAGGTGAGTGTAAAGCAGGAAAGCGATGTGCAAGGCTGAGCATTCTCTGCGCTAATCAGATTTTTTGTGAAGTGAATTGCGGTTTCTTTTTATATAGCTTTTTAAAAACAAAATGTTGCACCAAGGTTACCCCAATTCTGCACCAAGAAAAAACGCTGAATCCTGCGGCATAGGTCAATTACACAAACTGAGCCAAGTAGCAAGATTTAGCTTGTTTTCCGTAATTTATTCAATTCTGGATAGTTATGCATAGGAGTTGTGAGTGATACAGGTAATTTGGGCCCCGCCCCACCCCCATCAGTGGAACTCAGCAATTCCTCTGGCTTTGAGAGGTGTTCCCCACATACTTCCAAGCATATGCTCAAAACCTTAAGGCAAGAATGGGAAACCTCTTTTGACCTGAAGGCCACAAGCCAAAGATAAGCAACCCCCACAAAAAGTAGTGGGTTAAAGCAAAAGTGGCTGGGGCCACCCCATACACACTCTCTCATAAACATACAAACACACACATGCACGTGCACACACCTGTGTGTGCACGCAGATCCACATGTAACACATACATCCATTTCCACACATAACCATTCACTCTCTCTCTCTTACATGCACGCGCACGCACACAAAATCATACAACACACCTTCTCACATTCATACACACACATCCATTTTCAGTCATAACACACACCCATCCTGACACATAACACACACACACACTCATACACAAATTTACATTCTACACACATGCACAGAGCCCCCTGCAATTAGGCCTGAAATAAGCCTTCCATGAGCTCCAATGGAAGGCTTTTTTCAACCTTAATTGCAGCACCGGAAGGCAATATTTGGGGTGGGGGGAGTCATGGGGAGGGGAGGGGTCCCTAAATTGTCCCTCTCCTTTGTGACAATGCTGAGGTATGGGGAGATGTGGGCTGTGGGGGGGGGCTCCTAGCCCTAATAACAGCTAATGTGCCTCCTCTCCCTTCTGCTTTCAGAATGTGACGACAGTACCGAAGCAAAAGGTAAGCCAAAATCATTCTGTTCTTCCCAAGTTTATATTCCATTGAAATAAATTTATGCGTGGATACTTCTCCAATATCAGAAAACATGCTCAGAATTAAGTCCTGTGTTCTATGTGTTCAACGTCCTAGTAAAATGTGTTTGGGATTGCAGATTATCTGTACAAGTCTGTGAACTGTGGCACAAAAGAAGACAGGAGGTGACGTGTAGATTTAAGTTCACCGGGAGGGGGAATTAGTGGAAGCCCTTGGTTCTGCTCCAGAATGTTCTGGCATAGTTGATCCATGATCAGCCTCCTCTCACTGGAATAGAACTCCATCCTATCTGTACATGTTAGTGCAGTGGGGGATAGGAACGTTTATGTTATTACCTGTTTCCTTGCCCACTGACAAATTGGTTCATGTAACAACCTCCATTAGTCCAGTCAAAATAAGGGTTCTATGTGTTGTTTGCGACTGTATGCACTCGTGCAGCTAGGAAATAAGGCCTGGACTTAATGGTCGGGGGGGGGGGGGCTTTACTAAAGGGGCCCCTTTACTGTGGCCATGTGTATTGCTTCAGTTGTGAAGCACACAACTAACACTTCCCCCCCCTCGGGCTGCCGTTTGTTTGTTTGTTTGTTTATTTATTTGATTTCAATACCGCCCAATAGCTGAAGCTCTCTGGGCGGTTCACAAAAATTAAAACCAAAGAGCACACAATAAAACAATATAAAATATATAAAACATTAAAACCACAGTATAACAATACAACCAGAATAAAACTTAGCAGCAGTGCAGCGATTTAAAATACAGATTTAAAACAGCAAAGCTAAAAGTCTCGAAAGCTAAAATGCTAAAATGCTTGGGAAAATAAAAAAGTCTTCACCTGGTGCCATAAAGAATACAGCGTAGGTGTCAGACTAACCTCACTAGGGCGCTCATTCCACAGCCGGGGTGCCACAGCAGAAAAAGCCCTCCTCCTAGTAGCCACCTGCCTCACTTCCTTTGGCAGGGGCTCACGGAGGAGGGCTGCTGAGGATGATCTTAAGGTCCGGGCAGACACATGTGGGAGGAGGAGATCCTTCAGATAATCTGGCCCCAAGCCGATAAGGGCTTTGAATGTTAATACCAGCACTTTGAATCAGGCCCGGAAAGGGACAGGCAGCCAGTGCAGCTGGAAAAGAACTGGTGTAATATGAGCTCGCAGGCCAGTCCCTGTTAACAATCTTGCTGCCCTATTTTGGACCAGCTGAAGTTTCCGGACCATTTTCAAAAGCAGCCCCACGTATAACGCATTGCAGTAATCCAGACAAGAAGTTATCAGAGCATGGATAACTGTAGCTAGGCCATCTCTGTCCAGATAAGGGCATAGTTGGCATACCAGCCTAAGCTGACGAAAACTGCTCCGTGCCACTGAGTTCACCTGTGCCTCAAGTGACAGTTCTGGATCCAATAGCACCCCCAAACTACGAACGTGATCCTTTAGGGGGAGTGCAACCCCCTCCAGAACAGGTTGAATAACAGTACTAACAGTACCTCCGTCTTGTCTGGATTGAGTTCAGTTTATTGACCCTCATCCAGTCCATTACTGTGCCCATGCCCTGATTCAGAACAGCCACTGCCTCACCTGGGTTTGATGAGAAAGAGAGGTAGAGCTGGGTGTCATCCGCATATTGATGGCACCTCAGCCCACACCTCTGGATAACCTCCCCCAGCAGTTTCATGTAGACGTTAAGCAGCATGGAGGATAAAATAGAGCCCTGTGGAACCCCATGGCACAATTGCCATGGCACAGAGCAATAATCCCCCAGCACCACCTTCTGGAATTGGCCATCCAAGTAGGAGCAGAACTACTGCAGTGCAGTGCCTCCAACTCCCAACCCAGACAACCTATCCAGAAGGATACCATGGTTGATGATATCGAAAGCCACTGAGAGGTCCAGGAGAATCAACAGGGTCACACTCCCCCTGTCCCTCTCCTGGTAGAGGTCATCCCACAGGGTGACCAAGGCAGTTTCCATTCCAAAACCAGGCCTGCCCGATTGAAATGGATCTAGATAATCCATTTCATTCAAGAGTGCCTGGAACTGTCCTGCAACCACCCGCTCAAGCACCTTGCCCAAGAAGGGGATGTTGGCCACTGGCCTATAATTGTTAACATCCCCTGGGTCCAGGTTAGGCTTTTTCAGGAGTGGTCTGATTACCACCTCTTTTAAAGAGGCCGGCATCACTCCTTCTCTCAAGGAGGAATTTACAACCTCCTGGACCCAGCCAGACATCCCCTCCTTGTTTGATTTAATAAGCCATGAAGGGCAAGGGTCAAGAACACAAGTGGTCAATTGGACTTGGCCAAGCACCTTGTCCACATCCTCAGGCCTCAGTAACTGAAACTTATCCAATAAAACTGGACCAGACACTGCTCTGAACGCCTCTACCAATGGAACTGCATTAATCGCGGTGTCCAATACATGACAAATCTGAGTGACTTTATCTTCAGAGTGCTGTGCAAACTCGTCACAGAGTGGAACCAAGGGTTCCACTGTCTCTCTCCCTGGCCCAGAATGTAACAGGCCACGAACCACCCGGAATAGCTCCTCTGGATGACACTGAGAAGATGCAATGCTGGTGGAAAAGAACTGTCTCTTTGCCACCCTCACCGCCACAGAGTAGGCTGTATAGTGAGCTCTTACGTGTGTTCAGTCAGACTCAGCACGAGTTTTCCTCCACCTGCGTTCTAGCTGTCTCCCCTGTTGCTTCATTGCCCTCAGCTCAGGTGTATACCAAGGAGCTGGCCAGGCTCTGCTCAGAGGGAGGGGGCGCTTGGGCACGATCGTGTCAACTGCCCGAGTCATCTCTGCATTCCACAGAGTGACCTGGGCAATTTAGGGGTGTATGAAACCCCGCTTACCTGGCTCCACCGGGTTCCGCAGGTGGGGGGAGGCGATCCGTTCCTCCCGCCGGAATCCTCGATGGGGGGGAGGCGATCTGTTCCTCCCCCCTGGAATCCTGCCCAGCCGGCTGGAATTCAGCCCCCCGGGATCCGTGGCGGAATTCTCTAACATCCCTACCTGGGCTTCAACAGGAGCACCAGCCACAACCGCAGGAAAATCCCGCGGAGCCCTCTGGAATCCATCGGAATCCATTAGCCTCCAGGGGCAGACCACTTTAATAGGTCCCCCACCCTTGCAGAGGGGGAAGGCTGCCAAGAGTCTAAACCTCAGCAGGAAGTGATCTGACCATGACAAAGGGACAGATGTTAATTCCTCCACTTTCAGATCACCATCCTCCTGCCCAGTCGAGAAAACCAGATCAAGCGTGTGTCCTTTTACATGCGTTGGTCCGATGACATGTTGGGACAGCCCCATGGCTGTCATGGTGGCCATGAAGTCCTGAGCCGCCCCGGATACAGCGGCCTCAGCATGGAAGTTGAGATCCCCCAGTACCATCATCCTAGGGGTCCTCAACACCAAGTCCGAGACCACCTCCGTCAGCTCAGGCAGGGAGTCTGATGGGCAGCGGGGTGGGCAGTACACCAACAGAATCCCTAATCTGTCCTGGGTACCTAACACAAGGTACAGGCACTCAAGATCTGCACTCAAATGAGCAGGAAGCCTGGAGAGGGAGATTGAATTCCTATAGACCACGGCACCCCGCCCCGACTCTCGAGTCAGTGCTGGTGCTGCACTGAGTACTCAAGAGGACACAGCTGGGAGAGAGTGACCCCTCCCCGTTCCCCCACCCAGGTCTCAGTAATACATACCAGGTCAGCCCTCTCATCCACAATCAAATCATGGATGAGGGAGATTGGACCGACCTGGCATTCAGCAGCAGCACCACCAGGCCCGAGGGCAAACTGGTGAGGCCGCCAGGAACCATCAGGTTGGGGGGAGAACCAGAAGAGGGGACAGCCATAAGGTGTGCATACTTTAAGACTGCTTCAAACATATCAAACTGATGTTAGAACAACAACAACAAAACTGTTGCCAAACCTGATTTAAAGGGATTCTCTTTGCATTTTTAAATTTACTTAGCACCGTTGTGTCTACAGAAATAAAACAGAGTTTGCTTCTGCTCCTGCCACTCTCTGGGTGGTCTTTTGCCTCCACCCCATGGATTTTGGCGCCAGGGTCCTGCCCCAGCTGCACCACTGCCTGTATGTAAATGTGATGTGTCTCCAGAAAGCAGATTGGTGCACTCCAAATCAGGGTATAAACTGGTGCAAAACCGTGGGCAATTATTCAGGGTCTTCCTCCACTATTAATCACTTTGGTGTCATTTTAGCTCATCAGGCTTTATCTGAACTACTAAGAGTTCCTGCCTATATGCATTTGTGTGCGTCCATCAAAAAGGAAAGCTTATGGCTGAGAGTCAGGCAGCCTGAAGGACCCTAAACTGTGAAAAGTGTGCCACCTTAGGGCATAAAACTATGCATCTTTAGACAGAAAAATGTCCTACAACTCCCAGCATTCCCCAGCCAGCATGGCTGGCTGTAGAATGCTGGAAGTTGTAGGACTTTTTTCTGTCTAAAGATGAATTGGATTGCATTCTTGGGCATCTCTACACCAGCCTAAAATCCTGCATTTAAAACAGGGCTTTCTGCTTCCATTTTAAATGCAGGATCACGACTCCTCCCTTTTTCACGTACTCCCTTTCCCCTCTCCTTCTCCCCGTATCTGAGGCTTTCTTCACACGGCACTTTTATCCTGCGATTGAGATCGCTCCCTCACGGAAGTTTGCAGGCTCTTTACATGACGCTGTGACCCTCCAGGGCGTCTCCTGCACTCAATGCCCTTTGTTCCATTTTTAAATAGATCGCAGATAATGAGCTATCAAATTACCCCATTGTGTTCCGATTGAGTTCCCTCCATAAAAAGAGGAAAAGCGGCAAGAAGAGGAGCCAGATCAGTGAAAGATAATGGAAGACTCGGATACAGGGAGAAGGCGGGGGAAGGGGAGAGGGGGAAGGAAGCGGGTGAAAAAGGGAGTCGTTGTGATCCTGCATTTAAACCGGAAGCCGAAAGCCCCGTTGTAAATGCAGGATTTTAGGCCGGTATGGTCCATGGGGTCACGAAGAGTCGGACACGACTTAACGACTGAGCAACAACAAAAGTGATGCCCTGAGTCTTCCATTATTTTTCATTGATCTCTCTCCTCTTCTTGCCACTTTTCCTTTTGTCGTTGAGGGAACTCAAGCAGAGCACAACGGGGTAATTTGATAGCTCATTAACTGCGATCTATTTAAAAATGGAACAAAGGGCATTTCGTGCAGGAGGCGCCCTGGAGGGTCACAGCGTCCTGTAAAGAGCCTGCAGACTTCCGTGAGGGAGCGATCGGGAGCCATCTCAATCGCGGGATAAAAGCTCCGTGTGAAGGTGGCCCTCATCTCCTTTGAGTACCCTGCTGTGGTCACCATCATGCTAGCTAAAGGAGGATCCACCCCCAGGACCACTAAAACGTGGTGAAAAGGTTAGAGCAATCTTTAAAAAAAAACCTTTTCTGAGCTAGTAGAAGTTTGGGGTGGGCAGAATTTGGAGCATTATCGTTTCTAGTGGGGAGCTCCAGCAGCCACGGATTTCTTGTAACCAGACCTTTTCCTATTCTAAAAACAAGCGGACATGTTTCAACGGAAGCTGTCATGCTGCAAGTTCAGTGCCAGATTGGACAACGTGTGTGCCAAGTTGCCTCTCCCAGCAGCTTTCCCCCAGCATGTTTTTCCATGCAGGTTTGCAAGGGCAAACGTGTGTTTGAACTTTGGAAGACAGGACTGGGTGGCAGTGGGCCAATTTGGAACAGAAAAGCAGCCGCAGGGAAATAACCTCTCCCTACCTGCAGCACCGCTGCTGCCCGTGTTTCCCTCCAGAATGACCTTTATGTCTTCAAAATGGGCTGTTGGGCTACAGCAGCCTTTCCAGCCTGGCACCTTCCAGGCATGATGGATGGGAATTCTGGGAGTTGTAGTCCAAGACATCTGGAAGGCTTCAGGTTGGGGAAGGCTGGGCTACAGGTATACATGTTTGTGTGAACCATGTAGTGTGGCCCTCAAAAGCTTGCATTTCTGAAAAATTCTTTGGTGGGGGGGATTAATGACACAGGGGGTGGTGCATTCACTGACCCCACCAATGCTGTAGCAATACAAAAGAGACTTTTACCCTGTAATCATTTGTATTTCTTTCCTGCCCTTGATTTTTAGAGAAATATCTCAGAGATGCCAATTTTGGAAAATTGGTGTATATTCTTCTCATTTGCAAGACTACCTTGTATGGGGCATTTGTGATGGGTCTGAAGCTAAGAAAAAAGGTAACGTACAGTGTTCATTCTTTACACACAGGGCCAACTGATTTCTTATGAAAACACAATATATGAATAATTCTGCCACAAATCAGCCTTCCAATCTACTCTTTATTCCTTACTATTAATATTAATACTATTAGTTAGGGCAACCTAGACGAGACAATGGAGATCCATGATCCACTTTGCCATCTGGGCAAATAGCAGGCCCAGGGATTGGGACCATGGTGCCAAGGGAAGGTGCTTTAACCTCAGCTACCTATACACACACAAGTTTTCCTTAACAAGGCAATTTAAAACAAAACAAAACTGGAATCTCTGTGTTCCACCAATATGTTTTAAATTTTCAAAACAAGAGTGCATCCTCAGGATCTCTTAACCATTGAGGCCTAACTAACCTGTGCTAAGTGATCCTGAGTATACACCTTTGCTCAAGAACCGAAGTAGTACTTTGTTGATCGGACCAGACCAGCAGTTTTTGCTGCAAGGATCCCAGCCTCCAGCAGTCACTATGTGTTTCACCAGAAGGGAATTGTTCAGTGCCAAGATCTGCCTTCTGCTCCTCCCTGATGTACTTGCATGCATCAAGTAGCCTGTCGGGGAAGAAAATAATAAAACTCCCATTGATTTGGAGATTCCTGATCAAATATGTGCTCCAGGTTTGGTTTTTAAAGAATTCATAAACAGTCAAACAACGCCACTGCTGAAATTACACAGGCCAGGATGGGCCAATGGCTTCACAATTATGCAGATGTTGCTCTAAATCCTTCAATGAAGAAGTGGGATAGAAATGTGACAAGTGAATACACACATTATTTTAGAAAAAGGATTTCTCCTGAGCCATTTAATCAGCAGTTATTATCACCTGCTAAGGTGGCCAGATGCAAAAGAAAAAGGAGACAGGACCCCTGCACCTTTAATAGTAGTGTAGAAGAAGGAATTTCAGCAGGTAATTCTCTCTTCTGCAAAGCTATTAAAGGTGCAGGAGTCCTATCCTCTTCTGCATCTGGCCACCCTAGCAGATGATAACACTTGTCCCTATGCTGTGAACAGCTTTGCCTGCCAGTTTCTATGCATCAGCATGCTTTAGGGAACAATCCTATGCATGTTTAGGCAGAAAAACATCCTACAACTCCCAGCATCCCCCAGCCAGCCATACAGGCTGGGGAATGCTGGGATTTGTAGGACGTTTTTCTGCCTAAACATGCATAGGTTTACACTCATAAAGGTACAAGAGCAAAAAAGGCCATTTTCTTATTCTCAGTTAACAACTATCCAATAATCGCTATTTACGTAGGACAGTGCTAATTTTCTGGTGAGTGTGCCTGATAAATCACTGCCCCTGCTTGCCGTTTGGGGAATGCTTTCTCTATGGTTTAAAATCAAGTTGTATAAAGGTTTATGAGAGTTACATCCAGCAATACAAGAAATACCTGCTTCTAGCCGTGTTTCTAGCTGGTTTCAAGGGGTGATCAGCACTGAAGTGACCACTGCCTGTAAAGTAGGGCTGGGCTCCTGTACCATTAAGGATTATCCAGACCAGAAGAGGGAATTTCAGCAGGTGCTCACCCTGATGGGACAAGCCACACCTGCTCAGAATCTTCCCACTTCTTCTCAGCTGTTAGGTACAGGAACCCTGCAGTCCTCCTTTTCATCTAGCATCCTTATTCAAAGAACTGTCCTTTAGTAATTACTCTTGTGTTAAGCTAAGTCATTTAGTCTTGGTCTAACTATCTACTGTTCTCTTTTCTGTCCTATGACAGCTAATGCCATAGAAGCCTTTTGCTTGGGAATATCTCGCCTGATTTGAGTGAATACCAAGAAAAGAGAAAGATCTCTCTTTGAACTGAAAATAGTTGCTTTGAGTTAGTAATATCTTCTTGATTCTTTCAACTGCTTTGTTTTAGTAAAACTACTGAGCATTTTATGAAATTTCCCTGTGTTTCTTTTCAGTTTTGATATGTTTACTTGGAAGTAAGTATAGAGTTATAGTCTTACAATGCAATCCTATACATGTCTTCTTAGAAGTAAGCTCCACTGAGTTCAATGGGACTTGCTCCCAGGTAAGAGGGTAATAAGATTGCAGGCTTAAAGTACCACTGATTTTCAAAGGGAGAGATGGGCAACACACCCCATGCACACTTACTCAGAAGTATGTTCTGCTGAATTCAGTGGGACTTATTCTCAAGTATTGTGCATAGGATTGCATTTGCAGCTTTACAAATGTGTTTAATTACACCATTGAAATAAATGAATGTTAAAGTGCTTAACTTTGTTGTTCCCTGTAATCTTTCTTTGATTCTTTGTATGACATCTTTTCAGTAAAGCCACAGAACATTTTTGCTGAGTTTCCTGTGTTTCATTTTATAACTTATTGTGTGTCACACAATCATTCTGATCCGAGGCAATGCAATCTTGCAACTAGCTTTTATGAGGCAAATGTCTTTCTGCAGAAAGAGGTTGAGGGTTTTCCAGTTACCACTTGCTCACAGAGAAGACCAGCTTAGAGTTAAAAATAGATCTATTCATTTTGACCTAAAGGCAAGTCTGGCATCATAAAACCAAGAGTATAGGGTGACTAGGTGAAAATGAATGCAAGCCCCCTCTTTGTTGTTGTTCAGTAGTTAAGTTGTGTCCGACTCTTTGTGACCCCATGGACCATAGCACTCCAGGCCTTCCTGTCCTCCACTCTCTCCTGGAGTGTGCTCAAGTTCATATTCATTGCATCAGTGATGCTATCCAGCCATCTCATCCTCTGCCATCTCATCACCCTTCTCCTTTTGCCTTCAGTCTTTCCCAGCATCAGGGTCTTTTCCAGGGAGTTTTCTCTTCGCATTAGGTGGCCAAAATATTGGACCTTCAGCTTCAGTATCTGTCCTTCCAATGAGCAGTCAGGGTTGATTTCCTTTAAGATGGACTGATTGGACCTCCTTGCAGTCCAGGGGACTCATAAGTGTCTTCTCCAGCACCACAGTTCGAAGGCATCAGTTCTTCAGCGCTCAGCCTTATAGTCCAGCTCTCACAGCCATACGTTGCTACTGGAAAAACTATAGCTTTGATTATACGAACCTTTGTTGGCAAGGTGATGTCTCTGCTTCTTACTATGCTGCCTAGGTTTGCCATAGCTTTCCTCCCAAGGAGCAAGCGTCTTTTAATTTCATGCGTTGTGTAAAAGTGGAATATTCTTGAACCCCTGAATTCTCTCTCCTGTTCAGCTCTTCAGGGTTTGAACCCTTGTGCGTTTATTATTTTTACGATTATTTTTATGTTTGCACCCTGCAAATACTTAGTCCCCCAAGGAATTAATGCTTACAGCATTAAACAATAGTTAAGTGAGCAATCCTATGCATGTTTAGACAGAAAAAATCCTACAATTCCCAGCAGTCCCTGGCCAGCATGCTGGCCGGGGAATGCTGGGAATTGGAGGACTTCTTTCTGTCTAAACATGCATAGGATTGCGCTCTAAAAATACAAAATCCACAGCATAACTAGCCACACCAACTGTGTGGTGTCATAACTAGCCACACCAACAAGTTAAAACAACAAAGCCAATCATAACACAGCAACCTATGCACTGTCTGAAGAAGGAAGAGCTTGGTTAAACTCCTGAGTCTTGCAAGCCTGGAGCACTTCCCTCAAAAGGGTATTCCAAAGAGGAGGAGGCCACCACAAAGAAGACCCAAGGACCAGCCATTCTAGTCTGCATTTCCAGAAACAAGGGGGGCTAAGTAGGGCCTCCTCTGTTCTTAATACACCTGAGAGAATGTACATGAGGAGACTCTCCTTCAGATGCCCTAGACCTTTTAAAAAAGAAGTTCAGGGCGCAATCCTATGTGCAATCCTATGCACCCTATAGCAGCTAGACAGCTATAGGGTAGGCAGCACAGAACAGCTCCATTCTCAGAAGAGGAGCGCAGAGCAGCAAGAACAGGGTGCTCCTGGGGGCGTGCCAGGGCAGAGAAGTCAGAAATCTGGTATGACACATCCAATGTGTCGTCTGGCCACCACCCCGCTCCATCTTTCCTTGATCAGACAGCCGAAATCGGCTGTCTAGCCACAAATGCAGGGCAGCTGAAGTCTGGAGGGGGCAATCCCCTCTGCACTTCTCATGTCCTGCATTGGATAGGCAGCCGCCTCCGAGTTCGGAGGCAGCTGCCTATCCTGGTAGGATCACTCCCTCCATTAGCTTTTTCTACCTGTTCATAGTACAATTAACATGGATAACAAAACATAACAACAGTAGTTGGTGGGTTCCTTGTCTTATTTGTGCCAGATGACTTGGATCTTGACCACGCTTGCATTTGGTCATCCTGCTATAGTGCCATATACTTTGTGGTGCATGTAACATTAGGATACTAGACATAGACATAGAATCCTAGGGTTGGAAGGGGCCTACAAGACCATCGAGTCCAACCCCCTGTTCAATGCAGGAAGCCTGATTCCCAGGCGGTCTCCCATCCAAGTACGAGCCAGGGCTGACCCTGCTTAGCTTCCGAGACCATTGTCAGTACGTTACAGCCTGTGTTAAAAATGTGACTTTTCATCACCACAGAGGATGCTGATACCAAATCACAGCCGCCTCTTTTCCAGTAACTTGGCCCTAGATCTCCCTGAGGTGGCTGACCTGTGTCCAGGTTGTACCACTTCAGATGGCAGGTGGGGACTCGTATGACTGAATGCTCTTCCTCAACAAAAAACATGCTCTGCATGCAGAATAGCATGTTGGGGCAAAGGCTATGCTACAGTCCTCCCGTACAAGCTAGTTTGCTATATGTCGGGAATCTTGTGTAGGGAGGAGCTGTATTTTATAGCTAGGCTGCAAGACTATCTGGTATTTCACTCTATTTGGTGGAGAACATACAATGGTCTTTTTTGTGTCTTACCTGTATTTGAGAGCTAATCTTAGATACCAAATTTGATGCCTACCAAAACAATCAACAACTGCCAGTATCAACAAGCCCAAAGTGCACAAAATTTGAAGTCAAGTGTCGCATTCAAAACATGAATTTTAATTTTGAATTGCGCACTGAACATTTCAGGTGGGGTCGGGTGGAAAATTTGCCATGTCTTGTACACCTTGCAGATATTCACTTCAGCTCTTAGGTAAACTAAAGAGAAGGAAGATACACTATCAGACCAGCATGTGAAATCTGGAAGCCACAAGGGTTGGCCAGCTGCAGACTGGGAGACTTCACCCGCTATAGGGACATTTCAGAAGGACCTGCTGAAGATGTTAAGGCACGCGGCTAGCCCATGCCAATACTCTCCCTTTAAGAAAAAGAACAAGGGGAGCCTTTTGAGCACAACAGGATGTGGCCTGACATTTGCTTGTGCAACTGTTTCTCTGGAGCGGGGGTTACCACAACGCATGTTTCATTCCGGTGTGGAGCTTAGATGATCTGTCACCCTTCTTGCTGTGGTTAGAAATAGCAGTGTGCATACATGTCTCACCTCCAGTGGTGGTTTCAGTGCTGGATACTATCACACAATCTTCTGTCTCAGCCAAAAGCCTTGGCTTGATCTTGCAGGTGCCCCGGTTGTGGCCAACGCACCACATTTCAAATGGAAAGTTGGTGGTATTCTTTTGTACGTCATCATTGACCTGTTTATCAAAACAGAGTGGAATGAGGGTTTTCCTCTTCCATGCTTCTTACTGCTGCTGCAAAAATGGCCTTGAGTACCCGAGATTTCAGTGACACCCTACCTTCTCTTTTTACTCCTTTCAGAAGGCTATTCAACAACTAGGATGGCTCTTATTATGAGAAATATGTGTCCTCATCAGGCAGTCTTCTAATTTCCTTTTTAATTTTGTTTTTTAATTGGGACTGAGAGATAGCAGGGCATTTGCTCTTTGGAGCATTATTTTGATCACTGCTTGCAAGATGGGAGCTTAAAAACAAATAAAGACAAGACGTTTCTATGCATGGGGTAGAGATGTACATAGCAGTGGAAATGGCAGGAGACAGACAGACATGGGGTTATTCCATCTTAATTTTCCAAACAGCCCTGTGAAGAAGATTAGTTAGAAGGAGAGACACAGCCAAGCTCGTCTTGTGACCTTCCTATGTCTGAGTGGGGATTTAAATGGAGGTTGTCCTGGGCAATGGCCAAGAAGCTATGTACTACGCCAGGGGTGGGCAGAAAGTAGATCTCCAAATGTTTTGGACTTCATCTCCAAGCATTCCTG
This sequence comes from Heloderma suspectum, assembly GCF_057233095.1. Taxonomy (NCBI): domain Eukaryota; kingdom Metazoa; phylum Chordata; class Lepidosauria; order Squamata; family Helodermatidae; genus Heloderma; species Heloderma suspectum. The sequence continues at coordinate 141,654,993 of NC_139459.1, forward strand.
ACCATTGGCCATGCTGGCAGGGGCTTCTGGGAGTTGAAGTCCAAAACATCTGGAGATCTACCTCCTGCCCACCCTGCACTACACCACCTGGGCTTATTCCCTTAACGTTTGCCTTTTGTTGGAGCAAGATTTCATTCTACACTCAGCCCAGCGTGCTGCACAAGTGACATGCACACCTTAGACCAGGGCTAGGTAACGAGTGCCCATGGGCACCAATGTGCCCCCAGACACCTTTCCTGGTGTCCACCAAAGTGGCCTGCCTCTCCCACTTTTTAAAATCACATTTTCTTAGCAGCGGCTGAGATTGCTGTGAAATAGGTTTCTGTTGATACTGAAAACGGTGATTCAAAGGAATTGTTTAGTGTGTTGGGGTTCAGCTTTGTACTCAGTCTTTGGGGCAGGTAGTTTATCCTTTGCCATGCCTCCCAAGGCAACAATTTTGTGGCAGTGCCCAGTTTCTCAAATTGCCAAGTGTGCCCATGGCCCCAAAAGTGGTCTACCCCTGCTTTAGACATAATCCAGCCAAAGTGAAATGTGTGTACGTTCCATAGATGCTTATCACCCCCGCTGGAATCAAAGCGCCTAACTTTGGTCGGGCTGTCGTGCCCATTGTCTTGTTTAACTGAACTTAGTTTGCCCTTTTTTGCTTTGGTATAAGCCGGCACCCTGGTCAAATGAAGTGACCCAGCTGTCGCAGTGTATAAGCAGTAGCAGCATTCAGCACCATAGCTAAGGTAGCATCCTAACCTAGAGGCAAAGGCCTTTCTGGCTCCATCTTGCTAAAATTTGGAGCCCATTCATCTCTGTGGGGCTGCCCCCAGTGTCCAGCCCCCAGGGCTTTAGGTTTGAGGCTTCCGATATATTTTTAGGGTCCAGGGCTAATCTGTCTATCCAGACAGTTCATTGTTCTCTCTGACCTGCCAAAGCCCTTGTCACTCTGGGGTGCACAGGCCATTAACGAGATAGTTCCCCAGGAGTGCTCCCTCCCACTGAACAGGGGCCCTGCTGCTATTGGTTTACCAGGGAGTTAGGAGCAATGGAGCCATCAGGGAGATGTCTGGAATGCAAGAGCTGGAAGACTCGCAGTGAATTCAACTGAACGCAGGTAAGAATGAATCCTGGAGCCTAGTTTGTGGCAGTAAGAGGCAAAGAAACAATACTTCTCCCCTCTGATTGTGACCTCAGAGCACCGTTCCTTGTGGTAAGCAGCCTTTTCCAGATCGGCCCTCAGGGAGATGTGAAAGAATTCTGATGGCCTGCTGTGACTTGGGAGGGGTCGTAGCTCAGTGTGACAGAGCACATGCTTGGCATGCAGAAGCTCCCAGGTTCGATCCCCAGCTTCTCCAGGTAGGGCGAGGAGAGAATCCTGCCCGAAACCCTGGAGAGCTGCTGCCAGTCAGTGTCAACAGTACTGGGCTAGATGGGCCAATAGTCTGACTCAGTATAAGGAAGCTTCCTATGTTTGCAAAGCACTTTGAGGGCAAAATGGCTAATATTATCTCAACAGCTTCAGTGCTACGTGTTGTGCAGTCCAGTTGACAGAGGTATGTAGTTTAGTCCTAACCATTCAGGAAGGGCAGCCAGTGGCATACGCACACACCCATTGTTGGTGGCTCATAAGTAATAGAACAAACCAACATCATCTCAAACTTAAGGATCGCCTTTAATACCTGGATGAAAATCCTTTGCAGTCAATGACTGCCTGAAGTCTGGAACCCATGGACATGACCAAATGCTGAGTGTCCTCCCTCGAGATGCTTTGCTGCCAGGCCTTTACTGCAGCTGCCTTCAGCTGCTGCTTGTTTGTGGGTCTTTCTGCCTTCAGTCTTGTCTTCAGTAAGTGAAAAGCTTGCTCTACTGGGTGGAGATCAGGTGACTGACTTGGCCAGTGAAGAACATCCTACTTCTTTGCCTTGAGAAACTCTTGGGTAGCTTTTGCTGTATGTTTTGGGTCATTATCCATCTGCAATATGAAGCGGAGTCCTATCACTTTGGCAGCATTCAGCTGAATGTGAGCAGAAAGTATAGCCCTATACACTTCAGAATTCATCCTGATGCCTTTATCAGCAGTCAGGTCATCAATAAACACCAGTGACCCGGTTCCGTTGGCAGCCATACATGCCCATGACATAACACTGCCTCCACCATGTTTGACAGATGATGTGGTATGCTTTGGATCATGAGCTGTTCCTTTCCTTCTCCATACTTTTCTCTTCCCATCATTCTGGTGCAAGTTAATCTTGGTTTCATCAGTCCAAAGAATCTTATTCCAGAACTGGGCGGGCTTTTTTAGGTGTTTGCTGGCAAAGGCTAATCTGGCCTTTCTGTTCTTGAGTGTTACCAGTGGTTTGCACCTTGCTGTGAAGCCTCTGTATTTAAATTCATAAAGCCGTCTCTGGACTGTAGATGTTGACAATGACATGCCTACCTCCGCAAGAGCGTTCTTGACCTGGCTAGATGTTGTGAAAGGGTTCCTCTTCACCACGAGCAGAATTCTGCGGTCATCCACTTTAGTTGTCTTCCGTGGTCTGCCAGGTCTTTTGCTGTTGCTGAGCTTGCCAGTTAATTCCTTCTTTTTCAGAATGTTCTAAACTGTTCTGTTGGCCACTCCCGAGGTTTTTGCTATCTCTCTGATGGGTTTATTTTGTTTCCTCAGCCTAATGATGGCCTCCTTCACTCGCATGGACACCTCTTTGGGCCTCATGTTGGGCATTCCAGTGAACAGCTTCCAAATGCAAATATAACACTCTGAACCACCTCCAGGCCTTTGATCTGCTTGATTGGTCACGGGGCACCCAGGAAACAGGCCACACCTGGCCATGCAGCTGCTTGTCAGCCATTCGGTCCATTACTTATGGGCCACCAATGATGGGTGTGTGTGTATGCCACTGGCTGTACTTCCTGAATGGGTAGTGCCCCACTTTTGTCCAACCCCTTGAATTACAGCTGAAAGTCCTGACTTTGCTCCCATCTGGGTGTGTTTCCTTTCCACTTCAATGTGGTGGTGTACAGAGGCCAACTGCCAAAGCAGTTATCCTTGTTCCAATATTTCTGGCCCTGACTGTATATCCCATGTTAACCACAAGGTTGGTTAGGATGATATATAATGCCAGTGGGCTGAGCTTTATAACAAAGCAGAGATTTAAGTCCAGATCTCCCTACTCCAGACTGAAGCACTCTATCAGGGCCAGCATCGAGGGTAGGCATGGTGGGGCACCTGCCGAGGGCCCACACTCCAGCAGGGGCTCACTGACACGGGCCCCCTGGACTTGCTCCTCCTCTTCATCATGACAGCCTCCTTGTTCACTTGCCTCTTGCTCTGGCCCAGACAGTGGTGGTGGTGGTGGTGGTGAGGAGGAGGAGCAGCAGTAGATGCCACAGCCTACTGGCTCACTGGTTCTCTGACTAGCAAGCAAGCAAGCGGTAGCACTGATGAGGAACAGCAACAGTGGTGAGAAGGCAGACTCACTAAGGGAGGGGATCCATGGAGGGTGTCTTGCCCAAGGACCCTCAAAAATCTGGAGCCGGCACTGCACTCTATCCACCACTTGACACTGACTTCCATTACAAACTGTCCTTTATTACGTTATTTAACCATTGATTATAACTTCTGGAGTAATGGAAGAGTGACCAAGGGATTGCACTGCCCCCATATAGCGAAGTCAAGCTTTTGCAAACATTGAAACACGAGGACTGTGTGGGCAGACAAGGAGAACTTATGGTAGGAAGACCCCCCCCCACACACACACACACACGGGGGCTAAAATGAGGGGAAACCCTCTCCAGGTGGCAATGGAATGTTTCCCCTTTTTTAGCCCCTATGGGAGGTGGACACATTTAGGGGGGAGTGTGGCTAGGTGCAAAGGTTTAACCCTCTCTTACCTGGATGCAGCGGTCCTGATCTGGATCAGGTAAGCTTACTTAAAGGTTAAAAAATAACGGTGAGGATCAGCTGCATGCTACATATTTAACTTGGCTTCTAGTTTAGCCCGGAGACGGTTCATTTTCTATCTGGGTTTCTGAAATGCTTTGCCACAAGAAGAGCCTGCTTTGTCAAGCTGTTTTGTTGTATCCAAAGGGGGAAGGGGTGCCATCTAGTGGCTATGGTGGGTATGTGGAGTCAAAATTCCATGAATATCTGCACCATCTGCTTGTCATACGCTGTGCACCTGAACATACTGAGAAAACTTGGTGTAGGTTCTGTGCTTCATCTCAAGATGTGTCTCGGATTAGCACTCCACTTCCAGCTTTCTTTGTCAGAAGATTAGAACTAATCTTCCTGCAATGTCCTTCATGTAGTCTGGACAAATGCTCTAGAACAGCCTTCCTGAACCTGGTGCCCTCCAGATGTGTTGGACTACAACTCCCAGCATCCCCTAACAGCCAACACATCTGGAGGACACCAGGTTGGGGGAGGCTATTCTGGGGGGGGGAACCATCTCACAAATTTTCCTGCCACTACTTTTCCAGCTTCATTTTTCTCTTGTTTTCACTTCTGCGTGTATGCATATCTCCTTATGCAATAATCCCATCATGCCTATAGCATCAACTTGCACAGTTTCTGCTGGAGTGCTATCCCATACAGGCGGATAGATGTGATCATGTGTCAAAGGCCCCTAAAATGTAAAAACCCAGCATTACTAAATTAAATCCATATGGCGCTTATAATACTTAGAGCTAAGAGTTCATGGTGCAGAACATACTTTTAAACCAGTTCCTAGATCAACAAGATTTGCTACTAATTTTGAACCGCAGCCCTAAAGAACATTTAGGATGCAATCCTATGCATGTTTAGACAATAAACATGCATAGGATAAACATGCACAGGGTTGGACCCTTAGAGAAGCCAAGTGTTTCTACTGATTGCACGTGGTGCTCCTCATTTTCCCGAGCAGTAGGACATTCATTTCCCTGAAGCAGTGCGTAACTGCTACAGGATCCGTTCCCTTTGGGGGAAAGAGCATTAAAGGTTTATACTGTTCTTGTGATGTGTGTTTATTTACATATATGCACACTGAACATGGAGAAACAGGCAAGCATCCATATAGAAAGTGCTACTATTTACAGCAGCCAGGGCCGGCCCTACCACTAGGCAGGGTGAGGCCATCGCCTCAGGTGGCAGATGCTGGGAGGCAGCAGAAAGGTATTGGAGAACTGTGTACCATGCAGCCTGCCCTGTCCCCCCAAGATGGCCTGCTGCCTTCAGGTGCAGTGGAGGAAGCCATCTCATAGCTGGTGTCGGAGAAAGATTCAACTGCTAGTAAAGTCAGCTTTTGTGCATGGAGCTGGAGGGGGCGCCATCTTGTTCTTTGCCTTGTCTTGGGCCATCCCTGACAGCAGCACCGGGTCTACCCCCAAACTCCAAATTAAAACAGCCTGACCTTAGAGTCCTCCCCCTGCCCAAGACTCCTTCTTGCAAGCCAACTGCAAAACTGATTTCTGTATCCCTTGCTGGCTACGACTTTCGCTCCAAGCTCTTTTTATAGCCCTGTGCTAAGTATGTAAGATGTGCCTTAGCTTAATAGCCATTGATGCTTTTTAGAATGTAAGCCTCTTGGGGCAGGGGCCTGTGAAACTTGTTCTTTGTCAAATGCCATGTACATAGATGGCACTATATAAATAACAGCTAATAAGAATCGAGAGGAATGTTCGGCTACCTCCTAGAACTATCTAGAGACCATCAAGGCTCATTAGCAAGCCATTTCATTTAACATTTCTTCAGGGCCACACAATTGCATTTCCAATGCACTTCATGTGGTCCCACGATTGGTATGAGAAAGCCAGGAGGCAGCAATGGAGGGCACCTGCTCTAGGATCAGATAAAAATGGCTCCTTCTGCTGCCCGCTCCCCAAAATTCAGAGGATCTAATGATTTGCATCTGTGTGTGGGTTGGTGTTGAATTCAGTATTTAAACATTCCATTTGTTCTCCCAGTTCCCCTCTTCTCCCTCTCCTATTATTGCCTAGGTCCACTTATGTGGCGATTTGCCTGTTACACTTTGCAAAAGACAGATCGATCTAAGAGGCCATTCTCTTGTTGGAGAGTTCAGCTGAGCTGCAGCATTTAGGAGGCATTTGACGTGGCTTCTGTTCCCTGCGATTTCACCAGGAAGGAACCCGACACCTCAGAGCAGACACCCGTTGGCGGCTTCGCTGCTGCACGGCAGGCAGGTGGAGGCCCCCTCAACCGCAAGGAGAGAGAGTAGGGGGATTTTGTTGAGGAGCTACATTCACCTGGCACAGTGTGAGGCTCCAGGCACAGTAATACATCCCAGTGTCATTGAGTAAAAGGCTGGTGATCGTCAGGCTCAATTTGTCCCCTTCAGGTCTTGTTGCTTTAATGTGGGTTGGCCCCTCGTCAGTTGCGGATCCTGCACTTATTGAATAGGCGAGGATCTTGATCTGTCCCCCAGGAGTTTGCTTGTACCAGTAGAGATTGGGGTTGGATGCCCCTTCTACACTGCAATCCACAGACGTTTTGCTATGTAGCCGCTGCACCACCGATTGTGGTTCCTGGCGAATGGCTGGAGAAACATCACCTATGATCCGCCGGAGAAAGCAGAATCTGTTACTATAGGGTTGGAGCCAGGCTTAGTTATGCATCAAGTAAACCCAGTGCAATCAATGGGAATTCCATTGATTGCTATGGGTCTATTCTAAGCGTGACCAAGTGTGGATCCAATCTACAGTTAGGATTATTGCATTATTATATTTCTATGGAATATGTGAAAAGCCTCTGAGAAATGTCACTATACTTTCTGAAAATCTTCTGGCTTCCTTCAAAATCCCTTAGATGTTTCACACGAGGTGCCCAAATTAGCTTTGAATTTCACTTTCAGTGAAATTTCACCAGCGAATCTAGTACAGTGGCATATCCATTGAAAACTGTTGTTCTTTCGTTCTGTTTCTGTTTCTCTCTCTCTCTCTCTCTCTCTCTCACATACACACATACACACACCCCTTTTCAATGCTTTCATAAGAAACTAATTAACATTTTCACATGGCAATAGATTGTTAATGATTAATTGTTTATGGATTCTCTGTTTTGGCTTTGTTTAACGGTTAATTGCTTGCCATTCTGCATTTGTCATTCATGCTTTATATCCCTCAAATAATTAAAAAGCTTGCAGAGCTTTAATGTTTAATACAGAATGAAAACTTTACCTTGTGCTTAGAGAGTGCACCACTGGAAGAATCAATTAGAATTTTGCCATTGACTTCAGTGGGAGAGGGACTGCTCACATAATAATTATAATTAATTATAATAGCTAGGTTCTCTCATGCAAACAAGCAATATCTTTAAAATCTGTTGTTATCATGGGCTTTTAGCCAATCCGCAAATAAGAAAGAAAAGTATGTCTATGCAGCCTAAAAGCCAATTTGGAATATCTCCCACTACAATGTCATATATTCACAATTGTTGCTAGATGTCCCTTACTTTAAAGAATTGTCCCTCTTTTTTTAGGGCACCATGGCTTTGTAGGAAAGAACAAGGTTCCACTCCAGTTTCCTAGAATTACACAAAAACAACCAAGGCACAATGATGTCTCATTGTGAGACAGACACTAGATTGAAGGTGGTATAACAGTCAATGTTGGTTGTGATGTGCATACTTATTTTGTTCGTCCTGCTATGCCCATAATAGCCGTGCTAAGTGGAACCTCCATATTCAGGAGCAGTATACCTCTGAATACTAGAAGCTGGGAGACAAGTAAGAAGAGAGAGAGGCTTGTTGCCTTCGTGTCCTCTTTGGGAATTTCCTGGAGGAATCTTACTGGTCACTGTTAGAAATGGAACGCTGGACTAGATGGATCTTCGGTATTATCTAGCAGGGCTCTTTTTATGATCTTATGTCAAAGAGGTTTTGCAGGTTTTTCCTTTGCTTCAAATACCTGTTTGACCAGTAACAGGACAAAAGTAAGGAGCAAGCACATTGCAATCCCATAAAACTTTCCATGTTCTTAGAAACTACCATCTGTTTCCACTTTGTTTTGAGTTTTTAATCTGGCAGCAACTCCAGCACAGAGAAACAAGTAAGCCATGTGCAATCTTTTTTATTGATTGCCTTTGTCTGCCAAGCTGTGCCTTTTAGAAGTTTACTGAGTTTTTCCTCCAGGAAGTGGGTCCATAAAAATTATTAGTTCTGTTGAACTGTCTTTAAGAACAATTTACACATTGCTTATCTTCTGCAGTTGCCCCTGAAAGCCCTTCCTCAGATCCATGAAGTAGGGAGTAATGTTTATGCCTCCAACGTGTATGTTGGTCTAAGTACGTGCAGTGTTTCTACACCAGCGATGGCTACCCGAAGAGCTATGTGGTACTGACATGCCACCCCCACCTTCCTCTAGACTGACAAACACGGCAGAGGAATTTTAAACTTAACTGCCTGTCACTACAAAGGACATTTGGTAGTGGGCAGTCAGTAAGATGTGAACAGACCCTCCTTCTGTGACTTCCTTATTATTATTTATATAGAGATTTTAAGTGACCAAAGTGATCCACGTTCATTATCTCAGTAATTCCTACAGCCGTCTTGTAAGGTAAGTCTCTGATTCTGGGTTCTTATCCCCATTGCAGAGCAGCAACTGAGAGAGAGAGAACAGTCATTTGCTCAGACCACACAGATTTCTGGCTCACCCTCTAGCCTACACAAGCTCAGGTGGATACTCTAACAGCACTGCCAACTTATTATAAACTCAAAGCCCATATTGCAAACGGAGAGGCAAAGAGTCGATATACTTACATGAAATACCTACTGCAAACCAAAGTAAAGCAGGGACCGACCACATGCTTGCCATGAAACCTTCTCTCTGACTTGCTGCTGGGTTTGGAATACTTCTTTCTCATAATTGGTTCCTACATTTCTGTTAACACGTTTCTCTCTGAGGCCTTCACACATCCCTCTCTTACAGTGACCCCTGGCGAAAATGTCTGAAGTTGCAGACAAGTGTCCAGGGCTCTCTCTCTCATGTGCGCGCGCGCAAACACACACGCACACACACTTTACTAAGATTTTTTTTTAATGGCCTTTGTTTAGCAGCTCAGACTATAAATGGGAAAAAAACACACAGAAAGGCTACTTCACACACAATCAGAGTTGCCATCTCTTTTACTAATCCTGCTCCTGTGCTTTTAACAGCAGCCTGACACACAGAAATTTAGCATGTGAAACTTTTCTTTGAATTTAGAAAAGTTATCTGATAGGGTTGCCAAATGCAAAAGAGGGCAGAGCTCCTGCACCTTTAACAGTTGTGTGGAAGAGCAAATTTCAGCAGGTGGAACTTGTCAGGCAAGCTATACCTGCTAAAATTCCCTCTTCTGAACAACTGCTAAAGGTGCAGGGGCCCTTTTTGGTTTGTTTTGCATTTAGCCACTTTACCACAGGATTAAAGCAAGTGTTCATCTACCCCAGCATTCTGTTTCCAACACCACTCAGCTGGATATCAAGAACAAGCTTACAAGCATCCTTCCCTGTTTGTCCTGCAGTATCTGACATTCCAAGGTATACTGCCTCTAAATATGGAGGTTTCAATTGGCATGTAGACAGATCTTTCCTCCAGGCATCTGTCAAATTCATTTTCAAAGCCATCTTAGTGCCTATTACCACATGGGAAGGAGTAGTAGAAAAAGCTCTCTCTTTTTCTCAGTATAGCAAGCTGCTGTAAAATGCACAGGAGCAGGGCCAGAAAAAAGGAGGTGGCAACCCTGTTCTCAATCCACAGGGAAATTTTCCTTTGCAAACTCTATTGAAATTAACGACCTGTGCAAAAGCCCTCCATGATAGGGATTGTTTTATTAAAATATCTTTAACCTGCTGCCAGGATAAAAGCGGTGGTAGGTGGGAACATGGACGCTGCCCTGAACTCCTCCAAGGAAGGGAAGGATAAATACATAATAAACACAAATAATTTTTTAAAGATTTAAGCTGGCTATCCAATATTTTTCAAAAAAATCAAAACATACCAAATTTCAAAAATATCCTGCATATACTAATTAGCAGCAGTAGTGATTAGAGCAGCAGAAATCAGAAGAGGTAATCAGGGCAACCCAAAGGCCCTCTGGGAATGGGCTGTCATGGCCTGGTGTTTAATAAAGGAGAGAGGTGAACTCTTCTAGGGAGGAAGATCAGCAGAGGCCTTGTCCTATGTCGCCACCTACTGTTCTTTCTTTCTTTCTTCATTTCATTTCTATCCCACTCAATAGCTGAAGCTCTCGGGGCGGTTCACAAAAATACTTCAGATAGCACAATGGTGGGGGCTGTGGGGATGCAAAGCAGGCACTCAGAATAAGACCTCAGCACATGGGTAACTTCCTATGGGGGCAGAAGATCCTTAAAAGGTATTAAGGTATTGTGGGGACCCTGCCACTCACAGGTCACCTATGGCCCATGGCCTCATCCCATGCGGTCCGCAGGTCTCTCAGGGCCCACTCTGGGCTCTCTGGACACCGCAGACCTGCTCTTTGCTCAGGCTTTAAGGTGCCATGACAGTGGGAAAAGAAGACCAGGATATTGTTTTTGCTGCTGATGTTGTTGCCTATTACATTTATATCCCACCTTGTCTCAAAGGGACTCAAGGCAGTACACGTGGCTTCTCCTCCACCTCTATTTTTAGTCTCTGTGAGTTAGGCTGGGCTAAGACAACCTTCCCCAATGTGGGGCTCGCCAAATGTTTTGAATTCCCATTAGCCCCAGCCAGCAGGACTAAAGTTAGGAATTCTGGGAGTTGTAGCCCCAAACATCTGGAGGGCACCAGGTTGGGCTAAGACAGGGGTGGGCAACTTGTGGCACTCCAGCTGTTTTGGCCTACAACTCCCATCCTCCCTCACCATTGCCTATGCTGGTTAGGGTTGATGGGTGTTATAGACCAAAACATCTGGAGGGCCACAAGTTGCCCACCCCTGGGCTAAGAGATAGTAATTGGCCCAAGTCACCCAGTGAAGTTCAAGGCTGAGTGCGATCTGCACCCATGTTTCTCCACTTCTACTCTGACAGTCTGGCCACTTAGGGTGCAGTCCTATGGCCGCCCCTAGACAGCAGCTAGACAGCCATAGGATTATTTGGTTTCTGGCAACCGAGCTCGGAGTCTGTGCTCCAAAGTCAGTTCCCGGAAAACCGCCTCCCTGCCCCTCCCCACCCCTCCTGCCTCATAGGTGGTGTGGATCATCCCCAGCTCCACGCTCATAAGAGCAGCACAGAGCAGGAAGAAATAGGGCATTCCCGGGGGCTGGGATCTCAGAAGCACTGGTATGACATTTCCTATGCATCATCTGGCCTCCGCACCCCGCTCCAAAGTGCTGTGGCTAGACAGCTGAAATCGGACGTTGAGCCGCAAATGCGGGATGGCTGGAGCACAGAGGAGACGATCTCCTCCGCACTCTGTCCACCCTGCATTGGATAGGTGGTTGCCTCTGAGTTCAGAGGCAGCCACCTATCCCCATAGGATTGCGCCCTTAATCACTCTTATATCACATCTTTCCACGAAGAAGCTCAGGGTGACATAAATGGGGGCTATCCCATTTTTTTCTCACAGTAACTCTCTGTGAGGCAGAGGTGCAAATACAGCACTCTGTTCACTATATTGGCTCTCAAAACCCCACCAACTGGAGTTCAGACTTGCTTAGGATACCATTAAATTTCTTCAGGGCAGTAATTCCATATCAGCATTAATTAGGGGAAAACATGTTGCCTTTTTTTTTTAGTATATCAAACGGAGCTCATTCATTGAGCAATTAATCCCAGTTTTGTGAGGACATGGCAAGGGATGCTACTGGCACATGGCATATGAGGTGATATGGAACTATGATTTACAGCATCTTAAACGCTGCTAATGTGTTAGCAGTGATGGTATTTGGTAAGATTTTGCACAGAATAAAAATACTGTCTCACACATTTAAGATGGACATCTCAGTTTCTCCAGAGCATTTAAGTACAGAGACATATCCTATAGGACCTAAATGTATGATCCAAGAAGGGTTATCAACTGTTCAAGTCACCACTGTAGCTTTGACTTTAACTGCAACTTGATGTGCAGACATTAGCAGGTGGTAATGTTTATCTCCATGCTGTGAAACCCTTGGACTGATTATTTCTGCACATCCAGCTGTTGTTAAAAGCACAACAGCAGGCCATGCAATCATTTTTTCTGGCCAGTTGGCAACCCTGGATCTAATTGTTCCTATTTACCTGGGAGAGTCCTCAATTTGTGGTGTTTGCCCCTGATAAATAATTGTCCCTACTATCTCCCTGTTTTATCATTTTGCAGAGATTTGGTGAATATTTTTATAAACTTTATTTGAATAAAAATGTATATTACATTTAATAGTGAATACAATATACATAATCTCTGTTGCTTCTCCCACCCTGCCAGCAGTAGCCCAGCAGGGCACAGGATACGTTCTTCTGATTTGTTATTATGAAGAACCATAAAGAAAACCTGCATGCAGCTAATGGATTCCACCTGCCTTTTTGTCTGCAAAGTAAATGGAAAACAAATGTTGGATGTACTACCCTCTGTCAATAACTAGATTTCAATTCAATGTATTTTTCCCATTTGTTTGCTTTTTGTCTTTATATCTGGAAAATTAATAATAAAAAACAATATAAATTGTGAGTGTGTACATACATTGTCTTTTGGGCTGTGCCCCATTCTCCAGGGGTTTCGTCATACACTGGAAATGTAGGTATTCTAACGGTGCTTTCCAGTGAGAAAAGGCATTGTATAGGTATTCCATCTTGTTTTCCTTAATGGATTTTCGGTGGAAAGAAAAAAGGTAGAAGTGGTAAGAAAACACAGGACGGTTACAAATGGAAGACAACATCATCTGCATCGCCCATATAATTCCGTGAATGAGTCAGGACAATGGTGTGATAAAAGCCTAATCTGGAAAACCCAAAGAAGTTTTTAGAATACTGTGACTGGCTATAGTTCCCTGTTGAGTGTATACTTGGGAGCTGTCTTCATGAGGAATTTAGTGTGAAGTTAGAGCAGTCTGAATTCCTTCACAACAGATGATGATGTCACCAATCTGCTGTCAACCAGCTGCTTCCCTCTTGAAAAGCTGCATTTTCTGAAACTCCTTTTACTCCAACTTTTTTTTACTGAAAGTGGCCCCCTGGTGGTTTTACCACAGTGTAGCATGTCCCCCCCCCTTCCACATTAAATCCTGGGCATGCCTCCATGACCTGGGAGTGACGTGGTCATGGGGGTGGGATGCCCCATTCCCTCTTATTTCCCCAATGGAAGTAGCTTTTCCCATTGAGAAAAACCCCAGGAGCACAGCAGCAACACTCCCATTACCTCAGTAGTGGGGACAGTCATTCACCTTCGGTAGCCTGCTTTTAATCTTTAACATATCCCCCCTTCTGTGCATGTTTACTCAGAAGTAAGAAATAAATCTCGCTGTCCTGCAGTGAAAGGGTTAAAGGCTAACTTTAGTAACATGCCTTAAAGCACTCTTTTGCTTCTCCAATGAGCTCTTAAATTGCTATTATGATGTTGTGCTACTTTGGTCTTCTGTAGTTTCTCTGATGTTATGTAAAGTCCCTTCTCCGCTTTATCGCAGTTACAATCTTTCAGGTTTACAGGAGCTTCTCATTGTGAGCAGGGAGAAGGGGTGGTGGTGGAAGCAATAACTCCAGGGCACAGTGGGGCAAAATTGGGCGGCTGAGCTGCTCTCGGTGGAGCCTTCAGATGCTGCACTTGAGAACTGGAGATTTTGGCTTCTTCAGGGAAATCTGCACACATGGGGAAAATTAGTTGCTCTCCATTCATAATGTAGCAGGAGCGGGGAGCCTGCACAGGGGTGGGAAACAAGCCTCTCTCATTGGTTGAGCAGCCCCTGCCAGTCTGATGATGTTCAGTTCTACTCCCCCCACACCACCCAGAAGTATGCCCCTTTCAAGTTCTGTGTGACCCCTGAAAACCAGATTTTAAAGATAATGTACCCTTGGCTTATTTTGCTTTGTGTGCCCCTGAAGGAGCAAAGCTGCTTCCATGAAAATCTGGGTAATAATCCAACCTGCTTCTCATTCTGTTGTTGTGAAGATCCCCCCTTGGTCATGAACCTGGGTTTGATTCTGTATTAACATCAAATTAGTCTCCGTGCTGCTTCGTGGCTATCACTTTAAAGCTGACGCTGGGTTTCTTTATGAATAGAGACTTTTTTCCTTATTCACTCCCTCCACACTAATATTTTATACATTATCATTCCCCACCTTAGTTTTGTTATGCTTTCATTTTAAACTTTAAAAGCCCCATAGAAAGGCAGACTATTAATCAGTAAAGTTTATTAGCCAAATGTACATTACTTTGCAATTACTAATGTTAATTTAATATCTAGTTTTCTTACCCAGCCACCATGTTTGGAGAGAGTTTTTTTCTGGGGCTTTTCACACTCTGTTTTGGATTATACGTCCCTGAATCAAGGTTGCTAACTGACCAGAAAAAACCTGGCTTGGCTTGCTCATGTGCAAAAATCATTTTCATGACATGAAGGTGAACATTTTCACCTCTTGATGTTTGCAGATCAGGGTACTATTAAAGGCACAGGAGTAAGGCTGATAAAAAGTTGGCAACCCTAACCTGAACTTTTACACTGATTAGCTGACAAGCACTATGTTCTCCTTAACAATCTAGGTCCTTCATTAATAAATCTGGAGACACAGAGTTTTTAAGACTGCCGAAAGTGTTACCTATATCCTTTTCTACCACAGGTGGAAAAACAGCTTGACAATAGCAATTCTGATTTTTTAATGGCACCCCTTCCACCCACCACCACTGCTCTGATCAAATTCACAGCCTCCTGCAGCTGCTGTTCTTTAAAAAAGAGAGAGAGAGAGAGAGAAAAGATTGGGAAACTGTTACATGAATCTGCTGTGTAATCTAGTTTGGCCGAGAGAGTTTTTGAGAGAGCAAGGTTTGAATTCATGGGCGTTGGTCAAAATAGTGAAAGATCCTCTTAGGACAGGATTGGGCAGTCCAGTGGCCTCCAGATGTTTTAGACTATAACCCCATAATCCCTGACCTTTGGCTATGCTAGTTGAGGAGTAAGGGAGTTGTAGTCCAAACATCTGGAGAGCACCTGGTTACTTATCCCAGACTTTAA
The DNA here is from genome assembly GCF_057233095.1 of Heloderma suspectum. Taxonomy (NCBI): domain Eukaryota; kingdom Metazoa; phylum Chordata; class Lepidosauria; order Squamata; family Helodermatidae; genus Heloderma; species Heloderma suspectum. The sequence continues at coordinate 141,670,098 of NC_139459.1, forward strand.
AGATCAGTCAGCTTTTTTTTTTTCCTGGCTATGCATCTGTGTCTTTAACAACAGCCTACCATTTGAAAATTTGGCAGATTATGTTTTCCTATCACTTTGGCTGGAAACAGGAAATTTTTAAGAGAGTTAGAAGTGGCCTGAGAGAGAAGTTTAAGGCGTAATCCTATGCATGTTTAGGCAGAAAAAAAGTCCTACAACTCCCAGCATGCTCCAGCCTGCATGGCTGGCTGGGGAATGCTGGGAGTTGTAGGACTTTTTTTGGTCTAACTATGCATAGGACTGTACCCTTACAAACTTTTTTCTTTTTGTCTTGCTTAAGTTTGCCAGAGGTAAACATACCTCAAGTAGTTGTCCCTTTTTCATCCAGCTTTATTCAAAGACAAAAGAGAAAAACTATCTATTCCCAGCATTTCTCTCTGTTCTAGGAAAACATTTGACCAGGATGCTCAGATGCAAAAGAGTACCAACCTGGCTTCTGTACTATTAAATAGTTATGTCAATGATGGAATCTCAATGGGCACAGCTCTTCTACGCGGCTACGATGAGCTGTGCCTACTAAAATGTCTTCTTCATCTACTCAAAGGCTCAGGAGCTTGGTCTTCCTTTTTTTCTGATCACCTGATAAATTTTCGGTGAGGCTGCTGTTAGAATTGTAGGAGCTGGGCTGCTAAAAAACAACAACAGCCCAGTTGGCAATGCATTGCAAAGGTGAAGGAGATGATGTAGGACTGGGAGAGAAAGTGCAGAATCTGCGTGAGTATGAACAACCCCAAGGGTTATAGGAGAAAGTTGTAGTGATTTCCTGAGTGAAAACCAAAACGAAAAAACTCCATGAGTAATAGCTAGTAGCAGTCCCGGGAAGCAATTCTGAGAACACTAAATAAAAACCAAATCATAGAATGGGAACCATTTGATATCACAAGGAGGCCCGCAACAAAATGATGCACTGTAGAGGGTTTCTATCCGGGATCCATGCCACTGTTCCACTCCAACCCCCTCTGGTTTTCTGTTCCCCTCACACACAACAGCTAGTCAGCATTCTCCGCCACACACACAACAGCTAGTCAGCATTCTCCGCCAACCACAGTATATAGTATTATTATAAGTTTTACAGCATCAAATAATTAGAGAAGTGGAAGTAGGGTCGCCACATTCCCCCTGCACCCCTTCCCATACCTTTAACAGTAGTTGGAGACAAATTCAGCTGGTGAAACTTTTTCCTGTCATCCCCAACTGAGGAAAAACTTAATGGTTTATATTGGTGCTCAGTCACATCACTGTTTAAACACACTAGAGCAGAACCAGTAAAAAAAGATAAAGGGGTGGGGGAGAAAAAAAGATCAGAAAAAAAGTAGTAACAATAACCAATAAGTCTAGATTGTGCCATTGGCAACTAAATTGATGCAATAGAGAGAGCAAAAGAAGAGCCATTTTTGACATATCTATTGAAAAGTGGATTTTATTTATAATGCATTGGAACACTAAATTCAACGATGATATACAACCTTGTACAATATTTTTTCTTGTGCAAACTGAGTGTAATTGTATAATTTTGTAAGTGATTTGCAATGTATACAATTTGTATGTTTTTTCTTTCTGATATAATACAAATAGAGGGGTGGGGGGAAAGTGATGGGATGTGAGTGGTCAGTGAGTGAAGAGAGGTGGCGTCCACATTAACAGGGAAAACAGTCATGTCTAGCGATGCGTGTTCAGGATGCGGACAGCATTCCAGACATAGGGCAGTCAGAGAGAATAAAGAAACATCAGCAGGGAGAGAGTGGGGAGGGAGCTTTGAAGGGGAAGTCTTTCCTGTGGGCCCATCAGTAGCAAGGAGTAGGGGATGGATTTGTTAAGAAGGGAGGGTAAAGGAATGGGAGAGACCAGGGCACTTGTGGATTAATATTTGCCTCTCTACGTTTTGAAGGACTTAGTAAACCTTACAGACATACATTCATCCCTTCCCATCTCTGAACTGCAGGTTTCTGTTCCTGAGCCAGGACTGCAATGTTTAAAAGGGGGTTTTCCTCTTCTGCAGCTGCAGCAACCCCGCAGTGTCTGCTGGCTCTGGGAGCTTTGAATTAATCTGCCACGACTGGGCATTCAGGTATGTACAGAGCCAGCAGCTGTTAATGAACACACCCAGGTGGCCTGTAGATCTTTGCACAGAAGTGTCTGAATACTCTCAGAGTTTCCCACTGATCCAGTAGGCATTCAGGCCTGGGATAAAAGCTGGAATGGATTCCACAGCCAGCAGTGTCTATTAGCCTCCCCCCCACCCCCGTTTGTTTGGAGCAGAGGACAGCAAGGCCTGGCATGCTATGGTCCATGGGGTCACGAAGAGTCGGACATGACTTAACGACTGAACAACAACAACAACAACATTTTATTTGGGGTGTATGGCACATGTGATAAGAAATAAGCATGCACAAAACGAGATTTGGGTGGACAACAAATACTGAAAGTGTAAGAATAATTGAGCAATGAAAAAACAGGATGCTCTGAGAAGTTGTAGTACTCGCCTTAATTGTGGGCTTTTGAAGATAGCCATTGTTCAGGAATAGTTATTATATTATTATTATTATATTTATTTATATCCCGCCTTTTTCCCAATACTGGGACTCAAGGTGGCCTTACAACGTTAAAACTGCTACAATTAAAACCTATAAATAGAAATATAAATACAACTGTATAAAAGTTAAAAAAATAATTTTTTTTATAGTTATGTGTTAGAGATCTGTAATGCTTTTTAATGCAAATAGTTTGGGCCGATGAACCTCCTACCCTCCAATGTTTCACAGATAAAATAGGGACACTATTCACTAGTACTTGTAATAGTGATTGTAAGGCAGCCTCCCCAACCTGGCGCCCTTCAGATGTGTTGGACTACAACTCCCATCATCCCCAACTAGCACGGGGCACCATGTTGGGGAAGGTTGGTGGAAGAATTAGTATCCAAGCCCCCCCCCCTCCTCTTTTACACATTGCTGTGGACTCTTTTCCACCTGCTGACCATTAAAGAGTTTATTCATACAGACACACACACACACACTTAACCTCACAAATGATCTTATTATACAATAACTGCAAGTAAAATATATTCAGCAACATCTTGTAACTGTTTAGGCAGTATGTGTGGAAAGTGGGAAGAAGTTTGGAAAGAAAGTGATGCACTGGCACCGTCTTGCGTTTATGAGTCTGTACATGTATGGCCTGGGCCCTACTACACTCAAGATGTACCAGTCGTCCCCCATCCCCCCCGAGCTAACTCCTTGAAACCAAGCAGCTTCCCCAAAGGCAGAAGAGGGGTAGTGTGGGGAAAGACTAAAAAAAAAAAGGTAAAGGTGTCCCCAACCAGTCGTGTCTGACTCTAGGGTGCGGTACTCATCCCCGTTTCTAAGCCGAAGAGCCAGCGCTGTCCGAAGATGGTTCGGCTCAGCTGACAGCAGTACATTCAAGAATTGAGCTGCTGAAAGCTTTCCTTCCATGGATATAAAATGGCAGGGAAAACTCTGTTTGCTTTTGTTCATCTGTGTATTAGGGCGCTGTTAAAAGGAGAGGGCAAGGTGAGTTTTAACAAAATCACAACCATCCCTGAAAACGGTGGGCTGCTGGGTGGCTATTCACCCTCAGTTCAGTGCTTGCTTCATCCTTGTGCTGTATAGGCAACTGGTAGAATTCCCAACGCTGGGATTGTGGCTGTGCTTTGTGGGAAAGGGACGCTGCACTCTGTTTTGAGTTGTGAAGAGAGCTAGAGAAGCCTGACATGCAGGAATGAATTCAGTGTTTCCAGGACCATAGATATATACTGGCTTCAAAGCTGCTTTTAAAAAAGTCAGCTTGCAGTGTGGCATGTTTTTTTGTGTGTGTGTGCCTTTAACATGGGGCGACCACCTTTTTCCTGCTAGCCTTGCTCCTGTGCTTTTAAGAACAGCTTGACACATACAAAATTCAGTAGGTGAAACCCCCCCCCCCCATAAGTGGAGGTGAGGAATGCTTAAGTTGAGCACATGGGCCTCTAGGGGAGGAGGGAAGTGTGGGGAAAAGTTTTAACTGTTTGATTTCTGTGATGCTGTTAGAGGCACAGCAGCAGAGCTAGTAAAAATATTGTATGTTATATTATTATATTAAGAACATCAGAAGAGCCGTGCTGGATCAGACCAAGGGTCCATCTAGTCCAGCATTCTGTTCACACAGTGGCCAACCAGCTGCTCACGGGAAACCTACAAGCAGGACATGAGTTTAACAGCACCCTCCTGCCCATGTTCCCCAGCAACTGGTGTACATACGCATACTGCCTCTGGTACTGGAGATAGCATATAGCCATCAGGACTAGTAGCCATCAATAGCCTTCTCCTTCATGAATTTGTCTAACTCCCTTTTAAAGCCATCCAAATTGGTGGCCATGTTATTTTGAACAGAACACACAGAGAGATGGTTTGGCCACCCTTAGGTATGGTGGACTTGCTCTTTTTATTTTGAGAAAAGGCCCCTCTCTTAGGGCTCAATCCTATGCATGTTTAGACAGAGAAAAGGCCTACTACTCCCAGCATGCCCCAGCCAGCCATACTGGCTGGGGCAAGCTGGGAGTTGTAGGCCTCTTCTCTGTCTAAACATGCATAGGACTGAGCCCTTCGTGCCTTGCAAGACTAACTTCCATGGTTCTCTGACAGAGAAGGTCTATTCCATGCTACAGCGCATTTAGTGCAATGGTTTAGCCAGCCCTGATGACTGGCTCACACACACTCCTGCAGCTAGGGATGGCAGAGAATTCTGCCGCAGACTCAAATGAGCCCAGATTCTTTGGAATCTGGCCTCCGGAATCCGCAGCGGAGCGGCACGACTCACCTCCGCGTCCTGAGGATCCCCTGCAGACCGGCACTCCGGCTCCAGATCCTTTGCGATACGGTAATGGCGGCTGCCATTATCGTATCGCCAGCGGTACAGAGCCAGAGTGCGGCTCCGCAGAATCCTCCTGGAGTGGAGCTGCTCCGGAGGATTCCGGGGGGGGGGGAACGACAGATTGCCTCCCGCCTGGGCGGATTCCCGACTGGAATGGAATGTACGGAATCCATACATCCCTACCTGCAGTCACATCAGGGAACTAGGCAATATCAATTTGGCTTATGTCATCCTAAAGCAGCAAGCATCATGATCTTTCTGGAAGAGTCGTACTGTGCTTGTAAGCTGGATTTGTACCATGTTCCCTAACACAATAATAGACTTGAGTACGATTGCCAACTGACCAGAAAGATAACAGCCTAGCCTGTTCTTGTGTCTTCCACATCAGCTGGATTTGCAGAAAGCCAGTGGAGCTTTGCTTTTCATGGGGTTAAGTATTATCACCTGCTACTCATGGAGGGTGTTTTAGTCCCATTTTGGGAGATGGCCCCACACCACAGCCTAGCCCTTTAGCAGAGTCCCCTGACCCTCTGTGTAGCATATTTGGAGTACCTGAGAGCCACCCTGAGGAGAGGGCAGGAAAATCTGCTTCTGCTAGCCCAGATGCATGTGCTTAAATCTTGATTCAACACACTTTTTGCAAATCAAGTTACTGTTAAAGGCACTGTACAAGGGAACAGTTTAAAAATCGGCAAGCCCTGCTCATAGGGTGATTGTAAGATTTTGGGACAGGTGATAGGTATTTGTTTGGTGACTGGACAGATTGCGTGCTCAGTGGCAAACTGCACTGCAGTAAAGGTGGCACTCTGATAACATGCTTTATGCTGGTTTTAGGGTTGCCACCTTCCCCCACCCCCTCCAATCGCCTATCGTGCTCTTGTGCTTTTAATTGTGCGAGACATACTGCTATGAAGTACCCCAAAATTCTACTGATCTGGGAAAATGTGGCCTGCATCTGGAAGGGGCCTAAGGTTTTTTGGTCTTGGAGAAGGGCAGAAAAACAGGTCCCATAGGATGTTAAGGCCTTGCACAACCCAAGAGGAGATGCAGACTTCTGGCATAAACTTTCTGGCCAGCCACTGTGCTCTGATTGCCTTAATTCCTCAGTTAACACTTGCAAATTTCAGATCTTGCCTCAATACAACAACTACAGAAGCCCCCACCATGAAAATATTTTATGCTGATTTCTAACCTTCCTGTTTAAGCCAAATAGAAAGAAAAATAAAGAATTCAATGCCTTTTAAAGCTGTAAGATACCCACTATTGTGTAAGCAAGCATGCCTACATGACTCTTTTGTCACCTTTGCTTAAGACCATCACCAAAATCCCCCTGGCTATCTTGTTCACCTGAACCTGTGAAAGCCAGAAATATGCACCCATTAACTCCCATCCTTTCTTTACATCAGGAAAGAAAGAGAATCCCATTGTCTTCTTTCTTCCCTTAATGTATGACACCAAAAAAATCCACTTTTCTACATCCTTAAGTAATCTTGAAAGAACGACTTGTTTTGTTTTGTTCTGATTATTACATCCTGAGAAAAAAAGGATAAAAACAGCAACCCAAATTCATAGAACAAGGAGCCAGGGAAAGAAAGAAAGAAAGAAAGAAAGAAAGAAAGAAAGAAAGAAAGAAGATGCTTTCCATCCTTTCTGCTCAGAAGAGCAACCCCCCCCCCTTTCCCCCCCTTCTTTCCCAGAGAAGGAACTCAACAGAGCTTCCCATCACTTTACAAGCCAGCAGATAAGGAGAGGTAAATCTTTGCATCATCTTTTCTTCCCCTTCTCTCTTCTCTTCCCTTTTCCTAATATTCCACCCAAAACCAAACTCCAAAACTCCTAGGCTTTAGCTCTTTCTTCATCCACTTTCTCCCAAACCCAGCGTTTGCTCTAAAACTCTCTCAATCCCCCCAAACAGTCTGTTACTCCCCCATTCAAATAATCGCAAGCTGAAAGTTCCTTACCCCGCCCTCTCTCTCTCTCTCTCTCTCTCTCTCTCACACACACACACACACACACACTTTTCTATGCATCCCAGTGTACTTCACTATTGACTTTACATGCTTATCTTTAACCTTCTGAGTGTTGATGTATGATTCTAATTCCCCAAATGTATGTATAGTTCTAATTCCCTTGATGTGTGTTTTGAATTCATTTTGAATTCCCCTTTAATAAATCGAAGAATTGCTTTCAAAGACCTTGTTGTGGTCTCTGACTCTGTCAACTGGGGGGGGGGGGGGGGCTAATCAGGTTTTCCTAAGCGCCCAGAGTTCAACGCCAAAAGATCCCTCAGGTATGTGTTTGGTTTACATGTCAGTCTATGTAAATTAAAGCATACTTTGCAACACCGCTATCAAACAGGTGAAGCTTTTCACATCATTTCATCTCTATGCCAGGTAAAGTTTTACCTGCTAAATGTATGAGTAGATGTCAGGTTGCTGTTAAAGGTACAGAGCTATGTAAATACCAGCCAGCTATAGAGAAGGTCATTGTAATAGCAGTTAACGGAATGGAAAAAAGCTAAGGCGGTGGGTGTTACTCCTGCCATGGCGTGTGCCACAGAGGGTGACTCTCAGATACATACAGCACTGTCTGAAGTCTTTTATAGAAACTGCTTTGAATGATTATACTAGACATATAAAAGGCAGGTGTCTATTCAGGTCTTGAGAAGCACAGTCTTGAGAAGCACAGCCTTGGTCTAGGAATACAGGTATATACATGTCAAAACTCCCTTGTCTGGAGGCCAAACATACCTGGCACCAGGCGTGTGAGAAGTTCATGATGGTTCCAAGCCTGGCCTGGTGACAGAAACATTCACCCTCAAGAAAGACATTCATTCAGAGTAGAATGCCAGTAGAAAATCTTATTTGTGCTGCATTTTACAAATGTAAACAAGGCATGGCAGATATGGAAAACCTGAGCTGAACTGAAATAGTGCTTGCTGTGTTTTTGGTTCTGTGTTATTTGAAAGAGTCATCAGAAAACTCTGTTATTTTAAAAAAATGTATGTAATCCAAAGGAGGGCGGACTGAAAGGCCTGTTCTCCCCCACTAAATAGATTATTTAAAATTGTTTGCTTGTTTCCCCTTTCAGCTGTCTTCCAATACTATGATTCTATGACCACACAGTCAGTGTGTCCAGTGTCAGAAAATTAGCAAATGTTTATTTAAATGTTATGTATCTTCATGTTTGTTGTAAGTGGCCTTGACAACCTGCTTGGGAAAAAGGGTGGGTTAGAGATAAAACAAAACACATACATTTAATTTTTAAATCCACACGTGTTCTCCAGCACTTTTAAGCCTTCTGTACATGTGTGGAAGGCTTTAAAGGGAGTAGGAAATACACTTTTAAAACTCTATGGGGCTGTTCGTACAACGTGACAGCCCACCGTGGGTTATTGCTGTGGTGAGGCTGCAGCGCATGCAGGAGTGTGTGCAGCTGCCATTTTGAATATGAACCCCCCGCTTGGGGATTGTTGTGTTGTGTGAACCCAGTGAACGTGGGTTATGCATGGGGTTAAAGGACCCTCGCATAACCCATGCTCGCTGGGTTCGCAAGACATACGCAACCTGGCGACTGCAGGCACCGCGGATTGTCATGCGTTAAATAACTCATGACAAGTTGCAATGTGTCTATGTCAGGCCAGCACTCAAATTTCAGGAAGCATGAGGAGATTTGGCAAAAAAAAAAAATCTTCCAAAACTCCGCTGTTCAAGCTGAGATCTGGCCAAGATCTGACATTTCACGTTAGCCTTTTTAAAAGCTCCATACAAATTTGACAACTGCATTAGTTTAATCTGAACATGGTTTAAGGAAGAGGCATTCCTACATTTCAACAAACATCTAATGCATATCTGTCAGCTGCGGTAGGTCTCAAACCAGAAACCTTCTGGAAGATGGACTGAATCCATTGTCCCTGAGCCACCACAGATTCCTTCAAAACTAAAGCCCTCCCAAGACCCTAAGCCCTGGCTCCTAGGCCTTGACCAGCCTCTACTGGGAACAGGCCCACTGCGCTCCCGTAGTGCTGGCCCAACACATTTCGCTGTCTGAAACAACACCAAATACGCCACCACCCTATGCTAATGTCAACACTTTAAAAAGTCTTGCTGTATCATTCAGACAGAAATTCCTACCTTCATCCCTCCCCTTGCTAAATTCTGCTACCTGAAGTGGTCTGTGTCACCTTGCTACATGATAGGGCCAGCCGTATACTCCACTCATGCCAAGGAGTGGCACCTGTTAATTGTGGCGTCCCTAGGGCAGAAGTTACTTCCTTCTGTGTTCATTGGGATGCTTCCTGTTGAGGATTTCAAAGCATCTAAACTGGCCCCTGTTCATACATAGCACAAAAATGCTCCTTAGTTTCTTGTGTCAATTTGGTTTTAAAGTAGTGTGATGCGGGCAGGTTCCACTAGACTTTTATTCTAGTTTAGGGATGATGTTGCAATGATATTTGAAGCAGTTCTCTGTAAATTCCGATGTAAAGACTGAGTTGGACAGCGAGTTTGTGCAAATTAAAATTGGTTCTCCCCACTTTCTGTCTCATGTCAACTATGTTCACAAGTGACAAGGTTGCAAACTGGCCAGGAAAAATCACATCTTAGCTTCTTATTCTACCTTAGCAGTTCAGCATGTGAAGGTTTTCATGACAAGTGATAAACATTATCTCCAGCAAATGTCTGCACATCAAGTTGCTGTGGAATGCACATCTACAGAATTATTTTCAGAAGCTGGCAACCTCGTAAGTGATGCACTCCAGACTAAAAAATGTTCTTAGCCTTACTTGTGAAGATGCCCTAAAAATAACCAAGTCACATATGCATTTTCAAGTGCTTTAATGATCACTCAGGAATCTTCACTTCAATTAATGCACATTAACACCATTCACAAGATATGCATTTCCTGCTTTATATGGCTTTTAGCACTCCTTTTCTGGCCCTTTTAAGGGGCATGGTTTTGATGTGAGTCATGATGTATCGGACAGCTGAACCTATCACAGCTCAGTATACATTCACTATATACTTTGCAAGGAGTGCCATTTTTATTACCTGTTTGTTTCTTTAATTGATCTTTTAAGTAGAGCTAAAGCAATTTTTAAGCTATACATTAAACAGTAAAATAGCAAAATATTACTGAAATTAGTGTTATAGCACTATAATGGTGGTGACTGGAAAGCATTTTTAAATTAATGTTTTACAGATTAGCATTATAGGGGTATAGTGCTATACCCTTATAACACTAATTTAAAAAATCCCTTTACAGTCACTACCATTAACCACCTTATTAAAATGACAGTGTATAGTGCTATAACACTATTTCATTCATTCATCCATTCATTCATTCAATTTATTATTCGCCCATCTGGCTGGTCACCCAGCCACTCTGGAAAATGTATAATAAAAGAACAGTTTAAAACAATAAAATACTACATTAAAAACATCATTTTTCTAAAAATACCCTAACCCACCCCAAATGCCTGCCTGAACAACCATGTTTTTAATGCATGGCAGAAGCTCATTAAAGAGGGGGCATGGCAGAGTTCTCTACAGAGGGAGTTCCACAGCGTGGGGGCCACCACAGAGAAGGCCCTCTCCCTTGTCCTCACCAGCCTAGCTGTCCTGGCTGATGGGACAGAGAGAAGGCCATCCGAGGCTGATCTTGTTGAGTGGCCTGTCTGGTGCTGCTGGAGGTGCTCCTTGAGGTAGGCTGGGCTGGAACCGTATAGGGTTTTAAAGGTCAAAACCAACACCTTGAATTTGGCCCGGAAAACAACTGGTAGCCAGTGCAACTCCTTCATCACTGGAGTGATGTGATCTAGCCAACGGCTGCCTTTAAACAGGCGAGCCACCGTGTTCAGTACCAGCTGCAGCTTCCAAACTGTCTTCAAGGGGAACCCCACGTAGAGCGCATTACAGTATTCTAAATGAGAGAAGACCAGGGCATGTACTACTGGTAGGGGCGCAGCCGCCGTATCAGATGGAGTTGGTACAGCGCTGTCTGGCTCACAGCTGACACCTGAGCCTCCATGGACAGCTGAGAGTCTCAGATGACCCCCAAGCTGCGGACTTGGTCTTTCAAGGGTAACCGTACCCCATCCAACCCCAGGTCAACATCCCCCAACCTCCTCTTGTCTCCCACCAAAAGTACCTCGGTCTTGTCAGGGTTCAGCTTCAGCTTATTCCTCCCCATCCAGCCACTCACTGTCTCCAGACATTTGGACAGGGATTCTATGGCCAACCTTGGTGAAGATTTGAACGAGAGGCAGAGCTGCGTGTCACCTGCATATTGATAACACCGCACCCCAAACCTCCTGATGATAGCCCCCAGTGGCTTCGCATAGATGTTAAATAGCATCGAGGAGAGGATGGAACCCTGTGGCACCCCACAAGTGAGCGGCCACAGGTCTGAAACCTCCTCTCCCAGTGCTACCCTCTGGAACCTGCCGGTGAGGAAGGACCGGAACCACCGCAATATGGTGTCTCCAATGCCCAACCCCTCCAGGCGATCCAGGAGGATACGGTGGTCAATGGTATCAAACGCCGCTGAGAGGTCGAGGAGAACAAGGAAGGAGCATTTGCCCCTATCCAGAGCCCTCCTCATATCCACCAAGGCTACCAAGGCTGTTTCTGTCCCATGCCCAGGCCTGATGCCCAACTGAAATGGGGCAATACTACATTTATGTGGTATTTTGCTATTAATTAAAAAAACAGAGCTGGGAAAGCATTTTAGTGCTTTTTAAAAGATCAAGAGGAAAAAAATAAGTGATAAAATGGTGTCCACTGCAAAAGTTATACTGAGTGTGTGCAGAACTACGAGAGGTTCACCTCCCCAATAGGTCACTGCCCACATGAAATCCACAACTCTTAAAAAAATACCATCTATATCTGTGGAAATGGTATCACTCTTCTTTCCTTCACAAAATAGTTGGACTTTCTGCTTTAAGAAAAAAGACAGAAGCAGCACTAGGAAAACATAGGGAGATTACAAATGGATGATGAGATCATGTGGACCTCCTGTAAAATGTGAGTGAACAAATCCTGGTGATTCCACAATAAGCCTTCATCTGGAAGCAGCCAGGATCTGCTCTGAGAACTGAGCTCTGAGGTGAAAAATAGCTATTTTCAATGGAGAATAGTTAGGTTTGTATTTTGTAAAGCCCACTACTGAATCAAGCCAAGTTTGTTAATCACAACTTTCAGGCCTACATTTACCACCTTTAGAAAGAGTTGCACTCATTACCAAATTCTAGAAGTTGTCTGTGCTTGCAAGGAATTGTGGAATAGGCACAGGTCTGAATAACTCTAGCAATGTAAAGCAGATGAGTATATACATTCAGACTTTGGAAACTACAGACTTTCTCTAGACATTGTGCATGCAGCTGCACAACTCCATATATATATAAAATATATCAGAATTGTTGGGAAGCTTTGGTTCCTAATATGTAAAGGCTGGAATTGTTCAGTGTGTTTTACTGCCTTGCTACCTGTTTTCACCTCCTCTTCTCCAGCGCCACCCATCTTCTCCCTGCCTTGTCTTTTCTCTGTATGCTGTTCTTGTTCCTCTGTGTGCATCTTTGTGCCACTCAGTCTCTTTGTGCCTATCTCGTTCGTTCTTTTCCTTTCAGCTCCATTCCTCTTGTCTGGCTCACCCCTCCTTTCCTTCACCCTCATGGGTGGTTTTGTCTCGTTGGTTTGTGTGGTCTGCCCTGCACATTCCAGTCCCTTTTCTCCTCAGGACCTGACATGTTCCCCACAGAAAAGGGGATTTATCACATGGATTATGCTTTTCATTCTGGCTTTTGTTTTCAAAAATCTCACTCCCCCCTTTTTTTCTCTTTGTACTTTGTATACAGAAACTTCACAATACACATATCTGGGGGCTTTTCTGGCATGTCTAATGTATATGATTCTGCGTGCATTTTAGTCTGCATTACCCATCTTGTGTTACTTTATGAATCTCACACACAGGTCTGACCTGGCTGTCTCAAAGCAGTATTTTTTCCATTGCTCTGCTCAGAAGTAGGATTAATTCTCAGACCCTCCACCATTTCAAAGAGAGAGAGAGAGAGAGAGAGGGAGGGAGGGAAAGAAGAGGGGGGCTTAGTGTACCTGTAACACCCCCTATTTGCCCACCATGGTCACTGGCTGAGCCCCACCATTCCATACTCAACCAGCTGTATGCTATATTTATTTGCTCGGCAAAATCCTGCCCATCACTGACTTCTGAAGCAGGATGTGTTAATAAACTGCCAATAACAGTTTCTCTCCCCCTGCCCCCCTCAAAGAATGCTATGTTTAATAGAAGGCTTAATCCCTCAATGAATCTGTTTTTGTTTTGTTTTTTTACAGAAAACCTGCAACTCAAAACGCATTCAGCAACTTTTACTGTCTGGAGGATAGACAACGAAGGAGGGCGTGATGGAGAGGAAACAGTGCACTGGCATTTTGTGTGGCTTGCATCCTCCCAACCTCAAATTTAATTTATAGATACCAGTAGGGAAGAGGCTGAAACCTGAGAAGCTCTAGTGCACACTAAAAGAAAAAGAAAAAAAGGCATCCTGACATAATCTCAAAAGACAAAATGAGGAATCAAATAGGGATTTATCAAGGAACAGAAACTAGAAAATGTGGGCGTTCTTTAGTAAATGGGGGCTACTGGAACATTAAGATAATGCAACCTTATTTCAGTGTGTGTGTGTGTAGTTGGTGGTGGTGCTGAGTGCAGTTTTGTTTGCATTCCCATCTGAACTTTGGCAACCTGAAGTTTTTGCAAAGTTTTGCTGCAATGGTGGCAAAGCCTTCATTAAAATGCATACATAGCAAAATCTAGTGGCAGGATAAATTGAAACATTCGGAATTGCCTTGAAATAAAACCCAAATGAGAGAGCCTCTCCTCCCGCCCTGATAGTACAGGGATTTGAAGCAGCAGGTCTGGTTGTTGGTGCTGCATATGTGTACATCTGTGGCTATAGGAACATTGCCCAAACTTCATTCAAAGCAGTAGGGCTTTCAGTCTCTGCTTTCACTTCGAGGAGAAGGAGGGGGACAAGGGGGACCACAGGCCATTCCATTAGCACAGAAGGGGAGAAATATTGCTATAATCATTTGAGTGAACCAGCTACATCTCATTTCCCTACCTCTGGTGCAGTGGTTGAGCCCACTGCTGCTCCTCGGTATGGGTCAGCTGCTCCTCTTTGTAGTAAAAAAGGGAGCAGAAAAGGGGAATGAGACGTGAAGAAATTTACTACACATATTGAGCCAAAGCACTGATCCTGAGAAGAGCTGAATGCCTACGGCTCTATTTTAATTACAAAGAGCTTGCCCAATCCCTTTGTTTGAGCAGCTGTCAGGATCAGATCCTATTTAATATGTGTCAAGCTATCCAGCCGTGAGAGTGGAGTGCAGGGGTGAGGCACTGGGGGGAGTTGATAGTAAATGGCTGTGGCTAAAATCCCACTGAGGGGAATCAAAGATGTGTGGCTGTGCTGTGGAAGGCTTTGGAATCCGTACTGTGCCACTTACATTAGGGTAGCCAACTTGTGATTTAAAAATACCAGGTTGGGGCGGAGTCCAGAGTGTGCCATAATTGGGTAGCACCAGGTGAGTTTTGATTGGCCAGGGGATGGAACCGAGCAATTTGGACAGGCCAGGGAGCACAGCCTAGTGCAGAGCAGAATGTGGGGTAAATATGGGGGGGGGACCCCCCTCAAGAAAAATATTGCTACATTCAACCAACCAACCAACCAACCAACCTTCCTTCCTCTCTTTCTTTCTTTCTTTCTTTCTTTCTTTCTTTCTTTCTTTCTTTCATGAATCTGAAATAAAATACCAAATGGGACAATAAACGTCCTAACAGTTGGTGACCTTAGTTTGCATTCAATTCTGTGGAAACTATAGGCTCACCTCTGAATGCCTACTTGTTACGGCATACGCAACAAATGCCCTCAAAAATCTGATGGGGGCAGGGGCAGATGTGAGAGGCAGGGAGGGATAACAAGAGCCAAGTGTGAGCCAATAGTAAATAAATGTAGTTTGGCCTTGTTACAGGGATGAAGAATGGGGAGTGTGCGTGATTAAGGGCTTAATGAGGACGGGAGCAGGGAGGGGGCCTTACACAAGGTTTTGTTTTTGTAAAAGGTGGCCTATCTTGTCAGAGTACCCTGTGGCTAGGGTTAAGACTTATATAGGGGGTGGGGGGTGCTAAGTAGCTGTTAAATCATTAATATTGCATGTGTCCCAGTGCTGGCATTAACGTCAAGTGACATGAAACAGTTGCTTCATATAGTAGATTCTAGAAGGGGTGCCATTTTCCTACCTCCATCTTATTACTATTACTGTTTTTAAAATGTGCTTGGGATGGATGTCATTCTGGCTTCTTGCTTTAGGTATGAAAATGTCTAACAAGCTGATTTACATGTTACAGCGAAGACAGGTTCCTGCTATTCCACTGTGGGTCAACCATAATGTTTTCTGTAATCTTTGAAGGGCATTCAAACTGGATAAGGACATGCCCAGGAAGAGCCTTGGTCAGTCACACCTCCCAAGCACATGTTTCGTATGCATTTTCAGACACAAAACACCCTCTAGAGGCATATTTGGAAACATGGATCTGTTGTCCTCTACCACCCATCACCCCATTTTTTTCCTATAATACGTGCTGCAAAGGCTGGCACCAGTCTGCCCACCCATTTTAAAAAATAAAAACACCATTGCATATAAATAGCATTCTAAGTCCTATGTCACTAATATTGAAGGGAAATCATCTAGAGTGAAGGTAGCCAGCACGTCTGCTCCCTGCTATCTCTGGTAACTGAACTATACATTCAGAAATATCATGTGGTACTACTCTCCTGGCTTTGAACCATTTCAAAATGCATATAGAGCCTTCCAGTAAGTTCGAATGCTTACTTATATATAAAGAAGGGTTGGACTTGATGGTCTTATAGGCCCCTTCAACCCTATTATTATATGACTATTCTATGAAAACTTCTCTACACATAGAAAACTAGCTCAGTAATGAGACAGCTAGGCTAGAACCCTTTTTCCAGATATGTTAGGCTTTCATAAGCAGAGAAAGTGGTTATAAGTGGAATTATCGAATATTAATTCTCTCCCAGGAGTGACATTGTGCAATCTAGGAAGCGCTGTATCGTGTGGTGTTTCTGGACATACTTATTTCTTTGATTTGTACCCTGCCTTTCTACCAAGAAAAATGGCACTCAAGGTGGCTTACAATCATAAATACAACTTGATTAAAACAATGATAAAACAAATGCATTAAAACAGTTAAAACAATAACAGAATAAAAAGCAGCATTCACCTCAACAGACCTGCTTACATGCCAAAGGCCTACTTGAATACAAAGGTCTTTGCCTGCCTGTGGAAAGACAGCAGAGAGGAAGTGAACTTAGTTCCACAGCCTGGGAGTGGCCACCAAGAAGGCCCTCTCCGTATTGCTACCATATGTGCCTCTGAAGGCAGCAGTCTTGAAAGAAGGGCCTCTCCTGAAGATCTTAACACCTGGGCAAGCTCATGGGAGAAGGCAGACTTTCAGGTAGTCTGGTCCCAAGCCCTATAGGGCTTTATAGGTCATGACCAGCACTTTGAATTCTGCCTGGAAACCATTTCTGAAGGCAGCCCCATGTAGAGTGTATTACAGTAGTCCAAATGGGATGCAACTAAGCCATGTGTGAATGTGGCTAGATCAGAAATCTCCAGGAATGGGCACAGTTGGTGCACTAGCCTCAGCTGTGCAAATGCACTCCTGGCCACCACAGAAACTGTGGTATCCAGGTTCAAGGTCGAGTCCAGGAATACACCCTCATAGTTTGGGTCTCAGTATATGCCTTATGATACTCTAGGTGGGTCCAACATTTGTGTGGATGCAGGGCTGCATTACCAGCCTGTTTTGCAAGCCATATCTCAACCCTGAAATATGTGTAATTGGTGAACAGCATGAAGCTGAGCATGTGTATAGTGCATTTTCCTCATCAGTGAGTAGCTGCAGCCTACACAGGCATATCTTTTGGCAGCTTTCTTTGTAGAAATTAAACACTAGATTAATTGGACTCTTATCCTAGAAAACAACCTTGCAGGGAGCACTAAGCAACCTGTTCCCAGGTTCATCCTAGGTTCTGATGCTGTTTATTAATACCACAAAGTACTCTTGTGCAGCTCCCATTGATTTCAATTAAGCTTTTACAGGCTTACAGTTCCTGGTGGATTTGCCCCATGTTAATTTGTGTGTGTGTGTCTCTGCTATTTGTACTTTCCACTTCCGGAGAAGTTTCATATTCATGGTTTGAAGAGGGGCTATCAACATATTTCTCTTAGTCACCCTGCTTCATCTTTTTTCTGTTTAAATAGCTATACCTTCTGCCATGCTGTGCTACTTTTGCCTCCACTATGTAAATGTCAAAACAACCAATTGTGAAAGACACAAATTAATCCAAGTTGAAGCTTGACATGGTTCTCCCAGAAGGGCAGAAGCTAGCAAGCTTCAGTTCGAAGGCTTATCAAAGAAATACAGTACTGGGAGTTGACAGCCCTAATTTCAATAAGCCTCCACCAGATTTGGAAACCAATTGCTCTTGGAAGATTTGGAATACCAATTGCTCTTGGTCTGTAAGCAGCCTTGTCCAGCAGGAGTCAGTGGAACAAAATCAGCTAAAATCCAAGTACTTAAGCTAAAATGGTTGCAGATACAACTGTTTTCCTTGTTTATACAGATTTATCTGGCCTGGTGTATTTTCCTTCTTAAATGCTGCTTGTGGCACTGTAATCTCTGTGTTAATTTGCCAGGAGTTCTGTATTTCTAGTATTCTGTTTCTTTGTAGAGCAATGGGTGAGATAACCCTTTGTGGTTTTCCAGTTCTATTCACAGATTTGTGGGACTGGAAGGAAGCCCCAGTAACCTATATAGTCCAATAGTTTTCAGACCTTTAATGCTGATTTGTGGAAGGATCCTTGCATGCCTTACTATGTAGCAGAGAATTCTGGGATGTGTACTATTCATACAGGACAGTAGCCAGAACTCTTGGGCTTCAAAGTTGCCCCATGTTAATAAAGAGTGTAACCTAGAACAGGCCAAATGCCTCCTGTGGCTGCACATTTCAGGGGAAGAGGGCTGGTGATGGGTAATCAATTTAGCAGAGGAGCTTGTGTGCTATTACTGGTAAGCTTCCAAGGAACCCTGGAGTTTCCTAGAACAGAGTCAGAAAACTACCAACCTAGTCTAATGCCAAAAGACCTATACCACAGCATCCCTTCTTCTTGAAAGCTTTCAAGAAGACATTCTACAGCAGCAGGGGGCCTGCGCACCGTTTGGGTGAGTGTGACACACTAGAAAATGTACAGGCTTGTCATATGTAAATGAAAAAGTTTGCATTTTCTAGTTAACATGGAAATGTACCTGTTATGAAGCTATGGTTTTGAAATTCTTGAGTGAGGCATACCAGCCCCCCTGAGTAGCCCTGTAGTGGAGTGGTGTAGTGGAGCCAGGACTCCCAGGGATGCAACATCAGCACTTATTTTATTAGCAGGGATGCTGACATCATCTGCCGCCCCTCTCAGAATTCCCTGTTTCCTCTTATTCTCATAGTAGCTGAGCTGGGGAGGATGAATTTTCCCAGCAATAATGTATTGTTCCCTTTACATTATTTTGCAAAGTATTTTGGGGTGGCTTAGTCCTGAATGGGTAATTAAGACCCATTAGCTCTACCAAAGCTCCTGGTGATGAAAACTGCCAGAACTGGTGGATCAACATGGCTGCCTGTATTTTTGGACTCTTCTTGGGAGTGTGGCTATCAGGACTATCATAATGAGTGCCTGCACTTAAAAAATTACTGTTATATTACTGGCCCTGTAGGCAGAAATTATGTATTGGTGGTGGTAAAGAAAGGCACACTACAGGTGTTATAGCATAACCTGAATAAAGTAAAACCACATGACCTCTCCCTCCAAATACAAGCTTTAACTGCTGAATTAATCAACTACAGCTTTAATGATCTAGTCAATGGGAGCTAGTTTAATCCGTGATGATAACTTTAACTGGTGGAGTTGCAAATTAATCTTTGCAGCTATTTTGCTTCTGGTGTGTTTCAGCAATATGGAATGGGAAAAACGTTAAATAATGTCTTTCTTCTAAAAAGGAGTGGTTGCTTTTGTTGTTAAATTGTAAGCTCTCTCCAATACTTCAAAATTGGAACTTATATTGCAGCTTTGGTAATATGCCAGCCCTAAATATTCATCAATTTCTCGTTTGGATGACAGATGACAAATTGCCTAACCATTATTTAATTAACTGACAGTCTTCATAGTAAAGAAATTGCTTTTGGGCACAGGTAGAATGGCTTTCCCTCTCTACCAAGCTATCATGTTCTTAAGTCCCCACACTTAATAATATTGACCCTTTGAAAAGCATGCTTCAAGTATTCGAAGAGCTTCATATACATCATCCCACAGTTTCAGCAGCAGCTCTGTAAGGCAGGCTGCTATATTATCCCCTAAACTGGAGACGGGGTGAGACTGAGAAAATAGTGCGTTTAGGTCTAATATTAAGGAGCAAGGGCAGGTAGCATCTTAGGCAGGTTTGAGCGCGGGCACCTCTCGGTTTAGAAAGTGATCACTGCTGAGCTTGGGCTGAATAGCCTTTCTGTAACGAGAGGGGTGGATTGGATCACCTCTGAGGATCCTTTCCAAGCCTGCTGCTGGCAGGGAGCGTGGAGCTCCGCCTTCAGGACGCTGGGCTGCTCGGCTTGGGGCCGGCAGAGCCGGTGCAAGGCGAGGGGGAAACGCGAGAGCTGCCGTCGCCGGTGTCTGCTTGGAAGGGGACCAAATACGGAGTCTGCAGCTCCCTCCGAGAGGCTGCGGAGGGGAACGGAGACCCCTCCTCTGTGCGCGCGCCCTTCTGATCTGAGCGGGGGCCCTTTGCAAGGGAAGCGGACGAGCGAGAGAAGTCCCACGAAGAAGCGCACGAGAGAACCCGCAGGAGCGTTTGCAGAAGGAAATCTCTCAAGGTGGCGCTTTTGCCGGAAAAAAAGGTCGGAGCTGCAAGGCATCTCCCAAGCAAAAGGTCTTGGGGCGGCGGAGGAAGGAGGTCCTAGGAGGGAAAGGCCAGGCGAGAAAGGGGGAACCCGGAACCTCCAGCGTGGGCTCGGGGAACTCTCCCCCGAGGTCTGCTTTTGGAGCCCAGACAACAAACGGGCTGGCTGGGCGGCCGGCGGGCATGTTCCCTCCGAGAGGAGGCTCTGCCGAAAGGCTGCTGCTAGCAAGAGCGCAGGGAGTGGAGATGGATCCCTTCTAGGGGATCCCGCAAAAAATTACATGAGCGAGAAAGAGAGATCTCCAACAGCGAGAAGAGAGCAGTCGAATGGAAGCTTTTTCGGGAGCTCAACGCATCACAGTTTAGCTCATCCTCCGCTGTTCCTCTTCGGTGAGATCCTTCGGCACTAATATAGCATCCTGAGAGCATCAGCCAGGTGGGTACTTTTCTGGGCAGAGTCGAATTGCCAACTGCTCGATTTCCCTACCTTCCCCCCAACTTGGGGAAAGGGGTCTGGGTGTGCATTGGAGAAACTGGAACCGTGTCACTGGGGCTTGGGAGGCGACCCCCCCCCCGTTTTCTCCCGCAGATCCCCCATCCTTGTGTCAGATGGCTTGTAGAAAGGGGGAGGGAAGTGGGGAGGGGAAGCCTAATTGAAAAATCAGGTCATGATTTCAAACTGCTGCACAGCTGGCTCGTGGCTGTTCCACACACAGCACAGAGACAGCCCTTTTCTCTGGGTTGGTTTATTGTTGTTGGATGCATTTCTGTAACTATAACGTACACACACACACACACACACACACACCCCGTTTACGAAGATCATCTGTTGAGCCATGCCTTGTGCCCACCCACACCCACCCCTTTGGGGGAGATGAAATCTGGGGTGGGGGGAATTATTTTTACATTACTATACTTCCCCATAGCTGAAGCTCTTTGGGCGGTTTACAAAGGGTTAGAACATTAAAAGTACAATATGCAAAATTAAAAATATCAAAAACACACAAACACAAAGAATGGCATGCTTTTGGATAAATATTGGATGGTTTAAAATGTGTATTGCTTTGTGTGCAGGGCAGAAGGTTGGGTTCCCCTATACAAGGGCCCTGGGGAGGAACCGGGGTGCATTGGAGGTTTAGAGGTGCCCATAAGGAGAGCAGAATAAGGCTGCCCTTTGTATATTAGGGGTGTGGGAAAATGGGAAGGTTTGCGGAAAGTCTACCTTGCCTTTGCTCTTCATAGACTTGATTCATCTGAAATGTAGGGCGCCACACTTAAAAATTAATATACAGCTATCCTTAAAACTCCTTGAGAGAAGAGAAATTTGCCGGTAGACGTGGTTCCTCTACACACAAATCAACCTATACTGGAAGAAGAGACTGTTCTCTCCCCTCCCACCCCAGTAGTAGTATTACAGTTCTTCCTTGCAAATGCCTTCTGCTGATGGAGAGAAAAGGCAAATGGATATAGGAAACTGGGTTACCTACAACTGCAGTTTCGTTACCTGGAATTCCCCCTCTCCTGGCAGATCTGTGCAGCCTGAATGGGGGAAAAAACACTGTTACTACAAACTTGAGTTGAAACTTGTCAAAAGCTCTCTTAAATCACAACTGATGTATTCCCCTGCTAGGCAAGTCCAGATGACTCCGTGCCCTCTATTATCTAGGGCTTTAGACACACAATGATTAATTTTCCTGTCCTTGCCGTGATCATTCACTGCATTTTACAAGACAGTGAGATCCATGTAAACAAGGTCTTTTTAACTCAACATAGAGCCAGTTTGATTTGCTGCCATGCTTTTGGTCAGGCAGACAGGGCTGTGGTGGCCGTTGGACTCCTTCAGACAACTCGGTTGTGAATGAGAGACCCCCACCAGGTGGGAATTGAAGAAATAAAGCTGTTATATCCTTTGTTTGGTCTCAGTGCTCAGTTCTCAAGTATTGGAGTTGCACATTGGAACACTTATTCCAGAGTGGAAATTCCCCTTGCTGTGAGAGGTTTACTGTGCTCCAGGTTTAAATAGTTTCCCTTCTCGATTGCTGAAGCTTACAGGATCTGGCCCTGGCAGCAGCCGCCTGGGTGGGACACGCCATGCCATGGGAGCCATATGCAGTCTCTTCTGAGGAAGAGTAGGGTACAAGGCTAGGGAGACAGAGGAGAGTATTTTTTCAGAGAGTTAAAGGTGGTTTGAAAGAGGGTTTCCTGCTATAGTGTGTACTCACATCCTACTTTCAGCTCTAGTAAACAGGTCTTTGTATTGTTTCAAAAACCTGCAAAGCCTGTTTGAACCAGGGGTTACAGTGGGATAAAATAAATTATATGTACAGCGTGGGAAGTGTTGCCTGTCTCAAACCATTTTCAACTCTCTCTCAATTTGCATAATTTATACAGTCTAGGAACAGTGTAAGCACCTAATCTGTTGTGTGTGAACTAGGCCTGCCTGTGTAAGATTGCAGCCTTAAGTGCAGCAGTGCAGAACACACAATCGCTTGCCCTGCTCCTCGTCTCTTCCCCAGCCAGACAGCCAACTGCAGTTCATCTTTTGGAGTCTTAACTACACAGCTCCATCTGCAAAATCCTCCTGTCTTGGGTCTTAATAGAAAGAATTGGAAAATTTACAAGAATCGGGATGCATGTTAGGATTAATCTAATTCAGCTCTCTACGATTGCTGACTTAAAACCATCCCTAAGGTAGATGTTCATCCTGTCTCTTATGAAAATCCTCCACCAAAGCCAACACAACTGGGCAACTTTTGTTCAACAGCTTGTTTAATTGCGTGTAGTTGTTACAGCTTGGTAGCATATCTTCCTGTTGCCCAGCTCTAATCTGTTTGGTTGTAACTTGAATAAGTTGCTTCTTGTTCTTCCATCTGTGGGCCTTGGAGGCAGTTGTTCTCCTTTTTGGCAGCTTTTTAGATATTTAAAAACTGCTATCATATACTTTCTTAATTTTCTCTCCCTCTCCCAATTCTTTTGGTTGGTTATAGTATGCTGTTTATAATCTCTTCTTATTGTTTAATTCTTATACAAGATGAACTGAAACGAAAACCATCCAAATTCAATAGGTACAGCTATTCCCAGCACGGAGAGGGCCATGATGTACCTGCCTGCCATATAGCTGTCAAAGACCTGTCAGAAAAAAGAGGTGGCAACCTTTATTTAATACTAAAATGGCCAAAGACATAGGGATGCAAAGCCAGACTTTTAAGAGCTAATCACTCAAAGCCAGTTTCAGTTTCTCCCACATATATTTAGGACAAGTTCTTTTTTGTCCTGAATATGGAGAACTTGGTGAATTTTGGCAAATTCTTATTAAAAACCTAACTAAAATGCAATTTTCAGCCACCCCTAGGCAGAACTCACCAGGAAGCAGTGGCGCAGCTGGTCATTTTAGACCCTGGACTTAATGGTCTTATGGGGGCCCGCTTTAGATGGCCATGTGTATTACTGTGAAGCACCCAACTTTCATTTCTCATCTCTCCCACAACCACCATTCCATACTTTACAGTTGCTTCTATATTCCTTATATGTTAGAACAATGGCAACAGGAACAAAACTGTTTGCCTACCCCGATAGAAAAAAAGCCCTGTGCATGTGCAGTTCTGCATTTTAAACTCACTTAAATCACAGCACCATTGTGACTACAGGAATAAAATGGAATTTGCTTCTGTTGCCCTGCTGGCCTTGTCACCTGCCACTCTCTGGGTGCTTATTTTGGAGGTGGCGGTGGTGGCCCTGAGCTATGGGGCCCTGGACTTTGGTCCCAAGGTCTAGCTGTAGCTGCACCACTGCCAGGAAGTTTTTATAGGAAGACCTTGTTGAACGGGATGGGACCTTTCTCCCACTAATTAACATGGTGCACAGTTCATTGGCTTAGCTGAATGAGTCCTGTGCAGAAAAAATGATCAGGAGCTACACAAGATAATTGCTGGACCCTTGTGCGCCCGTTCATCCCAATGGGGCTTTTGCAGGAGAACTTCCCTGTTGGATTGTGCCACATGAATCAAATTTCTTTCTCCTTCTTGCACTCTGCTGTCTTTTTAATCGCACTCAAAATATTCTGCCGAAGTTGGCTGGCAGGACAGCCTCTGTCATACACAGTATTCCAGCTGAAGCCAGCTTTGCTGCCAAGTTGGAACAGTGCTGTTGCTCCCTATATCTTTCATGCTGGGCTCCAGTTAACATGCATAATTGGAAGATGAACTATTTCTTTGCAATGGAATCCTATTTCTAACTCAAATAGATGGTGAGCCAGTGTAACACCTTCATCGTTGATAGAGCGTAGCCAGGAACTTCATTTTTGCATGTGAGCTTTCCTTTTCCTTCCAATATTTTTGCCGTTGCTCAATTTCAGGTGTAGCTAGCCTGAGACAATAAAAGCGGCCTTGCTGGATCAAAGAAAAAGTCTATCTACTTAGCATCCTCACTGATTCCTACAGTGGCCAGCCAGACGCTTCTGGGAACCCACCAGAAGTTGTGGGCAGCTCTGTTTTTTAGACATCTGGGCCAGAGGCTGGAAGTATGTTTTGCTGCATGACCTAACCTCCTTCACATGTGATCTGAGTAGCGTTTGACTAGGGTGTTGTATTGAAGAATGCAGCAAAAACAATAGGGTATTGTGGCACCTTAAAGACTTAACACATTTATTCTGGCACAAGCTTTTGGGGGCATAGTGCATCTGATGAAATAGATGAAAGCATATGCCAGAATAAATGTGTTAGCCTTTAAGGCGCCACAAGGCTCTTTGTTGATTTTGAAGAATGGAATCTCTCACATGCAACTTTAAAAACAATTGTCTTTTTCTTACAAATGAAACTCTGGAGAAAATGTTAATCACATATTGACAAGAATTTGAACGGGCCACTGGGTACCAGGTAAAATTGCCTTGTGCGAAAGGTTTGGCCCACTGGTTGGAGATTCCTATTTATTTAGTCCAGTGCTCCAGTTTCTCAAGACTGTTTGCAATTTTAATCCTACCCTCTCCCTATGGTATTTAGAGTGCTTTCTAGAATCATAGCATATTTCTCACACGAAAATCAGAGTTACTGAACTAGGATTGGAACCAGGACTGATTTCTGTGCAGCGCTGTGGGCTGCCTGATTCTCATTTTATGGCCCCACAGGCAAATCGCTTCAATGACTTGCAGTGCTTCCATGTGAAGTCTGTCTGTCTGAGAACCACTTGCAGCGTGGATCATTTGGACAGGTCTCTACCACTCACTTGCATGAGTGTGTGGCACTGGCATGGAAGCCCTTAATACATATACTGGGGGCGGTCCTCAGAGTGAGTGACTCTCACACGTTATGATCAAGGCTCTATGTACTCTCTGTGCTAGAAAAAATACAAACGAAAGTCTGTACTGAGCCAATCCAAATTCTGTGCCAAGCAAAGCTAAATGTTGTGATTCTATAAATTACGCAAATGTACACAGTTTCTCATTGCTGCATAATTTCTTCTACAATTTTTACCATTTTGCATAATATATTTAGCTCTTGCCAATCCTGATGCAGGGGTAGGAAGCCATACTGAAGTCCTGCCCTCTTCTCATGGGAAATCTTAGTCCACATAATTTCAAACATATATTTAAAACCTAAGGGGCTAAAAACTTGCTTCCCACTCCCCTCACTGTAAAAGAAATAGGATTCTGTGCACTGAAACCACATTTCACATTTCTGAAGAATTACTGCATCTACACAGCCAGTTACGAAAGCCACGCGGAACTGCTGCCATGCAGTAATGTTTCCACCAGCTGCCACGTGGAGAGTGTAATGTGAGAATTGGGCTGGAGGTCCATTATTTACTAATCCCCTTAATTACTGAGATCTATTATTGACTAACCAATGGGTGCTACTTTTCAATCAGCTATCAAAGGAGGAAATTAGGTGGCTTGGGTGTGATTTGATCCTCATAAATCCTATGTTGACTCCTAGTAATTATTTTGTATCATAGATTGTATATGCTTGTTTTAGCACTTATTATAATAACTTCAGAGATAAAAGTTAAGGTACCAGGTCTAACATTTCCTACATATTCTTCACTGGCTTCTAGTAGATTTCCAGGCCCAGTTTAAAGTGCTGTTTTTGACTGTTCAGGCCCTTTACAGCTCAGGACCACAGTATTGGAAGGATTTCCTTTCTGCACATGTAGATCTTCATCAGCGGCCCTTCTCTGGGTTTCCCTGCCAGATGAGGTGTGGTAGATGGCTATGAGAGGGCCTTTTCTTTGGTGGCTTCTGGTTGTGGAATACCTGGCACCTATTTTGTCATTTCAGGGCCAGAAAAAGACCTTTTTATTTTCCCAGGCCTTTTAAAACTATGTTTGCTTGTGTTGTTTTATTCCTTGCTATTGAGTTATCCTGTATCATAGTTTATGGTTTTATTCTTGTTTTTGTTGCTGAATTTCAATTTTTAATTTATTTAGGGAGCAATCCTATGGCTGCTTGTCAGCGGCTAGATGGCCATAGGATATGTGGTTTTCTGGAGAACCAACCTTGCAGGCAGCCTGAGATGGTCCCGTGCTCCACGCTCAGAAGCGGAGCGTGGAGCGGCCAAAATGAGGCGTTCGGGGGGGGGGAGAGGCAGAAATGCCGGTACAACACATCCTATGTGTCACCCGGCAGCCTCCTCCCCTGCTCTGCCTTCCTGCGGCTAGACAGCTGAAATCTGCTTTCTAGCTGCAAATGTAGGGCAGGAGAAGCATGGAGGGAACAATCCCTTCTGGGCTTTTCCTGTCCTGCATTGGATAGGTGGTCACCTCCAAGTTCGGAGGCGGCTGCCTATCCCCATAGGATTGTGCCCTTATATTTTAAGTGAAGCTTCCCTGAGAGCTTCTTGTCTATAAATGTTGTAAATAAATATGTGTTGATTTCCTAGTACTGCAGCCTTGTACAAAAAACTTACTAGCCTATTAAAAAAAACAACCCAGCTCTCCTGCCTTCACATACCCATATCAGTCATTTATGGCCTAAAAGGCCGAGAAGAGGGGGAAAGAGGCAGAATCAGTGCAGAAAAGCTTCTCTCCCTGTCCCTGGTCTCCTAGTGATGATTCCTGCTCAGTGCAGGAGAGCTGGCAAATGGCTATTTACAAGTTGCAATACTGTGACCACTACTTTTATTTTGTGAAAATCTTAAAGAAGAAAACCAAATAATGTTGGTTTGGTTTTGATTCCTCTAAAGCCTTTAAAACTTTCATCTAGACCTTCCTTATTAATCTGTGGACTGATGGGTCCTTAAGGGTGCTTCAGAAAGGCATGTACATTCCTTGACCGTTCAGTACTTGATGACTTGCAGTTCAGTGCCGTTGCAGAATATTGAATTTGAAATGACGTGAGCTGGCATGGGAATTCTGTCTGTGGTGTGTGATCAATAGCGCCTTTCACATGTGTATGTGCACACAGGTATGAATTGGCACTCCCATCATCTTTTACTCCTTCTAGGCTCACTTGCTAATTTAAAGGGGCAGTGGCGCTTTGCCAGTAGCTGTACCACCGAGGTTATGCATCTCCTCAGCCTATGTGTGTATGCTTGCCTGGGAGCTGGATCCTGACTGCAATGTGTGTACAGTGGGAGAGCCCTGCTTCCCTTTTAGTTGTGTGGCACCTCTTCATGTGATTGCCATGGGGCGTATGGTTTGCCACACAATAGACGTGGAAGCTTCTAAACCCCACATAGGCACAAAGGGGAAGGGAAGGGGAGGTTAGAGCATGTGGGCCCAAGACTTGCTGTGGCTTGTTCATGTCTGAACTGAGCAGTTGATATCATCTGTATGTGAAGGGAGGAGAGTTGGTAAAAGAACGAAAGAAAAGTATGTGTTAGGAAGTTTTCTGTACTTATTTGCAAGTCTGAATTACTAGGAAAATGTCCAATTATGTATATTTTATATTTTGAACCCAGAAGAGAGATCATGTAATAAAGTGTGGGATTCCTGTTTCTTCTAATGTAACCATGTAAAATTGGTTATGAGGGCCATAGGTAGCCACTTGGTCATCCCTGCACTTAGGAATAAAGGGTAAGAGTGAGCGGAATGTGAAAAAGCTGCTGTTTCTGCTTTGATCAAAAAGAGTGACTTTGCATGGTAGGGGCATTTATTAGTAAAAGTATGTCTGCCATTTTTACAAGGATAGGCTGTTCCAAATGGGTTGCCTGGCACCTTCATTTGGATCCTAGCGTTACTGTTCACTGATTCCCGTTGAAAGGCACCAAAGGCTAGGTTTAATGGAACTTTTGCTGGTGTATTTTTAATGTCTATACGCTAGACATATCACTTACTTATCTGGCTTGCTATTGAGCTGGATGCCAGGCTGTTGCTCACTGTTTTTCTATATTGTCTGTCACATATGTTACTGCTTTTGCATATAGTGCCAGGCTGTGGCTCATTGTTGCTCACCGTGCTCTGATGTCTTGTTGCCTGACAGACCAGCTACCAAGCTGTTGCTGTGATAGACTGGTTGTTGTGCCTCCTTCCCTATTCTGCGAAATAGGTATAATAGGCCTTCGGCTGTTGCTTTGGTAGATCAGGCTATTTCACACTCTATTCTTTCTTGTCAGATAGCCATAATTGTGAAATAATTCTGCCCAGCTAATAATGCCTTTGCTTTGCTTTTTGTGTGGACTGCTTGGAAACCTTTTGTTATTCTTGAAACATGCCTCTGTTACTACGAATATGTGCTTTTCAATCCAGAAAGCAAAAACAACGCACATTTGTTGGATCCCTCACCCAAATAGGGATTAGATCTGAGTTCAAAAGGGTCAGGAAACTCTGGGGCAAGACTCATTTTGAACAAGATGAATGAATTTGTCTAGGGACATTTTCCTTGGTTTTCCCCAGCAAAGGTAATCTCAGCTGGAGAAACCTTGAGTTGAGGTACTCTCTGTGGCACATGAGCACTTTGAGATCAGATTTCTTGCTTTAGAGCTGCTGCACAGACTGGGGAATTACAACACAGCCTAGATGGGCAGCAGCAAACTTTTTTTTTTTTTTTTTAAATCTTAGGGCACAATCCTATGAATGTTTAGACAAAAGAAAGTCCTAAAACTCACATCATGCTGGGAGTTATAGGACTTCTTTTTTTGTTGTTGGTCTAAACATGCGTAGGATTGCACCTTTAAAAATTCTTCTTAATGTAACGTGAAACTGTTGAGTGTGTTTTGGCATATTAACCTATTGCAAATGACCTTCCAGATTTAAGACAAGCTTCAACTTTTTTTTATGTTACCTCATAACAGGTCCTGTGCTCAGCCCCTTGTCCAACACTGCTGGAATAAAATTTCCTGCACCTAGAAAAATGGCACTTTCCCTACCTACAGCCTGAAAAGGACTACAGCCCAGCAAAAGCTTGATTCTGCTGTTTGTATAAACTGCCCTTAGACAGCTGGGCTCCTCCTCTCTTGCATTGAGCCCTGAATGAAGTCTTGTTAATTAACAAGGTGTAAATGGTTTTGTCTGAGGGCTGCTGGCAATTCCAAAGGGACACCTGCTTACCCATTTACACATGTTATGCAGAGGTTTGTTCCCTCTCCTATGCACAGAACACTGCTATGGACGGTCTCCTTTCCAACAAGACATGCACCTCTTTGTCTGAGGAACTCTGCTGCCTGTCGCTTGCTAACCTCCTATGGCTTTTCACACCCCCCCGCCACCCCCCTGCCCCTGCTTCTCTGTGTGCTCCCCATCTGGGAAGGTCACACAGAATTGATTCAGGGCAAGATTGCTCCAACACGTTTTTTATGCAGCACCTGCTCATTACACCTTCCTCACCATCCTCCTTGCCCTCTCTTGTTCGCCCCCAATGACGGTCGTTTCTGAACCTGCGCTGCCCTTGATACAATACCCTCTTCACCTCTTCCCTACCTCCCTTGGAGCAGAAATCCTTTCTGTGGCAATTATTAATGCACAGCTAAGGGTTCCTGGCTAACTCCTGTGCCTCAAGGCTGTTACTACAAAGTACTTACCATCTAATTAAGTGGGGTAGTTGTATATATTCTTAGGGCTGCAAGGTTTAGTTAGTAACTTAATCAACTACAGCTTTTGTTGATTAATTGGTGGGGACAAATTTTAATTGGTGGGGCTGCAAATTGAGGGCATGCTTATTGCTTTAGGCAATTTTGGTTCCAATATGTGAGGGAGTGAGAGAGGAAAAGGAGTGGTAGTTGTTAAATTATCTTACACTACCTTCCATTTCTTTCCTCTCTGTCTCTCTCTTTCCCTTTTGATAAACTAATAGTAGTTTCCTTTTTGTTAAGCTGACAGTGGCTGAGTTCCAACTGGTCTCTCGTCCAGGCATACATTAGATCCTCACCTTTTTGGCCTTAACAGTTCTATAGGATTGGGGGCTCCTGGGCCACTCACAACTAGACACCTATACTGAGGTTTTGTAACAGTTCAAATATATATGAAATTTGACAGTGATTAATCAACAAAATTTGATTTTATTAGTGTACTTGATTAAAGGTGGGGCTGGGGGTAGCTACGGTCGACAGGAAGCTCTGGCGTGGGCTGGTCCATGAAGTCACGAAGAGTTGGAAGCGACTGACCGAATAAACAACAAACAAGGGAAGAACAGAAACATTTTGTTAATAGCTTGTAAAAGTTTAGGGGTAGTACTGAAGGGCTTGGTTTTCATAGCATGAGAGAGGAAACCAAAGCCTTAAGTACTTCCCACTAGTATCCTTTTAAATGCTTCTTATGTACATTTTTTTATTGGAGAACTGTATCACAAAATTTGGAGAAGTGCAAATTTCAAAGGATGAATGCGTTTCGGTTCACATATTGGTTCAAAAGTGTGAAATTAAATAAGCTCACATTAAAATGCAAACTGAACAAATTTCTCCTCCAGCCCTACTACAATCCTGTTACAACGAGGAAAAACTAGAGGCTAAATTGTAGATCATGCTTGAAGATATTTATGGAACCTATTTCCCTGTATCTCTGTACCTGTTGCCCCGATCCTGTGAGATTTACTTGAGCCAATTAGAAGCACTGTTAGAACAGAATAAGTAACATTCTGAATAGTGAGTTGCTGGCCCTGGCCCTCTTCCTGAATAGAGTGTGTATGAACGATTAAACTAGGAATTGAAGTTTGGCAGAGATTTGTGCTTCCCAATATAATCTGCTATCAAGAACTACCAGTCCCAGAATTCCTTGGCCATAGCAGGTAGAAGGGAGAACTGGTGGAAGGGACAAAACCCCATAGTAATTGAGGACATTGATCCCAGGAATATGGGGAGCCATTGCTGCTGGTAGGATTTGCTGACCCAAAATATAATTGAGTAAATGTCTAGTACAAACACACATAAACACCTGAAAAAAACCCTTCTCCCATACAAGGCTGCCCTCTTCTTCAAGTATTTGGGAAAGGCCCTTCTTTCGAGACCACCACTTTCAGAGGGGTGTTTGGTGGTGAGGGCCTTTTTGGTAGCCACTCCCAAACTGTGGAACTCCCTGCCAAGGGAGGCGAGGTTTGCTCTTTCTCTGCTGTCCTTCTGCCAGCAGGCAAATACTTTTTTATTCAAGAAAGCCTTTGGCATTTAAGTGGGTCTGTTGAGTTAGGTGCAGTTTTTATTTGGTTATTGTGGTTTAAATTGTATTTAATGCATTTATTTTTATTGTTTTAATCAACTTTCATTTGTGATTGCAAGCGACTTTGAGTGCCATTTTTCTTGGTAGAAACTCAAGGCAGGGTACAAATCAAATAAATAAAACACACAAACATCCTATGTCGTTTCAGGTTAAAAATATAAATTTAGCATCCAGAAATGCAAGAAAACAAAGGGAAATAAAAGAAACGACAAGATACCAATCAACCCTCCCGTTTTTTAAAACATAAGAAGAGCCATGCTGGATCAGACCAAGGCCCATCTGGCCAGCCAGATGCCACACAAGGCCCTTCGGCAGTCTGGCTCTGGTTGGTCAATTAGAATTTTAAAAAAATCAAGACAAGTGGTAAGTGTGAGTGGGGCCTTGGTTCACTCCAAAAAATCAATGGCAATTGCATCCCCTCACCTACACCTGAATATGCTACTGATCTATATTTTAGCACATCAAAACCCCTTTTGGGAGTTCCCTGATGTTGAGCTGGTGCTGGGCAGAATTTTATGCCTGCTTAGGAAACGGGCACTGGAGTGTTTATTTGTCTTTCCAAAACCTAACTCTAAGAGAATAAAATTAGCACAACCAAGTGAGGTTGCTTGAGGGGACGTTTCTTTCTGCTGCCTCTTTGTGACTTGGACTGCATCTGCGCCTTGTGCATTTTACTCTGAACTGTGCCATGACAGGAAAGCCATATTCTGTAAAAAGAATGTGCAGGGAGACAAAACAAAAGGATGCTGTAAACTGAAATAGCCCCCTTCAGATGACACAAGAGGAGAAGGTAATTTAGCTTATTCTCTCCTACTTTGCCTTCCCTTTCCATTCCTTACCTGCTTAACTGTCCCATCCATGTTCACAGTGAGCCTATCCACACATCATGGAGCCAGCTGCCAAACCATGGTCTGGTGATCAGTGATGCCTCTGTGTCTTCTGTGCTTCTCCCCCTGCCTCTTCTTCTTTGGGAAGGAATTTGCCATGTTTTGCCTCAAACTATGGTTACCACTAACCATAGTTTGCCTCCAATCCTGGGACTGAAACCCAATTTGAAACTGCCGTTTCAATCTCTGGATTAGAGGCAAGTTATGAGTAGTGGTGACCATAGATTTGCCTGTCCCAGAAAATGGAAGTTATGTCAAAATATGGGAGGCAATGAGCCTGAAGGGGAAGGAGGAATGCGTGGTGCTCCTGATTGCCAAACCACGTTTTGGCAATTGGCTCCATGACATCTGAATTGAGCTACGTCTTATACAAGGAAGTAGAAGACATTTGCTGGACTTGATTGGTTTCAGTGCAAACAATGTGTGCGAAACATTGTTTGACAACAAACCTAGCTTTCCACTCCCCAATTGCACTCCTAACCCTCCCCCACTCCCTGCACATTTGCAACCTCACTAACTCTGGGCTCTATTCAGTGTGCCTCATTCCAAAATGTGGCCGCCATCCTGGGCACACAGGTATTTATGTACAAGCCCTGTTGAAGTCAGCTGGACGTCAGCCAAAGTAATCGTGCATCGAGTCACACAGCTTATGAGAGCATTGCTGGTTGGCACTATACAACTCCAGGGCCTTAATACGTGTGTAGTCTGATGGCTCAGCAATTTCTGCAGTTTGGGAAATCAGCGGAGGATACTTGTTAACAGAATGTGCTGTGAGCTAGGAAGCCTTTGGTTTAAATCAAGAGCCAGTGTGGTGTAGCGGCTGGAGTGTTGGACTGGGAGTCAGGAGATCCAGGCTCTGGTCCCCACTCGGCCATGGAAGCTCACTGGGTGACTTTGGGCCAGTCACAAACTCTCAGCCCAACCCACCTCACAGGGTTGTTGTTGTGAGGATAAAATGGAGGAGGAGGATTATGTGTGCTGCCTTGGGTTCCTTAAGGAGGAAAAAAAGGCGAAATATAAACGTAATAAATAAATACATCTCACTTTTGCTAGAAACACACAAGGTAGCCTTGGGCAAGCCACAATACTCTCAGCAGTCCCTGTCTGTAATACTGAGATAAATTAACCCAATATCATTAGTAGGCAGCAAATGGTTTGAAAGGCCCCTAGAAAAGTTCTGCTGCTGAAGCTAAGCAGATCTGGCCCAGGGCTGTAATCTGCTTAGATAGAAGACTGTGTACTGAGCACCTTAGAGCAAGACAGTGCTATTTGTGTAAATTATTTAGATCCATTCCAATTAGGTTTCAGACCTGGTTATGGGATGGAAACTGCCTTGGTCACCCTGGTTGATGACTTACACCGGGGAATGGGTGTGGGGAGTGCAACCCTGTTGGTTCTTCCACACCTCTGAACAGCTTTTGATACTGTTGACTATGGTATCTTTCTGAATCACATATCTGGATTGGGCTTAGGAGGCATAGTGTTAAAGTGGTTCCGGTCTGGAGGAGCAGCCTCAGAAGGTGATGCTTAGGGGCTTTTGTTCCACCCCATGGCTATTAGCATGTGGGGTGCCACAAAGTCCCATCCTGTCCCCCAGCTTTTTAATGTCTACATAAAATTGAGAAGACATCAGGAGGTTTGGGCTGAAGTGTTGTCCGTGTGGGGATGATACTCAGCTCTATCTCTCGTTTCTGTCGACACACCCCAGGGAGGCTGGAGTGTCTGGAGGCTGTTTTGGGATGGATGAAGGTGAACAAGCTGAAACTTAATCCAGATAAGACAGAGGTGCTGTGGGTTAGGAAACCAGCTACTCTGGATGGGGGTTTACAACTGGCCTTAGATTGGGTTGCACTACCCTTAAAAGACCAAGTGCACTGTCTGGGAGTCCTCCTGGAACTGGGGAAGCCCAGGTGGCTGTCATGGCCAGGAATGCATTTTACAGGCTCAGGCTGGTATGCCAGCTGCGGCTGTATCTGGAGAGGATGAACCTTGCCTCAGTTATCCACACACTAGTGACATTCAGGCAGGACTACTGTAATGCACTGTATGTGGGGCTGCCTTTCAAAACAGCTTGGAAACTTCAGCTGGTGCAGAAACCTTAAATGGTTTGGGACCAAATGAACTGAATGACCACCATCACCCATATCAGCCTGCCCTCACTTTAAGATCCACAAGAGAGGCTCTTTTAATTTGCCAACCTTTGAGGGCAGTTAGGTGGGCAACTACATGAGAGAGGGCCTTTTCTACAGTAGCCCCACACCTCTGGAATAAGATGCCATTGGGGGGTCCACCAGGCCCCATCATTGCAGGCTTTTAAGAAGGCCCTGAAAACGTACTGCTTTACTTTGGCCTTCCCTGATTATGTTTTATCAGACTGGGTTGTAGCTGCATTGTGTGTTGTAGGCTTTGTCTTATGCTGGTGTTTGTTATTTTTTAGAATGTTTGCTGTTCTTACTACTGTATTGCTTTTTATTGTGCAAATTTTATTGTATACCACCTTGGGAGGATTCCTGCCTTGAAAGGGGCCCAAGAAATATTTTAAATAAATAATAAAAAATTAAAAATAAATAGAACCAGTTTTTGTTGTGTTTACCTGCCTCTTTCCCTTTAAGATATTTCTACCCAGCAGTTGTTTTATAAACCTGTAGTTATAAGTAACTACAACTGTTTCCTGCCCTACCCATGGTAAGAGCTTGCAGAGCAGAGTGTGGTTGCCGGGCAAACCTCAGCCATAGCATCTTTAACTTCTTTTTAAAGAGATGCACTGTAAAATAAATATATAAGCAGCTGCCTGAGGTTTTTTTTTGTCCCTTGTTACTTGCTGGGCTGCTATGATGTCATGCCATGTTTACAAATGTTCTAATTGCTGAGGCTGTTGTTGCTGAGACTGTGCACTGTTGTACACTGCTCTGGAACTCATTTATGTGGATGAAGGGTGATAGGGAATTATTTTAAAATAAATAGAAATGTGGCTTTAGAACAAGGAGAAGATAATTAGGTTGGGAGAAAAACCTTATACAGTGGGCTAAAAAGCATGGACTCCTGGGAAATATTTGTGGGAAAGGGAGAAAGACAGGTAGAAGAAGACCTGGGGCCATTTTGAGGGAGTGCGGGGGCCAGCTGAAGAGCAAGTCAGGAGGAAAGCCTCTGGCAGGGCCTAGGGAATAATGGTGGTCATGTCATTCCTGGTGAATGGAGAGCTGAGAAGGGGACCAAGCTAATGATTTAGGAGGGAGAGCCTTTTTTAACTGCTAGGCTGTTGTATGTTTGTTAAATTGTGCATGCCTCTCAGTCCCCAGAAATGTTGCTGATGCATTAGGAGTTTAGAGAAGAGTAACAGAAGGTATTAACAGGCTGCAGAGGATTGATGAGGCACACTACTAAAGGAATGGCAGATACTGGCTAAATGATGACTAAAGAGATTGGTTACATGTGTCTGGAGAGTGTAAAATGATGGAGAAGGAGATATTTTTCTTCCAGTTTTTGATAGCTGGGACTTGCTCTGTTTTTTGTTTTTTTTTCTTTTCACTTTTTTCTGAATTAAAAGAGGAGGCATAGGTCATTCCTTCACCCTCAAAAGATTACTTTTAGAGCCGCTTTTGCTAACCTGGGGCAGCAAAATACTGCTGCTCTGCCTCCATTGGTACTGTTGTGCTAGTGAAACAGATCACCTGCACCACAGGAACTAGAGGTTCCTAAAACGAGCATGGAAATGAGCAGCAACACTCATTTTCAGAATGGGGCAGGTCAGCGGAGCTCACGTCTGCTGTGCCCCATTCCAGAAGTGAATGTTGCCACTTGTTTCCAGTTGTTTCAGGAACCACTAGTTCCATGGACTACAACACATCTGGAGAGCACCACTTTGTAGAAGACTGTCGTAGAACAAAGGTGGTTGTAGATCAGAGTTTCAGGATCAACTTTGTTTTTTACTAGAATCCCAAGATTCATCAACCAGAGCCAGGTTGCACTTAGAATTTAAGAATTCTGAGCCCAGGAATTTGTTCTCAGTACCAGAATGGAAGAATGCTTACAGTCCTTGCACACAAAAACCTACTTCTGGGTACAACACCCCCCGCCCCCACACCTAACTTTCTAGATTTCAGCCGTATAATTTTGGACCAGAAGAAAGTCATTTGTTGTTGCTATTGTTAAACATATGGGAGTCAGAAATTCTTGTTGATCTACTGCAAATCACTCAGAAGATACTGATCTAACTTCTGCCCACTGGTTTGAGAGTATAAATTACCCATCCTGTGTTTTTACATGAGTTTCTCATCTAGGTGTACCCAGAGCAGTGACTCATGCAGAGACCCAGTGGATAAATCTGAAGATGGGTAACTCTGCTACAGCCTCTGCATTGGGAATTATTGGGTCATTCATTTGCAACTGATGCAGACCTATGGAAGAATTGGCCAAACCACAGGAGGTTGACTGAAAGGAGAGAAGGCCAGATCAGTCACATGATACAGGGATGCAGCAGGCAGAGTTCTCTGTGGGTGAACACTTTGGTCTTGCAGGAACCGCACAAAGTATTGCTTTGGAATTCCTGGCCTAAGCAGTATAGGGATAAAAAACAAGGATGATAGAAATGAGCTGCTTTCTGGTTGAGAGCCCGCTTGCTTGGCTTAGTTCAGTCTTAGCTTCACATACTCATACAGAGATTTGCCTCCGTTTGGCTTGAGGGTATGATGTGAAGAAGTCTGAAAAAAATGTCAAATATACAGATCCCCCCCCCCCCCCCAACCACATGTACACACCCTTGGGCTCCTATGATTCTAATAAAGAGCTCATCGGCATCTGTGGAGAGAGAGGTTTCTGTCCCTGCAGAAAATGTGTCTGGACTCGTCCCAGATCTTGCTATGAATCAACACAGACTTTTGCCCAGGGGGGCAGCTCTGTGCCTTGCTTTCTTATTTTAAGTGTAATCTCTTGGTTTTCGCTCCAAATGTGACTGGTGAGAGGACAAATGGGTCCCCAACAACTCCCATGTAATACAGATGAACTTGTGATTGTGCAGGAAGCAAGATGGGCTCTGAGATTTATGCATTATTGTTTCCAATTCCAGCGCTAAAAATAACCCAAACACATACCAGAAAGTGTCGTTAAAAAGCTGAAATATTTATTTGACATTCTTGCACAGTTTCCTTTTCTCCAAAACACTTGATTGTATTTGCCCCTAACACTGGGGTAGAGGATGGAGGTAGCACCTTGCTGGAAAGGAGAATCTGGGAAGAGAATGATTGAGGCCTTCTGTGCCCTTAATGATCTATCTGTGGAAGGGAACCTTCTCCCAGGTCTGTCATATTTTAGGTGTTTGGAGGTAAGCCCTCTTGAACAGATGGTCCTCCTCCAGTAATCAGGGCTGTATATACTTTACACTGGCCTTCCCCAACCCTCTAGAGGTATTGGATTACAAATCCCATCATCCTCAGTGAAGAATTTTATAAAGAAAATTGAAATTTATATGCAAAATCATTCAAATGCTTTAACAGGAAAACTCCATTCTCTGGGCTCATATACATGGCTCAAACAGAGCAACTTTGCAGCATTTCCCTTGCTTTGCATAGACACTTTTCTCTGTTTACAGTGAAAGCCTCCTTCAGTATCATATCCCACGTGTTTTTGTGCAGTGGCAGAATAATGGTGCACATACAACAGCCATGTATAGGCGATTGCCTAAAACTGTGGGGATGCACATGCAGGTCCTGTCCCCAAAGTCCACGTGCGCACTCCAGCCCCTACCACACTTTTATCCCTTGTGAGCGGGCTGAACATCTGCATAGGGCTAACCTTGCCAGCAATTCTTTCGCCATATTTACTTCCATATTGTGGCTCCCTGTAGCTTTCTTATGCTGACCTGATTCTGAAGTAGTGACAACCCATGGGTTAAACAACCCATGGGTTATTGTGCATTCCACTTCTGCTTTTACTCAGCAACCCACAGTCAGCTCCTTTGTAGGCTGCTGAGTGTGACGTGCAAACCTGGGCTGCTGTTTAGCCCCTAAACAACCCAGTGGTTAACCAGTGGTTTCAGGGTGAAGGCAGATTTCAAGGACAATCCTGTGGATGTCTATTCAGATGTCACTCCTATTGGATTCAGTGGGAATTTCTCTCGGTTATCTGTGTATACAGCCTTAACATTGTGACAGTAGTCATGCTGGGTACTTCATGTGGCATGATCCTGACCTCTGCACATCCATACCAGCAAATTCAATACTAGTTCAACCATTAGTCTTGCTTTTATTGCATCAGGGAGGATATAAAAACAAACAAACCCAAACATGTATATTTAAATGATGTGTATACATTTATACATATTTGTATTTTTTTCCAAATAAAGTGAAGCATGAACACAAATAACTGCAAATATTTTTTAAGAGAGTAGTTAAGCTCTTTTTGATTGAAAATGATTTAGAAAAAGAGAGAGATGTTGTCCCAGAACAGAAAAACACATACTAGTGTTGCACATAATGAGA
This sequence comes from Heloderma suspectum, assembly GCF_057233095.1. NCBI lineage: Eukaryota > Metazoa > Chordata > Lepidosauria > Squamata > Helodermatidae > Heloderma > Heloderma suspectum. The sequence goes on from NC_139459.1 coordinate 141,708,982, forward strand.
ACGGTTTCAAGCCACTCCAGTTGTTCTTAAGATGTTACATCTTTCTCCATCTATAGCCATTCATTTCCTCAAGCTTCCCCACTAACAATTTCCATTCTCTCCTTCTACTTTACACCAAACAATTTAGAAAATATATCTGTAGCGGGCAAAGATTTTAAAGAAAAATTGTGCTTGTCCTTCCATAGACTGTGACTGTTATATCACTTAGAGAATTAAAAGCAGGTGGGTTGTGACCGAGAACTAGGCCATTCCCCTGCTTAAAGTGAGGCTCACCACTAGCAACACCATCAATATTCTTTTGTTGTGTTAAAAAAAAAATTTTTTTTGAGGGGGGGAGAGAGTAGTAGGGGAAAGAGGAGAAGAAAGATGGACATATACCATTAAAAAAGAACGAAGTGTGTCCTTCATTGCAAGTTGGAGTGAAAAGTGGTCATGAGTCAGGAAGAATTACTGGTGTAGATGCAGTCCCACCAATCCATATTCTCAGTTTGGAAGAGAGAGTTCTTTCAGTGGTGTCGTTCTGTGGATATATTTATTGACAAAGAGCAGTGGCAATGCACCAGAAGGTCATCAGTTGCAGCTCACTACTTCAAGGCAGGATCATACCTGTTTTCCAGACATGATAATTTATGATGTTGCCATGTATGAGGCTTAAATCATAAGGCCAGTTTACTGTGCAAAAATGGAATAGGAAAATTACTTTGTATTGCCAGAAGGAGAAGGGGATGGCAGAGGATGAGATGGCTAGATAGCATCACCGATGCAATGAATATGAACTTGAGCACGCTCCGGGAGAGAGCACAGGACAGGAAGGCCTGACGTGCTATGGTCCATGGGGTCACGAAGAGTCGGACACGACTGAACGACTGAACAACAAAAATTGCCAGAAATGGTTGTATGAATTAATCCTTATTCTGGCTTGCATTTATGTATGTAATAATCTCCCATACCTTTTGCATGTCTGTCGGCATCACTCTTTGGAAAGCTGAGAAGGGCTGGAAGGTAACAACTGCAGGTTCCCCAACCTTCCACCTGAAAGAGCAGCAGCTATTACATGACTCCCCACTCCCATCTGAACCCTGTTTCCACGGTACACAGCTGGCGTTACTTACTGTAAGAAAAGGGGCAAAGACTGCCATGCTTAACCATCTTGGAAGCAAAAGGTCAAGAATGGATGTGGGTGTGCAGAGGGGACTGACAAACACCACTGCTGATATCTGGAAACACAACTGTTAAGAGAAATGAAGGCTTGGAAAAATGGGGGCAGGGGAGGATATTCCCCTGCCCATAAATTTTCAAAAATCCTTTGGGAAAAATGTTTCCCCCAATTTTTCTGCCCCCTCCCCCAGGTCTGTACATCTCTAGTGATGGTGCATGACATCAGGAAGCAGGAACAGAGCCAAGGCTCCCAAGGGATGAAGAGAGGGGTGGGGGTGAAAGGTGGGGCTTTCTTCTTCCTTTGACAGCTGGAAGGGGCCACTGGGGCCACTAAATTCAAAGACCTCGTGTGCATCATAACCCCTTGCCCCCAGCCACCAAATTTCTTTCTTTTTTCCCCCTTCTGTCTGTGTTAATTACCATGATTTACTGGCCACCACTGCCTTGCAAAACGAAAATGGCACTGTGCCATTCGCAGAAAGGCGCCTGCTGCACCATCCCCAGGTAGTTCCCGCCTTCCCTCTCTTGGTTCTTGTTCGTTCTTGTATGTTTTAATTCTGTTTCCACTTAAAAAGTCATCTTTCTGTCTAAAGTTACTTTCCCTTTTGTCTGTGCACAAGTCAGGTGATGAAAATTGGTTCATGGCATCAGCTGGGAGACCCTTAGATGTAAGAGGAAGTCATTGTTCTTTAGATTTTGACTGAAAGCAAGACTAGATTAATCTATCTAGGTAGCTGAAGCAGGAAGGGAGTGGGTGAAAGAGCATGCTTCTTGGCCAGTGTCATCAGTTATGGGTAGACTCAAACTGTGGGGCTTCTGAAAGCCTGTGACTCTTTGCCTCCGCTAGTCTGCTACTTGCTTTTCTCTCTCAGCTGGGGCTGCCTTTAAAAAAAAATTTAAAAAAAAATTGACCTCCCTGGAAAAGGGCCTGCCATGCAAAGTTCCAGATGTTTTTTAAAAAGTGATGGAAATTACACACACACACACACACACACATCCCCAAACCATTTTTGATAAATGCTCTCTAATCTTGCCTCCATAATGCCTGGCTGATAGATTCATGTATGTAGTTTTATAAACTTGCCTGCTCAAGTATACATGTGAGACGTGGATTTCCCCCATAATTATCACCTTTTCCTTTTTGTCTGGAAATGGCTTGTTTGAAAAGCTTGTCAAATACTGTCCTTGCCAAAGCATTTACCCTTCCTTTAACTTAATGTCCAATCCGTTGCTTTGAAGTGATAAACTCTGGCAGTCTAGATGCTTTCATCTGGTAAGGAACCACAGTTGGAGAATCTTTTCAGCATATTGTCTAGCTTCAAAGGAGGTACTGACTGTGGGAGCCTTGTTAACATTGGCTGAAGCTACATTAGCATGTTAAATTAGTTCCGTCTCCTTTAAGCTGATTGGGCCAGCAGCATGCCTTAGGCAAGGAGGTGGGGAGGCCGCACCTCCTCTCCTAGAATCTCTTTGGAAAAAGGAGACTTCTGCCTATGGAAAGGAGAGAGTTCTGACCACCTGAAGATGTATTAGAATCATACATGGGGGTTAGGCCGCAAACACAAATTTGGGATAAAATGACGTGTTATGAAACTACCCCTCCAAATACACTTTTTCCCACTTCTTGAGTGGTTGTTTATAGCCATGAATTGCAAGCATCTCATTGCTGCTCCTCTGCCATTTTGTTTTCTCCCCTCACTGTGTGATCTTAGCCAGTCAAAGATCACATTGCGAGAGGATGTCACACTGCTATGTATGCAGCCAATTAGAATTGGTTATGGGCAGTAGTGTAGTGGATCCAGGGCTCACAGGGGTGCAGCGCTGGCCGTTTTTTATTAGCAGGATTGCTGATGTCATCTACCAACACCCCACCCTGCAATCCCTAAATCTCAACAGGCAGGGAGGGAAGGCTGAATCCTCCCCATCCCTTCATGCTGAAGTGGGTGGGTGGAAAGAGTGTGTGACTATGTGTATGTGCACGTGTGCAGCTCCTCAGCTGACACTGGATGCAGCCCTTGGGGCCGAAAAGGTGGTGTGCCTCTGCCTTAGTGCCTGGAGAGTGGAGGGTCAGCTACCTCTTTAAAGGTGGTTCCTAAGTGGGAGTGAGTCATCGGTGGCATGGCCCAGATGCGTACGATTTGTCAGAACTTGAAAAAGTGGTGCCATTTCCAAGACAAGCACTGACCCTGCAGGGGAGCACAGGACACATCCAGCATGATGGTAATGTAGATATACATCCCTGAGTGGAATTCTATATTTGGTTATTCTGAAGTGAGTCCCATTGTGTAAGTGTGAATAGGTGTGTGCAGCCTAAGACAAATTCAGGGTACCCTCACATCTTGCCTCAAAAATGTTTCATTGGCTCAGTTCAGCCATCATGCCAGGCCATGGTTTATGCCGGAGGTGGGCAGCTTGCAGCCCTCTAGATGTTTCGATGTACAGCTCTCACTAACCCTACCCACCATAACCAGTAGTGAGGCATTATGGGACTTATAGGCCAAAACACCTGAGAGGGCACATGTTGCCCACCCCTGGTTTATGCTAACCATAGTTAAGAACCTGCACCAAGGTTTGAACTTCCAGGAGCGCAACATGCAAACCATGTTTTAGAGCTGCTTGTCTTAGTTTAATTTTCCGTCTGCTCAGCACTCTTCATTTGTTTAGGTTATGAGGCTAATAAGGGGGAAAATAACCCCATAAATTACAGATACGTTCCCTCCATTTTACAGCCAAGATTTAACTATAGATACAGCTACAAAGCAAACCATCCAACTTTACATTTTTTAGCTTTTTATTGTATTTAAGTTGCATTTTAGATTTCTGCTCTATGATCTTTGAATTGCAAAGTGACTTGAGAACCCATTAGGTAGAAAGGAAAGCAGTGCATTTTAAAAATAAATATTGAGACATGTGGTATTCATGAATCTTAATAAATTTCCTTCCAGTTTGAAAAAAAGGTATGTATATTTGATTATTAAAAATGGTCTTTGGATAAGGCTGAAACACAGGTAGCTATTAAAATGACACTTGCAACAATCCTGCTCCATCTGTGGAGAAAGCAGGTTTTGCAAGAGGCCCTATAGGAATCCTGCATCCCCAGCTGTTTACACTGCCCTCTGCCACTGCACCATCTCTGTTGCAAACAGGCAGCTGTTTAATTCAGGATGTGGTCTTCCATGAAGTGTTTGGCAATAGTTTCATTTATTTCATTTCTACACCACCAAAGCTCTCTGGGCGGTTCACAAAAATTCCAGCCCCAAAGTACGACATGACAAAAACATCATACAAATGTTAAAAGCTATGTGGTCAAATGCCTAGGATTAGTGGAAAGTATTAACCTGGCACCAAAAAGATGGTAATGTTGACACAAAGCGGACCTCAAAGGGGGAGAGCATTCCAGTCTGCTCTTCTTCAGTCCTCTGTGCATGAAATCCTTCCTGCATCTGCTGAGTGTAGCTTGCTTGCCAGGGGCTCGGGGAAGAGTGTTTCTGATCATATATGAAGTCAGTTTTTCTCCAGGGGAAACAAGTATTTCCAAAAAATGTAAGTGCAGAGTGCCCTTGAGTATGTGCAGAATGCCTGCTTTTGTGAAGTGCATGGAAGCTGCAAGTTTTGTGACTGGCTCTCAGCCTGCCTGTCAACTGTGCCAGTGGGCTCAGAGGTGCTGTGCTTTATGAGAAATGGCTTTGGGTTGAGATGGCAGGCAGCCTCTCAGCTGAGAGGGCCATAAATGCAATGAGACAGCAAGCACACGAATACGAAGAATGGCTCAGCGGGAGATTTTTTCTCCCTGGCTTTGCATTTTCCAGTCTGGCAACTGGCCAAGAGGATAGCTGTCTGGTGGGGCCACTACAATTTTGGCAGCCCCAGGCACTACCGAAACCTCAAAAGGCACAAATCAGGCCCACTATGTGCTTTTGCTGGTCACCTTAAAGTATCTCTATAATTTTTTACAAAGACTGCAGGAAACCTGCTGTAAATTTATATAACCAAAATGTAAGAAATGCTCTATTGCTCAGCTGTGCAATTAAGTTCTGGGTTAGGCGCCTGAGAAATATTACATGGAGATATAATCTCCCATATCGAGTAATTAAAAAACAGCACTCAAACCGCCAAAGCACCCATCAGGTTATATCTTGCCAAGCGAAAGTACCACTGCAACACTTCTAAAAGTCCCAGTCCTTTTAAATAACTCACGATGATGATGATGTAGTAATTAATGATGAGAAGATACAGGGATATTGTCTCACTGAACAATTTATTCGAAATAATTAAAAGCTCTCCATCAGCTGACACGTGTCTGGGGTATGTCTGCCAGTCACCATTTATGGTTCACACATAGTGGCTTCAGTGAGTCTGAATTTCCAGCATGCGGTGTGTGTGGTGCTGAAGTTGAGAGGTGCAGGGGGGGGGTGTTTGTTGGCAAGGTTTGAATCCTTGGCGAGAGAGACAGAATTGCTCAATGGCTTTGGGCAACTTATTTTCTGAATCATTTCCCCATTAAAACGAGAGTTAGCATTTTGTTAATTTAAGGGGGGTGGGATCAGTAGACCAATCGAATCATCATCATCTAATATTTTAAAGGAGTTATTTATTTAAACAGTAATGAAGAATAGAGATAATTATGTTAATTAAAAAACACCCCACTGGCTCCCAGAAGCTGTGCAGAGCATCATGGTAAATCACATTGAGGCCCCTCTTCCTTACACTCATGAAGTTAATGCTGCATGTTAATGCTGATGTCTCTGGTCTTATTGACCTGTGCTTGTGGTTTCATACTTCCTCCTGTTTGGAGATGGTTGTAGATACAGTAAAGGGCCAGTGAGAGAAGGCAGAATATGTGGCTTAACTGGGAAGGGAGAAGCACTCTGAAGATAGCCACCGAGCCAGGGTTGCCTTGTCCTATGGGTCGTAGATATGGTTTGAAGACGCATGATGCAGCAACTTTGCTGAAGCTAAGCAAATCTAGGTCTGGTCAGTGCTTAGCCAAGAGACTCCCTGGGTATCCTGTGTTTGCCACTGTGAGTTCCACTGTGGAAGAAAGGTGGGATGAGGATGAAATGTATATATACGCAGAGTCTGCCACATGTGTGACCCTGACTTCTGCAGAGCAAGGGGCCATTGAAAGTCTGTGATTTTAAAAAGATAGGCTGCCTCTTGCACAAGAACAGCAGACTGTGTAAGTTTTCATGGACTGATGTTCACTTCGTCAGATGGAGGGTGGTATTCCAAGTTAAAAGATCACGCACACGTACATATATCAGTACAGATATTTATTTTATTTTTTAAACGCGTGTCCAGAGGCCATGAAATGCAGGAGATAGTACTGGATCTGTGATATCTCAGTGCAGAGCCCAAATGTATACAAGTTAAGAACAGAGTGTCCCATTTCACAATAGGAGCTCATAGATAATCCTACTGTCTTGCTACCCGTACTGTGCTAATTTAACACCTGTAGTGGGAAGGAAACCCAGAGTTTCAGTAGAGGCCAATTTGAATACAATCAAATTTGCTGATTAAATTCTACTTCAGTAATTTCATGCTGGAGCATGAAATTAGATATTGAGATATTTTTTGTTTGTTTGTTTGAAGTGTAGTGACTCGCAGCTTAGCAGCAGATTGAAATGTGCTCCTACTCATTTCTGAACATTATCATTTTTGTTATTAGATTTGTGTCCATTTATTTAAAACTATGTGGTTCTTTTGTGTAGACAGTAGGAAAGTATTGTTGGCAGGACAATGCCAACATACACAAAGCTATCCTTGACTTCATAGAATATTTGTCATTATTTGACTACCTGTGAAATAATAGGTCACCTGTCTTAACTTGTCAATTGACTGGCATCACAACCCTATTCAGAATATTAATAGGACTTCTATATCTTAAAAACTCCGTATACTATGTCAGGTGCTTTGAAAATCAAACACGCTTGTTTTAAGATTCTGTAGGAATATCTAATAAGCTTCATATATATTGCCCCTGTGTGGAAGAGTGGAACATTCTTTTGTTCCGTTAGTTTAAATCGTCTTGTTAAGCCTCTTTTCCTTGTGTTTTCCATATCTGACCATTTTCTATCATGGCGCCATATGGAATTCTCTTCTGCTTGAAATCCATGCGAACAAAGAAACAAATTCTGGAAGACTTTTGGTTTTTTTTGTTTGCCTTTTTCTAATTGACCGTTTGTTCTTCCCCTCCCCATAGTCTTTCTCTGGTTAAGCTTCAAGCTCTATTTTCACTTCCTTGCCCTCACCCTTACCTCCTTTTATTTTCCTCAGGTGTCATGTCTACTTTAGATGCAGGCCTGAATAGTGTCTGTGTAGTTATTCTGTGTATAGTGCCTAGGTGCTGTCAGTGCTTGAAAATGAAAAAATTATTATTATTACTTCCCCTACACCATATTTACATCGGAAGCAGGTACCACCACAGCAGAAAGTTTAAAAAGTGATATTTTATGAACATATGTGCCTATGCAGTAGCTTCTGGTCCATTTCCAGGCCCAATTCACATGGCTGGTTTTAAACTTCAGAGCCCTGAACAGCCTAAGACCAATTACCTGAAGGATTGTCTTCTCCAATGTTTCCTGCCAGGCCCTCAAATCATCTCCAGGGGCCTTCCTCTGGGTGCTCCTACCCAATGAGGCAAGGCAGGTACCATCATTGTACACTTTTTGGCACTAGGTTAAGACCTTTTTATTTTCCCCGGCCTTTTGATATTTAATTTTTAATCTTACACTATTTTAATGGCTGTGTCTTAGTTTAAGATCTCTGAAATTTCTGGTTTAATTGCATTTTTAATTTATTAATTGCATTTTTAAACCAGCCGATAACTGAATTTCTCTGGGTAGTGTAAACATTAAAAACAAAATAGTAATAGAATGATAAAATATATCAGATAAAAATAAGATAAAATCAGCAGCTGTTTACCAAAAGTGAAAACTAGCCGCAGGGGCAAAAACGCTAAAACAGTTCTTAAAATGTCTGGGAGAATAAAAAGATCTTCACCTAGCACTGAAAAGACCATAATGCAGGTGCCTCATGAGCCTCTCTGCTGAGGACATTCACAGATGGGGTGCCACCACTGATAAGGGCCTCTCTCCTGTAGTTACCTGTCTGATCTCATCTGGCAGGGGCACCTGGCGAAGGGCTTCCAAGTATGACCGTAGGGTCCAGGTAGGTAAGTATGGCAGGAGACACTTGTGATGCTGCTGTGAGTTTTGTTATAGTTGTTTTATCTTCAGCTTCTGGTTTTTATGCTGTATTTAGGTTTGATGGTTTTATCTTTTATGTATCATGCTTCAAGTCTCCCCAAGAACTTTTGTTGGTGGTCAGCATATAAATGTTCTAAAATAAGAAATAAATTCTGAAAACATGAAGCTGCCGTATATGAAGTCAAGCCATTAGTCTGTTGACCCCCCAGTATTGCTGACCCTGACCAGCAGTGGTTCTTCATGGTCTCATGTGGGGGCTTTCCCTAGCACCTGCTACTGAGGGCTTGCTACAAACAGGTTTTGGCACTTGGGGGTTGTCTGATTTTATTTATTTATTTAATACATTTCTTAGCTGCCATTCAGGGCAGAAGCTCTCCCAAGGCAGCTTACAGCAATAAAATACATAAAAAGTTAAAATATTACAGCAATAAAAACAACAATAAAAGCCAAAATAAAACCAGCAACAGCAACAACAGCAGTCATATCAAGAGAAGGCCACGGTAAAGTAAAGTGTTTTCAAGGCCTTCTTAAAAACCTGCAGTGACGGAGCATGGTGGACTTCTGATGGCACCTTGTTCCAGAAGTGTTTTATTTTCATTTTGATACCCCCCACCCTACCCCACCCCCCCACACAGCGGGAGGTTTAGTCCTTCCTTACCCAGCTGTGATTTTACTGTTAATCACACACACACCCCTGAGTTTTTTTCCCAACCTCGTGCTCACCCCCTGGTAGCCGTGTGTGCATGTGTGATTATCTGCCAGATTGTGTTCAGAGGGCGGGTCCCAATAAAAATTGGACTCCCCAACTGTAAAAAGAAAAGTAAAAGACAACAGCTTCTAGCAACGTCTTTAAAGACATAGCTGCTAGTGATGTGTAGCTTGATCCTGAGAATCTTAAAGTAGAGGTGCCAGGGGTTGAGCCTCTGCATGGAAAATGTGCGCTCTGCTGTTGAGCCACTGGCCCCTCCCCTTAGTATGTCCAGGGTGCTTCCGGGACAAAGGCTGATGCAAAGACAAAGCCAGTGCAAACGAGGTTTGGTTTTACTGAAGTAGCTGTGTTAGAAAGGCAGCTAGCCATGCAGGAATTTTGCATGCCTTCCCAGGTTCAGGGAGTGGTATGGATCCTGTAATCCTTCGTTTCGGGACACTAAACTGCCATACTTCTTCTTGTGTGGCAATTTGGTCACCGAAAGAAGGAACCCTGGAAGTCAGAGTTTTGTCACAGGGCTGGTGACCTGCATTGGTGCCTGTGCAGCACTCTGTCAAAACTATAGTTCTCAGAAGCTATTTTGGGGGGAGAGGGAGAGAAATGTACTGCCTTTTCTCATAATACTAGTCTCCAAATGAAATGTGTAGGTTTAGGATATTGACAGTTCAAGACAAAGGAAAGAAAGTATTTCTTTATACAGTATACATTAACTCGTGGAATTTTACTGCAAGATGTGGTGATGGCAACTAGCTTAGATAGCTTTTTAAAAGGACCAGTAAAACATATTCATGAATACCTAGGGGTTGATTCAGCCAGTTCCTTGCATGTGCTGTTACGCACACACAGCCCAGAGGGCCACCAATAGAGGAGGAGGGACTCTGATGCAAAGAAGGATGAGGAAAGAGGGTTTGATTGATTACATGGTACCATAAAGGCCATTCCAATTTGTCAAACGCCTTGGTGTTATCAAGGGAGACGATGGAGCATGGCACTTCATTGTTTTTTGATCACTGGTATATTATAGTGAGAAGCTTTCGTATCGGGTCTGCCATCTGCCTCCCTTTAATCAATCTTAACTGGTCAAATTTATTATAGTCAGATACGAGGTTATTTAAGCAACTCTGGATAGCTTCCATGTGCCAGGTATGGGATGACTATCCAAGATTAGATTAAACAGTAAAATCATGAACAGAGCAAGTTGAGGCTCAAAAGCTTTGTAAAGGCACCCAGTGCATCTGCATCTGGGGATTTATAATTTTTTATTTTCTTATTGTATTGTGCAATTCTATTGTTGTAATTTGCTGATTCAAAGTTTGGATATGTCCTGGCTTCAGTTTTTCCATGTTGGCTTCTTTCAGGATTTTCATGATATACTCAGTTTTAGGATTAGTGGAAGTATACGTTTTACTAAATATTTATAAAATAATTCATTTATTGTTGTATGATTAAATAGTTGCTCCCCTCTCTGATTTCTTATTGAATAAATACAATTTTCTTAATGTAATTGACCAACAATTTAAAAAAATGCTTTTCTTAATGTAATTGACCAACAATTTAGAATTCTTATTACCAAATGCATAATATTTCTGGTTTGCATAATTTAATGTCATTGTAATAGCCAACAGTATTTAATTGTTGTAGGATTTGTGTTTTTTTCCTTCACTTTAAGCTTCCTAGTTTATGAATGTCTGAGGTGGATCAGGGTCCAATCTGAAGCCCTGAATCGGCCTCTGAATTGGGTTTGCGGGGTGTGTGTGTGTGTGTGTGTCTGTGCACAGTCCTACTAGAGATGTCACTTACCAAGGCTCAGTTTCCCCCTCCCAACTCCTTCTCTCCCCCTTCCTAAAACAAATAGCTACATTTCCCAGACAGGCTGTCTGGGCTTCAGAATTGTCTGGATGTTCAGTCCACTCTTCTCCCTCAGTTTGGGGATCCTCGGGCTCCAGATCCATATCTCCTGCGCCATTCACTGCTTTGTCCTCCGCTGTATTCAAATTAATTTATTTCAGCAGGTTCTTCTTTGTGGTTTCTATGCATCACACATATGGGCTCTGTGCCTGTGTGGAGCTTGTATCAGGAAACTTCTAAAGCTGAGGAGTTTTAGGAGGAACCCTTCCCCCACCGTCCAGTGCGCATATCTCAAGCAGTTTCCCACCCCTCCCCTCAGTTCCTTGAGACTGACAATGCATGCGCCTCGTGGGGAACTTCTCTCTGTTGGTTTACTAATTGCAGTTTTCTGATGAAAAGGCTGAGGGTTTATTCAGTCTTTTTTCTCTTACTATCATCTTTCTGCCTTTTTCTACATTTTGGTTTTATTTTGTTTATTTTTTGCGTCTTTCGTGATTGCCCTCAGAGCTTATGGCCCTCAAGACACCTTTCAAAAAGTGCACCCATTGTGGGGCAAAGTTACCCCACAAAGATGGACATAATTTGTGCCTGTTTTGCCTGGGAAAAGGGAGTCATCGGGCTCTGCACCTGCATGGAGCTCATATTGGGAAACTTCCAAAGCTGAGGAGTTTTAGGTGGGAACCCTTCCCCCACTGTCCAGTGCGCATATCCCTAGCAGGTTCCTGCCTCTCCCCTCAGTTCCTTGAGACCGACATTGTGGCCTTGTAACCAAGAGAGGTAAACACATTCGGTACCCAGCATCGAACTTAAGTATGATACCGAAGTGGGGATGGTGGGCGGGTTGTGTGAATGCACAGGTGACCACTTGAAGAACTACAGTTACAGGTAGCAACCTGCCTTTCTTCCTCGTGGTCAATGTGCATCACACATATGGGCAGCTAACAAGCTCACTTACAGTGGAGGTGGGTTGGTGTCGTATAGCACAGAGGATAGGATGGCACGACCAAAGGCACAGTCAGCTTTCGCCTGAGTGTCCAATTTGCAGTGCTTCACAGAGGTAGATGGTCTCGACCAGGTGACTACGCGGTACAGTTCAGGGATGGAGACCCCTCTGTCAAATGCGACAGACGTTGCTACCGCATGAGTAGAGTGAGCTCTAACTGGTGCAGACAGTTCAAGCCCAGCCAGCTCATGTGACAGTTCAACAGTCTTAACGATCAATGAAGCAAGGCGCGGAGTAGACAGAGGCTGGCCCTTCCGTTTGCTGCCATAAGCACACAAAGAGACGAGGTGACAAACGAAATTGTTAGTTCTTGCCTTGTAAAAACCCAGAGCATGCTGCATGTTGAGCATGTGTAGGGTCAGCTCCGAAGGTGTAGACAGGGAGTCAAAGAAAGCAGGCAAAACAATGTCCTGATTCAAATGAAACCCTAAACAACTTTGGGTAGAAAAGTAAGCGGTAAGTCATTTTCGCCTGTCTGAGCTGATCTGTGCAGAATTTGAATGCTTCCTGTTTTATCGGGGTCTCCAGGCACAAATTCTGGTACAACTGGAACTGGGTTCATAAACAAGGCCTTGCACTGCCTTCAAGATGGTGTCCACCAGGGCCTCATTTGCGAACCTCGCTGGGTCAGTGTTACCAGAAGTCATATCCTTGAAAACGGATGTAAGTGATTTGCTGACAAGTAGGCAAGGATAGCTCCGTAACATAAGCTACACATCATTTAATTTCAAGGACAGCAAAAGGAAAGACATTTTTGAAGGACTGCATAGCTAACACATGCATCCATAACTTGTGGCCCACCCAGGCCAATGCAGCCTGCCTGCCATCTATTGGGTCCTACCCAGAGCTTGACAAACACCTCTGAAACCCCCCCAGAAATGAGTTTATTGAGTCCCTGATGATCCCCCCTACAAGGCTGGTGAGCTGCATTGGACTTGGTAAGTCACAAGTTATGCAGGCCTGAGTTAAGGTTATGCAGGCCTGTCAGTAATTGTGACACTTTTCTATGAGATTCCTTCCAAAATCCCTGATAACGGCTGAGCCATTAGGGCTGACCTGAAATGCAATCTCGTGCCCCTGCCACAATTTACCTCGTCCTCCATTGGCTGGCGAAGAGGTTTTGGTGGCTGGGGGAGAATATGAATCCGGGTGCTAAGTCTTCATGAAACTCCAGCCCCCTAAACTCAAGCAGGAAAAGTTCTACAAAGGAGTTTCAGGTCTAGAACGACATCCATGCTTATATAAACAGTAGCATAATTTGCCATATCAGACACAAACGTGCTGTTCACCTCGCCTCCTGCCCTTACCCCAAATCCCTGTGCACTGTCGTACCTGCCGCTGCCCTGATAAGAGCCGTTTTTGATGATCCTGGGTGTTCTGGAATGGTGTGTCCCGGATATCCATTTCCACCATCTTCTGCTTCAGCTCAGTACAGTGTCCCATTCTTGAGGCTGTCTTGGTTCACTCAGTGAAATCCGCCTACGTGCCTTGAAAAAAATCGGACCAGTGAGGACTAGAAGCAGAACCAGTCCATCGGTTGGGGGCAAAGTGTCCTCACTTCAGGCTACCTGGACCATAATGGGCCTTCAGAGAAGTCCGACCCCCATAACATTCATGTATCCTGTAATTTTAAGGAACGCCTTTCTTTCTTCTGCCTTCCCTCCCTCTCCCTGTGGCACCAAGTGCTGCAAGCCAACTTAACAGAGTCCAAGAAATTCCTTGGAAGATAACAGGTCCCATCCCTTGAGGGCCTTTTCCTCAATCACTTCTTGCACCGTTACCGTCATCTGGTTCTCTTGCTTCTGCAGCTGCCACTGCTACCTAGCGAAGGCCTCGCCTGCCGCCCACAGGACCAACTCCGAGCAGCCAGGAGAAGGCCCAGACGGGAGGGAGGGAGGGAGGGAGAAGCACAGCTGAGTCTCGGCAAGGGGGGAGGGGAGGGGAGGGGAGGAGCGGGTGGCCCAGCCCAGTCGGGGGGGAGTAGGGAGCTGGACGCCAGAGGCAGCCGGGGCAGATCAAACACATGGCCTCTTTCACGGAAAGGTGCGGCGCTCTGCTCCGGCGCTCGTACCTGGGAGCGGGAGAGAACTTAACATGTCTTCGTGAAGCCCCCTGGCCTTCCTGCGGCTCCTCCGCATGGTCCTGAGAAATCACTGCACAGAGAAGGAGCAAGAGCATGACCGCCGTCCGCTGAGACGAGGCTTCCCCCTGTCCGTTTCCCCTCCGGCCTCCCTGGGGCACAGGGGGCGGGTGAGGCCAGTGTTGGGCCCACAGCCCTTGGGCCGGCGCAGGAGCATCTGGGCCAGGCAGGCCTGCCCGCTGGAAGAGGCCGCTCCTGCTCGGTCCTCGAGGGGCTGCTGCCTGGAGGGCTCTTTTCTTTACTTGGTCTTGTCCTTGAACAATGGCTCGTCTCTGTGTACATGGGGAGCCCGTCTCCACCCGAAGACCTAGAAATGACTCTTACCCGGGTTTGCTTCCGCCTCGAAAGGTGCTTGGCCGCCTGAGCTGACTGTTGGTTTACATGATTCTATGATTGCAAAGTGTGCTAACTATTTTCTAAACAAAGGATAACTAATAAATAGTACCGTCGTTTGGCAGGTCGGGGAGCGGCGTGGAAGGCACGGAGAAGGGTCCTGCCGGCGACCAAAGCTGCAAGAGCAATTTGTGTAAGGGGCCCTCCGTCCCGTTTTAGCCTGTGTCCTGCTGAAGCGAGTATGATAGATCACACCCCACTTTCGCTCTACGGCAGGAGCAAGACAAGCCTAGGTGAGAAAAAAACTGGGCCGGCAACACAGCAACAGCCTGAAGGGATTCCAGGACAGATTGCAGGAGTAGGAGCAGAAGAGCAGATGGGAGGCAGGAGTGGAAGAGCAGGAGGGGACGAGAAGAGGCCTGGCGGGAAGTGCCCCGTTCCCCTGGGGGCAGGGGGCCACCCGTTGAGAGGGCACACAGCAGACCTGGTGGGAGCCAGTCAGCTCCGTGGAAGGGCCCTTTCTGTGCGGAAAGGGATACAGAACCGTACTTGTTTGGCAGACTCGCTGCTCGGGCCCCTGCGCAGTCCTTCTTCCTCTCCGAGTCCGTCCGGAGGCAGCAGCCGGGGCTGAGGGCTGACTGTTGGAACATGGGTGGAGTGGCGGCGAGGCTTGAAGCCAGAGATGGAGGCTGGCCCAGAAGAGATGAATCCAGAGATGAAAGCTGCCCCAGAGAAGACAAAGCCAGAGATGGAAGCTGCCCCAGAGAAGACGAAGCCAGAGATGGAAGCTGGCCCGGAGAAGCTAGGGAGGCGCTGCTGCTTTCTCTAGACTCAGAGGCCTCCTTCGGCAGCGCCTCCTCGCAACAGGCACTCGCAGATGTTGTTTGCCACCGGCCACTGCTCACCCTGAAGACACAAAATGAAGACAGTTTCACAGGAAGGGAGGAAGGCAGCTTGCAGATGAGCTGAGCCTGGAAAGCTCACCCAGGAGCTGCAACTGCTCCAGAATGTTGCTAGCCTCATCGGGTCTTCAGGTCTCCTGCTTTGGGAGCGTAGGGTGCAAATTGCAGGGAGAGGGGGGATCCTAGGCCTTATGGACAGGATTGTGTGTGTCGGCTCCCTGTGCAGCCTGGGCCACCCAGCGTCCAAGGCTGATCGCCACTGGCATGAAGGACACTGACCTGTTGGGGCTGATGGAGAAGGCCCCCTCAACCACGCAGCTGAACCCTTCAAAGTGCTGTTCGGAGCAGCTTCCATCACGGGGGCTGAGAAGGGAGATGCCGCAGACGGACTCGGGATCTAGCTGGCGGTGCCTTTCCACGGAACCAAGGGGGGACTTCATCCTCCTGTGGAGCAGATCTTCCCACGCGAGCTCCTGGAAAGCAGCCAGTGACTTATTGGCTGAAGGCTCATTAGCCAAGGCAATTGTAACCACCCCAGCAGGAAACAGTGAAGCGATACCAGCCAAGGTTCACACTGGAAAACGGGCTTTTGGGTTGTAGCAAACAGATAAGAGCAGCCTGTGGGCTGCCCAGGAGAAGCTGAGCATCTGCTTCATGTCACAGTGTGCAGGGTGGTGCAAACACTCAGCTGAAATATTACACGGGAGCGGAAGGAAGCAAGACTGCTGCCTGCAGGCCCATGGCGAGGGGGAACTCGGAAGGCGGGAGGACGCTGGGCCTTTGCACCATTCTCTTGGCAGGGTTGTAGGAGAACCTAGATTGATTGTTCCCCCCTCCCCTGGGCGCTCTTCCCCTCTCCTCACCCCAGCGCCATTGCTGTGGAAATAGGCCCCACTGATGTCTATAGAGCCCATCTCTACTCAACTGCACTTAGAATCACTGCCTGAAAGGGCATGTGTTGGGGTCATCTCCCCCCCACCCATACCGTCTTCAAAAGGAGGGTCTTCTGAAGGGTGGGAAGGGACTGGAGAGCCCAGGCATGGAGGAAGGAGCATTTGTTAGCTGGGATTTGAGAAGGGGTTCGAAGGTGTTTGCAGGAAAGAACTTGAGACACACACAAAAAGAAAAGAGAAAATAGCATGTTAACCGTGCAGAGAAGAACGAAAGAGGAGAACACTGGGGACGGTGCAGCAAAGTCTTTGTGGGGCTCTTGGAGGAAGCAACGGACCCGGAGTGGTGGGTAGATGCTGCTCTCCTCATCAGTGACCACATACCTGGAAGAAGACGTGGCCCTTGATTTCATCTGCATCTAGCCTCCCGCTCCCTAGTCGATGCCTGGGGTTCTTCTTCATCAGCTAGAAAACAGTATGGAGCCCCTCAGCAACGGCCGCCCAGCCACCCATAGCCTGGCTCATTCCAAAGGAAAGGAGCCCGCAGCCCTGTTGGGGAAAGAGGCCCTGAAGAACACGAGAGGGACGGAGAGACCACTCCAACGGAAGCCAAACGTTGCCCCCATCCTTCCCAAGAGAAGCGGAGCTGCAGAACCTGCATTAGCCAGAACGACGTGAGATCTGGGCTTGGCGGAGGGGTTCAGCGAATCCCGACTCGAGAGGTGCTGCGGAGGGGGAGGGGCTGGAAGACCCACTCGGGACGTGCTTCGGGGGCTGCATTCCCCTCCAGGAGGCACCAGGCCTGGTCTGAAGAGCCCGCCAGAGAGTGATACGTCTGACGGGTCCAGCACTTGTCCACTCACCTGGGACATAATGGAAACAGCTTCCTCCGACAACACTGCTGGGTATTTTACTTCGGCTGCAACGATGTTGGCCAGCAAGCGCAAGTTGTCCCCGGCAAACGGGCTCTGAAATTCAGGAGCAGGCGAGGCGCAGGCCAGTCATGGAGGGGAGGCCGCAAAGCCCCTCGGAGTCACCAGCACGGGAGGCTGGGCCAAGGTAGCGCTCAGTCACCAGCACCATCCGCAAACCCAGCTTGGGAACCGGTCTCTTCTTAGCTCTGCGGAGGTGGATCCTGCTTATTTCAGGCACTCTCCTGGGGCTGAACGACAGGCTACGCGAAAAGTGTAGTGCCCAGGTGATCCTAACTGTTTATGTTCAGTTTAGCAGAGGCACGTGGGGGCCTGATCCAGATCGGGACCACGGTGTGCGGGTAGCGGGGGCTAAGCCTTCCCACCTCCTCCCCTGCCTAATTTTGCCCTCTCCACGCAGGGGCTAAAGAAAGGAAGAAAACTCCCCTGGCACCAATGGAGGATTTCTTTTTTCTTTCGCCCCGCATGCCAGGAGGAGGGGCATTCAAAGAAAAAAGGCAGCTGGGTGGGAAGGTTACCCCCTCCCTGCGTGCGGTAGCCCTGGTGCAACTTGGGGCCCTGCGCGTTTACACTAAAGTGAACAAGAACGTTGGGATCAGCTACATGCTACACCTTGAACTTAGTGTGCAGTTTAGCCCTTAGCTGGCCGGCCCGGCACCACCCCGAGTAGAATGCAGCCGGGCAGCCGGGTGTCTCCTTGGAGCAGTAGTGAACCCCAAAAGCCCCGTTCTGGATTTTCAAAAGGATGTGTTGAGGAAGAGGGAAAATAGTCCCCAGAAAATTAATACATAGCTATTCTGAGTACTGCTTGAACAACCCAGTTTAGTTCACTCTGGATGTGACCCACCAAAGTTTTGGAAAGGATTTAAGTGGGAGTGACCTTAAGCATTCGTTTACGTCTCTGACTGGACTCTGTGGCTGGCTTAAGCTGGCTCGGTCGGCGTCCCTTTGCTTCAGCTCCTCACCGTGGGCCAGCCGGGGCAGGGGTTGCCGTCCCCTCTCGTCACGTTAGCTCTACCCAGCACGGGCATTGCCTTGGCCTCCCCGATCACTCCTTGACTGGCTCCAGGGTAGCTTGCTTCTGCCTGTGTGGTACAGCCCCTCCTCCTGGACTTACCTCTCCAGTCAGCAACTGGAAGAGGACAACCCCGAAGCTCCACCAGTCTACGGATCTGCCGTATGGCTTGCGGGTGATGATCTCTGGTGCGAGGGTAGCGGGGGTGCCACAGTAGGTTACAGCCCTGTCCCCATAGCCGATACCTGAAGCACGGTCAGGGAGGGCATTAAAGCACCCGGACTGACGGTGTCCATTTGCCCCCCGCCCCCTCCAGCAAAAGCATCTGAGCGATGCAACAGATGCAAGGTCTGCTGGACGACGCATTCTGCTGCCATTACCTTCTCTGCACAGGCCAAAGTCTGTTATCTTGATGTATCCCTGCTGGTCTATGACCAGGTTGTCCAGTTTCAGGTCCCTGAAGGACAGGCAGAATGAGAATGCTGTAAGCAGAGGAAAGCCCCCTGTCCGTCCACCCTTATCTCCCTATCACCTTGACGCTTCCTGTCTTCCCCCAACGGGCCCCCTGCCCCGCTTTCCATTCTACCCACCTGAGTCTGTCTGGGCCAAGGAAGGCCACAGGCTCGTGGGTTGTGGATGTGGAAGAACTCCACACAGCAGCCGGCGAGCCTTCCAGGGTCCACAGAGGAGCTCGTCACGCTGCTTGGAGCAGTGGGATCGTCACCCATGCAGACCTTGCAGACACAACGGCTCCACCATCCGGCCTGCAAGCAGCACCAGACTCTAGGGCAGGGGGCTTCTCACTGCCTGCCATCCCGGTGCTTCTCTGCTGCAGCAGTCTGGCATGGCTGCTGTGGAACCCCTTCACTTTGCCGGGGTCTATGGAACTGACCCTGTGCCTTGCCCTCCGTTCGGCTGGGGTGCTGGCTGGGCACAGCTGTGCAGTGCGGGGGAAGCAAAGTACTCGTGGATGAGCAGACTTTTAAGGAGACGTGGCTCCGTCACCCTGAACTACCCATGGTTCCCTGGAGCACAGGTTGAAATCTACCACTCTAGTGCAAGGACTTCCCTGTGAATCCCCATAAGCCCCAGGCAGATTAATCATTCGTGAGGGAAGGATCCAGAACCTGAAGCCAGAACATGACAGGAATCCGGATAATCCTTCCTTCAAGGGATAATTGGCATTGATACGATCCGGGCAGAATCCCACTGAAATATCCAGAAAAGGCTTTCCCTCATTCTCCTCTCATGCACTTCTTTTAAGCAGATATCATACCTGTAAATGATTTTAGCCGAATGAAGGAATTCTAGGCCAAGAGTGATGCAGCCTCCACAAAACCTTTCCAAAGGGATGGAGAGAAATTCATGTTCTGTTTGTCTGTTTTAAGGTCCTGTATTGGGACCGGTGCTTTTTGACTTGCTCATAAATGATCTGAAGTTAGGGGTGGCCAAGTCTGCTGATGCCACCAAATTACTGTGGGTGGTATAAACAAAAAGGGATTGTGGAGTGCTCCAAAAGGATCTCTCCATGCTGGGGAAAGGGGCACTCCAATGGCAAATGCAGTGAAGTGTAACTTAAGTGTACAGTAATGCACAGTGGGGCAAAAAATCCTAACTTCACATGTACATGGCTGGGGTCTGAGCTGGCAGGGACTGGGTAGCAAATAGACCTCGGGGTCATGGACACCCACAAACAAGAAGGTGATTCAGTGTGCAGCTGCTGTGAAAAAGGTGAATTCCATGTCAGGGAAAGGGATAGAAAATAAAACTGCTGATAGTGTAATGTCCTAACCTATGATGCAACCAGAGTTGGAATGGTGTGCACAGCTCTGGTCACCACACCTCAAAACGGATATCTTAGAGCTGGGAAAGGTACAGAAAAGGGCAGCCAAAATTATTAGGGGAGTGGAGCAAATCCTGCATGGAAGGTTACAACATCTGGGGCTGCTTCGTTCAGAAAGAGGGTGAGCAAGAGAGTTTTTGACAGAGGTGTGTACAATTATGCATGGCATGGAGAAAGTGGATAGGCGGGGAATTTCCTCTGACCTCCTAATTCTAGAACCTGGGAATGGTGGAAGATTCAGGACAGAAAAAAGGATTTATTTCGTTATTTTACCATTAACATTTATATAATACCTTATCTGCTAAAAAGCCACCAAAGTGGTGGCTTCTTCACACAGCGCATAGTTGAACATTGGGATTTGCTTCCACAGGACATGGTCTGACCACCAACTTCAGACAGTGTTACGAGGATCAGACAAATTCCTGACGGATAAGGTTAGCAGTGGCTACTAGTCCTGTTGGTTCTATGTGACCGCCAGGATCAGAAGCAGCTTGCCTCTGGAGACCAGTCACTGGGAAACAGCACCGGGTCCCTCGTGTCCTTGCCTCGTGTCCTGCCTGCGGGCTTTCCATAGCCGCTTGGTTGCCTGCTGTGGGAAGCAGGTTGCTGGAGCAGACAGGCGTTGGGTCTAATCGAAAAGGCCCTTAACATGCCTTACATTTTCACTGGTCTCATTTCCAGAATGCAGAAATGCTACTCTGAACTACACAGAACAGCCAGAAGGAATTTGTCACTTAATTTATAGGAGAATCCGAACTTCTAGGTTTCCATCATGTCCAACACACCTTTGGCCCTTATTAGACAAATGTAGACAAAATTCTAGGAGTTAGAAGGAAACCCCAAAAGTCTGGTCACAGATTTTCATATTCGATGGATCCCAGTCTTCCCAGATCCCCCTCCCCCACTACCCCAAACTGTAATTGTTTCTCCCTCGAAGTCCCGTCTAGAAGAGATTCCAGCAGATCTCACACTCAAGGCACCAACTGCTGCAGTTTAAAACCTGCTGTGGTAAAGGAAAGTGGTGGGTGGTGGGAACAGTTGTTCCTACTGTGGACATGAAGTGGGGTGGCTCAAAAGTCACTGACCTGACCCAGGGCTCCTTAAAGGGATTTCCCCTGTGGTATCTCCACAGGTCTCCTCCTGGAGCGTACTCTATCGCCATGCCGACGTGTGTCGGGGTCTGGAAGCACCCCAAAAGCTTGGTGACGAAAGGGTGCATCCCCTGCGTGTTGCCCTCCAGGACCCGCTTCTCAGTTTCCAGCCTGTGAACACAGCAGAAGGAGAGGAGGAGAAGTGAGCAGGGAGGCGGGACTCAGCACCAACGGTGGTCTCAAGCACTCCTAGCAAGGGCCAAGGGAACAGATTAGTCAGGAAATCTGTCGCTGGGAGCCAGCCAGGCGCCCAGCCACTGTCCACGGCACCCGCCTTGCTTGGCTTGTCCAGAGCTGACAGCAGCCCATCAGAATGACATTGTCGAAAGCTGAAATAAGCCCCCCGGGAGACCCGTGGAGCCCTGTCTTTTCTGGCCCCGTATTGCAGTGACGGACTCATCCGGCAGAGGCGAGTCTCTTCCCACTTACCGCTGGGTGTCGTAGATGTCAGACTTCCGCAGGGTCTTCACGGCCAGCAGAGTCTTCTGCGGCCTGTACTCAGCTAGGAAGACCTGAAAGAGAGGGGAGCGTCTTAGTCCCAGGCTCCCTTCCACCTGCCATCCGAAGCTGTGCCTCTGCTCTTGGTAATTTACCTTCCCAAAACCTCCGAGTCCCAGGACTGCCAGGAAATCGAAATCCTGGACTGTGAGCGCCGTCCTCTCTGATCTGGAAAAGAGGCCCGACGTAAGTCACGCCTTGGGCAGTCATGGCACGCTGCAGATCGGGGAGGGGGCAGATTAACGCATGCCCATAACCCCCCAGCGTCTTTCTCACCTTCTCTCCATCTCGCTGTTCTCTGCACGTCGGCCAGCCAGGCCTGGACCTATTGCAGAAAAAGAGAGCAGGATGAGTGTTCCCGGAATGGAAGAAGCCAAGGCTCAAAAGAGAGTTCCCCCTCAGCCCTGTGTCCAGAAATGCCCCTCCTGGCCACCTGCATTCCCAGCGGCAGAGATGAAGCATCAGCACCCTCTGCGCCTCCCGCCATGACCTGAGTGATCTCAGTAACTGAGGCAGGGGGCTGAGTAAGAGGAAAGGCAACGAGGGTCCCATGAAAGGTCCAAGGGGAGGGGATTTGACTTGAGCCTTTGCGATTCAGAGGCTGGCATCTACTGTGTGCTTCTCTCCCTCTGGCTGAAAAACTAATTGTTTGACCTCATCCCCTGATGAACCAATAGGGGCCATGAGAATGGAGGGGCTGCGTGTCCCCCCCCTAACAAAAATATACCTCTTCCATCCCAACCCTTGTGCGTCTGTTGAGTGAGAACACCCCAGAGCCAAAAACAAGACTTGTAAGTCAAGGACTGGGGCAGGGGATATACTATCCCAATAGGCATCTGAGAGAGAAGCGTTCTGGGGCCAGAGAGGGGTCTGAGGGCCCCAGGCCCTTTTCACAGCATGGAGACCACCCACCTCCGTGAAAGGTGATCAATAAGCTGTCAGCCTTTTGTGGAAGTGGTAGACACAAGATGCTTGAGAAACCTCAGTGTGGAAGTCCTTGATGTGGTTATCAACAGGTATTTCCCCCAGATTACTCTCATCTAGCTTTCTGTTCCTCAGAGACAAGATTTTGTATTGCTACACTATGCAGCCATAAGGAGAAGGCTCACTAGAGATTGCTGGAAACGTGGATTTGTTATGCACCAAACTGAGCTCTCCACAAGCAAATTTCCATAACCGAGCTCTTCCACATGCAAAATTTGGGGCAGATCAGACAAGGGGGAGCTTAGCTGTGCCCCCCAAACTCACCTTTTGCCCTTGTGGGAAAAGTGCGCAAAATGATGTTCCCAACCATAACTATGGGTGCCGTGACCAGGCCACCCACAGTAGTAAACATTCTCCAAGTGCCCATCATTAAGTAGCTAAAATGGCACCCTCTGTCTCTCTTTTACACACACGCGTGCACAGACATACAGGAAAGCACCCCAAACTGCCCAGTAAGGACCGAGCACATTCATTGGGCACAGAATGCTGAGTGTCTGGTGGGGAGGGATGGACAGCTGGGTGGTGGTGGTGGTGGTGGTGGGGAGAATGGAATGGAGCATCCTGGGAGGTGGCATGGCTGGCTGGCACCTTGAAGAGGGGCACTGCACACGGCAACATTTTTTTGCAGCTCCCTCCTGTCCTAAACGATCACTTTAAGCGCAGACCTGAGAAAGCAACTTACTCAACCAAGCTTCTGTGTTGTCTTCTTCTTTCGGCAACAGCATGAGCAGCAGCCGCAGAAATACTTCCTGAGCCACTTCAACAGCCCCATGTTGCACAAACCTAATGGAGAGAGACCGGGGGAGACCTTTTGAGGACCCTGGCCCTAGCGGCTGACATCTTCCAGCTGTTCACCAAGGGCTCCCACTGACCATCCCCAACCCTCAAGTGGCCCTGAGCCAACCTCACAGCAGAAGAAGGCAGGGAGCGTGGGCTTCTTGAATTAAGGCTTAAAGCTCTGGCCGGGGCCTCAGGCGGAGGCCGGGTGGTGGACTGTCCACACGACCCCCTTATCAAGGGTGCAGACCCTCGGGCCCAGGGGCTTAATCCAGCCTTCCCAGGGTCTCGTTCCAGCCCACCTGGGTTCCCCAGATGGCCACGCAGGTTTCCAGGAGTACGAACATGCCTCCAGCTCTGTGGCACACTGGGGCCCATTAGCCAAAGCAGGCGCCTTGGAGCAGGCGTGGGCCACTTGTACAGACTCAAAGGCTGCGTGTGGCATTGGGTGGCCCCACACGTGCGTGCGCCCCTACACACACCCTGGTCCAGAGCGTTGGACGGAGGCGTGGGGGCTGGAAAGAAGGCCTGTGGGGTCACGCCCCCTGCGCTTCTCTTTCCCAGCACTCTCAGTTCTGCTGGGAAAGGGGCGTGAAGCCGCTGTCTGGCGTCTTGCAGGTGTCCAGTTCTGCAGGAAGGCAAGGTGCGTGGGGAGAGCCATCCTCTGCGGAGTCACGGATTGCTCCGGGAAGCCGCACGCCCTGCTTCTCCGCCGAGCTGGGCTTGCGGGAGCACCGTGCTGCTGGGGAGCCAGGCGTGTGGGGCGGAACCTCCTCGTGCTCCTCGTGAAGTGGCGGCAGGGGCAGCAGCGCTGTGCATGGGGAGTTGGGGCCAGGGCACCGGGGCAGGCGGCAGAGGCGGCCTCCTGCCCTGGAGGGAGCCCCGTCCTGCCCACAACCGTCAACTCAAGTGACCATAGAGGGAAACGTTCCTTCTGGCCCCCAGTGGGATGTTCAGGCCCTGGTTTTAAGCTCAAGCCACGTGTCCCGGCCCTAGAGCTGCTTGTCTGAAGCCCGCCCTGTCCCACTCTTTACACATACCTACTAGCAGGACACACCAGTACGGTCCGAGGGGTGGAGGAGGGTGAGACCTACGGCTAGTCCCAGTTCCCCCAAGACTTCCAATGGACAAGAAGCTGTCAAGGGGAGTCAGCGGGTGGGGACGTCCATTCCGGTCCCCATGATGTCAAGACCTCCCCCTCCCCCCGAAATCCCCCTGTTCAAGCCCGCCACACTCCTCCATCTGCAGTTTCTCGGTTCGCCATTCGAGGTTACTTCAGACTCAGATTTGCTGTGAAGCTGGCAAAATCCACTTACGTTACGGTGTTCTCGTGTTGAGAGATTCAAAAAACGTAAACCCCACAAAAGTACAACCCAGCAAAGTAGAGGAGCGGGGAAGAAATGCCTCCGCTCGCACCAGTGCCAACTGCCACAAAGAGCCAGGCCGGAACCCTCGCTCTGGCCAACCGGCCGTTGTGGCAACAAGGACCATTGGGAACGCCGTTCAAAAGTCCACCTGCAGGCTGTTGCTGGCTCAGCGGCCTGCCAGTCCTGAAGGGGTCAGTTGTGTGAGACGGACTTCCAAATAGGTGGGCTTGGTGGGTCCTGGAGCCTCTGCCTTCAGGACCCTCTGCGAGGTGCCAAGATTGGGCTACAAAGGAATGACACTTTCCAAAGAGTGAATCACTGACATTACTTCAGAGAGATGGAAATAGAGAAAGGATGGAGTCCACTTTGCCAGAGATGAGGAACGTCTTGTGTCCCTCTGGCATGATCCTGTGATGCTGACGGAATTGATAGGACTTCTTTAGAGGAAGAACCAAGCAGCACCCCCTGGGATCGTGCAATATAGTACAAATCAGACTGGGCCATAAAGCGTTCATATTCTAAATGGTAAATCACCAAACTGAGGAAAGGAAAGCAATAAGAAACCTCCCTTCCCCACTCTGGATAGGGGTGAATGCTCCTTCCTTGTTCTCCTCGACCTCTCAGCGGCTTTTGATACCGTTGACCACGGTATCCTCCTGGACCGCCTGGAGGGGTTGGGCATTGGAAACACTGTATTGCGGTGGTTCCAGTCCTTCCTCTCTGGCAGGTACCAGAGGGTAGCACTGGGAGAGGAGGTTTCGGACCCGTGGCCACTTACTTGTGGGGTGCCACAGGGTTCCATCCTCTCCCCGATGCTATTTAACATCTATGTGAAGCCACTGGGGGCTATCATCAGGAGGTTTGGGGTGCAGTGTCATCAATATGCGGATGACACTCAGCTCTACCTCTCATTCAAATCTTCACCAAGGTTGGCCGTAGAATCCCTGTCCAAATGTCTGGAGACGGTGAGTGGCTGGATGGGGAGGAATAAGCTGAAGCTGAACCCTGACAAGACCGAGGTACTTTTGGTGGGAGACAAGAGGAGGCTGGGGGATGTTGACCTGGTGTTGAATGGGGTACAGCAACCCTTGAAAGACCAGGTCCGCAGCCTGGGGGTCATTTTGGACTCCCAGCTGTCCATGGAGGCTCAGGTGTCAGCTGTGAGCCGGACAGCGCTGTATCAACTCCATCTGATACGGCGGCTGCGCCCCTACCTTCCCGACCATCTGCTCCCATCGGTAGTACATGCCCTGGTCTCCTCTCGTTTAGACTACTGTAATGCGCTCTACGTGGGGTTACCCTTGAAGACGGTTCGGAAACTGCAGCTGGTACAGAACGCGGCGGCTCGCCTGATTAAAGGCAGCCGCCGGCGAGATCACATCACTCCAGTGCTGAAGGAGTTGCACTGGTTACCAGTTGTTTTCCGGGCCAAATTCAAGGTGTTGGTTTTGACCTTTAAAACCCTATATGGTTCCGGCCCAGCCTATCTTAAGGAGCGCCTCCAGCAACACCAGACAGGCCGCTTAACAAGGTCAGCCTCGGATGGCCTTCTCTCTGTCCCATCAGCCAGGACAGCTAGACTGGTGGGGACGAGGGAGAGGGCCTTCTCTGTGGTGGCCCCCACTCTGTGGAACTCCCTCCCTAGGGAACTCCGTCATGCCCCCTCTTTAATGAGCTTCCGTCGTGCATTAAAAACGTGGTTGTTCAGGCAGGCATTTGGGGTGGGTTAGGGTATTTTTTTTTTAAAAAAAAAATTTTGGTAAAATTTTATTGTTTTAAATTGTTTATGGTGGGTTGTACATCGCCCAGAGTGGCTGGGTGACCAGTCAGATAGGCGATTAATAAATTTAATAAATAAATAAATAAAAACTACCAATATGTGGCTAACTCACTGGTGTAATTGAACACAACCAATATTATGTGTCCATATCGCAGTGGTAATTATTCCCGTCAGTAAAGGGGTATCTACTCCATGGTCCTTTCTGATTTGGGTTCACCAGAGCGTCAGCACACGGTGTTTCCGCCATCTCCATCAATGCTGGATGTGTGGGTGGGTAGATGGACTTCGAAGAGGAGATTATCTGCTAAGAGCCCTAATCCAGCCTGAGATGTCTGATCAGAGGTGTCTGGAGCACAGAGATCCATTCCCAGAAACATTGTCCATCATTAAAAGTGCCTGGGCTCTGTAAAGAACTAGGGTTGCCAATTTGGATTTTAAGAATTATAATAGCTGCATGAAGCTCTGGGAGGATGGGGGCAGGTTTGCTGGACCCTGGAGCATCAGGCACAGAACTGACAGCCAGAGCTCTCTGTTCTGTTCCATCGTGACGTGCTGGCAGAGGGCTGGGCTGCATCTGGGTTCTCATGCAGAGTGGGTGGAGAAGCCTCCAAGAGGAGTGGGTGCAAGAGCCACAGCCATGCTACCAGCTCCTGCTCCTTTTCCTTCAGTTGCCCTGCTAAATGAATTTTGGGAAGTGGATCCCTGTGGCACTCTGGAAAATGGTGCACATCTGGGGTTTAGCTCAACTGCATGCATGGATCAAACAGGTACAAGCATGCACTGTATTTAAGAAGGATGCTGCTGACTTTTGCTCAGAATGGCACTAAAAGAAATTCTGGAACTGAGCCCAGATTTTTTCTTTTACACACACACAAGTTCTGGCAACTAGTAACTGGAGGTCATTTAGCCCAAGGGTGGGCAGAAAGTCGATCTGCTGACGGATCCCTGGGTGATGTGCAGTAAGTCAGGAGGATTTCTCACTTCAACTGTTTAACAATAGCATCAGTACAATTACTCCCCCACCCCACCTGCCCGAAGTTCTGCTGCTGAAATTAACACAGTTTGGGGAGGGGGGAATCAGGAGAAGATTTTTGTCTGGAAAAATGTTGAGCCCTGTTCAGTTCCGGTACTAGAAACATACCCAGTTCCTGGCCTCAGGATCCTTTAATTCTACATGCATGTCTTTTGTACCTGGCTCTGGTTGGTGAATCTTGGAGTTCTAATAAAAAACAAAGTAGATCCCACAAGCCCCTTTCTCAGTTCTGGTCGTCACACCTTTTTGATGTGTGGTGACCAGAACTGTGCACAGTATTCCAACTCTGTTTGCACCATAGATTAGGACATTATGATATTAACTGCCATGTTTTTTAACTCTGAACCCATGTTTTTTAAAAAAGGGCTGGTGAGCGAGTGGCAGCCCTTCCAAAGTACTGTTTGACCATCATTGGAGGGGCAGTCATCGAGGCAAAGGCTTGAGGTGGCACAGGTGGGTGCAATCGCCAAGAGCAGAAGGGTTTTTTTTTTTTTACTGCTCTTGCCAAGTGGCTTGCTTGCCACTTGCTCCAACCCATGACGGGTTGGCTCTGCCATGTTTGGCATTCATGCCAACCCACCATGGGTTCATTGACCCCTAGAACAAGCCGTGGGTTGTTAAGGTGGCATGTTGCCCCCAAATAAGCCACCCTATAGGAAGCATTCCAGGTTTGGACAACACGACAACCCACCATTGCTAGTTACCCATGAAGGGTTGTTGTGCCATGTGAATTAGTGTTAGCTGCATAAATAGGAAATGTTCTGGGAACCAGATGTAAAATCTTTGGAACTCCTTATATGATTTTTAAAAATCTTGAAAACTCACCTAAATATTCATTCTTAACATAAAGCCTATTAATATGAATATGTTTATCAGTGATTATGTGTACAGCACCACTTAAAAACCAAATATAGTTGCACTGGTCCATGAGAAAAAAGTAAAGAATCCACAGTTAGGCAATAACTTTACTAGGACCAAAATGCACAGAAGAGTTCTCCAGAACTCAACTCTTTTGAGGTCTTCAGAATGCCTGATCAGGCTAAGTGGTACAAAACTGGGGGTGGGGGGTGGGGAGACAACAAAAAAGTACAAAGATTAGGCCAGATGTTGAGGCCATGAGGTCTGCTGTTTAGACTCGGTCTCCAAATGGAGATTGCAGACCGAATGAATTAGTTAGTGATAGGTGCTTCAGGTATCAGATTACACCTAGCATTCTGGAACAAAGAAGCGATTTCTGAAACATAAAGGTCGGCTGTAACTCAGATCTGTTTCTTGCCGTGGGAGAAACATGCAGGTTCCTTGGTAGGCAGAGAGCAGAAGTAAAGAGAAATATGACAATTCTATACTAGCGCTGGAGATTAATTTTAGGTGGCGTGCTAGGTAGTCATTCTGTAGTGTAGTTCCTATGTGAAGTCTCCACTTGAAGCGGCAGCAAGGCTGTTGTTGTTAAGAGGAAGAAGAAAAATCCCCAGCCACCTCAGATATAAACCTAGGATAAGATGTTTTTGGAAATTTTCCTGTCCCTCAAAAGTGGCTGGATATCCCCCCCGATTTCACAAGGGTGTGTGCGTGCTACAAATGGTCCTACAAACAGGTGGGTGTGAGGTGGGGGGTGTTCAGCCCCGCTCTGGGGTGACTGCTCTCTCAAATCGACCGGTCAGCAGCCTGAAGAAGGCCTCCCCCTGACTCGAAACGGCCTCTGTGCTTGAAATGTGGCCGCTCTGGCACTTTGATGTCGGTCAGCCCATCTCCTGGGATTCATGTTGTGCGAGGCTTCCATTTTATCTCAGAATCACAGAATAGCAGGGCTGGAAGGGGCCTACAAGGCCATCGAGTCCAACCCCCTGCTCAGTGCAGGAATCCAAGTCAGGATTTATCTCGAGGTAAACGCGTTAGAGCTCCTGGGCAGAAACGCACTGTTCTTGTGACAGTCTGGGGGGCCAAGCTATTCGCCATGAAAAGATCACTCGCTGCGCCTGCTTCCCTCAAAGCTAAAGCCCTATGCAGGTGTTCCAGGTCAAAGCGGGGAGGGGGGATGTGAACGCCTGCATAGGGCGTAAGACTTTGTTGAACATGTGGGTGTTGAACATGTGGCCTTCAGTGCTCCCACACTAGTCCATATAAATGAGAAATTCAAATTACGCAAATAAGATTAAGCCCTGCCCTGGTGAAGGCCCTGCTGCTTATATCGCCAGGCTGCGCCGTCTCTCTTAATGCTAGAGTCTGAGGGCAATGTGATGATGTCGTGCCGTAGCCAGGGGCCTCCTTTGGTGGGCAGGGGGGTGGATGCCCTCGCCACCATTCCCACACCAGCAACCACTACGTTTGGCTTGTGGGCAGCAGTGGCAGAAGAAGATGTGGTGTCTGACCTGCCTCTGCAGGAGCACGCCTGGGTTGTAACAGCTGCTCCTTTTCCTCCTTGGGCAGGTGTGGGTTTCTCCGTGACCTCCTAGAATGGGTTAGGATGTGTCAGGGGGCTTCCTGAGGAGCCCTGCCTCAAGTACAGAATTTTACAGGGGTTTCAGACAACGTAAATAAAGAAATGGCTGAGTAAAAAACGTTGTTGAAGTTTCCCTGACTCCTGCCTCTTTTTGGTAGGGATGTCGGAGAAATCTGCAATGAGTCTGGACTTTGATGAATCCAACAGGTGGATTCTGCAGCAGACCGGCTTCTCCCATTGGGTGGGTTCCACCAACTTGTGGGACGATTTTCTGACTTTCCCGATTTTGCGCAAATTTCATCAAAAAATATGCAACACCCCCCCCCCCCGGCCAAACACGTGCATTTCCCCATAGGCTAAAGTGTGAAAATGTGCATTCTGGGGGATTTTGCACATTTGGGGGGAATTCATGCATCTTTGCGCCCGTGCATTTATGCAAATTCGGAAAGAAAAAAAAATCTGTTTCTGTCGGTGGGCTGACTGTGGAACGAAAGGTGCCTGACCATCTGCGAAACATAGATGGAATGGATTTTGCACAATCCATACATCCCTACCATAGACCAATTTAATTGTGTGAGAATACTCAGTAGACAGCCTGAGAAATGGCCAGAGACAGAGACTCCTGAAGCATATTCACACTGTGGGTAGGGATGTACGAAAGTGACTTACCTTTCGCGGATTATGTTGATGGTGGGGGGGGAGGCATTCCGTCCCTCCCCCCGGAATCCTCGAACAGCCGGCTGTGCTCCACGGCAGCTCCGCGGAGCAGCCGGCCAGGCCAGGCCAGAGCCGTCCGCAGCTGGATTTCCGGCCGCGGAGGGCTCTGGGTAAAAAAACAAAAAACAACCGCATACGCAAATGGCGGCGGCTATAGCCACCACCATTTGCGTTCCTTCTTTTTGGCCGTCTTAATCTATGTAAGTATTTACGTAGACTATGACGACGAAAATCAAGGGGAACGCAAATAGCGTAGCGGGCGCTATTTGCGTCCCTTTTTCATTCCCCGTTTTAGCCTACGTAAATCTTTACGTAGGCTAAAACGGCGAATCAAAAGGGGACGCAAATAGCGCCCGCTACGCTATTTGCGTTCCCCTTGATTTTCGCCGTCATAGTCTACGTAAATATTTACGTAGATTAAGACAGTAAAAAGAAGGAACTCAAATGGCGGCGGCTGTAGCCGCCGCCATTTGCATACGCTTTTTTTTTTAACCCACCCCCAACCATG
This sequence comes from Heloderma suspectum, assembly GCF_057233095.1. Taxonomy (NCBI): domain Eukaryota; kingdom Metazoa; phylum Chordata; class Lepidosauria; order Squamata; family Helodermatidae; genus Heloderma; species Heloderma suspectum. Next base: position 141,740,218 of record NC_139459.1, read on the forward strand.
ATAGGCTACGTAAAGATTTACGTAGCCTATCACGTCTTTTTTGTCTTTTTTTTTAAACCTAGCCATGATAGGCTACGTAAATCTTTACATAGCCTATCATGTCTTTTTTTTTCTCCACAAGCCTGGAAATGGCGGCGGCGGCAGCCGGTCAGAGCCGCCGCCGGAGCAGCCACCGCCTGGAAGATCCGCCCCAGGTAAGTCTCGTCCCGGGGTGAATCCGCAGGGGGGCGGGGGGTGGCAGGCCATTCCGCCACAGATTTCGGGGGAATGGCCAGTGCATTCGGCCTCACCGAGATCCGTGGCGGAATTCTCTGACATCCCTAACTGTGGGGCATGAAGCACAGCAAGGGAATGGTGCCCTCTCCTGCCCACATTAAATGGCACCCCTTAAGAAATAGAGTTTGCAGGGTTCAATAGGGAACCTAGAAAGAAGTGTCCACAATTTCATGCAGATATACAGGGTGTGTGAGTAGGGACTGCTTTGTGTTCTGAAATAACACATGAAATTAAGGCATTTCATATGAAATTTTGTTATGAAACTATTGTTTATTTAGGATTCACTTTTTGCCAATAGGTCCATCAAAGCAATGTACAATTTAAAACAATGCAATACAACAATACACTAACATTACAAAAAAACAGAAACAAAAACATATTTCAAATAGGCCAAAACCATCCATCAAGGCACAACTTTAGGAGGCACACCTCTAATATGTGAGAGCAAATGCAACGCTTTTTTTCTTTTCTTTTGTACTGTGTATTGCCACCATTTCAATTCCAAATTGTTGTCCCCTCAGGATATTTTTTTTGACCAAGCACAGAATTCATACACTTCCAGGAGCATAGTAATGTTTTAAATAACGTACTTAAAGGCACACTGGTCCCGATCATTTGCAGTGCCTTTCCTTTATGAAGGGCATAATCCCATATCTGTTCAAAGACTGGTTTATATTTCACCTTGCATTTGGTAACCTTCATTGCCGATCTGTGTGTGGAGGTGTGTGGACCTGGATTTGTATTCCTTTGCCATATAGTCATATTACAGAAGTCCTATGTGATATCCTGGCTTGGCTGGCCTGTGTCTGAGCTAAAGCCAGACGTTTCTAGTGTTGCTTGCTGACAGGGTGCTGGAAACTGGGCTTGTCAGTATACAAGGTCTACTGTCTGTCTAATCAAGGTTTGCTTTAAGATGGAGGCATAACTTGCTGGAAGAGATAGTTTAATAACTTAGAATATGTGTACCCCACCTTTCACAGTAGTCCACCAATGGCTTCCCAGGAACCTTATTAACTTGTCTGGAGGTGCTGAAATTACTGTTTGAGAAACTGGGACATTTTGTGGAAAACTACTGAACTTAAACGTTGCTGCTGATGGGATTATGTAGGATTGTTACGCTTGTGAACTATGTTTTGATTTCAAGTTGACCTCTTTGGGAGTTCTTTTTTCCAGTGCATGGAGAAGAGTGGGGCCACATGCAGTGCTTCTGCCCTAATAGTGCTGCCCGTGCTGTCCACACATCGGAGGCATGTCTGCAGAGGGGAAGCCTGCTGAACGTGCATAGGCTGTCCCCATGAAATGGAATCCTGATTGCATGGGGTTCCAGCTGCTGGGGGCAGCCTATGTGTAGGGCCGGGGGGGGGGGGCAGGCCAGTGTGCAGGGCTCCACTCGTCCCCCCTACCCCAGTGTTAACCATGGAATCAAGACTGATAAAGGCTGTAGTCAACACAGCATGTGACTGTTTTCTGCTCAAGAGCTAATCAATTGTCAGGAGTATAGTTCTCTTGTGTAAATCCAAACTAGGATATGTTGTTGTTGTTCAGTCGTTCAGTCGTGTCCGGCTCTTCGTGACCCCATGGACCATAGCACGCCAGGCCTTCCTGTCCTCCGCTCTCTCCTGGAGCGTGCTCAAGTTCATAAACTAGGATATAAGCTGGTGCAAAAAAATGGGAAAGTATTCATTTTATTTGTCCAGATAGAATTGCTTCAAATAAAGCCAGCCAAGATTTATCTGAACCACAGGGACACTTCGTGAACAACAGGGACACTTTGCCTGCCTGCCTATGTGTTCGCCTTTCTTAAGGAGGGAACCAGGCAGTTTTGAAAGACCCTGAGCAGAGAGAGTGTGCCACCCTGTCCTTTGCATTCGCTTTCGTAGCACATGCACTCTTGTGCTGTACTACAAATGTAGCCATTATTGCTGTGTGATTTCTTTTGTGAGCACGTGTATGCTGTGACAGTTCCCCCATTCTCACAAATCGCAAAAATGGCTATGATTTCAAGCAAGGTTTTCATTAAAAATGTTTAAAACCAATGAAGTGTGTGTGTGTGTGTGTGTGCGCGCGTGACATGCGAATGATCTTTATTGCACAGCATAAAGTTGCCTTACACTGTGTCAACTATCAAAGATACCCAAATCTGCAGTATAATGCACTAAGTCAAATACACATTAAGGCTGCAATCCGATGGGCCCCCTGAATTTCTATAGAACTTACTTCTGAGTAGACCCATATAGGATCTCTCTGTAAATCACTCAGGAATACTCATCACCTCTACAGTCTAGTAGCTCATTACTGTTTGAATCTTGGCTTTCACTCCCTGAAAATAAAGGTCATTTTGTAGGTCATCGTCCTATTAGTGTCATTCGACAAAAATATCAGTTTAATTTTTTTGTTGGTCATCCAGACATTTTGATCAAGTGCATGTCAATTAGAATGGAGCTTCTTGCTGTGTTTTAGACAAGGAAAAGTCAAGGATACAATAGGTTCAGATAAGTTCATCATTTGCACTTCACATATTTCCTACACCTTAGTGCATACTAATTGTTAAAGCAAGTTCACATACAACTCCATAGTATTTATACTATCCTGGAGGATGCACTTTAAATATACACACACACACACACACACACATTTTCAAAGAAATTATAATAATATGTACAAAGGAGGAGAAATTTAGCCCTTTTAACTCTTGTAGATTTTTAGTGGGACAGTTTAAGGTTCGCATTTCCATTTTTTTTCCTGCAAGCCAGGTGGGTAAAATCTGTTGTGTGTAGTAAAATACTGACTCTGGGTCCCTCATGACCAGTATAGACAGGCTCAAATGTCTCTTCCTCCCCTCTCCTACCCCCATGATTCTGTTTTACTTTACCTGAGTGGTTTAAAATGGATTCTAGTCAGTTGTTGACTAAGCAAGTCAAAGTTTGTATTTGGCTTGTTTAGCAGTTGACTAGAGCTGTGTTTAAACCATCATTCCTGGTTCACATATAATGGCAAGCCAGGAATGGAGGAAAGTGAAATTGAATTCTGGTTTAATCCTCCTCCTGGCTGCATGGAAGGAGGTTAGGGGAAAAGGGACTGTGTGAGCCCAAGGTTTAACTCGGGCTTCTTTCTGCTTATGCTTGTAGCACTAAACCATGATTTAGCATACATGTGAACTCTCCTGTTGTGTACACAGTGGGAATTTTTTTGTTTTCTTCTGCTGCACACATTAACGGATACACTTTTCATGATGTGTGAAGCTGCCCTGAGTAGATGAACAGTATGCGCGTACAAATTTTTGGGAAGTGACTGTTCTTTCACTTTTAAAGGTTTTTCAAGTGCAATGTGTATGTGTTCATGCCTAGAACAGCGAGCAAATTTTGCCCAATGCAACATTTTTTTTGCCCAAGGCAGATTTGGACATTCTTGTTCCAGGGAAGTTTAAGAGAAGACAAAAAGTTTGATGAGTTCATTGATGCTTCTTGGGGGACTGGGTACTCCTGCATTGTTGTGATCCTCTCTGTCTTTCCCCTTGCAAGCTTTAGGATTGTGCTTTCATGCACATAGAGGAGTCAGATAGACTAAGCAGATGTTCTTGATATGGTAAGTATTCTGTAGACACAGGAGATCCCTTAAAATAACGGACATTGATTACATTGCATAGAGTTGTAATGTTCTGGACTAGGAAACAACATTTTATGCAATGGATGTATATTTTTCTTTTTAAAAAATGAGGGTATTTCTAGCAACTAACCTCCATTCCCCCCCCCCCCGATTACACTTCATGCAAACAAATTCCTTGCCTGTAAAAAAATACTATGAAAGGAGAAGGCTAGGCTAGAGCCCATCACCCTGATGTGCTAGCTTTTTGTGTGCAGGGAATTGGGGAGGGGGATGTTATGGGGAAGCATTCAACCATGTGAGCACCCACATGCCGTCTGAAGTGGTACTGGCCAAGCACGTTTTACCTCCTTATCTGCTATTTGTGAGAATTGGGCTTTGGACATCCATATGTAGAAGTACATAGGACTGGATCAGAAGAATGAAAATAGAAGCCACCTGGGTTCAGAGGTGTTACATAGACAATTAGGAAATCGTTCAGTAGGTGGCTGGGACTTGAGTGAGACTACTGGATAGGGGTGGGCGAAGATCAGATGTTCAAGCTCATTGAGGTTCTCCGAATTTCCCCTTGAAGCCCAATTTGCCTCATTCATGTTCATGAACATGATTGTCTTTTAAAAACTATTATTGGGGAAAATACACATTTTTGATCTGGGGAAATGTACATTTTAAAAGTGTGACTCCCCCCCCCCCCCAGCATGAAAATGCAGATGATGGGGGGTTGTGCATGTGTGCACTTGGGCATAGAATCATAGGATTGTAGGGTTGGAAGGGGCCTATAAGACCATCGAGTCCAACCCCCTGCTCGGTGCAGGAGCCCAAGTCAAGTGCACATGTTTGGAAGTGTCCTAGACATTGATCTGGAATTACGATTAATTATTTAGCATTTATGTAGCTTTTTCTCTGAATATTCAGAGCACTGTACAACCCTTACAATAACCCTGCAAGTCAGGTCCACATTCTTGTCCTTGTTTTGCAGTTGAGAGTTTTGAGAGATGGTGACTTTCCTCCAGTCACCTGCAGAGATGAGATTTGACAGAGGTGAGAGAGGGGCCTCTGGTTTCACTATCAGGTTGCAATCCTATACACCAGGGGTAGGCAACATGTGGCCCTTGAGATATTTTGGCCTACCAACCATCCCCCATCACCATTGGCTATGCTGGCTAAGGCTGATGGGAGTTGTAGGCCAAAACATTTGCAGGGACACAAGTTGCCCACCCCTTCTATTCACATTTATCTGGGAGAAAGTTGCAGTGAACTCAGTGGGGCTTGCTTCTGAGTAGGCATGTATAAGATTCCACTGCTGGCAGCTATGCTACACTTATATAGGACTTCCATCCACTCCGTGCCTGTGAGTTTTTTGTAGCTTGTGAAGAAAGCTGTGCAAATGTAGTGCTTGTCAGGTCTTCTCGTTTGGCCAGCTGGTTGGAGTTTCTATTGCTTGACTCCCAGGAAACTGGTTATTGGACTACCTATACAGTTGCCAGGTTTTCTGAGGCTCCAAGACCCTTGCAGCTAAAAGGTGGTATCAAGATAGGTCAAGGGGCGGGGCCTGGTGGAATGGGGTGAAGCCTTCCCCTTGAAATGTACCTCCTTCACTGGAGGCCCAGAGAAGGGCAAGACCCTGAAATATCTGGTCAGACCTAGAGACCGGGTGACTTTAAGTGCCTAAGCCAGCCATTTTGTGGGGCAAAAGATATTAAGGACTGGATGGAGAGCCTGTCAGAGGGAAGCAAGGGCTGAGAAGATTCCCCTCACCCCTAATTTGAGAGGAGCAAAGGCTGTAAAAAGCAGCTGAGGGTGCTATAAACCCAACCATGTCCCTGCGGCACTGGCTTACTTGGTAAGTAGCCTTGAGGTTGAACCTGTTTGTGTGCGCACGCGTGCATGTGATTCCTGATGCCTTCGTTCGTTCGTTTCATTTTTTAAACTGCCCAATAACGGAAATTCTCGTTGTGGTGTACAAATTAAAAACATCAAATACACAGTAGCAATAAAACAATAATAAAACAAGTCAGATAAAAGCAAGCTAAAACCAGCAGCAACACATAATAAAACCAAAACAGGTGGGAGGGTGCTGTTGCGCTCATGTCCTGCTTGTGGGTTTCCTGTTGACAGCTGGTTGGCCACTGTGTGAACAGAAGGCTGGACTAGATGGACCCTTGTTCTGATCCAGCACGGCTCTTCTGATGTTCTTATGTTCAAAAGTAAACCCAGCAGCAGCGATAAAACAGTGTGTAGATATAGAAGCACTCAAAACAGTTCATAAAATGCCTGGGAGAATAAAAAGGTCTTTATCTGCCATTGAAAAGACTGTAATGTAGTTCCAGGTGAGCCTTTCTGGGTATGGCATTCCACGACAGGGCACCACCACTGGAAAGGCCCTGTCTCTTGTAGCCACCTTCCTTGCCTCATTTAGTGGGGGCTGGAGAAGAGACTCTTAATTATGACCTTGGAGTCCAGTAGGTAAATATAGGAGGTAACTGGCACCCAGCCATTTAGAGCTATAAAGATTAAAACCAGCACTTTGAATTGGGCCCTGAAACAGACTGGCAGGCAGCGCAGATGGCATAGGACTGGCACAATGTAATCATATTGATCAGTGCCCATGAACGATTTAACTGCCCACTTTAGGACTAGCAGAAGTTTCTGGACTGTTTTCATAGGCAGCCCCACGTATAACGCATTAGTAATCTGTTGTTCAGAAAAAGCACCATCGTATGCTTGTCTACCTGGGCTTCCTAGGAGTTCTTTACTGGCAGCTCCTGGCTCATAGATGGCAGGTGGTTGGCCGACTCTGTTCAGCTGCACTTTCTTGATTTTCTGAACATTTATGAATAATCCGATAGAGGCCAGTGAAAATAGGACTGGGATTTCCAAGTTGCCCATGAGATCTTTGCTTAGCAGTTGTGCTTGTTTTGCTTCCTTTCTCTTCCTGTTCAGATCCTTTCTGTTCAGATCCTCTCTGCACAACAGAATCATATGATACATCCCAAGATGCAAGGTACAAATTATGTGGCTTTGGGGCTCCCGAAGGGAAATGTTTGCATTTTGGTTTCCATTCTGATGTTTCCAACTAGCTACCCACAAGTCCAAGCTAGCAGAGATATGCAGACAAAGCCAGTTCCATTGTTGTTTGTCAGGGGCAATGGGATTGGAGGGGCCTCCTTTCTCACTTTATCAACTTTATTATGTTTCAAACACAGCTTGACACATACAGTTCCCCTGGGTAGGGTGGGTCAAGTCAAGTCAGAATGTTTATGTAGAAAACATTTTAGTTGGTGTCGGCATCCACAAGCAAACCCCAGGCTGGCACAGAGTTCTGGGGAATGCATGCACGCCCATCAACACTGGGAGCTGCCAGGAAATAGGTTTAGTGATGGGCACATACGCTCTGTGTGTGTGTGTTTTATGTATGTAGGCTTGTGGGATTTACTCCATTTTCTACTAGAACACTGAGACCCACAAACCAGAGCTTGGTGCAGAAGAAATAAACTTAGAATTATAGAATTCTGAGCCCAGGAATTTGTTTTGCGTACCAGAACTAAACACGGTCTTACACAAAGCCCCACCCGTGGTTACCCCAAGTGTTCCTGATTTCTGCAGTAGGATTTATGGCAGGGTGTGCTGGGGGAGTTATTTTGTTGATGCTATTGCTAAACAATTGGGAGTCAGAAATCCTTGCCAGTCTATTGCAGATCACCCAGAGATCTACCAATAGATCCCGATCTACCTTCCTCTGTCGGGTTCTCTGCTCAATAAGGAATGAGGCTGGAGGTCGAGGTTGAGTTAAACACTCCTTTATACATACACGAAGGTTGATAGCCGACAGGTGGGAACAACAACCCTCCTTCTAGAACAACACATTCATATACCTGAGAGAAAAAACGGCCTGAGCACCAATCACAGTATATCACCATATATGGCATCTAATATCCGCTATTCACAGCAGTTTCTTAATCATACGATTATTCTAAATTAGGACTGCTTTATTGCAAAGTTTTTACAGACTCAACAATTAGCAAAGTTAGAAAGCAGCAGTTGGCAAAGTGAGCGAATATGTTCCAGGAAATGCCTGGCACATTATGGAAGCATTCCAAGTTTCTTTTCTTAGGTTCCCCTTTTCTTAAGGCCCGTTGCTAGGGTGCATCTGACCCTTGCTCTTAGTTATAGCAGAGAAGCTAAAAATGATCTTTTAGCAAATTTAAAATGATTCTTATCACAGCCTACCAGTGATGTATATTTTTATGTATGTATGTATGTATGTAAAACATTTGTATCCCGCCCTATATCATTAAGATCTCGGTATGTATACTTTTTGTGCACATGGGTATCTGCTGCTGAAAGGGCAAAGAAAACCAAGGGGCACATTAGCATTGTGGTTCTAAGCCAGGCTTGCACAACTTGCCATTCAGCACCAAGCCTAATTATTTGTTTAATACTTATTCATTTGTTACATTGATATCGTGCCTTTCCTCCAAGGAGCCCAAGGTGGTGTACATGATCCTCCTCCACTTATCAACATCCCTGTGAGGTAGGTTAGGCTGAGCATCAGTGACTGGTCCAAAGTCACCCAATGCACTTCATGGCCGAGTGGGGACTAGAACCCAGGTCTCCCCATCCCTAGTCCTACACTCTTGACCATTATACCTCACTGGCTTTCAGTGCAACCCACCAAACCTAATGTGGCCCACCAGCCATGTGCTGTGGATGGCCAGATGCCTGGCGGTCCACCTGACCTTGCAGTCCCAGGCAAACGTTGATGTTTTATTTATTTATTTATTTATTTATTTTATTTCATTCATTTCTATACCACCCAATAGCCGAAGCTCTCTGGGCGGTTCACAAAAATTAAAACCAAACAACACACAATAAAACAATTTAAAATATATAGAACATTAAAACCACAATATAACAATACAACCACAATAAAACCTAGCAGCAGTGCAGTGAGGTACCGATGAGATGTGCTGATATTGGTGGGGCACAAGTTGTGCAAAGTCTAAATTTTTAAAGAAGAAGATATACCAGATATTGCTGGTATGGATTTAGACTCTCTTGGCTCACACATGTCCATCCTTCCTAATCCCAGGGGTCAGAAATGAGGAACAGAATCCCTGGGATGTGGAGCATAAGATGCTAACTGAAGTGAGAAATGCACAGACTTCTCTCCAACTGATTTTGAGGGGATGGCAGGGAAATGCACAAATGGGGAGTGAGGCTTTTTGGCCCACTGACAAGACCGCTCCCATCATGTTCCTTTCTTGAGTTCTGTTTTAAGAAGAGTAGGATATATCTTAAAAATAATAAATACACAACTTTGGGCAAAGCCAAGGTAAAGCAGGCCTCTGGGTAAAGTCCCCATTTGCTCAGATCAGAAAGCAGACATGATCAAAAAGCTTTTATAGAGAACAGAAAGTATTGCCTGACCTGCTCTGGCCTGTTGTTGTTACGAGGCTTCCCTGGCTTGTTAGCCTGGCTGCTTTCCCTGTAGTTCCCCCCTTTGCCCAGGGCTTGGTTGTAGTCACAGCCTGACACTCCTTGGTTCTGGAGCTAGTGTGGGCTTGAATCCTAACGTGACCTTATTGATTTATCTGAAGATTGTCTTCAAGAAACACCTTTTTGTACCTGGAAAGTTGCAAGAGTGTGAAAAAGTGGGGAGCTGCCCCTTCTGTGTAAGAGCTGCTCCTGGGAAATGAATGCCATTGTGCTAACGGAGTTGCAGCCTGGACTCCTCTTCCTCGGCCCTTTCAGACTGTGCCTATAGCTGCTCTTGGATTCCATTGATCTGTCCCTGGAAGAGAAAGAGTGCCAATGTGTGTCGTCTGGCCTGCAGGAAGGCTTGGGCCATGTCCATGAGCAGAACTCTTGCTTGTGCCTCTGCTGTCTAAGATGCTCCCCCATCCTTTCTTGTCATCATTTGTGGCTTGGGTTGTGGGTAAGCGAGAGTCTGAAATCAGCAGAAACTGACTTGCATTCTCCCCCTACCCCCATTGTCTAAATCAAAACCAGCTTTTTTGGATTAGTCATAATTTATTTCAGAAAGGAAGGGGACTCGGGGTGGGGGGAGCAATTTTCCAGTCTAATCCAACTTGACAGAAGCACAGATGCTGTGAAGGAAAGAGCAATTTAGGTTGACTTGGGCAGAGCAAGTGATTTTGTGGGAGGGTCGGAAGAGCTGGGCCTGGGCAGGCATATATAGAGTATGTATGTATGTATGTATGTATGTATGTATGTATTTGCATTTGTATCCCGCCTTTTTTCCTCCAAGTAACCCAAAGCAGTGTACATAATCCTCCTCTCCATTTTATCCTCACAACAACAACCCTGTGAGGTAGGTTGGGCTGAGAGTCTGCGACCGGCCCAATGTCACCCAGTGAGCTTCCATGGCTGAGTGGGGACTAGAACCCAAATCTCCCGACTCCCAGTCCATCACTCTAGCCACTACATCACACTGACTGTCCTTTTATACTCTACTACAGTAGAGTATTAAAGGATATCTCCCCATCCCATGTCTGGTACTTTAAATCATACCTTATTCCTAGCAATTAGAAATAAAGGATAATATTAATAAGGGCAGCAAGCTGTCATGATAGTTAATGGGTTAAAAGTTTTGATGAGAAATGTTTATGGGAGGGCCTATAAAGTAAGGGCATACTGGGCTATTCGTTTCTGTGTTTTGTCTTTTTTTTTAAGGAGGGTATTTTGATTCTAATAAGTTACTATAGTAGGTAACTTTTTTCTTTTTTACAGATGGTCTTACCTTCTAACAATGGTTAATGAATTTTAAAAATTAACATGTAAGCTATCTAGGGATAGAATGACACATTCCAACAAACATGGGGTTGACTTTGAAAATGGCGGCCTAGTTCAAGTCCTGTCCCCAGTGGCAGCAAATGATTCCACGTGAGGGCAGGAAAGCACTTAACATAATGACATCAGCAGCACAGAAGGTAAGTTGTACTACACATTAGGGAAGGGGGAAAACTTGACACAGGGCTGCCATTTTGGGCAGAAGTCCCTGTATTTATAATGTGTAGTCCTGCCATCACATTTTCTTAAATACTTCAGAAAGGCTCCGATATTGTGGATGACCCAGCCTTGTAGTGGGGGTTGGCCTTTTGGCTCCCATTAGTCTTGTGATTCCAACCCTCTTTCCCCTTCTATTTCTGTTCCCAAATCTAGTCCTTGACTTCCTAATGTAAAAATGGTTACCGGAGCAAAGGTGGTCCCCATACCTTACAAAAAGGTATAAGAGAAAGATGAGCTGTTACATACAATACAGATGACTCTGTCTACATAAGTCAGTATATCTCTTCATACCAGTTTCTGGAGTGCAAACCATGAGGAGGAAGCTGCTTTTCTTGGAGTCCTGCTTGTGGGCTTCCTGAAGATATATGGCTGGCCACTATAGGAAATGAGGTGTAGGACTACATGATCCAATAGGGCAGCCTTCCCCATCCTTGTGCCCTCCAGATATGTTGGACTGCAACTCCTATCAGCCCCAGCCAGCACGGCCAGTAATCAGGAATGCTGGGACTTGTAGTCTAAGACATCTGGAGGGCAACAGGTTGGGGAAGATCGCAGTAGGGCTGCTCTTCTGTTTATCTGCCCACTTTTTTTGTTTCTTTTTTGATCTTTGTAAGAGGCATTGAGATAAGGTTGTTTGGAAAGACAGGTATTGTATTATTTACAGCTCCCTCCTCATAATATTCTCTGTGGCTTTGCTTAGATGGCCTGTAAATGGTTCAAGCAACGGATCTCATATCATTTCCCCTATGTTTCTTCACAAATAAATGCTTTTAGCAGTCGTGGGATCCAAGGACATATCCGTACGGCAGAGTAAGACTGGATTAATAGTCATTCCCTCACCCCAGGAAATCCTGCAAACTGTTGTCTTGTAAATGGGGTTTGGAATCACTGACTGAATTCTCAGCACGCTTGCTAAACTACAAATCCGAGGATTCTTTAGTGGAAGCCCTGACAATTAACATGGCATAAAAGCAATATATGTTTGTAGTATGGTCTGGGCCTAATCCTTTTCAGCTTGACTACCCAGGTTTTCTGCTATATTTTTTAGAAGTTAGTGGTTTGGAGAATGTGGATAGAGAGACATTTTAATCCCTCTCTCTTAATGCTAGAACCTGGGGTCTTCCCATGAAGCTGATTGGCAGGAGATTCAGAACAGATAAAAGGAAATACTTTTTCAGATAGCACATAGTTATTCGATACCACACCACAAAATATAGTGATGGCCACCAACTTAGATGGCTTTAAAAGGGGGTTAGACAAATTCCTGGATAAGTCTATCAATGGCTACTAATCCTGACGGCTATATGCTCCCTCTAGTACCAGAGTCAGTATGCCTATGTACACCAGTTGCTGGGGAACATGGGTGGGAGGGTGCTGTTGCGCTCATGTCCTGCTTGTGGTTTCCTTGTCCACAGTTGATTGGCTACTGTGTGACCAGAATGCTGGACTAGATGGACCCTTGGTCTGATCCAGCACAGCTCTTACCGTACGATGGACCCTGAGGGGCCTGTTTCACATCACATTTTGTTATGCCTACACACTCTTTAAAAGTACCTATAAAATTGTAATATGGGCATGCAAAAAATAAAATGAGTTTTCCACCTCCTGTATCTTGCACGTGTGCACCTGCCTGGGAGCTAGCGCTGGCTCTGAGCTCTTTCCATAGCAAACACCATGTTTCTGAGACATGAAGCAACTCTGAGTGAGCCTATGCCTGGAGGTGTCATGAAGCAGCCCAGTAATTACACAGCCAAATTGTATTAGAACAAAATTAATTTCAGCACATCCCCCCCACCCCCAACAGTTGAAAATCTGGGACTGAAAATAACTTTTGTATTTTTTTCCATGGGGAGATGTGCAAGTCTCTAGTTTGGGATGATGTGCGAATCTCCCTGTGTGGGAAGGGGCAGATCCCACCTGCTGGATTGTGTCCTGAGAAGTCACATTCCAGCTGAGAGCCAGGCATCAATTTGGCAGCACCTCCCTCTATATAGTGGCACAAATTCAGTTCCTGGGCTGAGGGTGATAGTCTATTGGGTCCTGTTCAGTGGACGCTCAGTAAACCCAGCGAATCAGTAGCCAATTTGAGGAGGTTTGGAAGGGTGAGGTTTGCAAGAACAACAAAGTTTGCACAAAGTGAGTCAACGACTACAGCTCATGCAAGATCTTTGATAAACCTTTAAGGAGACAAGGAAATCCGGGTTGCTCAATGGGCATTCTTCCTTCACTTTGGCCTTTCTTAAGAAGGGTGGACTTTGAACAAATGATTAACAGTATCAGCTAAGAGTACAAAGGGTAAAAGTCAGGATAGGAGAAGAGCTGGTCAAAAGAAGAAAGAAAAAGTAATGGGCTACTGGGTCAGACCAAGGGTTTCAGCATTTATTCCCAGCTGTCTCCTGCTAGAATCTAGCTGCTATAGATGCTTGTGGGAAGTAGCCTTCCCCTTTCATCTTCCAGCAATTGGTGTTCACTGGTATACTGCTGCTGAACAAGGAGATTCCATTTAGTTATTGTGGCTAATAGCCAGTGATTGGTCTATCTTCCATGGATTCATCTAATCCACTTTTAAAGCTGCTTAACCCAATGACCACCACCAAATCTTGTGGAAGCAAATTCCATGTAAACCATGTATTTCATGTAGAAGTCCATTTTATGTTTGTCCTGAAACTACCTGCTTAATTGGGATGATGATCCAGATGATTCCAACATAGGAGGCTCTGATCAGTTCATGAGGAACACAAGGAATTACATAAGGAATTAGAAGGTACATAGAGGAAGTAGTAATAATTGTTTGAGAAATCTTGGGAGAGAGGGCTGAGGCTCCAGGAGAATCAAGAAGGACACACAAAGGCAGGTGTATGTGTGATGATTCTTTGGTAGCACAGGAAAAAAAGTCTGGAATGCAACATTGAATGCAGCTTCTTCAGAATCCCAGCTTTGTTCTCTTTACTTTAGAAAAGCAAGTTTCTAGCCCCTGTGGCTACAAGATATGTCTGACATCATGTGAGCAATGAGCCTGCTGAATGTTTCCAGTGGTCAGGAGGGAATCCTTACACGCCCTGTAGAAGTGGTTTTTTTTTTTTTAAGTACAGAACACATGTATAGGGCACAGTACAGTGGGATTTCCCTTGTGAATCCCATTTAAATGAATGAGTGTTGTTCCAAACAGTGGTCCACTTCAGTGGGGCTTGCGCTGGAGATCTTCCCGCTGGGCTGTGCATATACTTTAACTGAAGGTGGGGAAAATTAGAACCAGAGAAATGTATATTCCCTAAACTTAATATCAATTCTTGAGAAGTTACTAGAACAAGTGGAGTAGAAGTAGAAATCTAATGATTAGAACAAATAATAAAGCAATGCATTTATGAGGAGAATGATTTGCTGGTAGTCAGTGTGGATTTTTAAAGAACAATTTATCCAACTTAAGCTTTCTTTGGCTGTATGGTACTTTTCCCTAATACGTTGCTAAGTTTGGGAGTGACTGTTTTCTTGGAGATACCATTTGATGTAATGGTTTCTTTTTGTTGCTGGCTTGTTTTACTGCAGTGTCCCATTTCATGTGGAGTTGCCTGTGCTTTGGTGCATGTAGACCCCTGGCTTTTCTATCCTGTGGGACATCTCCTGGGACAATTGCAACTTATGGAAGATGGTGGAAGCTCTGGAGAAGCTACACGGATCCTAACACCATCATAAGGATAAAGAGAAGAGCCACAAGAATGGTTTGGCTGTGGCTGACATGCCTCATTGGTCTAGCATCTTCTCTAGAAGGTAAATGCAATATAATGACGATAGTGATGACGATGATGAATTAAATTTATACATTGCTTCCCACCGCAAAAAGCAGTCTTACACACAAATACTGAAATCCATAATTAATATTTATTTCATTTCATTTCTACACCACCCAATAACCGAAGCTCTCTGGGCGGTTCACAGAAATTAAAAACACAAGGTGCTGCATAAAACAATATAAAATATAAAAGCTTAGAACCACAATAAAGCAGTACAACCAGAATAAAACCTAGCAGCAACACAGATATTTAAAATACAGATTTAAAACAACAGAGCTAAAAAACTAGGAAGCTAAAATGCTGGGAAAATAAAAAGGTCTTCACCTGGTGCTGAAAGGAGTACAACATAGGCACCAGGTGAATTTCTTTAGGGAGTTCATTCCACAGCCAGGGTGCCACAGCAGAAAAGGCCCCCTTCCTGGTAGCCACCCACCTCACTTCCTTTGGCAGGGGTTCACAGGGAAGGCTGGTCTGAATATAAAAGAAAAAACCAAAATCAATATAATCCATAATCAGCACAATAAAACAAATACAAATTAATGCCATAAAAACATAATCTAAAAATAATGCAATATGAAAAGTATTCAACCTCCTCACCCTACCCTATACCCACCCCTGGCTAGAATGAACACCACAGAAGCAGCCCACAACAATGACTAATGTCCAAATGCTTGGGGAACCAAGTACGTCTTTGCTTGGCACTGAAAAGATGGCAATGTCAGAACCAGGCAAGCTTCCTTGGGGAGAGCGTGAGCTTCCTTGGGGAGACCATTCCATTGTCTTTTGTATAATGATTACTTGCTAATCAGCACTTGCTTGTCAGTTAATGTTTGTAGAACTAGCTAAAGATCCTTGCTTAACTGTTTTTGTTGGCCAGACGATGTTTCTTTAATGAGCATTGATGGTTGGTGGCTACTAGCAACTCCATATGCCACATGCTTGGTGGGGGCTGGAGAGAAGGAGTTTGGAACATAGCCAGCTAAGGAGAAAGACGTCTCAAGTTTTTCAGTACCTGGAAAGGAAGAAGGCTTCAGAGGCTCCACACACAGGCTATTTTGCTTTTATGTGGGAATTGATGGAACTGATGCTGCTTGTCTTCTTCCCCATACTTAATGTGTTATTAATAAACAGAGATTATAAAAAATGCTAACGGGCCTCATCCATCTCGGCTCACAAAGACCCTGTAGTGTCTGTTCCTGAAATTTCCTGCCATTTAGGGAAGACAGGAGCCTCCTATAAAACAATACTACGCTTTTTTGAATCCTGAAAGATATTTAAAGTAGTTGGGATTATCACCAGTTTGCACAGCAGAAATAGTATGAGGTAACAACAGAGAAAATCGGTATTTGCTTGTTTAAGATTAAGGCTTCTGGTTCTTGTGGTATATAGAGGGAGGGAAACCCTTCAAACTAATAATGGAGCTCAAAAGGTACAGTGATAAAAATCTCATATGGAAATTTGTTTTTAAAACTACAACAATAATAGGAGTTTTAAGGCAATGGTATGATTTTAGGGACTACTGGGGATGTTACTATTTATGATAGCAATGTTAGATTTATACTCCTGGGGAACCATCTGCCTCATATTTTGAACAGCAACAAATTCCCTTAATTTGTGATGTGCTGTGAAAACTAAATGTACCCATCGCAGGGCTGACTTAACCGTTGTGCTAAGCAAGCACTCAAAGCAGATCAGAGAGATAATTCTGTTTTACTTATTTGGAGGACATAGTTATCCAGATGGTTAGACTGAGCACCTTCAATTCTCAACAGTGGGGCAATTTCTTTAATCACAAGGGAGCGGTGCTCATGTTCCCAAACGAAGGAAAACTTAGGTCTGGTTCAAGGTTGGGGAGCCTTTTCTGAGTTTCTTATGTATGTATGTATGTTTGTATGTATGTATGTATATATGTATATTACATTTCTATACCATCCAACAGCCAAAGCTGTCTGGGCGGTTCACAACAATTAAAACCTTTGTGGTCTTTATGGGTCAAACCCATTAATGAACCCAATTATTGGGTAGGATTTGGCATTCCTGTCCTAAAAATCTTGTCCTAAAAACACATGGCTACTTTGCAGGACTAATGTAACCCACACTTTCTCACCCACAGCCCTGCTTCCTGCAGTATTGGTAATAATGTTGAACTTTGTCTGCACACATTGTCAGGGTAATTTTTTTAATGTTTATAAACTCAGAAAAGAAATTAATAACAAGACCTGAGTTAGAAATATCATGAACTCTTGTCTTTGCTGCTACCTTTTTTTATTATTTTAAAACGGATTAATTAATTTAAGTTAATTTAAATGTGTCCATGTGGTTGAAGCATGCAGTAATATCTTCAGCCACTAGGGGCAGCCTTCCCTAACCAGCACAAGCTTTGGGATGGCGGAGAATTCCGCCACGGATTTCAGTGAGGCCGAATGCACTGGCTTTCGGCCCCCCAAAACCCATGGCGGAACGGCCTCCCAGCCCCCGCCACCTCGTGGAATAGCCCCGGAACAAAACTTATGTAGCCTATCATGGCAGCCTCGCAGGACGCAAATGGCGGCCACTACGGCGGCTGCCATTTGCATCTGCAGCAGCCCGTCTGCAGCTGGAACTCTGGCTGCTGATGGCCCTGGCCGGCGGCTCCGCAGAGCCGCCGCGGAGCGGAGCCAGCCTGGGAGGATTCCGGGGGGAGGGACGGAGCGCCTCCCCCCCCCCACCGCGAATCACATCTGTGAAAAGGTAAGTGACTTTCGTACATCCCTATTTGCAATCCATACTGTTTGAACCCAGGAATGCAGCAGCACATAGTAGGTTGAGGGACACCGTTCTAGGCCTGACCCCCTCCCCCCTGCTGTGTAGCCCTCCCCAACCCACCCAGTCAGGGGAATGGAGAGGACAGACCCCTCCAATATCTTCAGTCACTAGGGGATGACTTCCCTAACCATTGCAGTTTTGCAGTCAAGCCAGGACAGATTAGTAGGCCGAGGGAGAGAGTTGTACGCCTGCCCCCTCCCCCTGGGTGGAGCAGCTCCCTTCTCAGGGAAGTTGCATGGGAAGACCGCTCCTTCAGAGGGCTGCAGGGGTGCATCATGGCAGGGGCCATGTCTAGGGGGGCGACCACAATGTGCCCACCTCTGACAGCTGCGTAAGTCATTTGCTGTATCAATGTAAGAGCTATTTCAACCTGTGCGAAGCCGGACCCATTCTCTGGTAAATAATATTGGTATTATTTATTACTACAATTGTTACGTATTGTAGTAGGGTTGCTTATGAATGTGCGTTACAGAATAACATAAGCAAAAAGATAGATCCCCACACCAAGGAGCTTACAATCTATATTTCAACTGTATGGGAGATTGCAAGATAGGGGAGGTAATGCTGGATCAAACCAAAGATCCATCTAGTCCAGCATTCTGGTTCTCACAGTTGGCAGCCAGATGCCTGTGGGAAGGCCACAAGCAGGGCATGAAGGCAAGTGCCCTCCCCCATGGCACCTCTCCCCCTCCCCCACGGCACCTCTCCCCCTCCCCCACGGCAACTAGTAGCGCCCTTCCTCCGAATACTGGGATTCTATTTAGGTATCATTTCTAAATGGGAAGGGAGAGGCAAGGGTCAACGGGAATAAAAGTAAGCAAAACATCACCTGCTTGTTACATTTTGTTCCACTGGGGATGAGAAGCTAAGGGGTAAGCATCACAAAGGTGTCCTGGGTCAGAGCAGTGGGCATAAGGGACAGCAAAGGAGAAGGGCGGAATCTTTTAAAGGGAGCAGGAGACCTTTGCTGAGGTTTTAGAAATGGGGTATGATCCCATTGCATTTCAGAAAAGCAAGTTTCGAAAAAATGATTTTGGTGGGGATATTTTGGAAGTCTGCCTACCAGGCTTTTAAATTAAACACATTATGCCATTTGGGTTGCAGTTGCGGCATCTCATTCCTGGAGGAAAAGCCCTATCTATATCTGCTATAGAGAGCTTGGAGGGGAGGGAGAATCAACAGACATGTGTGTGGACACAAACAGGAGAAGAAGAAGAAGAAAATAACCAGAGAAAGAGAGTTGGAGATGGAAGGGCAGAGGTATCATGAGCAGTCCTGTTGCTGGGCTAAGGAAAATCCCTGCGGCCACATGTGCTCACTGACCTGAACCATTTGGTGATGAATGCTCATCTTTCTCTCACACATGAAAGCCTCTGGAAAAAAGACAGGTCAGAAAGCAGGAGGAGGGTGGGGGGCAGGAAGAGAGAGCAAAAGGAAGGAATCTGGGATGAGTGAAAAGAAGAGCTGTGGGTGGGTTGGGAAAGGAGAAAGGGAAGAGCATCAGCAAGGAAGAAAGGAAAGTTGGCTGACTGGAGAGAAAATGGAGGGAAGAGATATTTTGGCTGCTTCCACACTAGATGTTTAGTCCAGAATCACCATCCTTTGTTCACTCACTTTTTTTACAGATCATCCAGATGATGCAGACATCAAAACATTCTTCTTTTTTTCTCTCCCCTGTTCTTCCTCCATTCCTTTTGAGAATTCTTTTATTCGAACTCTAGTTAAAAACAAGCATTGAAGAGGAGCACAACCCCAGCTGGTACAGATCAGCTGAGCACTACAGTCCTGTCCCTTTGTCCTACATCTACAGCCCCGGGTTCTCCCCCTCTCCCCCAATTTCTTGTTGTGCTGAAACGCAAGTATTGTAATCAGGTTCTCTTTATTTCCTTAGGCTCGGCATGGGGGAGCGGGATGGGGACTTCATATTAGACTGAGCAGGAGGGGTTTGCAAAACGATGAAACATCTCACTGTTTTGCAGAGCTCTCTGTCGCCACAGTTCGAGTGAGGGCGATTGTGTAAGTGTGAAAGAAATGGATAGATGATATTGGGGGAAGAGCTGACTGATAATTTTTAAACTCAGGTATAAAAATTGTCTCCATATAAATGGCAGAATACACATCCGTGTGCTATCAACTGTAAAAATACAAGTGTGGCACTGTCAGGTGTGAGTGCTGCATGTGCATTTAAATGAGTGGGTTTCTCTCCTATAAATATGGAAGCAGCCACTGGGAAAGGATTGGACCCCCGCTTCTATGTTTATGGCAAGGAAACCTAGCCATTTAAATGTGCAGAGTCTCAGCTCACAACTGACAGCACTGTGCTTGCATGTACACAACTGATGGAACCACGTGTGTCTTTTGCTGTTTATATCTTTTCCTACTAGCGTTTAAGAAGTGGTGTGTACACCGGCCTCAGATGGCCCTTTCCCATCCTAAGCAAAGTGCAGAGGGGGATAGAGGACCAACAGTGGGAGATTATCTTACCACATCTTGAAAAGCAGCAACATGAGAAAAGAGAAACTTTTAACCTCCGTATAGTTAAAGCTGGCAAGGAAATCTCTGCTCTCTCCGCCAAGTAGTATGTATTTGACTTGTACTCTCTGTAGCCATTCATAAATTCTGGCTCCATTAAAGATGTTCCATTATTGTAGGACAATATTTGTTTGCTTATAGTTGCAAAATACGTTTAATTGTATTTAATTGTATATTTATTACCTATTTGTATTCTTTTGTACAGTTTTTAACCTGGAAGCTTCCTTGAGAGGGTTTTATCCTTAAAGGTGACCTTAAGTTAAATACAATTTGACTGAAAATATAATTGAGGTAACTTTTAAAATGATACCCAGCAGGATTCTTCCTAAAATGTTAACTTGCAATTACTATGACTGTGCAGAACCCCACATGGTTTTTAAGAGCAGCTCTCTCCTGTGCCGCTCTGCCTTCAGTGCTTCATGCTGGTGCCCGTTAGCTGGATCAATAGGAGTGACATCGTAAACCTTACCTAGCTTGTCCACCATGTCTTCTCTTGCAGGGCACAGGGTGCGCATTTGCCCATGTGAATGCATTTTATTTGCTCTACTTCACACAGAAACTCCCAATTTCATCTTGGTTTGGAACTGGTATCCTAACAGAAGCCCACTCTCCTTATTTAATTTATATCTCACCCTTCCTTAAAGGACTTCAGGGCACTGTTTGTGAGTTATCCCTTTATCCTTGCAACCATCAGGGGGAAAAGGGTAGGCTGAGAGACAATGAATGACTTGGCATCATCCAGTAAGTTTTATGGCAGAGGTCGGCTTTGAATTCAGTTTTCCCGGTCCAACTAAAACCCTCTGCCCTCTATGCCACACTGACCTTCAGAAGTCCTAAATATCCATGGACCTTGTAGAATTATTCTTATTCTTATTTAGAAGTGGGGGCCAGCATTTGTATTTCAGTTGCAGCAATTCATATATGTTGGCTACATTGTCAAGTGTTCTTGCATGAGTGAAACCTCTGACAATGATTGGCTGAGCTGCCATAAAGCTAGAGATGGGTGAGGCAGGCAGAAGAGTCTCCATATGCCATTGGACAATCTGTTTGGATTATAAGGATGCCATTGGGTACCTGTTGCCATTGGGCAGTCTGCCCGCCTGTTTAAAGCTGAGACTAATACAAAAACAACACAGAAAACAATGCAGTTCTTTTGGCTGTGTGAGGGACTCTATTAGTCATTCTTGGTTTTTTCCTGTCTTTCCTTTTTGCCTTGAAGGGCTAACTGATGCTTTGAAGCAAATGGAAGACTGAGAGAGCCATGTGTGCAGCTGACATGCAGGCTGAGTACAAACACCGCGCTAACCTTGGTTAGGTATTAATTCAGGATTCCATGGAAATCTGCCACGGAGGAGAAGAACCAGTTTTGGGGGTAGTGATGGAGGAAGTGCACACCTGTCCAGGAGTTGTTTAGAAACATTTTTAGGCCGAGCTACAAATTAAGAGAAATGTGTGGGCCAACCTGTGTCTTCTCTCACATCTCCTCAGTAATGTATTGTCGGAAAAATACGTGTAGTGTGACACCATTGCATTAATGTTTCCCCACCACCTGCTCCTCTTCATTAGCTGTGTTTGTAGGGGGGTGGGGGGGCTAAGATGATGATATCAGGGCTAACATAATGACATCACAGTAGGGATTGGCAAATCAACCTGTTCCGGTCTGTGCTACTTCTGCATGTTTTCACGAAAAGTCCATTAATCTGTGGAAATAGGCCTGAATTTTTACTGATTTTTAATAAAAGTCCACACACAGTCAGATTCTGTTTTAAAATTCTGCTAAAAATTCACATTTAAATAGATCCTTAAATATGTTTTCAAAAATGTAGTTTCCCTCAAAGTACACATTTTGATACTTTTTTTGAGCCAAGAGTGATACTGTGGATCTGCAAAAGCTCGTGGAGAACCACGTTCTGATCCTCACGTTAGTAGAGGAAGTGTGGATCAGACTAGTTCATATCGGAATACACAAACATTGAGTTCTTCAAGCATTCCTATGCCACAGCATGGGTGTGTTTCAGCTACACATTACAGGGCAGATGTGGGAGGGGAAGCTGCTTGATGGTGCCTACTCACTTTTCCTTAACATACAGTTTTGACCTTATTCTTTAAATTAGTTACAACTTTTTCTTAAGGATATTCTTTACCCACAGAAGAATAATGTTCAAAGTTCATTGCTGGAATAGATTGTTTTTAAAGTTACGATTCCATTCCCCTTCTGGGTGAAATAAGTGAAATGAAATTGGAAAAAGGTAATACCTTCTCTGTATTGCATTTCTCTAAGAAGCAAGTTGTGGTAGATAAAATGTAGTAGTAAATTGTTGCTCACAAGGTTGTCTCCTTATCACCACATAATATTTTGTAGAACTTGTATTTGAAAGATCATGAAAAATCACATCGGGAAAATCAAATATGTTAGAGAGACGCTCAATTGGATCCTGAAGGCTGCAGGGATACAGCTGATTGCTGGAACTGGGCAAGCTTAGCATTTTGGAGGATTTGTTTTGAAGACACAAATCAAAGTTGTATCAAATGATTATGGGAATTAAGGTCTCATTTTAGGACAGTAGAACAGGCAGTAAGTGTATATAAGGTTGAAGGGGAAATTATATTATATTAGATTATTTGGAAAACTGGGCCTGGAGATTGTTTTGGAATACATGATGCAACAGGAAGGGGCTTATGCTCAAGACAGGGCAAAACATTAAAATTTAAGTTGAGTACTCATTGTATAAGATGAGCCCCTCAGGTCGGAAGGTGTCCAATACAGGAAGGCCTGGCATGCTATGGTCCATGGGGTCACGAAGAGTCGGACATGACTGAACAACTGAACAACAACTCATTATATATTTAAAACCAAAGGATACAAATCTGAATTACTATTTTTTTGTTTTGTGCAAAGGTTGTAGCAATATGAGCCAATCAGTTCTATATTAACAGTGAATGGAATTCATTTGAATAGGGATGGGAAATTAATTTAAATCCCTAGATGCCAATAGCTTCACATATTGGAATGCAAAGAAATGGCATCTTTAGGTGCCTGGGATTTTCTACCAGCCATAAATCCTAACCCTACCCTCCCATGTTGAAATTTCTGAGTTAGACATAAAAAAGAATAGTTTATTCCATATAGCAGCTAGATTTGGGTTTGGGTTGTTGCAGCTCTTCCCCCCCCCCGGCCAGCTCTTTTTTGTTTATCTTTCCCCCCCTCCTTCTAATATTCTCCTTGGACTAGAGAAACATGAAAACAGGTTTCCATCTGCAGATTAGCTCTACTGCCAGTGCAAAAGTGGGAGGAGAAAAGTTACCCACATCTCTGTGGGCATGTGTGCCTTGCTTCGGGGAGAGATCGTGGACGGAACTAGACATGTGATGGCAAACACAGGTCTGGGAACCGCGACCACTCCGCAGAGGTAGGGACACAATTTGTAGTGAATGGGGGGTTGGGGGGAAGCATAACCATTGACCCTGCTGCAGTTGCCCTGCTCCTTCTGCTCGGCTTTTCAACATTCATCTTGCCAAATGTGCATGGGAAGCTTGGTTGAGGAGGGGGCAGGACATTTAGGGGAAGGGTCAAGCTTCCTACTCATCACTGCTTCCTGGTAAATAGCTCCAGCAGAGAGGTAGCAGCTCAGGTTCCCAGACCTGTGTTTGCTGCTGAACCTGAAGAACAGGGAATTGTAGTAATTCCTGAGGTAGTACCTGCCTGTGGTGTTTGTGAAGTGCAGAGGCTCTAGATGAAAAGAGAAAACATTTGTAGGACAGAGCTACAGTAAAGGCAGTTGTAAAGGAAAGAGCTGGGAGAATCAAGCTACCAAATATGACTCTCCCCCCCCCCCCGGCCCCCTGGTTTTATGTGATACAGTGGCATGAAGGCAAACCACAGGAAGAGCGGTAGGTTTGTATAGTTTACAAGTTTTCCTGATGAACAGAATTAGATTTCATCAGTTGCTGGCCGGTAACATCTATGTGAGAAATGCTCAAGGATAAATGTGGATGCCATTTTAATTGTTTGTATGATCTCAGCTTATTATCCTTGTGTATTCCTCCCTTCGCTTTTCCTCCCCCCCCCCCCCCCGCTGGGCAGTGTCCTGTCTTTTTTACTTATGTTAATGCTGACCTGCACCTTTTGGGAGCCTCTAAATTGAACACAGCCCACCAGTCTGTGTGCTGCTGAGTGCTTGACACCCCACCCCACCCTATAATAGGCTAAGGCAGGAAGCAAAAATGGGCTTATTGAGCCCATGGTGGGCAACTACATGTTTGGTGAGCTGTGTTTGGTGGGCATTTTCAGCATGAGGGGGTGGAATAGAAATTCATACAAAGTGTGACGGTTACTTTGCACTGGGCGGGGTACTTCTCCCATTGAAGGCTGAGGGTGAAGACCAACATACATTCTGGGTGTGGTGGATATGATATGAACACACGTTTGCTGCCCTGAAAACAGCTGCTTTGGACTGTAGCAAATGTGTGCTCTTCAAACCATTTCTACGTCCACACACTTTGTCTTCACCCTGAATAAGCCATTTATTACATATATTCTCTAGCACTTCAGAGATGAAAATAAGGGATACACGTATGTACGTGCAATACCCCAGTCTTTGCACACAGGCTCTTGTGATGGTGGTTGGTGTGATCAGGCAGCTGCTGAGCACCTAGGGGCCCAATTGAACTGCCTCAGCCTCTCATCTCACCCTTGTCAATGTGGGGTCAGGCATTGCATTGTGGGTAATCTAACATGGCAGGTGTCTGACATGGATGGGAGCCAAGCACCAGCTAGATTCCCATTCAGAAGTGCTGCCACCCACCCGGAAAACATGTCTGGCCCATGCTGCAGGTGGGGTGTGTGTGAGTGACTGGTGCAACGCTGGTAGCAGCACTGGACAGGCGGGAGCCCACTGACATCTGGTGGGCGGGAGCCATTGGCAGCACCAGGCCACGGTTCCACTGAGGCCTGGTGCTGGCTCTGCTGGCACGGAGCCTGAGCTCCCCCACTTCCCCTAATTGCATACACATCTTCCCCCTCATTGAACATTTTATTATTTGTCTCTGCAATAGGCTGACATTCACTGGCTCCTGAATCAGTCGTTCAGTGGGCCATGACAGCTTGTTTAATCCCTCAGTGGAACTGGTGTACGTATATCTGAACACTTCAACTTGAACAGCTTCAGCAGCATTTACTATCTGCATAGGCATTTGGGGGGAGATGGAAGGGAAGCACTGTGCCAGCATTTTGTGTCCATTTACATGCATATGTGGCACAGTTAAGATTCTCCCGCCACCTTTACTGAGATTTTAACTCCTAGAGGCCTGGGAGGAGGAGGCTGAAATTGGAAGAAATGTGGTGTGCACCCTCAGAACATTTTGAAAAAGCATCTCAACATGTCCTCAAAAGGCAAGCTAGGGCCAGAGATTCATCAGGGACAGACACAGAAAACAGGGACCATTGGAGCATTTTCAAAAATCGCAATCTAGCAATCTCTTCCATATAACTTGTAATACTCTTTTGAAAATGAGGATCATTGAGCACAAACCTCTTAACTGCCTTGTATCACTTGTTGCTTCCCTCCCACTTTGCATCCGCAAGCTTATGCTACACAGGTTTATGCTATCTTCAGTTAGCTAATCCAAAAAACAGTTCTATTGGGTCCACACTTCAAATAACTGCAGTCTGTGGGTATCCAAACAAGTTTTGAAATGCTGAGATTACTCCACACTTGACCATTCTGTGTTGGCAGCCTGAGTTGATAAGTTGGCACATTTTTGTTCTTCTGTACATTGAAGGGGTGTGATCTGACTTTTCAGTTTGAGATGGTTTTGAGCCTGATAATAGAGGAGCTACCCCAATTTCCAGATACAAACTATGCTAATATTGTAGCAAAATACACATTCAAATCGCTCAATCAAGTGCCTACAAGAAGGTTACCTTGGCTGTCCTAAGTGGTTTGCATTGTCTGACGAATTGAGGCCATTTATCCAAATCACTGCCATATCTGAGTGACTGGTAAAAAAAAATACCCATGATTTAATTTAAAACAGGTTACCAGATAAATGTGGCAGTGCTCAATAATAACAGTTACACAGGCTGCTGAGGTTAATGCCACTGTTATAGATGTGAGGGAGAGGAGAATCAATATCAGAATCATTTCTTCTACTTGTGAACATGTGATTGAGAGCCTATCCAGTTTGGAAGCAAAACAGGGCCACCCAAAAATAAAGTATTTTTTTTTTACCTTTCTGGAGGAATCCCTAGCTATGCAGACTGTATGTCTTAAAAGAAAAGAAAAATATAAAATAACAAACAAACCCAAAACTTTCCAACAACTACCTGTGAGCTTAGGACTTGCAGAATGTCAGTGGCAGCTGAGCCTATAGAGATAAGTAATACTGCAGTAACTCATCCCATGGTCTGGAGATGAAACTTCCGGGGTCACATTGAGCACCAAAGACAGGAACTTCTGTCTTTGCTGCTACCTTTGTTTGTATTTTTCCATTGTTTTCTATGGGCCACTCTCACTTCTGCCCTAGAGGGCAGGGGGAGAGTGGGAATTGACCCATTCAGGTGCCTGACAGCTTATAGCAGGGATGGGCAGAAAGTAGATTAGGATCTACCGACAGATCTCTCAGAGCTTTTCTGTGCAAGGCTGTTAATCAGCTGTATCTACTTCCAGTTTTGTCACAGAATTGAGACCTGAGCACTACCGAAAGTGCATTTCCTTTCCTGCTGTTCTGCTACATAACCTCTAGGTGGCATAGTGGAATAGTGTAAATAAGCAAGTGAAAAAGTGTTTTTTGACAATTAAATACCAAATTTCCCCTGCTCTAAAAAATCTTGCTGAAAGTGCTCTTTAGGTACAGAAATGAAACTGGAGGGTCACAGTGTCTAAAGAACCTGTAAACAAGCGTGCATAGAGAATGACGAGCACATGATAAATGCCTCGTGTAGAAAAGCCGTGAGTGATTTGCAGAAGATCAGCAAGGATAGCTTACTCGCAGTTGTTCAACAATAGCAGTTCCCCTGCCCTAAATTAGGTGCTGAAATGAAGACAATTTATGTGTGTGTGCGGCAGTGGTGGTGTATGGGGATGGGGTAACCAGTAGAATTTTTGTGTGGAAGGATTGTGAACGCCATCCAAAAGATTGTGTCTTTTCCACCTGGCACTGGTTGATGGATCTTAGGGTTTTAGTAGAAAGCAAAGCAAATCCTGTAAGCCTGAAATCTGGCCACTCGTCATTTATAGTACCCATTCGGGAGGGAGGGTTTGGGTTTGTGGGAAATGTGTGCTCTGAAGTTACATACATATGCTATAAAATAATGTTTTAGAAGGAAGGAAAGGAAAAAGAACATATTTTCCCTTTCCCGCCCTCCAGAGCATGCCTCCCCCCCGCCAATAAATTTCTCATGTTTATGGTGGCAGCCAGCCCTAAACTTCAGCCCTTTTGCAGTATATAACAGAGGAGAGTTACGTCTTGGGGTGTGGGAAATCCTTTTCCCCTCTCCTAAGACTCCCTCTTTTCTCAAGAGGCATCAATAGGAGTGCAAGGCTCCTATTTCAGGCTAGGTAGAGTCCTGAACAGGGGCACTCCTGTTACTGGGTGAGCATGCATTGCAAGGTTTTGCTGCAGGGCCCCACTCATATATTATAAAACCCAATTCCTAGCATTCTAAATACTCTGGTTTTCTTCACACAGACCTTTTATCCTGCGATATTGCTCCTTCACAGAAGTTTGTGGCCTCTTTACATGACACTAATCATTCAAGGCATCTCCTGCACTAAATGCCCTTTGGTCCGTTTTTAAATAGATCGCAGATAATGAGCTATCAAATTAACCTGTTGTGTTCTGCTTGAGTTTCCTCCATGAAAAGCAGCAAGAAGAGGAGTGAGATCAATGAAAGATAATGGCAGACTCAGATACAGGGAGAAGGAGGCGGAAGGGGCGGGAGAAAAGGAAGCGTGTGAAAAAGGGAGTCATTGTGATCCTGCCTTTAAAACGGAAGCAGAAAGCCCCGTTTTAAATGCAGGATTTTAGGCTGGTGTAGAGATGCCCGCTGTATCATCACACCAAGAAACAGGGATATGCAGATGAAGGGGCTGGGCTATGCAGAAAGGGTCTGACTCAGTGGCTGGGTTCGTATGATTGCAGGGGGAAACAACACAGCATGTTTCCCCGCCCCTGCACATGCCGCTGGCGCGACTGGCCTTTAGCTAAATACCCATGCCATGTTGTCTGACCCCGGCATGTGGCACGGCAGGGGTGGTGTGTAACCCACCCCACAACAAGCCATGGGTCGTGGGGTTGGTTAGAAGCCACCCCTTGCGCACTGCATGCTGGGTTTGGACAACATGGCAACCCGCAACATGGCACAGGTAATTAGGTAAATGCCGGTTGCACGAGCAGCAGCTCAGGGGAAACAACCCATATTGCATTGTTGGGTTGTTTCCCCTGAGCTGCTGCTCATGCAACCCGACCAGCGGTTTCCCATGAGTTCTATGGGATAGAGTTAAAGGGTTGTAATCTGGATGGCAAGTGAGAGGGGGCACAATCTATTTATTCCCTATAGATCCTAGAATCACTGGGGTGGGTGGGGAGTGGGGACATGTTAGCCCTGCATTACAGTGGTATGTGTTTTTACTTCTCTCTGTATAACTGAATGGCTGCTATTCACTCATATGGACAATTACGAACTGCAGCATTTGGACAAAATTACTGAGAGCAAAAATCCACCTATAATTATGGCAGTGAGTGGCATGGCATGGTCTCCACAAATAGGGACCCCATAGGGAAAATAATGTGTTGGTCCTGGGGGGTCTGCACAACCTGACCCACTAAGCTGAATGCAGCTCACCAGTCGAATATGAGGGCATTTGTCTGACAACTTCCCCCATCCTGCCCTGCCCTGGTCCATCTCAGTTTTGCTGCCCCTTGTAGACTGTCAAACTAGGAGGTTTCTTGGCAACTACCAAATTTGGCTGGTAGACGCTCTGCAGCTTGGTGGAAGATTCATAAGGCTGGATTGCCAGGTCTTTGAAGCCCCAGACCATGAGGCTCAGTGGGAGGAGCCTTGGAAATGAAGGGTAGTGCCTGGAACGTCAGGGGCAGAGCTTAGTGGCCCTGGTGGAGGCTGGCGATGGCACTTGGTGGCTCAGGTGGGAGAGCCTGGCTGTACCAGGTGGTCACAGGCATAGCACCTGATTGGACACAGGAGTAGAGCTAATAGGAAAAGCTGCCATTAAGCCATGCCTGTCCCTTGGTTTTAAGCCCTCACCCTGAGGCAATGCAGGCTTGAGGTACCACACAGAGGCTTTCCCTTCCTCCCACCATCTAAATAGTGAAGCATTTTACTGGCCTTCTGCGGCTAACAAGGATGTAGCATTTGCAGAAATTGCTTATCCTTTTCTCTGTCACCATGTGCCTTGGGTGCTTAAATATTTCCTGTTAGGTGGGGAAACCCTTTCAGCTGCAGGCCATTTGCTTGCCCATAAACTATTCATGCTCTTAAAAAAAACAAACCCCAAACTGGCTCACTAGAGACAAACCATCTGGGATGTATTCTGCTTGCCACAGCACAGAGCAGAGGGCGGCACAGAGCAGAGGCCGCTAAAGCATTTTTTCTTTTTCTCTTTCCTACTGTTCCTCCCTCAAAATCTCCCACCATATTTAAAAATAAAATGGTTGCATTTGGGTGGCCAAGAGAACGCTTTATTGTTTTGATGAAGCAAACTTTCTGTGTTGATGGTATACTCAAGGATTAACTTTCATCTGTGCTCCAAAATGCTGCGGCGAACCCTGTAGGCTAGATCCCGCTATTTAGGCCCAGAGGAGATGCACTGGTTTAGAGATGAACTGGTGCCCGCAAGGCTGCCCAAGGTTCTGTTCTGTCTCCAAGTGCTCTCAAAACCCGTTCTGCGGAAGAGCTTCTCCCGCTCTCAGTTCAGCACATTCACACTTGATTGGATTGGATAAGCAGCAGGAGCCTGTGCTGGCTCCTTCTCCAGGCTGCTTCACATATGAGATTATTTGGGTATTGGTCGGAAACTGAGAAGTATGCATGCAGCAAACATGTCTGTTAATCATAGGGATGTCGGAGAAATCCGTTTGGCGGGTGGAGTTCAACGGGTTTTTCTAGGCTCAGCCCTCTGGACTTCGTTTCGGTTCCCACCATGGTACCTGATTCGATCTGCAGTGAGTGGGGCCGGTTTGCGGATTTTCCAGGAATTTTGCACATTTGGGAGGGGGTGTCCTGTAATTTGTGCAAATTTCTGAGCAATTTGCACAAATTGCTCAGAAATTGGTGCAAATTGTAGAACCTCCCCCCCCCCCCGCCGCCAGCCCCAAAAATGTGCAAACAAGTTCCCAGAGTTCGGAGAACAGCCGCAGCTCAGCTCATAGATGCAAGGCGAGTCGTACATGCTGCGGAACTCGTCAGGCCAAAAAAGAACCCATTTCCCAGCGACGGACATCCCTAGTTAATCATCATCATATGTAGTGTTTTTGTGCATGTTCATATATCATGTACAGTCCTTACAAGAACCTGGTAAGTTCAATGTTATTATTCCCATATTTCAGATGAGGACCAGGGTTGACTTACCCAAGGCCACTTAGCCAGTTGATGGTTGAGACAAGATTTGTACTGGAGATTTTGCTGCTCACAACTCTTTGTTGTTGCACCAGACCAGCTTTAACTACACTGTGCTGCTGCGCTGCTCTGTGCTGCTATACTACACCACATCAGCTCTCTTCAGCTGCAGTCTATATTGACAGACTTTCCCTCTTCTCTCATCTTAGTTCAAGTGGTAGCTGTCTATTCATTGTCCTGTCTTCTGAGGGTCAAACTACATGTTACTTTAAAGATGTAGCTAGCAGCTACGTCTTTTAAAATTTCTTATGCAAAAGTAAGTGCAGGGGGCCTGATCCAGATTAGCATGGTCTTGATCTGGATCAGGCCTGCCATGCCTGCAATATACATTGCTGAAAAGTGTGCTATTAGTTTCAGTGGTCCAGAAACCACTTTCTGACAATATGAATTGCAAGTGTGAGTCCCCAGATTCAGATCAGAATCTCAGCAGGGGGCAAAAGGTTAAAGCCCTCCTACCTCCATGCTAGGGGCTTGATTAGGATTGGTTCCTCTGGCCTTACTTTTGAGTAAAGAAAAAAACGCGATATTACTGCTAGCTGCGTCTAACATGTTGTTTGACACAGAGAATCTGTTAGCTTGAGAAGAACAGAGCAAATCTGTACTAGCTACTTCTTGCAAACAAGTTCTTGTATGAAAGCTTGAGTTCTACAGATGATAAACATATTATGCATGACATTCCCAAGCTATGAGGTATTTCTGTGCATTGGAAGAAACCACATAACTGAGCATCAGGCCTTAAGACTTAAAATAAATCACCTGCCAGGCTGACAAACACATTCACAGTTCCCCCAATCTAGATTTCATTTTTGATAGCAAGTAGGGTTTGAGGCTAATAGTCATATTGGTGTCCAAGAGATGACATGGGGATGGGGAAGAAGAGCATTAGATAGGAATAACTACTGTATGGAGAAGCATCCCAAGGTCACCACTTGGGAGTTCTATGGAACTCCCTGCCTTTGGAGGTCAGGCAGGCACCAACGTTGTGTTGCTTCTGGCGCCTCCTGAAAACATTGTTATTTCAGGAAGCCTTCCTTAAGTGACCGGCCGTGGTTTTATCAGAACTCTGTTTCTTTTTAAAAATAGTAATTATTTTAACATGGTGTTTTTATTTTATCCAATCTGCTGTTCACCGCTCCAAAATCTTTGGATGTGGAGTGGTATATAAATATTGTAAATAAAATAAATAACTTTTGTCTTTTTATTTCTTTTTTTAACAGAAATTCTTTTGGATACAACAGGAGAGACCTCTGAGATTGGCTGGACTGCTCATCCTCCCAATGGGGTAGGTGCTGCCCGTCCTCTACTGCTTGTGGAAAGCCCACACATTTGGAGTGTGGTTACGCATTACACCCTGCACATGAAATGGTGCCTCTGCCAGGGGAGAATTCTGATGCTCCCCTGGAGGCAGGCAGGGAGGCGATTGTAGAGCTGCTGGCTGCCTTCGTCTAGTCTGTCCCTTATTTCTGTGAGCCTTGGTGAGTGGTACGTTTAGCTCTGCTTCCCTGGCACCTGTCCCAATTTCACTCTCCATAAAAAGAGACAGGACCCATTTCATCATAGGGCCATGGCAAGGGATAGTTGCTGGTCTGGTCCTTTGGCTTTTCTTGGCCCTTTAAGGGCCACATCGGTGGTGCAGATGGGCACCAATGTGTCCATGGACACTTGTTTTGGCAGCTGCCAGACTCCCTACGCCTCCTGTTTTTTATTTTAAGATTTTTTTTAACTACACTTTTAAAAAAACTAGGGGAGGCTGGCATGCTGCACAGGGAAGGGCTGCCCTCCAGCAGGATCTTTATTTTGATTCAAAAGAGTGGTTTAGTTTTAGAACTCAGACCCCACCTCTGTCTTCTACTTACGTTCTTGGGCAAGTTACTTTTCTTTTAGCCTCATCAGTTTGCCTTCTGGGAAATGAGTGTTCTGCAACTGTCCATGCCTACCATGGCAGCCATTTTATGAATGGGAAACCCCCTCCCATGGCAGCCATTTTATGAGAGGGCCCATGGCAGACGTTCAACGTTTCAGATGTACCACCTGACCCAAGAAGGTTGGAGACCCCTGGGCTACATCATGTCTGTTTAAGGCCAGGTCTTCTTTGCTGGCTTCAAAGGGGCATTGGGTACGTGGGTCGCAGTGCCCAGATGCCTGCAGTTCCTGCACTCGACTGGGGCCGACGGGAGCCTTCCTTTGACTCTGCCTATAGCAGATGCAAAGGGGTGTGGATCCCCCCTTTCTCAGCCTGGCTGTCTGAGCTCATCGACTGCTCCCGTTGGCCACTCTGCTGCTTTGGTGGCTGCAGTCTACATGGGGAGAGTGTTGGACCGCTGCTGCCCATGTTCCACAGCTTTTCGAGCCTGGCAGTTTCTCTTTCCAGTTGAGGTGATCACATGACAGAACTGCTGTGTAATGCCCTGAAGCACAGCTCATAATACACTGCTTACCTTATCACTCCTTTAGTGTCTAATTGACCCTAGGAATTTACGGGGAGGAGCAGAGACAACTAGCTGCTAAAGGAGACTTAAAATAAGCACAGATTAAAAATGGGAAAGAAAAGAAAAGCAGCCAGTGGCTCTACAATCTAGTGAAGCCTTTAGAATTCTTAGCAGCTGGGGCCTGGCTACATTTCATGTGAGGAGTATAATCATAGATGGGCTCTTCGGAAGAATACTGCTGGGGTTCAGCACTTTCCACCACAGCAGTCCCAGAGCCCTTTTGCCTATGCTGATTTTAAATGATTTGGAACACAGGCCAGGACCAGATTTTGAAATATGGACTTGATTTTTATTTTATTACATAGCTCTAGTTCAGTTTGACTAAACTTCCAGTTGAACTGGGTTGATCTACTTTTCTAATACATTTCTGGAGCACCATTGATAAGGTTGGACGCATTCCTTCCAACCTGATGCATCTGACAAAGTCGGCTTTGGCACAGAAAGCCTCTTATCACAATCTGTTTATTTTTAAGGTGCTATAAGACTTTCATTCCCCACCCCCCTCTGCTACAGCAGACTCGTACGGCTCTGCCTCTGGAGCGTCCACCCAGGAATTGCCAAGGTCTAGAGCTGGCGAGTGCCTACTCAGGCTCTTGCCACCACTGTCCTTGCATCCTTGGAGTTGGTGTTGGATGCTACAAAAGGCTCAAACCACTGAGAGCCCACTCACTTTCTGGAGTGCTCTTTTGTGAGCTAGCCTGGGACTCCTTGCTTCCCGCTTTCTCAGAGTCTGAAAAATCTTCAGCAACTTGAATTGTTCTTCTTCAGATTTAAAATTCATCATGTTTGTATCCTCCTTCGTAGCCTTACAACAAGGTAGATCAGGCTAGGGAGGAATGGCTCTTTCTCGGCCACCAAGGGAGCTTTATGGTTGAGCAAGGATTTGAATCCAGGTTTCTGGTCTTAAGTCCAACATACCTCGTTTGCTCTCAGTTTAGGGCAGGAGTGCAGAAGGTGTGGCCTGCCAAGGCAGAGCCCACAGCATCTGCTGTGTTGAGGTTGTGCAAGGGAATCACTGCCCTTCTCTCCAATCTCTGGTGAGAGATTGGAGGTAAGCAGCAACCACGTTGGGGGTGCTGGTACAGAGAGGAGGGAGGCTGCTTCTCCCTTTCTCCATGACCCCAGAGCTTTCACTTATGTTAAGGGAACATGCATAAAATCTAGAGTGACTCAAATTTTTGTAAGTTTTGATTTTTGTGTCAAATTTTGCATGTTCAATTTGGGAGAAGTTATTCTTGAACAACTAAGCAAATTGTACAAAACTCAACAGTGTTTCTCTGCTTTTCATCCAAGCGCTGGAATCTCTTTTTGATGAAGGGCAGCGTAGAAGTATTTTAATAACTAAAATAATTGGAGGCAAAAAAAGCAGTGCAAAAGCCCCCCAAAGGCGATTTTGTAAAGGCTCCAAGGAACTGAGCAGCCCTTGAGCTAGTTCCCAGGGCAGGGAAGTTCCCAAATGTTGGGAGGGAGGGAACTCTGCAATCCGTGAGCCTGGGAAGCTCCTGGGCAGAACTGAGGTAAACCTTACACCAAATCCCTTTGTGTATGCTGTGTTAGCCCTACTCCGATGACCCAAGGCCCCCCATGACTGTTCTCAGGGCTAGGAGAGGCTGTTAGAAGTCACATGAGAGCTGAAAACATATCTGCCACTTGTTTATCCCCCCCCCCGCCCCCCCGGCTGAACTCCCTACAGTGGGATGAGGTGAGCGTCTTGGACGACAGGAAGCATCTGATCCGAACCTTTGAGGTGTGCAATGTTGCTGAGCCGGGACAGAATAACTGGCTGCGTACGCACTTCATAGAGAGGCGCGGAGCCCGCCGGGTCCACATCCGCCTCCGTTTTTCTGTCCGCGACTGTGCCAGCATGAGGACCGTGGCCTCTTCCTGCAAAGAGACCTTCACCCTTTACTATCACGAATCGGAGGCAGACATGGCCACTCCAGAGTCTCCTGAGTGGCGGGAAGGGCCATGGACCAAGGTGGATACGATTGCAGCCGATGAGAGCTTCTCCCAGGTGGACAGCACTGGGAAGGTGGTGAAGATGAACGTGAAGGTGCGCAGCTTTGGACCACTTGCCAAGAGAGGTTTCTACTTGGCCTTCCAGGACTCTGGGGCCTGCATGTCCTTGGTGGCTGTTCAGGTTTTCTTTTACAAGTGCCCCGCGGTGGTGAAGGGTTTTGCCTCTTTCCCAGAGACGTTTGCTGGAGGCGAAAGGACTTCGCTGGTGGAGGCACCGGGTACCTGTGTGGCCGACGCAGAGGAAGCAAGCACGACAGGCTCCTCTGGAGTGAGGCTGCACTGCAACGGGGAAGGCGAGTGGATGGTAGCTATTGGGAGGTGTGCCTGCCGTGCCGGCTATGAGCCTGCGGATGATGAACGACTCTGCAAAGGTGAGGAACGGATGCTTCAGAGCATCCTTGGCACTTTTCAGACCCAGCCTCCTTGGAGGAATTACTGGAAGTGACAGCACTTTCGAAATGGTGTGCAGGGGCTGGTGTGAGCTGAGAAATAAATGTTAGGGCGCCTGTGAGTGCAAATACTCACCCACAGAAGAGGCTGCTGACTGTGTCTCTGCATGATTCATTTTTCTGACCTCGACTCCTTCCAGTCAGCCTTTGCTGGGCAGCAGGTCATTTGGAGACATCTCTGGATCGGGTGCACTTGGATCACTCAAGTCACTCACGATGCAGAACTGGGGCTGCTGTCACAGGAGGCTGTGAATGTATGACCACCTTGCCAAAAAGGCCACAAAAATTACTGTTCCACAATAAATTTTGAGTAGCCTGCTTCCCTAAATTCATCTTTTGTGGCAACTCAAAAGCATGAAAGGAAAATAATAATTCTTTCTTCCATTTTACAGAAGCTTTCTTGCCTGGTCAGCTCAAGGTGATTCTTTCTTACTACAGATGATCAGGCAAGCATCACTTTACAAACCTGGTACATGATCTGCCTCATTGGTCTTTAGCTAGTGGAGAAAACCCCACAAAGATGTGGCTTTATGGAGTTTTGCCCCCATGGTGCTATGCCCATTGTCTGGTGATAGAACAAAGATGGAAAGAGAGAGAGAAAAGCTAATTGAAAAGAGGGAAGAATATATTAGACTAAAAAAAAGTAGAGAATAAAATGCAAGATGAAAGAAAATTAAAAGTGAATTCTGTGTTGCAGGTTTGGGTTAAGGGAACCTGATTTAATTTATGTTGCTGATAATGATTGCATTTCTTTCCCCACCCCAGCACCTGCGCTTACTAAACCAGTGGTTCTTCGTCTGGCATTTAGCTGTGGCTGTATGATGGTGTGGCAATAGGACTGTTGCTGAAACGCATTTTAGAGCTGCCACCACCTTCCCCCACTTGTTTCATGCAACACTCAGGAAGTCTGTATATTCGATTACCAAACGTATTCAGAACCCAAGGATAGCTGAGTGCTTAATATTCCTGGTGTGGTTCTTGGGTGTCCACACATCCACTCATCAGCTGCGAACGAGTAAGTGCCCCTGGCCTTCTGATGGCTAGCACTTGCAGCAGCCCAGGAATTCCCTCCTTGGCACTCTCCTTTACAGGGCAGTTTCAAAGAAGCAAGAAATAGCAACAGTTTCTTCTGAAAAACAAAAGAAAGATGCTTATTACCATCTCTATCCTCTAATGAAAATAGGAGGAGGAGGAGGAGCTGCCTCTCCCCCCAAATACTGTGGGCATGCCAGAGGACTTGGGAAGGAAGAGGGTTGGTGGCGATCACAAATAATGCCAGACTCGTTAGCCAGTCCAACATTCGTGGAGCCCTAGCTAGTGGAAACGTTTCTGATTTGAACCCAGTTGTCAAAAGTGGCCTTCTGATCCTCATTAACCGATTTTATCACAGTGAAAAAAAGAAGCCCTTTTTCTCCTTAATAGCATCTGAGGTGGCTGGAGAGACTATTGCAGAGCAACCTACCAAATTAACAGCCAAGGGGTCTTTGCTTAGCTGTATCCTCAGTTGTGGATCCAATAGAGAGCAGCAGCTGTTAGACAACATATTTGCAGTATCTGGGTCGAAGCCTATTACAAGGGCCTGGCTTCATTGTGGTGGGACTAGCCACCTGCTCTGCCAGTATAACAGCTTTAATTCTCAGTCGCAAGCTCAACAAACCTTAAGAGACATCTCAGGCTATCTTGTTCATTCCAGGTGTCCGATATTTCTTAGAAAGTCATCTTAACTTCAAAAATGCCACTGCATAATGTAGTATTTACTGCCCTTATCATGCTCTGCCTTCAGCACTGTCTGGCCAGGCCAGGGCTGTGAGTTGCCATGCACAAATCTGGATCAGGGATGGTGGTATGCTCTCCAGCCCAGGTTCAATTGCCAGGGGCTTTCACTGGAAAAGCTAGAAACACTGGGAAAAGTGGAAGCTTCAGCCTGACATTTAGCAGGTATCTAGACTGGGCCTGGCCAATGCAGATGTTTCATGCTGACTGCTGGTTGCAGGATCCATGTTCCACATCCCCATTCCCCTCTATGCCTGAAAAGGCTTGGAGGCCTGAGCACACATTGTCTTAGGCGCTCACTATGATAGGGGACAGAGGGCGGGGGGTCTTGGTTCAGTTCTTGGCATCTGTAACATTGGGGTTCCCCCTTCACCAGAGTTTAAACCTAGCTTCAAATCTTCCTTTAGTGAGGACCCCAGTTAGGGTTAACCGCAGTGGATGGCTGTGCCATTTAAAACCAGGAGGGAGGACCCATGCTCCAGAAGAAAGGGCTTGGAGGGAGCATGCAGCCCTCTAGCTTGCTTGCAGTGGGGAGCATTCTGTGTGCATAAGCACAGACTAACTTTATGGAACGAAAAGTAATGCATTGGCCTGAAGAGGCAGCAGGGACAATTTTTCATAGTCTGCTTGTGATTTATATAACTGAACATTCAGCCAGGGTGCTGGGGTTAAGACCCTGCAAAACCACTGGGGGCAGCTTAATGACTGTACAAATTTTACTTTTAAAACAAGTAAGGTGGGTTGAAAGAGGCGGATTTGCTATTTTAGAAACACATTCCTTCACAGCACATTTAAGGTTCATGCCTTTGTGTTTGCTCTTTATTCAGTGAAGAGAAACTTGGGGAAAATGTGGATGTTGGTTGCCAGCTTTCTTTTGAACTTTAATCATGTCAAGAATGCCATATCTCATCTCTGTCTTGCCTTTTAGCTGGAAGGCTTCCTGTATGACTTGAGGTGTGAAGTACTTGAGAGATTTTTCAGCCTTTTATGGAGGGGTTGGGGATATTCTATCTTTAAAGAAACAGGCTCTCTGTGCCAGGCGTCTGAGTTAAATAAGTGCTAACAAAGAAATAAAACCTACTCTGAATGTCCCAGGAAAAACCCTGCACATCTCCCCTGAGCTCCTGTATAGGAATACAAGTAAATACCAATGTAGCATACAAAGTAGCGATCACAGATCAGTGCAATTAAGTGTGTGACCGTATTAATATTAGCCCCCTCCCTTTTATTCTCAATGTTCACTTGTCTGCAGTGGTGTCATCACATAGCAAAATCTGATTGGCTAGGCTGTATATGTGATCTCTGATTAACTGGGATCACCTATGTGACTAATCCGGGAAGGAGAGAAGAACAGCTACCAGGTAAATGCCATACAGGATTTTTGGAAGATGAATTTTTGCACATCTGTGAGGGGGGGGTTGGGGGGAGATTGTGTCCCCCCCCAATTGCTATTTTTAGATCTGAGAATTGAGAACAGTGCTTACTAGTCTAGTCATACTAGACATGCATCACACAGGGAACAGGATAACTTCAGTATAGTACCATCAGATCTGGTCATGTGATGTTTCTTGGGGCAAATAAAGTTAATTGACAGAGAAAGAGGGGCAAGAGAGGGCAATGTTATTGATTGATTTATTTTACAGTATTTAAAGGCTGTCCTAAAACAATTTTGTATACAGTGCTGAAAAATCCTCCAAATGGGGAGGTGAGTTCGACACTGCTGGAAACATTTCAGCTCATCCATAATTACAATAGCATAGAATTTAATGTCATTCTTTTATAGCAGTTGAGTGTTTGTGATTAGTAGAGTTCTCTCTCTCTTGATATGCAGATAGACTAAATTAATGCTTTAGGTACTTGGCCAATATTTGACTGCTCAGTGGATGGAAGCAAAGGCAGCCTGCTCCCATCTCTTTTGCAGACATGTGATAACTCCCCCACCTTCAAGAAGGTGGGGACCCTACAATCAGCCATGGATTTTTTTATACCTGTCTATTAATATAATTCTTGTGGCCTTGGGTTTATTGATTGTTGATATAAAGCAATGTTCAGGCTACAGCACTATATACACGCTAATCTGGGACTAAAGTCCTATTGAGCATAGTGGGATATACTTCTGAGTAAGCCTGCACAGAATGGTGGTGTGTTCATATGACCAAAGCTTTGTTCCTTTTCTACCAGCAGTACTTTGCCTGCATGCCAAAGTGCACGTGAGAACAATAGGCACTCTTGCAATAGAACAGGGTGTTGTTTCCAAGTACAGCAGCAGCCACTGATTGCTGCTTGATTCCATCTCCGTTTACATTAGGAGTGTGCCTTCTGCCCACAGAGGTCATTAGGGAATTCTCAAGTCCAAGTGCCAAGCCCCATGGAGCAACAGAGTAGGGTGAGGAGTAGGGTGTTTATAGTGGAGGCTGTGAATAGCAGTGATTTTCCATGATGAAAATGACATACTGTTGCAGATAAGTGTTCCAGACAGGCAGTAGGGTGCTAATATTACCATCAGATCAAAAAGGAACAAATGGCAATTGAATGCACAGTTTGTTTCATAACTGTGGATAATAATCTGTATATGATGCACAATAATTAAGATGTTTATCATATTACTTAGGAGCAATGTCTGTGCTTCTGGATGGGAACATAAAAGGCAATTAGTGTATAACTAACATATACGAGATGTGTGTTTCAGAGTTGTGTTGCAAAAATTGCCTGTGCAGATTAGTGTCTCAAACACATTGTGCTGCATGCTGGAATTTGTAGAAATAATGAGAGAAAGTTTGCACATTCCTGGTGTTGGCTCCCATTCTGTGGAATTCCCTTGCCAGCTTAGGTGCATTGTCCTTGCTTGTCTTTTGGAGAGAATCCAAAACATGTTTGTTCTAGCAAACCTTTAATCTCCCTGAGGGAGTTGAACATGATCTGGCCTTGATTTCTTAAATTACAATGTTTTGTTTATTGTTTTTATTTATGTTAACATTTATAATCTACCTTTCTAAAAATGTGTTTTATTTATGGTGGTGCACAAAAATAATTAAAAACTTGACCAGAGTACACATACTACAACTTAAACAACTCCTAACAACTTATATTGTAGCTTTTGTGAAGAGTAGCAGCATACTTGTACTTTCAATAAGGGAGATGCTGAACAAGGAGACTTTTGTGCCCACTAGCAGGGGGAGGAAGGGCAAGGGAAGAGGACGGCTGCCCTCCAGCCATCGTGCAGCATTCCCTTGGGCCTCTGCCTTGTCCAAATGGTAAGATTGGGTGGGAGTGGGGAGGTTTGTTTGGGAAGTAGAGAGAGAGTGGGAGGGAGGCTGCACTCTGTTTACATTTCTGTATCTGAAGTGGGTTAATAGGAAGTGGGCCTAACAGCCCCATCCTACATGTGACTAATAGCACAGATGTTTAGGATTGAGATGTCAAGAAGCCAATTTGCAACTTCTTTTAAAATTCCTTTTATGCCTTTCCACCTCTTTGCTTTTCCATTTCAGAGCAGATCATGTCCATCGCCCTGCAATTCCACTCAGAACATCATTTGACCTTGCTTAGCCCAATGTCAGATGCTTCTAGCTCTGCTTTCTTTTCTGTTTTGGATCTGTGGTTTCTTTCACCCTTGCTATGCTATATTGTTTTCAAGTCACATCTTCTGCTCATTTGATATATGGCAGTCCTAGCTTGAAAGAGAATCCCCGGTTCCCCGCTTTCGTATAAACAGAAGAATAGACTCTGTCTTCTTGGCAGCTGCTCCTGAAAAGGCTAACAGTTTGCTTTCCTTTTTTCCTTTATTAAAAAAAAAAAAGTTCAGTCTCTTAGAGGGTTTTTCAAGGGCAAAGATGTGAAACCTTGGGTTGTATTGTCCTCTGAATCCTCCTTTAAAAAAATATATCAAGGAAATGAGAAGAAACTTTGCAGTGAAAGATTTGCTGAAACAGGCTAAAATCTCATTTCCCAACCACATATTTTGTAATCTCCCCTCCCCTCCCCAGCCTATTTCTTGTCTGGCTGACTATGTGTGGTTGCAGATTAACCAGTTAGCACCTGCATTATCAGAGACTTGGCAGTACTCCACAATTGTGTTCTCAACATGATTTAACTCCAGATCAGAAAGAAAACACATGTTCAAAGTAGTTATTCATTGTATTCTCGGGCATAGTCAGGAGAAGCATAATCTGGAGTTGACGCCAAATTCTACATGGGCACAATCTGGAATTAATGCCAAAACCAGCAGCCTTGAGTAGAGTCTCTGTCCCCGCCACCCCATAACATTTAGAACAAGTTACACTGTTCCCTTAATTCTACACTGTGCATTTCTCCCCTCCCAGTCAACAG
This sequence comes from Heloderma suspectum, assembly GCF_057233095.1. Classification (NCBI taxonomy): domain Eukaryota; kingdom Metazoa; phylum Chordata; class Lepidosauria; order Squamata; family Helodermatidae; genus Heloderma; species Heloderma suspectum. The sequence goes on from NC_139459.1 coordinate 141,781,952, forward strand.
CACTGGCTGTGATTGGCAGTGAGCCAGAAAAGAGAAGACATAATGATGTCAATGTCAGAAAGGTTTAGGGGTACACTCTCATAATCTAGAATCCTTCCGGCTCTTCAACACAGCCCAAGGCTTCCTTGCTTATGAAAGATACATACACTGTGTACGCCTACAGACAAAGACTTGTATCAAAGATGATACAAATAAATTTGCAGCCCAATCCTATTCATGCTTTCTTGGAAGTAATGCCCATTTTTCTTAAGGAGCCTTACTCTCAAGCAGGGTGGATTAATTTAAACCAAGGTGATTTAAATCCTTGATTTAAATCAAATTTGCCACTGATAGTTCTTCACATGCTTTTTTAAACAATGATGCAAATCTAATTACTAAAACATGTTAGTTTGCAGGTCCATGCAGCATTTCACAATATCAAGGAGGGGATATTCCTAGATAGGGTCTCTCTTGGACCCAGAAGCCATTACAGTTTTTCCGTGTGGCACAGTGTGCGGGAATATAGGAACCAGAAGCTGTGTCTGTACCATAATGTCTTATCTTTTAATTTCCAGTTCTCTCTACCGTTCCTTTGCCTCCAACTGTTCTTTCCCATATTGTCTCTCTGTCCTAACTCCTCTGCCTTCCTTGGCCCTGAGTGACTACCACATAAGCCCAACACAACTACATTCCTATCCAGCCTGTGTCTGCACAGGTGATTTTGGTCAAAGTATCATGGGCATAGGAAGCAAACTTGCACTGAGTCAGACCACTGACAACCTCAACTGGCAGCAGCTCTCCAGGGTTACACACAGAGGTTTTTCCCAACCTCTAGCCGGACATGCCAGGGATGAAACCTGGAACTTTCTCTATGTAAAACATGTGCTCTACTACTGAGCTATGGCAAAGCCCAAACTTTCAAGAAGCAAGAGCTGGTAATTAGGCGGGAAATAACCATTTTTATGACAGGAAAAATGGAAATGAATGCCCATCTTTGATTGGTAGGTAACTTTATGGGTAAGAGTGTGACAGAGCCATTCACTCATTTTTATGAGACTGTAAATGTAAGTTTGGCATGTTTGTGATTATTTATATATTTATTACATTTCTATACCACCCAATAGCCAGAGCTCTCTGAGTGGTTCACAACAGGTAAAACCACAAAATACAGCAACATGATAAAACACAATATAAAACTCTTAAAAGTAAAGAACTACAATATAAAACCAGAGCAAAACCAGCAGCAGTGTAAAGATTTTAAAATACAATGAAGATTTAAAACAATAACAACTGAAGACCTTAAAATTGCCTGGGAGAATTAAAAAAAGCCTTCACCTGGCGCCAAAAAGACCACAATGTAGGTGCTCGGCGAGCCTTTCTGGGGAAGACATTCCACAACTGCACTGCCAATTAGATTTAATTGTAACTGTTTTTGTAATTATTGTAAAAATTGTAATTACTTTTTAAATGAGAAATTTGCTTTTTTATTCATTTTTTAAAAAATAATCAAAAACTGATTTAAATCAAGAAATCTATTTTAAATTTAAATTTAAAAAATCATTGAATTAGATGATTTACATGATCCACCATGTTCTCAAGTAATTGGGCATAGGACTGCAGTTTTACAGCACAGTGCTGTACTCAGTACTGTACTCATTTACTCATTTACTAAGTCCCACTGTGTTCAGTAGTGGTTACTGATATGGTTAAATATGTATAAGATGGCAGCTGTACAGCACATTCCTATCTATGTTTACTCAGACATTCCACTGTAGCCAGTGGGGTTTACTCTCTAGTAAGCATGGTTAGGTTAACAGTTTAAGTTAGTTTATCCAGAAGGTTACACTGTAGAGAAAGTCAGCGCACAGTTTGCCAAGCTTCTGACACCAGCTTATATGTTGGGGTGAATGAGTTAATATTCCAGGTTATGTATTAAAATTACATATGTGAGCTTGGAGGAAATGAACAACTCTGAGAACAATGACTGGCAAATACTCATGCTTGGTCAGCACACCAAGAGCAAGAAGGCTATACGCTGCCCATGTTGACCAAAGCATCTTTAAATTAAAACACAATTCAAAAACTGAGAGGCATCTTTTCTACCCCTCTGAATTAATCCTAAACTGAGTGGTTTTCTAGGAAATGTCAATTTGTCATTCAGTAATTCCACCACTATCACCATAATTATTGTGTCCCTAAAAGCCACAGGATAATGCCTCTTAACAAACTGTGTCTCTACTTCAAAAGACACTTTGGGTCAGACAACCTGTTACATTAATTGCATAGCCTGTAGCTGAGCCTGTCCTCTCTTTTTACTTGAAAGTAAGTGTGCACGGCCCCAATTTGGATTGGAACGAGCATGCAATGGGAAGTGAAGTACTGTGAAATGGAAATGGAAGTGAAATGGGAATTACCCCCCACCCCATTGGCTTCACAAAATTCCACCCTCCTATGTGGGGCTTAAACAATTAAAAGCCTCCATTGACTCCAAAACTATTCCTTTCCTTGACTGCAGAAGGCTCCGAGGCATGGGTATGCACAGTCCATAGTAACTAGGCCCTAGCGTCAGCCCTTACTGTTGCTTCAAGCCCTAGAGTCTCTGACAACAACTTCCCTCTTATGACCATAAATGGGGCTTAGCCCCAGTCTTCCTACAGAAGCTTAATAACTGTACCAACACAAGGAAGGGAGGGGGGCTTGCTGTTGGGGAAAAGCCTTGACTCATCCTAGTTTGAATTGTGAGCCACTGTGTGGTCATAAGATAAATATTGTGGACCTAATGCCTGTGCAAGGACATTATGGAATAATAGACAAGAAAGAGGGCTTTGTATTCTAGAGGCACTGTTTGTGTCTCCTGTTTATCAGCACTACAGCAAGGATCTACATATTCCAGGGATGGAGTGGAGGGTTTTATGATGTACCTTTGGATTGAGTAATTTCAGAAAACAAGGCTCTGATTTTTCTTTCCTGTGAAAACTTGTCAGATGCCAATATTGCCTGAAACCACTGCTTTACCATTTGCTAAACTTGGAAAAACCTGCAAATGCACTTCCATGCCCAACTGATGTCTGTGTTCTCAAGAAAATATATACTTCCTTGGGTGGAGAAGTCATAATTGAGAAGGTACACTCTATGCCAGCAGCGATCTGTGCATCAGCTTCTGTTCTCAAAGGCTGGCCACACCCATGCCAAACCCAGGCAACTGATGTTATGACAAGAGTGGGGACATTGTAATGGCAGAGGTGTCATGGAGGTACATGGCAATTTTGGAGTGTGTTGGCAGCACTATATGTCTGTACTTTTGTCTCACGACTGAATCACAGCAACATCCATAAATTCTCCAGATTATTATTGCCTCTGTTTTCAAACAGTGTGTCCCAAACATGAATGCACTGGGCAGGAAATGGGAGGAAAGGCCAGAACAGCAAGGGCTTTCTACATACTGGGGTTGCAGGAGAATCATGGCTTTAATGCCCCTGCCTCCACCCTTGAGGGAGAACACTGGTAGCCAAAAACAATGTGCAGGTATGAGCCTATTGCTGGCTAGGGCATGCAGGCAGGTAGGCTCAAAACTCTTCTATGGTAAGCTACAAATGGAAATGCGATTGACTTTCCACACTATTGGGGGTATTGTGCTGTTTCTGCACATACATCCCACTATGTTTCATTCACACCAGTATCCATAGTACTACTTTTCTGTATTATTTAAGGGTCATGGTTTTGACATGTGTAGTGGGCAGCTGAACCCTATCACAGCTCAGCACACATTCACTATACCATTCCCAGTGGCTGCCAGCTTTATCACCCATTAATTAAAAAAAAAAACTACTGAGTTTTGATTAGCACTAAAATACTTTTCCAGCTGTATATATTTAAAATATTAAATAAATTTAAAAAGTGTTATAGCACTATACCCCTATAATACAATACATATTTTTAAAGATGGGGCAGGGGAGAAGCTCTTCCAATCACTACCATTTTGTGACAGGTTCACCTGCCCACGTCAGAACCACACCAAGAGTACCACAAAAGGCTTCTTCATGTTTCTTTTCAATCCTTCCCCCCAAAAGTCAGGCTTTCTGTGGGAAGAAAGAAAAGATGGAGGCAGCGTACAAATGGATGACGATATCATGTGAACCTCCCATAAAATGTGAGTGAATGAACTATGGCCATTCCACAGTAAAAACCTTGTCTGGAAGCAGCCTAAATCCAACCTCCCCCTGCCCAGAATTGGACCCAGGTTAAATAAAGTGCAGATCCCAAGTTGCAACTGGATGCAGATACTGTCATTCCATTGCGCCTTCCATTGAAAGTAAGGTACACTTGGATGCTGACTCCTCTACAAACTGCACTGCAGTTGGAAATAATCTGTTACCTTAAAATAATTTCAGGTATGGGAGTATTTTATATATTTTAATTCATTCATATAGAAAAAATACTACCATGAGTAGACAAAGCTATCATGGATAGATGGATGAATACAATAGCCAGTTTCTACCAATCCGTTGTATTCCTATGTGACCAAGAAACTGAGTCCAAGATGGAGTGATGTAAATAGGGGCTGGCTTGGTTCTCAAGGGCAGTCAGGAATGACCAGGGGTAGAGATCAAGTTTAGGCCTCAACCCAGTGTGGTTGCCTCTGACATAAGTGAATGGCTGCCATTCATTCTTATAGGGGAAAGTAACACACAGCTCTTGGGGACATGGTTGCAGGAAGGGCAATACCTGCCCTTCCTCCCATGATGCCTTTCCCTCACAAGGACCCTGCCCTGTCAGGCACCAGGGGTGTTAAAATGGGACTGCTAGTAGCTACATTCCTGTATCATAGAGACAATATTTATTTATTTATTTATTTCTATACCGCCCAATAGCCGAAGCTCTCTGGGCGGTTCACAAAAATTAAATCCAAGCAACACACAATAAAACAATTTAAAATATACAGAACATTAAAACCACAATATAACAATACAACCACAATAAAACCTAGCAGCAGTGCAGGAGTTGAAAATACAGATTTAAAACAGCAAAGATAAAAATTTAGAAAGCTAAAATGCCTGGGAAAATAAAAAGGTCTTCACCTGGCGCTGAAAGGAATACAATGTAGGCGCCAGGCGAACCTCACTAGGGAGCTCATTCCAGAGCCGGGGTGCCACAGCAGAAAAAGCCCTCCTCCTAGTAGCCACCCGCCTCACTTCCTTTGGCAGGGGCTCACGGAGAAGGGCCACTGATGATGATCTTAAGGTCCGGGCAGGCACATATGGGAGGAGGCGATCCTTCAGGTAACCTGGCCCCAAGCCGTTAAGGGCTTTAAATGTTAACACCAGCACTTTGAATCGGGCCTGGAAATGGACTGGCAGCCAGTGCAGCTGAAAAAGTAGTGGCGTAATATGAGCTCGCAGGCCAGTCCCTGTTAACAATCTTGCTGCCCTATTTTGGACCAGCTGAAGTTTCCGGACCGTTTTCAAAGGCAGCCCCACGTATAACGCATTGCAGTAATCCAGACGAGAAGTTATCAGAGCATGGATAACTGTAGCAAGGCTATCTCTGTCCAGATAAGGGCGCAGTTGGTATACCAGCCTAAGCTGATAAAAAGTGCTCTGTGCCACTGAGTTCACCTGTGCCTCAAGTGACAGTTCTGGATCCAAGAGCACCCCCAAACTACGAACGTGATCCTTTAGGGAGAGTGCAACCCCCTCCAGTATGTCTGCCAAAGGGTTGCAGGCTGAACTGTTGTTACTCAGAGGTGCAAACTTGGCTGTGTTACCAGCCCCACCGGCTTACCAAGGAGATACTGCAACTGTACCTGTTCCTATAAAGCCTCATCACCAGGGCCTGCTCTTCAGTCCGAGCAACTTGCTTCCTAGTGAGAAGGTCCTGCCAGACTGAGCTCATATTCTTCACTCTTCCTTTCATTAGTTGCTTCTTTGGGAAGTAGACTCTTGCCTGCCTTTGACTATGCTTCTTTGCTTTTGGTCCATCTACCTATTAGATGGTGCTTCAGGAACTTGAGACTTTTTGCCTGCCTTAGACCTTGCTGCTTACCCCATTCTCAAGCCCCCATCCAGCAATCACTTGAAATTCTAACCCCTTGTGAACGTGGACATACAGAGAGGTACAATGCCTGTTTATGCACAGAGCACACAGACATGCATTGCTCTCCCTAGGGGTCCTTACAGTATATGAGCCTTCCCTACACAGTCAAACCCCCTCCCTTAATCATAGTGATGAACGTTTTGCTAGTCATTATATAGAGAAAAGCCAGTTTTCAACTTCTGTAGCTGATGTTATTGTTGGACTTGACATTCAACTAGGACTAGGAGAACCAGGGATGCTAGAGGTCACCAGGATTCTCTGAACTCCACTTCAAAGCTCAGGTCACCTTGCTCCTGTTTTGTTTGCGACCTTTTTTCTTTTTGTTTAAATAGGGAAAATGCACTTTTCTGTGTGCATTATTCGAAACTGAGCCCTTTCCCCCATTGAAGCATGAAAATGTGTCTTTTTTCAAATGTGCATTTTAAAGTGCACTTTTCTTAAAGCATTTTTTTATTGTGGCTGCAAGTCCGGGAATGTGCAAGCTTTTTCCAAAAAATGCGCTCCTGTTCAGGGTTGCGAATGAGTCACTTTCTGACGATTTGCGCAATGAAACTAAATTCTTGAATGTGCCTACATTCAACATGATGGAAGCAACAAACTGATGTGTACGTGTTACCTCCATTAATTCCTTTCCCCACTGCCTTGCCATATTTGTCCTGAAGATGGCAGACTGCTGGCAGTGCCAGCCCACAGCACTCCAGGCCCAGCAGTGTCAGGATTGCCTGTGGTGGTAGGTGGAGTGCAACTCTGCTCTGGACCAAGTGCAGGAGGAGGAAGGATCAGAGGGAAGAAGGCTGCCCAAACTGAAGTCACTGTGCCACCTGCCACGACACATCGCCTTTGCCCTCCAAGTGGGGAGGTGGGCCCCAAGCAGCAGCCACAGGAGGCAAGCTGAGTGAGTAGGAGCCGAAACTCTCTGCCTGCTCCCCCACCAGATTGGATGGGCATGTAGTAAATTAAACATGCTTCCTCACTCCCACGATGTGCTTTACTGGGGTCAGGCAAGTTTGGATTCAGGTGAAAACTGGGCATTCCAGTCTGGTGGAGGAGTTGTAGTGGTTGCAGAGAGAATTAGAATTAAAGAAGAATTAGTCAAGCCTGGTTTGGGCAGCACGTTATATTTAATTGTAATGTGCTGCCCAAACCAGGCTTGACTAATTCTTCTCTAGATCTCTTTCCAGCCATAGAAGAATGTTCGCTCTTTCCATTGTCCTACATCCACCCCACCCCAACAAAGCAGTTGTGGTGCCTAAAAGGCATCAGCTGTGTTAGCTCTGTAAGTACCTGCCTTAGCAGTTTAACTCGCCCTATAAGCCTGGCCAGGAGATGGGGAGAAAAGGATCAAACTGTAAAGGGGAGAGGGGAGAAAACAGACACATTCTGAGTGTGCTTAAATTACTTTGAATACACATCGTGCACTGAAAACATATGCATCAGAATGAGCAAATATGTGTTCAAATCACTTCCACTATACTTTAAAGTGCCTTTCTTCATTCTGTGTACCCCAAGTCCTTCCCCTCCTTCACCCACAAGAAGACTAAAAGCTGATTCAGATGTATCTTCAGGTATCTTGAAGAAGGGGAATATTGTGCCCAGGGAATTCATTTCAACTGAGCAGCCTGTTGCACCATCTGTCATGTTCTGGCTAGGGCAATGGGGACCCAGAAGGTTAGCCAGGTGAAGGTGACAACCATTATGTAGATGTAGAATCAATGGATTGCTGTGGAGATCAGCAAGGGTGAGAGAGTGGCAAAGTAGCAGGGACCATGGACTGCACCAAGGTCTCCAGCACATAGGATAGCTCCTTGGGTAGCGTCCTTGTGGCTACAATAAAGGCAATGCCCAGCTCAGAGCTTAGCTTCCCTTTGGAGCTGCTCATATGAGAAGCCAGTGTTTAAAATCCAAAAGGTCTGCCTCACTCTCGCCGCTGGCTGGTTTTTGTTTTAAATCTTCTACTTATGGAGAAGCACCAATTAACTCTCAAATTGCAAATCTTCCTCATCTTCCCCGGGTAAATGTTAGAAGATTTAAAAAATAAAACTCTCTTAGTATTGGCTGAGCTCTCCTTGGGCTTAGCCCAGTTTGGTGAATCAAGCTATTTTTGTAAAATGTTGGAAAACAACGTGGTTCTTTCCACGTCCTTGACATCACAGGGAGAGCAATGCTCTAAGCGCAATTGTACGGTAATGAGTGCAATTGTACGGTAGTTTGAACACTCTTTGGCATTGCCCTTCTTTGGAATTGGAATGTAAACTGACCTTTTCCAGTCTTGTGGCCACGTCTGAGTACTCCAAATTTGTTGGCATATTGAGTGCAGCACTTTAACAGCATCATCTTTTAGGATCTTAAATAGCTCAGCTGGAATACTGTCATCTTTGCTAGCTTTGTTGTTAGTAATGCTTCCTAAGGCCCACTTGACTTCACTCTCTAGGAGGTCCGGCTCAAGTTCAGTGACCGCACTATCATGGCTATCAGGGACATTAAGATCTTTCCTGTATAGTTCTTCTGTGTATTCTTTCCGCCTCTTCTTAATCTCATCCTCTTCTGTTAGGTCCCTGCCTTCTTTGTCCTTTATCATGCCCGTCTTTGCACAAAACGTTCCCTTGATATCTCCGATTTTCTTGAAAAGATCTTTAGTCTTTCCCATTCTATTGTTTTCCTCCATTTCTTTGCATTGTTCATTTAAAGAAGGCCTTCTTGTCTCTCCTTGCTATTCTCTGGAACTCTGCATTCAGTTGGGTATATCTTCCCCTTTCTCCCTTGCTTTTCGCTTCCCTTCTTCCTCAGCTACTTGTAAAGCCTCATCAGACAGCCACTTTGCTTTCTTGCATTTCTTTTTCTTTGGGATGGATGGAGTTGCTGCCTCCTGAACAATGTTACGGACCTCCGTCCATAGTTCCTCAGGCACTCTGTCTATCAGGTCTGATCCCTGAAATCTATTCCTCACCTCCACTGTATATTCATCAGGGATATGACTTAGGTCACACCTGAATGGTTTAGTGGTTTTCCCTACGTTCTTCAATTTAAGCCGAAATTTTGCAACAAGAAGCTCATGATCTGAGCCACAGACAGCTCCAGGTCTTGTTTTTACTGACTGTATGGAGCTTCTCCATCTTTGGCTGCAAAGTACATAATCAATCTGGTTTCGATATTGACCATCTGGTGATGTCCATGCGTAGAGTCGCCTCTTGTGCTTTTGGAAAAGTGTTTGCTATGATCAGCGTGTTCTCTTGGCAAAACTCTATTAGCTTTTGTCCGGCTTCATTTTGTACACCAAGGCCATGCTTGCCTGTCATCCTGGTGACTTCTTGACTTCCTACTTTAGCATTCCAATCCCCTATGATGAGGAGGACATCTTTTTTTGGTGTTAGTTCTAGAAGGTGTTGTAGGTCTTCATAGAACCGATCAACCTCAGCTTCTTCGGCCTCAGTGGTTGGGGCATAGACTTGAATTACTGTGATGTTGAATGGTTTGCCTTGGATTCGTACTGAAATCATTCTATCGTTTTTGAGATTGTACCCCAGTACTGTTTTTCCCATCCTTTTGTTGACTATGAGTGCTACTCCATTTCTTCTAAGGGATTCTTGCCCACAGTAGTAGATATGATGGTCACCTGAATTAAATTAGCCCACGCTTGTCCATTTTAGTTCGCTGATTCCCAAGATGTCGATGTTCAATCTTGCCATCTCATGTTTGACCTCCTCCAGCTTACCTTGATTCATTGATCTTACATTCCAGGTTCCTAGACAATATTGTTCTTTACAGCATCGGATTTTCTTTCCACTACCAGACACATCCACAGCCGAGTGTCCTTTCGGCTTTGGCCCAGCTGCTTCACTCTTTCTGGCGCTACTTGGAAATACCCTCTGCTCTTCCCCAGTAGTATATTGGACACCTTCCGACCTGAGGGGCTCATCTTCCGGCGTCATATCTTTTAGCCTTGTGATACGTTCCATGCGGTTTTCTTGGCAAGAATACTGGAGTGGGTTGCTATTTCCTTCTCCAGTGGACCACATTTTGTCAGAACTCTCCGCCATGACCTGTCCATCTTGGGTGGCCCTGCACGGCATAGCTTATGGCTTCACTGAGTTACGCAAGCCCCTTCGCCACAACAAGGCAGTGATCCATGAAGGGGGTATAGCAGTACAGTGCCTCACTATTATTTTTTAAACTGTTTGAAAGGTGTGAACATGGCACAGTGACTTTAAGAATATAATTCCTGTAATGCTCCATGCCGTCTTAGAGCTCCTCTTAATATGAGCTATTGGATATACTAGAGACTTGCAGCCAAAGATTTCATTGGCTATTTCACATCAATACATGAACCTCATTCTCTGCAGCTTCTGGCCATGAGCACCTTTCTCTGCTCAGTTCTCTTCCTCACCCCCCCCCCCCGGACTTCTCTCTCTTGACTTATCCTTCCTCTCTTTCCTCTGAACCATTTCCTTTTTCAAGCCTCATTTCCTAACCCTCTTCCCATTGCTTAGTCCCATCCCAAGCCCTGAGTTATTCATTTCATAGGTCCCTACTCTGCTTCCTTATGCTTTTTGTCTGCCCTGCCCCTCTCTAGGATCCAAGTAGTCCAGCTGATGGCATCCAGAGTTTGTTCAGCTTTGCCCTGCCTTCAGTGACATTAGGGCAGCTTGGGCAGTCACTCACCATCACCACCACCACCACCACCAAATCCCTTAGTGAATTGCATCATAGATTGAAGAAGCCATTCACACTGAATAGGAAATACCAACCTGTGTAGAGGGCACTGGACAAAGCATGACAGCTTCCCCCACCGCCCCTGCAAGACTCTGCTCCTACCCTCTCAGTTCAGACCTTCCCAGTCTGAAGGGGGCTTCCAGTGATTGGGGACCCTGCTGCTTTAGTGTGGGGCCAGTGCATACTGAGAGCATGAGGCCAGTGCACACAAGGGCCAATGCACAGCCCTGTGCCCCTTACATGGGTTGATGTTTCCTGTTGAGACGTGATGTCTGAATAAGGCTATTAAGAAAGAAGGAAATAGAAGAACTGTTTGCAGTAATCTACACATGCAGCAAAATCACATAAAGCAACTGAACTGTACCACATCAATGTGCGTGGTAGAACTAAATATGTGAATACTTCCCCATTAATAAAATGTATCTGCATATGGGAAACTGACATGTTGGGTTCTAGACTAGGCTTCCTCCTTTCTCCTTAATATGCTAATTTTCCATATGCAGAAAGAGCTGTAGTTTTGTTTGGGCTAGAAGCATTCACATGTATGATCCCCCCACTGCAGTCTGAATGATATTGCCCAAGAAAAAACTGCACTGTGCAATTCTGTATATATAGGTTGCCTGTAATATAGGGAATATGGTGGATTCCTTCAGTTTTGTTTGCCACCTATGGCAAATAGTTACACAGCCTTTGCTCAGTATCAGCATTGCTCATACTAGAGGTCAGTGTCGTTAGGCACTGGCTGGGGTTTTAATCCGTTAAGGGGGCTTCCTACCAAGAGCCACTGCTGCCATCTTGCTTCTCACTTGATGTAGGACCTGACCGGGGCAGGCATACTGTCTCTCATCTTGCAGTGTCCATGCGAGACTTGTCCCTGGATTCCATGTGATGGTGCAGAGGCCCCTGGAGAGCTCTTTTCATTCACATTTAACACTTTCTGCTGTACCCCCACGCCTTTCCCACTCCTGGGCAATTATGTGACCCTCTTAGGCAAAGTTAACCAAGACTGCACAAGACTAGAGTTGGCCCTGAATATCAGCAAGACCAAAATGGCATAGACCATCTTTGTTTACATTTATAAGATCTTTGTGATTTATATACACAGCTGTATTTACACTACTGCAGCATCATAGGGGATTGGAATGCTAAAGTAGGAAGTCAAGAAATCACCGGGATAACAGGCAGGCATGGCCTTGGTGTACAAAATGAAGCAGGACAAAAGCTAATAGAGTTTTGCCAAGAGAACATGCTGATCATAGCAAACACTCTTTTCCAACAGCACAAGAGGCGACTCTACACATGGACATCACCAGATGGTCAATATCGAAATCAGATTGATTATGTCCTTTGCAGCCAAAGATGGAGAAGCTCCATACAGTCAGTCAAAACAAGACCTGGAGCTGACTGTGGCTCAGATCATGAGCTGCTTCTTGCAAAATTTCGGCTTAAATTGAAGAACGTCGGGAAAACCACTAAACCGTTCAGGTATGACCTAAATCATATCCCTGATGAATATACAGTGGAGCTGAGGAATAGATTTCAGGGATTAGACCTGATAGACAGAGTGCCTGAGGAACTATGGACGGAGGTCCGTAACATTGTTCAGGAGGCAGCAACGAAATCCATCCCAAAGAAAAAGAAATGCAAGAAAGCCAAGTGGCTGTCTGATGAGGCTTTACAAGTAGCTGAGGAAAGAAGGGAAGCGAAAAGCAAGGGAGAAAAGGGAAGACATACCCAACTGAATGCAGAGTTCCAGAGAATAGCAAGGAGAGACAAGAAGGCCTTCTTAAATGAACAATGCAAAGAAATCGAGGAAAACAACAGAATGGGAAAGACTAGAGATCTCTTCAAGAAAATTGGAGATCTCAAGGGAACGTTTTGTGCAAAGACGGGCATGATAAAGGACAAAGAAGGCAGGGACCTAACAGAAGCAGATGAGATTAAGAAGAGGTGGCAAGAATACACAGAAGAACTATACAGGAAAGATCTGAATGTCCCTGATAGCCATGATAGTGCGGTCACTGAACTTGAGCCGGACATCCTAGAGAGTGAAGTCAAGTGGGCCTTAGGAAGCATTAGTAACAACAAAGCTAGCGGAGATGACAGTATTCCAGCCGAGCTATTTAAAATCCTAAAAGATGATGCTGTTAAAGTGCTGCATTCAATATGCCAACAAATCTGGAACACTCAACAGTGGCCACAAGACTGGAAAAGGTCAGTTTACATTCCAATTCCAAAGAAGGGCAACGCCAAAGAGTGTTCAAACTACCGCACAATTGCGCTCATTTCACATGCCAGCAAGGTGATGCTCAAAATCCTACAAGCTAGGCTTCAGCAGTATGCGAACCGAGAACTACCGGAAGTACAAGCTGGGTTTAGAAGAGGCAGAGGAACTAGAGATCAAATCGCCAACATTCGCTGCATCATGGAGAAAGCAAGAGAATTCCAGAAAAACGTCTATTTCTGCTTCATTGACTACGCTAAAGCCTTTGATTGTGTGGATCACAACAAACTGTGGCAAATTCTTAAAGTGATGGGAGTACCAGACCACCTTACCTGTCTCCTGAGAAACCTGTACGAGGGTCAAGAAGCAACAGTAAGAACCAGACATGGAACAACCAATTGGTTCAAAATTGGGAAAGGAGTACGACAAGGCTGCATATTGTCACCCTGCTTATTTAACTTATATGCAGAGTACATCATGAGAAATGCCGGGTTGGATGAATCAGAGGTCGGAATTAAGATTGCCGGGAGAATTATCAACAACCTCCGATATGCAGACGATACCACCCTAATGGCAGAAAGCGAAGAGGATCTCAAGAGCCTCTTGTTGAGGGTGAAAGAGGAGAGTGCAAAAGCTGGTTTGAAACTCAACATTAAAAAAACGAAGATCATGGCATCTGGCCCCATCACTTCCTGGCATATAGAAGGGGAAGAAATGGAAGCAGTGACAGATTTTACTTTCTTGGGCTCCAAGATCACCGCAGACAGTGACTGTAGCCATGAAATTAAAAGACGCTTGCTCCTTGGGAGGAAAGCTATGGCCAACCTAGACAGCATAGTAAGAAGCAGAGACATCACCTTGCCGACAAAGGTCCGTCTAATCAAAGCTATGGTTTTCCCAGTAGTAATGTATGGCTGTGAGAGCTGGACTATAAGGAAGGCTGAGCGCCGAAGAATTGATGCTTTCGAACTGTGGTGCTGGAGAAGACTCTTACGAGTCCCCTGGACTGCAAGGAGGTCAAATCAGTCAATCCTAAAGGAAATCAACCCTGAGTGCTCATTGGAAGGACAGATAATGAAGCTGAAGCTCCAATATTTTGGCCACCTAATGCGAAGAGAAAACTCTCTGGAAAAGACCCTGATGCTGGGAAAGACTGAAGGCAAAAGGAGAAGGGGACGGCAGAGGATGAGATGGCTAGATAGCATCACGGATGCAATGAATATGAACTTGAGCACGCTCCGGGAGAGAGCGCAGGACAGGAAGGCCTGGTGTGCTATGGTCCATGGGGTCACGAAGAGTCGGACACGACTGAACGACTGAACAACAACAACAACAACAGCACTGGGAAATGTGCCTTTTGGCTAGTACTGTAACATCTTTGACCTGAATGAAGCTGGGGGCAGGGGATTTTCCTTCCAAAATATAGGAATATAAAATATATCAGTGGTGACTAAACAACTCAAATTACTTTAAACATTTGTCAACTGTGCAGATATACCGTATTATTGCTGCATTATTTAGTGTTCCTGTTAATAAAATACCAGAAAAAACGCCCTTGTTCCAACCCGAGTAACCCACGCTATTTGCAGTAAAGGAGGTAGTGCTGTGGTGGACCATTCAATCACTCCCCAATATAGAAATGCAACAGAATTACCCACTCTCAGAGGAGGCTACCCCTTCACATCTCTACATGAGTCTCTGCTCTGCTCTAGTCTGTTTCCAAAAGTGACTCATGCAGAAGCATAGGAGGTAGGCTCCACTAAAGGTAGGTCATTCTTACTCTCACACACTTGGAGTGTAAACCTTTTTTGGGTATAAGAATGAAGTGTGCCTCAAATTTTAATTCAGAAAAAGAGTGCGCCTCTGTTATCAGCAGTTTGGAGAACAAGGGGCTCTGTACTGTAGCAGCAAAACAAAGCTGTTGTATATGCAAATCCTTTGTTCAGCTGCTTTCTTTCCCCTAAATGGAACACAGACCAGATGCGAGGCACAGAATTACTGGTTTGAGTCTCCAGGCTCTGGATTTGTTGCAATCACGCTGGCATTGTAGTGGCAGATTGGACGTGGGTACTTCAACCAACACAGACTTGATATCAGTTGGTAAGATGTGATCATTTTCAAAAAGCTCCAAATTCATATAGAGGTCTGACTATCCTCCTGTCTCATTATCAACTAATGCCCAGAGCTGTGGATTCCCAAATGATTGCTTGCTTGGTAGAGAAAAGAAACCTATTAAATGATAACACAAATGTATGAAAATTGAAATCTACTAAAAAACCACCATTGTTTAACCTCAGAATTACCTAGATTGTGATCCATGGTTTTTAAACTTTATACTTCGATGGAACCTTTTCCATGCTGATTTGCCTACCATAGCACCCCTTCAACTTCGCAATGGAACCCCTGTGCATTACAGAGGATTCATAGCATTTTCTAGGGGGCACATTCAATTTGCATGGGGCACTGGCCAGGCCTATTTGGCCACACTTTTATGCTGCATGAGCTAATAGCTGTGATAGCTAACTGAACTCTCCAGTACTTCTGAGCACCAGATTCTGAGGCCACAAGGAATGGCCATCACCTTGTTGTCTGGTGGCAAGCATCTGGAACTGATGCATCTTACTTTGATCCAGCCAGCCAGCTCTTCTGATTTTATCCTTTAAAAATATGGTGAATAGCAGTACAGCAATCTCTCCCCACCCTCCCTATGTAGGATATTGTTACAGAATCAGAGCTTGTAGATGAGCTAACAGGAAATGCAGTTAAGGCAGACTTTGTCTGAATGGCCACCAGTTATCAGGTGCTACAGGACTCACATTGGGAGCCCAGTGGGTTAGCTTCCTGATCCCTATTGCCTGCACTACCCAGGCCACTGATTGGAGGTGGAAACTGAAGGAGGTTCAAGACAACATCGGAGATCAATTTTTTTTCTGGTCCTGGAGATCCAGTCCTGTGTCACTGACTCCTGTTCTATATAGTTCCCAAAGTTGCTGCACTCGCCCAGTTTGGGCAACTCATTGCTGTGGTAGATTATCCCTCTCTGCTGCCAGACCCTTCTGTTCCAGGTACTTTGCTACCACTTGGACCTCAGATAACTTGTAGTCTTCTGAGCAGATTGAGGCCTCCACCATTCTCTCATGGATTGCCATTATGTTTCTTATGGGGTTCCTCACCTGACCAAGAGTGATTACTAGAGTCTTCGGTCATACAGTTTCTGCTTTTGTGCTTGGATAGCTAAAAACCCTTCCAAAGCCTTTGAGATCCTAAAGGGATTTTATCTTCTTCACCTGTTCCCTGAATGTTCCAAAAGATCTGTCTGGGCAGATGTAGAATGTGCCTTGAGGGTGATCATAAGCTCTTCAACAACATTATTGCAAAACACAGCTGTAAACGTAATAACTCAAGTTTCCAAACATGTATAACACTATGTTCATGGGAATGAGTAAAGAAATTGCAGGCTACACATCTGGGGTGGATTACCAGCCAGTCTCCTCCTGTAGTGTGTATAAGGCTGCCAGATAAAGAAGGTGGCCTAGTGCATTCAACCCTCCAAAGCATGTGCATCAGGAAACCTCAGAACCCTTTTGAAAGTTCTGTACAGATGTGTCTTCAGTTGGAAACAGCAATCCTTGGCCTGGAATTATTAAAGAGCTACAACTTTTCATCCCGGGGTGAGTCAGTAGCAGCCAAAGGCTGCAGTCCAACAAGGCAAGAGGACTTAGCAGGGTTATACGTTTACCCTGCGCTTAAAAAACAAAACTGCACTCAGGAAATCCAAATTCTAAGCCAAGTAGAACTGTGACATGTATAAATTATGCAAATTGACCAAATTTTTCTTTGTTGGCCTAATTAATTCTGTGTTTTTTGTTGCATCACATAATTTACACTAGTCAAGGAACTACGGAGGACACTTGAAGGCTCACCCTTTGAAAATCTTAATTCATGTTTGCCCCACACTACGTACGAGTGCACATGGTCGCTTTCTCCATTTTACCATCATAAGGACCCCATCAGAGAGGTTTGGCTAATATAAATGCCCAGGGCTACTCAGTTAGCCTGGTGGGGATTTGAATCCAGGTCTCCTGGGCTTCTGACTTCCCACACACTTCAGAGAGAAAGGTTGAGTTAGCAATCATCATCATCACAGCCATAATTACTACAAACTTGCTTTTTAAAATGAAAGATAAGATTCTCAGGAAGCTGAAATCTGTGGCCCTTACTATATTCCGAGCTTTTCCTGTACTCCTACAGAATCCCAGCATACATTCAGTCCTAAATTTAAATAGCCCGCCCAGTTTTGTGTAACATTACAACCAAAATCATCACAATTGGTAGCATGCTGCAAGCCTTCAGAATGGTCCTGCCTGGTTGTATAGATCCAAATGTATAGATCTATTCCCCCTGTGCTTAAAGATGCTGCCCTTAAAATAAAACAGCTTTGCCCTTTGCTTAGCCCTACCTTAGAGTTAAGGAGCTCTGGGAAAATGGCAAGGCAGCAAAATGCTATGTCGACAATTCCAATCACTCATTTTAAAATAAACCTTTGTAGATATATTTTTAAGAAGGCAAAACAAGTCCCTTGGTAAAAGAAAGAAATTTATGACTGGAATAATTTGCCACCAGCAAGCCTTCTCCTATTAAATTACTTGCAACTACTGTGCAGTGCTATCAAAGGGCCCCTGAATAGGCTGGTGTATATATATATATATATATATATATATATATATATACACACACACACACACACACACACATATACACACACACCCAAATATTCTCGACTGCTCTATGTTCCCACTGCCCCCTTTCAGTACTTCAGACTTCATTAATCCGATCTTTTCCTCATTGCATCTTTTCCTGAGTGGCTCATCCTTTCCCTTCAGTACCCTCCTCCCCTGGCTTTATATCTCAGTAAATCTACTCATCTCTCTCTCCTCAAAATCCTGTTTTACATTCATTCCCCCTCTCTCAATCTCACCCATTCCAACTCACCTAGCCCTCACTGTATGCCACACCAACATTTTTTAACCTAGGTTTTTATTTATTTTTTATAGGTGCAACAAGTCACACCAGTAATAAAACAAAATAAATGACAAATCAAATTAAAATGCCCTCTTCTCCAATGGATGTCACTTCATCCTATAAAGTATCAGGGCAGCAGCTATCTGTGTTCCTCCTCAATATTTCATTCCCATTCCAGCTTATTGCTACCCTGTTCAGGCCAGGCTTTGGGCCATCAGCCATTCCTGAATCTAGACCTGGAGTGAGTCTTTGCAGCTAGAGCAGGGGTGGGCAACCTGTGGCCCTCCAGGTGTTTTGGCCTACAACTCCCACGATCCCGCATCATTGGCTATGCTGGCTAGGGCTGATGGACGTTGTAGCCAAAACATCTGGAGGACCACAAGTTGCCCACTCCTGAGCTAGAGTCCTAGAAATCAGATCCTGGAGCAAGCAGAAGGTACTGCTCTGTTGACCAAATGAACAGATGGCCAGGCTTTTGATATCTATATCAGATCTGGCCAACCAAGAGGCTTCTTACTTCCTGCCAATTAGAGGGGCCATCCTTGTACACCTTTGCACCTTTCTGTGCCTGCAAATGGCTCTAAGACTTGAGAACAGGCCATTCCTGCTAGCTCGCTAACCTAGGGCCCTCAGGGCATGAGGCTCAAGCACTACCCCCCCTCTCACAAATCGACAGTTTCATTCCGACTACGCCTTTCATTGTACTCAGTACACTTTCCTCAGGATGGCAAGCCACTCTCGAGATGGTAATATTGTTGGAAGAAACAAGGAAACACAAATTGCCTCACACTGCCCGTTCCTCTGCCATCAGGAAAACTTCCTGACTGAGCAATACGACAATGGAACCAGTTAACTAGGGAGGTGGTGGGCTCTCCCACACTGGAGGCATTCAAGACGAGGCTGGACAGCCATCTGTCAGGGATGCGCTGACTTGGATTCCTGCACTGAGCCGGGGTTTGGACTCGATGGCCTTGTAGGCCCCTTCTAACCCTACTATTCTATGATTCTATTCTTTTTTCCCCTTGCTCAAAGCAGAAGTTTCACTCTAGTATGGAAATATCATACATAATACTTCTCCCACCCAACAGGTGGCAACAAAAAATAGACTTCCCTTCAAAGGCTACTGTACCTATATATGCAAATGGAGAAAGGTAGACTATATTGAAGGGATGCTGAAAGAGGCCCCGAAATATATGCAACAGCCTCTGTATTGGCTATCTGCATGCATTCCAAGTTTTATGGAATAACTTCTCAAACTTTCCTTAAAGTTAAACGCTTTTAAGACATGGCTGTGTAAAGCCATCTCAAGAAGTAACGCAGAAGGTTGTCCTCAATCGCTTCTGAGATGGGAGACCCAAGATCAGTTTTGCTTCAGTCAATGTCTTCACTTTTGTGCTGTTTCCCAGTGCCCCACTCCGCAGCTGTGAGTGGAAAGTTCCACCTTCTTAGCTCATTTGCTGATGATGCACAGTTGCCAGAGTTTGCAAGCCTCAGCATTTGCTTTAGAAGGCATCTCATGAGGTATGAATTACAACAGCATGAGAATAGTCACTGTCTGTGATACTATATGGGTAAGAACTACCTTGTTGGATTGGACAAAGATCCATCAGATCCAGCATCACTTCTTTTAAGAGCAAACTCAGGTGGTGAGTGCTGTAGAAATGGAGCCAAAACAAGGCCACTGAGAAACAAGATGGAGCTATCTGCATGCTCACAGAGACTCTAAGGTTTTTGCACATGAACAAAAAAAAGAGGAGGAAAAGATACCCCTGTGAGGACTCATTGCATTCTCAGTAGCCACAGAAAGTAGAACAATAAGAAAAATAAGAAAATAAGGTAAGAACAATAGAAAAGAGGAAGAGGGGGAATGGAATGGAGAATGCTTGATGAGGGTATAGCTGGCTAGCTGACTCCCTGAACAGAAGCACTCCTGTTAAAAGATGAGAATGTACTATAACATGTTGTTGCAGTTCCAATTTGTGTTGTTTCTAATAGTGATCAGCCAGGTGTTTCTGGAAGTTCAAAGCAGGCCATAAAGGTGATGGTCTTCTCCTGTTTTTTGTTCTCAGCACCTTGTAATCAGAGATAACTTGTCTCCGAATATGGAGGTGTCATGTTAAGCTATCATGGCTGTTTGTGATTGATAAGCCTATGCTTTGTGAATATAATCCTATTAAAAGGATTTTGAAAAATTAAGGAGGGTTGCCTCCAGGTGGAGGGTTCCTAGCACTGCCAATCAAAAGGCATTGTCTAGCTGTTCCATGTTTTCCTCCTTAATTGTTTCTGGAAAGAAAGATGGCAGAAATGGTGGGAAAACATGGGAGGGTTACAAGTGGAAGGCAGTGACACCCACCATGTCAAATTCTGTGAATGAGGTAGAGTGATTCTAGGAGTAAAGCCTCATCTGGAAACAACCATATACAACATTACATTAACATCTTGTGAGAAGTGTAAACTGAAGAATTTGTTAAGAAATGTGATGAATGCTGTTAGTCCAGATTACTTTGAAATAACCAGGTTCATGGAAAATAGGTCAATTAACTGTTAGTGTCTGTGAAATGCTGTCCAAAGGCAGTATATGTTTGATAACCAGAGACTTTGAACAAGCAACTTTGGTGGTTCAGCTTTATTTCCTGCATGAGAGCTGCCAGAACCATCTAACAATCTGCTGTTGGAAACAAAGACCCTGTTTAGATGGTTGATAGGGGCTCATCCTGCAACGCAGTTCTTATCTGAGGCCTTGCTTCAGATGTGGCATCACAATCTGTTGTTTTCCAACCTCCTTGAAAGCAAGCATTGGGTTTTTTACATGTTATCCTGAAACTGTGCATCGAGTTCCAATGTGAGGTCTCAAACTTCAAGGGAAATCCCACATTATGGTACACTTTATATTGCAATCTATGTACCTTATTGAATACTGGTGTGTGTGTGGCACAGGGGCGGGGGGAAGGTGTCAAGGGTTTTTTTAAAACCTTCCTAACTTTAACTTTTTTGAAAAAATAAAATGGTGTCTTGAATATGTACACCAACTTTCATTTTGATCTCTCAATGTTTAAAATCACATTACACTAAATTTTGCATTGTTATTACTTTGAAAATGAGTGCCGCAAGTGATAGGTATTTCAGCTTGAAATGTAGAATTGTACCCTGAGCATGTGCACCAAATTTCATTCTGCTGTCTCAGCAATCAGCAGAGTTATCATATTACAAATGGACTGAATGACTGACAAACAGACCTACATACAGAATGTTGAATGGCTGAGTTAAACCAAAGTTGCCAACTGTGTCCTACACTTGAATGGAGATAAGGTATGGATGATTACAATCAATGCGTGGTGTGCCTTTGTATAAATATATGGACTGAAGATAGAGAATAAGATGGAACCTCTAAGCCCTTTCCTCTGTGATTGTCTACACTCCAGTTCACTAAAGCTGGCATAATGCCCTTTGCTTGCATCAGTTTCATAACTGCCTCTTAAGTGCTGTTGAATGATAAGGCTACCCAGTGTTTATTCAGCAGTAGGTTGTCCAGTGCCAAAAAGGATGTCCCCAGGCACAGTTGAGATTGTTTCCTTCCGGTCCCCGTTGGTTGGGTTTTGGCTTGCCTGCCAAGCTCATAAATTGTTGTTATAGCATTATTTATTTTAACTTTCACAGAGAATTGCACAGATCTCATGGAGCAATGTCACAGAGAAATTCTGTAGTTGCAAAAAACCTAAACTGCTGCTTCCCACATGATAAAAATAGGGTTTCTTTGGTGTACAATAGCTTTCTGGAATAGCAAGCAAAACTCTCCATTCTCATTTCTCCCAGGATTTTCCAGAATGATGCATTAGCAATCATCGTTCTTTTGTATTTGATTTCTGGACTTTGTTTAAGCTGCTGCATGTCAGCAGTAGAGAGAGAGAGATGATGTATATATGTTCCCAGAGCATATATCTATTGATCATTAAATCATCACAAAAAAGAATCTTAATGTGATCACATGACTGTGCATCAGGATTCGTGTTCTGTGATTTAATCAATGTGCACCATGTTTTGAGGGATATGTCTTCCTCAAGAACAAAGGCTCTGCATGTTCTAGTATTTCATCATGGTGCTTTCTCAGAATTCTAGTTCTTGAAAGTTGTGGTGTATTTCTCCTTGTGAGAACTGAATCTCTGTTGAGAACCAGTATGTACAGAATGAGGTGGTAGTCTTAGGTCAGGGGAGGGGGGAACCTGTGGCCTTTCAGATGTTGCTGGACTGCAACTCTCATGAGCCCTAGCCAGCATAGTCAGTGGTGAAGGATGATGGGAGTTGCAGTTTGTCAACATGGAGAGCTACACATTGCCCATCCCTGACTTAGGGGATAGAATTCTAGTTAGTCTCACTTTAGACGACAGGTGTGTATGTGGTCATATTTTTGAGTGCTCCTTTGTATAACACGGCCTTCATATGTAGTAAAATAGCACAACAGGGAGAGGACTTTCCTAAACATTTGTTATTGTGCTAGTGCTACTGATAGATTACTGCATTCAGAGATTTTTGTGCGGCCTTTTTTAAAACCATAGGCATCAAAAGCTAGGGTCAGAAGTCCACCTTATCAGAAACATGGGGCTGACACCAAAGTAGCAGTCCCCTGTTGATTTTGTTCCTCCTCTAGTGTAACATGTAGCTGAACTTACCTGGTGACCCACCATCATTACCTAAAATGTCTATGCCCCCCCCCCCCCCAATTCCACATCATTGGCTGGAGAGGATGGGGAAATGCTCACCATCAGTACAAAGGTCAAGTTGATCTACATGTTATGGAGGGGTAGGGAAGAACTCAATCCCAGGGCTGCCATTTTTCCTGGCAACCCTGTGTTTCTGATAATGTGTAGTTCTGCCATAAGCAATGGTGTTGCTTAGAACGTAAGAAGAACCATGACCAAAGGCATATCTAGTCCAACATTCTGTTTCCACGGTGGCCAACAAGATGACCACAGGAAGCCCACAAGCAAGGTAAGAATGCAGTATCGGCCTCCCATTTGCATTTCCAGACAACTGGCTTTGAGAGGCATACTACTTCCCATACTAAAGGTAATATATGGCCATCCTGACTAGTAGCTTGGATAGCCTTATTCTCCATTCTAGATGCAGCTACCGAAAAAAGAAAACTAATCTGAGCAATCATAATTCTTAAGTTACCAGTGAACGGAAGCTGGAGCAGAGCTTTCCCAGCTGAATGGGAAGGTGCTTTTTAAAAAGCACTTTAAAATGTAGATTCTTTACTACTTTGAAACCAATTTCACTCATAGATCCCATAAAACTGTGATTTGTTTTGTAAAGCCCTCATTCCAAAATATTGATGTTTTTCATATTTCAAAATTCACTAATAACTAGCAAAACAGTAAGATCTAAATAAGGCTGTGAGAATTATTATTGCTGTTATTTATAATTTATATACTACTGTCAGTGTATATCAGCAAAGCTAGGTGTAGCTGACAGGTAAACGGCAGTATTAAATCCAGGCTGAGTAGCACACCAGCCGTGAGAGCACACTCTAAGAATGTGCTGCTGTTTAATACAGTTGGAGGCTGTGCTTCTGCTGGAATGACCGAGGCTGCTATTTTTTACACTCCCTTACCGGCTGCTATTATTTAGACATTTTCAGGCCATGTGCACGAGGTGTTTCCCTTACATTTCCGGAGTTACCTTTCAATATTTCCGATTATGCTGCCTGCTGTGAAGGTTACTGTAACTGCCGTCAGCGGGCTACTGCTTTCCCATCTTGCAAAGTTCAGGTAGTGCAAATGGCATTCTCAACTGGGCTTGCCAGAGGCCTGGTTCTTACTGAAGTGGCTATCCTCTGTTTGGGTTATACCACTTCAGAAGGGAGGCGGGGGCTCACATTATGGAATGCTCCGTGACAGAAAAAAGATTCCTAAACACAGAAAATGAGCACCTTTGGGAGAAAGCTAGACTAGAACCTTTCTCCTTGTTTTCTATGAGCAAGGATTTTTTCATCCATTCAGTCCTTCTGTCTGAAGCAGAAGTTACCCAGCGCAGTAGGCCTCAGAGCAACTTCCCTGTGCCTTCCCAGGCTATTACGTTCTTGTAGGCATATCCAGCACCAGCAAATGTATTATTTGGGGGCATTTGGAGAGGGAAATATGTGCCGGCTTTTGCATTTAATGGAACTCTTCTGCAGGGCTGGTATCCAGAGAACCACTTTATCTGTGCCAAGTGAGATGTTTTGCTTTTGCTTCTTTTTGAAAAGCAGTCCTGTATGCTGTATCACAGCCTGCTTTTGAAACTCCCCACTTATTCACAAGCAGTTTGCCATATAGCATGGCGAGGCAGTACTGTCTGAGAAACACAAGCCCAAATTCCCCTTGGTTGGGTGCACAGAACTAATTGTGTGTTGGCCTTTTGGATCCTGGCTTGGATATTTTTGTCCTGGTTGTTGCCTGTGTTAATCAGCTATTCTTTTGCATTTATTTTTAAATCGTTTATGTATAATAGTCATTGTGCACTGTACAAAAATGGAATGTAACAGGCTTTGTCTGCAGGCTTACGGTCTTACACTTGTGCAAGTGCTTGATACTAGCAGATGGATACTGAGTCTTGTTAAATGCCTCTGTTCCATTCTAGATGGACCAAAGGACTTTTAATTCTTGTCCCCTTTATTCCATCCCTTGGGTTTTACTGTATCTCTCAGTCTGATTTGTTTCATCCTGTTTCTGGACCTTTCTGTGGCAGTGTCTGCTCGCATTTTCATCTACTGCTATTCCTACCCCAACCTCCTACAGCTGCCCCCTCCTCATGGCCTCTCTCTGCTGCTTTGCAGGGGAGTTAAGGAGGTGCGGTACAACCCTGTGCATGTTTACCCAGATGTAAGTCCAGTGGGGATTACTCCCAGGTAGGTGTGCATCGTATTGCAGCCTTAGTTAGGTGATGCCGCCTGCCTGCCTCTCCATCTGCACCCAGAAAAGTGGGATGGGTGGGAAGAATGAGCCTCAGTGCCATGCTGCTTCCTTGGCTTGCTGACCATATTCCCACTTCTAAAATGGATGTTTTTATTTAAATCCTGTGCATATTGTGCATACCTAATGAAGGGTTCTCTGTCATCCTCTCTCCATTCCCCTGCTCCAGCCACATATGTACTGGGATAGCCTCCTAATCACACTTTCCTCCTGTATTCTGCCTATATAATATCATAGCAGCGGGAAGTTGATTGGAGGGAGAAAGTTTTTGATTAAGACCACTACATCTCATCCAATAGATTTCTGTTCCCTTCCCCCTTTCTCAAGCTTTCTGTGCTATTTTTGATGGCAGGAGCATCTTTGCAGAAACACATGGGAGCTGACAGATATGTGGGGAATAGAAAGAGAAAATCAGTCCAAAGTTGCTGTATTTATATATGGCATCTTGGTGAGCCAGTGACCATCCAGGTTTTCCACTCCCCTTACCTTGCCTCTGCAAATTTCTCACAGTGACTTTCTGCGTACTAGCCTCATGTGCCTCTAGCATGTAGATTTGTTCTTCCCATGATACTAATTTATTCCCATCAGCACCACTTGGGAAGCGAGAACCCCACCTGAGAAATTTCACAAGACTTATAAAAAATTATTTGGCTTTTCTTGAAATTCCTAAAAGGTTCTAGCCTGAGGAAGAACCTCCAATTTAACTTTAGGCAAAATCCTGGTGGCAGTCTAAGGAAATGCAGAATCCCTTTCCCACTCCAGGAAATTTCTCAAGCTTCTCTTGGTTTCACCTAAAATTCCTCAGATGTTTTGGGCGGAAGCAAAAATTTCGACATTTACTTTGAATTCTGCTTTAGACAAAATCTGGTGACATTCTCCTAAGTTTTACCTGTGGGGGAATCCTTGCATCTGCCCTCAAATTTTGCTTTAGACAAAATCCACCCTGCTAAAAATCCACTAGTGCTACTAATTAGAAGGCCTTGTGCAGCTATTCTGTCTTTTCCTTTTTAATGGATTTTTGGTGGTAAAAGAAAAGACAGAAGAAGCTGTGGGAAAGCACAGGAGCGTTACAAGCAGAAGATGACATCGTCTGGATGGATAATATTCCATGAATGGGGCAGGGCGATGGTGCCATAAAAGCCTCATCTGGAAATGTCCAGAATCTTGGCTTCTTGTGATTGTGTTGGCTGCCAGCTCTTATAATCAGTGTTTAGGCAGAAATCAACCTTGGATTCATGAAGGGTTCATATTCCCAATAACCAGCAGGCCACCAACCATAGGTCACAGAGGACCATTACTTGATCGGACAAACCAAGCCTCAAACTATATTTCCCCCCGTCCTGTCTCTTTATCTCTCTCAGCTTCACTGTCCTGCTCTCTACCTCTGTATCTCATTCTGCAGCTCTCCACCCCACTTTCTTTCTCCAACTGGCTTTCTTTCTCTCTTCCAGTTGCCCCTCCCTCACAGTGTCTCCTTTTGTTTTGGTTCTTCCTTTTCCTGATCCACCCCCATTGCTCCTCCCTTAATGATGTACTCTGGGAGCTGGTGGAAATTTCCTACCTGATGGATAAACAGGCATAAAGGAGAAGGGGGAGGAGAAATTAGGGGAAAGTGGGTCAGTGGCTCTGAGCATGATCTGTGCCCAACTGAACCGTAGTGGCAGCCTGACACCATGCCAAGCAGTGAAGAGGGGAAAAAAAGACCCAGACAGACCGGAAGGGAGGCACTACCAACCTTGACTTAATGGGAAGAGGCAGCTCTCTGTGCCCCCTGAGGTAATCTAGCTCCGACCTCAAGGTTGCAAGGGCTCAGCTTGTACTGTTGTCTCACCTTGTACATGTGGTCAAGTTGTGCTTTTCCAGTGGTCAGTGCTACAGATTGGCATCTGTTTAGAATACTCTCTGTGGAACAGACTAAGGTCCATCATCCGTCTGTTTCCAAAACAGCCAGGTGGCTTTGGATGTTCCTAAACAGGGCATGCAAGAAACAGCCTTTCCCTGAATCTCCACCCTTTGACTAGGGATGGACAAAGGTGTCTCTCATTTTGTTATTTTTCCAATCTTGTCTCAAACTTTGAGAAGTTTTCTTGTATTAAGTTCAGTTCATCACGAACTTTAAGAATGTAGGTTTTTTAAAGCTTGCATGAAAATTCATATGCATTTTTCTGCACATTTCTTCTAACACATGCATTATTGTAGGCATTTTGCCTAATATACACATTTTTGCAAGCAATTTTCTGAATAGAATGCATATTTAATATTTTCCCTAATATATGCATTTTGGTTGGAGAATTCTATTGCAAAATTCTGAAAAGTGTGAATTTCAAAGGATAACTGAGTTTCCGTTCACATTGTAGTGTAAAATTAAGTACGGTTGCATTAAAATGTGAACTGAACAAATTTCTTCCCCATCCTTAACTTTGGCTACTGGATATTTTATTCACTAACTCCTCTGGCTTCTGAGATTTCGGTAGGCATTGCCCACAAGTGTTCTACCATCTTTGTAACCATATGGGTGTGTAACTTGCTTCTTTAAAGATGAAACCTCAGATTCCTAGGAAGCTGAAATCTACCACTAGTGACACATCCAGTAACTTTTCTGCACTCCCATGGAATTGCAGCCTAAGCACAGGCCTGATTAAAGCCCCATTCCCTTGGGGTGTAATCCTATGCACGTTTAGACAGACAGAGTCCTACAATTCCCAGCATGATCCAGCAAGGCTGGCTGGAGGGATGCTGGGAGTTGTAGGACTTTTTTCTGTCTAACTAAACTTGCATAGGATTGCACCTTTAATTGCTTAAGCCTAGCCACCAAAACCAGACTGGGAGTCCAGGTCCCATCTCCATCTTCCTAAGGCTCCCCAAGTACGGGAACAGGGAGGGGGAGAAGGAGTGCTGAGTGCCATGGCATCAGCAGCTAGCTGGTTCCTCATTAGCCTACCTCAAAATAGGGAGCAAGATGAATGTGCTACTTGGTCTAAAATTGAGAGCCAGTGTGGTGTAGTGGTGAGAGTGTTGGACTGGGAGTCGGGAGATCTGGGTTCTAGTCCCCACCCGGCCATGGAAGCTCACTGGGTGACTTTGGGCCAGTCACAGACTCTCAGCCCAATGTATCTGACAGGGTTGTTGTGAGGATAAAATGGAGAGGAGGAGGATAGTGTAAGCCGCCTTGGGTTCCTTGCAAGAGGAAAAAAGGCAGGGTATAAATGAAATAAATAAATAAATAAATAAATAAATAAATAAATAGATAGAATTGTTCTTTTGCCCCGGAGTAAGGCCTCCTCACAAGTAAAGGCCAGTTTGTGTTTGCAGTTGAGGGCCTATTTGTGGAAGGGAGTCAGGAAATAGTGGGAGAGCAATATATAAAAAGCAGAAGGAGGAGGAGGCTGAGGAGAAAAGAGCTTTGTGATTTTGTATGGTCAGAAAGGGAGCCAGGAGGCAAAAGGTCTGGGCGCGGTTAAAGAGACTTGTTTCCCCACTCCCTACTTCTTCTTCACACTTGCCCAAATAAAAATAGCGCTCAGTGGTTCTGAAAGATATACAGGGTTCAATAAGGTCTCTGGGGCTGGGAGAAGAAAGATCTACAGTTATGGGGCAGCTGCCAAGAATGCTGCTGTGAATGCCCCTGTTGTATGAACTTGACATGCTGATAAAATAAGTGAGGGGGCTTTCTGAAACGGCTTGATGAAATGTACAGGGGAAGCTAGTCTTTGCAATACATAGTGCTTAAGTGGTTTAGGACTTTGTAGGTCACAGCCAGCATTTTGAATTATGCCCAGGAAGCCAGTGGTGCACCACATAAAGACTGGATTTTTAAAAGCAGGGTTTAAATGTCCCTGTGGCAGACATTATCAGCGCTGGTGCAATCTTTAGGGGTCAGTTCCATCTTTTTTTCCTGCCCTTTTGTGTTGGTTCTTAAATGTTTAGGCTGAAAGAGCTTTGGCTATTGGATGGTATAGAAGTGTAATAAATAAAATTAAAGGATGGTACCATTATCTGAGGTGAGGTAGAATTCAAGACAGTTATATTTCTCATGCCTCTTGGTCCTCTGCCTCTCTAGGCACACACAGACCTTTTGCCTCCAGTGCTGTCAATCCACCCCCCCCCCCTTTGACTGAGGTGGGAAATGAAAAATGTAAGTTGCTTGAAATTTTAGGTCACAGTGATTTTTCTCCAATTATCTTTTCATTAGGAAGGTGGGGGAGGGCCTGAACATCTGTGAAACACATTTAATCTCTGCAAATCGGCTTTACGTGTGCTATGATTTCATTTTGCTATTTTTCTTCTTGCCTACCTAGCTGGGCTTTATCAGGAAGTCCAGAGGAACAGAAATATAGATTTCCACCCAAATGATCCCGTTTGTAAAAAATGTAGCTGGGGAAATCACCAAATTATTTCTGTCCTCTTTGACAATAGGTCATCATCTAACTATCCTAGTTTGGCCAGGTCCACTCCATTTAATATTTGTACAAGTGTTCACATTCGCTAGGCATCACTAAATGCCTCAGAAATCACTAAATTGGTTACTGCCCTCAGGCTCACAATTTTAATTAAAATAGAATGAAATAAAAGGAAAGAGTACGTAGAGGAAAAAATAAAACATTTCACTTCTTAGGTAGAATAAGAGATGCTCCTCAGTCCTCCCCTAGTTTGTGCTGATGTTAGGTGTTGGCTTCATAAGGCATGCACTCAGAGAGAGAGAGAGAGAGAGAGAGAGAGAGAGAGAGAGAGAGACTTGTGTCACATTTCAGATGATATCCATGTATTATCTATGGCTGTCACTCAGTTACGACATCTTAATTGATTAATTGTATGTTTTAATCAATTAGATCTGCATAAAGGTTGCATTAATAACAACAATCATTCCAAAGAAAACATACTTCCTTCATTTTTTACTTCATGTGTTTTGAGAAGTTGCCATCTCAGAACGCATTCCTTCCTGTGGCAGTGGATGTGGAAATGCTGCATCTTAAATGAGGCCAGCTGACTATTGTTTGGGTAAAGACTTTTATTAAAAATAACCCATGCTTTTAAAAACTGCTGCCCGATGAATTTGGGATATATTTTAATTGATTATAAGATTATTTATTGATTAATTGATTGAAGCAGCCCTCAGTTGCTAGATACCCTGAGGACATGCACTCTTTCTGTCTATCAAGACACAACTAGATGTTAGATGTTATAACCAACAAGGGGCTGCCATTGAAAACAGTAGTTCTGCATTACATTCCTTTTCCCCTTTCTGTGATGAGAACTTCTCATGTCCTGACAAAATTATGCTATGCTTTCGTCTGCCCACCCCTGCCCCTCTCCTCCTCATCAGCTGCCATTGATGGGAGGGACGACACTCAGCCATCAGGTCACCAGATTATTAATACTACACATTACAGTGGGGGAGGGGAGTCAATGTGGGACTACCATTTTTGGCGGCAGCCCTGCGTTTCTTATAAAATCTGCCCTTGTTGCTATCTAAAGCCATTCTTTCTCTCTCTCTCTCTCTCTCTCATCCTACTCCTAGCTGCTCTTCCAGATTTCCCCCCTCCCTTCCAAACAGGACCATCCTTAGAGCTGCCAGGCATATGGATTTGCCCTACTTTTTCTCATTTCCACTAACGTTCATCAGACCTCGAGAACTGCATCTGAATATTGGAGGAAGGAGACAGCTGGGGGAAGGATGGAGCTATTTCCATCAGCCAAGCATATCAAGTTTTCGCTGTAGCCTTGGCCACATAGATGCAGGTGTTCTCATGCGTAGCAGTGCCATTCAGAGCAGAAAGTATCAGACTAGATGCTTTGAAAACATGGCTGTGTGCACTCTGGGTGGGTAGGGGAATTAAATTTCCATTTTCATTTATTGTCATTTCAAATATTTGTTAGCTTCTTTCTCCCAGTGTGCTCAGGGCAATGCACAATTAAAAAAGCAATCTAAAAGCAAGTAAAACCTGTTTGTAAATTACACTAAAACAGGACAAAGCAGTTGTAAACTGTTCATTAAAGGCTGGAGCTGTTTAAAGGTCAGAAGGAGCCTAGAGTGGGAATTGCTCACGGAGAGAAACATCCAGAAAGAGCGAGAGAAATGCATGTAGGAATAATAATGCCCATCTCCTCTAGGAGCAATGCTAAGCACATGCAACCTTGACACTGGATGAATATCTTGAAATATGCTGGTCCTGCATAGAGAGAGGGAGCCACAGCTCCCATAGGTTGGGAGGGAATGAACAGGAAGAGTCACAGCTGCCTCATCTCTTGAAGCATCAAGAGATTTAAATGTGTCCCTGCAATGTCCCCGTTGCAAGGTGGCAACTCTACATGTGTAAGGCACATGGAAAAGTTGGAGGTGGGATCCTGAGCATGCTATGAAGAATGTCAGGAGGTAGAAGGGTTGGTCAGCCCAGAAATCAGGCACTCCTCCTCCTCCACGCAAAAGAGAATTCCTTGCATGATGTAGGGAGGCTGAGGCAGGCTGGCCAGCAAGGAGAAACCACAGAGACGAAAGATTATCTGCTCATTTATTTGTCTGCAAGACTACAGGAAAACCCCTAAGGGTGGAAGTTGAATTCTACATGGCAGTCCTTTGTGTATGTGCATGCTGTGCGTTGAGCTGGGTGGGAGCTCTACTCTGCCCACTTGCAAGTCCTTGAAGTAGAAGCACAGCTACAAGCCTGGGCCTGTGTATTAAATTCTGGGGGGTGGGGTTTTTTTTTTTCAAGGGGGGGGTGGAATTTTTGTCCATGGAGAGGATTACTCTCCTGAAAATGTCATATGCAGTGGCGTATGGACAACAGAGCTTCGTTTTCATCTCATGCATAATTCTTCATCTGCTGGTGAGTGCTTAGAGGCAAAAGACAGCTGCTCTCTTCTTGCCATTTTCCATCACATGTAACGTCATCACTGCCCCTCCCCTCTTCCTTCCATACAGCAATGTATCACAGCTTGTTTTCTTAGCATCACAAAGGACACACCAGTACAACACAGCCTAATACCTTCTGGGGATTTTTTTTTTCCAGGTACAGGGTGCCTCTTGTGCTCTAATCAGCTCAGGGGCATGCAGGTACATAGAAACTCATCAGGAATTATTATTATTATTATTATTATTATTATTATCAACATTTCTATACCTCCCCATAGCCAAAGCTCTCTGGGAGGTTTACAGAAACTAAAACATTAAATACAATATAAAAAGTTTATAGGCCCAAAGGATTTCTTTGTGGTTGTCAGATCACTGTAGAAACAAACCTAACGATGATTTAAACTGGATATCGCTAACTGGTGACCTGCAAGCAATTCTATCTCACACCCAGTATTCCTTTCAAAAATGTTTTCAGGTTATAAGAAATAGTAACCCCACACTTGAATCCCACATCTCCATTTTTGTATTGTGTTCATAATATGTAAATGTATACATTGTTATGAGTTTGGGCTGCCTTGAGTCCTTTGAATGGAAAAAGGGGGGGGGGAGAGAGAGAGAGAGAGAATGGTGGCTTGCAGTTGCAACTGAGAAAGATTAAGACTGAAGGAAGAGAGAGTGAGAGCTGGGAGTTTCTAGCTGGAGTTAGCTGAAACTGGGGTACAACCTCTGGGGTGGGGAGAGGGGCTAGGAGAAGGAAGGCTGAAACAGCACTGGCTCCCTGGGTGCAATAGCAGCATTGTTCCCCATGGTGAACATTCTCATTTCCCTTTTTTCACATGGTTGGCTCTGGTCAAACAGGTTTTGTAAGCAACATGAGTTGCAGTTCTCATACGTTGAGATCCAAACTACATGTGTGCTGTTTATTAAACACACACTTGCCCGTTCATGTGTGAAGTGGAAGTGGGGGTCTACTTTTATATCAAAATGGGTGTGCAAGGGAGGAGAACTAACCCTGCCCCTCTCCCACCATGGGTGCTTTGAGTTGGTTTTCCCCAGCCCAGCTTGTTTCTGGTGGCTGGGCTGGGCTGGGCTGGGCTGGGCTGGGCAAAAACAGCTTCAAGTGTCCAAGTGTGACAAGGTAAGTGAGGGAGGGGCAGGTTTTGCTTCCCTCCCCCAAACACTTGTGTTGATATAAAACATAGATCCCCCCTCTTCTTGATAGCGAAATGGGAAATTCCACCATGCCACCTTGAAAAATACAGCTTCTCTCAAATCTAAAGCCCAATGTATACATTGCAGAATGGGAGCCAGTTCCTTGCAGCCAAGTCTCCAGTTTCTCCTGTAGCATCTGTAAGGAGCCACATGGGTCTGCCAAATAATTTGGCTCCTTCTTACATAGGGATGTATGAGAATTTCATTTTTGCTTACGAAACAGGCAGGCATGCCCTGTTTGTAATTCAGAACGCAATCACAAGGGTGAGCGCACATCCACCAAAAACATTCATAAATTGCCAAATGTGCCCGTGTTCGATTAGTGCAAATATTCCCCATAGACTGGATCTGCCCCACTTTAGTCTCTGAAGGAAATTTGTGCAAATTAGGAAATTTGCACTAAGTTCACATTCGATCGCTGCTTGATTTGTGCAGTTTCCCATTCATGCAGAGCGAGAATGATCACAAACGGGAATCAGGCGCGAGACGAGGAGCAAGCTGATGTTCAGAGAATTCTGGCGATCTCAAACATAGCTCCTTTGCCCATCCTTGTTCTTACAACGGCATCAGCCTCCTTGTGTGGAAATATGCTTTAAAATAGCCACTTGTCTGGATGGGTAAAAATTGCACCTAGGCAACCAGATGAAGAAGCTTTACAAACATTGGTTCTTTTAAGTCACAAATGACTGACTGCTCGGGCCGGCAGGCTAGTAAAAAAATATTATGGGCTAGTA
Source organism: Heloderma suspectum (assembly GCF_057233095.1). NCBI lineage: Eukaryota > Metazoa > Chordata > Lepidosauria > Squamata > Helodermatidae > Heloderma > Heloderma suspectum. Next base: position 141,815,726 of record NC_139459.1, read on the forward strand.
ACTTGCATGGACTTTTATGCAAGGCTGTGGGTAGCATAGGAAGGAACCACAAAATGCCAGCAAAGCTCTATGGGCTTATACGAACCTAAAGCCAATTAATACATCACAGAATGGGAGCCGCTTCATTGTGGTCCAGTCTCATGCTGCTCCTGTGGTATCTGTAAGGTCAGCATCTGTAAGGGGGCACACGGAGAGGGGCCATGGCTCAGTGACAGCGCGTGTGCATTGCATGCAGAAGGTCCCAGCTTCAGTCCCTGGCATACTCAGGTAGGCTTAGGAAAAACTCCTGCCTGAAATCCTGGAGAGCCACCACCAGTCAGTGTTGATAGTACGGGCTAGGTAGACCAGTGGTCTGACTCAGGATAAGGCAGTCGCCTGTGCCCACCGTATTCTGAATTTTCAGGGGACAGTCGGTGCTTTCTTATGCTGAAAACCTTCCTCCTGGAGAACTTGTGAGTTCAACTTACATCGCAGATTTGATAGCTTTGTATACACCCACAGATATTTGTTGCCCTTTGGGGTATCAGGGTGTTGCCCTGTTATGTGGAAGATCTACATCACTTGGCCAATACAACCGCTGGAGCAGAGCTGGAGCAAGAGTTGTGAATTGTTCCAGCTGAGTGTTTTGGCTTGGATGCAGACAGGAATCTTGGAAAGGTGTGGCTTATTTCATGCCCACTTGATCTCTGTCATTATTGATTAATTACATCATGTTGGGGAGACTAACCTTGTTTGTCACCTAACTGTAAAGCTTCTTTACATGAGAGGATGTCTCCACCTTGTCTGAAGGAAGCAGTGTTCCCATTGGTTACTGAGGAAATCCTCATTAGATCCAGTTAATTTAGGTAACTCTCAACCAGCCCCTATTTTACCTTTTTCTAGATGAGATGATTGAGCAGATGGTGGCCTTGTAGCTCCAGTTCTCCACAGAAGAAGCTGGTCTTTTAAAATTATTTTCAGTGCATATTTAGGCCAAACAAGTCCCGGTGTACAGTCTGTAACTGTCAATAAAAAGTAGGTGTATAACCCTGGATAAATGTATATGGCAAACCATGAAGGGGTGGTGGAGGTAGGCTGGAGTTGCCAGTGGATCACTTTGTAACGCAGCTTAGTCTGCCCTTCTGCTCCTCTGATAAAACTGGGTATCAACCAGTTGCAACCCAGACAGTCCCCCTGTAGTTTTCAATTTGCCAAGGCCTCTCCCCGCTCCGTGTGTGTGCGTGTAAAAATTCTCCTAGAGTCCTGCTTACTATTGCAGATGAAATTTGAGAGTTGTGGACAATAAGTTCAGAGGAAAATTGAGTGGGAGAGAGCTGTAATGAATTTAAAACTACAGGTGGAATCTCCACTTTACAACCTGTCAACATGACTTGTCAAGTAACAAATAGTGAGTCAGTTTCTGACCAGTAAATTGTCTTCCTTCCTGAATTGCACTTCTTGCTGATGATCAAATTCTAGGGTTGTTGTTTGGCTGGCACTCAAACCCTCCCATGTATTTGAAATGAAACTGGTATCAGTCCAAGTGAATAGTACTTACAGAGTACTATTATTTATCGGGTCACGTTTCCCAATAGAGCAGTCCTTTTATGCCTTTCATGGATCCATGGCACCCCCTGTGTAGAATTGTAGAGATAGAGGAGCTGCATTCCTGACCTCAAACACGCAGACAGCCCTTAGAAGTAATCCAAACAGCAACCATAGCATAATGCTTTGGTTAGGGCCAACTAAAAGTAACAGCTGGTTAGCTGGCTTCTGTAAAACTCAAATTCATCTTATGACTTGAAGCTGGTTCTACTAAAGAATTACACTACTGCTACTGTTTGGATTATTCCAGTCTTTGTTCATTATACTGCTATCTAAATTAATTTTTATTGGATTAATGTTAACAAGTTTCCTTCAGCCAATAATGGCCCAGTTAAGAAGGATTTTCACTTCAGCTGTTTTCAGTGGGCAGCCAAGCATTATAATATAATATGCATTATATTTGGACCAACTGGCTTTGGAGGGAAGGATGAATCAGTCTATTTCCACTTCATGTCATTTTGACACATTTTCACCATTATGTGTCGTATCGAAACTGCACTGGGAAATTTGGAAGTACAAAAGCCGGTGAAGAACTAAGTTCCCCCTCTGCGTATTAGTCTGGGAGGTGCAGATGGGGCTGGTTCTTATTGGAATTCACAAAGACAGAATTCCTCAAGCATTTCTAAGAGTAGCTACCCACAAAATCCTCACTTTTCATACCAGAAGCGATTATGGATTCTTCACTACTTTTCTGAGGCTGGAGACAGTAGGTGACGGTTTTATCATCAAATAATTGAATATAGTATCAGTAAACTATCATTTCTCGTTGTGTCTCATTTCTCATTTTGTCTCGAGCGCCATGGGTATTGTAGGCTTTTGAGCCTCTACAAAATGTGCCAAAGCTGCACACAAAGAGAATGAGTGTGGACGCTGTGGGCGATTATGCCATTATCACGCCGCCGTCAACGTCATTCAATTTGACAGAAAAGAAATTGCTTCAAAAATAAATTCAGTGGTGACAGAAATTTCAGAGAAATTGGGTTTGGGTTTCTTGTGCTTACCTTACTTCAGAGGTGGCCAAGGACTGTGTGCAAGTATCCTGTTTCTCATAGTACAATCATCTCTCCAGCAGTCTGTAGCCTTCTTGGCTCCCCATGCTCAGGGAAAGGCAACATGAGGTCATTCCTCCCATAGGGCTTTTTTTTCAGATCAGGAAGTGCAGGCAGCTTGGGAGGCTGCAGAGCAGTCGGGAGATGTGTAATAGAAAGAACACAGCACTACGATCACCTTGCAGTGATTAGCGAAGCTCAAAAACACCACAAAAATAAATAAATGATAAAATACTCTAAGAATGAGGCAGAACAATCGAAGCCCTTTTCATGGGAAAAGAGAACTTTCAAGAAACTGGAAGACAGATTTTGGCACAGCACTAGCTCCACTGCTTCCCTGGAGCTGGACACGACACAACACTCCCCACCACCACCACATCCACCTCCATTGTGGAGGATGCAAAATGGGGGCCAGTCTGCCAACACAATTGATGCTGTTGCCACTTGCAGTGGCAGCACAAAACCCTCCCAAAACTTTACCAAAAAAAAGAAAGAAGTTGCGCTACAAACCCCTGCCAATGGTGAGCCCTACCTATAAGAAAATTGTCCCCCCAATTTCTCTGCCCACAAATAAGGTGGAGAATTTCAAGAGGCCATTTGCACACAGCTCTAGATTATATATGAGTTCGATCACAGCAGAAGCTGGGTCTTGGGTAGCCGGCTCAGGTCGACTCAGCCTTCCATCCTTCCAAGGTCGGTAAAATGAGTACCCAGTTTGCTGGAGGAAAGGTAGTCACAACTGGGGAAGGCAATGGCAAACCACCCCGCTATAGTCTGCCATGAAAACGCCAGCGTAAGCAGCATCCCTCTAGGGGTCAGTAATGACCTGGTGCTTGCACAGGAGGAACTTTCCTCCCCCCCCCGCCCCGATTATATATACATATGCTTGGGGTGGGATTGTGAACACTGAGGTCAGGAATTCGAAATGCAAAAAGTACAGATAGTGTTAATTACTGTAACATTAGCCATTCACAAAACATTGTTGAATGATAATACAGATATCACTGAATTGGTAAAGAGATTAACACATCTCCTTGTTCAAACACAGAAAAACAGAGTTGAGTCTTTTGATGAATTGTACTTCAGCAATTTCACATTGATATTTGTCTTTGGTTTGTTCTGGTTTGTTCAGGAATGGTCACTTTAAGGTCATCTTGGAAGTGTCTTGGAAAGTTGAAATGTTCCCACACTGTTTTTTGAATATTGCCATTTCTGATGTCAGATTTGGGTCCATTTATTCTTTTGCATAGAGACTGGCCTGTTTGTCCTAAGTAGAGTATTGTTGGCAGATGACAACATATATCACATTGGAAGATAAGCAGGTGTATAAATCCCAAATGTTGTGAATGATGTTATTAGGTCCTGTTTGGGGACAGAGATCGCATCTGGGTCTATCACAGGGTCTCGTTTCTGTGTGGGTATCTCTTTCATGAGGTCTGTTGCTGCTGGTGAGTATGCTTTCTAAGTTGGGCAGCTGTCTGCAAGCGAGTACAGGCCTACCCACAAGCTCTGTGAGAGAGAAGTGTCATTGTCCGGGATAAGGGATAGGGCGTAGCTCATTTGTGGTATGTTTGAGTGGTTTTAGCTGCAAACTGTAGGTGACAACAAGTGGTGTTCTGTTGCTTTCTGTTCTGCGCCTGTCTGTCTAGTAGATTATTCCTGGATACCAGACTGACCCCGTTGATCCGCTTTTTCACTTCATTGGGTGGGTGTTATAGTCTGAGAAATGCCAGATTTAAATCCTTAAGTTGTGAGTCTCAGTCTGATGAGTTGGAACAGATACAGCTGTATCATAGGGCTTGGCTATAGATAGTGGATTTTGTGGTGTGTTCTGGATGCAGGCTGGAAGCATGTAAGTATGTGTAGCGGTCTGTATTATTATTATTTATTATTTATTTCATTTCTATACCGCCCAGTAGCCGAAGCTCTCTGGGCGGTTCACAAAAATTAAAACCAAACAACACACAATAAAACAATTTAAAATATATAGAACATTAAAACCACAATATAACAATACAACCACAATAAAACCTAGCAGCAGTACAGGAGTTTAAAATACAGATTTAAAACAGCAAAGATAAAAATTTAGAAAGTCTGTAGGTTTCTGATATAAGGTGGTGCTTATATATCCATTATGTAGTTGTATAGTAGTGTTCAAAAAGTAAACCTGATGCATGGACTGGTTGAGGCTCAGGTTGAAATTACTGAAATCCTGCTGGAACTTTGTCAGTACAAAAGTGGCAGGGTTTGGTGGCCAGATGTGCTGTAGCATCAGCAGCAATGATATCCCTGAAGACTTGTAGTCCGTCTTCGTGGAGGATGTTGGTGTAAAGAATCCATGTTAGCTGGGGCAGTGTTTGCTGTGCAGTTGTCAGTGGATTGTAGTTTCCTCAGTGGTATCCTGTATGTAACTTGGAGTATTGGTGGTATATGGCCTGAGAATGGAAGACACATAACCAGACACCCCACTTGTGATAGTACCAAAAATGGGAAAATTGAGAAACTGAGGGAAACTGAAACTGACAGACTCATCCAGGCCTAATATCAATGCTTATTAGATGGAAGCTACTTTGAGAGCCTGAATGGCTTAGTGGGGTGTATATTTTTAAAGAAGGAAGTTTCCTGGCAAGTCCTCCCCTTCTCCTCCGAGTCATGTACCTTTCTCCCTCATGCAAGGTTCCCTCCTGCTGACCTTCGGATTGTCACGTCTCTTGAGGCTCAGACCTGGAGAGGCAGGGGGTGGGCCACACCCCGAGACCTGGCACTGGTAGCCCACCACCACCACCACCCTCAGCTTCTCACAGCTGAGAAGCATCAGCTGGATCATGCTCTAAGTACATAAGTATATATCTGTGTTGTGCTGTTTCTTTATTTCTCATCCCCTGCAGCTCAGATCTTTTGGATCCTTCAGTCCACACTATGCTAATCCTCATGCCACCCAGGTCCCAGTGATTCCATTTGAGGTGGCCCCTCCTTGCTACAGTTACCTCCACAGGCTTAAGAACCATCTTGGCCTGAGCGGGAGAGAGAGAAGGTAGAGGATAAGGACAAGAGTCCTGCTGGATCTGATGAAAGACCTGTTTAGTCTGGCATCCTGTTTCCCACAGTGGCCAACCAGCTGCCTGTGGGAAACCTCCAAGTAGGACATGGGTACAACAGCACCCTTCCACTCCTGTTCCCCAGGTGTACACTAGTATACTGCCTTTGATACTGGAGGTAGCATATAGCCATCAGGACTAGTAGCCATTGATAGCTTCTCCTCCAGGAATTTGTCTAATCCCATTTTAAAGCTAAGTTGGCCATGACCACATCTTGTGGTAGTGAATTTCATAGTTTAAGAATGCACTTTTGTCTTCCCTGAATTTTCCACCATTCAGCTTCATGGGAAGACACCAGATTCAGCTTGTCAGATAAACTGAGTGAAGACAGCAGCATGGAAAAAGCAGGCGAAGGCATATGCATAAGTTCTTGTTTAGCCTGTGGCAAGCAGGGATGGTAACTACCACAAACAAAGTTTTGCAACCCCGGTATTTTTTTTAATTGCACATCATCTTGGGCACCTTTTTAGTGGAGTGATTAATAAACAAACAAACAAACAACTCTGGAGAAAATTATATTTGCCTTGTGCCAGGACTCTTCTTTCCTTCTCAGTTGTGTGCCATCTGGGAACATGGGAGGCAGCTGTCTGGTTATGCCCTAAATTTCTATGTTATTAGGGTACCTAAAACCTCCACAAAATGTGTGAAACGTCTTTAGCTGCTGACTCTAGAAAAATGTATTCATTTTTCTTTTTTCATTCCTATTTTTCCAGTCTCTCCCCCACACAAACATGTTCCAGTTACGAAAAAAAGAAAATGTATGCAGCAGTGAAGAGAAACAAAATGAAAGTTTGATCGTTTGCCAGCAGCAACATTTGCAAAACTGGCACTTGGGGGAGAAAATCACATGAACTGGCACACCCATCCCAAAGTGTAGGATCTCAGAAGAGTCATGTTTTTACCTGACTTAAAACTTTTTACTGTCTATAAATCACACTGAACTTCTGAACTCTAGTGCATATTTTGAATCTTCCTGAGCAAAATTATTGAGTATATGTATGTCCTCCTTCCATCATGGAACTGAAAACAGCTTACATGGGATTGCTAGGCAATCTTCCATCCAGGAACTGACCTGACCCAGTCCTACTCCCAGCATAATTTATATTCACCTCTGCAGTTTTAGAACTTCAATATGTTCTGAAAACATAATTTTTAAAACGTCAAAATGTTGGTCCCATCACTAATTTTCAAGGATGGCTAGCTTCCTCCTATCCCTTTTTTCCACTCAAAATTGTGAATTTAGCAAAACCAGTTCCAAAAATTGTTTTCAAAACTACCAAGCAAAACCTGTAATTCATAGAATAGAATAGTATAGTAGGGTTGGAAGGGGCCTACAAGGCCATCGAGTCCAACCCCCGAAGGAGAATCTGCGAAGGAGAATCTGTCTCCCAGCATCTAAGTTTGAGGCTGCAGTTCTATACCTACTTATCTGGGAGCAAGCCCTATTGAACTCAGTGGGGCGCTTACTTCTGAGTAGATGTGAACTGTGAACATTGTTCCTAGAAACCAGAAGAGTGGATCCTAAAGCAAAGATCATGGACCTGAGAGAACTACTAGTAGAGGGAGAATTTACAGTATGTCTATAAAAACCATGCATTATGCAATCCTATCCTGAATCTTATTTGTTTTGTGGGCAACTTCTGACCCTCCAGATACTTTGGCCTACAATTCCCATCAATCCTAGCCAGCATAGCCAATGGTGAGGGATCATAGGAGTTGTAGCCCAAAATGTCTGGAGGGCCACAAGTTGCCCCACCCTGTTAGAAGGCTTGGCAGTGTTCACATCTTGCATGTGCCCAGCATATGCATTTTATTTGTTTATTTATTTATTGCATGTATATCCTGCCTTTTTTCCTCCAAGTAACCCAAAGTGGCATACCTCCTCTGCATTTTATCCTCACAACAACATCCCTGTGAGGTAGGTTGGGCTGAGAGTTTGTGACTTGCCCAAAGTCACCCACTGAACTTGAAAACATGACTCTTCTGAGATCCTACACTTTGGGATGGGTGAGCGGGAACTAGAACCTGGATCTCCCGATCCCAGGCCAACACTTGAACCACTACACCACACTGGCTCTGTAGATGAGAACAGATGATAGGTACACACACTTCTTATTGACACGGATTGTCAGAAAAGAAAAAGACATTTGTTCTCACAATCTAGGGTCCTTCAGGCTCCCAAGTTCACAAGCAGAAGGTCCTTTCTTATTGAATGATATACATACTCAGAAGCATATGGGCAGAGACTCCTAGGTGTTAAACTTGATTTGCTTTATTCAGTGCACTAGATTGCTGAGGAATAGAATGCACAGTTTCCCATGCTTCTGGCATGAGCTTATATATCCTGGTTTGGAATACATGAGTCAGCTTTCAGGATACGTATTAAACTTACCTCCACGAGCTTCCAGGAAGCAAGTGACACAGTCAAAGGACAATAATTCTCAAATAACGAAAAAGCGGATTCTTGAGCAGAAAGCCTGAGCAATGCTTTCTGCTCACCAGCAAATTTTGATATTCATTTGAGGATATAGTGGAAGAGTCTTCAACTATTTTAACTAGTTTTGAAAGACTAGTTTTATGGGAATTGCCCAGTTTCAGACTGTCTCTCTCCAAAGACACCTTTGCTATGTGCATGACCTAAGGGAAGAAAGCTTTTTGATCTTCACAATTACCTCTGCAAGAACAACTAGAATAGACTGTCTTCAGCAAACAGTACCCTCAGCTAAAATAAACTTTGATTACACAAGACAATAGGATCTTGTGTGCTTGACAGAAACTCTGGTTTTGGCATTCTGATAGCCTTTTCTGACAGGCAAAACTAGAAACTTCTGGCTTCAGGTCAGACCTGGACCAGCCATAGGACTTACCAAATATAGTAAGACTATAGTGCAAAAGTCTGTAAATCCAAATGTATGCTCCATGTGGATAATAAAGAGCTGAAAGTTCTTTGTAGATTTTTTTTGTCTTGAACGTTCAGACTTGTGGAGGTTTTACAACTCCCCAGCCCTGGTGTGATTGCTGTTACCAACAGGACCAATCACACCTGGGCTTCCATGTTTATATTTTTTTTTTACCCCCAAGAGTATTGCTTTTTGTGGGGTGGCCTTAAGCCTTTCCAGATGCAAGGCCTCAGTGGTGCAGCTAGGGCCAAAGTCTGGGGCCCTGCAGTTCAGGGGCCCCCCAAGTGACCACCCAGAGAGTGACAAATGATGGGGTCATTGGCAAACAGGCACGGTGTCAACACCTGAGCTGGCATGGACGTCCCAAGGTGCACTGGGACTGACTCTGCTTGCTGCAGCATTGTTTCTTTCCTCCTATTTAAAAAAACAAAAACAAAACGTTTTCTAGTTGGGGCAACCGATTGGGCACGTAAACTATACTGCCACGTAGACTCTGCTTTGCACGTGCTGGAATAGTCCTTAGTTTGACACAGTAAAGCCTTCAAGCAGTCTTATGCAGCTGCCAGAGATGAACACATTATGCCTGTCCTGGCCCATAGGCACAGCCCCTGCCATGGTGACCCCCATAGCCCCTTGGGTCTGTCCACTTCATTATCCTGGGGGGGGGGGGCTGCCTAGCAGAAGAGGGGAGGGGTATAACTCTTTCCCTCAGACTGCTTCCTCCTGGCTTCAAACTCTCTTAACTGCAAAACTATCTCCTTGTTAAGAAAGTCTGCCATGTAGTGACTGAATGTGGTACTGCAGGCCTCAACCTCACAGAAACATTTAAATTAATTATGATCAATACATTTTTTAAAAAAACAAATAACCCTAAGGTGAACACCTGTAAGGTCCCCTTAGTCTGCATGCCAAGTTTCAGGTGTCCAGGTTTCATGGTCTTGGAGGACATACAAACAAACGTATGGATGTTTCATAACAATTGAATGTACGGTTTTTGAGTCCATCAAGGACATAAAAACAAACACTTCCTTTTATATAAATAGAAAATTATTCTTTTCTACCTAAAAGCAGTGTTTATTTGCAACTACATGTGCTTAACAGGACAGCAGAAGCAAACCCCGTTTTATTCCAGTAATCATGACAGTGCTATGATTTAAATGAGTTTAAAATGCAAAACTGCACATGCTCAGAGTATTTTTCTTTTTATCTGGGTTGACAAACAGGTTTTTTGTTTTGTGTTTTTGCTCCAACATCAGGAATGTAGAAGCAGTTGTAAAACATGAAATGCCAGTGGGGGGTGGGGGAAGAAGAGAACTGTACATTGTATACTTCACAACCGAAGTAACGCCCAAGGCCATCTAAAGGCATGTAGGCATAAGACCCCTAAGTCCAGGGTCTAAAAGTACTGAGCTGCCTGCCTTTAATCCCAACCTTTTAAATCAGGTATCATATATATCATTTCTACTTTAACTAGATCTGGCTGTTTAGGTCTGACCTTCACTCTCTTCCTGCCTTCCCTTTCTCTTTATGTCAGGCTTTCTCCTTTCACCTTCTCTGGCCCACCTTACGCCAGGACATGATTTAGCTTTTGATCTTACCTACCAACTGAAGACTAACAGACTAGAAGTGCAGTTGGTTCTTTTCCTGTCTGATGGTTTTTACAGTTCTGTCATCTGTTGTGGCCAACTCATTGGAAGGGTCATTTTTGTTTGCCAGTCGTGTCCAACTCTAGGGGGTGGCACTCATCTCCATTTCTAAGCCGAAGAGCCGAAGATGCTTCCGTGGTCATGTGGCCGGCATGACTGAACACCCAGGTGCACGGAACGCTGTTACCTTTCCCGCCGAAGTGGTACCTATTTATCTACTTGCAATTTCTTGCTTTCGAACTGCTAGGTTGGCAGGAGCTGGGACTGAAGATGGGAGCTCACTCCGTCACGCAGCACTTGGGTCTCGAACTGCTGTCCTGCCAACCTTCTGGTCCGCAGTTCAGCGTCTTAACCACTAAGCCACCGCGGCCCCTTTTGTTTGCTAGTAGGCTGGAAAATAGAACCAACAACATGAAAGGATCGTTGTTGGCCTACTGCGTTTTAACAGGTATATCCCTTTTGTCCACCTCTTTATCTGTAGCTTGCACCATTGGCACCTTCAAGGCATTGGTGGGAGATGCCCCCTGCAGCCCTTGCCCTCCCCACAGTTATTCTTCCACACCAGGCTCCAGTGAATGTGCCTGCTTGACCCGATACTACCGTTCGTCTTCGGACATCTCTGATGCCCCCTGCACCAGTAAGTAGCTGAGAATGAGAGGGATTAAGTGGGGTTGCCTTTCCTCCCTTTCTTTGACTCCTGCTTCCTTCAGCCCTCACTTAGGTCCCTTGCATTCTCCTTCTGTCCTGGTCCCAGAATTGGTCCGTCCTATCTTCCTTTTCCTCAGCTTCCTCCATAACGCCTTCCCTTGTTCTTCTTTCTTCTGTTTACTGCCTCAGGCCAGTCCATCCTTCCTTCCTTCCTTCCCCGCTCCTCTCCTGTCCAGTCCTATCCACCTGCGGCCCATCCTTAGGGCTATATTTCCATGCACATTCCTTTGAGATCCGCTCATTCACACGTGGGGAGGTTCTTACAGAAGATACAATTCTGTGACCAGGGGCAGTGTGTGATTCTTCATCCATATGCTGCTGTTTTTTTCACTGTGGTTTGTTTGTCTCCTTTTAAGGAGGTATCTGGAGAGCAAACTGTTTGTTGGCAATGTTTGAGGCATAGGATTATCGGTATAGAATTTTACCCTTCTGATGTCATGGTATCAAAACTTTGCTTGAAATGTGTTGGGAACAATATGAATCTTTTCAGTTTGTTCTTGGCTGTCCACTTTTTGCTCTTGCCTGCCTTCTCATGCTTTCTGTTGCCTCTGCTTTCCAGGGTTTCATTCTCTGCTTTTTTGTAGGCACCCCATCAGCCCCCCGCGACCTCAGCTATGAGATTATTGGATCCAACGTCCTCTTGACCTGGCGCCTCCCGAAGGACCTGGGTGGCCGAAAGGATGTTTTCTTCAATGTCATCTGCAAGGTGTGCCCGACTGGGTCACCAGGACCTTGCGTGCGTTGTGGGGACAGCGTCCAGTTTGAGCCACGTCAGGTGGGGCTGACAGAGAGCCGGGTGCAAGTCTCCAACCTCCTGGCTCGTGTGCAGTATACCTTTGAGATCCAGGCAGTCAACCTCGTGACTGAGCTGAGCCCAGATTCTCCGCAGTACGCTGCCATCAATGTTAGCACTAGCCAGTCAGGTGAGGAGCACCCTGGGTTGATCCCCATTCTTTTTCCCCCTGTTTTAACTTCCCGCTCTTGTTCCACTTTTCTGCTGGCATTCAGACCCTTCTGTGAGATAAAGCAATGTGAGGCAGTTCCTCGGGTATTAAGTGTGGCAGTGTGGGAGACAGCCTATCTGAGCCACGGGGCATAATCCACCAGAAAACGTTCCTGCACAAGCCGCCAGAAAATAAACAATGCCCTTGTACAGCTTCCATTCATTTAGATGGAGCATACATAGGAAGACCTCTCGGCAGATTGTGACCCATTTAATTAGTGTGTAGGGAGAGCTGGTGTGGCTAAGTGGCTAAGAGGCTGAGCTACAAATCAGGAAGCCCCTGGTTTGACTCTCACCTCTGCCATGAACTCTCTCCAGGTGGAATCCAACAAACCTCTCAAAACTCAGACTGAATTTGGCCAAATCCTGACCTTCCTTACAGAGCTGTTGCAAGCATTGCACCAAGAAAATGTATACGAGGTAGAGATGAGCCAAATTGGGCGTGGGGGGGACACTAATTGCCCCCTTGAAATCCTCCCCACCATGCACCTTGAATTATCTTCTTGTGTGTCCCTTTGGAGCCACAGAAGAAGGAAGGCAACTGAAGCAAGCTGCCCCTTCCCTGTCTTCCCCATGGTCCCCAGCATGGAGTGGGAAGGGAGAGAGCATTACCCAGTTGCCTTAGTAATTGTGCAGCTTAGGCAATTGGGCCACTACTCCCACCTGCCCACACTGTTCTGGGTGGTGTGTACAGTGCCAAAAGGTAGTGGGTGTCCGTTGCCTAATCCAGTACACAGACACCCTTGTCATCTGGTGCTGTGCACTTCTCGCAGCACAGGAAGGAGTTAGGCGACTCTCCCTAGCCTCGGACTCTGTGTGCAACTTGCATCACACCCCAGATAGGCAGGCTGCGTTGTCTATATGTTTAGGCAAACTGGATGAGTGAGGATGGGGGTGACCCTGCGTTGCAAGGCAATGCAGGGAATTCTCCTGGCCCAACAGCATAACAGGCAGACTTCACTCCTGTTCATATCTTCTTTCCCCCACCAAATTTGGCAAATGGGAGGGGGGTTATCTTTCCAGCCTGTAAAAAGGCCTCTGATAAGATAGGGCTGATGTTTTGGCTCAGTTGATAATATGAAGCAATTTCAGCACTCTCAAATCCTATATCAATAATAACAAATAATAATTAGGGTGGTGCTATTTGGAATGTGTGCCTTAGGCATCAGAATACCTTGGTGCCACCCTGACTGGCATTAAATACTCAGGCCACCATAAGACTATTTCTACTACTAATACTTTAACATTTGTGTCCAGGCTCGATGGCCTTGTAGGCCCCTTCCAACCCTACTGTACTACTACTATTCTATGATTCTATCACACTTTCAGGAATTCAAAGCACTTCACATGTATTACCTAGATCAGACTTCCTCAACCTGGTGCCCTCCAGATGTGTTGGACTGCAGTTCCCATCATTCCCAACCAGTATGGCATTGGTTGGGGAAGGCTGATCTAGATGTAATCCGTACAACAATCTTGTAAGGTAGGCCAGCATTATTATCCACCATCTTACAGATGGGGGGATTGAGGCCGAGAGAGGGTGGCTTGCCTAAAGCCACCTAGTCAGTCGTAGCAGAGGTGAGATTTGAACCAGGGACTTCCTGATCCATAGTTGAGTCTCGTAGCTACTACACTACATTGGCTCTCACTGTAACCTTTTGTGCTACATTCTTGTTGTTTTGTTGTCTTCGAGTCACTGCTGTCCCCTTTCTCCCCTTCTCGTCACAATAGCCGGGGGGGCGGTTCTCGTTTTCCCTTGGCAAAGATACCAGTTTAGCAAATGCTCTGAGTAGCCAATGGAGTTGTCATCAGAAGCAGGAGGTGGTCTGGAAGAGTGGAAGACGTCGCCAGCCACAAGGAGCAGGAGCCTCACTGTGACAAACAGAATCCCCTGTTGGGCTTTGGCAGGGGGCCTTTGAGCACCAAGCCTGATGCAGGAATAAAGAGCAGTTGGGCACCTTTTTAAATTCTCTGGCTGTGTCTGTACAGCAGCTCTCCCTACAGCTCATATAACAGTGCAATGTTAACACATCTGTGGGGGTGCAGGGAGAGTAAGGATGCTGGAAATGTCTGTGTTCTCCCATTCCCAGAGCAAAAACTGCATTTTTATTTTTGTTGATAAGTATTATGAACTTTTTGGTCAAAACCACAAAACATCTCCATATCAGTTTAATTATGCAATCTGATATATAGTTAAACCACTTACACATGTGATGTTCAGCAGTGATTCGGATCTACATTACACTGCTGTCTGAGCTTTTGAATGGGGAACATGATACACAATTAAGCGCTTAGGTGGTAAGCCCTCTCACCCTTTTACACCCGGTGGGTATTGTACACCAACCTGGTATTCAAAAGGATAGAGGGCTGTTTATACCTTCTTTTAATAATAAATAAATCCATATTTCTGACCAGTTCGGTGGTTCTACATGCTAACTATTGTTATAAAAAATTCAGTTTCTCTGTTAACTAGCTATGCATATCAAAGTCACAAATTCCTTCTGCTTTTTTTTTTAATTATTAAAGGAAACAACTATTCAGTTTGGTTGCTAACACTGCTATAGTTATGAGGTATACAAAAGTAACTACAACAAATTGTCTTTCAACACACGGCTTTTTGCCATTTAAACTTGAATACATGCTGTAGTTAGCCTTTAAACCTTGCAAAACTCTTGATCCCATCCCCCACTGAAATCTGAAAAGGTATAACTGAAGTGTACATACAGTGCACAGCAGTGATTTGGATTGGCACTGCCTGCCCTTTTGAATGGGAGCTATAATATGCAAGTAAGCCTATGTCTAATGCTATTATGGAGGTAATCAGCAACAATGGCTTTGATCCACTTTGCAAAAATCATATCTGCTTTTGCAGATAAGTGTGCCAAGCATTCTGTGCATGCATGCAGGAAGGTGCCAATATCTGAGAATATCAGGGGACAGGTTTCACACATCCCAAGTGAAACAGTGCCACAAGGAGGGAAAAGTACAATTCAGAGGTTCATTCAGGAGGTGCCCTCCATCTCCTGCTTACCACTGTTACTTTGTCTGACTTTCTGCTACCTTTGAGTTCCTCTTCTCTCTCAACTTTCTCATTTACCTTTTCTATGTCACAGTTGCTCTCCTTCGTCTCCCAACTGCCTTTTGTCTTGTCTCTTCTTTTTCCTGCATCTTTTCAGTTCCCATCAATTTCTGTCCTTGGCAACCCATATTTCACAGGATTTTAAAACAAATGTTACAATGATGTATCAGCCTGTCTGTCTCCAAAGAAAAAGCATATGAAAGGTAGACAAAAGGTAAAACTGTGTGAATTACTAATCTGCCAGACTTTCTGCAGGTCAGTCTCTAGGTCCGGACAAAGCCAGAAACCTTTCTCAAATGTCAGAAAGTAAAATAGTTATGGCTAAATTTCAGTGGTGGGCACAGCAAGTTAAGAATGGAAAGCACCAGGGTGACATTGCAGATATCAGTGGTTTAGGCAAAAGGATTTCAGTTGGGGTGGGTGGGGCTAGGGTGGACTGATTCTCTGTGTGGTTTAAAGGGCTGCTTTTTGATAGAGTCAAGATCTAGTGATCCTTGAGGAAATGACCTGCATCTCTTGAAATAATCTGTAGATCGCAACTTAGCCATCCACCAGATTTCAGACTTCTCCAGATGTTGCGACATAGTTGTTGGCACTTTACACACATTAATATATGCATTTAAATATGTATTTTGAGAGAAAATACATATTTAAATATGTATCTTCAGAGAAAATAACCATTAAAAAGCATATTTTGAAAACCACACAAAAGCAAAGGTAGCTATATTGGCCATGAGAAAAATTCCAAAATCCATAGTAATGTAATACCTTTATTAGGCTAACCAAAGGATCACAGGAATGTGCAAGCTTTCAAGATCTCCAGATCTCTTCATCAAGCAAGATGTTTCAAGGGTGGGGGGACTGGGAGGGGGAAAAAAAACCTTGATGATTTTGAAGTCATGGTTTCAGCATGGTCACAACCTTGAGATGGTGTGGGAGATGAAGTGTTTGCAGACATTCAAGTCAGGCTCTAGCAGATGATGTAACAGTTTTAGGTTTCACCTGGAGCTGCTGGGAGGAAGAAAGGCAGATATGTTGATCCCGCATTTTTTAAAATATGAAATCCACCTATTACTCAGATATGCCTCCATCTTGGGTGAAACACAAAGGTTTCTTTAGCAGTAGAAACAGAAACTAGGCAGGCTTTATATTACCTAAGCTGGAGATAACTTTAGATGCTATACAGCAAACCCTTCCTCCCCCATTCTATCTCAAGATTGTGATCATGCAGACATCATGACTTAATTTTTGTGAACTGCTCAGAGAGCCTTGGCTATGGGGCAGTATATAAATATATGAAATGAAATGAACATCAAGTCAGTTTTTTTCTCCCTCCCCCAACCTGCTTTTTGTAACATTTTTCCTGATGAAGTGCTCTGGAGATCTCAAAACCTTCACATACTTTGTGATCTTTTGGCTAGCCTAAAAAAGGTATTGCGCTAATAATGATTTTGGAGTATTTTGGAAGACAATACACATTGCAGTACAGATTAAAATCCATATTTAGATATGTATTTGGGAAGGATTTCAAAAATATTGAGGGATGGAATGGAATTATGGGTAAAAAAATGGGAAAGTAACATTTACCAGAATCAGACAGATTTGCCCATCCCTGGATATTGTTGAAAAATCTGTGTGTGGGGGGGCAGGGTGTTGAACCTCTGGTCCGCTAGCCAAATGCAGCCTGCTTGGGGTCCCAGACTGGCCCTCCAGGGTTCCCACATGGCCGTGCCCGCTTCCCCTGGCCCCACCCCTTTCCATTCCTCCATCTTCAGCCCTGCCCACTACTGGAATGCCACCCCCGAGAATGACGTCAAAACTAAATTCAGCCTTCAGGCTGAAAGAAGTTCAGTTCTGTTGTAAACAGCAGCGTAGTTTAAGAGCATTTGTTGTGGTCACATAGAGTTCATAGAATCATAGGGTTGGAAGGGGCCTACAAGACCATCGAGTCCAACCCCCTGCTCAGTGCAGGAAGCCTGATTCCCAGGCTGTCTCCCATCCAAGTACTAGCCAGAGCTGACCCTGCTTAGCTTCCAAGGTCAGATGAGATCAGGCTCAGTTCTCCTCGTAATATATAGCAACATTATCAATGGAGGTCAAATTAGGGAAGCATCAGTTTCACTATGTTCACACTCAATCTGTGCCTATGTTCCAAGTGAACATACACAAACTTCTCAAAGGCACTCAAGAAGTGACTGCCACTTCTGCTTTCCTCTGTCCAAAGGCAAAGGCTTAACTTCGGGCAGGCAAAGGTGAGGCAGAGGCAGGCGCACCCAGCATTTTTCCCGCTAAGAAATGGACTGGGGTTCTCAAGCCCCAACAAGCCCATGGGCAAGTGATGCTGTTTGCATTTCCCACTAAAGAAACACACTGCAGTGCTATATTTCCCTTGAAAATTGAGATACTGGAATAAATATTCTATTCAAGTTTGAGCCCGAGCCCAGCCCCAACACCTGAGGCCCATCTGCCAAGAGGACAGGAAAGATGTGCAATAAAGTAAAATATCTGCCTTGAAATGCGAAATAGCCTTGATGTGTACATTCAGGAGATTATAGTATATTTTTTGGTTCTTGCAATTGTTTTGGAGGGGTGGATATAAAAATTGTAAAATAGATTCTAGTGCAACAACTGTCTCTTGAACATTGCAAGTAATACACTTTAAGGAGAAGTAATTTAATAAAATGATAATAAGTGTTATTGTGCAAGTGTATTTAACCATTCACCATGAAAACAAGAATACAGTGGGTGTGTGGGGGCTGTGGGTGGCTATACCAGGAAACAAACCTGGAGTGTGTGTTTTCCATCCTGAGGTCCCTTCAGTTGTGAGCTGGAAGTAGTGTTTCATCTGGAGTTGGCTTTGGAGGTGGGGTTTGGGGCAACAGGGTATTAAGCAGGCAGGAGGAGAACACCAGATTCCCAGTATTTATTCCAGGCATGGCCAATCCTGAGCTGATGTTGCTCATCCCTGTTCTCTTCTGAGGGCTCTGAGACTTGAGCACGCTGTGTCTTAGGTAGCTCACTAGGCTTGGTCCCAGCCTGTGACTGCTGTCAGGAGCGCTCTTGCTGCCTTCTGAAATCCTCAAGTAGCCAGAATCAACATGCAGACCATAGGGCTCTTTTCCAAGGCTTTATTTCCATTCAACCTAATGACACTTACAGATGCTAATTGCTTGAGCCTAATGAGGGAAACTTAAGGGAGCTGCCTACCAGGGGTTTCTAGCCTTAGTGAATCAGTTGGTCTCCATTTGGAGGGAAAAGGTGGGAAGCCTCTGAACTTAAGGGCTAGGAGGCGAAAGTCCACCCCTTTCCCGTGGGGCACTGGGGGCACAGCTGTTGACATTGCGCCAAGCGGGCTGAGCGCCTCCTCTCAGCACCCTCCATCTCCCGCTTGTCCCTGCAACGGCGCCTAGCATCCCGAAGCTCCAGTTGTCCCTCCCCCTGCCTGCCAGTGTCGCTACCACTCTCAGGAACGTGAGCAGGGAGGGGCTCTCCCTCCAGCGGTGCCTCTGAACAGCATGCAGGTTCCTCTCCCACGATTTCTATCTCTTCCTAATCAGAACTGCTTTGGGGCTCTATGGGCTCCGATTCACCCCTGACAACCATGATGTCTCCAGTTCAAACCCTCTATACCTTGACTTGTAAAATGTGTCTAGTAGTTCTTTCTCACCTCTACATTCCCATTTCTGGCCCTAGTTCAGAAGAAAATGGATAGCCAAGCTTGTGTGAAGCTTCTCGTCCTGCTAGTAGCCAGTCTATCATTGCATTCCTTCTGTCTGTTTCAAAATGTGGAAAATAGCTCAAGGGGGCTTCCTATGGCTCCCTCAGCTGTATGAGAGAAGCAAATCGCTCATACCGCAGAGGGATCTCAGGAGAGCAGGAGTGCTGACAGCCTCCTCTCCAAAGCAACGGTGCCTATTGGACGGTTATTGCGGTCAGGTTCTTCTTTGTGTGCTGTTTTCTCGCCTGCCCCCTATTCTCTTCCCCGCAATCATGAGGCATGAGCTCGAGATTAGCTGTCCTCGATTTGTACTGACAGCTCATGCTAACGAGGCCTCTGTTCCTCCATCACATGGCCCCAGCTTGCTCCCGCCTCCATCTATCCCTTCCCCATGGCAGCTTTTCCTTTTAGCTTAGCCCTCCCCCGATTATGCATGCATTTAGGAGGGCTCGCCTGGGCTCAGATCAGAGAAAGACAGGATAAAGGGTGGGGGGATATGGGAAGACTGGAAGAGGAAAACCTGTCTGAATTAATGGCCATGTCAGTCGTAAGCACAGAAGAACTAGCCCTGCTGGATCTCAGACCAAAAGGTCCCCGTACTAGTACAGCATTCTGTTTGCAACTGTGACTGGCCAGAGACTTCTGGAGAGCAACATCCCTCCCCCATTTGTCCCCAGCATCTAACATTTAGAGGTATCTGGCCTTTGAGCAGAGAGATTAGATTTACTGTAGGTGTAATGGATAATTGCCGTTGATAGACCTATCATTATCAACTGGCATCCCCAGCTGCTTGAAAATAGTGGACAAAACATTAACTGCAATATTTTGTCTTTGATATTAAATAAAAGAAACTAAAAGGGAGGTGAAATTGAATGTCTTTCTTAGGATCAGAATGCTAACCCTTGGGAATTGCATGTTATCTGTTAGCTGAGCGGTGAGCAGCCCTTTTCTGTACATTTTTTCCCACCACAACATCTTTTTGGAGACAGGATTACTGAAATTGAAGACAGTGTTCCATTTCTGGCTGTATCCAGGGCCAGCTGAAGAGATTTTGCTGCCTAAGGTGGAGCAGCAAATGGCAACCCTCACCCACCCAAGTCAAAATGCGTAATACCCAAATACAGGCAAGTTTTCTTGGCACATGAGAAAGAAAATCCCACAACCACCTCTGCCCATCTTTGATAAAATACAACGACAACAAATTCATTTCTAACAAATTCATAACTAACCATTTGCTGCCCTTTTACGACACCCAAAATCTGCTGTCTGAGGCACTCTGCCTAATGGTAGGGCCGGCCCTGGCCATGCCATACATTTATGTAAATGGTATAATGATAGAGCTCTTTGGTGGATAAGAGGCAGGCCAAGGAAAGGCTCAGCAGATCTGGATGTTCTTTTACTATTTCACCCAGGGTAGGTTGATTTAAACCAAGACAATTTAAATCAGTGCTTTAAATTGTGATTTAAATCCAATTTCATTGATTCTTCATATATCTCCTAAACAGTGGTGCAAATCTGACTAATAAGCCATGTTAATTTACAACTACATAGAGTATTTTGAACACGTTGTTTCATTCTTAGCAAACAGACTTTACATCTCTTTGTCTCACTATATACATCCTTCCTTTTTTTTTTACCTATAGAAAGAATGTATTTCAAACATTTCTATATAGGGTCTCCTTCTTACAACCAACACTTAAGACAGCTTCTGAGGTTTAGGTTTCAGTCCTATATGCACACCTACCTTGGAGAGAGCACCATTGAAAACAATGAGATTTGCTTCAGAGTAGACATGTATAGGATTGCCCAGTAGGTACTGACCTATAGTGGTGGTGGGGACAACTTGTGGCCCTCCAGATGTTCAAGCCTATAGCTTCCATCAGCCCTAGCTAGCAGAACAAGTGGTGAAGGATGATGGGAAATTTAGGCCAAAACATCTGGAGGGTGACAAGTTGCCCACTCCTGAAATGTAGGAACTTGTGTACTGGACAAATTTGTCTTTCTGGTGTTGCTCCTATGTGATTCACTCTGCCTTGGCCCAGCTTCACCATCACAAAAACAAAGCGGCAAATGAAAATGAAATGCACATGATTAGGGATGGGCAAAAAATTCATGTGGTTCGCATTTTAATACAAACTTACCTAATTTGCATTTCCTGAACTAATATGCGAACCAGAAGCAATTATCCTTCAGTTTTTGCACTTCTCTGAATTTTGTAATGCAGTACTCTGATCATAAACTGTGTATGACCGTGTGTACATTAGGGGAAATTGCAAAAAATCATACATTAGGAAAAATAGCATGTCAGAAGGCATATATTAGGGGAAAGTGCTTGCAAAAAAAGTACTAGGGAAAATCGCAAAAATGCCTACAAAATGGTACAAATCTTTGTGTGCATGAATGTGCATACAAACTTCCATGTGGACTTTAAAAAATTACAAAGTGATGAAGAAATAGGATGGAAAGAACTTGTGCTTGATAAATATGGATGTTACAAACAAGAAAACAAACATCCCTACCCATTACTGATAGATAGAACTGAAGTCTAATTGTTACTAGGCAGACTAAAGCAGTTAATTTCACCAGGTGACAATGAAATGCCTGTATTTGGTAGGTTGTAAATATTCATATATGATAAATAATCAAATTGGTTCTTCATTTTCATAGAAAAGCCTCCTTTAAATCAGTGTATCTGGTAGAGGTATTGATTCAGTTTTGAGATGTAGGGCCAACATTCCTATATTCAGATTATTTAATATTAATCTAGTTATTTAAGAGAAGCTTAGTATTTATAATTATGTAAGTGATTTAAAATTTTAAAATCCAATTTAAATTAAGATCCAATTATTTCATTTATTATTTATTTTAAATCCTCATTTTTTATCCGCCCTGATTTCACCCTTAGTTCACAATCACCACCCTGTGCTGATCCCACACAATGGTTAAAGGTGACCTTCTTCTGTGTGTTTCCGACCTAACATTTTGTTAGAAGGAAGTTACACAGGGCTCAATCAGAACGATGCAGTATGGTGATTGAAGTTGACCTATTAAATAATTTTAATAAAATAACATTCAATCTTTGTAAATTTTAAAAATAAGAGCCAAGTTCTTATCAATCAATGTGGTGCCTTTGCATGTTGAGCAGGACATACAGACAGAAGCAGGTTTACTTCTCACTGGGCCATTGGCCTTCATATTCCCCTTATATGCTCTCTATATAAAAGGGCTAAAGACTGAGGGCATGATCCAGCCCAAACTAAGAGCCTTTGTTTCCCACTGATTTCAATAGGATATACTGTATACCTTTACCTAGATATGCCTGCTTTCTGTGTGCAAGGAGGTGTTTGGTGTGTGTGTGTGTGTGTGTGTGTGTATGTGTGTGTGTTAATATGGGGAGCCTTCAAACATTTTATTTATCAGTTTATTTAATCTATTTGTATATCCCTTTTTCTGACAAAAAAGACAAATCCTTAGATCAAGGGTGGGCAACTTGTGGCCCTCTAGATGTTTTGGCCTACAGCTAGGAATGTCAGAGAAATCCGCAATGGAACCAAATTAGTTTGGATTTTGATGAATCCGACTTGCAGATTCCATAGCAGCTGGCTTCTCCCCTGTCAGGTGGATTCCCCCAACTTGTGGAATGTTTTACTAACTTTCCCAATTTTGCGCATATTTCATCCTAAAAATATGCAAAAAATTAAAAACTGCCAAAAATGCACATTTCCCCATAGGCTAAAGCATGGCAATGCACATTTGGAGGGAATGTGTGCATTTTTGCATATGTGAATGTGCATGAATGCATTTGTGCAAATTTGGAAACAAAAAATCCAGTTCTGTCAATGGGTGGACTGTGGAACGAAAGGCACCAGACAGTCCACAAAACACAGATGGAATGGATTTTACATAATCCATACATCCCTGCCTACAACTCCCATCAGCCCTCACCATTGGCTATGCTGGCTAGGGCTGATGGAAGTTGTAGGCCCAAGCATCTGGAGAGCCACAAGTTGTCCATCCCTGCCCTACAGGCTGTTTAGCTGATCAGTCTGTTACACACAAGCATCAACTCCATCTTGCCTGGATTCAGTACCAGTCTTTTCTCCCTCATCCATAGCCTCCAGACACTAGTTCAGGAACAATCTAGCTGCTTATGAATGCTTAGTCACAGATATATCATAGAATCATAGAATAGTAGGGTTGGAAAGGGCCTATAAGACCATTTAGTCTAACCCCCTGCTCAGTGCAGGAATCAAAGCCAAAGCATCCCTGACAAGTGGCTGTCCAGTTTCATCTTGAATGCATCAAGTGTGGGAGAGCCCACTACCTCCCTAGGTAATTGGTTCCATTGTCGTACTGCTCTAAGAGTCAGGAAGTTTTTCCTGATGTTCAGCCAGGATCTGGCTTCCTGTAACTTGAGCCCATTATTCCGTGTCCTGCATTCTGGGATGATCAAGAAGAGATCCTGGCATATAGAGCTGGATATCATCCACCCATTGATGGCATCCAATCCTAAAGCTACGGATGATTCCATTCCAGTGAGTAACTTCATATAGAAGCTAAACAGTTGATAACACTGATAACAGTTTGTCTCAGACTGATGTTGTCTCAGACTGACAACATCAATTGTCAGTACATCATATGACAATTCCCACAGAGCTGACATAGCCTCCCCAATGATCTCCCTTTGAGTCCTGTCAAGGGGAGAAAAAGCAAACTCATTGGTGTGCTCTCCCTGAGGCACCTGCCAATTGTTCAAGGCAGTCCAGAGGAATTATGTCCTGTCTCAAAAGCCACTGACAGGTCTAAAAAGATCAGCAGGGAGGTATTCCCCATGTCAGTCTCTAGCTTTGTTCCACAACTGGGCCAGATGTCAGACAGACTAGTCTGAAAAGGGTCAAGGAAAGACGTATTGTTCAGGAATGCCTGGAGCTGCTCTACTCCAACATATTCTAACACCATAGCCAGAAAAGGGAAATTGGATACCAGTTGACAGTTGCCCAGCATTTCCTTGTCTGCTGGTTCCACCAAAACCTGATGGAGCTTATCCTCTCTTAAAGAAGCAGTGACAATTTTGGCCAAATACTCAGCTGGCCATAACCAACCATGATGGACAAGAATCCAGCTTCATGTAGTCCCCTTCACAACTCCAAGCACCCTGTCCACCACACAACTGTTGTGAATTCTTCAACCTCTGAAGGCTGAACTAAACATGACATGAAACACAGGGCTGCTGTTGAATTCCTTCTCCTTGCCATAATATACAACTTGCCTCATATCCTGGCTTCATGAACTATGCATTTCCTTGCTCCCACAGAAATGCTGCTCACGCTTACTGCATGCTTTGACTGCAACTTCATACTTTTAGAAGCAATGGTATGGCAGGTGTGGGAAATACATCCTATAAACCTTACTAGAGAATGATCGGCATATTAAAGAAAGACCTTCTTTCAGAAAAAGCTACCACAGGTGTCTACCAATGTGAGAGCATGGCCAAGCTGCCTTGTACCTGCCAGAAGATAGAAAGCTGCCTCCCTGCACACGCTTGAGTTGGAGCGGTGGGATTTGAAGGGGCCATAAGTACAGGAACTGCCAAGGTGTTACGAGAACTTCAGCTTGAGGCAATGACATTCACAACCATTAGTGCAGAAGGGTCATAAGGCAGACTTGACAAGGCTGAGAAGGTACAGTCAAAGAGGAGAATTTTAGGGCTGAGTGTGACCCTGAGATTATTGACTGTGAAGGCAAATGGAAACTGGTTCAGGAGGGAAATTGATTTAGGTTAAGAAGCACATCAGTTACGTTTGGCCGAAAGAAGCAACCAGCCAGAGAAGGGCATGAGGTTTTCATAAGATAATGCACACTCAGAAGCCATTCATATGTAACCACTAGAACAGGCCCGCCCAACTTGTGATCCACTAAGACAAATGCAGGCTGTCCACCATGAACTGTGGCCTGTCAGCTGCTTTCAAACTCCCCACCCCCACCCCGCAGTCTCAGGCAGGTGTCAAAAAGCAGAGCTTTCTTTAGCTCCTGGTGGCTGCTGGTGACATTTGCCTTGGTGGGTTACAAGCAGGCCTATGTTACTGTCTGTATGCTACAGTGCGTGATTCTAACTCCTTTGTAACCTTCTTTAAAATTCTAGATAAACCACCACCACAATCCACTGGGGTGGCCTTCCTGGCACAAACCTGTTGAAATGAGATGGGGAAGCTCATTTCAAAGAGAGTTACAAAGAGAGTGTAACAGCGTTAAAATGGGTAATGAACATCTCTCCCAAAAGGCTCATCTGGAGGAACCCTACATACCCATTCAATCTGTACTGTCTCCAGTAATCATTTCTATATCAGGCCCAGAAGTGTCCTCTGTCTCAGCCCTTGTTTCACACAAACGGCAGATAAGGTTGCAAAACTAGATATTAATTGTACCAGATTACAGGTTGGGAAGTTACCTTCCATATTAAAAAAAAACAACAGTAGCAACTCTGCATGTAGAAAATTAGGTGACGGGGAGAAGACCTGTTGCCTAGCAAATCCCTAATCTGCAGTCTGCAGTGGTATGAATCAGGAACAGTTGTATCACTTTGTCTGCTGTTTGTGATAACTCGGCTTCAGTCACTACCAGAATGGGAAAGGTAATGCTGGGCTAGATAGACATTGGCTGCAATTTCCAAATGCTCAACATTTGTACTCTTCACAAATCGGATTATCTACCCATTTCTGTCCTGAGCACACGCAGCAATCTGTATGTAAAGACTCAGAGGTTCCCACTTTCTACACTGCAGAGATGGTTTCATTCAGAGATGGTTTCACTCCTGGTGTTTGTTGGTTTACTTCTTATGCTGGTCCATCTGCTCAATTCCATACCTGTTCTGTCAGATGGTGCGGTGTCATCCATCTTCATTTGAACACCTGTGGAAATTCACTGAAGACAGGGGAGCTGACAGGCATAAACTGAGGAGTTCTGTTTTGACAATGTTGATGTGACAGAAATATAACCAGAACCTAGATTAGCACCTAGAATTGATAACGTCTAACACCTGAACAATACTGTGTCCTGTTCCTCAAGGTACAGATGTATTGAAGAGAGAACTACATGTTACATTGAAAATGGTCTCATCGTGTGGAGTTCTCCCCTGTAATGTGTAGAAATTTTACCTTGTGTTGCAACATTATCAAGTTGTGCATTCCCCTGCCAGTGAAAAAGCACAAACTGATTTCTTCAACACAGGTTTTATAATTCCTAGACATTACAGGAGGGCAGCAGCGGCATGACGTGCAGTTTCAATCAGAAAGAATGAAGACAAAAATAAGCTAATGAGGGGCATAAAACTTACTTTTGAAAAACGGAACAGACCCTTACTGTGAGGCAATGAAGGATCATGTAGCAGAGGAAGCAATGTGAAGCTAAACAGCAGCAGTAGTAGGAACAATAATAATAGCAACAGTAATAGACTTCACTTGGAATTGTCTTGAGTTGCTACTGCCATCTGACTTTCTTGACTGTCACACATGGTGCATGTATAAAAACGTTCCTTATCCCTAATGCGACAAACAGCAGACTGAAGGTAATCGCTGAACTGTTCATTAAGAGCCCCGGTCCCACTACCATCTTGAGGACATGCAGATCCTCATGGATTGTTTGTGGCAGCAAATTATCTAAGTTTTATTAGGCACAGAGCTAATGTGTCTCCACATATAAACCTCATTAGAAGAGAGCAAACATTAGAGCAGTGACAAATTGTCATGCTTGGTATTCAAGAGGTGTGGCATGCTGCACAAAATGAATCCTAGAGCCAATACCCTGCAGTACAGAGTTGATCTCCAGATTGCAAAACAGGGAAAGAAATGGATATAAGGGCCTGAGGTGATGTCTACCTGACTGCAAATCCACAGGCTGGTTGCATGTCAGATGTGGGTCCATGTGCAACTGGCCTGCATATTTGCATTCATACATCAGATGTTCAGGTGACCCTTATATTGACGTGTGTCAGGCATGATGTTTGTGTCGCCTTACCACATGCAATGTCATACCTCTTTGGACAGGTGTATTGTGCTCCAGGGATGAGTGCCTGCATGAAATAGAGTCTGGTAATTGTGCTGGAGTAAACCTGCCCCCACAACCACCTAGCTTGTATTAATCTTCGTTTAAAAAGAAAATCCCATCCCCAGCTGTTGTTTCCCTGATGTCTGTTGCTTCTGTTGTTGTTTTACCTCCTTCCTCTGGCTGCTGCTTCTTTCTCAGGGGTAGGCACCATGGTGCCCTCCAGAAGTTTTGGACTACAGTTATTATCAGCTCCAGCCAGCATGGCCAGTGGTCAGGACTTATGGGAGCTGTAGTCCAAAACATCTCGAGGGCATCACACTGCCTACTCCTTTCTGAATTTGTCAAATGGATGATCATACACTGAATGAGATTGTTATCTGTGGCTTAATTCCCACCTGTGTTTCTACTGTATGCAGTTTGCCTAGAGATGTTATGTATAGAAATGTTAACTGACTTTTCCCTGTTTCCCCTGGGATCTGTTCAAGTGTTTACCTCAACACTGTGGAGTAGGAATATGCAGTGCATGAATTTTAGTTTCAGTGTCAGAAAGGCCTAGAGAGGGAGTGCTGGTAGCTCTGGTCAGATGTCCAATGTATGCCACCAGCATAGAGTATAGACCAGATTAGAAGGATGGTGTTTTAGATACATGACTCTGCAGTGTTTGATTCAGAGTATGCTTTGATCTGTGGACCCAGCCTTCAACATCTGAACCTTTTGTGTTCTGCCTTTCTGGCAAATATATACTTTTTAAGATAGTTGTTATTAGTGGTATTATGACATTTTTATATACCACTTTTCCATGAAAACTTATGCTCAAAGTGGTTTACAATATAAAAGATAAGACAATATTAAACGGTCTTTATCAAGGATTCAGTTCAACATTACAGAAATAATTCATTTAACAAGGAATAAACAATTCATAAAACTATCCACAATTCAACATTCCAGTAAAACGTTCCATAGCTTTTTATATGAATAACATAATATCAGCGTTCAGAGATGCACATGTCAAAATACGTAGTATAAATTGTATAGATAAAAATCCCTCCCTTCCTCCATCCCTTCCTCCCTCTTTGTTTTTTAGACTTGGAGGGGGCAGCGACAGATCCTCCTTGCCCAGCTAGCCCCACTGGCAAAAGGAAGCACCATGGCAGCTGGCTGTATGAGCCTGTAGGGCTGATGCTGTGCCATTTCAAAACTTTTTTTACCTTATGTTTTGAGTAGCATTGATCTGAACCAATCAGCCACTGTCTTGGGGGGAAGGGGGACAGCCCAGGAGAGTAGAGGAACAGTGAAGGGGTGGTCTTATTGCTCTCAGAGATGGGTCCTTTTGAGCCTCTGGGCTCTCTGCAGCTGCCGACCCCTGACACCAGGCCTGGGTTAATCATTCCTCCAGCAGCTCATTTTATTTGAGAGAGACATTGCTAAATATTCCTCAGAAGAAAGGGCAGCAGTTGAAGCAGGCTTGTTAAAAATATAAAATCACAGAGCACTATTCCATGCAACCCTACTTTAAAACCTGAACTACTAGGAAAAATGTTTTTTACATCTGGATTTCTTTCTTTTTTTTCTAAGAATGTCTTGCAAAAACAACAACAACACCTAGAAGTGTTTTATTCAAAAGCAAACTCAAAGGTTTCAAAGATGTCCCATTCCATTTGGGTGGGCTGGGCCAGAACCAGAGATTAAGGGTACAATCCTATGACGATGCCCATAAGCCTCCAAACTCGGAGGCTTACGAGCGCCTTATGCAGAGCAGGAAACTGCATTTTGGCTAGATGGGCTTTTCCACCTGTCTAGCTGGGCCACATTGGAGTGGGAGGGTAGGAGGCTGGGTGTCAGGAATGAATATGAGCGTGTGAAGATAGTTAGCAGCTCAGACTCAGAATGGGGACAGCCAGAACAGGGGAGGCTCCCTCCCTAGTGAGCTCAGATATGGCAAGGTCTTCTTCTCCAGACCTTGGCACATAGATGGCTCAGCCTGAAGGACCCCCCTTTCCTCCCCATGAGAACCCAGGCCTCGGGGGAGGAGGGGAGTGAGGGGCGTGACTTGAGGGATGCCAGGGTCCCTCGCAGAGCGAAGCAGGAAAGTTAGAGGTGGAGCTCAGAGGCTCCTCCAGGTTGGCTATGCGTCATAGCCTACATAGGAGGGAGCCACTGTAAGGGAGGGGCATCCCCCCTAAGCTAGTCTGGCCGGGAAGTTCTTGTTCAAACTGCCAGCAACTTCTCTAACTTCCACTTCAGCTCCTCTATTGGTATTTGTAATTGTGCGGAGTAGCTGTTTCCTTTGTAACCTGAGAGTTTCTTAGAATTTGCATTTGTAAGGAACCTGGTTGTTAACTAATAAGGTAGTGAGCCTGAAGCCTGGTATCTTGGAGTGTGTTGATTGTGAAGGGATAGGATGAAAGAGCGTGGCACTGGGGAGGTCTGGGGATACATCATATCCCCGCTCCCCAGTCCCCTCCCATCCCTGCCTTCCAGCATGCTCCCTTTTCCCCCTCTCCAAGGTCACCTTTATGATCTTGGAGAGGCAACTGGCACACTTCTCCAAGAATTGAATTATCCTATGGCCCCCCAGACTCTGTCTTGTGGTCATAGGATTGCTCCTTACTAGTGTAATCCTATGCATGTCTCCCAAATAAACATGTCTCAAAGAAACAAAATTGGGGGAGGGGCCATTTCACAAACCTGATTTTCCTCAAATTGCTGGGTCCATTTCACACATTTTTTGATTGAATTGCTGTTTTTCCCTGTTACATACATACATACATACATACAAAATATGATAGATAGGTAGACGGATCCGCCAGTTTTTCTGTTTCTTCAGATGTTTCCAATCTTAGATTCATTTTGTTCCATTTTTACATCAGTTTGTGAATTTTTAAAAAAAGTCTGCATGAAAATTCATATGTATTTTTGTGTACTTGTACACTTTTATGTGCGTTTCTCCTAATATATGAATTTTTTGCAAGCATTCCTTCCCCAGTTAAAATACACATTTTTGTTTGCACTTTTTCCTAATATCCCAATTTTTGTACACATTCTTAAACGGAGAACTGCACCACAAAATTTGGAAAAGTTCGATATCGAAATGTAAAACAAATTGTTTTACATTCTACTTTATTCAGCAAAGGTTTTAACTTTCATTCTTATATATGTGCCTTTTATTAGAAGATAGCAACAGTATCATCAACACAGTAATGGATGTTGGCAGCAGGACTGAACATGAGTACAGCCTCTAACTATTTGGCTGGTGGTCAGAGGAAGTCATCACAAATGAATGAAGCCAATTACATTTAGCTACATAATGATGTAATGGGGGTGACCGAGGACAATTTAAATGAACGAGCAAACCTTTTTGCAAGGAACGCAGAAAAACTGGCAAAAAGCAAAGCATTTTTCATCATTGCTGAAAAATTTCAGTCAGTGAGTAGTTTCAATTCAGTTCTAGCCAATACAGCTGCTGGTACAGATGTACAAAACAGTTGTATTCTCTCTCATTGAATGGATCTCTGTGAGTGACATATAAAAGGAGAGGAGCACAAAATATTGAGCAATCTTCAGTGTTTTAATTAAGGAATAACTTAGGAAATGCCCAAGGTCCATTATGTGGAACACAGAGGTCCCGTTCATCTGCCCCATATTCCTTTTCCCCTCTTTCCTATCCATATTTCTTCCCCCTTTATTTGTCCTATTTATTTATTTATATATACACACACACCCCTTCCTATTTTCAGTAATGTTTATTTATTTATGTATTACACTCTTAGACTACCAATAACTGAAGTTTGCTGGGCTGTGTACAGGTAAATAAAAAACATAAAATACAAAATCACAATAAAACAATGATAATAAAATAGTGCAAGATAAAATAGCCCAAATAAAACCAGCAGCAAGAGGTAAAACCAGTGCAGCACACCCTAAAACCAAGCAAAACCAGCAGCAAAACTAAAACAGTGCAAAGATCTAACTCGGGTGGGTTTTATGTAAATACTTTAAAAAAAAACTAAGCCCTGTTGGTTTAAAAAAAAAAGTGAGAGAAGAATGCAAATTTTAGTTTAGTTTAGTGCTGTCAAGCTTGACTGAGCAAAGAGTTCTGTGTCATTGGGAAATTATTTTACTCCTTTTCCCCAGCAAATACTCATCCAATAAAAATGATTATGTCAGCTCAATAATTTATCTCAAGGAAATTGTTTAGTGCAGAGGTAAGCAGCCTGGTACCATTCAGATGTTTTGGCCTGGAACTCCCCTAAGCCCCAGCCAGCATGGCCAATGGCCAGGGGTGATGGGAGTTGTCCAAAACATCTGGATGGCACAAGGTTACCACCCTCTGCTGTATCTATTTGTTTTGGCACTAATAAGGCAACAAGTACAGCATCATTTTCTTATAGAAGAGTAGGTGCAACCCGTTCTGACTTTTTTTTCTGAAGGGTCGGATATAAATGGAAATAATATATAAATAACTTCTTGTTGGGGGAAACTATGACTTCTTCCTCCTTTAATTGCCAACAGAAGTGGATGTTGCTATTCTAAGGTTTCTATCAGGTACATGTAACCCCCCCCCTTTTCTTTTTTCATGAGAGGAGTAATTTGTAGGGATGAGTGGATCTCCCCTGTTCCATCACTTGTGTGTATTGGTAACCTGCTAATATTCAGGAAGCTCCGCAAAACTCCTCTGATTACATAGCTCAGCCTTCCCCAGCCTGGCGTCCTCCAGACATGTTGGACTACAATTCCCATCATCACCAGCTGGCTGGGGATGATGTGGGTTGTAGTCCAACACGCCTGGAGAGCGCCAGCTTGGGGAAGGCTGACATGGTTGTTTGGTAAATAGAAACTTGCTGGTGCTTCTTTAAAAAAATGTTTTTCTGCCATCTGTTTCCTTAGTCCTGAAATGAATCGAGCTGTTATTTGATTGTTGGTCTGAAGATGCACTCATTTTCGGCTGGTTTTTAATGAATGGTTTTAACAGTTATTCATTCTAAATATGTTGTAAGCTGCTTCATGGTGCTGGGAGAGGCAGGGTAGCAGTGTTTTGTTTTGTTTTAAATTGAGTGAATGAATATAATGTGAAAGTGAAATCGACAGAGTGCCTCTGGAGCAAGTGAGGAAGGAGAAGACATCCATTGGCAAGATAAAGCCCAAGACATGTTTATGCTCGTACTAAATTAATCATCAGAAAGCAGAGGAGTGCATATATTTCCTGACGGCGCCATTTGGAGCAATTTGGCAGCAAAGGTCACACACAACCATGTGATGTTTGCATTTGGCCCTTGTGTGTCAATAATTGGCATTTGGTATTTATTTTATTTAAAATATTCCCAGGCCACCTTTCAGGGCAGGAGCCCTCTCAAGGCAACTCACAACAATAAAATTCATATAATAAAAACTGGTACAGTAATAAAACAACAACAGTAAAAAAACAACAACAAAACCCCAATACCAGCATAAAAATAACAACAAAATACTCCATTTTAGTTTAAAAAGCAATGTTAAAAGGAATTCTGTAGGGTTCTCAGCACAACTAGGGAGGCTTCCAGGTCACGACTGGACCATGACATTTTAGGACAACACCATGTTGCTATTTTTATTGTGATTACTCGAAGCCAACATGGATTTGTCAAAAACAAGTCCTGCCAGACAAATCTGATCTCATTTTTTGATCAAGTCACCTCCCTTGTAGACCGTGGGAATGCTGTAGACATCATATACCTTGACTTCAGCAAAGCTTTCGACAAAGTGCCCCATGATATCCTGATGAGCAAACTAGCTCGAAGTGGGCTAGATGAAACAACGATCATGTGGATCCACAGTTGGCTACAGAATCGGACTCAAAGAGTGCTTATCAATGGGACCTTCTCAAGCTGGGGAGAGGTAACGAGTGGGGTACCGCAGGGCTCAGTCCTGGGCCCAGTGCTCTTCAATATTTTTATTAATGACTTGGAGGAGGAGGTGCAGGGAATGCTGATCAAATTTGCAGATGACACAAAATTGGGAGGGATAGCTAATACTTTGGAAGACAGAAACAAAATTCAAAGTGATCTGGATAGACTGGAGTGCTGGGCAGAAAACAACAGAATGGCATTTAATAGGGACAAATGCCAAGTTCTGCACCTAGGAAAAAGAAACCAAATGCACAGTTACAAGATGGGGGATACGTGGCTCAACCACACTACGAGCGAGAAGGATCTTGGAATTGTCGTCGATCACAAGCTGAATATGAGCCAACAATGTGATGTAGCTGCAAAAAAGGCAAATGCTATTTTGGGCTGCATTCATAGAAGCATCGCTTCCAAATCCCGGGAAGTACTAGTTCCCCTCTACTCAGCACTGGTTAGGCCTCATCTGGAGTACTGTGTCCAGTTCTGGGCACCACACTTTAAGAAGGATGCAGACAAGCTGGAGAGGGTTCAAAGGAGGGCAACAAAGATGATCAGGGGACTGGAAACAAAGCCCTATGAAGAGAGACTGAAAGAACTGGGCATGTTTAGCCTTGAGAAGAGAAGACTGAGGGGAGATATGATAGCGCTCTTCAAGTACTTGAAAGGTTGTCACAGAGAAGAAGGCCAGGATCTCTTCTTGATCATCCCAGAGTGCAGGACATGGAATAATGGGCTCAAGTTACAGGAAGCCAGATTCCGACTGAACATCAGGAAAAACTTCCTGAGTGTCAGAGCAATACGGCAATGGAACCAATTACCTGGGGAGGTGGTGGGCTCTCCCACACTGGAGGCCTTCAAGACGAGGCTGGACAGCCATTTGTCAGGGATGCTCTGACTTGGATTCCTGCATTGAGCAGGGGGTTGGACTCGATGGCCTTGTAGGCCCCTTCCAACCCTACTATTCTATGATTCTATGATTCTATTCTATCTCATGAATCTGAGGGGTGCACCCTGAAGTAGTGGTGAAAGCAAATAGGTGTATGCTCAGGTATGGCACATTTAGAAGTGGTTACAAGAGTACCACCATAAGCTGCAAACTTTTAAAAGTTGGCTCAGGGGAACACAGGAAGCTGCCTTACACGAGCCAGGCCATTGGTCCAGCTTGCTCAATATTGTCTACGCAGATTGGCAGCTGGTCTCCCTGGTTTCAGACAAGGGTCTTTCCCACACCTCCCTGGAGATGCCAGGAATTGTATGTGGGACCTTCTGAATGCAAAGTATATGTTCTACCACTGAGCTACAGCCCTTCCCCAAATGTTAGGGAGAATCCGTTTCAAAATCTATTCTGCGCAGGGACTGCTTTTTCCTACATCCCTTCCTTTGGACTTGTTTTTATTTATTTTTATTTTTATTTATTATTAAATTTATTAATCACCCATCTGGCTGGTCACCCAGCCACTCTGGGCGATGTACTACATACAATAAAAACAGTTTAAAACAATAAAATTCTACAATAAAAACATTTTCTAAAATACCCTAACCCACCCCAAATGCCTGCCTGAACAGCCACGTTTTTAATGCATGACGGAAGCTCATTAAAGAGGGGGCATGACGGAGTTCCCTAGGGAGGGAGTTCCACAGAGTGGGGGCCACCACAGAAAAGGCCCTCTCCCTCGTCCCCACCAGTCTAGCTGTCCTGGCTGATGGGACAGAGAGAAGGCCATCCGAAGCTGATCTTGTTAAGCGGCCTGTCTGGTGCTGCTGGAGGCGCTCCTTAAGATAGGCTGGGCCGGAACCATATAGGGTATTAAAGGTCAAAACCAACACCTTGAATTTGGCCCGGAAAACAACTGGTAACCAGTGCAACTCCTTCAGCACTGGAGTGATGTGATCTCGCCGGCGGCTGCCTTTAATCAGGCGAGCCGCCGCGTTCTGTACCAGCTGCAGTTTCCGAACCGTCTTCAAGGGTAACCCCACGTAGAGCGCATTACAGTAGTCTAAACGAGAGGAGACCAGGGCATGTACTACCGATGGGAGCAGATGGTCGGGAAGGAAGGGGCGCAGCCGCCGTATCAGATGGAGTTGATACAGCGCTGTCCAGCTCACAGCTGACACCTGAGCCTCCATGGACAGCTGGGAGTCCAAAATGACCCCCAGGCTGCAGACCTGGTCTTTCAAGGGTAGCCGTACCCCATTCAACACCAGGTCAACATCCCCCAGCCTCCTCTTGTCTCCCACCAAAAGTACCTCGGTCTTGTCAGGGTTCAGCTTCAGCCTATTCCTCCCCATCCAGCCACTCACCATCTCCAGACATTTGGACAGGGATTCTACGGCCAACCTTGGTGAAGATTTAAACGAGAGGTAGAGCTGTGTGTCATCCGCATATTGATGACACTGCACCCCAAACCTCCTGATGATAGCCCCCAGCGGCTTCACATAGATGTTAAATAGCATCGCGGAGAGGATGGAACCCTGTGGCACCCCACAAGTAAGTGGCCACGGGTCCGAAACCTCCTCTCCCAGTGCTACCCTCTGGTACCTGCGGAGAGGAAGGACCGGAACCACCGCAATACAGTGTCCCCAATGCCCAACCCCTCCAGGCGGTCCAGGAGGATACCGTGGTCAACGGTATCGAAAGCCGCTGAGAGGTCGAGGAGAACAAGGAAGGAGCATTCACCCCTATCCAGAGCCCTCCTCATATCATCTACCAAGGCGACCAAGGCCGTTTCTGTCCCGTGCCCAGGCCTGAAGCCCGACTGAAATGGGTCTAGATAATCAGTTTCTTCCAAGTGTGCCTTCAACTGTACCGCCACCACCCGCTCAATCACCTTGCCCAAAAATGGCAGATTTGAGACTGGGCAAAAGTTGTTCAAAACTTGAGGATCCAAGGAGGGCTTCTTTAAGAGTGGTCTTATCACTGCCTCCTTGAGGGCTGATGGCATCACTCCCTCCTCAAGGGAAGCGTTCACCACCGCCTTGATCCCCTCACGCTAATGTGCCCAATTTTTACTACTCCTTTGATGCTCCTTGCTAACTATATCCACCTAATTGCTGTCATTTGCACACCAGCCTCCTCCTGTATGCACACACTTCTGGTTTTGAGCTAGAAGTGTGTGTGTGTGTGTGTGTGTGTGTGTGTGAAAATTAAATTAAAGACATTGCACAATTAGACCAAATGAGGTAGTATTTATTTTTTGTTTCAAAACTTTTATATCCCAACTTAACTCCTGGGAGCTCAAGGTGGCTTAACAACAGAAATCATACACTGAACAATTAAAAAACATAGTTTCCAATTCTGGTTTGTAGGCAGTTTGTCTAGTCTGATTGTAAAGACAGACTATGGCTTATTGTGAAAAAGTGGGGCTGTGACAGGGGAGGGAAAGGGACTGCCCAAGGCTCATTCTCATAATGCCAAACCATGGTTTGGTGTCACATCTGAACTGAGCCTTTGTTGAGCTTGGGCACATTAGCGTGAGATGACCTGAAAGGCATTTTCATACGTGGCTTTTTCTTCCATCAGCTTTGTAAGGTGAACGTATGCAACCTATGCTGGTTAGAATGCTGTTTCACATTGCTAATGCAGACATGTGTACAGGGAGGACGTCATATTTTTGAATGCTCCCCCACATAAAAAGCTTGTTGCTGCATGTAGTAAACTATCACATCAGGGAGACTGGTTTAGTGTAGCTAACATAGGAGCCTGAAGTGGTGAAGTCCAGAATTCACAGTCCTACCTAAAGGATTTCATGGTTTCCAGTTCTAGTTTGCAGGCAAACATGGTTTACACAAGCCATAGTTTGCCTAGTTTGGACTTAACAGCAACCTATGGATTACCCCAAAAGAGGAAATGCAGGAGGGTGTGAGGGAAAGGACAGGAAGAAGCATGCAGATTCAACCATCATTCATGTAATGCCACATTTGAACTAAGCCAAGGTCTGCAAATGTTGAAGTGTATTCATGAGGGTTCATCCTGTGTGCACACTTTTATCTTACGCAGTTCAGACTATAAGTGCCTTGGGTATAAAATGCTATAGTAGTTGTAGCAGAAGTGTTTTCTGTCTCAGTGATAGTGATTTTCTTTCTTTTTAAATTTCTTGGAGTTGTGAAGAACAGAAGGAACAAGGAGTAATGTAGAATATTCCAGTATTATTATTCCCTCCTATTTTTGTTTGATTTACATTATGTGAAACTGGTTCCTGCTGGCCTAAGCTGGTTAAAGCCTCTGATTTGCTTCTCCCTGAATAATGTTCTTTTGTTTTATATGAAAAAACCCACCACCCTCAATGCTTTTATGTTTCTCAGTGCTGAGAAGGAAGCAGAGTCCTTGGTGACTTCCTTACTGTGCCAGATGTTTACCAACTGGCCCAGGTGGTCACAGGTTTCACACTGGCCCTAGTTTGCCAGTTAGTCCAACCTTAATTTTAGTTACGCAAGTAGCCTCATTGACCCCAGTCTCCAGAATTTTGTGGAAGATGTAATGAAAGCACAGGGAAGTGATATAATTCTATTTTTCTTCAGTGATTCCATCTTGGGCATCCTCATTTTCCATCAATATGAGTTTTGTTGCAGCTGGGAAATATTAGATCAGTGGTTTCAAACTGTGTTCCAGGGAATCCTGTGGTTCTTTGGAAGTTTATGTTTCCCTGAAAGAAAGCTTGCAACCCAGGACAAACTATACATTCACACAGAGCAGCCTCCCCCAACCCAGCACTCTCCCCCAACCCAGCACCCTCCAGATGGGTTGGACTATAGCTCCTGGCTGGGATTATAGGAATTGTAGTCCAACCTATCTGGAGGGCACTGGATTGGGGAAAACTGACACAGAGCAACAGCCAGGCCCAGTATGGTAGGTTGGCAACTTTCATGGATTGAAAGCCTTCCTTAGAACACTCCTGATGGGCTCACATACATATCTACAGCATTTTTGTGGGTTTCGTGGTAGATGTGCATGAATTCCGCAGCAGGTAAGTCAATATGGAACGCGTTTCCTGCAGATAGAAAGTTTGAAAGCTGCTGTGTTAGATGATCCCAGGAGGCTGGCAATGCAATCCTCAAACATTTTCAGGTCCAACACAACCTTTCTTAACTACAAGTTGTGGATTTGGCAGAGGTTCAGTGCTCTGAGGATCAAAGCCATGGACTTTTCTGTAGCACACTAATCATGCGGTGCTGTAGGTCTTCTCCATCCTGTCCCTGTGCACCATCCAGGACTGTGTGGCCACTGGTATTCATATGTAGGTTCCTAGCATTTGCCTTTTTCTTAGTGTCCTTGTTTTTACCATTTCTTCTGCCATCCCCAGACGTGCTCACCTTCCTACCGAGTGTTGGTTTGGGTAAGGCTGGTAGGGAGCAGGTCAAGGAAACACTATTATCTATATCCAGCAGCCAAAACCAGCTTCCTTTTTCTGCTTGCAACATCAGACATTACCAAAAAAATCCCTACTGTGTAACCAGTGACGTAAACATATAAGACTGTAAGGTGGTTCTTGCTGGATCAGACCATTCATTCATTCATTCATTCATTCATTTATATACTGCCAAATAGCCAAAGCTCTGGGCGGTTCACAAAAATTAAAACCACGTGGATTGAGACATTTCAGGTCATGCGAGGAAGCGTCTCTGACCATTTCTCTAGCATTCAGTTCATTTCTTCAAAACATTCCACAGTGCTTCTTCATGTACTCACCTGACCTGGATGTTAAAATGCTCCCCCACCCCCCGCAGCCCCCTCAAAACAGCAACCAGCTCCTCTCAGGCTACCACCAACTCTACATCATTTTCTTTTTGAGCTGTCTGTCAGAAACAATTAGTTTATGTGGACTCCCTGAGTAAATAGAATCAGTCAATGTCTGAAGGAAGACCCCTACGGGAAGTGAAAACCGAAAGACAGGAACACAAAACAGGGAATAGTACCTATATAGCTTGATACAAGGAAAAACTGGAAGATAGTTGAAATATTTTGCATTTCTTTATTACATTTATACTTCACCTGTTCCACTGAAAGTGTGAATGTAGTGGATAGAGCTCTGAGCCCAGGAAGGCCCAGGTTCCAAGTCCCCACTTGGACATAAAGATCCCTGAATAACCCTGGGTCAGTTGTTATCTCTCAGCCTACTCTACCTCACAGGGTGGTGGTGCAGATATGGGGTTGGGGAAGAAACACACCATGTATGCTGGGCTGAGCTCCTTGGAGAAAGGGTAGGTTACAAATATGATAGACAAGCTCTAGGCTGCTTATAGTAGACAAATAATTAAAAACCTTACAACAAACTGTTAAATAAAATCACAAATAATCAGTAATCTCAAACAAACTGAATGACTAATAATACTTCATATTGATATACTGTACTTCAGGTTTTCAGATCACTTTATAGGCTTGGGTTATTCACATTTTACGAATGGAGGCGGAGGCTGAGGCTGACACAATAGTAGCTTTCCTTAGGATATCTAATGATGCTTCATGTGTGGCTGTGGTAAGATTTGAACCATAGATTTTTCAACTCATGGCTCATGCTCTTGGCCACTATGCTACATCAGCTCTCAGAACCAAATATGACAATACACAGTAAAGGGAAAAGAGGGAACAACCTGCATCAGGCAGCCTAATCCTCAACAGCCTCCTCAAATTAAACAAAGGATACGTTCATGCCAGAGGCTTGCAGCAAGGTGTTTTTTTTTAATGGTTTATAATGTGAACGTAAAATTGCCATTGGTCAGAATACCAATATGAATTACACATGGCTTTCTCCCTGATGTAAATATCCTGCTTTAATGAGGATCAGACATTCACATAAACAGAACGTGAAAAGGGATTTAAGCCATGTGGCATCATATGATAAGATTTTTGATGGGTCCTGGGATTTTTTTGTTGATTGTGCAAAATTGTTTTAGATTTTTACATGCAAATAGTTTTACATTATATTGTTACATTGTATTTTTAGGGTTTCGATTTTTGTGAACCACCCAGAGAGCT
Organism: Heloderma suspectum; assembly: GCF_057233095.1. Taxonomy (NCBI): domain Eukaryota; kingdom Metazoa; phylum Chordata; class Lepidosauria; order Squamata; family Helodermatidae; genus Heloderma; species Heloderma suspectum. The sequence continues at coordinate 141,855,409 of NC_139459.1, forward strand.
TTGGCTTTGGGTGGTATAGAAATGTAATAAAGGAAAGGACAGGAAAGGTGATTTAAGATTGATGTGTGAAAATTCCCGAAGTCCTGCAATGTTTTTGAAACCTTGAAGGTTTGGGCTGATGTTCACCTAAGCAGTGAGAGTTCCACAAGGAGAAAGTGCAGCATCTGAGAGCAGCATTGGGCATTACAAGGAGCTCCAAGAAGCAGATACATAACTTACTTGTTATGAATGCAGTACGTGAATGCAGTAGAACATCCGAAGGAGACTTTGCACATCTTTCCTGAGGAGCAAGGCACGAGTTGCCTTTGGATGCGGAGGGACATCTCAACAGAGAGTAGAGGTGGCCGTTCCCTGCTTCTGTGTTACTTTGCAAGTGCAAAAGGCAGCAGTGCACGTCCCAAATACCTGTTTCCAGCCACAACTGTAAGAGACACTGCACTTCTAAAACCAAGAGCAACATTGGGCAGGATGACCTGGTAATGCCACTTCAAGAGGAATCGCATTCACCTGCTGTTTGGATCTCACCGCTCAATTGGATATCAGCATTGGGACAAAATACTGCCTTTCTTTGGCATGGCAGACACCTCATGGATCAGTTGCGCATAAGTTTGCAGCTAGTGTAAAATTCACCTGCAGATTTGCATGTTCTGTGTTGCTATCAGGTGGCTCTTGAGATTTTTGGTGGTGCCCAGGCTTGCAAGGGCTGAAAGGTTGACCTAATGTTTCAGGCTTTTAGCCTCAGAAGGAGGGTCTTCAGGGGAAAGAGTACGTTCACAGAATGAGGGGCCAGTATCAGGCCAGGGCAGGCTATTCCGTGCTTGACCTGAGAGCTTCTGCTATTTGCTCCATCAGGCTCCGCTCTGAGACACCAGGCACAGCCAGGCTCCTCTGACCTGCCAGGGGCTGTCCTCTGCCCGACCAGGCTCCACTAAGGTCCACCTTTGCCCAGCCTTTTCCCCCAGCAGTCAGTTTGAGCCTCATAAAACCAGGTAACTGTAGTGATGCACCATCTCGAGCAGCGTTACTACGTGCTGTTAAAGAGTTATTGTATGCCAACCAGATCTGATGACAACAAAGCAAGGTTGAAATGCAAGCAGGCACATTGCTGTACATTCCCCACATTCCTCCTGTCCCTAATACGTCTTTGTCTCTTGTTTTCTTACTTTCTCTCATTGCAGTCCCTTCTGCTGTTCCTATGATGCATCAGGTGAGCCGCACAACTAGCAGCATCACTTTGTCCTGGCCACAGCCAGACCAACCCAATGGGATCATCTTGGACTATCAACTGCGCTATTTTGACAAAGTAAGTTGTGGTTAGGGGGAGGATCTATTTTGTGTGAGAACTTGAATGTCAGCCTGGGCTTTGGGGGGAAGGGGAGATGCAGCTGGACCAGAAGAGGCCAATTAAGTGACAAAATAGTGAGAAGAGACCAGGGTTAAAAACTAGGATTTGACTGTTGTGTTTTACTTTTAAGATTTTCCATGTCTGTGCCAGTCTACACTGTAAATTTAAACAAATTGAACAGTCAGGACTTCCCATCAAGAAACCCTTTGGGACTGTAAAGGAGGTTACATATCTCTGACTAAATTTTCAGACTATAGTTCCCAGGATTCCATGGCGGTGGGAGTGGGAAAACATGTGGATTTAAAAGCAGTTCAGGTTTATGGTATGGATCTGCTGTAGCTTCTCTTATCCTGGTAGAACCAAGGCGTGAGCTCTCCACCAGAACAGGAGTGAGGCCTTTTTGTCTAAAGGACCATGTTCCTATGTTACCTCAGTGGGGTGGAAGCTACTGCCAATGGCTTCTTCCCACATCATTCCAGAAATGAACAAAACTGGAAAGAACCTGCAGTAGCTTCCCGCACCAGAACAGCCTCATTTCCTGAGCAGGGCACTGTACAGCACTGGTGTGGGAGGTAGCAGTGTAGTCAGTAGGGATGTACAGATTGCGTAAAATCTGCTCCGTCTGTGTTTCGCAGGTTGTCAGCTGCCTTCTGTTATGTCATCTGCCCATTGACAGAATTGGATTTTTTTAGTTTCCAAATTCACGCAAAACTGCACATGCAAAAATGTGCAAATTCCCACAAAACGTGCAAATCCCCTCAAAATATGCATTTCCACACTTTAACCTATGGGGGAAATGCACATTTTTGGCCGTTTTTTTTTTTATTGCGTTTTTTTTCCTGAAGGTTAGAAAAACAGTCTGGAAAAACAGCCCAACAGGGGAAAAGCTGGTCCGCTGCAGATGCTGCAGATCTGATTCATAAAAATCCAAATTCACTTGGTTCCATTGCAGATTTCTCTGTCAACCCTAGTAGTCCGCTCCTACCACATTTTTATTTCAGCGTTTTCATGTTATCAAAATGGTATAGAAAGCAATTGCTTCCTCTCCACTGAAGTAATGTAGGAACAGACCCTTAAGAAAAAGAGGCTGAGACAGCAATGATTGAGTGCTTCCTAATGTTGAGGATTCAACATAGTAGAGTGAGAGAGTTGAGCAATTCTTGCAGAATTTAGCAATGAGAACTTTCTTTCCTTCTCTTACACAAATCATTCTTTGTTTTGCCATTAGCCAACTGTCTTCGCTTCAGAATAGAAGAGTCAAGGCAGAGGCATTTGATGATCCCAGATATTAGATCAGAAGTTGCAGGGTGGGGTGCTTTATCTCCGCTGTACAGGGAGACCATTGATGCGTCTTGGAGGGAAGCATTGCTGAGGAAGAGGAAGTAGAATTGTGTTAATTGGCTTCTCTTGACTGACTGTTGATTCCTAGTCAGAAGATGAGGACAATTCATTCACCCTAACTAGTGAGACTAATATGGCCACTATCTCCAATCTGAGCCCAGGGAAGATATATGCCTTCCAGGTACGAGCCCGGACAGCAGTGGGTTATGGGCCATACAGCGGAAAGATGTATTTCCAGACCCTGGTGGGAGGTGAGTGACCTTTATGAACTTTCAAACCTAGAGTTACCCATACATTTCTCTCATGTTCATACTCACCTGCACAATTGATAGCTTTCTCTCTTTTATCACCCTCTTGCTCATGTATCATAAAATTTTACAACATTCACATACCTCACAGGCAAACACATGCCTTGACCCCACTCATGGGTGCGTAGAGTCAAAGGCTGCCTCATTTCAGTATTCACAGACCCTTATGCATCCAAGGCACAAGCCACCAAAAAGCTCTCCTTCATAGACATCATCATAATTTCAGTGAGGTGTGTGCAGGAGAGAGCTCTGGTGGATTGTGACCATATTCGTCAGTGGGAGAGTGGATTTTCTACCCCAGGCGGCTCCTGCAAGTGGCTGAAGGTACCCAAGCCCCAATGTGGTGGTGGCCATGGGTTGGAGGGAGGCTATGGCAAACTAAGGGCACAATCCTATGCATATTTAGACAGAAAAAAATCCTACAATTCTCAGCATTCCCCAGCTAACCTTGCTTGCTGGGGAATGCTGGAAGTTGTAGGGTTTTTTTCTGCCTAAACATGCATAGGATTGTGCCCTAAATTGATAAGAACATAGGTGTCAGGGTGCTGGGCTGTGGGCAGACTTAAACTAGGAGGCACAGTACGTGTGTGTGTGTGGGGGGGGGAATGGGGGACCTGAATGGGCAGACCCACACTTGGGCAGGCAATAGAGTCAGACCACAGCAGAGCTTGGAGCCAGATAGGCAGAGTCACAGTGGCTTGTTGGCCAGGCAAAGCCTGACCCTGACCTGAAAGCCTTTATGGCCCTACCAGGTATGGCAAAGCTAATGGGCTGTCCTTTGTGGTCAGAGTCACCCAGAACCCAAGAGCACTGCATAACCAAGGAACCTTCTGCCCTACTACTCCAGGTGGCTCACCACATAGAGAGGAGCTCCAAACGTTCCTGGGTCTAGCCCTGGAGCTCCTGGCAACAGGTTGGGAAGGTGTGTACAGATGTAAATGCTTCACCAGGGTCTTGTTGGTGGTGTGGGAGATCTCTGGATGAGAAGAAAACGTAGGCTGTCTCTTTTGACAGGTGAGCGCTCTGAGATGGTACAGGACCGACTGCCCCTTATTGTAGGTTCAGCACTGGGTGGTCTGGCCTTCCTTGTAATTGCTGCTATTGCCATCCTTGCCATCGTCTTCAAGAGGTGAGTTTTCTGTCCCCACCCAGTAGAGATCTTTGTGCAGCAACGTGCACCAGCACCACATGCAAGGGGGCAGCTAACGCGATGGACAACAACTGTTCTCCAGTGGAGATCCTGCTGTGTGTGTGTCCTAGGCTTCCACCGGGAGAGATAGTTTGCCATCTCTTCTTTCTGTGGATGTCATGCGAGGCAGACCCAAAGACTGATAACCTAACGCCTGTATGTGTGTGTTTGGGTGCATGTGTGCGTGTGTGCATGTGTGTACCATTCTTCTCTTGCCTCACACACAGATTTGCCTGTAACTGGATAAATGTGGCAGGAAGCCCTGCGTCAAGGGGTCCTCAGATTTCAGGATATCGCTGCTACTAGCCTGTGTAAAAGGATACTGGAGATCAACCTAAAGGCATGTCAAAAGTATAATAAAATAGCAAAAGAGCACAAGCAGGCTAGGGAAACTTTGAGAGCAGAGCCAAATGGTTCCTGACTACAGTGCAAATATGTTACTATTTTTCTTCTAGACCCAAACCCCAATCTTCATATTCAGTCTAGTGTAGGGGCTTCGTAAGCACACAGAATCTCCAGCTGGATGCATTTGCCTCTTTTGAAACTGGGGTTTGGAACATACAGTGCTCTGCCCAATGCATTCAACGTCATGTCCAAAGGGACTTCCAGAAACATATCAGAGAATATGTTGCTGAAAGTTGAATTATAGGCTATGCTGTATGCCATGTTATCCAGAATATTGTCAGAAATTGTCTTCAGGATATAATGGGATACCTGTTGCTGAGCATCACATCTACAAAAAGCCTAAAGCTTTGGTAGTGGAAAGTGTACACCAGACCAGCCCTAAGTTACATTTGGTTATCAGATAAACTCCCAGTGGAATTGGCAAGAACTGTTTTGCTCTATACAGATGTATTCATCCAGTACTTCAGAACATCATAAGATCCCTGCTGGATTAGACCAAAGGTCAATGTAGTTCAGCATTCTATTTCCTGCAATGGTAATCTAAGCTAGTGGCCAAAGCCACAGCTTAGAATCAAAGAATTGGAAGGGACCTCAAAGGAAATCTAGTCCAGCCCCCTGCCAGTGCACGAAATGCATAGGTTTGGTTGGTAGTAAACTTCCGCCCCCTAAACTGAAAAGCCCCAAATGCATTTCCTTGTCATGTAGGTGCTCCAGCCTCTTGACTTTTTTGGGTGCCCATCTCTGTACCTTTTCCCAGCTCTATAATAGACTTTTTGGAATGACGGATATGGGAAAGTCATCCTCTTTTTACTTTTACCTTTTCTTCCTCCACAGTAAGAGGCGAGAGACGCCCTACACTGACCGCCTACAACAATACATCACCACACGGGGTAAGTGAGGGCGTGGCGCCGCTCTCTCTCATTGGCTGTCTTCCCTTCAGGGTCAGCTGTGTTGCTGACTCTGGAGTCTCGCTTCTCCCTCAGGCCTTGGGGTCAAATACTACATTGACCCTTCCACCTACGAAGACCCCAACGAAGCCATCCGGGAATTTGCCAAGGAAATTGATGTGTCTTTTGTCAAGATCGAGGAGGTCATTGGATCAGGTAACAAGGGAACTATTCCCCATTTCATCTGTCCCATCACGTTCCAGTCCCCTTTTGCAGTGTAGACATGATTTAGAGCCTCAAGCAACCTTAACTCTCCCTTTGTGACTCTCCAGCTCTAACCTCCTGCTTGGGCCAGCTTAGTCATTTTCTCACCTTGACAACATTCAAGTGCACTGTGGTCCTCCAACTGATATGGATTTGGCCCCAGGCCATTCTTGGTAACAGCACCTCAGTAAGGCTTCATTTCAGCATCTTCACAGAGTAGGCCTCACTTTGCATGTTGAAGGGATTAAAGAGGGTGCATTACCAGGCCCCAAACACTCCCTTTATGTCCTTTGAGACAGCAAGAGAGGATGCTGCTGCTGCTGCATGAACTCCACCATATTCCTCCAACAGTCCACCTGCTCCTGTCTGAGCAGGGAGAAGACTACACCCCATTCATCCATGCACCTGAAGGAGCATCAATCCCATGCCACTGTAGAACCTGGGTGATTACTCAAACCATGTGGCAGAGGAAGAAGGACAGGCTACTGGTGGCACAACCGAGCAAGAGAATTATGTACAGCGGGGGTGGGCAACTTGTGGCCCTCCAGATTTGGGAGGGGTTACAACTCCAATCATCCCTCACCATTGGCCATGCTGGCTAGGGCTGATGGGAGTTGTAGGCCCAAATGTTTGGAGGGCCACAAGGTTCCCACCCTTGATGTGCAGGTATAAGAACCATCTTAAGGCAAGGACTTGTTAAGACCATGCAAGGAGTACTGATGTGCACCAAACTTACATGGGGCTTGAACTCAAGGCTGGGTCCAGCTGCTCACTCTCTAACTTCCTTCCTTCCTTCCTGACAGTGGAGTAACCTTCCATGATTGGACTAGTAGCATTCCTACCACTGATAGCTTTACTGCAGGGTCTCCCAGCAGGGTATTTAGTTGCCACAGCCCCAGATCCTCCCCCCCCCCCATGAAACTGTTGCTTGAGGCCTTTGGATAGAGCAGAGTCCAAACTGCTGGTATAGTGGTTAGAGTGTTTGGCCTAGATCAGTGAGGCCTGGGCTCAAATCCTCAGTCCACTTCAAAGTTGACTGGGTGACCACTTTGGCCAGTCGTCTTAACCTACCTCACAAAAGGGGGTTGTGAGGAGGATAAAGTGCTCTGCCCTGAGCTTCTTGGGCGAGAATAGAGAATCATAGAATAGCAGGGTTGCAAGGGGCCTACAAGGCCATCGAGTCCAACCCCCTGCTCAATGCAGGAATCCAAGTCAGAGCATCCCTGAAAGATGGCTGTCCAGCCTCATCTTGAACGCCTCCAGTGTGGGAGAGCCCACCACCTCCCTAGGTAATTGGTTCCATTGTCGTATTGCTCTAACAGTCAGGACGTTTTTCCTGATGTTCAGCCGGAATCTGGCTTCCTGTAACTTGAGCCCATGATTCCGTGTCCTGCACTCTGGGATGATGGAGAAGAGATGCTGGCCTTCCTCTCTGTGACAGCCTTTCAAGTACTTGAAAAGCGCTATCCTATCTCCCCTCAGGCTTCTCTTCTCAAGACCAAGCATGCCCAGTTCATTCAGCCTCTCCTCACAGGGCTTTGTTTCCAGTCCCCTAGCAACCTTTGTAAATCAAACTGACTCCAGCGATAAAGAAAGAGAAGAGAGCCCACGGTCTCACGAAGTGCGGTGGGCAGGTACTTGTTCAGTGTCTTTGTGGCTCCTGGTTTAAACTGGAGCAAGCGGGTGCTCCTCCCCCATCTGACATGGCATCTTTTCCGCCCCCACCCTTGGCAGGAGAGTTTGGAGAGGTCTGCTTCGGGCGCCTGAAGCCTCCAGGGAAGCGAGAGTACACAGTGGCTATTAAGACCCTGAAGGCAGGATACACGGATGAGCAGCGCCGGGAATTCCTCAGCGAAGCCAGCATCATGGGACAGTTTGAGCACCCGAATGTCATCCGCCTGGAGGGCGTGGTCACCAAGAGCCGCCCCGTCATGATTGTCACGGAGTTCATGGAGAATGGCTCTCTGGATTCCTTCCTGCGGGTACTGCGATCTCGCCTCCCCAAGCCAAGCCTGCCTCTCTCGTCTCCCTCCGCCTTGTCATTTTGCATGTCCATTTTCATCCCCCCTGCCTCAAGATTGGGTCTCTGGAGGTGTGGCAAAGCAGACGAGGCTGTATACGGGCTTGTGGCCCAGCAGGGGCTGGTCCGTCCTGTGGACTGTGGACAGAACCCTGTTTGTGCGCTGTGCCACCTCATGCGGCAGAAGGGGGGTCATCAGTATTGTTCACCATTTATATAGCACCATAGGTGTTCTTGGCATCATACAGAGCAACGTAAATTACAGAGAAAGGGGCCTGGCTAGTAGGGGAGAAAACAAAGGGAGGGAAGGGAGATATGGGGGATGGATATGAGCAAATGCATGTGCACGTGCGGAGGAGAACTAAGGGGTTGAGCCATAGAAGAGGAGGGCTTTGAAGAAGGGCTTGAAGGGAGTGGGAGGTGGCACCACGCAGGTGTTTTGCAAGAGAGTCCCAGGCATAGCAGGAAGCAACAGAGACTGAAGGGAGATTTTTAAGAGGAAAGGAGGCTTCCAGGCTGGAGGAAATAGTGGAGTAGAGGGAGCAAAGATCACAGGCATGGATACAGCGGGAAGTAAGGTCATAGAGACTGGATGGGGCAATGATGTGGAGAACTTTAAATGCATTAGAGTTGGCTGCAGAAGAAGACGAGAGGCCAATTTAGGGATTTGAGCAAAGGGTGTCACATGGTTTGAAGGATGGCTAAATAATTTGGGCAGAGGTGAGAAGAAGGCAGGTGTGACGAACTTCTGGGCTCATCAATACTGAGTCCACATCGTTGGCATAGGGATCAGAGAATCTGTCCATTTCTGGTCTGTGTCACTTCTGCATGTATTCATCTGTGAGTCTGTTCTGTCCCATTTCCACATTTGTCTGTGATTGCAACACACACACACACACACACACGAAAATTTTCATTTAAATATGTATAATACATACATATTTATAAACATTTTTCTCTCAAAATGCACATTTGAAAACATATGTTGATATGATTCTTGAGCCGAGAACTGTGTCAAAAATTTTGGGAAGTGCAAAAACCAATGGATAACTAGCTCCAGTTCATATTAGTCCAGCAGATCAGACCAGATCCATTTATACGGGAATTCACAAAGACCACATCCTTCCCTAATAGAGAGTGTATATGCTGTTCTGTGTCAACTCCTTTTCTAGCAGCGCAGTCCTGTGCATGTTTACTTGGAAATAAGTGTCACTTTGTGCAATGGAGCCTAGTAACAGCGCAAACCTAAATGTAGTGGGGGGTGGGGGAGCGAAGTGGCAGATTGTCTGCTCTTTCCAAAGCCCTGTCAGTTCACTCCAGTCACGGGGGTGGGGGGGAGCTTGCCTAGTTTTTCCTTCGCTAGTGGTTCTTTCCTTCTCCCATTGGTTAACATTGGATCCAGGCTGGCATAGCTGAGGGACCTGATCCTGAGGCCTCCTGGGTGAACAAAGGTGCCATGGATCCAAGGCCACCTCTGACCTGCTCCCAGAATGCCCTGCTTTGGGGCCTAACACTGGCAATAGCTTTCTGCAAGCATACTGGGGCATACCAGTGGGAAGTCTCAGCTGGCAGAGGGACACTTCCATCCTACCCTAGCTACTTCTAGACAGTAGATCTGGGGGATGAATCTGTAAGTGCACAATCTTCCTCATTTTTAGATAGAAAAATGCTGGCTGGGGAATGCTGGGAGTTGTAGGACGTTTTTCTGTCTTAAACGTGTATGGGATTGTGCCCTACATGTGTTTAGGAGTCAAGCCTAGTTTCATTACTTCTGACCAGAATAGAAAATGGCAGACCAGACAAAAGAGGAGACTAAGGGACAAGCCTGAATAGCTCCTATCCCCCAAATTAAAGGTATCAGAAACAGATATATAAATCTGTTTCAGCCACATACAAATTTTACACAAAAACCAATACACACGGGAGCACTGGTCTTCAGTTGTTGGGTCAGGACGTACTACTGGGTTACAGCCTGACCTAAGCTGGATGGTAACAGCAGCACTACCACCATACAGATATGTGATAAGAAGTTAATAAGTGGGTTCTGAAATACCAGGTCAGAAAAGGCTGAAAACTACTCCTCTTGAAAAGCACTTTCTGTGTCCCAAGAATTAAACATGTAAGTGGGATTTAGCCTTAACTTGAAGGAGAGTGCCAATAACACATGTAAAATTATCATTCATTAACCTGCCTTGAATAAGTCCAATCTGGTCTGCAGAGAATTATTTATTTATTGAGAATCAGCTATGGAGGAATTTAAACAATTAGCAATATTGTGGAAGTGATCTAAAGATCTTAATTCAATTACAAAATCAGCTGGTAGGAGGATGTTGAGTCTGAACCCTTACTGGATTTGAGGATAATGACCATTTTTGTGGGATTCTGGGAAAATCCCTTGTAGTTAAAAACCCATTTATAACATCAAGTGGTGGTTTAGCAATAATGCCAGAACATTTCTTATAGAATCCAGCTGGCGATCCATTTAAGCCAGAAGCTTTTTAATATTTTAAATGCTAAGTGACTCCATCACTACTTCTAATATTGGACTTTTAACAAAGGGTTACACTCAGTTCTCCCTGAGGTCATGTTTTGCATATTGCTGCTGTTTGTAAAAATGATGTCATACTGGACTTTCTGAAGTGTATAGTTGTTGACAGGAATTCTTAAATTCACAACTGATTTCTTGTTGGGTAGTAGTAAATTGGTCCCTATTCCCCTTTTTACTAGAAGGTATTAATGTCTTCTATTTGTCTTGGTTTAATAACGTTGCTAAAAGCTCATAACTTTTATTTGCCTTTTCAGACGATACTGCCTCCTTGCCATTGCCTATAAATTGAGTCTCTTCCTAGCCTTCTCCAACCATTTAACATTCCTGACCCTTCCGTGTTTATATTTATTTGCCAGGGTGTTTTTTTTCCAGCATCTTTGTCCTAATTCTCCCTGAGATGGTCCTGTCTGTGTCTGGCAGTGGTACCACTTCAGAATGCAGGTGCGGGCTTACATGACTGAATGCTCCTCCATACAAAAGTATTCCCTCCACGTAGAAAACGAATCTGTCTAGCACAAGGCACATTACAATCCTTCTCCATAATATGCCAGTTTTGTATGTTGAAGGGTTATTTTGTACAGAGGAGCATTCAGTCTAGGGAGCTCCATCTGCAAAACAGGCTTCAGGGAGAACTAAGCCTTAGTTCTGGGTTCATCTCTTTTCTTCTTCAGACAAATAGTTTGCTTACAAATAGCCTCCTTGGGCGTTTCCTGTCTTGTACATCGTTGTCCAGCTGACTGTTTGTTTTGTTGAGATGAAAAAAGAAATGTAATTCCTGGGGTAATTCTTGTGCTGAGCTGTCATTGTTTAGGATTATATTCTTCAGTCACCCCAGTGATCTCCTCCTCTGGCCATGCTACCGTTATGGGCAAGTGACTGGAAAACATCCTTGTTACTCTTTCCCTGATGCCCCTCTCTCTTGTGTGTGCCACTCGCAGCAGAAGGAAGGGCAGTTCAGTGTGCTGCAGCTAGTGGGCATGCTGCGGGGCATAGCCGCTGGCATGCGCTACCTCTCAGACATGAATTACGTCCATCGGGATCTGGCTGCCCGCAATATCCTGGTCAACAGCAACCTGGTTTGCAAGGTGTCGGATTTCGGCTTGTCAAGGTTCTTGGAAGATGATGCTTCAAACCCAACCTATACGGGGGCCTTGGTGAGTTCTTGCTCAGGAAGCAATCTTTTGCAAAGCCCTGGAATACTCAGGCAGACAAGCCCTAGAGGAGCCCATTTGTGTTCTGCCAAGACCAGATGTTGCAAAATAAACTCTAGAGTTGCCATCAAGCTCCCACCTAGAACGAAATCCAAAGCAAAATTGGGGATTCGTCCTCAGGTGGAGGAATTTTAAAGGCAACTAGCTGAGGCGCAGCACACTCCTGGGTTGTCCTCAGATCGTGTGTAACCATATGTAAAGAAGTTCAGCATTGGACTAGCAAGTGAATTGGCCCTTCATTCTGCTCTTTAAAAAAAAAAAATCTAAACTTGCTCTCATGATTGGTAGGACGGATGTATTTTAACATACTCTGTGTCAGAGGAGGATTTGGCTTTTCTGTTAGAGCCTGAAACCATGCCAAAAACGTATAGTACCACCTTTTTCAAAATTCACCCCAGGACTGAAAGAATGTATATGTTTTGGGGACAGAGAAAGCACTATCAAGCTGCTTCTGCCATTCGTATAATGTTTCTTGTCTTTACTCAGAAATGACAAGGCTTAATGTGACTTCAACACCCTTCTTTTTTGTTGGTGGATATTCCTGCTCACTACTTTTTCCTCTCTCTTTATTCTCTAGGGTGGCAAGATCCCCATTCGGTGGACTGCCCCAGAAGCTATCCAGTATCGCAAGTTCACATCCTCAAGCGACGTCTGGAGCTATGGCATTGTAATGTGGGAGGTCATGTCCTATGGCGAGAGGCCCTATTGGGACATGTCCAATCAGGATGTAAGTTCTAACATGGAGTAAACCTCTCTCTTGGAGTAACCCCATGCTCTGATCCAGATACTTGTTGGTGAGAGACGTTTATACATGCTCCAGTGGGACTGTCTCTTGATACATCCCTTCTTTCATTGCAGGTAATCAATGCTATTGACCAGGACTATCGCCTGCCGCCTCCCCCAGACTGTCCCACTGTCTTGCACTTGCTGATGCTGGACTGTTGGCAGAAAGAACGGGTCCAGAGACCCAAATTTGAGCAGATTGTCAATGCTCTGGACAAGATGATCCGCAAGCCGTCCGCCCTCAAAGCTACTGGCACAGGGAACAGCAGGTGGGCCGCAGCTGTGGGAAAGCACCTTGGATGGGCGTGGTCCACAAGCCCAAGGGAAGGAGTGAAGGGTTGTGGTTTGGAACTGGGAGGTGACTGATACCCAGTTCATAGATTGACCTGGAGTCTGGAGCCTCCTCTGAACAAAAACAAATTTTCATCAAGAAATCCAGGCTATATCATTTTCATGCATGTTCCAAAAAAGCCTTAGCCTCATGATAGCCTGAAAAAAAGCTGATGTAATAATAAAAAATAACACATTGCATCAATATAGCACTTTTCCAAAGCATATCATGTGCAATAGCAGGACCATATTGCCTAAAGTGAGATTAAACCAGGGATCTTCTGGCTCATAGCCCACACTGTTTGGTGTTACATGACACCAGCTCTGTTGTTATTATGCTCTATTATTACAGTGCAAGATTTCTGATTCTGGGCCTGTTAAGCAAACCAGCAGAGTGCAGGCCACCCAGGGCCTGGTGAAATTTAGAGGGATGTCGGGCAAGCAGAATCCCTGAAGGCCGTGGTTTGTGGGAGGTGTGGCTAGATCCACAACAACCACAAGGTGTGGCTGTTGGGCTAGATCCCAGAGTCCGAAGAATGGATCAGAAGGGGTGAAATGGGCCAAGAAGGGTCTGCCTCGGGGGTGGGGGGCGGTGGAAGGGGTTGAGGGGGGCGGGGAGTCTCCTCAGCAAAAGCTGGTAAGGATGTACTTGGAAATGCCTGTGTTCCCATGTGCCTTTCCCAGCTTTACAGAGCCAGATGCTTGGTGTCAGCACAGAGGAGGTCCCTGGGGGTAGATTCAGCCAGGATTAGATGTCCTCAGAACGGAGGAAGGAAATGCTTCCTGTTAGCATGGAGGGATTTCCCCATGGGTTTCACAAGCCAAGGAGAGGAGAAGAATCCTCAGTTGTGTATACTTCATTCAAACTGATCCAATGCAGACCTGTTTGTTTACAGGTCAAATTGTAAGATGGGTAAAGCAGAAAATGTGGGAAATTGGAAAAAATTGGAGCCTGCAGGGCTTCTCTGGGTGTGGGCTTTTGATTCCTTTGAGGGCCAATTCATATTAGTGCTGTGCTGAACCCCATTTGGAACTCTTGGCCTCCTGTGATAAAGGAAGACATTTTTCTGTTTCTTGTGACTGGGGGAATAATTTCTTGGAAGATTTCAGGTGGGGGGGCACTTCCTGTCCTCAAAGACTTTTTGAGGTGGCCGGGGGTGGCGGTGTTCTTTCTTTAAGCTTTTTTTAAAAAATGAACATGATCTTTCCCCAGTGTCAGTGATTTGCCACTTGGCCCAACTTCCCATGCTTCCTGGATATGCCCAGGGGAGGACATCATGACTTAAGGTGGTCATCCAGGCATGCCAAGACCCTGGGGAGGTTGCCTGTGGAGCTCCTGAAAGCCAGGCTGCTTTTTCCCCCCGGGGTTAAGATGTTCTTTTAACTTCACCTGGCTTTCAGCTGCCCCACAGGCAGCCTTTCTGGCAAGGGAAGAAGAAGTGAAGCTTTGCAAGTGCAGGGTGCATCAGCCATCAGCTGGTGCAGCCTGTGCTTGCCAAGCCACTTCTTTCCACGGCCAGGAGGGACGTGGCAGCAGCCTTCGAAGGGGGGCCGTTGAAAGCGCAGGGGCAGTGACGGGCAGCTGGCGTGCCTGCATTCGCCAAGCACTCTCCCTGCCTGTGCAGCGAGAGAGGAGCTTTTGCCCGTGTAGGGCACAGGACACGGCAACAGCGAGGTACGTCCCAAAGCCCGCACCCTGAGAATTTCTCCTAAAATTCTCACACCGTGCCCACAGTTTCATACGTGGTTTCTTTTCAGCCTTCCCTCCCCGACCCTGAATGGTTAAAAAAAAGAGATAGAAAATATCAGCACAGCACCAGTTCACAAAATATGCAGCTGTCGTGCTTGCCACAGGTATACCAGTATACCTGTGGCAACAAAACCATCAACACGTCAAGCACAAACAGAGGACACCCCAAACCCTCAGGGATACTTTGTCATCCTGCCCTGCAGAGCTCGCTGTGACTCCGTGGTGTGTGTCCTTCGCATTCCTGAAGACACACATCCTCCACCTCTGGCTGACACATCAGCATTTTCTTGTGCTCATTTCAAGCATTCTGGTTTCTTCCCTGACAGACCATCCCAGCACCTGCTGAGCAACTCGCCCCCCGATTTTCCGTCACTCACCAATGCCCACGAGTGGCTGGATGCCATTAAAATGGGCCGCTACAAGGAGAACTTTGACCAGGCTGGCCTGACCACGTTTGATGTCATCTCACGCATGACTCTAGAGTAAGAGCAACATCGCATATACACTTGATCAGGAGCTGCAGCAGTCTTGGCCCTCTGAGTTGTATACTTGCATGATACATGTCCCAGCAAATCCATGTGTATCTCTGTCACACACTGCAAATTTTGGTGAATGCCCAGAAAACGTAATGCCTGAAGATGTCCCAAAAGGGAGGAGGGGCAAAAGATACAAACAAGCAGTTAGGAACATAGAAGCATCGCTATGGATTAACTAGGCCACATTTTTCTGGGCAACCATCATGCAGTAAAACTGTTCCTGGATGGTATTACTTTTAGAGTACATGTGAGGAGTTGCCTATTCCTTCCTCATGGGGGCGGGGGGGGGGGATCCTACATGTAGAAAACTACATAGAAAAGCTAGAACACTTCTCCCAGACATGCTAATTTTCTGTGTTCAAGGAGATCTGTTTTTTAAGTTTAAAAACACTAGGTCAGTTTTAACTGAAATCAGATGGACAGCATGTGTGGAAAGACCACAGATAACAGACCACTTTGGGTACAAAATCTGTTCAGTTCCATTTGATTCCAAATCTATTCATGGAAAATCCTGATTCTTAATATCCCATAGCTGGGTCTTCCACCTTAGAAGTTAACATTTGTGGCAACTTCTGTGGCTCCGTGTGTCTGTTGTAAGGCAGTCAGGTACTGGGAAGTGCCATGTAAGAATGTAGTTGAGTTTGTCAGTGCAAACAACAGGGGCCCCATCTAAGATCTTCCTCATTTTCATTTGCAGGGACATCCAGCGCATTGGTATCAGCCTGGTTGGTCATCAGAAGAAGATTCTCAATAGCATCCAGCTCATGCGGGTTCACCTCAATCAGCTTGAACCTGTTGAGGTCTGACACAGAGAACACATTCCGCCCCCTGCCCCCTTAAAGGACCTGGAGGTTTAAATGAACCTTTTGTTGTAAAAAGGAGACAGCACAGTAAATTTCAGACGTCGACGGAGGGTGCATGACATGTTGCACTCCACAGACCAGAACCCTTGGTGACTGGTGGGGGTGGGGGTGGGGGGGTGTTTCTTCATTTTTTAAAAAGATCATAACTGGAGACACTATAAATCCTGTGGCATTTAGATATGGGTGGAATTGTAAATTGGGGTAGGGTGGGGAGTTAGTGCACAGGGTAGAGCTGGAAAGGCCGCTTTGGAGTTGGAAATGCGCCCACTGCCACTTCTGTACTGGCGTATTACATTGCAGAGACATCAGTGGCATGGACTTTGGGCTGGCACCTTCCCAAAGACGTCTCTTGAACCTA
This sequence comes from Heloderma suspectum, assembly GCF_057233095.1. Classification (NCBI taxonomy): domain Eukaryota; kingdom Metazoa; phylum Chordata; class Lepidosauria; order Squamata; family Helodermatidae; genus Heloderma; species Heloderma suspectum. Next base: position 141,871,547 of record NC_139459.1, read on the forward strand.
AACCAGCCAAATCAAGCCCAAGTGAAAACCAAAAGACTGTGATGCTACAAGAAATCTCTCTGAAACTTTTGTTGGGCCAGTGAAGCTGAGCTCTGAGACAAGCAACAAGTGCCGCCACTCTCAGACAGATCTGGCGGAGGCAGCCACTGAGTGAAGCAGGAGGTTGTGGGTGCAGCCTCCAGCAGTGAACGTTAGGCACTGTTTAGGCTGGCAAGGTGTGAGGCAGACAGATCTGACCCATGGGGCACCATCCAATGTGACATGGTGTAGTTCATTCAAGTGGGGCTTGCATCGGATAACCTCATGGTGAATTGGGCCCCATGTTAATTAGTGAGGGGCCGGGGGGTGGGGAGCCATTTGGATGTTCAGCCTCAGGCACAAAACCATTTTGGGCCAGCGATGGGTTCTGAGCTTATAATCTGAGTGGATCCCTTGATAAGGGCTCCAGGGTGGCAACTTCCTAGTTATCGGGTAAGTGTCCCTGGAAGTGTGCCTCTCTAGAGAGTAGAAGAGCCCTTCTCTGCAGTTTCCAACTGGATATTCAGACCACAGAAAACCAAATAAAATGTTTGACAGAGAAATAAGTGTGTGAACAAGGCTTTATTAGAAGGGCTGACACACCATCGGAAGGCTGAAAGAGAACCAGGTGTTTAAGCAAGACAGGTTTTTGAACAAAGCTTAGCACCTTTTCGAATCTGGTGTTGAGAGAGGATCCATACAGGACACTGTCCGTTTTGATATGTATTGAAACCACAGGGTTAACCAGGTCGTACCCAGGAGGGGGAGCGGGGAGGTAATCTACTGGGAGAATGAGCCCGGCCCATCACCATTGGGTGCATTTCTCCGGCACTATATGCCACTCAGGAAGGTGCTTAGTTGGTGGTTGTGGATTATATGTGAGAAAGGGAAGGATTGTCCTTTATAGCCTTACAGAGAACGTCCAAACTTTGGTGAAGTCAACATACTTCAACCAGCTGACCATCCCAGATGAGTATCATGAATATCCAAATTCCACCACCACCTCTTAAATATACACGAATGAATAGTGACTATAGGTGACTGTCACCATTCATGAATGTATCGCTTCAGTTTTCTAACATCCAGATAGTGCAATTGTAAATATTCACGAATCCACCTCCTGACACATTTCTTAGCACTTTAACGCATTGCTCCATATGATGTGGATGGATCAGCTTGCATTTCACAGCTTGTCTATATGGACAATAACTCGACTTAGTGTGGATTATTTTTGAACTGCATCTGATTTGTACTCTGCCTTCCTGCTACACACATGCATAAAAACTATATTGGGGGGTGGGCTGGGTGGAATCTGTTACAGGAAAGATGGCTTGATATGCAAACATGTGCACTGTCAGCTTTGTTATAGGCATATTTACTAAAATGTGATGAAACTTTGATAAAGGGAGAACAGACTGAAGGCAAGATGCAGTAGAGTTCACAAGTGTTCACATTCATTCATTCATTCATTCATTCATTCGTTTGTTCATTATATTTCTCTACCACCCCATAGCCAAAGCCCTCTGGGTGGTTCACAAAAATTAAAAACCATTAAAATACATTATATAAAATATAAAAACCATTCACGTAAAACAAATAACACACCCAATAACAGCATATATCTAAAACAATTTAAAAACAATCAGCCAAAGACAATCAAGAGACCCATTATACACTGCCAAATGCCTGAGAGAAGAGGGCAGTTTTAACCTGGCGCCGAAAAGATGACAATGCTGGTGCCACTTGGGCCTCGTCAGGGAGATTATTCCATAAATGGGGAGCCACTACCAAAAAGGCCCTCTCCCTTGCTGCCACCCTCCAAGCCTCCCTTGGAGGAGGCTCCCAGAGGAGGGTCTTAGATGTAGAGCGGGTCTTAGATGTAGAGCATAGTGTATCAGTCGGTCCATGCTGGGAGAGGCGTTCTGTCTGGTACTGTGGTCCCAAGCTGTGTAGGGCTTTATAGGTCAAAACCAGCACTTTGAATCAGAACCATATAGGCAAGTGGGCCAGAATTGGTCTTCTATATTCAGACCTTTTGGTCCCCTTCTGGCTCCCGCATTTTGCACAAGCTGCAGCTTCCAAATTGTCTTCAACAGCAGTCCCACGTACAGCACGTTGCAGTAATCTAACTTGGAGGTTACCGGAGCATAGACAACTGAAGCCAGGCTATCCCTGTTCAGATAGGGGCATAGCTGGGCCACCAACCAAAGTTTGTAGAAGGCACTCTGTGCCACTGAGGCTACCTGAGTGACAAAGATGGCTCCAGGAGGACCCCCAAGCTATGAACCTGCTGCTTCAGTGGGAGCGCGACCCCATCCAGAACAGGTTGAGCACCCTCCATCTGGTCAGAAGAACCACCCACCAACAGCATCTCAGTCTTGTCTGGATTGAGTTTCAGTTTATAAGCCCTCATCCAGTCCATTGTTGCAGCCAGGCACCGATTTAGCACATCCACAGCCTCACCTGAAGAAGATGAAAAGGAGAAATAGAGCTGCGTGTCATCAGCACACTGATGACAGCGCACTCCAAATCTCTGGATGACCATGCTCAGCGGTTTCATGTAGATGTTGAATAACATGGGGGATAAAGCCGACCGCTGCGGAACCCCATACTGGAGAGTCCACAGGGCCAAGCAATATCCCCCAAGTACCACCTTCTGAAGCTGACCATCCAAGGTGCAGTGCCTCCCACTCCCAGTTCAGACAATCGTCCCAGAAGGATACTGTGGTCCATGCTATCGAAAGCCACTGGGCGATCAAGGACAAGGTGACACTCCCCATCTCTCTCCCGACAGAGGTCATCGTACAGGGTGATCAAGGCTGTTTCCGTTCCCAAACCTGGCCTGAACCCCGACTGAAATGGACCTAGATAATCGGTCTCATCCAAGAGTGTTTGAAGCTGGTTGGCAACCACCAGCTCAAGAGCCTTGTCCAGGAAAGGAACATTTGCCACTGGCATAAAATTATTAAGATTTTCTGGGTCCAGGGAGGGTTTTGTTAGGAGTGGTCTCACTACCACCTCTTTGAGGCGGCCCAGGACCACTCCCTCTCATAAGGAGGCATTAATCACCTCCCTGGCTCAGCCAGGATCCAATGGCCCATGCTGCCTTCACTCCACACACCCAACTCTAAATTTATCTGGGGGGAAAAAACCAACAGATGACTTAAGAGGCTATCTGCCAGGGCCATCCAAGTTGCTGGGGCCGACAGGGCAGGTCTGACCTCGCTGACTCTTTCTACACAGTTATACCAAGCATGGGAAGGAGCCGACAGCCCTCAGGGAATGGCCAAGCTAATTACCAGATCCATTTCAAATGAGAGTGTTCGACTTCAATCTGAAACAGATTTGATGAAACTCCCCTCCCCACACACACACACACACGCAAATACAGTGACAGGAACAAAACCAGCAAACCTACATGGCCAATGACGGGACTGTTCGCCGAGTATGACACGTGCCCGCCTCAGCAGCAGGCCAAGGAAGTCTATAGGGGGAAAGACTTGATAAGTGACGGCGGAAATACTTTGATAAGTGACGGCGGAAATACTTCGATAAGTGATGGCGCACTTGTTTCAAGTGGGGATATTTTCAGATTCAGGTTTCAAAAGGCAACGGAGATCCAACTGTGTTTTAGAAAAAAGGACAAGAAGAACCATCTTAAAGGGGAATAGTCAAAAATAAAATTCACAGCTCAAGTTCAGACCCTTCAACTCACTGTAATAGTGAGGGTTATATTAAATTGTATCTGTCTTGAAGAAGGCGGGGGGAGTGGAAAACGTATGCACCGCTTCTCACATGGGCTTCCCCCAGGTCATGCAGTTCATTTCCCATGCCAGCCCCATAGCACCGGCATGAGGACAAACGGTGCGAGTCAGGAGGCCCACGTGAGCAGGGCTTTGCCAGAGCACCGCTGCCCCATCTCTCCTCGCAGTGGCGTTTGTGCTGCAGAAGGCGACTTGTGCACTGAGGATTAAAATGCCTTTGCAGCTCTTCACGCAAAGTTCTGGTTTGAATATAAGACTACGATACATGTGGTGTGGTTAATGAAGAAAAAGGCCCTTTTAAATTAGACTGGTAGTTCTTAGAAAAGTTGCGGTGTATTGCAAATAATCTGGTGGACGCGCATTTTCCTTCTCTTTTCAGCAGCCCCATCTAGAGATAGTTACATGCAACAATGTATTTAATGTGGCTAATAAATGCACCGATAACTGCAAAGCAGGTGAAAACAAACCAAGTAGCGACACACCAGCGTTTTCTCACAGCCAGGCTCTACACTGGTTGTCTATATTGTCCTGCCAGTGGTGAGGAGAATCTTGCCATTCACCTGCTGGTGCCTAGATTTCTGATCTGATGCAGAAGTGTGGTAAGGCTTTCCTCACCTCTTGGCAGGATGATACAGATGACCAGCTCACCAAATGGTTATATACAGATGGTGGGCTGTTTCCATTGAACGGGGGTGGTCATCTGTATTCATCCACCAGAGTGGATGGAGATATTCAACAAGCTTATAAGCAGCCTTGAAGACCTAAGTGGCAGAAAAGCAGGATAAGAGCTGCTTAATAAACACATTCAAACCTAAATAAATGTATCCTCTTTGCCATCACAAGGTGAATGGGAAGTTCATCCCCATTTAAACCCCGTATAGCACTTGATAGGGATTGCATGTCTTGGATATGCATCTAAGGAGACACATCACACATGCAACGTCTAAACCAGTGTCAAGACATGCATAAACAGCCTCAATTGCTGGATGTGGCTATTGAGACAAGAGGCTCTATGCATGGAAGTCCATTTCCATGCACTGTTCTCCACAACTCGATCAAAGCGATGTGCAATTCAGCAATCTACTTTTGGAAATGGGTTTCAATGCATGGTTCAATCTCACCATACATGTGTAAGCTGGATGGGGAATGCCCCACATCTCACAGCCCAAATTGTATGCATTTTCCTGCCCCCTCCCATCCTACAGTGGAGGAAATTACAGGCATTCCCCTTAACCCTCCTATCGCTCACAGATGTACAGCAGGTAAGGGAGTCAGGGGGACTCTGCACTACTGTGCTCAGGTATCTCTGCTAATTTTCAGCCAATCATGTCAATTCAGACACAAGTTGCCATTTTTACCACTGAAAAATAAGGCATCCAGGCTGTGATGCACTAGAAAATGGTGGCCATCGTATTTGTAAAACAAAATGTTAACACTTGCATGTACAAAATAATGGTCAGCATATTATGCAATTTTGTAAAGGCAGCTTTAGAGAACATGTTAAATGAATCAATGTGAACTTAGGACCAATGATCCTCTGAATTCTGTACTTAACCCCACAGTGGTTTAACATATTTCATTCCCTTGAGGCCAAAGTTGCTGACTTGGAGAAGCTAAGAGAGGCAGAGAGGTTGGTGGATGAGACTTTCATGGACCCATTAGATGTGTCCCACTCCCAGGGTGACTGCTCTTCTGTTGTCATGGAGAATGCGGGTCTCATGGAAGGAGGGTGTCATTCTGAGGAACAGGGAAATGATCCCTTAGAAAGGACCCATTCCTCAGCAGACGAACAAATATCCTCTCACACCAAGGCTGTGCCTTCAGGGGCAGGGGGGCTTGTGGTAGTGGGAGATTCGATCATTAGACACATAAACAGCCAGGTTTGGGATGAGTGTGTAGACCGCATGGTGAATTGCCTGACTGATGCAAAGGTTGTAGATATCATGCACCATCTAGCTAGTCTAGTAGATAGTGCTGGGGTGGAGTCAGGGGTCGTGGTCCATGTTGGTACCAATAATGTGGGGAAATGTAGTTGTGAGGTCCTGGAAGCGAATTTAGGTTGCTGGGTAGGAAGTTGAAATCCAACCACCAAGGTTGCTTTCTCTGAAATGCTACCTGTTCTACGAGCAGGGCCAGCTAGACAGGCAATGCTGAGGAGTCTCAATGCGTGGATGAGATGGTGCTGCAGGGAGGAGGGGTTCAGATTTATTAGGCACTGGGGGATGTTTTGGGACAAGCTGGACCTGTACAAGAGGGATGGGCTCCACGTGAGCCAAAATGGAACCAGACTGCTGGAGCTAAACATAAAAGGATGGCAGAGCAGCTTTTAAACTAAACCCTGGGGGAAAGCCGACAGGAGCTGGGAAGCATCCGGTTCAGGTCAAAGCATCACACAGATGAAAGATGAAAATGTTTTTGATTGCCCCAGTGTAGAAGGGGAGGGAAAAAGGCCAGGAGCACACGGTAGTACATAATGGCCAATCAAAGGGGCCAATGTCCCATAGCAAAAGATGCACGTGCCAGAGGCATCTGGGGAGGGATACCGTGTATAGGTGTTTTTATACAAATGCTAGAAGCCTCCAAGCCAAATGGGAGAGCTGGAGTGCGTGATTTTAAAGGAAAACCTGGATATAGTGGGCATTACAGAAACCTGGTGGAGGGGAGAGAACCAGTGGGATGCCGTCATCTCTGGATATAAACTCTGTAGGAAGGACAGAGAAGGACGTCCTGGGGGAGGTGTTGCCCTGTATGTCAAAGAGAGCATAGTGTTGAGCGGACTAGAAAACGTCAAAGGGGTAGGCTCCTCCACAGAAGTACTGTGGGTGACAGGCTCCAAAACTAATTTAGTGCCAGGAACATGCTATCATCCTCCAGACCAGAAAGCTCAGAGTGACCTTGAGATGGAAAACTCAAGGGGGTTTTCAGGGAGGCCTCCAAACGAGGAAGTGTTGTAATAATGGGTGACTTCAATTACCCCCACATTGATTGGATAAACGCATGTTCCAGCCACAACAAAGAGTTTAAATTTCTTGATACCTTAAATGATTGTGCCGTAGAACTGACCAGAGGGGAGGCGACCTTGGATTTAATCCTAAGTGGTGTCACCCAGGACCCAGTACAAGATGTAAATGTTGAACCAATTGGAAACACTGATCACAGTGCTATCAGATTTAATATATATTTAAAGGGAAATTGCCCAGGAAATCCAACACATTTTGACTTCAAAAGAGGAAACTTCTCTAAAATGAGGGAACTGGTGAAAAGGAAGCTAAAAGGGGGAGTCAAGAGGATTAAATCCCTTCAAAATGCTTGGCAATTACTCAAAACCACAATAGTAGAAGCCCAGCTAAAATGTATACCACAGGTTAGGAAAGGTAGCCAAGTCCAAGAGGTCGCTGGCATGGTTAACGAGCAGTGCTAAGGGAGCTATTAGAGAAAAGAGAGCTTCCTTCAGAAAATGGAAGTCTTGCCCAAGTGAGGAAAACCAAAGGGAGCACAAGCTTGCACAAAGGCGATGCAAGCAGACAATAAGAGATGCAAAAAAGTATTTTGAAGAGCATATCACTAACAACATCAAGGCCAACAATAAAGAATTATTTAAATATAGCAGAAGCAGAAAGCCTAATAGGGAGGCAGTTGGACCACTGGATGACAATGGAGTAAAGGACAACTGAAGGAGGACAAGGAGATTGCAGAGAAGCTGAATGAATTATTTTCATCCGTCTTCACTGCAGAAGATATAGGACAGATACCTGTGCCTGAACTGATGTTTTCAGGAAGGGAGTCTGAGAACTGAGGCAAATAGTGGTGACAAAAGATGAAGTTCTCAACCTTATTGATAAATTGAAAGCAAATACATTACCGGGTCCGGATGGTATCCATCCTAGAGTTCTCAAAGAACTCAAATATGAAATTGCTGATCTTCTAATCAAAATATGCAACATATCCCTGAGATCAGCCTCTATACCAGAGGACTGGAAGATGGCCAATGTAATACCAATTTTCAAAAAGGTATCCAGGGGGGATCCATGAAATTACAGGCGTAACGTCTGTTCTGGGTAAATTGGTTGAAGGCATTATTAAATATAAAATTAGTAAGCATATAGAAGGACAAGCCCTGCTGAAAAAGAATCAACATGGCTTCTACAAAGGTAAGTCCTGTCTCACTAACCTTCTAGAATTCTTTGCAAGTGCCAATAAATATGTAGACAGGGGTGATTGTTTACTTGGACTTCCAAAAGGTTTTTGACAAAGTCCCTCACCAAAGACACCTGAGCAAACTTAGCAGTCATGGAGTAAGAGGACAGGTCCTCTTATGGATCAGTAACTGGTTAAAGAATAGAAAGCAAAGAGTAGGAATAAATGGTAAATTCTCCCAATGAGGTGAAGTAAATAGTGGGGTCCCACAGGGATCTGTATTAGGATCAATGCTTTTCAACCTGTTCATAAATGATCTGGAATTAGGTGTGAGCAGTGAAGTGGCCAAGTTTGTGGATGACACCAAATTGTTTAGGGTGGTGAAAACAAAAAGGTATTGTGAAGAGCTCCGAAAGGATCTCTCCAAACTGGGAGAATGGGCATTTAAATGGCAACTGTGGTTCAATGTAAGCAAGTGTAAAGTGATGTACACTGAGGCAAAATATCCCAACTTCAAGTATAGCCTGATGGGATCTGAGCTAGCGGTGACTGACCAAGAAAGTGATCTTGACGTTGTGGTGGACAGCTCAATAAAGATGTCAACCCAGTGTGCGGCCGCTGTAGAAAAGGCAAACTCCATGTTAGGCATAATTAGAAAAGGAATTGAGAATAAAACTGACAATATCATACTGCTTCTATACAAATCTATGGTGCAACCACACTTGGAATACTGTGTCCAGTTCTGGTTACACCTACAAAAAGATATTGTAGAGCTGGAAAAGGTGCAGAAAAGAGCAACTAAGATGATGAAGAGGCTGGAGTATCTCCCCTATGGGAGAAGGTTACAACAGCTGGGATTGTTTAGCTTGGAAAAAAGGAGGGTAAGGGGAGACATGATAGAGGTGTACAAAATTATGCATGGTGTGGAAAATGCGGATAGGGAGACATTTCTCTCCCTGTCTCAAAATACTAGATCCCAGGGTCATCCTATGAAGGGGATTGGGGAGAGATTCAGGACAGATAAAAGGAATAACTTCTTCACACAACACATAAACTATGGAATTTGCTACCACAGGATGTAGTGATGGCCACCAATTTGGATGGCTTTAAAAGGAGGTTGGACAAATTGCTGAAGGAAAAGGCTATCAGTGGCTGCTAGTCTTGATTAGGGATGGGGGAGAATTTCTCCCCGAAACTTTGGGGGACCGAGTGCCAACGCATTCGGCCCCCTGAAATCGGCGGTGAAATTCTCCGCCCCCCCCCCCCCCCGGGATGGGACTTACCTTTCACAAATGTCCCTCCCGGCGGCGGTTCGTCGGGTCTTCGTCAGGGGCGGAGGCGGCAGCCGGTCTTTTGACCGGCTGCTGCTGCCGCCATTACAAGGAAAGTTAAAAAAAAAAAAAACACCCCCATGATAGGCTACGTAACGATTAACGTGGCCTATCACGGCTAGATTTGCAAAGTCAGCCGTGATAGGCTACGTTAATCGTTACGTAGCCTATCACGGGGGTGGTTTTTTTTTTTTTTTGCGGCCGGGTAGACGGGGCGCTTCTACCTGGCCTGACTTTCGCCGGCGAGGGATGGGGCGCCTCCCACCCGGCCTGAATTTCGGCCGGGCGAGGCGGGAAGCCTCCCCCCCCTCGCATGAACTTCGGGGGGAGAAGCGAAGCGCCTCCCCCCCACCGCAAAAAAAGCTGCGGGACAAGGTAAGTCCTTTTCGTACATCCCTAGTCTTGATGGCTATGTGCTACCTCCAGTACTGGGGCAGTGAGTCTATGTACACCAGTTTCTGGGGAACATGGGTGGGAGGGTGCTCTTGCACTCATGCCCTGCTTGTGGGTTCTTGGTCGACAGCTGGTTGGCCACTGTGTGAACAGAATGCTGGACTAGACAGACCCATGGTCTGATCCAGCATGGCTCTTCTTATATTCTAATTAACATTATAATTACTTGAACAAAGGAATTAATACAATTGCTTTAATGAAGGAACAGTACAATTACTTGAAAAATGTACACACAAAACAATGAAAATGGACTGCAAACTCTGGAACTGAGGGTATGGGCAGAAAATGAAGTTTAATTCAATGAAGACCTAGGAAAACGATGCCAATATTCACAAGCACAAACAGGGAGATGAGGTTTATACCACAGCAGCACTGAGAAGGATCTCCCAATACAGTAGTGACAGGGCTAGTTGCTCCAGGTTCATTTTGTCACCCAACCTTTTTATAAATCTCAGCCTCAATGATAGGCAATGGTATTTTTTTAAAAAATACATTCAATTAAATTAGCATGTGTAAACAAGCAATAGTCCATTTCTTCTCTCAGAGTGGTGGCAATACTAGTCAAAAGCCCTGCAACGCTTTCTCTTCTTGCCCCTGATAACGTAGTAAAGTGAAACATGTGATGTGACATTATTGTGTTTCAAGTTTCCCTCCCCCTGGTGCAAGAGAGCACGGAGGGAGGGAGAGAGAGGAAAGAGTGAGAGAGAGAGAGCATAGAGTGAGAGCACAGAGTGAAAGAATTCAGACCAAGTGAGAGAGCTCAAGAAAGAATGCACGGAGAGAGAGAGAACAGGAAAAAACTGTTTTCCATCCCTGGTACTGAAGAAAATTAGCTTTTGATCTTAAGAAACAGCTGTGAGACATAAAAATGCTCCTAAAGTTAAAAAGCTGCCTTAAGACTGCAAAATTATTCTCTTTTGCCATCCAAGTGCAGGGCAAGGAGGGTGAGATTTCAATTGCAAGAGTGTAAGATTAAATTACATAATAAATTCTTTACATAAGAACATCCTTACTGTTCAGCTCAGCTGGGCAGTGCAATGTATTTTCTAAGAAAGCATTTAAATGACCTTCACTGAAGGGCTCTAAGCATTTGTGGGATGGAACGAGGTGATCCTAGAAACAACAAAGTACACTGGGGTAGAAGAAAGTACAGCATAATGACCTGCTGTCACACATTGTATTTTACTACTTGTGGCCAGGAAGAAGAAAGAAGTACAGGTAAGCAGGATCCCTATGTTTCTTTTGACATCTGTTGTTCTAGCCTTGGATTAACACCTGTCACTACTGGCAAAGGTATGGTGAAATGTATACCAGTGTGTGCAGTGGGACTAGATTATTCCTCCATTCCCCCCCCCCCCCCGCTCTAAATAGGCATGTATAAAACTATGGGTGTTACCTGCTCTTGACACCATTCAGGAGTTTTGTGAAATATACAGGAGTTTTAAGTGGCTGAGGAGAACCCTGTTCTCCGATACCACAGCAAATGTAGACCAGTTTTCTCTAGGCCACCACCCAAGGCCTAAGATTTGCAAACACTTGTAGGAGGTTCTGAAATAAAAGAGGATGCCACAAGCCCAGCCACTTCCCCCCCAAATTTCTTAGACTTGTGGCAATGCTACAACTTTGGTGTACATGCTTGCATTTCTGCAACAAAAAACTTTCCTGAGTCTTTCCACAGCAAATGTCCCAAACCTCCAAGAGCCATTTAACAATAATCAGTGCCGAAGCATTTCGGCACTGCTGGTGTGGTCCACGGGCACAGAGGCAATAGTCCCTGTGCTCACACGTGGTAGATCTCCTCCTCTTCCATGGCATGATTAGTGCATCCCTGCAGGTGGCCCAGCGTGTTGTGCCGCAAGATGTCCCAGCCGCGACTTGAGCTCCTCCGTGATAAATTTGGTGTGTCAGAAGGAGCGCGGAAGGGCACCCGCTTCTTTGAGTAAATCTGTCCACCATCTTCTGTTTGCAGTGCCAGTTTGACCTTCAAGTACTTTTCAAAGGCATCTCTTCGGTGGGGCTCAAATGCTTTAGCGCCCAGCTGGTGCTTTTGTTGCCGGAGTTCATAGCGAGCTTCAACCCTGCAGGTAAGATGTTAACAAAAGACGTCGAGGACGTAGTTTACTGCCCAGCTTCACTCTTCTAAACCTGAAGACAGAAACTTCACTGCGTCGTGAACCACCGTGACTACCTGTACATTAAAACTTCTCAAAAACTTAAGTCAAGGTGTGTAGGAGGAAATCAGGTACAATGTTGCATTTACATTAGCATAATTCCTGCCACATCTATAGCCAGAAATATTTGGGCTTGGATCCAGAATCTGTGGGAACCCTCCGGAGCAGATATGGAGGGCCCATGGGGGAGGCTGCAGCGGGGAGGAAAGGACATGCAAGTCCCATTCCGCAAGTGGTCTGCCTATGCTGGCAGAACGTATCCAACCCCAGGAGAGGAGGTGCCGCTGCTAACAAGACAGGGGGTGGGGGAAGGAGGGAGGGCTATTATTCATCAGCGTGAAAGCTTACTCCTTGCTGAGCAACTGGGTAAAACATGGCCTGTATATTTTTCTTTCTACCTCCATCAGTAAAGGTGTTAGAGATGTAACTTATTTTTCAAATGAAAGCTGAAAACCAGGGAAATCAAACTGGCGGGGTGGTGGTGGTGTCCAAAATGGCTCCAGATTCCTTCTGTGTGATGGAGCCCCCTTAACTGACCATTTTAATACAGCTACAGGGGCATGTTTTGGTTAAAATTGGGGTGGAGGGAGTCAAGGATTGGGGCATGTACATTGTATTAAAGCCCCCCACCCCATATTTCCCCTGATAATTCAAGCACTGGCCCAAATCCACATATCCCCAACGGTGTAAAATCTTATTTTTGCCTGAATTCTAAATCAGGAGCATGAAAAAACAGTTCTCCCCACTTTAACTCCACTAGCATAGTAGCAGCAAAGAGCAAGCAATCAGCTATGGCCATTTTCAATTTCCTCATCTGGTACTTCTCCTGTACAGTGCATAAATGCAACCTGTGGGATTCATTTGCACTAGATTTTCTAAAAGCTAAGCAGGCAGGAATTAATTATGCATGTGATCATGACCAGTAAAGACCCACACAGATTAGCAGGATTACATAGAAGTATGATTATACTCTTATGGTAAAGACCATTTTGCAAATGGCATGTGACAAAAAGCCACTAACCATGCTGGCAGGTTAATTCATTTTCTCTACAAGCACAGGAGTACAAAGAGTCAGTCACCAAGAATAGATCCCCCAACACCAATGCCAAATCCTCCATACAACTAATACCTTGCAAATATACCCCCTCCCCCCCATCAAGCAGCTTCATGTGCCACAAACACACAGCAGGAGCAAATAGGACATGACACATCCCATATTCTCCTCTCTTCTTGGGTAAGCTGTGCCAAAATCACTTAGCTCATCTCATGTTCAATAAAAATGCTCAGTTTCTTAAGTGTCAAGAAGTGCCACACTGATTTTTCAGCACTCATGCAAACACATTAGCATTGTTTCAGTGTTTTTCTTCATAGTTCCAGTTTCTTTCTTCTTCTGAGTCCTTACAACCTTCAGCCTCGCTTGCCCACAGAACTGCTTATACTACCGTGTGTGTGTGTGTGTGTGTGTGAGAGAGAGAGAGTTGGGGTGTGTGTGTGTGTGTGTGTTTGTGTGTGTGTGAGTTGGGGTGTGTGTGTGTGTGTGTGTTGGGGTGTGTGTCAATGAGTTACTTTTTGAGCAAATATTGAAATGTGTGTGTGTGTTGCACAGTCCTACATTTTGCTTTTTGAATTCCGCACATCTGAAATTTAAGAATCAAAATTTAGATTTTTTTAAAGCCTTATCTGCTTCATGATATAATGAAGTTGCTCTGGAATATTGTGTCATATTTTTTATTCTTTGGCAGAGTCACATACAATATTTCATATATATAAAAATGCCTAGGCTTCACTGACTAGCTGCACTATCAAAATTGTTAGGGTACTTCAGTGTGATCATAAGACCTGACACTTTGTACATGTATAATCCAAGGCACCCTGATTACCGGAAACATCTGAAAATAGTCAGTTTGCACATTTCTCCCACAAAACAAGGGGCTCAACATGTATTCTGAAACAGTTAAAGTACAGTGACACTACCTGGAGGTGCAGTGCAATATATAAGTGGCCCAAGAAATCCTAATTAGTATAGAGGTCTGAAGGGGGTGGGGAACATTTGTACATTTCTTCCTCAAAACAAGGCACATACTGTGCACCCCGAAATATTAAGTTATTTCCACACTAGCTACTAGCTGAAATCTAGTATACATGAAGCCCAATACATTGATTATTAGGTGGGATTTTTTTTACACCTAAAAGTTAAAACTCAGCACATGACATTTACTCCAGGACAGAGAAAGTAAAACCAAATATAGGTCAGAAATATTGGGCTGTGGGAATTCTGTTGCTCCTTCACACAGCTGAATTAACGGGATGGGACATTGGGGGGATGGGACGGGATGGGACACAACAGGGAGGGATTTCCAGGGGCAGCCAGTAATGTGTAGCCATGCTTGCAGAATGCAAGCTCAATTTACTAGTATACTGACTTCATACTTTTGATTTTTTTTACTGTTAAAGTCCACTTTCTGACTTTCTTTTGCTTTGGTGGATTTGTGATTCTGGTTCTAGAAGGCAAGTAATTCGATCTAGGTTTGAGAGAGTAGATATCCTTTACAGACAATTCTGCAAAGCAACACCTAAACAGCACCAAAGAAATCCACTGCATTCCTATGCCGAGAGATGGACAAGGTCCTCTCCCTCATCTCCTAACCCTCCTCTCCAGTTTCCACCATGGGACAACACTCAGGGGAGGGAGACACAGCCCTTTTGTTAATAAGCCTGCCCGCTTCGATGCAGCTTTACCTGCCATATAAAGACTGTGTGCCTGCCTAGACTCTAGGTCCTAAAGAAAGGCCTCCGCCTTGTGTTCTGCTGCTGAAACTGCAGGGGAGAAAAAGAGAGGTGGGGCATTTACAGTACAAGAAAACCACCCCCCCAAAATTGAACTTTGCTGTGTTGCATCCCTAGCCATAGGCAATACTGGATGCCAGAGGGGCAGGGATACCTTCCCCAAATGCAACTAATTAAATCACATGGTGCTGTCAGAGCAAGACCTCCTGCCTTCACCAGCTGTTGGTATGCTTACGCCCTGACAACTGCAGATGGTTAGTGAGTGCCAACACTTCCCTACCTCATGTTCGCAGCAGATGTTGATGCTGCACTGGGAGCTACTGTGTATATATTTGGCAGGGAGGGTGCTGGGGAGGGCTGGCACCATAAACCAGTCATTGCAGGTATTTCCCACTTTGCAGCACAATTATAACTACAGAGAGCCCTGATAAAAATGGCAAGTAATCTGGTGTTTTGGAGCAGATCTACCTTGTTCTGCTTCTATGTGGCAGAGTTGGGTTTTCTCATGATGCCTCAATATCTAGTATGTATCAGTGTCCATTTCTTAGGAGAACCAATGTCACTGCATGCAGAACAAACTAGGGACAGGGTGAGCATCTATTGCAGGGGTAATTGCCTATGACTATGGGAGCAGCCCTGTTCAAATGAGCAGAAAGCAGCCCAGCTCAATTCTGCTCACCCAACCCCACCCTCTATTGCCTGCGATCCCTTTCCCCTCCCCACAGGAAAAAACTCACTTTGGGGAAGGGGTAGGAAGCAGCAGGGGCCTCTCCTCCTTCAGGGAAAAGATGTTCCACTAGGGATTCAGGGGCTAATAGTCCAACCCCATGAACCCTGGCAGGAATAGATGCTCAGAGCATACTTCCCACTGGAGGAGAGACCTGATGGGCTTCTCCCACCTTTGTCAAACCCTTCTGCTGCCCGAAATCCCCTTCCCCAAAGTGAGGCTTTTTTCTTGGGCGGGCGGGGGATGTGCATGGCAAGCTAACCACCCAAAGAGCTTTCAAAATGTTTGCCAGTGACACCTGAGGGGTACAAATGATGTTCAGGTGAGCACCTTGGTGCGTATCCATCCCTAGGTTGAACAATGTCCACAGCTTCACATCACTTGGCTCACCCAAATCACATGGGAACTTCCCACATCAGCCATCAATTCTGATGGATGAAGACTGCCAGTGTGGAAAGCAGCCATGTGCTTTCGGCATCTCATATGCCTAAAAATGGAAAGTGTGAAAGCAATGCACACATGTTTGAAAACTTCATACAGATATAATTATCAGAGAGCTGGGATTGGCTGCAGCTCCCTGTTGAGTGTATGTTCAGATACAATGCTGAGTTTGTTGCTGAGTAATGCATGACATGGACTTTGGAGGAAAGGTGAACAGATTATTATTAAGTCCAACAGCTTCTACAACTAAACAAGTATAAAAAGTAATGAAAACTGAATGAAAATCATTAAATCATTAAACCCTGCTGGTTGCACTGGGAGGATAAGACTATCAGTAGTCCTGATGGCTATATGCAACCTCCAGTACCAGAGGCAGTGAGCCTATGTATACCAGTTGCTGGGGAACATGGGTGGGAGGGTGCTCTTGCACTCACGTCCTGCTTGTGGGTTTCCCACAGGCAGCTGGTTGGCCACTGTGTGAACAGAATGCTGGACTAGGTGGAGCCTTGATCTGATCCAGCACGGCTCTTCTTTTGTTCTTATTTTCTATTTCTTTAGACCAAATTTTTGAAGAGAAGTATTTTAACATCGCTCTAAGCATAACTGGTGTTCATAAACTAATGATATATTTCAAGATTCAAAAACTACAACAATTATAACTTAATGTTTACATGAGATCCTAATTCTCCAGAATTATTAACCTTCAATGCTCATGGAATTTTCCAAACTCATTAAGGGGATTATTATTGTTCTGGAAAGTTTGAACAAAATATGTTGAACCATTCTATCCTTTAGCTGAAGCTAAAGGATAAAAAGCTCTGTGTTTTCCACCTGCCATGGTAGAAAATGATTACCATTAACTGACTTTGGAAAGAGCTGCAGGGATCATTGCAGCCTGAAACTTGGCACAGCCACAGGCTGCCTATGAAACTAGTGTGGGCAAAGCAATTAATTTTAATAAGACACAAAGGTTAAGAGTGTATTCGATGTAAACAAAATATACAATGGAGAACTCAATGCCAGCACAGGACATCTGGGAAGAAGTCAACTGCGCATGCATATTGAGTTGCTGAAATATAATCATTAACTTTCACACAAAGAGCAAATTATCTACAAAGAGGAAAATTTTTAGATCATGCTGGAACCTAAACATAAGACACCAACAGCAACACACTGGCACTCGAGTCTTAAAATATTTGCAGCTTCTAACTAAGCTGCCACAACACAAGTGAAGCCAGCACAGCACTGTGGGCTGTACCTGGAGTTGCCAAGAAATGTTGCCTAAAGCAACATTTTGATGGGAATTTAGATGCTCCTGCTTAGCCAAAGCATGTGAGGAATTTTCAGGGCTGCCAAAGGAGTTTATAGGACAAGTTAAACTTCTCATGTAGGTTTTTGCTAATTTCTTGTTGCAACAATGTATGTGGCTATGAACAGATGTGAACAGTCATGAACAAAAGTATGATCAAGCTTCCATACCACAGATCACTAGTACTGAGGCAAATCTGGAGAACATTTGCCACAGGGCTATTAAGCTCTTGACTGCTGGTGGAACAAGACTTGACCAGTCTCTTAAATACTTACATTTACTATTTGCTCAGTTTTGCCAAAACCAATGAAGATGTAGGTTCAAAGAAAGTTAAGTGCCTGTGTAAATCTGCAGGATTTAGATCCAATCTACACATGTAGCAGTTGACACGTAGATTTCCTTGATTATTACCACTTCAGACTGAACTTGGAGATTTTATGTTTGAAGAGCAACACCCAGGCCTAATTTTTAAAAATCCTTTAAAAGAAGGTTCACTGACATGTAGGATATGAAAAGTGAAGAATTAGATTCTAAGCACACATCAGGGATTCCAATGTTAAGGGGATGGGATTTTGTACATGCTGGAATTGCCATGTTTCCTAATAGCTCCCACTCCAGTCCAACAAGAGGGAATCCATACCTAGAAATGATTTTTCATATGTGTACATTTCTAACATGTAACACATGTCTGCTTAAAAGATAGCAAAGGTTGCCAGTGCTAGGAGGAAATCAAACAAGAGAACTAGGATGGGAGAAAATAGGAAGAGGGAACTGTCTCCCTGCACAACAGGTGTCAGAACTGAAAGAGCTCGTCACCTGTTTGGCAGAGGGAGAGTGGAGGGGTGAACCCCTTGCTCTCCACAGTAGGAGCCTAGACTGCTCTTGCATGAGGCCATCTCTGGATCAGTACCTCTGCAGTACTACCTCATTGCCTATGTTGCGCCTCAATCTTGTCCTCCTCATTTATCTTTATCCTCTCCCTGTGTCTACCAGAATATTCCAAATGCTGCAATTTATTAATATATTAAATAAATGCATGCTGATGGCCTGTGGCAGAGTTAGTACCTATTTCTCACGTACAATCCTCCCTTGACACAGGAGGTCTACAGCTATCAAAATAATGACATGCCAAACCTACCTGAGATACCACCGGTCACCTAGCCCGTATTCCTGCCCCTGGATCCCAGAACGAGGCCAGAGGCACTGTGGGAGTTTGCGCTCTAGCATTACTGTAGTGGCAACAACCTGAAACACACAGTTTGAAAAAGATGGGTGGTCAAAATGTTTCATCAGAGAGCGAGGAAAGACAGCAGGGCCCCGTCCACTGGCCTGGCTGGGATCTATTGCCATTTGGCTCCTCCCCTCCCTGTTGGTAGCTGACAAAAGCAACACAGATTACAGTTTTATTTGAATTTTGATTTGTAAATTGCCTCGAGGGCTTTTAAAGTCAAAAAGTGGGTAAAGATAGATAGATCGATAGATACTGTAGGATGCGAAATTCTGCCCTAAGAGTGTTACATAGTGGAAAGGGGACCTAGACATTCTAAAAATCAATTAATCAAGAACAGCAGCACCAACATGAGAGAGGAGGAATAGGGTATGAACTCCCCATGCACATCTTAGGAAATATCTTGAATATGCTGTTCTTCTGGTCCCACTGCATAAAGATCCCAAAGGGGAAAGGATGCCACATTTCCCCATTGACTTGGTTCGCACATAACAGCGAACAATTCGGTTGCAAATTGTGGGTTAGTTTGCAGGGATTTAAGGAGATCTGTGCTGTGTGGGAGTCACTTCCATTTTGCAGCAATAACCTACAAACACCCCATTTGTAGGTTGTTAGCACGACGTCCAAACCTGAACACTTTGGGCTGTTCATGGGTTAACCAACCC
The DNA here is from genome assembly GCF_057233095.1 of Heloderma suspectum. Classification (NCBI taxonomy): domain Eukaryota; kingdom Metazoa; phylum Chordata; class Lepidosauria; order Squamata; family Helodermatidae; genus Heloderma; species Heloderma suspectum. Next base: position 141,890,578 of record NC_139459.1, read on the forward strand.
AAACTTAACCTACAATTTGTTCTTAATTAACCCGTGATTTGCTGCTGAATGCCGCCATTATGTGCGAACCGTAAGCCGCCTTGGGTTCCTTGCAAGAGGAATAAAGGCGGGATATAAATGCAATAATAAATAAATAAAATAAATAAACCGCCCCTTTGTTTAATTCACCTACTACTCCAGCACATGTCCATTAGTTTCTTTGTACATGAATACATGAATTTCCCTAAAAAAAATCTTTATTATAATCACAAAAATGTTAACCAAACAAACCTAAAATATTTGATTAGGAATCGTGTATAGGAGTCATGTTTCCACAGTATACACTTCAAAACAATTACTGATCTAATCCCTTGTGGATTTTAGAAATCATAAAATCCCAGGCGTCCAAAAGGAGACTGGGTCGACGAACTCATTTCAGTTACTCCTTAATTGTAGAAAGACTCATGATTTTGTTAAGTGGCCACTGGCACTTTGTTTCCTGAAGGTCTTTTCTGTGAACAATGTGAGCTGGCTTTTATTAGAAAGAAGTTAACATAAACAACACAATCATCTCAGCTCTGGAAAAGGAATCAGCCATTCCTCATTTCTCTCCCTCTCTCACATGTTGTCAGCTAAACAGCACGAAACTACCCACTCACCTGTGCTCTCCAAAGCTCATCCCGTTCATGCGCCACCCGCCAGTGGGTATCACCCATCATGGCAATCAGCAGGTTGAGCATAAGGAGGGTGGCAATGACAGCGAAGGCAGAGTAGGTGATCCCATACATAAAAGGCAAGTCCACCTCATAGTTGGCAGGTCCATCGATGATGGTGAGGAAGAGTTCAAATGTACTGAAGAGTGCCATGGGATAGTCATAGAAATGGCCCAACTCATCTGGGTCTTCTGTCTGGAAGATTACGTAAAATGCTGGCAAAGAAAACAAAAGAGATTGGGAGAGAAATCTCCTACTTGAAGACTTATTTGTGTAGAACATTTGTCATGCATGAGGGGGTCTTTACCCCAAGAACACATTTAGGACATTTGCCTATTCTGGACAATGTTGCACAGCTTCACTGTTCCGTGAGGCCTCTTCATCACTCACCCTTACTCTCCACTTATACCTGGAAGTCCCTCCCAGAACATACATGTGGCAACACCAGTCAAACCCCTTCTCAAAAATCACCCTCTCTCCAAAGGTTTTTGCCTAATCCTATGCGTATTCACCACGAAGTTATTCCCACTGACTTCACTAGCCTAATTTTCCCCAGGAGACTGGAGTGAAAGTAGGAGGGGAAAGCTGCTAAGAAGGGAGATAAGTGGAGATAAAGGATGGCCGCTGTGTGGGTGATCTCTGTCGCCTCTGGCTTTCTCTGCCTGATGGTGAGGAGGCCTTCAGAATTCTCAACAGGCAGAGCTCCCATATTGTGGGGCTGCTTACAAAGGACCGCAACTGCAGTTTTCACCTTAAACCAAAACAACATGTAGGCATCTGCAGTTGCATTTACTTATATTCACCCCTTATTGTCGTCCTCTCTTTCTATTATCTCCCTCACTGCTGACATTTTCATTCTAAGCTCTCTGAAGCAAGGGTCCAACTTTTTCAGATGTATGTATGTATGTATGTATGTAGCTCTCTAAAGGACCACATACATTGATGACCCTGTATAAAAATAGTGGCAGAGCATCTTGGCAGAATTTCAAAATAATTTTAGACTCCACTCTGATTTGTCACGCTAGGATGACAAGGCTAAGAATGGCCAAAACATCACAGCCAGATGCCATCAAAAAATCAGGAGGGGTAGCCTTGTTAGTCTACTGCAGTGAAAACAAGAAGCCTTGTAGCAGCTTGAAGACCAATACATTTATTGAAGCGTTCACTTTCATGGCCCAGAGCCCACTTTGTCAGATCTATAAAGTGGTCACCTAAGTGTGTGGGCACAGAACCCCTGAGTACAGAGAGGAGGAGAAGAAGGGGATTGTTTCTTTTAACAAAATGTCAAACAATGCAAGAGGCAGCAGTAGGTGCATCACAGTATTTACACAGAGCACAAATGAATATAGATTCCCCTCACAAGAATACAGAATCCAGTCAGATGAACCCAATCAAATGCAAATGAAAAATCAAGAGACAGCTTCAGCAAAGGCCACATTGTAACCCATGGCAGGATGAATTAGCATCGACATGGGAAAGAAAAGGCAAGAGGGGTCGTTTTCTTCTCTGGCTTGCTTAGCTAGGTGGGCCTAGCACAGCATTATTTCACTGCTTCAGAACTAGATTAATATCTCAACATCCCCATCATGCCGCACTTTATATTCATGCTTCTGAGGTGCTCCAAAATACAAATCCCATTTCAGAGCTGAATTAATCTGCTGTAAACTCACTTCTCATCTCTAAGTGTTTTGCTTCTTTTAATGGGAAAAAGAAAGTAAGAAAAATGATGGGATTTACAACCAGCAATAAGGGCAAGAAAGAAAAGGGGAAGGGCTTTTGGCTCAGTGGCAGAGCACATCCTTTGCATGCAGAAGATTTCCAGCTGCTGGCATCTCCAGCTAAAGGACTGTAGGTAGCAGGTCTCAGGTAAGGCTTTAGAGGGCTGCTTCCAGGCAGATTAGAACATTCTAGGCTAGATAGACCAATGTTCTAGCTCAGCATAAGGCAGTGTCATATATTCACAATATTGCCACAATGGTATTTCCTCTGAGTATTTTAAAATATACATTTACAAACATTGATATCAATATACTCAGTAACAATAAACATCTATGTCAATGTGTACTGTAAAATACTCAGTGGAAATACCACTGTGTATGTCCACTGGGTTTTGGTTATGGTGATATTGTGCTTGAGAAGACCCTTATTACAGTTTAGATCTTGATACTTCCTTCATCTAGTCAACACAGGTAAAGACAGGAAAAGGTGGGAAGGGAAAGATTCAGCTTTGCACTGCCAAGGGACATATGCACACACGAAACAACATGCTTAGTACAATTCTCCTTCAATTCTTACTGCAGATTTGAAGGGATCGGCAAGAAACTGAACAATTATTACTCTTTCTATACTATTTCAGTGTACAAAATGGACTTAAATCATCCTAAGCACTGTGCGCAATGTGCCTTTTTAAACATTTATTTTATAGATAGGGGACTAAAGCACACGAGCTCCCCCCACCCCCACCCATTCAACTCATCATCTCTTCTAGATTTTGGACAGTCCATGGTCAAGGAACATCCTTGGGCTACTCTACCTTTAGCCCAGGTGATACAGTGCCCCAGTTACCATTCATATTAATACAAGCAGACACTAGCTGTTTCAATAAACTGTTTCACAAAGGCCTAGAATGTGTCACCTACCAGATGCAAACCCAAGTATCACCACCGCCATTAGCCAGCAGAACCTTAAGAGGTCTCCAAAGATCATCTGCACATGTAAACACACACAAAAGCACGTAGTAACAATAAGCAGGGCTTATCTCCCACAAACCTTAAAATAAAAAGAAGCCTACTAGAGCAGGCCAAAGGCCTTCTGGGTCAGACCATACTATTCCAGTATCATTCCAGGTTGCTTGTTTACTTCAACACGTGGAAATACTTGACAGGATTTCTTGACAGTGGTACCTAAATTGTGGAATGCTCCCTCTAGAGAGGCCCAGTTGTTTGCTGCTCACATTTCATCAGACAGTCAAAACATGTCTCTTTAGTCCAACCCAAAAGCTTTCTTAATCAATTATTCCCTCCTTTGAGTTTTGGCTAGCATTTTTGTTGCCAATATTATTTTGGTTTATCTTTGCTTTTATTGCTTGCTTTTAACTAATGTTGTTAGCTGCCTTGAGGATTATCTGATAGAAAGACAAGATATTAAAAAGTTTAAATAAATAAATAAATATAAATATAAAGGTCAACATAGTCCAGGGAAGCACACAAGCCATAAACAGCTCCCCCATTTGTCCCCATTGCCTGGTATTAGGATATTATTAAGTTTTCATGGCTAACAGGTACTGATAGCCCTGTTCTCCCTAATCGTGTCCCTGAATCTGTCAAATCACCACATCTTGTGGCAGCAAATATCATACATTAATTATGCATTCTTTGAAGAAGTATGTCCTTTTGTTTGCCTTGAATCTACTGCCAATTAATGCAGATTAGAGATGGAGAAGTAGTCCAGTGCTCACCATGAAAATAAATTGGGCCCTTTGAGCGTTCCATTCATACATTCAAAATCTGTCAAGGGGGTACCTGAGCGTTCAAAAGAAAGCTTAGAAGGCACAATCCCTCCCACAACTTGCTACCCATTTCCCCTCTCCCAAGGGGAAAAAAAAACCTTGGAGAAGAGGTCAAAGTAACAGGGCTGGCTCTCCCATGAGGTGGGGTGAATCCCCCGCCTCAAGCAGTGCATCGGGACAGGCATCGGGACCCACGCACGTGCCTCTGAGAGTCCCACTGCTGCTGTATGCTTTTCAAACTAAGGTATAGGGCGAGTAGGTGCTCTGGAGACCGCAGCTGGAAATGCAGCCATTGCAACTCTCTGGAACAGCTGCCGCCGCCGCCCACCCAGTGCCTCATTCCACGTAAGGCATAGGCAGGAGGCCGCTCCCTAGAGCTGCACCACCCATCCCCCTGCTGCAGCAAAGGCAGCAGCAAGAGAGTGCCGGCACAGCTCTCTGGTGCCCCCCAGCCCAATGCCTCACAGTGTGGGACCCTTCGTCAGAGCGAGGCATGGGCAGGAGGTGACCCTGGATGCTGCCTGTGTGGCCACGGCACAGCCAGTCTCCAGGGCTACCTCCCCACCAATGCTTTGCTCTGAAAAAGGAGTCCTCAGATCAAGGTATTGAGGGGAAGATGGGTGGCGGCGGCAGCTTGCGCTTCGCCGCCTTCGGCAGTGGTGCGTAGTGGTGGCTCGTGCTCCCGTCCACCCCTGGCAGCAGAATGATGGGGACTTGCACTCCCTGTCCTCCATGGCAGCAGCGGGAGCTCTTGTGCCGACCCTGCAAGGAGACACATAGTGGAGTGCTTCTCCAGTGAGAGTGGAGGTGCCCCTGGGGCCTTCTTGTTCCCAGACTGCTTGCTAAGTGAAGACACTGCCGCTGTGGTGATGCTGGCAGCATCTTTTCCAATGAGGATCATGGGGTTCAACTGCCACCCCCACGATCCTCAGTGGAAAAAGATACTACCACTATCACTACTGCAACAGTGTTTTTACTTTACCAGCCATCCAGAAAAGAGGAGGTGCCCCATGCTTCTCTCCTAACTTCAAGGGACCCCTCCTCCACCTGCTATGCTGTCCTTGTCTGCTAAGGTGAGTTTTCCCCCCTTGGGGGCATGTCACTTCCTCAGTTGACTGCTTGTTAATTACTTACTTTTTGAATCATGATGGTGAAGGGCCCCAGCATCTGAAATCCTCGCGCAAAGTACATAACATTGCACCAGCCAAGCACCAGAGCAAAGGACATGGGGACCACCTCTCCGTTGGTGCTAGTGAGACGCATCACCATGGTCACCAGGATCATACAAGCATATGTGATGCTGCACAGGCAGAAACAACAATAAAGAAGGGAATTGCACATCAGTCCTGTGTCCTCTGCCTTCCAGTTCACAGATATTTATGGTTTGTTCATGTACCCACAACCATAAACCCACTAGAAAAGAACCTTACATGATGACATGGAAAGGTCCTCCAAGGATTGTTTGCCCGAAGTATTTGGTGATTCCAACACGAAAGATATCTGGAATCTGAGAGAGATCCATTGATCAATTGTGTGCTCTGTTTAAAGACCATTTAGATACCCATCCATCCACTTCATCCTTCTATTAAATAAAACACACCAGATGCCCAGGTGTTAAACTGGCACCTAAGTTGCTTTTAACCGTCTTTAATGCTACAGCTAAGACTTGGAAGAAATAATCATAAGTGTCCGTAAGCACAGAGAACCTCTCTCTCGCCATGGAGAGATCACATTGGAGGAAGGGCACCTAGGTGAAAGGGGATGACTTCTTGATAGACATGAGCCCTGGAATTTCACAATTAAGCACTGCCAAAATATAGATTAGGGATGTACTAGATTCAATTAGAAATAGACTTAATTATGATTAGACAGATTAAAATGTGTATGTTACAGTGAATGTCTACAATTTGGTGAATTGTGGCATACACATTCAGGTGACTATCCCTGCTATTTCTCCCCATTTGGGGGCATTCACAACATTCATCTGGAAGTGTCAAGTTTAACCAAATTTCAATCATTAATTTAATTTAAATATTCTTAGTCTAACAGAAATGTTGCAGTCCTCTTTTACAATAACCACACTACTGTGGAAGATGGAAAGGACAGCTTACTATTTATTCTAAAAGGCAAGAGCCCTGATCCAGAGAAGAATGATCAGACTGAAGTCCCGTTGACATTAATTCGACTTAAAATAATCATAACTGACATGTTCCATTGATAAGAAGTGCTTCCATACCAGTGGGACTTTGTTGTTAACCTCCAGACAAAGCACAGGCTATCCCAGTACAATCAGAAAGCTAGAAACATAAAGAGAATAGAGACTATGAAAGGAAAAGACTCTCCAGTGCTGGTGACCTGCAAGGTCTGTGCAATGTTTGCTTTCTTGCCTGAGAACAACATGGCCTACATGTGCAACAAGTGCAAGTTGATTACACTGTTGGAGGAAAAAGTAAGAGGACTGGAGTGGCGAGTGGCAACCCTCCAGGGAATAAGAGAACATGAATAGTTCTTAGACAGAATGATGGAACTACAGCAGCAAAGCGAAGTACAGAAGCTAGAAGAGCAACAGCAAGCTGAGGCAGAAGAGGAAAATGTTGTGAGGAAAAATGAAGTAGAGGATACTCCTTGGAAAAGGGTGACAGGAGCAGAAGAACTAGAAGCTACTCTACACCAGTGAAAGCAGTGGAACTATGGAACCATTTTCAGGTACTTGAGGATGAGACTGGAGGACAGCCTGCAGAGGAAGAATCACAGGGGACCCCGCAGGAGAGCAAGCAAGAGGCTGAAGGTCAGCTAAGCAATGAAACCAAGGCCTACAACAACAAGAAGAGGTGGTTGTGAGAGACTCCTTACTGCATGGGACTGAAGCCCAAGTATGTCACAAAGACCTATGGACTCGCCAGGTATGCTGTCTCCCAGGAGGACGGATTAGAGACATGACTGAAGGGTTGCCTACACTCATAAAGCCCACTGACAGGTATCGCTTTCTTCTCATCCATGTGGGAACAAATGGTGCCGCCAAGCAGAGCTACAAAGAAATCAGGTCAGACTTTGAAGCTTTGGGAAGGAAACTCAAGAACTTTGGGGCCCAGATAGTTTTCTCATCCATCCTTCCAGTAGTTAGAAGAGGGATAGAAAGGGAAAGGGAAATACTCCGGGTGAATGACTGACTACGTAGGTGGTGCCAACGTGAGAGATTTGGATTCTGGGACCAGGAGCTACACTTCCTGGAAGATGGACTGTTGGCAAGGGATGGGTTCACAAGGGCTGGGAAGAATGTGTTTGGCCACAGCATGCAGAACTTCATCAGGAGAGCTTTAAACTGAATTCTACAGGGGAGGGAGATGTAAAGTTAGGGGTAACAATGGACAAAGGCTCATACACCACAGTGGAGAGAACAGCTCTAATAGCACCTGTGAGGACCTGAGGCCTTTTTGACTACCTCACGATCCTACTTCTAGTCACCAGGTCAGGTGCTTTGGTCAGTGTCTCTCCTCATACTGCCACTTTTAGGCTCTCACCTACAACCCTCTGTTGGTGTATTGTGATGCTTCACCACTCTGTCAATTGCTACCACCAATAACCCTTTTTTGAGCTGCTTTCTTTCTTTTTGGTACCACAGACCAAGCATCCAGCATGTGGGGGTTATTCCACGAAACCCTTCCTAATCACTAAAAAGGAAACTGTCTTTTAAAACTGAAAACAAAGTAAGTTTATTTGGTACAACAGGATTGGAAATAGGAACTGGGTTGGGATGAGGAAAGGATATCGGCGATGATGATTAAAATGAGTCAACACTATATAATATAACTCTTGCTTTTAGTTCTATGTTCAAAACTTCTCACACCCTCCCTCACACTATCTGACACACTCTCTATCCCACAGACATCTCACTAGATGTTCTCACTCTTATCTCCCAATCTGTTCTCAGATTTATCTAGCTGTACCCAATCTACCTTACCCCTGGACTTATCTGACTCTCTAGAAGCAATCCCCCCCCCCCCGCTTTTCTAATTTAATTTTAGCTAATACTTTGGAAGAGAGAAACAAAATTCAAAGTGATCTTGATAGACTGGAGCACTGGGCAGAAAACAACAGAATGGAAGTTAATAGGGATATTAAATACCAAGTTCTGCACCTAGGAAAAAGAAGTCAAATGCACAGTTACAAGATAGGGATACATGGCTCAACAATACTACAAGTGAGAAGGATCTTGGAATTGTTGTCACTCACAAGCTGAATGTGAGCCAATGATATGATGTGGCTGCTGCAAAAGGCAAATGCTATTTTGGGCTGCATTATTTATTTTATTTTATTTATTTATTTATTTATTTCTATACCGCCCAATAGCCGAAGCTCTCTGGGCGGTTCACAAAAAAGGAAGGAGCATTAACAGAAGTATCGCTTCCAAATCATGTAAAGTACTAGTTCCCCTGTACTCAGCACTGGTTAGGCCTCATCTGGTGTACTGTGTTCAGTTCTGGGCACCGCACTTTAAGAAGGACGCAGACAAACTGGAGAGGGTTCAGAGGAGGGCAACAAAGATGATCGGGGGACTGGAAACAAAGCCCTGTGATGAGAGACTGAAATAACTGGGTGTGTTTAGCATTGAGAAGAGAAGGCTGAGGGGAGATAGGATAGCGCTCTTCAAGAACTTGAAAGGCTGTCACAGAGAGGAAGGCCAGAATCTCTTCTCGATCATCCCAGAGTGCAGGACACGAAATAATGGGCTAAAGTTACAGGAAGCCAGATCCCGGCTGAACATCAGGAAAACTTCCTGACTGTTAGAGCAATACGACAATATAACCAATTACCTAGGGAGGTGGTGGGATCTCCCACACTGGACGCATTCAAGATGAAGCTGGACAGCCATCTGTCAGGGATGCTTTGACTTGCATTCCTGCATTGAGCAGGGGGTTGGACTCAAAGGTCTTATAGACCCCTTCCAACCCTACTATTCTATTATTCTAACCCCCTTGACAAGTTCAAGCACTATTCATTTCTCTGGATAGGGACCAGTGTGTCAGAACATCTGGATAAAGCCTTCTATTCCATTCCAGAACATTAAAAAAAAAAAAAAAAAGATTACCATCTACAGGAGAGTATTAGCTCCTTCCTTTCATTTTCTGAATCTTATAAGATGAGTAACTTTGATCATTCTCAGTGCCTTCTACATTTGTTTCAACCAGTCTGCAATTTAAGTTCCTTCTTTCCTTTCCCCTTTCCAACCTAATTCTAGCTGAAACAATTAAGTTAGCAACTAACAACTGATATTTCTTTCCGAGTATACCTTTTATAAACCCCAGTGAAGAGATAACAGGGTGTAGAAGTAGCTTGTTTGGAGCAATATTACTAATCATTTTGCTCATTTTTTTTTCAGAACTTCAAAAGTTTGTGCTCTCTCTTTTCTCACAAGGATTGGGAAGAGAAAATCATTCCTCTTACCTCCAGAATGAGTATCACGATGGCTCCTATAACAGTTATGAGTTCACCTACGAGTCTGAGATCATCTTCGGGAGTCAGATAGGATTCCTGAAAACAAAACATGATCCAATATTGTTAGGAACATGACATAATCCAAGAGGTAAATCTTCAATGAACCAAATCTATTGCCTTCTGGGGTCAGGTCAGGGTGATGGTGGTAACCTATAAAGCTCTGGATTCAGTCAGCATACTCCCACTGCTGTGCTCCACTATGACAAGGGATTGTCTATGAAGTACACCATCTATGCACTAAATCATGTCTGTAAGGGTGCACTTTCTCAGTGGCTGCTCATCAACCTGGGATTCTCTTTTCCTTGGAGACCCACCAAAGCCTGTGAATCTTCCAGAAGCAGGAAAATACGTTTTTATTTGAACTTGCTTTTTGTGGACAGATACAGGACAGAATAATAAGCATATTGGTACCCACCCCAAAACCTTAAGTCAAATTAAACAAGCAAATAAAACATTGTAAACATAAACTGATTTCCCTAATTGGATTGCTTATTCAGTAAAATCTAAAAAGAGAAAGACAGGAATTTTTGAAACCTGGATTCAATATGCAGCCTTGCCTCTGAATTACTGTACAATCTTTTGGACTAATATTAAAATGACTTCCAGTTGTGTCTGGAAAATGGAATCTAATTGCCAGTTCTATAAAAAATAACCCAGCTCCAAGCTAAGTGAGCCACTTACCAGGCAATTTAAGAACATTTATAACTGTTGCTCTTGTACATCTCAGTCTGCCTGCCTTTAAAAAGGGAAGACAACCTCAATTCCTTCACATTCCTGCCCATTAAGTGCTGGTGGTTGCACTTAGGCAATGGAAAACAAACACTCCAAGGTTGCTTGGAAGCAAATGTATGACATATGACAATAGGAATGCTATTGTTTTAGGTGTTAGTGGGCTTCTCATAATTCATATGACAGAAAAAAGAAAAAAACACGCACACCTGATACAAACTCAGTACAAATGCATCTTGTGTGAAAATCAGTAGTAACTCTAGAAAACAAAACTTTCCAACACTGAGTGACCAGCCACAAAGGTGGGCAGCAGGGATCCTTGTACCTTTCATAGTTGGCCAAACAAAGGATTTCAGCAGGCACAGCTTTTCTCACCCCTGCATGACAAGCTGCACCTGCCAAAATTCTCTCTTCTACACAAATCCTAAAGGTACAGGAGCCCTGCTGTCCTCATTGACATCTGGTCTCTTGATTCTTGTAATGTGGAGCAAGAGGTGCTCTCTGGAAGACCGTAGCACACAGGACTCCCAAGTCTAAAAGCTGCTTCACAATTTACACGGCAGATATTCACCCCCCACCCCCACCCCATACAGCTTATGTGGCGAATCCCATAATGTTTGAAGGGAACAAGTATATCTGCGAACAAGCACTGGACATACAACAGGGAGCCATGGCCAACAGTAACTTCCAGGCAATCCATCTATCTGATCTGCATCTGTCTAGTGCTGAACCTATTTTTCCACTCAGCTACTGAACAGCATGCTACTATGCATGGTGTCAGGTTCATGTTCATCATAGTTCCCTACTCACATTGCAATCCTGTGCACACATTTGGGAGTGATTCCCATGGAACACAGACTTACTTCTAAGTAAGATTCATAGAATTGCCCTGTAAAGTGCTATCTTGGTATTGTGTTCCTTCCACACAATTAACTGTGTAACGTCGCCATCCTTCTGCGTACCATCCCCCACCCACATTGATAACTGTTCAGGAACCTGTTGTTGTATCTGAGACATCTATCTGCACCTGTGAATATGTAGGTTTTCTTCTACTGGTTATAGAAATCACAGATAATTTCTACATCAATACATTAAGGTTAAGAGAGGACTTACCTGCAAAAGTTTCTGAACATATATGGTGTTATCCCTTTCATGCGTTTTGTTACAGCTTCGCTTTTTCAGAGGCCGGTAGACACAACACATTGTGAAGCAAATCATATACAGGACGTAGAACAAGGCCAAGACACAGAAATATGGCCTTCCATATTTATTCCACTTCAGGCTTACCAGCTCATTCACAGGGGTAAGATCTAGGATCCGCCGTGCCTACAAGATGTAAAGTAGTCATTGTTCAGCCTCCTCCCCAAGGAGAAACTCCACCTACAAGCAAATAATGCTCAAGGACAGGAAATGTAGCACTGAAAATGAAGGGGGAAGGCACTTGAATCACATTAAAAGGGTATCTCCATACTAGTATATGAATTAAAAGACTAACTTGGTCTTATTCATAACTTGGGGAGGGGATCCTTTAGCACTGGTTAGCTGCCTTTATTTAAGAAAGGAAGAAGTGATGACAATAAAAGTAGTACCATAGCTTTCAGAAGTATGGGATCTTGGACTAGGGCAGATGACAATTACTGGGTTTAAAGTTTGAATTTCAGTACCAGTTCACATATTAAAAGTAAAGGTGACCCCAACCAGTCATGTCCGACTCTAGGGTGCGGTGCTCATCCCCGTTTCTAAGCCGAAGAGCCAGCGCTGTCCGAAGACGCTTCCGTGGTCATGTGGCTGGCATGACTGAACACCGAGGTGCACGGAACGCTGTTACCTTTCCCGCCAAAGCGGTACCTATTTATCTACTTGCAATTTCTTGCTTTCGAACTGCTAGGTTGGCAGGAGCTGGGACTGAAGACGGGAGCTCACTCCATCACGCGGCACTCAGGTCTCGAACTGCTGTCCTGCTGACCTTCTGGTCTGCAGTTCAGTGTCTTAACCACTAAGCCTCCGCGGCCCCTCCAGTTCACATATTAGATCAGTAGTATTGCTTCCTCTACACCCTCCAATATGGTTGGACTACAGTCACTTTAGAAAAACACAGTTCTGCTAGCGGCTGATAGAGGAAACAACCAGCATCACCCAATAACCACATGATCATGATAGCTGCATAAGTTACCACTACAGTGGGGGCTGCACAGGGTTTATTCTAAGCTTTTTTCCTAGTGCATAAATACCCAGCATGCTGCCCCTCCCCTCACAAAAACACTTTTTTGTAACCAAAAGAAAGAGGGCAGAGAGAGTTAGAATTGAGAAAAAAACAAAGAAAGAAGGAAAAAGGGAACAAGAAAAATAGAGATGCCTTGAGAAAAGAATCATGGGATAAGGGGAGGGGGGTCTTGCCAAATTATTTGGGGATGAGATTATCTCCCTTCTTAAACCTATACCTGCCTACTGAGACTCCCTCCCCACAAATAAAATGTAACTGACATTTTAATTATAATTGTGGTAAGATTTACCCTCTGTGACAAAATGGTTATTGTCCCTGTAAAATATGTTGACAGTTATGTTCATATTTACTGTTTTGCTGTACTAGGGCTTAATGGAGGCTCTTTACAAAATGGCTGCTCAAAAACTTTGCAGTTATTGCCTGTAAGAAGGAACTCGTGTATTATTCCCAGTACTGTCTGTGGAAAGAAACCTTTAACCCTCACCCCTAATGTGTTATGTGTACCCCAGAATGGCAATGCAGTTATAAGAGTGCCTTGACATCTGCTTAAGGTGTCCAACAGATGCTTGTGCTTGTGTTTAGTATGAACCAGAGTTACTCCATATTTTGTTCACTAGGTCATCCTGTCTTGGCTCCACAGTCTTGTGAGAAACAGATTACAGCCTGTCAGCAGTTTCCCTGAGAATTGTTAGGGAGGGTAAGGTTCCTCCCCAGACTGCAGGCTGATAACATTGTACTTCACGCAGTAACTGAGTGTCAGTAGGTGGCAAGTGTCCATCCTGTCCAGAGAAGGAACATTCAGCTCCTTTTCAGATAACAGACTGTGTGAACGCCTCCAAGTAATGTGTCTAATAGAGCATGGCTAGAGTTCTTCCCTATATGTGACGTATTTCGCTGTATAAAAGCCTGCCCCACTAAACAGTTGGGGCTCTCTGCCCCTTTGCTGACAGAGTGCCTTGCTGGCCATGCAATAAAGCGCTTTTAGATCCAGAAGTCTTACCCATGTCTAGTGTCATCCATTGTCCAGCTAGACAATGAACAAGGAGCGTGTTCCGCTCATACAACAGTCTACAATAAGGTCCATGGCACAGACTTAATAATGTCGATATATCTGAATATCCTTCAGTTTGTCTGGAGACGTGGTGCCTCTTGGTCTACCTAGTTCAGTTTATAAATCCGTGCAGTCTGTTGGGCCTAGCCGGGGCCCTGTCTCAGTTTGGGAGTCTCTCTGAGGTGTCACCTCCTCAACAGCCTGTGCTGAACCTTCCAAAAGTCTAGTCATGTGATGTGAGTCTTCTTCAGGATTAGTTCTCCAGCTTAGGTAAAAGACTAATAGTGACAAACAAGAAGAAAGCCCCAAGAAGCCTGGGAACTGTAGTATGATACAACAGAGACCTGTCCTGGGCTGCAGCTGCTGTTATAGAAGACAGAAGAAGATAGGAGGATTCGAGAAAGACAGACAAGGATCCTGTACAAAAAGAACTGGAAGGAGAGCTGGGGGCTGTCCTGTGAATTGCTAAGCCATTTGCTGAGAGAGGGAGACAGAGAGGGACAAAGAGAGAAAACTAACTGTGCCTAGGCTCTGTTGAAAGGCTGAGCAGGAAGAAGTCACTTCAAGGGCTGAGGAGAACTGGAGCTGCTGGAGACAGTTTTTGGACCACAGGCTGCTGGACATGGAACCTGCACTAAACTGCACTAAACTGCACTGCTTTGCCTTTGGGAACAGTTCCTTGCTGGCTAGGAGAAGCACAAGGGCTGTGTCTGTAGGGATGTTTAGGCAGGGACAGAGGGGGGAGCGTGGTTTCTTTTAAGCCATCAGCAGTGAATATTTCTATGTCTATCTCAATATGCAGCCATTCAACAAATGGAATCCAAGGGCATCAGTGCTCGTGTAGACAGAAACAAAGATGTGGCTAAAGTAAGAGGGCAGATCTGGTTTAAGGGATTTTTTCCCAGAAACTTGCAAGCAAAATTGCTCACACCACCCAGTCCCAGACAGAGAAATGTTGACATGCTCAGTATAATGTGAGAGGAGGCACAATGTAATCTTCTTTTCTGTGTTTATTTTGTACTGCTATGTAATGGTTGTATAGCTACATATACTGTAAGTAGAATACAACATGAGTCAATAAATATCTTTGGCTAGTCAAGTAATTAGTCCCATAATATAGTATTAGTAAATGAACAACAAGGAGTCTTGTGGGATCTTAGTCTTTAAGGTGCCACAAGATTCTTCACTGTTTTTGCTGCAACAGAACAACATGACCTTCCCTTGGGAAAGTATTAGTACAAGGTTATGAAGACTGAATGGAAACAGTATTCACTTTCATTTTCCTTGTTTTTATCTTTTTTGCATCTGTTTCTTTTTAAGGAACAGCTTATCTTCTTATCAAATATGATATGCCCAACTGCACAAAAACATATTTCAGTGTGCACAGTTTTTTACACTGCACATTAGAATAAACCATGCATGCCCCAAGCTGTAATAATAGTATGAACCATTACATATAAACATTTCCGTCAATAACGCTTAGAGGAAAAAATATAGTGTAACAACAAACAGAATATACTGTGAGCCAGAAGTCCCCAGTTGAAATCTCACCTCAGCTTTGGGCTCATAAGATGGCTTAGGCAAAGCCATCGTCTCCTAACTCCCCTAATTTGTAAGAGGAGAATAATAATTCTGGCCTACTTTAAAGGGCTGTTGAATACACACTAAGAATGCACACAATGTTTATTAAACATTCAATTTAAACATTATTATTCTTCCTTTAGCAGATCGCTGTTGTGTGACAGAACAATCTGATCTTCAAACTTTTGACCCTTTGGGAACTCTTTGTACAACTTATCAACCACAGAACCCTTGTGTATATGCCATGGCTCTCCAGCATGTTACAGAAGATTCTGGAGACACCCTCCAGTGGCTGTACATAGCAAGATCAGCAATAATGAACAACCTGCCTTCAGGAAAGCTTGTCCACTATTACTGAACTTCTCAGTAAAGAATTTGGATAAGCTTCCAAAAACAAACCAACAAACACCCAGCCAAGGCTCCCCAGAAGACTACTAGAAAACCAACATTCTAGAAGAATGTAATGCAATTCCCCCAAAATACCTCTCTTTTTTTGGAGGTGACAATGAGCTCCAGGAGAGACTGATCATTACCCCATGAATCTATTTCCGTGAGGTCATATAAAGTGGATGTCAAAGGCCCAAATGTCCATTGGATGTGCTTTCTTCTTTGCATTAGGTGCTGGAACATCTGGTTATTGGGAAGAAAAAATCTCAATTACATTAGCCCCATGTGCAAACAGTTGCTATGAATGGTGCAGTTGCCCTCATGACCCCTTTCTGGTGGAATTTCCCTCTCTTTTTAATAATAGATTTAGAACAATACAAAACCATAGAAAAGAGAGTATAATTTATCCTACAGTAAGTGTCAATACACAATTACATTTACAGAAGTTTCATTGCATTTAAGACTTTTCCCAAACCATAGTCAATACCTCCAATTGTACATTTTCTCGGAGCTTAGTTCTACTGTAATACCAAGAGAATTCAATATAT
Organism: Heloderma suspectum; assembly: GCF_057233095.1. Classification (NCBI taxonomy): domain Eukaryota; kingdom Metazoa; phylum Chordata; class Lepidosauria; order Squamata; family Helodermatidae; genus Heloderma; species Heloderma suspectum. Next base: position 141,906,794 of record NC_139459.1, read on the forward strand.
TGAAAACACCTCCTTCCTTTTTTGTTCTTTTATACCCCTAAATGTTTGTCCATGCACAGTTTATTTCTCCCAGTCAATATGTTACCCTGGTTTATTTATTTTTTAAAATTATAGACTGCATTTCAGCCAGAAGGCCCTCAAATATCAAAACAACTTAAACAATTACAAATAGCACTAAAAAACCTCTAAAAGAATAAAACCAGCAATCAACCCTTAAAAACCAACTAATGCTGAGCAGAACAGAAATGTCTTACTGCCCTCCAAAAGCAGAGCAATGAAGGGGCTAATCTAAACTCCCTAAGGATAGCGATGTGTTAGTTTCCCAAGCCTGCAACACTTCCTCCTAAAGTTTCATTAGGAGATGTTTTTATGGTCTTCCATACAAGATTAAAGGTACATATGTACAGTGTTATCCACTCCAGGGAAGGAAGTCTGCGGAGGGTGGTGGCGGTGGTAGAGTCTTACTAATCACATGGGCTGGGGTGAGGGCTTTCACAGAGGAAGTCTGACTAAGCTATCACTCAGTCAGTTCAGGGATCTTCTCCAAGCTTGTTCAGACAAGTTCAGAGAATGCACAGCTCCTTTGCAGGTAGGCCCAGAGAAACAGGACTGGGCAGGAGGGGGGGCTCACACAAGGATGATTCTACTGCCCCAGCATATAAATGTGTGGATAGATTCATAGTGTCTGAGGCACCTATAAGTTGCAGAATATATATCATTAGGCGGTTTATTTTAATATCTTAAAGGTTATTGGGGTTTTTTTTTAACCTTTTTTTTACTTTATTGTATGCCTAGTAAGCTTGAAGGCCTTGAAATTATTTTGATAAAGTTGGATATAAATACATTAAACAAAACAAGCAGTGACAACTGCAGGAAAATTTGGCTGTGTACTGGTTTACTCACCACAGTGTTGCCCTCAACACCAGCCAGCTTAAATGGAGTGAGCCCCTCATTGTTGGGAATTGAGTCGAGATCTTTGTCTTCCTTGTTGTAGCAGAGAAATAGATTGTACATTTGACATGCAGATGCTTTGTTAGGCTGGAGAACTAAGATGTGGAGGACAGAGTTACCTGCCAGAGTACAAAAGAAAAACAAGAATCATTCCTGTATCCTGAGAATTTGAGAGGCAACAGATGGTCCCTGCTCTGCCTCATTAGCACCCTTTGTGGCTGTGCTGAAAGAAGAGCCCAACACTAACAACTGAGGAACACAGTTTTCATGCACTGAATATATATTTCAGTAAAGTACATTGCTGGCCTATAGTTTGGATGGTCTTTTTACTTTTTAAATAAAAAACAACAACTTAGAGCCCAGCTGCATAAACAGCAGAGTAAAAAAAGAACAGCTTTAGCTAGACCGCACCAGCTAGACTACAAGTGGGGGATTGCTTCTTTCAAAGTATCAATGGATTAAACACAACACACACACACACACACACACACACTCCCTTTTCATTTAAAAAAAACATGAGAGGGAAAAGAATTCTAGCCTATCCTTACAGTGTTTTTCTTTTAATATATAGGAAAGCATTCCAATATGTAATCCCCCATATACATTCTGAAGTGAACAATGTGATTCTTCTGATTGCTTAGTTTGGCTCTTAAAGCTAGTTTATACAACCAGCAGAATCAGGAGCTCTATTCAGGCATTCACAAAAGGGTTAAAAACAGCACGTGAGAAGGAGCGCCTCAGCCCTGCCCCTCTCTATCCTCGCGTTTGCCCTCCTTGACTTGTGGAGGGCGACAGACTGAAGAGGAGAGCCTCCTGTATCCACGGAGACCCCACACACAAGCCAGAATGCTGAAAAATCCACATTCCGGCTTGCATGGAAAGCCTCCACGGTTACAGAAGGCTCTCCTCTTCAGACTGTCGCCCTCCACAAGTTGAGGGCAACAAACGCAACGAGGGGGAGGAATGGGGCAGGAGCAGTCCTCCTCACACATTGATTTTAACTTGTTTGTGAACGCCTGAATAGAGCTAGGGTAAAAGTTTTCCTGGACATCAGGATGCAGATGGTATTTCAATATTTTCTCACACAAACCCCCACCCTGCATAGACAACAAACAGCATGCCAGGAAGAAAGCTAGGCAGAATCCTAAAAGTGTTATCACTTGATCCTACAGATTATATAAAAGCTGTCCCTTGATTTCCTGAACAAGAAGGATCACACTACAACAGAACACTGCCCTGTGATGCTCAACTTCCCCTCTTCCGGCATCTTGCCCCCTGCCATTTCAGGAATGCCTGTTTACGCTTGCATCCTGTTATTCACAGCAAGAAAGAGGCACAGAACCACAAGGGAGGAGACCCACGGGACTACACTGTCTTCTGGCATGTATTCTCCAAGGTTTGCAGGTCCCTTTGAAAATCTCATACCCAAGGAGTCTTGCACGCGGATGTTGGCACCACGTTCAATGAGCAGCTGCACAATTGCTTCATTCCCTGCACAGGCTGCGAAAGATAAAATATGTTCCCCTGAGGAGGCAAAAAAACAAAACAAAACAAAACAAAGGGAAGATTTTTTAAACCAGAGGCACAATTTCAGATTCCGTAGGGATGAGCAAGATTCACAAACCAAAGCTCCAAAGCGTTGAAATATTGTTGGATAATAAGCCCAAGATTAAAATAGTATGTATGCACAAAGACACACCCGCACACACTTACTTTTAAGGGCATCAACGGTGATTACATTTTTATATCTCATCACAACTATAGGAATATTATCTACACAAGTCAACACCACCGCCACGACACATTTTTTAAGGAAAAGAATGCATGCCTTTCTAATACACAGGCATAACTAATACACAGGCCTTTCTAATACACAGGCATAACTAATACACAGGCCGATTTAATTGTTTATGCTACTTACCTGCCTTGTAACATCAGCACATGGTACATTTCCCCAGCCTGCCACTGTCAGTTTTGAGTTTGCCGAGAATTCTCCTTTAGAAATCGTGAACCCATTCTCCTGCAGAGCTACATTTCCCAGTGTTCATTGGGGTGAAGGAATAGCTGTTACAGCTGCTTGCTACAGATATACCCCAAGTACCATTGCAGATGTGAAAACACATAATATGATGACATTGTAACACAGCTAAGTATGTTATGGGGCAGAACTCCCATGGTGAATGTAACATGTAGATTGAGGCACCATGGGCCTCAATAATTTCAGTAAACATGAAATGTGAGGGCCAATGCAGACTTTACCAGCTACTTTTTTCATGTTTACTCCGGAGTTGGTGCAGAGCCCCCAAATCCTGATCTGAATCCTAGTGTAGACAGGGGTTTTTAACCCTTTTCCACAGCTATGGGCCCAATACAGATCGGGCTCCCTGCACCTACTCTAGAGGAAAGTAATGTCTGGTTTGGCCTTGAATCATCTAGACCTGAGGTGGGGAACCAGTGGTCCTCCAGATGTTGTTGGACTACAACTCCTGTCATCCCTGCCCATTGTTCATACTGGCTGGAGCTGATGCAAGTTGGAGTCCAACAACAACTGGGGTGGGGGGCAGGTTCCCCACCCCTGACCACTTAATCTACTAGAGCCAATCTACATTACAACTTTAAACTGGTTTCAAACCGGTTTATCTAAAGGGATCCTGCAGTTTCATGAGGGTACTGAGAATTCTTTGCTAGAGACCCCTGCCCCCTGCCCAAGCGGCCCCTCTTCCTAGAGCTACAATTCCCAGAATTCCTGTATTTGGTAGCCGTAATCACTAAAAACAGGTTTGAAACCAGTTGAAAGTTGTAATGTAGATTGCCCCCTAGTTTCAAAAAGTCAAAATTCACTGGTGGTTTCAAGAGATTACAAAATCAATTGCACAGCATGGTAAATGCCCTTTACTCCAGTCTTCATTCTACTTAAACTGTGGCCTATGAGATTTAAAAGAAAGACATTTATGAAATGTGAATCATCTAACCTGGGGTGGAGAACCTGCAGCTCTCTGAGATATACATTTCCCACCAACAGGCATGGAACTTAATTTGAGTGAGAGCAGCTAGATGAGGAAGGCAGAACTCAGAGACACCCGCCTTTTCTTCATGCGCTCTCTCTAGAGTGTTACAATTTATTCTGAGTGAAAATTAATGAAGGCTCATTACCAAAATGCTTGAAAATTGATCTACTAAGCATGGTTTAATTACTGCCTGAAACAGGTAACGGGGGATCTATCTAAGCACAGCATGGCAAATCTTCAGCTCCAGTGAAGTCAGCTGGGAAATTCTGATTTACATTGGATGGAGATTTAGCTCTTGAAGGAAAAGCCAGCCTCTGACTAAAAATAACACAGTAGACCAGAGAAGCCAGGGATGAAATATCTTCTTAAAGGCCCAGAGCAACAACACTTTATCTGAACTGCAGAGGAAGTCCAAAGAAGAGCATTAAATTGTGGTGTAGTGAAAAGGCTAAGGGCATATTTACACAACAAGCTTATATATAGGGATGGGTGAACCAGTCTATTTTTCATTTGTGTCACTATAGCATGTGTTCATCCATAACTCCATTTTGTTAATTTGCTTTTTTTTTTTTTTAATCGGCATGAAAATGTGCATTTAAATATGTATTTAAACAAGTATTTTAAAATAGTTCTCTCAAAACATGTACTTCTAAAGAAACACATTCTAAAACAGATTTTGATAAGTTTTTTTGAGCTGAGACCTGCACTGGAACATTCAGGAGGTATGAAAGATGGAGGATAGCTATGTTCTGATCTACACATTAGTCCAGGAGCTGCAGATCAGGTCAGTTCATATTGGAATTTGCAAAGTCCAAATTCCTGAAGTGTCCTATGTACCAGTTTCATACCAGTTTAACTGCCATAACTTCCTCCAAAGAATCTAGGGGTTTGGCAAAGTGTTGGGAATCCTTTGTTAAAGATCCTTAGCCCACTGCACTCCTCAAAACAACAGTTCCCTGTGGCAAGGGAATTACTGATAGGGCACGTTTGGACAATCAGTGGGGGAAACAACTCAGTATGGGTTGTTTCCCCTACCCTCGCACATGCTAGTCGTGTGACCGGCATTTTCCTAATTACCCACGCTGCATCATGGGTTGCTGTGTTGTCCAAACCTGGCACACAGCAGGGTGGGGCTGGCTTCTCATCCACCCCACAACTCCTACTGCAAGCCATATGTAAAGCAATAATTGAAAAGGAGGGGAGGGGAGAGGAGAGAGGTCTCTGTGTATGTGCAGAGTTCCTTTCCTTCAAGACTGAATAATCACAGCTAGACATCACCCATCTGGGATTAAAAGCAGAGCTTCCTCATCAAGTACCCCGTCCCTCCAGGAAGGAAACCTAATCACATCAAATCAAAAACCTTCCCGTAAGAGTAACTTTTCTTATACTTGAGAGTGAGCATCCACACAAAAAGAACGGGCAAGTTCTTTCATTGCATAGCTCTTTTATCAGATAGGCTCTGCAAGCTAAAGAAGGCTGCTAGGTTGCAACTGGAGACAGATACTATGCACCCTGAAATTCCCTGATGAAGTGGGAAGACGCAGGAACCACAGCTCCTCCTGAACTGTCCCTCCTTCGTTTGTTATTCATCCCCTTCTCCACTCCTTCTATAATGAGAGCTGTAGCAGGCTGTGAGAGGGGGCAGGCAAAATTACTGCCAGCTCCCACTTTGTCCAGGAATGTAAAGGCAGAGTGTTAATCTCCAGGTTTGAAATGGTAACCCTAAGACTAAGGGCTGCTCAGGGTAACCAGATGCAACAAATGACAGAACCCTATCTTTAATAGCAGATGCAGCTGGCTATACAGGGATGAAAAAGGCTGCACCTGGTGAGATTCCCTCTTCTACCACTGCAAAAAGGTATACAAGAGTTCTGTCCTTGTTTGGTCATTCTAGAGCTAGTTTATAGCTTCATGCTCTTCAGCTGATGGCTACACCGACAAATAAGAACATAGATATGTGAATGGTCCATCACAGATCAAGCACCACAGGCAGAACTGCCATTATTTAGTTAGTTAGTTAGTTATTTACAACATTTGTATACCGCTCCACATCTAAACAGATTCCAGAGAGGTGAATAACAAGAGATAAAATGAACAAAAGGTTAAAAGACCACAACACCTTAAGCACAATGGTTTTTGATGTGGCCTTCCTCAAAATGGCTGTCCTGAAAAATTAGTTGATAACTAGTGGGGCTGTGTTTAAAGATGGTTCAGAAGCCTGAACTGATAGGAAATGTAGCAGCCCAAGTGCTGGTAGGTGCTATGCCATCAGATCATGTGACACCTATATTTTACCAGGGGCATTGGTTGCCAGTGTGTTTCCGGGGCCCGTTTAAAGTACTGATAATTAACTTTTAAAGCCTTAACTGGTTTGGGTCCAGATTACCTGAAGGACTGCCTTCATCCATGCCAACCTGTCAGAACTCTGAGATCAGCATCAGCGGCCCTACTTCTGAACCTCCCTGTAACAGCAATTAGACTAGCAGGCGCAAGGAATAGGATCTTCTTGGTAGTCTCTGTTCCAATTGATGTTCACCAGGCCCCATCATTATAGGCCTCCAGGTGGGCCCTAAAGACTCACTTGTTTACCTTGGACCAGAATTGAGTTAAGGCTCTACTGAGACCATTGTTTATATGATACTGTCTGGTTTTAACTGTTAATTCTAATTTTATCATTGTAAAATGCTAAGGACAATAATAGAAACAATGTTTAACGGTTCTAGGTTTTGCTGTACACTGCCTTGGAAGCATTTACCCTAAAAGGTGGCTTATAAATCTTTGAAATAAAAAATAAACTATGAACATGGGCCTTTGATGGCAGGTGCACAAGATTAGAGAAGATGTAGCCTTCTTCCTACTGAGGTCATCAGCCTGTGTCTTGGCTATACTAGTGCAAACTGCAGATGGGGGCCAATGTGATTAAATGCTCCCATATCCAAATGTTCTCTGCACAAAGAAAAATAGGATGTGATGAAAAGACTATTGAGAAAGCAGATAGTAGACTTCAGACATACCAAAATAGATAAGATTGTCACTTCTGCGCCTGAAGACATATCCGGTGGCTCGTGGGCCGTTAATATCTGCTCCCTTCTCAAGCAAAGCTTTCACCAGGTCCAGGTTTTTGTTCGCCACAGCTACATGAAGAGCTGTTTCCCCTGAAATACATAAATGGACTCTTACATGAGGTTTACAGTGGATTATGGTCTACAAAGTCGACACCATTAACAAAAATTGCATCATCACCCCACCCCTACTAATTTGTGGGTGAATAACTCATGAACAATACTAAGGTACACTTTAGATCATTTGTAGTTTATGTCAGCCATGCATTTTCAAAGAAACTCACATGGGTTAACTGGAGAAGAAAGGGTTTTGGAAGTTGATGCAGTGTTGATATGGATGCTGATTTTAATTATAATGCAATCACAAAATTAATTGCCATTAAAATGAATAGCTCAGGTTCTCATTCAGGAGTTCTAGTGCTTTATTGACTCTCTTTCTGCTGCTTAATATCCCACCCTGAACTTCTCCGATGATATTTCTCAAAGGCCTGATATGATGAAGTGGGTATGAGTTTGAGGTGGTTCAAATCTTGCCATGAACTCCCGAAGGGGCTCTAGGTCATATGCTCTCAGCTTCCTCAGCTACAATATGGGGATAATAATGAAGACCTAGAATCATAGAATCATAGAATCATAGAATAGTAGGGTTGGAAGGGGCCTACAAGGCCATCGAGTCCAACCCCCTGCTCAATGCAGGAATCCAAGTCAGAGCATCCCTGACAAATGGCTGTCCAGCCTCGTCTTAAAGGCCTCCAGTGTGGGAGAGCCCACCACCTCCCCAGGTAATTGGTTCCATTGCCGTATTGCTCTGACACTCAGGAAGTTTTTCCTGATGTTCAGCCGGAATCTGGCTTCCTGTCACTTGAGCCCATTATTCCGTGTCCTGCACTCTGGGATGATCAAGAAGAGATCCTGGCCTTCTTCTCTGTGACAACCTTTCAAGTACTTGAAGAGTGCTATCATATCTCCCCTCAGTCTTCTCTTCTCAAGGCTAAACATGCCCAGTTCTTTCAGTCTCTCTTCATAGGGCTTTGTTTCCAGTCCCCTGATCATCTTTGTTGCCCTCCTTTGAACCCTCTCCAGCTTGTCTGCATCCTTCTTAAAGTGTGGTGCCCAGAACTGGACACAGTACTCCAGATGAGGCCTAACCAGTGCTGAGTAGAGGGGAACTAGTACTTCCCGGGATTTGGAAGCGATGCTTCTATTAATGCAGCCCAAAATAGCATTTCCCTTTTTTGCAGCCACATCACATTGTTGGCTCATATTCAGCTTGTGATCGACGACAATTCCAAGATCCTTCTCGCTCGTAGTGTGGTTGAGCCACGTATCCCCCATCTTGTAACTGTGCATTTGGTTTCTTTTTCCTAGGTGCAGAACTTGGCATTTGTCCCTATTAAATGCCATTCTGTTGTTTTCTGCCCAGCACTCCAGTCTATCCAGATCACTTTGAATTTTGTTTCTGTCTTCCAAAGTATTAGCTATCCCTCCCAATTTTGTGTCATCTGCAAATTTGATCAGCATTCCCTGCACCTCCTCCTCCAAGTCATTAATAAAAATGTTGAAGAGCACTGGGCCCAGGACTGAGCCCTGCGGTACCCCACTCGTTACCTCTCCCCAGCTTGAGAAGGTCCCATTGATAAGCACTCTTTGAGTCCGATTCTGTAGCCAACTGTGGATCCACATGATCGTTGTTTCATCTAGCCCACTTCGAGCTAGTTTGCTCATCAGGATATCATGGGGCACTTTGTCGAAAGCTTTGCTGAAGTCAAGGTATATGATGTCTACAGCATTCCCACGGTCTACAAGGGAGGTGACTTGATCAAAAAATGAGATCAGATTTGTCTGGCAGGACTTGTTTTTGACAAATCCATGTTGGCTTCGAGTAATCACGGCATTGATGTCAAGGTGCTTCCAGATGGATTGCTTTATGATCTGCTCCAGAATTTTCCCAGGGATTGATGTCAGACTGACTGGTCTGTAGTTCCCAGGTTCCTCCTTTTTACCCTTTTTGAAGATAGGGACAACGTTAGCCCTCCTCCAGTCATCTGGCACTTCCCCGGTCCTCCATGATTTCTCAAAGAGAATAGACAGCGGTTCTGAGAGTTCTTCTGCCAGTTCCTTTATTACTCTAGGATGCAGTTCATCTGGCCCTGGAGATTTGAACTCATTCAAAGTAATGAGGTGTTCCTTGACCATATGCCTGTCGATCTCAAGCTGCAATCCTGCCCCTTCAGCCTGTACTTCGCCTTTGCCAGGGGGGTCATAGACCCTCTTTTGGGAGAAGACTGAGCCAAAGTAGGAATTGAGCACCTCTGCCTTTTCTTTGTCATCTGTTATCATTTTGCCATCCTTATTTAATAGCTGAACAACCATTTCTTTCCTCTGCCTTTTACTATGCACGTAGCTGAAGAAAGCCTTTTTGTTGTTTTTAGCATCCCTCGCTAACCTCACCTCGTTCTCCGCTTTAGCCTTCCTGACGCCATCCCTGCAATTCTGTGCTACCTGCCTGTACTCTTCCTTTGTTACTTGGCCTTCTTTCCACTTCCTATATGTGTCCTTTTTTGTTTTCAGGTCATCCCTAAGCTTTTTGTGAAGCCACATTGGCTTCTTCTGTTGTCTTCCACCTTTTCTTCTTGTTGGAATTGTTTGTGATTGTGCCTTGAGAATTTCCTTTTTTAAAAGTTCCCACCCATCTTGGACTCCTTTTCTCGCTAGCATTGTTTGCCATGGGACCTTACTGATCATTGTTCTGAGTTTATGAAAATCAGCTTTCCTAAAATCCAGGGTACGCGTTTGAGTACACTCGGCTTTTGCTTCCCTTAGAACCAAGAACTCAAGTACAACATGGTCGCTTTCCCCCAGAGTTCCTGTAACTGCTACTTTATCCACTAAGTCATCTCTGTTGGTTAGGATCAAGTCAAGGATAGCCGATCCTCTAGTTCCTTCCTCTACTTTCTGTAGGAGGAAGTGATCCGCCACACAAGTCAGGAATTTCCTGGAGGGGCCATGTTTTGCAGAATTTCTCTCCCAACAAATATCGGGGAAATTGAAGTCCCCCATTACTACTACATCATGCTTCCTTAAAACATTGGCTATTTGCTTTTCAAAAGTTTCATCCTTGGCTTCTCCTTGATTGGGTGGCCGGTAGTAGACTCCGACCACCAGGTTCCTTTTATTCTTTGCTCCATTTATTTCAACCCAGATGCTCTCGATGGGGCTACCAAGCTCCTCCTCCTGTATTTCTGTGCAGAGATATGTATTTTTCACATACAGTGCAACCCCGCCTCCCTTTCTGTTCCTCCTGTTCTTTTTGAACAAGTTATATCCTTCAACTGCTGTATTCCAGTCATGAGAGTCATCCCACCAAGTCTCAGTTATACCTATCAAGTCATAATTTCCCTCTTGTATTAAGAGTTCAAGTTCGTTCTGTTTGTTTCCCATACTCTGGGCATTAGTATATAGACATCGAAGACCATGTGCTTCATAGTCTGGCTTTCTTCCTACATGTGTCTGAAGACTATTATTGGGCGCTATCAGCGCTGTTCTCTCCGTTGCAGTGCATGCGCCTACGTCCATTGTTACCCCCAACATTACATCTCCCTTCCCCGTAGGATTCAGTTTAAAGCCCTCCTGATGAAGTTCTTCATGCTGTGGCCAAACACATTCTTCCCAGCCTTTGTGAGGTGCAACCCATCCCTAGCCAACAGCCCATCTTCCAGGAAGTATAGCCCGTGGTCCCAGAATCCAAATCTCTCTCGTCGGCACCACCTTTGTAGCCAGTCATTCACCCGGAGTATTTTTCGTTCCCTTTCTATCCCTCTTCTAACTACTGGAAGGATGGATGAGAAAACTATCTGGGCCCCAAAGTTCTTGAGTTTCCTTCCCAAAGCTTCAAAGTCTGACGTGATCTCTTCATAGCTCCGCTTGGCGCTATCATTTGTTCCCACATGGATGAGAAGAAAGGGATACCTGTCAGTGGGCTTTATGAGTGCAGGTAACCTTTCAGTCACGTCTCTAATCTGTCCTCCCGGGAGACAACATACCTGGCGAGTCCACGGGTCTTCGCGACATACTTGGGTCTCGATCCCACGCAGCAAGGAGTCTCCCACTACTACCACTCTTCTCTTCTTCTTCTTGTAGGCCTGGGTTTCATCGCCTCTGTTTGACTGACCTTCAGCCTCTTGCTCACTCTCATGCAGGTTCCCCTGTGATTCCTCCTCTGCAGGCTGTCCTCCAGTCTCATCTGCAAGTACCTGGAATCGGTTCCACAGCTCCACCGTTTCCACTGGTGCAGAGTGGCGTCTAGTTCTTCTTCTCCTAACTGTCACCGTTTTCCAAGGAGTATCCTCTACTCCATTTTTCTTCTCCTCAGCATTTCCCACTTCTGCCTCATCTTGCTGTTGCTCTTCAAGCTTCTGGTCTGCCCTTTGCTGCTGTAGTTCCCCCATTCTGTCCAAGAACTCTTCGTGTTCTCTTATTCCCCGGAGGGTTGACAGTCGCCGCTCCAGTCCACTTACTTTTTCCTCCAGCAGCGTGATCAACTTGCACTTGTTGCAGGTGTAGGCCATGTTGTTCTCAGGCAAGAAAGCAAACATGGCACACACCTTGCAGGTCACCACCACTGGAGAGTCTTGTCCTTCCATAGCCCCGTTTCCCTTTTTGTGTCTAGCTTTGTGATTGTTCTAGACTAGCCTGTGCCTGCTCCTCTACTCAGTAGAGGTTAAAAGCAGAGTCCCACTGGTGTGGAAGTGTGTGTTACAAGACAAATAAATGGGAAAAAGTTAGTTAAAAAAAAAATGTTAGGGGCCTCCCCCTTGACCTCCCCTGCCGAACTCCCCTGGCCAACTCCTGTTTGCTCCCCCTGTTCGCTCGCTCTGTTCGCTCGCTCTCTGGGAGCTTGCCTGCTTCTGTAGTCCCTGGACCAGCTGGAGCAGCTTGCTCTGCTCTGCTCTGCTCAGCTGGGAGGCGGGAAACAGACTGAAGCTTCCCGCCCAGTCAGCTGCTGGGAGTACTCAGGCCACACCCCTCCAATTCAGTTGGAGCTCTCAGAAGCTCCTGGTGAGCTCACAGCCAGTCAGAAGGATAAAGGGCAGCGCCCTGGGCTTCCTGCAACCCACTTACCTCTTAGCCTCTGTCTCCTTTGTCTCCTTTGTCTCTTCAACCACTGCAACTCCCCTGGCCAACTCCTGTTTGCTCCCCCTGTTCGCTCGCTCTGTTCGCTCGCTCTCTGGGAGCTTGCCTGCTTCTGTAGTCCCTGGACCAGCTGGAGCAGCTTGCTCTGCTCTGCTCTGCTCAGCTGGGAGGCGGGAAACAGACTGAAGCTTCCCGCCCAGTCAGCTGCTGGGAGTACTCAGGCCACACCCCTCCAATTCAGTTGGAGCTCTCAGAAGCTCCTGGTGAGCTCACAGCCAGTCAGAAGGATAAAGGGCAGCGCCCTGGGCTTCCTGCAACCCACTTACCTCTTAGCCTCTGTCTCCTTTGTCTCCTTTGTCTCTTCAACCACTGCAACTCCCCTGGCCAACTCCTGTTTGCTCCCCCTGTTCGCTCGCTCTGTTCGCTCGCTCTCTGGGAGCTTGCCTGCTTCTGTAGTCCCTGGACCAGCTGGAGCAGCTTGCTCTGCTCTGCTCTGCTCAGCTGGGAGGCGGGAAACAGACTGAAGCTTCCCGCCCAGTCAGCTGCTGGGAGTACTCAGGCCACACCCCTCCAATTCAGTTGGAGCTCTCAGAAGCTCCTGGTGAGCTCACAGCCAGTCAGAAGGATAAAGGGCAGCGCCCTGGGCTTCCTGCAACCCACTTACCTCTTAGCCTCTGTCTCCTTTGTCTCCTTTGTCTCTTCAACCACTGCAACTCCCCTGGCCAACTCCTGTTTGCTCCCCCTGTTCGCTCGCTCTGTTCGCTCGCTCTCTGGGAGCTTGCCTGCTTCTGTAGTCCCTGGACCAGCTGGAGCAGCTTGCTCTGCTCTGCTCTGCTCAGCTGGGAGGCGGGAAACAGACTGAAGCTTCCCGCCCAGTCAGCTGCTGGGAGTACTCAGGCCACACCCCTCCAATTCAGTTGGAGCTCTCAGAAGCTCCTGGTGAGCTCACAGCCAGTCAGAAGGATAAAGGGCAGCGCCCTGGGCTTCCTGCAACCCACTTACCTCTTAGCCTCTGTCTCCTTTGTCTCCTTTGTCTCTTCAACCACTGCAACTCCCCTGGCCAACTCCTGTTTGCTCCCCCTGTTCGCTCGCTCTGTTCGCTCGCTCTCTGGGAGCTTGCCTGCTTCTGTAGTCCCTGGACCAGCTGGAGCAGCTTGCTCTGCTCTGCTCTGCTCAGCTGGGAGGCGGGAAACAGACTGAAGCTTCCCGCCCAGTCAGCTGCTGGGAGTACTCAGGCCACACCCCTCCAATTCAGTTGGAGCTCTCAGAAGCTCCTGGTGAGCTCACAGCCAGTCAGAAGGATAAAGGGCAGCGCCCTGGGCTTCCTGCAACCCACTTACCTCTTAGCCTCTGTCTCCTTTGTCTCCTTTGTCTCTTCAACCACTGCAACTCCCCTGGCCAACTCCTGTTTGCTCCCCCTGTTCGCTCGCTCTGTTCGCTCGCTCTCTGGGAGCTTGCCTGCTTCTGTAGTCCCTGGACCAGCTGGAGCAGCTTGCTCTGCTCTGCTCTGCTCAGCTGGGAGGCGGGAAACAGACTGAAGCTTCCCGCCCAGTCAGCTGCTGGGAGTACTCAGGCCACACCCCTCCAATTCAGTTGGAGCTCTCAGAAGCTCCTGGTGAGCTCACAGCCAGTCAGAAGGATAAAGGGCAGCGCCCTGGGCTTCCTGCAACCCACTTACCTCTTAGCCTCTGTCTCCTTTGTCTCCTTTGTCTCTTCAACCACTGCAACTCCCCTGGCCAACTCCTGTTTGCTCCCCCTGTTCGCTCGCTCTGTTCGCTCGCTCTCTGGGAGCTTGCCTGCTTCTGTAGTCCCTGGACCAGCTGGAGCAGCTTGCTCTGCTCTGCTCTGCTCAGCTGGGAGGCGGGAAACCTACTCTAATTATATAGTGTTTTAGGCTGCAATTCTATGCCCACATACCTGGGAGTAAGCCCATTGAAAGCAATGGGACTTCCACTTGAGTAGACACATATAGGATTGTGCTTTTAGTGTGCTTAAAGTGCTTCACATATATTGTCTCAATAATCTTTGCAACCTTTGTAATGAGGTTTTTGCAAATATTACTACAATAATTAGAAGTGAAGTACTTTGAACATCCTAAAACAATATGTAATGTAATGTGTCAGGTTTCTATAACTAGGATGAGGAGGGGCAGATTGCAATCACTCCAGAGACAAACGAAATAGATATTTAACATTATTTACTTAACTTTAGAATGTTTGGTAAACAACAACATTATTTGTTAACAATAATTTTCTTAACAATATTAAGAAAATGATTAATAGAACTATAATCCAAATATGAACAACTTTAACTTTAAGTTCACTGTAAAGTGCAGTGTTACTGCTGGTAGACCAACAACAGTTGCTTGTCGTGGTTCCTTTAGTCTTTTGTTGCCGGTCTTTGCTGTGGAGGTTTACTCTCCTAGCTGAAGGCTGCTTTATCTGTTTCTCTCTCTTCTTCACCATGCTGCTGTTTTCCCTGAATTTCCTTCTTAGCAGTCCTCCTTCCCTCTCCTGCTGCCTCCTCCTCTTCTGTTGCACCAACTGCCTCCCTTTCTAGCTGGCACTTTGCTCTCCTCTTCCTCCATCCCATGCTCCCCCCACTTTACACAGCCCACATTCAAGGCCCTTAGAGGCAGGCATTACATACTTGCAAAGTATTGTGATTATGATTGGATATGTGCCATTAAAGTATAATGGACAATGTTGGACTTGGAACCAAGAACCCCAGGTTCAAATCCCAGCTAAGCCATGAAGTCCACAGGCAGGGCTGGTGTCAAGGGTAGGCATAGTTGGGTATCTGCCAACGGCCCACATCCCAGCAGGGGCCCACTGACAATAAAACTTGCTTGAATCAAAAGATGGGCTAGAAATGCAGTAATCATAATCATAATTACCTGTGTATAACTCTGATGTCATAGCCTCATTCACAAGTTCTGGAGCAGCATCCATCAGGAGCTGAGCAGCTTCCAAACTATTGTACAGGGCAGCTACATGAAGAGCTGTTTCCCCAACAGCACCTAGGCAGAACACCAGATACACAGAAAATGCCGTGTGTCATTCCACTGGTCTAGCAAAGGTTCCCACAGGGATTAAGAGAGCTACTTCTGATATGGCAGTACTGCCTACAGAACATGAAGCACAAGTTGCTAACCATTCTTTTTCCTCATATCATCCAAAATACAGTGTGTGCCTGCTCCCTGCCCAGAAGACGTGTGTGCCTTCAATGCAGTGGCATCTTCTGGGTTCAAGAGATGCAAATATTCTGTTTGGGATTAGGAGGACCACAGAGCTTCTTGTTCCTTCTGCCTCATCTGAAACTGCCTTTAGCATACTTCAACCCAAGAACACTTTTCTACCATTGCCACCCGCTTCCTCCTCCTCTCAAAATAACCGTGCCTACTCTTAACAGGCAATGTGGCCACAATGAGCAGCAGGGATTACCTCTCTCTTGAAGGTCACAGCTATGGCTGGCAAGCAGCTTCTGGATGGTGGAGACATCATTTTCCTTTGCAGCCAAGAGGAGAGGAGATTCCCAGATTCTGAAACAAGCAGAAAGCCAGTAAACATTAACTGTTATCGTATGATCATTGTAAGATTTTCTCATGTCAGCAAAGTTGTCTTTCAAAACTAGGACAATTGTTTTTATCAGCAAGGCAACTAAAAAAATCTCCATGAGATACACACACATACACACGCACATGCGCAAGAGGCTCCCAATTCAATAATTCATCCTCAACCAAAGTCCTGCAGGTTTTTTTCACAAAAAGGAAAAAAAAGAAGCTGTTATTGCGTACTGGTAAAAATTACACAGAGGACATAAAATGCTAACTCAGCTAACAACCTAGGAAACCTTTATTCTTTCAGTATCTGCCAGCAGCACCAATGGTATGGGACTAAAGTGCTATTTCACCAATATAATTAATAAACGTTTCAGTCATGTTTTACTGTATTTGCCACCCCCCCATTGGAAATTGCATGAATATGCAGTTGGATCCAGATTAATTTAGTTTAATTTAGTTCCCATTAAAATCAATGGGACAAGTTAGTTATGAAGTCCCATTGATTTCAATGGGAACTAAATCTAGATCCAACCAATTATCCTTTTCAAACAATGAAAAGTCAAAGTCAAATAAATAAAATAATTTGGTCATTCAAAGCCTGGCTACACATTACATTCATCATTTGAACCAGTCTCTGACTGCTGAGAATCTAAATTGATAGGATACTTCAAACAGATAAAGTATAAATGTTTTGTATTTCATTATACCCAACATACATACATTTTGCCTTATGAAGCAATTTGTATAAAATTGCTAGCAACGTCTAAAATATTAGTCATCAAATGTAGTTTTAAATATTTATGAATATTTTAAAGGGATGACTATATTTTAAGGGATAACTAGATTGTAAGCCTGCAGAAAGGGACTGTCCTTTCATTGATTGTATGTAAGCTGCCCTTGTGAGCCTTTTTGGCTGAGAAGCAGGATAAAAATGCTTTAGATAAATAATCTACCTTAAAGGTTTGCTGTGGAAATAAGTTCCTTTCCCTGCACATAGAAAACTAAATGTCAGAGAAATGCTCTGCTAGAACCCTTCTTCCTAACATCTGCTTTCCTATGTGAAAGGAGATAAACAAACAAACAAAAACAGTATTGGAAGAGCATTCGGTCATGTGAGTGGTACAGACTAGACAAAAGCCCCTTCTGGTAGTCGCCTTCACACAAAGAGGAAACACACAGACTAACTAGCCATGTCGGCTCTCCAAGGTTTTCAGCAGAGCATTATTACCTGAGTTTCCTTTAAAACTAAAATGGAGATGTCACAGATTAAGCCTGGCTTGGATAGTCTGCATGCAACTGTCGTTATCCTAAAGAGGCCATCCGTTTTAGAAAAGTTAAAAATCATAGCTAGAAAACTGCAAGGATCAGATTCGCAGAACATCTTCATGGCTAATCATGACTAAAACAAATGTTGGGATTATCCAGTTGCCCTTGCTCACAGAGACAGGGGAAGACTATGGGTAAATTCACATGTCACAATAAGCCACCCTGAAAATAAGCCATGGTGAGATGGTTGTTCGCTCACTAACCCATGCTACTCCCAACAGACCATCAGTTGCTCTGCAGCTTGCCTTGGCTTGTTTTCCTATCAGTCCTCCTGCGTGCTCCCAGCACGTATATCACAGTCCTTTGCAGCACAACCTCAGCAGCCTACTCCACTACTGAGTGCAAATGCACATATTAGCAGAGTAGAGTAGAGTTTGTAGAATTTTTTCCCACCTTTGGGGAGATTTTTGTATACTTAATGTTATCTTTTTTCCACTTTGGGGGAGATTTGTGCAAATGTAACATTTTTTTAACATAAAGGGAGATGTGCACAAATTCACTAAAGCACAGTAGTTAATAAGCGCAATAGTTACTGCAAATTTGTGCAAATCTCTCTGAAAGTGAAATAAATAATGTTAAGTTTTAGCAAATCTCCCCAAAGGTTAAAAAAACCCAAACCCATTAAATATGTGCAAATCTCCCTGAAGGTGAAAAAAAAATTGCATTAAAAAATCTCCCCCAAAGGTGGGAAAAAAATAACATTACATTTGTACATTGTCCTGATTTAGGGGGGTGATGATGTACCAGAGGAGGGACAGATGGCGAGGGAGGAGGGAAGTGGCGCTAGTGAGATCACAAGGAGCAACTCGGTTTTTCACTGCTCTTGTCAGGTAACACTGTAGACTATGCCATGCATAAGCCACTCTACCAGGTAGGCATGTCACGACAAGCCACTATGAAAACAACCCACACCGAACAACTCAACAACAAGCCATGGGTTCTCAGGGTGGCATATGCACGGTTAACAAACTATACTAAGGAAACCATGCTGGGTTCAGACATCATGACAAGCTACCCTGAAACAAACAAGGGTGACAACCCACTATGGGTTGTTGTGTCATGCGAATCAGGTCTATGGCTAGGTGAACTGAGGCAGAATCATTTATATTTTCTGTCTGCACCTCATTAAAGAACTGCCAACAAACCCACCCAACATGGCTCAACTCCTGGCTTAGATATCTAATAAAGCCTCTCCCAATATGCCTCAATCAAGGCATGTTCCAATATCCTTATGTAATCATTTGGCTCCAAAGGAAGACACGGCCCCCTTTTAAGCATGGTAAACAAAGTCTGGAAACTGCTGGGGAGAAAGATGGAAATCAAAGTCTTATTAGGAACCAATTTCCTAGCAAAGTCTCCTGTGCAAACCATCTTGAAACGAACAGGAGTTCACGGGACTACCGTGGTGCTTGTGTGCAGCTCCCATTCATTTCAATGGGGTTTGTGGAACAGAAGGTGATGGTGGACAGTGTCATCTTTAATTAAACAGTCTATGTGAAACATATAGGAATCAGCAAGAAAAAAAATTCCCATCCTTAGAAAGTGAGTTGAGGAGTCTTCAGAGGGGAATTGATGGGCTCCCCTAGTTAGAGTCTCCAAAACAGAATCGGAGGAAGAGAGTGATGCCCATCACAGACAACATATCATGTCTTTCATCATCGGTTTCACAATGCCATTGAAAAATATAACCTTTTCCCAGTATGAGAGAGAGAGAGAGAGAGAGAAAGGTGCAGTACTCTTCCCACAGCTGTAGCATTCTTGTGTGTGATGGAGGTTTGCCAACCCTCACTATGCCAGATTGGAAGATAAAAACGAGGCCACCAACTAGCAGGGATGAGCAGATGTCTCCTGTTCCATTGCATTATTGTTCTCTGGCCAGCTCTGTCTGGCGTTCCACTCCACTTGCCTTCCAATTTAAATTGGAGAATATCTAAACTTAATTTTGGAATTGTCATACAAGCAGTTTGCTAGTTTTCAGTTTGTGCCTTTTGGTTCCCTTTGCAGGATATTTATGGGTACAAGCACATTTATTCATTCATTAAAGTACCATGCAATCATGATGTGACTACAGAATGACATCAGGAGGATTCCTTTTTTGCATGGTGCTTTAATCTCTTCAGACTGCAACGAGCTCCAAAAAGATCTCTTCGAACTTGGCGAATGAGCAATGGAATGGCAAACACAGTTCAGTATAAGTAAGTGTAAAGTGATGCACATTCAGGCAAAAAATCCTAACTTCCTCCCCAACATGTGCCAATTTGTATTCCATTAATTCTCCTACAACATGTGTTTCACCTCACCCTCACCAATCAATAGTGCTTTTTTAAAGGGTTTTTATTAAAAGGCATTGAGAGAAGGGTGATTACAGGAAAATGAAACACTACACAGAAATGGGTTTTATATGAACCCAACACAGAAAAAATTAAATTAAAGGTACAGATTTTTTATGTTGATGCAGCAGTCAGGATAAGGAGGTGTTAACCTTAAGTATTGCATTTCTTCATACCTCCAGGAGGTCTTGAATTGAAGACTGTTCCTACCTGATACTGTATTTACAAACACTGGAGGGGATCATTCCCTCTGTGCTTCTCCTGCCCTGCATTTTCGGCTAGGCAGCTGATATCGACTATCTAGCTGCAGGAGGGTGGAGCGGGGGAGGAGGCTGCCGTATGACACATCGGATGTGATGTACCAGCATTTCCACCCTCCCCGCCCCGGAATGCCCTCTGGAACACCCCATTGTGGCCACTCCGCACTTCTCTTGCCAATGTGAAGCACGGGGCTGTTCCGTGGTGCCTGCGAGGCAGTGCGGAAAGGGGGAAGGTCAGTACTCCGGGAACTGACCTCCAAGCACGGTATCTGAGGTCGGTTCCCAGAAAACTAGATATCCTATGGCCATCTAGCCACTAGGATTGCTCCCCCCATCAAGGTAATTGTAAAATGCATCTTTCTTTCTTCCTTTTTTTAGACCTATGGCTTGTGGCCTGTTTGCCCCCATTATTATATGAGTAAGGTGTTTTGATTAGGGATGGAGGAGAATTGTGTTCATTTCGCATTTTGATGTGAACCTAGGTAAGTCACAACGAAATCGTTATTCTTCAGTATTCACACTTCCCCAAATTTTGGGATGCAGTTCTCCTATCAAAAATGTGTACAAAAATGTATATACTAAGGGAAACTGTTCACAAAAATGCATACATCAGGGAAAATAGCATGCAAAAATGCATTATATATTGGGGAAATTGCATACAACTGCATGGGTATTAGGAGAAACGCACATGAAAATGCATATGAAATTTTGTGTGGACTTTTAAAAATACTCACAAACTGCTGTGGAAATGAGACAGAACAAACTTAAGATCAGAAAAATGAAAAGCTGGGAGAAACCAAAATTGATAGCCATGTGCATCCCTACTTTTTATGACGATAAATGGCCCAGTCCATTTCACTTGAGGTAAAATCCAGTGACAACCTAGTGTGCAGTCCCCCTGCCTCCAAGAAATTCTACTGGTCTTATCTTAAACTTTTTTCTTTCTTTTTTTAGCATCTCTTAACATTTCTATGATGTTCTGCTTGTGGGGGAACCCCCAAATGCTCTTTAATGTTCACTTTAGGAGACATTAAGGGGGGCAAAGCAATGAAGAGTCAGCACTTCCATTTGGCAAGATGAGGCAGCCCACCTCAGGTGACACATTTGGGGATATAATTAAAGGTCAACAAATACTCCTTTATTACTGTGTATTTACTATTATATTATCATGGGACTACTGCAGGAAGCAGTACCCTTAGTTTTAGATGCATTCATTTATTTATTTCCAGCATTTATAAGTGCCAATGCTTTCATGGCAGCATATGCATTAAAAGAATATAAACGTAAAACTCATTTAGTGGTGGTGGCTACATGTTTTCACCAAAGTACCTTCTTCTAAAGCATTACGACAGAAAGGTCTCTATTAAGTTCTACAGAGCTGTGAAGTTTTGGAGTAAGGGCATTTTAAACTAGGGGACAACCTCACATTAAAGGACATCTGGCAAATAGAACCCAGCTGCCAATCAATCTTTTCAGAAGAATAAAAAATGTGAAAGCTTATTTAATTTCACTCTTGTGTATAAGGCATGAAATAAAATCATCTTGGCTCTTTCCCATTCAAAGTTTTCCAGTGGCAGAATGCCAACCTGAAGTTTCTTGGAGTGTGGGAATAACTGAAGAATGTCAAGACCCAAAGCCCAGCAGGGATGAGCTCCTGTGTTCACACCAGGTCAGGGATTACCTCAATTAAGGAAAATCAAAACTATCTGAGGGGACCAGGCCTGCCAGGAGAAAGCCCCAAGTGCCACACCTCAGCCCTTTTTAATTAGGAAAAAAAACCTGGGCCCAGCTCCAGGACATGCCCTCAAAATGAGGAAGCAAGATTGGCACCAGTCTGGAGGCAGAATCATTTGAACTAACTGGAGACAGGTTGGCACAAATTCCTGGCATCCTTTTTCCTCCTACTTTGGAACTATCAGTGTGTGTATGAGTGTGTGTGTGAACTCTTGCTGTACCTAGGAAGAAATGTTGACTTTTGTGTATTTTATTGATGGAGAAGAAGAACATAGGTAAAATAGAACATTTTATTGATTAAGAATAAGAACCAGTGTGGCTATAGGCACTTCTCTTTGCACTCACCAGCCTACCTGCCCCTCCTGATTTTTATTTTATTTCTTAAGATTTTTTTTTAATTAGCTGGGAGATTGCTGAACCAGGGAGACCCCTTGGACAGCGGTGAGGCATTCATTCACGCCCCCTTGTTTCAGCTCAGCCCTAGCCAGTTTACACCAATGTTCAGGGACTTAAAATTTACGCAATCAGTTCTGTAGCCTAATGCTGAGCTTCTTTCGTTAACACTGGAATCATTTATTTAGGGTTTGCAACCAGCCCGTATTTTACTGGGCCAGGCAACCAGTACTACACAGTAAACTCCTGAGTCTGCCAGATTCCATAGATAACCCACCAGGATCCACCCTGGCCATGCCCCTGATCTGCTCTGAGTTCCCCTGGATTTCATTCTTTCCCTCACCTACCAGCTCCTCCCATCTCCACTGCTGTCTGGACCAACTCTGCTCCTGACCTGCCAGTGTTCTACCCAGGCTCCACCAAGAAAGCCTAGAAGTATTTTCCCACAAGCCCGTCGAAAGAACAGCTTCTTATCACCCGTTTGATCTTTTAGAAACTGCTGAACATCTTAAGGGTAAAAAAGACAACACATTTAACATATTTAATTAACATTTAATATAAAAAGGAAGAAATGCACAGCATCTGCTTTTAATTATGGGATTTCAGTCTCATCCTGGCAGTAGGGGAATCACTAAATTTTATGTTTCAGAAGTCATAAAAGATAGGTAAGAGTACAAATGGCCACAAAAAGAGAGTGGTAGAAGAATAGAAATTATATTATCAATAATAACAACAACAATCATTCTTGTTGTTAACACTGTTCTTTTATCCCCTGCCAGAGGTTCTCCCCCAGTTTCCTGGCATATAATGCCAGGTTGGAACATGCAAATCTATACTTTTTCTTTTACATTTTAAATGTCATTTCTAACCTCACCACAAATTCCTCCAAATTTTAAAACAGTTATCTTTCAAATACCGCACAGAAATTAAGAATTTGGTTTGTCCCTTTAATAGCTCAGGCCTATGCACGCTGAATCAGAAGTGCCAATTGGCTTCAAACAGGCTTACTCCCAAGAAAGTGTGCAAGGAGTTGCAGCCAGGCAATGCAATATGCACATTACTTCCAAGTAAACTTCCAAGTCCTACTATGTTCAATGGGACTCATTCCAAGGTAAGTGTGTGTAGAATTGCAGCCTCTCTGTTGTTTACTGTGCTGTCGATCATTCGCCTTTTGTTCTGGACTGGATATTATGCCTTGCGCTGAGTTTTACTTGCACAGTTTTTTTTTCTGATTTTTTTGGCTCACAGCTTATGGCAAGAACAAATCAACAATTAATGGATTATATTATATATAAAATACCAAATTAAAATCAGATTAGAGAAGATTAAAACAAATGCCAAAACCCCACCCCTTATTCTCATAATCTTAAAGCACTAAAAAACAGCACACACAGAAAGGACTTGCAAAGTTTCCAACAGAACTTCATGGTCTCCAGGGATGTTTAAAAAACTGGTTTTCTCCCGACAGTCAAGACAAGACAAGAAGCGTATAGTCTAACTCTTCAGTCAACATTGCAAAAAAGTGTGAAGAAATGACTAGCCTGCTAAAATCTTGCCAAGCCTACCTGCTAACCTATACTTTCATTAACCTATACCTCCATTAATCACTTGTGGCCTACATGAAAACAAACTTCTATAACCCTTTCCTACCTGGTCACCTGGAGATTATTCTTAATAGCCGTGCAGGTGAGTGGCTATTCAGAAGCCTGGCTAAAACTGTTTATTTATTTGAATTCTTAAATTTATTTTAGCCCACCTAATCTGAGATGCTCTGGCAGGTTATAATGAACTGAAAACAGCAGAAACAAAAGCTAAAACGTTGACAGGAAAATATGTGGTCCCTCACCCAAACCCCTCTCACCAGCTATTCTGTAGCTATTCCCATGCCAGGGGCTTTGGTGGGTGTGAGGTTTCTGTGGGTGAGTAGGGCTGTTGCTGCAGGCACGTGGGTGGGAGCTTCTGCAGCAGGGGACAGGGGCTTAATCAAGTGGGCGGGGGGCTTAGGCAGTGGCTTTGGCCCATCAGCAGCACTGTGGGAAGGGTCCACTGGAGTCTAGCACTGGCCCTAACTCTAGGAACCAGGCTTATATGGTAGGAACCATACAGCCCATTCTCAGAGCATTTTTCCTTTTCCCCCTGAGGTCTGGAGGCCTTTGGCCTGTGAGCTGCACTTTTGTCACCCCTGATTTAAGGCATGCAGTCTTTTTATACTTTTGTTATTAGTAATGAATTTGTTATTATTACTGTTAAGTTCTCATTTATGTAATATAAATGAAACAGAGTATGTAGGCCCAAACAACAAGAGGCTGTTTATTGAGGAACAAGCTAACACAGAACTAAATAGGAAAACGAAAGTTAGCACAAGCACAAGTTAAAGGGTGAAGTCTAAACTCCAACCCATAATGACTAGAGACAGTATTTCACTCTACAGTTTCCAATTACTACATTTCTCCCCCCTCAATTCACAACTCAGACATAGTCCTTCAAGAAATCAGGAGCCCTCACTCTCTCACTGGATAATGCTTTTCCTCAGGAGTAGGCTCTAGCTCCTGAGGTATCTGTCCATCCTTAGTGTCTCTGATTTGCTTATCGACAGTTTCTTAACTAAACTCAGGATTTTTAATTATTTCCCTGGGCTCCACTTCTGGTGTAAACCCATTACCCTCAGCTGACTGCTCTGGTTCTTCTGGCGTGTTTGTCCATATGTGGTCTTGGTGTCACCTGACAACTCAGCCCACCGAAATGGCCACTTTGAATGATAAAGGTCCTGTTTGTTCTTGGATCCTGCCTGGAATCCATTGAGGTTGGTGGGTACTGAAGCTTTTGGTACAGAATGGATCCTGTACCCTCAAGACTCATTCTTTGGCACGATAGTCATGAAGGCATTTTTGACTGGTCTGTTTTCTCTGCACATCTCCCTTCATGTCAGGATACAGTAAATCCAGATGAGTCCTTATCCTCCTTCCCATCAGCAGTTGCTCAGGACTCATGCCTGCAGTGGTTTGAGGTGTGGCCCTGTATTTCAAGAGAAAGCGAGCCAATTTTACTTCTAAACTTCCCATAGTCATTTTCCTCATCCCTTCTTTAAAAGTCCTCACCGCTCTTTCCGCCAGACCATTGGAAGCTGGGTGATAAGGTGAGGTCTGAATATGTTTTATCTCATTTTTGTTGAGGAACTCTTTAAATTCATGACACGTAAAGTTGGGTGCATTATCAGTGACCACTCCCACCAGCAGGCCATGTTGTGGAGGTCATGGGGTGCACTTCTTCCAACCATTTTGAGCGAGTATCTGAGATCAAAAACATCTTCCCTAAATAGGGGCCTGCACAGTTTATGTGCAAACAAAACCAAGGCTGCCCTGGCCATTCCCATGGGTGCAAGGGGGCCTACACTGGAGTCTGTTGATGCAGTTGACATTGGGAGCAGTGCTTAACCACTCCTTCCAGGTCTTCATCCAAGTGTGGCCACCAGACATAGCTACGAGCTAGAGCTTTCATCTGGGAAATTCCAGGATGGGCCTCATGTAATTCCCTCAGCACTTTTTGTCATCCTTGGGGAGGTATCACAATTCATGTGTCCCACAAGATGCAGCCATCCTCTATGCTCAGGAATAGAGGATGGCTAGAGGAATAGAGGAATTAAATTCTTCTCCTGGATTCTGCTTTGGCCATCCCTGTAAAATATACAGGATCCCTTGATAGTACAGGATCTTGTCGAGTCCACCTCCTGATCTGGAATGCCTTCACAGGGGTCTGCTCCAGATGCTCTAACAACACAATGACTTCCCCAGGGCACTCTTCGGAAGGGGCCAATTCTGGAAGTGTAATCTGCTGAGTGCATCAGCATTTCCATGTTGAGCGCCTGCCTCATACCGTGATAGGGTCAATGCTCAATGCTGTAATCACGCAGCAGCCATTGTGGGTATTGCTTTATTCTCTTTAAATAGTTCCACCAAGGGTTTGTGGTCTGTTATGATAGTGAAAGGCTTCCCATATAGATACTGGTGAAACTTCTTTATGCCAAATAGAGTAGCTATGCTTTCCTTTTCCAACTGAGAATAGGCTCATTCTGCTTTATTTAGTGTCCTGGAGGCATAACCGATAGGCCGTTCTTTTGCTGGATTGGTTTTATGGGATAGAACGGCCCCTAGTCCATAGGATGAAGCATCACAGGACAGAATTAACTCTTTGGTGGGGTCAAAAAGAATAAAAATTCTGCAGATTTGAGTAACTTCTTAAACTCTTGGAAAGCTCCTCTTTGTCTGTCTCCCCAGTGCCATTATGTTCTTTTTCTTAACAGGTGTGTAAAGGTTCTAAAAAGTCAGAAAGGTTTGAGAGGAACTGATGATAACAATTCAACATCCCCAGGTATGCCCAAAGTTCTGATGTATTTTGTGGGGCTGGTGTCTTGTCAGTTGCAACTACTTTGTCTGCTATGGTATGAATTCCTTATCGATCTTAAAACGTAGATACTGAACTTCATTCTTCATAAAAAAGCATTTCTTTTGTTTCAAATGTATCCCTGCTTCTTCCAGTCTCTGAACTACTGTCTTGAAGGTTGAGAGATGGTCTTGATCACTTTTGCCTGTGATGAGAATATCATCAATCCTCACCACTACTCTCAGGATCTCTTTTAAGACGTTTTCCATGTTTATTTGGAATATGCCTGGTGCTGATGAAACTCCATAAGGTAACCTCTTGTAGTGGTACAATCTCTGGTGTATATTAATTGTGGTGAACTTCTTGCAGTCTTCCTCCAGTTCCACCTGTTGGTATGCCTGGGACATGTCCAACTTACTAAAATGTAGGCCTCCTCCAAGCATGGCTAGCAGGTCCTCAGTTCTTGGGATGAGGTAATTGTCTAGTTTAGAAACTTGATTGTGACTTTATAGTCCCAACTTCCAGTAGGAGCCATGTCGCCCTGGCAAGTGTCCTGCGGAGGCTCCTCAGGTCACCTCATAGAATCATAGAATAGTAGGGTTGGAAGGGGCCTACAAGGCCATCGAGTCCAACCCCCCACTTAATGCAGGAATCCAAGTCAGAGCATCCCTGACAAATGGCTGTCCAGCCTCGTCTTGAAGGCCTCCAGTGTGGGAGAGCCCACCACCTCCCCAGGTAATTGGTTCCATTGTCGTATTGCTCTTACAGTCAGGAAGTTTTTCCTGATGCAGCCGGAATCTGGCTTCCTGTAACTTGAGCCCATTATTCCGTGTCCTGCACTCTGGGATGATCAAGAAGAGATTCTGGCCTTCTTCTCTGTGACAACCTTTCAAGTACTTGAAGAGTGCTATCATATCTCCCCTCAGTCTTCTCTTCTCAAGGCTAAACATGCCCAGTTCTTTCAGTCTCTCTTCATAGGGCTTTGTTTCCAGTCCCCTGATCATCTTTGTTGCCCTCCTCTGAACCCTCTCCAGTTTGTCTGCATCCTTCTTAAAGTGTGGTGCTCAGAACTGGACACAGTATTCCAGATGAGGCCTAACCAGTGCTGAGTAGAGGGGAACTAGTACTTCCCGGGATTTGGAAGCTATGCTTCTATTAATGCAGCCCAAAAGAGCATTTGCCTTTTTTGCAGCCACATCACATTGTTGGCTCATATTCAGCTTGTGATTGACAACAATTCCAAGATCCTTCTCGCTTGTAGTGTGGTTGAGCCACGTATCCCCCATCTTGTAACTGTGCATATGGTTTCTTTTTCCTAGGTGCAGAACTTGGCATGTATCCCTATTAAATGTCATTGTGTTGTTTTCTGCCCAGCACTCCAGTCTATCCAGATCACTTTGAATTTTGTTTCTGTCTTCCAAAGTAATAGCTATCCCGCCCAATTATGTGTCATCTGCAAATTTGATCAGCATTCCCTGCACCTCCTCCTCCAAGTCATTAATAAAAATGTTGAAGAGTACTGGGCCCAGGACTGAGCCCTGCGGTACCCCACTCATTACCTCTCCCCAGTTTGAGAAGGTCCCATTGATAAGCACTCTTTGAGTCCGATTCTGTAGCCAACTGTGGATCCACCGGATCGTTGTTTCATCTAGCCCACTTTGAGCTCGTTTGCTCATCAGGATATCATGGGGCACTTTGTCGAAAGCTTTGCTGAAGTCGAGGTATATGATGTCTACAGCATTCCCACGGTCTACAAGGGAGGTTACTTGATCAAAAAATCAGATCAGATTTGTCTGGCAGGACTTGTTTTTGACAAATCCATGTTGTCTTCGAGTAATCACGGCATTGTTGTCAAGGTGCTTCCAGATGGATTCCTTTATCATCTGCTCCAGAATTTTCCCTGGGATTGATGTCAGACTGACTGGTCTGTAGTTCCCAGGTTCCTCCTTTTTACCCTTTTTGAAGATAGGGACAACATTAGCCCTCCTCCAGTCATGTGGCACTTCATCCGTCCTCCATGATTTCTCAAAGAGAATAGACAGTGGTTCTGAGAGTTCTTCTGCCAGTTCCTTTATTACTCTAGGATGCAGTTCATCTGGCCCTGGAGATTTGAACTCATTCAAAGTAATTAGGTGTTCCTTGACCATATGCCTATCGATCTCAAGCTGCAATCCTGCCCCTTCAGCCTGTACTTCGCCTTTGCCAGCGGGGTCATAGACCCTCTTTTGGGAGAAGACTGAGCCTCAAACAGCTTTTAAAAGGTTGAAAAATCTTTTCATCTTCCCCTGGAATTAAAAGGGGAAGCTAGAGTACCATCTGGATAAGATCTTGGAAGAACAACTCCTTTTGCGGAGCAGCAGAAGAGCTGGACTCTAAGGTCAGTTTTCCAGAGCGTCATCTACTCAAAGCTGTTTTGAAACTCTTATGTAATTAGGAGACTTCAGGGCTGATGAGTTCCAAAAGTATTATACCAACAATATCTGAGGACCTGCAAAATCTGTTGAAGTGACTGTTTGTTTGTAATTATACTTACTTGCTTTCTTTATGGAAGAGGAGGATGGCAGCATCAAGGGGAAGGAAAAAAGCCATGGGACCACCGCCAACTCCCCCAACCCCTCCCTTGGCAAAGGTTTCTAGAGATGCCGGAGATGTAGAGGAGTTGCTGGCTCTGATAAAAACTTTGTCTTCTCAATTAACAGAACGGGCTAAGAGGCTGGATACACTCCAAGATTCTATTACTAACCTTCAAGGGGCTGTGGATTTAATTAATAGTTCTTTGAAAATGATGGAATTTAAAGTTAATGCTCTCCAAGACCAGGTGTCTGCGCAAGAGACGGCTATGCATGCCTCCCATAATATCCTGTCTGCGAGAATTTCCCAACTGGAGGCATATACTCGTAGAGTGAATCTGTGTATCCTTGGTATCAAAGATCTGCCTGCTGATATACTGTAAGTCTGTTTAAATTATTGGATAAATTTCTGCATGAGCTACTCGCTCTGCCATCTGATTATTTACTTAATATTGAGCATGCATACCGTGTTCCAGGTCCAGTTCGTGGCACCAAAGGGACTGCATATACTGTTATAGTTCAATTTGCAAGAGTTTCCACAAAAAATCATATTTTGCGCT
The DNA here is from genome assembly GCF_057233095.1 of Heloderma suspectum. Lineage (NCBI taxonomy): Eukaryota > Metazoa > Chordata > Lepidosauria > Squamata > Helodermatidae > Heloderma > Heloderma suspectum. The sequence continues at coordinate 141,936,063 of NC_139459.1, forward strand.
TGGCAAGGGAAGTGGGAGAACTTTTGGGGGGGCCAACACAAGACAAAGTTATGTTATTTCCAGATTACACTAAAGAAATCGCTGACAAAAGAAGGCAATTTACCAAAGCGAGAAGTCAGGGAAGACAAATGAATCTGCAATATCATATCAAATATCCTGCTATATTTTGCATTCTTTTTGAAGGCCAGATGAAAAAGTTTTTAAATCATGAAATGGCGGAGGCTTGGCTAGCTGGCATTCAAAGAAAGGCATGGGAAACATCTTCCCCAGCCTCATGAGCTGGGAACTTTTCAATTCTTCTTCTTCGGATTTATTTGGGTTATAAGGTCCGGGCAGTATGCCAGTCCAGAGGACTGTTTACATATATCCCCTTTTTTTCTCTCTCTTTTTCTTATTTCCTCGTTTTTTACATTAGCCATGATATACTGTATAATAAAATTCCTGTTTGTGTGTGTATAGATATGCATACATTCATAGATTCAGAAATGACACTATCTAAAATATACATAGCATAAAGTTATTATTACTTATCCTTTTTAATTTCCTTCCTTTTTATTATTATTACTATCTTTATTATGAGACTTTGATTAGTAATATTTTTGGCTGGTTAAATTGTTAAGCTTTACTATTATATGTTAACTGAAGGGCAATATATGGTTACTGGAAATGAATTGTAGGCTTGCTCCCTTGCTATAAGACTGAAGATATGATATTGAAATGTAAGATTGATTATCTATGCTGTACTGAATTGTAATATTGGCAATGTTATAGGTATAACTTTTAAGTAGAATGATACTTGAAGTTTGTGTGTAATGCAGTTTAAATTTAATCCTTTTAAGTAACTTTTAAATATTTTTTCTTTTTCTTTCTTGCTTTCTTCTGCCCTTTCCTTCTTTTTTTTTCTTTTTCGTTATTGCTGTATCCTCCTAAGAATACTGTATTGTTGGAAACTGTAGATAATGACTAGGTTGTTGGTACTGTTTATTTCATTTATAAAGATAAAAAATAGAATTAAAAGTATTTTTTAAAAATTGTGACTTTATAGTCCCCACAGATGTTCCCATCAGGCATAACAATGGGTACTACAGGTTTTGCTTATTCAGAAAACTGTACAGGGTAAATGATGCCCTCTTGTTCCAATTTGTCCAATTCTGTTTCAGTTCTCTCTCTGAGAGCATAGGGCACTGGTCAGGCTTTATAATACTTAGGCTGGCTGTCCTCCTGGATATATATCCGGGCCTTTATTCCTTTTACTATACACCCTTCTTGGAATATTTTAGGGTGTGAGCTCAGAATTTCATGTAGGTCTGACCATTTCGGTACCTCAGCCTTGCAGATTTGGTCCCAGTCTAGTCTCAGTACCTTCAGCCATGTTTTACCAAACAGGTTTGGCCTTTCTCCCCTTACTACTAAGGCCTCTAAGACTTTATGCTGTCCTTTGTATGTGGACTGGAAGGCTTACTGAGCCTAGGACTGGGAAATTTCTCCCAGTATATGTCCTTAATTTCAGTCTTGTCTTGGCCAATGGACTCAGACCTCCTTTCTATTGTTGATAAGTCTCCTCATTGACTACTGTAACAGATGCACCATTATCTATTTCCATGCTTACTGGATGCTTATTGAACTGTACAGTTACTTTATAAGGCTCCACTTTTTTCCATTACACAGTAAAACAGTGTGGACCTCTTTATCTGCTTCCTCTCTCCTCTCCTCTTGTACATGGTAAGCTTTTTGTTTTCTTGCCCGTCCTTTAGCCCGACTTGGTTGTGCAGCTCAGTAACTCCCTTTGCAACTTCTTGCTAAATGCCCAGTTTTTCTGCATTTATAGCATTGGGATGTTCTGTGTCTGCAAACAGAAGATAAATGCATTCCTCCACAATGAAAACACTTCTCCAGCTCTCCCAAGTCTCTGTTGTGGGCTGTATGCCTGGTTTAGAGTTTCATGTTGAGTGTCTTTATTTTCAAGATGCAAATCCTGTACATTTTCCACTGTTGCTTCCATGGCTGTTGCTACTTTTACAGCTTTATCCCAGGTCTGCTTCCCATCAGCCAGTAATTGCTTTTGAATGTTAATATCACCAACTCTATACACAAGTCTATCTCTCAGCATCTCCTCCAGAACATTTCTGAAAGAACAGTGTTCTGTAAGCTTTTTGAGATCAGCTATATACTCAGATATAGATCCTCCTCCCTCCTCCTATTATGGAATCTGAAACGTTCCACAATTATGCTTGGCCTTGGAAGATAGTGATCAGACAAGATCTTTTGTAACTCTGCCAAACCTTTATCCCCCAGCTTTTGTAGTTGCACCAAACGTCTTAAAAGAGAGTACGTTTTATTGCCACAAACACTGAGAAATATTGCCTTTTGTTTGTACTCTTCAGTGATTTTATTAGCAAGAAAATAGTGGCCTAGTCTTTCCACATATTGTTGCCATTCTTCTGTTTCTGGATTAAATTCCTCTATTTTTCCATGGGCTGACATGATCTTATTTTTCTTGTCTCCACTGTTAAGTTCTTATTTATGTAATATAAATGAAACAGGACTCACTAGTAGGCCCAAGCAACAAGAGGCTGCTTATTGAGGAACAGGTTAACACAGAATTAAATAGGAAAACGAAAGTAATCAAAGCACAAACTGAAGGGGTGGATTCTAAACTCCAACCCATAATAACTAGAGACAACATTTAACTCTATAGTTTCCCATTACTACAATTATGTTTAGATTACTGCACTTTGTCGGTATTTTTATGTCTTCAGTAGTAAGGCCTAGGAGACCTGGCCTCATTTGCTGCCTCTAAAAACTGTTTTCTTGGATTCCACTTACAAAATCTGAGATGAGCACAAACGCAATCTCAGTAGGGCCATTACTCTAGATAGCAACTCATGCAAATAATGAATTTTTAATGCAGTCACGTTATAAGGCCAAATGGTGGCAGCAGAGACCTGAACGAGTCATAATACTTAGTAGCTGAAGCCAGAGGAAACCAAAGTGAATTCTTGGAAGTCTTCCTGCGAATGGCTACGCACTTGATGCAACAAACGTATTTGAAATGGGTAGACTGATGTTACACCAGAATTTCTCACTGGAATCATGCACCATATGAATACCAGACATGAATCTTTATATTCCAAAGCAGATGAGTCTGGAACTATAATGCGCAGTTGAAACTGGGCTTCCAGTTTCATTAAATCTTTCACCCTTTATGAAAAGAGCCCCCCCCCCCCCATTCTGATGTAGAAGTCCTGTTTCTGGCACCTGTTTCACCTGCCCCAACTTGGTGACCTCCAGAAGTTTTGGACTACAACTCCCCAGCATTTCTGATCATTGGCCATGCTGACTGCAGCTGATGGGAACTGAAGTCCAAAATATCTGGAGAGCAGCAGGTAGGGAAAGTTCTGAATTATTAATATATATGAACTATCTCCAGCACTGGTTGGCTGGTTATTTTAATTCAGTATTTGAAATACAGCAGGGGTGGGGTGGGGTTATGTTTTAACACTAAAAAAAAGATTGTGTGGAGGGGTGAAAGCTGCCTTGCCTCCTCTGCTGCCTTGCTTTCTTGTGCTCAATTGCTTTAACATGTTTTCTCCCTGCCAGCTTACTTCCAGTATTGAAGCCATGGAACGCTATATAAAATATTTCTATAGAAACCATTAGCATTTACTTTCAAATGGCCACAATCCATTTTAATGTGTCCCACCATCACTGCACAATTCACCCTAAATGCTACACTTGCGCAAACACATGGCAATAAAAGATGCCTTTGTTCGCTGTGCATAAGCAGAGGTGACCAGCCTGAACTCCCACAAATTTAATTATAACCTGCAGAACACACACTCGCACTACAGCATCTGCCCCTGAAGGTGCCTGTTCCAAACTTATGACCCTGTGTTTCTTTCTAATGCATGCGAAGATCGAAATTCCCATGAACTGCACTTTTACAAAACCTCCAGTTTCTTTAACTGCTTTCTACATCAAGGCAAAATGGCCACCTGTCTGTCACATGGCACTTTAAAATCAAGGAGGGATTTGCAAAACCTCCCCTGTTATTTTCACAGATATTTCTGCTCCACCAAAACAGGCCGCTGCATGTTCAGGACGATTGTCCACAATTTTAATCCATGCAATTCGTATAAGGGTAGGACTTTCCAAATGGTTAGTTTGCATCCTAGCATGTGAGCTTCCTTCCCCATTCAGATTCCTGGCTAGCTTGCTATTTCAGTGGCAGAGGGCTGTTGCTTCGAGGATTTGACTATTGCACATCTTCCCCATTCTTTGCAATTGGCTCAATTGTGAAATAAGTTAGCATTTTTTCCCTTTTTTCATGTGATAACTGTTCAGAAAGCTGCTGCTTTATTCAGGACACTTATACATAACTACAAATATGCACATTTCACTTTGGGAACCAACCCCCCTCCCTGACCCCCCCCCCCAAAGTTGGGAATTTTAAAAAGGATATTTCTGCAATCCTTCTTTCCAAACATTTATTTATTTATTTATTTATTTATTTATATTAAATTTATTAATCGCCCATCTGACTGGTCACCCAGCCACTCTGGGCGATGTACAACCCACCATAAAACAATTTAAAACAATAAAATTTTACCATAATTTTTTTTTTTTAAATACCCTAACCCACCCCAAATGCCTGCCTGAACAGCCACGTTTTTAATGCACGACGGAAGCTCATTAAAGAGGGGGCATGACGGAGTTCCCTAGGGAGGGAGTTCCACAGAGTGGGGGCCACCACAGAAAAGGCCCTCTCCCTCGTCCCCACCAGTCTAGCTGTCCTGGCTGATGGGACAGAGAGAAGGCCATCCGAGGCTGATCTTGTTAAGCGGCCTGTCTGGTGTTGCTGGAGGCGCTCCTTAAGATAGGCTGGGCCGGAACCTTATAGGGTTTTAAAGGTCAAAACCAACACCTTGAATTTGGCCCGGAAAACAACTGGTAACCAGTGCAACTCCTTCAGCACTGGAGTGATGTGATCTCGCTGGCGGCTGCCTTTAATCAGGCGAGCCGCCGCGTTCTGTACCAGCTGCAGCTTCCGAACCGTCTTCAAGGGTAACCCCACGTAGAGCGCTTTACAGTAGTCTAAACGAGAGGAGACCAGGGCATGTACTACCGATGGGAGCAGATGGTCGGGAAGGAAGGGGCGCAGCCGCCGTATCAGATGGAGTTGATACAGCGCTGTCCAGCTCACAGCTGACACCTGAGCCTCCATGGACAGCTGGGAGTCCAAAATGACCCCCAGGCTGAAGACCTGGTCTTTCAAGGGTAGCCGTACCCCATTCAACACCAGGTCAACATCCCCCAGCTTCCTCTTGTCTCCCACCAAAAGTACCTCGGTCTTGTCAGGGTTCAGCTTCAGCTTATTCCTTCCCATCCAGCCACTCACCGTCTCCAGACATTTGGACAGGGATTCTACGGCCAACCTTGGTGAAGATTTGAATGAGAGGTAGAGCTGCGTGTCATCCGCATATTGATGACACTGCATCCCAAACCTCCTGATGATAGCCCCCAGTGGCTTCACATAGATGTTAAATAGCATCGAGGAGAGGATGGAACCCTGTGGTACCCCACAAGTAAGTGGCCACGGGTCCGAAACCTCCTCTCCCAGTGCTACCCTCTGGTACCTGCCGGAGAGGAAGGACCGGAACCACCGCAATACAGTGTCTCCAATGCCCAACCCCTCCAGGCGGTCCAGGAGGATACCATGGTCAACGGTATCAAAAGCTGCTGAGAGGTCGAGGAGAACAAGGAAGGAGCATTCACCCCTATCCAGAGCCCTCCTCATATCATCCACCAAGGCGACCAAGGCCGTTTCTGTCCCATGGCCAGGCCTGAAGCCCGACTGAAATGGGTCTAGATAATCAGTTTCTTCCAAGTGTGCCTTCAACTGCACCGCCACCACCCGCTCAATCACCTTGCCCAAAAATGGCAGATTTGAGACTGGGCGAAAGTTGTTCAGAACTTGAGGATCCAAGGAGGGCTTCTTTAAGAGCGGTCTTATCACTGCCTCCTTGAGGGCTGATGGCATCACTCCCTCCTCAAGGGAGGCGTTCACCACCGCCTTGATCCCCTCACCCAGTCTCTCTCTGCAGCTCATAATGAGCCAAGATGGGCAAGGATCAAGTAAGCAGGTGGTCGGCCTTACAGATGAAAGCACCTTGTCCACTTCATCAGGAGGAAGAAGCTGGAACCGATCCCACAAAACCGGTTTGCCACAGGCCGCCTCTTGCTCACTAACTGTATCCACAGTGTGCAGAGTAACACACCTATGATCAATTTTATCTGCAAAGTGCCTTGCCAAAGCCTCACAGGAGGCCTTAGAATGCTCCAGTGGTTTTGGAGCCACAGGACCGACCAGGCTCCAGACCACTTGGAACAGCCTCCTGGGGCAGCACTCTGTAGACGCGATGGAGGCAGCATAATATTCCTTTTTTGCTGTCTTCACCGCTACGTGATAGGCTGAAGATACAGCTCTAGCCCGTGTCTGATCGTCTTTGGAGCGAGACTTCCGCCACCGGCGCTCTAGCCGTCTCACCTCCTGTTTCAGAGCTCGTAACTGTGGATTGAACCATGGTGCAGTCCGAGTCCTGTTCAGGGGGAGAGGGCGTTTCGGAGCCACCCGATCTAATGCCCCAGTGATTGCGGCATTCCAGCTACCCACCAGGGTCTCGACCGAGTGGCCGTTGGCATGCCCCAGAGAATCCCAAAGCGCGTTCAGGAATCTATTTGGATCCATAAGACGCCTGGGGCGGACCATTTTAATGGGTCCTCCACCCCTGCGGAGGGGTTGTGGAACCGAGAAGTCCAACATCACCAGATAGTGATCTGACCATGACAAGGGGGTGGTGGATATACCCCCGACTTCCAGATCACTCCCCGCTTCTCCAGAAACAAACACAAGGTCTAGTGCATGACCGGCTACATGGGTGGGCCCAGTTAGAATATGGTGCAGCTCCCAGGAGGCCATGGTCTCCATGAAGTCCCGAGGTGCTCCTGTGAGGATGGCCTCCGAATGTACGTTGAAGTCCCCCAACACCAGTAAGTTAGGGGACTGTACACGCACATCAGAGACCACCTCAAGCACCTCGGCCAGGGAGTCAGTCGTGCAGCGGGGTGGACGGTACACGAGCAGAATCCCCAGACTGCCCTTCGGGCCCAACCTCCAGTACATGCACTCAGCAACCTTGGTCTCCCGGAGAGGGGGTCTGGTGAAGACCAAGGCCTCTCGGTAGATAACAGCCACTCCCCCTCCCCGATCCCCAGCCCTCAGCTGCTGTGCATACGAAAATCCAGCTGGACACATGGCTGCAAGGGTTGGAGCAGCAGCCTCGGCCAGCCAGGTCTCTGTAACACATGCCAGGTCTGCATCCTCATCCAGGATCATGTCATGGATGAGGGAGGTTTTCTGGGTAACAGACCTGGCATTGCAGAGCAGCAAACGAAGGCCAGAAGATGGGGTCACGCCTCCCCCAGCCATCCTTTGGCTCTGGACAGGCCCGGAGCAGGGGAAAGATACTACACATCTCTCCCTTGTTCCCCTTACCTGGCATGGCCTGCCCCTAGCACTCCGCCAGCGCCTGTCGCCCAGCCTAGTGAATTGTTACTATTATTTTCGATTCAATGCATTTATTCATTTATTGCTTGCATTTCTATACTGCCCATTACCCAAAGTTTTCTTGGTGGCAGAGCTAACATCAAAAGTAGGCATAGTCAGGCACCTACCAAGGGCCCACATCCCAGGAGGGGCCCACTGACAAGAGCCCCCTGGAGTTGCTCCTCATCTTCACCATTCCAACCTGTTACCTGCCTCTTGCCCTGGCCCAGGCAATGATGGTGGTGAAAAGGAAGCGCAGTAGATGCCACTGCCTACTTGTCTACTTGCTCTCTGCCTGTCAAGCAAGCAAGTGGTAGTACTGATAAGAAAGAGGATGAGGAGCAAAGCAGCTGGTGACAATGGTGGTGAGAAAGTAGGCTCACTGAGGGAGGGGGACCATTGTGGGTGTCTTTCCCAAGGCAAAAACCTGGCACCAGCACTGCTGGGCAGTTCACAAGACAAAACTTAAAACCATAAAACATGATGACATAGTAAAGCATAATATAAAAACCTAAGTTTAAGACAGAAAGTAAAGAAACAGCAACAAGATAAATGAGAGTAAAGAGCCATTCAAGGGCGTGAAGAGCTTAAGGTTACATTTCTCATTCTTAAATGTGACACCCAGACTACTAAACAGAACTGTGCCTCTTCAGAGGTACCAGCCATTTGTTTGACAGGCATGATACTTCAGTTGAGTACAAATGTCTTTGTACTCAAAGCAAATGTCTTGCTGATGTATTTTCACACAGATTTCTCCAATACTGGCTGTTCTGTTACATTGACTAGTGGCTGCTAATAATTCCCTAAAGCTCTAAGCAAGCATAGATGTTATTTCCTTGGGAAATGTACTCAGTCCATGCTCAGCAATAAGGCTCAAAGACTGGGTTCCTCTGTCCCACCAGTTTTCCATTTTGTCTTCTCCAGGGAACCCTTTCCACATTAACTTGTCCATCAAGGGAACCTTGCAAGTTTGCCATGGAACCCTATGCATTGCAGAGGATTCCGAGGCACATTCTAGGGCACATATTCGGTTGGCACAGGCCACTGGCTAGACCTGCTGGGCTTAGGATGGCCATGTAACCTACTTTACAGAGGACAGTTCCCTATTAGAAGGATCCTCTGTTTGAATGGCTGTCTAGGCCAACTCCGGCTTAAAGATAAGGGAGAAGAAATGCTCTCTAAGAAGGGAGAGCAGCAGGGACCTTGAAGTTGCTCATCAACAGTTAGCAGGTAGAGAGCAGAGTGAGCAGGCACACAGGTCACCTGGTCACAGTCTTCCACACTATGGTGAGATGTTTTGCATTTCTACTTAAATTATAGTAATTATTTCTAAATTTGCATCTATACACACAAAATTAGCATATGCAAAATTGTGCCCCTTTCTGTCTTACTCTTTCGTGATGCATTGCCTCTTTTTTGGCAATGCGTAAGTGGCGACCATTACTCGACATGAACTGACTATGTCCTAGAAATTGCCCAATGCTCCCTTGTGGCTGTGTGTTGCAAGAGGAATGTTGGGAGTGGTGGGCAAGTGTGTCTCAGAGATGTTTGCCCTCCATTAATTAACTTCTCATTGATCAGATTCGCACATAAACCCAACCCAGAGTATGGGTTGCCATTGAACAGTGGGTTGTTGTTGAATTGTGGGTCATCATTACATGGGAACCTGCACTATGGTTTAATTATGGATTGTTAACCACAAACAACCTGTGAAGAGAACCCATCGTTTGTTGTTGGGTTGTGAACTTTGGGTTGTTTGTAGTTAACAACCCATAGTTAAACCATAGATCAGGGTTCACATAACCACAACCCACTATTCAACATCAACCCATGATTCAATGACAACCCATATTCAACCCATACTCTGGGTTGTCATTACATGTGAACCAGATCATTGTAAGTCCTGATATGCTTGAACGTTTCCCAATACACAATTTCCCTTAGCTCTATGCTGCTAAGAGAAATGCAAAGTGAACCTCAAGATTCCTTTAGGCTCACTTTGCTTTTAGCTGGGATGGGTGAATCTGCCAATTTTGGTTTCTGTCAGTTTGCTTACCTTCCCAGTCTTACATTTATTTTGTCCCATTTACACATGAGTGTGCAATTTAAGCCTGCACAAAAATTTTCTCTGTGTATTTTGTGTACACTCATTTGTGTACACAATTTTGCAAACAATTATCTCCTAATATAATGCATTTTTGTACTTTAAATACCCCCAATTTATGAGTTTTTGTGTAAACCTTTCCCTAAGATACATACTTTTGTATGGATTGTTTGATTGGAGAACTGCATCACAAAAATCTGAGAAGTGGAAACACTGAAGGATTACTGCATTTTGGTTCCCATATCAGTTCAGAAGTGCAAATTAGGTAATTTTGCATTAAAATACAAACTGAACAAATTTTGCCACCATTTCAACTTCTAGCAAAACTCCATTCAGCAAAGGAGCAATGTCTCCATATTCTCATACTCACCCTACCTAATGGTTATTGGAAAGGCAATGGAAATTAAGCTGGGTGCTGGGTGCTCTGAGGCCTAGATCTCTCTTCTCAATTTTTCATCCAAAAAAGTCTGTCTGGTGGTTGAGACATTTCCCACACACCCAGTCCACTTTCCTCACCTGGTTGACCTCAAAGAATTCCACTTGCATAATCAGGCATTCCTCTAGCCAGACTAGCGGGGAGGAATAATATGCGTTACCTCTCTGTACCAGTTCACTATAAAATTTGGAATCCACACCACCCACTTTCTCCTCCCAGTAAATCAATATAACGCAAAAGCAGCCTGCCCCACATCATCTACATTGTAACAAATATTCTCCACTCTCAAGCATCCAATGGCCCATGCCAAAAGTACTTTTTAGCAATTGAAAGCAAATAACACGCACCACTGCCTGCTTTTGCAACATGTCCATATATTATAACACAGATGAGAATCCTATTTTTGCTGTACACCTCTCTAGCTTTTGAGTGCCAAAACGTCAACCTGACTGGAGAAACAAAACTAGTTCAGAAGGACTAGTGGAGGTCTATACAACATGTGACCACCCGCCAAGACAAATGCAGCCTCCCCGCCAGGCATGGCAGCACCAGGGGTTCAAAAAACTGCTTGATTTTTTCTGGGGTGTCAAGCACCAGGCAGGCCAATGTATGTTGGAAGGCCATGAGACATGCAGGTCTGGACTAGCAAAGGCAGCAGACACTGTTGGCAGAACATTGGACTGGTCTTAAGGAATCAGAAGATGAATTTGTTAAATCACATCGACAGTCTCAGCTCTGGGTCAAGTTTACCAAGATGAAGTCAATGAGGTTTGTAGAATGTGACTTCCTCATTTTGTAAAGGGTGGTACAGTTGGCAGATATGAATGCCCTGCAGACCATTCTGTTTCTCTCTCCCTCCCCACACACAGATTTTGTCCATCCGGTTGTGGCTGTCTTAGATCAAAGAATGTAATACACATTTTATGCTGTGCACAGAAAAAGATATTGGACCCAACACATGACAGCAATATCCTTACATATTCTGACACAGAAACTATGTAAGGTATGAGTACAGATGGGTGGAGAATGACGGCTGGGGAGGCTACTGGCTTTTTTCTTTGGGAACCTAGTATGGTTGACAACTTTTGAAATACTATATTCTGATACCTGGGATGGGCCCAAGGAGGAGGATGCCCATGTATATTTTAAAATAAGGAAATAAATGCCCATGGATGGAGCCCACAGAAAATATTCTATTCATTTCAGGCGTACTGCTTGTGCATACAAGTCTCTTGCCATGAAATAATCCTATAAACGCATGAGAGCAGTCTCCTGTTTCACAACAAAATCCAGGCTACAACTGTGGTATTTCCGTGTTTAAATCTATGGGTTTGGTGGAGAGTGCTCTCAACATGAGATGACCGTCCTCCTTGCCTGCCCTAAGGCCAAGAAACAGCAGCAGTCAGGGTAACTTCAAGAACCATCTTTATTCAGGAACAACAAATACCAAAAACACAACTTAGTCATTTGGGCTTGCTGTGCTATACAGAGGGATGTAACACATCCTAACCAGTTCTAAGTAGATCAGGGAGAAACCCACATCTACCCAAGGAGGAAGGGCAGCTGTTACTGCAATCTAAGAGTGACTTTTAATGATCACACCTACCATAGTAACTGTGCCCACTCAGTAAGCAGGAAATTACTTACATTGAGAGCACACAACTCAAAACAGTGGGCTGATCCATGGGCTCTAAGTTATGCAGATGCTAACTGAACTTCTGAGGAAAGGCAGAACACAATTTTAAGAACAAAAAATATACACAAATGAATTACATGACCAAGAAATAAAACATGTAGGAAACACAAATGCTTTCTCTTGCTCTCAGTCTTTCACCATGTGCACATACAGGACATCAACATCCAGATGACGCAGACCAAGACTGACCTCTCCCCACCACACACACACTGATGGGATGCTGCCCCCACTCCCCGGATACTGTGCTGCCCGTCCTCTATGGCTGACTGGCTGTTCAGCTCAAACAGCACGCCTCCATAGCTACTGTCTGCTTCTCTTCCCCAGACAGGTGCCAGGCAAAACAACAGCAAGGAAGGTTAGGTCTCTTCCAAGCCCTGATTTACAACATCAACATAACTTTCTTTCAACACCAATTAAACTGGAGCTCAAGGCTATGTGATATTGGCCAGAGTCAATGGTAGTTTGCCCCACTCCCCAGACAACCAGATGCAAAAGGGACTCCTGTATCTTTAATGCCTGTATATAGAGTTGCCAGATAATTTTTACCAAAAGCACCCTTCCTCAACCTGGTGCCCTCCAAATATGTTAGATGTGTAGTCAAACACGTCTGGAGGTAGGGATGTATGGATTTTGTTAAATCCGTTCTGTCTGTGTTTCATGGATGGTCAGGCATCTTTTGTTCTATCATCTGCTCATTGATAGAATTGGATTTTTTTTTTAGCAATGTATGAGAACTTCATTCCACGTGTGCAAGTGTGCATTAGTGCTAATGCACATCACAGCAAATGCAAATTTGCACAAATCCCCCCTCCCCCATAAAAAAAACAGTCCACAAGTCCACAGAATCCACATGATCTGGAAAAAGCCAGTCTGCTGCAGAATCCACAGGTCAAATTCATAGAAATCTGAACTCATTTAAATCCATTGCAGATTTCTGACATCCCTGTCTGGAGGACACCAGATTAAAGAAGGCTGCTTTAACGCTTTAAAAAGTCAAAACCTCCCTCTGAATTAGGCTTTGAAATAGACTGGGAGCCAAGGAAGGTAGTACACTGTTAGATATGATCTGGAAAAAACGGCCCCAGCATCTTGAACCAGCTGAAGTTTTTGAACAGAACTACCAGCTATAGCAAAATGAAACCTCCCCAGACTAGTGAAGAATTCAGACTAGTCACACATCCTGGATGCAATTTGTCACTCAGGAATGAGAATAGCCACAATTAATAGTACAGTAGCCCTTTCCCTCCTTGCATCTGGTCATCCTGTTCTTCTGACCCCATTGGTTGGGGGCAGGGAAGATCAACCACCTTTGGACGTAACAAAGGTTTAAGACACTCATAAAACTAGCCCCAACAGTGGGTTCATTCCAGAGTGATTCATACACTGACCTGGTTTGCACAATACAAGGGTGGTTAATAAGCCACCTGGAATCCCTACAACAGAGTGTAGGTTCTGGGTGGCTTGTTAACCATCCCAACCACTCACCCATGCTGGATTTGCGCAGAACAACAAGCTGCGCCCAGTGAGGGTAATTAGGCAAATGAGCCAGCATGCAACCAGCATGCATGAGGGTAGTTAATAAGCCAAGGATGGTTTATTAACCACCCTAGTGTCATGCGAACCGGGCCACTGCTTAAACATTTCTGGGGATAACCTGTAAAAAGCATTATCAATTTTTTTTCTGACAGGGATCCTCCTGGGCATTTAACAAATGCTCAGCAGGTAATCATTTAGCATGCATTTCCATCCTACCATAAAGATTAAATAATGGAGAAAGCTTCACCTGTTGACTGGCAGGCAGCTGTTAGCAGCACAGGCACAAAGCCAGTAGAAAGCAACTGCCAGTCTTAGCTGTAACCTGCAGATGCCTTGAGGTGTGTAGAACATTTTATGCGAACACTGTGTCCCTTGTGTCCCTCTTGATAAAACTCTGGTGCAAAGAGTCTACAATGAAATAAGGCCTTTTGACCTTAGTCAAGGGCACTTCAAACACCCCTAGAAATGCCATGTGAAAACTGAAAAGCACATAGTAGGACATAAGTAAAGACCCAGCTACCTCAGGGTCACCTCTTGAACCAAAAAGTTTACCATGGATGAATTTTACCCACAGCTTGGTTCTACATATGATTACTGAGAAGTAAGTTCCAGTGAATTCAGTGGGAGTTACTCAAAAGTCAATGTGCCTAAGAGTGCAGCTTCAGTTTCCCTCTTCTACACTGGCATAACAAAACATTAACAGAGTTCAGTCAACAGTAGGAACTCTATAAAAATGTAAGGCTGCAAGCTTTCAATTGGTAAAAGTCAGTAGATTAATCAGCTGAAGTTTTAGATGATTAATTAGCAGAGTAAAATTAATTAGCAGAGTAAAATTAACAAATTTTAATTGGTGAAGAGGACTGAGAATTTAGGGCACATTTGTCTATTTTGGTTCCTCTTGACAAAAGCCTCTGCATCCTGTCTCTAGGCACTCTTTTTTTTCAGGTACTAGTTCTGTATTCCTTCTTTTGGCATCAAAGGAGCCTTCCAGGCAGGTTAAAAAGTTCATAAAAACAATAAAATCGACAGAAACCCTATAAATAAATTAAACTAGTAAAAACAGTCCAACAGTCACATACTAAAAGATCACAAGATTACACCTCCAAATTCCTTCCCAAATAAAAACATGGTAGTTATCTATCAGAATACAAGAAGAGTTGCTATTGAATGTCCACCCTAGGGAAGCCCATCTGCCTTCCACTATAGGCCTCACATTGCCTGGTGAAGATCCTAGTGGCTCTTTAAGGAGGCCTTCAGGGGAGTGGAACCAATAATGTGTTCTGTTTGCTGCTTCTAATTCTATTTTATCTTGCTGTTGGATATTGTCTTAATTGTAGCTCTATGCTGTTAGGTACTTTTACTTCCCATAATGAAAGACAGCCAGATAGATTTTTAAAATAAAGAAATGGGTTGTTTGGCTGGCCTCTTTGGGCAAGGAGTTCTAAAATTAGGGTTCAGACACCCATTTTCTTGTTGCCACATTTCTAGTCATGGCATCCAAAGCAAGGCCTCATTAAATTAATTCAGGACCTCCCATTCAGAAGAGGGGAGGCTCATATGGGAGAGGGGATGTGAGGCAGGGCTGAACAAATATTTGCAAATATTCACAATTCACCTGAATTTCAAAACTTGCCATTATGTGAATGTGAAATTTTCTCAAAACTCCAAATTTTGAATGCTTTAGATTTGTTACCATCTCTTGATGTTTTGATTTTGGGAAGCCTTAAATATGAAAATCCTGCCAATTGTCAAATACTAATGCCATTGCAGGCTAACTTTCAAATACTAAATGTCACTGCATATCAACTATCGAATACTGAACTCAAATAACAAAGTGAAATATCACTGGATGCCAAATGCAAATAATTCATATTAGACAAATATTCAAAATATTCAGATTATCCAGTGATTTGGCATCAGTATTTGCATAGGAGAACTTTTGAGAAGCAAAATGTTTTAGCTCTGTTTCAGGCAGTCCTACTGGTTTATGTTGTAATTCATGAGTGCAGCAGCATTATCTGTGCCAATGAGATACCAAACACTATATGGATCCTTATTTTACAAACAAAGCTAATCCAAACAGTGTGTTAATCTATCCACCAGCAATCTAATACCTCTTGCAACAATCAAGTTACAGGCTTTTGGCTTCTTCCTTTCAGGATGATGAGCGTTTTGCAGTTCCCTCTCCACTGAGAGAGCCAACTTGACACTGACCTTCTGACTACATTTCTTTGAAATGCAGGATGGCAGGATGTAGTTCACATGTAAAATTTCAATCATGTCTCAAACGAGCCGCGCACAGGGGAAACTTAAGAGTGCTGCATGAACCCTGCCAAATTCAGCTTCAGTGAGGAGGTACAAGTGTTTCCATCAGAAGCAAGCCACGTACAGTTTACAGAAAGGGTTTTGTGACAGAAAATATGTCACTGAAAACTTGCTGAGAAACCACTTAGAGAAGTACATGTGGACATATAGATTCACACACCCCAAAGGAGTATTGAGATGCTTGGGAGGGGCAGCTTTTTATAAGGTCCATTTTCCTGTGAAGAGACAATACTGGAGTCTTGGGGAGTTATTGCAATATTTGCGTATGCACAAAGATATAGGTTGAGGGGCAGGAGGCACGCTAGCCTTTAAAGCAGCAGCAGTTCCCGCAAAAGCAAGCAACGTGCCTCTGGAGCTCTCCGCTCAGCTGCAGAGATTCCTTCACTACCTACATTCCTGATTCCCTCAAGCCCCCACCCCACCCAAGCAGGTGTCTCAAATTCCTGTAGCTAGTAGCCCCCAGCCAACGCTATTAATGAAATAGCTTCTACCTATTAGTGTCAAACTCAGGAAATCTCTTTAACCGTTAGCAAAACTCAAAAGCAGAGGAAAGGTTGACACAACAAAAGACAATTCCTGTAAATATTGTTACAGACCATGATGTCATCATATTCAAAACCTCCCTTTAGTTTTGGCATGGCTTGGTCACGTGTAATTAATGCCAATTAATGGAAATTCAAGGTCATCTAGGGAAGGCATACCCACCTGTCTGGATGAGGTGGAACTGTTTCAGCTTTGATCTGAGGGCAGGACTCAGTTTTTACTTTGGACATAGAGGAAACCATTTTTAGCTATGAAGCTGGCCTGCCGGCCTGCCTACTCATTCCTACCCACTGATCTATTCTACCTCCACAGTTGTGAACACAGACAGATTACAAGCCTCCAGCACTTTCTCTTCTCAAGGAAACTGGCTTTGTAAAGCTGTCCTGTAACATTTTGTCCCTTGGGTGAGTGTGAGATAAAAGCAGTGGTGCCGAGGCAGTTAACTGGAGGGAATTACCAGCCAACACGGCAGAACGGGGGGCATGCAGATCCTCACCAGCAAGAGGCAGGAGGTGGCCACGAAGGCAAAGGGCAGCTCAGTCAGTCTGTGGAAACTGTGACTACTGACTGGCTAGAGGCCACTACAGACTTCATGGCCCACCATGGCAGTATGTCTCTGTATATCAGTTGCTGAGAACACGAGCAGGAGGGTGCTGTTGCACTCATATAGGTTTCTCACAGGGAGCTAGCTGGCTATTGTGTGAACAGAATGCTGGACTGGAGGGACCCCAGTCGGATTCACCATGGTTCTTATGTTCTTACCTGCAGTGGAGGCTGTTAGCCAGTCAGCAGCCACAGGGATATATGGTGCTGAATGAGCTGCCCCCTACCTCTATCACCTCTTCCTGACAGTCGCTAGCAAGAACATGCATTCCCTTCCTCCTCTCAATCACCCCACAGTGACAGCTGATGGTATCCACCAGTGAACTGTTTCACATGCTGCTGTTGATTAACAGGAACCTGGAATAGGCAGTCAATGAAGCCAGGTATAACCTCATGAAGAGCGTTCCGTAGAGGCGGTGGGACTGACAAAGAAACCCCTGCCAGGAACCTGGAATGGGCAGTCAATGAAGCCAGGTATAACCTCATGAAGAGCGTTCTGTAGAGGCGGTGGGACTGACAAAGAAATCTCTCACAATCACTGCTGCTGAGTTCCTGCCTTCCCACTGTTAGAGTTGGCATTGACCAGGCAAAAGAACCCCAACCACCATGGCATGGGGTGAACAGTTTACTTCCTCCTCCCACCTCAGTATCACAATCCCGATGCCATTTACCTCCTCTCCCACGTGACTTTTATTAAACATTTTAATGATGGGGACAGCTTATCATGAATCTCCTGACATTGTATCAGGTTGTGCTTGTGCCTCCAGAAACTGGCCCTGGAATTATGTTGCCTGGACATTGGAAGGAATTTCTAAACATAATAATGGTGGAGTCTTGGAACAGATTGCTAGTCTTAACACAAACCTGGTGGTGAAATCTCCCCAGTGGTTAAGAATGGATCAGACAAACATTTTGGGTAGATTCTATGCAGGAGCATTGACTAAAGAACCTCTTAAGGTCACTTCCATCTGTATGTTAAAGGGTGACTCTCAGTGGAAATTGGGGGTATATGATTCCTTAACAAGGATATCTCTGAGTAAGAGTCCTGTTTATGGTAGTAAATTGGATTTATCATCCCTGAGTTTCTTTCCAGTTCTATAAATTCTGAACTATTACAATATATGAGATGCCTGCAGCTAAAAGACTTGACTGGTTATATCAGATCAGTATATAAACTTGATGCTTCCTAGTCCCTGCAGCTCCTGATCAAGTTCTTTATCCCACTTTTCCTCCCTTCTCTTCTCTCTGGCCTTCTCTTCTTGCCCCAGTTCCTCTGGACCATTCCATCTTCCAGCCCTCATCTACTTCCTACCCACATTCTTTCCTCAGTTTGATGCCTTCTCAGACCCATAACCCTTGTTTCCCAAGTCCTCCTGCCTGCCCTCTCTCTAGCATCAGTTCAGCCAATTGTTGCCAGAGGTCCTTTGCCTAACCCATCCATCCCTCTATGACATTAGGGCAGCTCAGTCAATCATTGCCAGAAGCTACATCATCACTTCCATCAAAACCTCGTATTCAAGTCAGTTATCTACAACTTTACTTGTATCATTGGTGAAGTAGTTGAAGCATGAGATAGAGGTTTTAAGGCCAAGGAGAAGAGCCCAAATGTTTCTCTTCCAGATTTTCAAAAGTAGGCAAGTGATGTTCTAACATCAACAACAGCTATAATGTGAAAAATAAGTAAAGAAAAGAAAAAGACACTGACTCGTCTTTTTGTCTTCTCGCTCTAACATCCCCTTACAAGCACAAGAGCACTATTTTTCCTAGTGTTCTTTAAAAACAATGGCACGTCTTTTGCATACAAACTGATTTTATGTATTTTATGCAGTTTTACCTTAATGCCTTCTGTGTTATCTGCTGCCCTTACAGAACATGTATTCATTTACTTATTTAAAATATTTAAGCCCTATCTCTTAATCACAGGGATTCATAAAACACCAAACATATACGAAATATAAACTACAGTACAGCCTTAAAAAATGTGAGCAAATTAAACAACCAGTAACAGAAACCATACATCATGAGAAATGCCGGGTTGCATGAATCACAGGTCGGAATTAAGATTGCCGGGAGAATTACCAACAACCTCAGATACGCAGACGATACCACCCTAATGGCAGAAAGCGAAGAGGCTCTAAAGAGCCTCTTGTTGAGGGTGAAAGTGGAGAGCGCAAAAGCTGGTTTGAAACTCAACATTAAAAAAACGAAGATCATGGCATCTGGCCCCATCACTTCCTGGCATATAGAAGGAGAAAAAATGGAAGCAGTGACAGATTTTATTTTCTTGGGCTCCAAGATCACCGCAGACGGTGACTGTAGCCATGAAATTAAAAGACGCTTGCTCCTTGGGAGGAAAGCCATGGCAAACCTAGACAGCATAGTAAGAAGCAGAGACATCACCTTGCCGACAAAGGTTTGTATAATCAAAGCTATGGTTTTTCCAGTAGCAACGTGGCTGTGAGAGCTGGACTATAAGGAAGGCTGAGCGCCAAAGAATCGATGCTTTTGAACTGTGGTGCTGGAGAAGACTCTTACGAGTCCCCTGGACTGCAAGGAGGTCAAATCAGTCCATCCTAAAGGAAATCAACCCTGACTGCTCATTGGAAGGACAGATACTGAAGCTGAAGCTCAAATATTTTGGCCACCTAATGCGAAGAGAAATGTCACTGGAAAAGACCTTGATGCTGGGAAAGATTGAAGGCAAAAGGAGAAGGGGACGGCAGAGGATGAGATGGCTAGATAGCATCACCGATGCAATGAATATAAACTTGAGCACACTCCGGGAGAGAGCGGAGGACAGGAAGGCCTGGTGTGCTATGGTCCTTGGGGTCACGAAGAGTCGGACACGACTTAACGACTGAACAACAACAACAGCAACAGAAACCAAACATAACTACAGCATGAAATCATGTTAAAAGCAACAGAAAAGACCAACATTTCCGGGGTGGTTTTAAGTCAGCGAGAAGGGATTTCAATCTTAGCAATTCTGTGAGCACAGAGGATAATACAGAAAGCATTAAGGTCAGAAGTCTGCTGTTGATCTCAGTGTTCTTTTTGTGAGAGTGACATGCAACCCTCACCTTTGTATCAGAAGCACAAAGCCAGAAGCATAAGGATCACTGCCTTATGTGTAATTCGAAGCAGGTGTATCATGAACAGCCACCTGCATATGTGTATCTCTATACTGCTGTGTTGTGCTGATGTTAAAAGTTATTAAGAGTTTGCTGAGAAGCTTAGCCACACGTATGGCTTAGCTTCCTCCCTCCCCCCCCCCGCCTCTCCCCCCTGTTCTTTAAGTAACAAGTTATTTCTGTAAGGTGCTATTACTGTTACTCAGCTGGCTACAAATCCAGTAAATTATTTTAGGAGAAAGCTATTGAGAAGCTGCAAGTTTACACTCTTGTCATAGATTTCTTTCATTGACAAATTTAATTAAAAGTGCTTTTTAATGGGAGTAAAAGGCAGTATATCAATCCCACTTAAAAGAGAGAGTGGACTGAAACAGATGGCTACCACTAAAAGCAGTCAGTACTTTGAAAATAAAGTAAACCTCAAGCAATAACATATTGATTGCAATAGTATCTAAACATGCAGGTCTGTTCTTTTATTAAGGGCCTTTTATTATACTGGCCTACTCAACAAGCAGTGAAATGAAACTTAAGACCTATCTTTCTGCATCAGATCAAATAGCCATCGAGTTCAGCATTCTGTTGATAGACCTACCCTCCATGAATTGGCCTATTCCTTATTTATTGTTTTTTAAGCTAGTGGGCATCAGTACATCTTGTGCTAGTGAATTCTTCAAGTTAATTATTGGTTGTGGGAAGAAATTGGTCCTGAATGTACAACGGATCAACCCCACTGCACAACTCCAAATTCTAGTATCATGAGAAAGGCAGAAAACCTTTTCTCCTCTCTCTCTCTTTAACAGTTCACAATTTTATAAACCTCTATCATGTCCCTTCTCACTTCCTTTCTCTCACCCCCATAAAGCAAGAATCCATAAATGCTTTAGCCTTTCCTCATGTGGAAGAAGAGAGCCCTGCATCCATACAATTGTATGCACATAGGCTGTCCTTAAAGTGAGCGCAAGGTGGTCAAGAATGAGGACAGCACAGCACATACAGTCCGGCATGCCCTTCCACACATTGAAAGAACATCTGATAAAGGCTGAAATATTCAACCAATGTACAGGATTTCAACTATCCCTGCTTACTATCGACAGTCCCTATTTTATGGTTCCTTTTCCTGGTAAAATACTTGTTGTATAGGTAGAGGGAATGACTGTAAGACTCAGCAGGCCTCAAACACAACTGTCCTTTATTTATCACACACAGAACTGCAGAACTTAGCAGAAGCTCCACCCACTGTTGCTACTCCCAATTCTACAAAAGCTGCCAAGGTTCAAAACAATAACTAGAATACATAACAATACTGGCTCTATTTTGGCCTTATTTCACCTTTTGGAGAGCTGGAGATGCCTTTTAAAAACCTTTGTGAGCATACGCAAGCATGCACTTGAATTCTTCAGGTTTCAGCCTCCTTCCCAATATTTCTAGAACTTAGACCCACAGCACAAGCATGTAAATTCATATACATGGACACAAAATGCTAGTGCCTTGCTTCTCTTCCATTCCATCCATAACCATATATCACAGGGGTGAGCAACCTGTGGCCCTAGGGCCACAAGCAGCCTTCAGCCCTCTACAAGCATACAAATCAGGGCTCTGGCAAGAGAGGGAGAGACAGAGAGAAAAGGGCTGTCTCCACCCGTTTTTGGCTTTGGCCCTGCCCACTGCTGACAGATGACCCCTGGCGAATCACTCCAGTGGAAATGTGGCCCTCAACAGAAAAAAGGGTCCCCGCTTCTAATCTATCCAGATAATGAGTTGGAACAATTCTGTCAGGAGAACCACCCCCGCCACCTTAAATCTGCTTCGGAGGGCTAGGAAACCATACAGAGCAGTTTTCTGGGTAGTGCAGAAGGCTGCAGGGGGCTGAAGAGAGGGAGAAAGTCCCATCACGCTGGTAGATGTCTGCTAGTGTGAAGCTGGATTTAACCCAGTAAATGTTGCTGAATGTGTTGAGTTGCAGCTGCTCTATCCAAACCTATGGTGAGATTAAACAGTCTTCATTAAAAATAAAAAAAAGGAAACAGTGATAGTTTGTTAAACATGCCATGCTTTTGAAACCAGTGCAGGATAGGCTATTACAGACTAAATGAATACTCCACTTTGTATATTTACCTATAGCAGTAATAGGAATAAAGATGGAGAAAAATCTCCCGCAGTGTTTAATGGATGGTGTCCTTGGTATGAGAAAAGATGTTATGAACACAATGACAATGAACAAGATTAGAAAAAGGTAAACATTCTAACAATTTGGGGGTTGGGGAAAAAAATCTTTCTAGAAAGCTGTTTTTGATCTTTAAAAAGGTATGTTGTCATATAGTCACTGGCTGCAACCAGAATAAACTGAACCAAACCAATATCTATAAAAGCATTTAATATATTTTGGATTTGCCCAGGCTGTAGCCTTCCCTCTTCTGAACTGAAAACGCCTCCCCACTTCACGTTTGTGTTCCCCTTTACAGACTCTGGAAGTAAATAGACATTTTAGACCATTTTTGGAGAGGTGGGAGAAATTCTTAAAGTTTTAATGCGGGTGGGGGGCTTACCATGAGAAAAGTAGCTGTTTCCCCGCCCCTTTTGAGTTTCTTTTTTAAATCCTCATTGGTCAGCCACTGCATGCAGAGCCCAGCAGGCCAACATGTTTCCTCTCATGGCCTCAGATTTAACTATGTTACAGTATGATGTAGTGTGTTATTCTTGTTGTATTGTGAAGAAAAAATACGTTGGCCCTAACTGCCACAGTACTGTTCAACCAGAAGGAATACGGCAGGCCACGGGGCTGCTGATTAGAGCTCTGTCACCACTTGTAACAGTAGAGCAATTAACTATTTTTTTAAAAAGAAGAAAATAGCAGCTGCCAGTGTTTTTCTAACAGTAGGCTCTCCCACCCCCAGAAAATTCTACGGGTTTATTTATTTTATAGGTTGCCTTTCAGGGCCATGCTCTCACAAAGTAGCGTATGCAAAAGAAAGCTACACAGATATATTAGACACATCAAATTGATATTTATTACTATGAGAAAGGACTTTGGCATTGTAAATGATACCATAAGGATTCCAGTAAATAAAATAAACAGCTCCAGATAAAATCAGCTGCACAAAGACACTCTCAGGAAAAGACACCCTGAAAAGATACGTGTTTAAGGCCAGTTTGAAAGCCTGTATTGTAGGTCAAGCTTAATTCCTACTCCCTTGAAAAAGCAGCTTTTTTTCTTATTTATTGTTTCACCCAACCTCCCTACTTTTCTGACAGAAAAGGTGGGCTGAGTTTTCACTGCAGCCCTAATCTAAGCACCAAGGACCAACAGCATGGTGGAGGAATTGAGAGAAGGCTGGTTTTCCGCAGAAACTGAAATACTTCCTCCTGCTGTAGTCCTCGGAGCTGTTAGTTTGTTGTGGAAACCTCTCTCCCTGCACCCTTACGTTTGACCTAATATATATGTAGCTGTTTATTAAACAAGAGTTCCCTGATAGGCAGCCTGCACCCCATCCATGGTGGTGGTTAGGCCTGCAGGCAGTGCCACGTGGAGCAGCTTCCCAGTATCTAAATTCTGAGGTAAGTAGCTTAAAACGACTACTGAGGAGGAAGAGAATGGAGCTTTTGAAAGTGTAAACTTTTACATTTGTTTGTGTCATATCTTTCAATACCAAGCAATAATCCAGAACCATGATACAATTACCCTGCATTAATTCCCCATTTCCTTCCTACTCTCCCTACATTCCATCTACCTGTACATGTTACACATTTTTCTGTCTAGTGCGCTAAGTACTGAGATGAGGCTAACATCACAGTGATTTTAATCACCTTTATCACATAAGCAAACCAGCACCATAATGCATATGATATTTAAATTTTCCTCATGTGAACTGGAATCAAACCAGAACAGAACAGCTTGAATCTCCAAATGACCCTGAACTGGAACCAAACCATAACATGTTAACGGGCCAGCTTAATATCCCTGGTGTATAATGCAGTAATTTTGAATTATAACAAACAAATTTAAAATGGCAAATACATTTTTATACAGCATACACTTCTCAATGCAAATATTTTATCCACATATATCAGCCTTCCTCAACCTAGTGCCCTCCACACGTTTTAGATTACAACTCCCATAATTAATGACCATTAGCCATGCCAGCTGGGGCTGACAGGAGTTGTAGTCCAAAACTTATGGAGGGCACCATGTTGGAGAAGGTTGACACATCAACCAAGGAAGGCTCTTAAAATGGTGAAACCAAGTAAGCTCTAATATTTAGTCAAATTATTTCATTAAACGTCTCTCGGGAACACAGTATACACTTAGAGCTGGTATAGCATATGGCCTAAGGGTGTCTCTACGTTAAACAAAACAAAAAACGCTGCATCCTTTCCGGGGCTTTCCGCTTTCACTTTCTTTGTGGGATTAGGATGGGCTTCTTTACACAGCAGATATATGGTCTGAATAGAGGAAGCTACTCCCTCCCTCCCTGGCATGTGTGCAAAGGAGTAGGGTGGGTGGGGGAGTCTTGCTTTCATCGCTTAACTTGAGCTATACTGTTTCCTTGCAGACCTAGGCACACTCACTTTGGAGTAAGCCCCATTGAAGTCAATGGGACTTACTTCTGAGTAGACATAGATCACACCATAAGTCTGCAACCTTCAGCACACTTACTTGGGAGTAAGCCCCATTGAACTTAATAGGGTACTCTGAATCAACAGATTCTGGACTTGGTGGGATGGGGTATCAGATCTGTCTCCCTTCGTGCAGGGAGGCATTTTACTCTCTTCTCCCTCCATTCAAGAGACACGTGGTTTGAATCAAGGAAAGTCCTTCCTCAGCAAGTTCATGGCATTAAGCCGGCATTACACACTGCCAATATGGCACCATTAACTTTGATTACTATTTTGTCTTATCTCTGATCTTTTCAAAAGCACAATAAAGGGGCTTTATTGTGCAAGGCAACCTGGAGGCTGACAATGTCATGTAAAGGACCCACAAAATTCCGTGAGTGACCAATCACGAGTGTACAATAAATCACTCGTGTACAGATACCCTAAGAGTGTAAGCCAGAATGTCCATGGTTCAAATCTCACCTCAGCTGTTAACTCACTAGGTAGCTCTTAGGAAAGATACTAGATGTCAGCCTTATCCCGCCCGCCCCCCCGTTACAATATGGGGATAACACAAGTGGCCTATCTTATCAGCCATTTGTAAAACGTTCTGAAATAATGTATGTGCTGTGCTTTGAACACCTTAAATTAGCATATGTTGTTGTTGTTGTTCAGTCGTTCAGTCGTGTCCGACTCTTCGTGACCCCATGGACCATAGCACGCCAGGCATTCCTGTCCTGCACTCTCTCTCGGAGCGTGCTAAAGTTCATATTCATTGCATCGGTGATGCTATCTAGCCATCTCATCCTCTGCCGTCCCCTTCTCCTTTTGCCTTCAGTCTTTCCCAGCATCAGGGTCTTTTCCAGAGAGTTTTCTCTTCGCATTAGGTGGCCAAAATATTGGAGCTTCAGCTTCAGTATCTGTCCTTCCAATGAGCACTCAGGGTTGATTTCCTTTAGGATGGACTGATTTGACCTCCTTGCAGTCCAGGGGACTCGTAAGAGTCTTCTCCAGCACCACAGTTCAAAAGCATCAATTCTTCGGCGCTCAGCCTTCCTTATAGTCCAGCTCTCACAGCCATACATTACTACTGGGAAAACCATAGCTTTGATTAGACGGACCTTTGTCGGCAAGGTGATGTCTCTGCTTCTTACTATGCTGTCTAGGTTTGCCATAGCTTTCCTCCCAAGGAGCAAGCGTCTTTTAATTTCATGGCTACAGTCACCATCTGGGGTGATCTTGGAGCCCAAGAAAGTAAAATCTGTCACTGCTTCCATTTCTTCCCCTTCTATATGCCAGGAAGTGATAGGGCCAGATGCCATGATCTTCGTTTTTTTAATGTTGAGTTTCAAACCAGCTTTTGCACTCTCCTCTTTCACCCTCAACAAGAGGCTCTTTAGATCCTCTTCGCTTTCTGCCATTAGGGTGGTATCATGATGTACTCTGCATATAAGTTAAATGAGCAGGGTGACAATATGCAGCCTTGTCGTACTCCTTTCCCAATTTTGAACCACTCGGTTGTTCCATGTCTGGTTCTTACTGTTGCTTCTTGACCCTCGTACAGGCTTCTCAGGAGACAGGTAAGGTGGTCTGGTATTCCCATCACTTTAAGAATTTGCCACAGTTTGTTGTGATCCACACAATTAAAGGCTTTAGCGTAGTCAATGAAGCAGAAATAGATGTTTTTCTGGAATTCTCTTGCTTTCTCCATGATGCAGCGAATGTTGGCGATTTGATCTCTAGTTCCTCTGCCTCTTCGAAACCCAGCTTGTACTTCTGGTAGTTCTCGGTTCGCATACTGCTGAAGCCTAGCTTGTCGGATTTTGAGCATCACCTTGCTGGCATGTGAAATGAGCGCAATTGTGCGGTAGTTTGAACACTCTTTGGCGTTGCCCTTCTTTGGAATTGGAATGTAAACTGACCTTTTCCAGTCTTGCGGCCACTGTTGAGTGTTCCAAATTTGTTGGCATATTGAAGGCAGCACTTTAACAGCATCATCTTTTAGGATTTTAAATAGCTCAGTTGGAATACTGTCATCCCCGCTAGCTTTGTTGTTAGTAATGCTTCCTAAGGCCCACTTGACTTCACTCTCGAGGATGTCCGGCTCAAGTTCAGTGACCGCACTATCATGGCTATCAGGGACATTAAGATCTTTCCTGTATAGTTCTTCTGTGTATTCTTTCCACCTCTTCTTAATCTCATCTGCATCTGTTAGGTCCCTGCCTTCTTTGTCCTTTATGATGCCCGTCTTTGCACAAAATGTTCCCTTGAGATCTCCGATTTTCTTGAAGAGATCTCTAGTCTTTCCCATTCTGTTGTTTTCCTCGATTTCTTTGCATTGTTCATTTAAGAAGGCCTTCTTGTCTCTCCTTGCTATTCTCTGGAACTCTGCATTCAGTTGGATATACCTTCCCCTTTCTCCCTTGCTTTTCGCTTCCCTTCTTTCCTCAGCTACTTGTAAAGCCTCATCAGACAGCCACTTGGCTTTCTTGCATTTCTTTTTCTTTGGGATGGATGGAGTTGCTGCCTCCTGAACAATGTTACGGACCTCCGTCCATAGTTCCTCAGGCACTCTGTCTATCAGGTCTAATCCCTGAAATCTATTCCTCACCTCCACTGTGTATTCAGAAGGGATATGATTTAGGTCATACCTGAATGGTTCAGTGGTTTTCCCTACGTTCTTCAATTTAAGCTGAAATTTTGCAACAAGAAGCTCATGATCTGAGCCACAGTCAGCTCCAGGTCTTGTTTTGACTGACTGTATGGAGCTTCTCCATCTTTGGCTGCAAAGGACATAATCAATCTGATTTCGATATTGACCATCTGGTGATGTCCATGTGTAGAGTCGTCTCTTGTGCTGTTGGAAGAGTGTTTGCTATGATCAGCGTGTTCTCTTGGCAAAACTCTATTAGCTTTTGTCCTGCTTCATTTTGTACACCAAGGCCATGCCTGCCTGTTATCCCAGTTATTTCTTGACTTCCTACTTTAGCATTCCAATCCCCTATGATGAAGAGGACATCTTTTTTTGGTGTTAGTTCTAGAAGGTGTTGTAGGTCTTCATAGAACCGATCCACCTCAGCTTCTTCGGCATCAGTGGTTGGGGCATAGACTTGTATTACTGTGATGTTGAATGGTTTGCCTTGGATTCGTACTGAGATCATTCTATCATTTTTAAGATTGTACCCCAGTACTGCTTTTCCCACCCTGTTGTTGACTATGAGTGCTACTCCATTTCTTCTAAGGGATTCTTGCCCACAATAGTAGATATGATGGTCACCTGAATTAAATTCGCCCGTGCCTGTCCATTTGAGTTCACTGATTCCCAAGATGTCGATGTTCAATCTTGCCATCTCATGTTTGACCACCTCCAGCTTACCTTGATTAATTGATCTGACATTCCAGGTTCTTAAACAATATTGTTCTTTACAGCATCGGATTTTCTTTTCACCACCAGACACATCCACAGCTGAGTGTCCTTTCGGCTTTGGCCCAGCCGCTTCACTCTTTCTGGCGCTACTTGGAAATACCCTCTGCTCTTCTCCAGTAGTATATTGGACACCTTCCGACCTGAGGGGCTCATCTTCTGGCGTCATATCTTTTAGCCTTGTGATACGTTCCATGGGGTTTTCTTGGCAAGAATACTGGAGTGGGGTTGCCATTTCCTTCTCCAGTGGACCACATTTTGTCAGAACTCTCTGCCATGACCTGTCCGTCTTGGGTGGCCCTGCACGGCATAGCTTATGGCTTCACTGAGTTACACAAGCCCCTTCGCCACAACACGGCAGTGATCCATGAAAAATATACATGCCAACTATTACAAGGGAGAGAAATCTTCTTCTATTACTATGTTACATTTCTGAAGCAATAACAATGTGCTAGGCATGGCAAAGAAAACAGGCATGGCAGAGTTCTTTTACTTATCTCCTTACTGGCAAGTTGTTTTGCCAGTCCCTCCCAACTCTGCTTTTGCCTCTGTACTGGCAACTGGAGAGCGGGAGTAAGCGGCTCCCTTCAGAGGGACTAGATTTGACAGAGTGGTCTCTGGCTGCTGACCTCTGCCTTATTTATTTATTTATTTATTTATTTATTTCATTTCTTAACTGCCCAAGAACTAATGTTCTCTGGGCGGATTACAAATAGTGAAATGCCAGGTCAGTCCAAAATAAAATCTGTCATTCATGGTTTGATTATCAATGAGGGCGCTGGCTTGGTTTGTATGATTGAGGCCTGGATACTGAAGGAAATTAGTGGATATTAACACTTTAGGTGTGCAATGTGTATGTTACATGAACATAACGACTGCAACCATTAGAAGGACATCTTCCCAATTACTTCATAAACAAACAAACAAACAACACTGCCCGAGTGCTCGGAAAGTGTATTTTCCCCCTGCAGCAGAATTGCATCCTAGAATAGTGAAGTTGCCAATTTTCCTGAAGTTCAGGCCATGGGACGCAGGGGTGGAGCTTGGGAATTAAAGATAATGGGGACTGAATGCTGGTAGGGAAGGGATAGAGGTTAGGGGCACAGGGTGACACCTGGAGGAACAAGGGAGTAGGCTAGTGTTGCATTCAAATAGTTATAGGCATGTCCCTGTTTTGAGTTAAGAAAAAGTTTGTCCCTAGAGGCCCCAGTAGAGTGGAGGCAGGGACAAGCGGTAGACAGACAGAAGGTGAGAGGGAGAAGGAAGGAGGAAAGGAAGGGAAGGAGAAACAGAAAATAAGAGTTTACAATTAAAGTGAAGTTCTGTTCATATCCAAACCTTGTTTCTCAGTAATCCTTACTGAAGAAAATACAAAAGCTGGCTATGCCTGGTCCCTCAGGGATGGAACTTGATAGACTTGGGGTGTGTGGATCGAATAGCAGAAACTCTTAAGCCAAGCAGAATCAGCTTGGCCTTGCTTCTGGCCCCTTGCCTTGAGGATTTTCTTCTTCCTCTGGAGACCCTAAAGAAGGCTAAAACCTTGAAATGTCATGTCAGTTCCTGAACCCTGGCAACTCTATTTAGCCTGGCCATCTGAATATATTACACAATTACTGAAAAACTACACAGTTACTGCATTTTAAAAGCTATCTACAAAAATCTCCATGATACTGCAATGATCAAGCAGAATTCAATGCAGATTTTCCAGATCTGATTCCAAAATTTTCCTACCATGGTGGAAGGTGCAAGCTACCTCATGCGACTGATTTTTTGGGAGCACCATTTAGGGCAGGAGAATAAGACAGAGTAAGAGTACCCGAGGGTACAATCCACTGGGGATGTCAATAGGGCTTGTGCAGGAAAATGTCCTAGTTATTAGATTGTGCCCCATGTGTGGAGGAAGTGCCCACTTGGATTTTTGGAGGCACCAACATGTCTTTAGCTGCCCAGTTCATCCATTGGATCACACTGTGTCTGGCACACACAAAACTTGCTGATGATCACAAAACTAGTGGCAATGGAATCAACAGCTGTTAGGTGACTGAAGAACTGTGTATGATAAGCTTTGGTCTGGTCATATTCATGAGGAAAAGATGGTTCTATCTTCTAGCTTGCTTTGTAACATACATCAAAAATGTTCTCCTGTGGGATGTTCTGCCACCTTTTCTCTAGTCCTTTTTCTTATTTGATAGTCTTTCCAAGGGGAAGTAATAAATAAAAAAATACATAAAAGTACTAACTTATTATCACTGCTATAAACATGACAGCAAGGCAATGTTCCCATAAAGAGACATAATTTGTTATACTGATTTATCCAATCCAGTCATAAGAATCCATAAAAAGAACTAGAAGCAAGTTGATTGAAAACTAGGGAATGTTCTCTGTATTATAAAATTTCATATATTCTGATTTTCTTCTTTTGCATAGTGTAAGGGAAAAACTTCAGGCAAAATTCTCATTGCGTAGGGATTCCGCCACACCTTCCCTAAACAGTCTCTGGTTTAGTCCAGATTGTAAAACAAGTCCTGAGGGTGAAACTATAGGTCGTCTGGAAGCAGAGCTTCCAACAGACTGTGGCATTTTACCCCTGGCTTAGCCTTGCCAGCATAGATGAGGTAACTATGAGAATTTGAGATAGAATGTTTGCATTCATTCACATTTTAAAGACTAGAATGTAACATAAGCTGAGAGCATTTATTAGAAAATGGGAAAAAAGAAAATATAACAAACATACAAATTTTCATTCAACAAGACCACACTAGAGTATACCTACTCTAGCAGCTGTATGGCCAACCCTCACAACATACTTGACCAGTAAAGGATCTTCTTTCACTGGCAAAGGGAACCTGCTCACAATACAGGACCCCCATGAGGCCCTGTAACCAGGAGGAACCTTGAGTTCCATTATGCATAGACTTAAATTCTTTTCCAAACTTGGTGACCACCTTATTACATATTCTAAAATTCTCCCAATAGTCCACATTATTCTCTCAGTCAATCTTCTCCCCCAAAGTCCAACTTCTTCCTCGAATACCTCCTCCCATTTGTGGCACAGGGCTTCTTCACATGGAGCTTTTATCCTGCTACAGAGATTGGTTACAACCGGAAATTTGCGGGCCCTTTAGATGACGTTGTTAATCTCCAGGGCATCTCCAGCACTTTTAAATGACCTTTATCCCATTTTTTTAAAGATTGGAGATAATGAGCTATCAAATTACCCCGCTTGATTTCCACTTCAGTTCCCTCCGTGAAAAAGAAAAAACTGCAATGCGCCGGACCAATGAAACAAATGGAAGACTCAGATAAGGGGGAAAGGCGGGGAGGAGTGCATGTAAACAGAGTCATTTGTGATCCTGCATTTAAAACAGAAACAGAAAGCCCTCTTTTAAAAGCATGATTTTAGTCTGGTGTAGAGATGCTCACAGGTTGTCTTCCCAAAAAAGGGGTCTCGGGCCCCCTTTCCTGTGGTCAACGGTGACTTTCTACTTCTCCTTTTTCTCAAACTGGTTCAAAACCAGTTTGGTCCTCCAACCACAATTTGTCTCTCTTTCCTACAGAAAAGTACCTTCTGTACTTTTCCATTGCCCATCTTCTTTCCCTACAAGGAGCATACTGTACTGTAGCAATTAATCAGTTATCAGTTAAACTTATGAACACATAAATGGCACCTATCAAGCTCCTATCTATATAACCCATATATCTTCCAACTCCCTACCTGCTTCCTACTTGCCCCATTGCCTTATAAAGCAGCATCCCCATTACAAGTATTACCTTTGTACACCAAAAGCTCTCCCTCCCCAGAATATATATGCTACATGTACTAAGCAAAATAACAAGAAAATAATTTCAATAGGCTCCAATTGTTCCTATTTATTGGTGACAGTGATACCTTTTGGTACCTCTCTGATATCCCATTTTCTCTATGGGGGACACTTCGAGGGTGCCTTTGAAATATTTTTTATGAAGACTAGAGTTTTTCCAAGTTTCAGTCCTCCCCTTCAAGTTTTTAGAAGTTAAATCACTATGGGCATCTGAACTGTGGTGCACATGGCAAGTGAGAGGAGGGGCTAAACATGAGGAAGGGTTAAACATGAGGAAATCCACATCAGGCCACTTGCCCCTCCCCCCTAAATATTTTTTGGGCTGGCGTTGGGCCCTACCATGTAGCTATGTCTACCTGCTATTTTGATTTGCAACATAAATGACCCCAAAATAGTGTGCCCAGGGAAAGCCTGAGGCTTGCAGAGGTCCACACAAAAAATATCTAATAAGACATACTGAAAAAGGAGGACACACACACCCCACCCAAATAGTCCAATACGGACTGAGCATGGTCAGTGATAATCAGGAACTGTGGAATGTTGAATACCAATTGGAAAAGAAAAATAATGGAAATTTTTGGGGGCAAGAGAGAGACTTGACTGAGCCCCTAACCGCTAATAGTATTCCAGCGAAAGCTATGGCTGGCTTGAACAGAAGCACTATTGTTAGGGTATGAGGATTGCGTTGTTATAACATTTAACTCAATATAATGAGCTACTGATAGTTGTTAATGGTGTGATCAATAAGACTGGAGGCAGATAACAGGGTTCCCCCACCTCACCCCAGAGAATTGGAAGAGGTTTGAAAGAGGCCTACACATGCCACAAGCATACATATGCCTATAATGTGTAAGCTTATTCCACTGTCATTCTAGTCAATAGGTACTGCAGGGTTTTTGTAGTTTATGTTCCATTTCTGGATAATGTCGATTGTATATCAAGGTGATTCTTTTCTAAATCCAGATAATTTTTAAAAAGCCTTGTTTTGTTCACTAAAATGTTGTTGTGGGGTTTTGTTTTGTTTTAAATTTTCAGCTCTTATTCCCCTCACCCCCACCACACTATTTTCCCAGCTGACAAAATCCAAGATATGCTTAGGCACCTTTAAGTTCAGCAGCTTGCTACTCCATCTTCAACACTGGGTATACTTTATTTATTTATTAATGCTACTTTTATACTGCTTAATATCTTGAAATCTCTAAGCTGTTCACAATACATATACAATACAGTATAAAACCAATGTTAAAACAATAAGAGCAGTAAGAACATATAAAATAATGAGCAATTAAAAACATTACAACAAGGATGATAATAAAATGGAGCAGCATCTCAATCCACTACAAGTCAGGGAAAGTGTGTAAATAAATGTCTTCAGGAGTCATTTAAAACTCATGACAGTTTTTGCGTCTTGAACAATGTGTGAAAGGGTATTCCAGAGAGTGGGTGCCACTACCAAGAACGCCCACTTACCTGGTGTTACCTGGTGACACTCTGTTGGTTGTGGAACCACCAATAATGCCTCCTCAGAAGGTCTCGGAGGTCAACTGTATACAGGGGGAAGGCAGTCTGCCAGGTATCCTGGTCCTGAGTTGTTTAGGGCTTTGTATGTCAACAACAAAACCTTGAACATGGCTTGGTACCTAATAGGCCACCAGTGCAGTTCTTTTAACACAGGTGGAATATGTATGTTGCAGTATTCTGCAATAATTTCCAGTTGTTTGAATAATGCAAAAGTGTTTATACTTTTAGATGTCATTAATATAACATATAGTAACAATTAATGTGCTATTACACATATTGCACTTTATGTTCTTAAAGCAGTAAGATAACGATAAAGAATTGAACATTTCAATTTTCTATTTATTGTTTGTTTGTTATCCCCCCACCCCCATGGCTTCACAGTTTTCAGAAATGTTATATCTGTACCTGCACTCTTGTGCATATATCCTATTCAGCAGCTCAGGTATGTTTGCAACAGAAACAAACCAAAATCTGTACATAGGGCCAGCACAAGGCGTTTTGCAGAAGTGGAGAACATTCCACCTATAAAAATTGACTAGCCTGGCAGATTAATCTGTCTTCAGCACTGACAATAGGAAAAGCATCCTCCACTGCACCTCAAGGCAGCAGGCTAACTTAGGGGGTTCAGAGCAGGCCACATGGCACACACAGGTCTCTCCTTGCTACCATCTCCCAGCATATGCCACTTGAGGCAACTGCTTCACCCTGCCTAATGGTAGGGCCAGCCCTGTTGTATAACAGATGAATACTGCTAGTTTGTTTGCTAGTCGATAAGGACTGACTATGCTTAGCATTATTAGCAGGCATGAAAAAGAAAACTTTGGGTAAGGTCCACTCTCTGTGCAAGCACAGTTCTCTGCATGCAGGACAGTTGATGGACTGTGCTCAGCTGTAGGAGAATCCTGTACACAGAATAACACATGCAGGAGGCAAAGATGTGACAAGGGACTGGATTGTCCTCCCACACACACACTGCACAGAACAAAGTTACACAAATATATAAATAAACTCTTGTCTCCTTCTTCATTCAGTGTTTGCATTCAATAGTCAAACAGTACCAGGTCATTGGGTTGAACGCTTTTACCAAGAGCAATGTTTGGTCCTTGGCTTTGGGCTGTTTGAGCTCTATAATTAAACCCTAGATTTTTATCAAAGGGACAAGATGGAAGCAGATAAAAGCATCCGATCATGCCTGAACGATTCACAGTTGTATGGCTGTTGTGTCAACACTCTATAAACACTGCTGAGAAATGAAGTAGACAGTACTGCATTCCACAGCCAGCACTTCAGTCTGAAAAAATCCACAACAGCCAGTTCCACATGAAATTTAGTTAAGAAAGCTGACTGGCCTTGCTGCTTTTCAAGCTTGTCAGAAAACTGCATCGAAAGCCCAGGTCCACAAGACAAAACAAAATAAATTATAGAATCATAGAATCGTAGGGTTGGAAGGGGCCTACAAGACCATCGAGTCCAACCCCCTGCTCAGTGCAGGAATCCAGGTTAGAGCATCCCTGACAGATGGCTGTCCAGCCTCCTCTTGAATGCCTCCAGCGTGGGAGAGCCAACTACCTCCCTAGGTAACTGGTTCCATTGTTGTATTGCTCTAAGAGTCAGGACATTTTTCCTGATGTTCAGCCGGAATCTGGCTTCCTGTAACTTGAGCCCATTATTCTGGGTCCTGCACTCTGGGATGATCGAGAAGGGATCCTGGCCTTCCTCTCTGTGACAACCTTTCAAATACTTGAAGAGTGCTATCATATCTCCCCTTGTGTTGACAAACAGTAATTAGAGGAAAGAGGTGAGCTGAACATCAGAGAGGTGGTGCCACCAGTGATTAGTGAGGCTGTGCCCTTATCAAAGCACAAACCTATTATGGTGCCACATGAGGGCTAACAACCATCTTTGCTGTCATTCTGCATAGGCCCAAACTCTTAGTAGCATAATGAATAAGTTCACAATTCAAATCTCACCTGTGCTGTGAATTTGCTAGGGGCCCTTAAGCAAACTGCAGTCTCTCAGTCCCCCATCTACAATATGCAGGTAATAAACACCTATCTTACAAGATACTTGTAAGAACTACTGAGATAATGTATATAAAGCACTGTATACATTTAGTACTGTGAGAGAATTCCCTCCAACCATGCTTACACAGGAAAGGGTACTTAAATGTGTTTCTGCTTGGCATCTGCTGCAAAATGAAGGGTTTTTGCAGCCAGGTATCACCCCACCTCCAATGTTCCCTTTTCCATAAAAGCTGCCCAGCTGAGCTGCCCAATTGCCATGCAGCTCCAGACGAACCTTGGAAATACTGGATTGCTGCTCCCCTGCCTCTTGACTGGCTGTGGCATTAGGAGGCTGAGATTCACACGACCCCAATAATATGCATAGATGTGGGTTAAACGGATGTGCACTGCAGGTAGCTCAGACCTGAACTTGTTAAAATTCAAACAGCAACAGTTGCATAATATTTTTATTATGTTATTCATTTTGTCTAGGTAGCTTATTAGATGCCCTTCAGACAAAGCTCACAGACCAGCTTACATAAAGGGGTTTAAAGACAAACACTGGGTAAATATAAAGGCCTGGGCAAATATAAAGGTTTTAGTCTGGCACCAGAAACAAGGACAGCGTCAGGTGTAGTGCTGGGCCTAAATATCCAGCTCAGACTTTCTTTTGCTATTTCACGGAGCGTGGGGTGGGGCAAATATGCAGCAGAAAAACAACTGCGGAGGACAAAATGTATTCATTTTTAGGGGTGGAGGACTTTATAACGCAAGGTGGCAGAATGTGTTCTCCATTTTTCTTTATTTTCTTTTAAAAAGCATTGCCATTGCTTCAAGCAGCTGCAGAACTGCAATTAGCAGTCCATCAGTATTCTATCCAACAGAATGGCCCAATGGGAATGACCCTACATCATGAGCATAATTTCAAAAGGCAGCATATTAATACACTTGATGACGACGTGAGGACGACAATGCTATAGTGTCATTCCCGCTGCAGCATCCGACTGGACAGAATGTCGAAAGGCTGAACATTGCAGCTCTGCCACATCTTAAAGCACAGCAATACCTTCTTCTTTAAAATAAAGAAAAATGGAGAAAACCCTCCACTGCCTCATGTCATAATGATAAACGTCACCACCAAAAATGAATAGAATTCACCCTCCACCTCAGCAAAAGTGGCCAAAAATCCTCCCCCACTTTCATGGAGACACAAATCGCCCCCCAAAAGTGTGTGTGTGGGGGGGCAGTGTTCAGCTCAGTGCCAGCCACATGAACTTCTCTGAGGAGGGAATTCCAAAGACAGAGCACCGCAACTCTATTCAAATGAGGGTGGTGCTCAGAGCAGGGCCTCAGAGGCCAATCTTAATGACTGAGCAGGGAGGAGATCCTTTACATGCCCAGGTCCTTAGCTGTTTAGGACTTTAAATGGTGAGAGTGAGCACATTGACTTGTGCTCTAAAACGGACCTGGAGCTACCAGAGCTATTTCAGAACCGGCAAACGCTATAGCTAGTGATGGAATAGAAACTAATGCAGTCTCCATTTTAAGGTAAACCTACCTAATTCACACTTCTTGAACGAATACACAAAGCAAAATACTGTTAGCCTTCACCAAATTTTGCAGTGTAATTCTTCAATCAAAAATGCATTAAAATATGGGGGAAATGCACGCTAAATGCATATATTAGTGGAAGTAACATATATAAATGCATCATATATAGGGAAATTGCTTGCCAAAAAGAGTATATTACAAGAAATGCACACAAAATGCCTACAAAGTTTCATACACACTTTTTAAAAATTAGCAAACTGACATGGAACAAAATGAACTTAACTTTGGAAAAATGAGAAACTGATGAAAACTGAAATTGACAGAGTCGTCCATCCCGACTTACAGCTGAATGCAATTAGTTCAACAAATGGTGCCTACCTTGCTAACTACAGTATCTAATGAAGGATCTGAACAAGATGTTACCAGAGCATGGGTAATGTGGCTAATTTATTGGGATCAATTTGTCACACATTCTACTGAACTCTACTCAGCTGGATGATAAGCAAAAACAAAAACTGGGATGGAGGAAGAGAAAAAAAGAGGATGCTGGAAATGATGAAAAGCCAAAGTCTGCCGTTTTTAACAGTTCAGAATAGAATGGAGGAGTTGCTATGAAAACCTACCCAGATAGCATTGTGTTAAATAGGCTGCTATCCTATGTACCCGTTACTTGGGAGTACAGTCAACAAACCCAGTGAGACTTACTTCTGAGTAAAAAAATACATAAAGTTGGGCTGCATGAGATAAATCCAGTTAAAAAGGGCCTTTAAGGTACATTCCTGCTTTAGCATTCTGAGATAATCTGCATTCATCTTTGCAATGGCATTTAGTTGTTTTTTACATCAGGAATGTGCCAACTGTGTATTAAAGAAATGTAATCCAAAGAATTTTAAGATGATAAATTACAGCTGAAAAGTTGAGCAATAGATCTATAAATATCTCAGATGTTTAGCAGGTGAATAATACTGAACACCACCTTTTACACTTATTCACAGTCTTTCTTCCTAGCTGGTTTGATCATAACAAATGGAAGAAGCAAGGAAATCTTTTGTACTGTGGAGAGAAAGTTAAGCAAAAGGCACAGAGGTCCATTGTATTTTGTTTTATATTTTAAAATTGTAGGCCACCGCTATATGACTCTCAAAAATAGCCTACAAGTAATAATAATCTATATAAGAATACGTTAGTGTAATGTTTATTACTAGAGATCTTCCAGACTGATTTTCCTCATTGTTTTAAAACTGAATCTTGAGCAGCGTAGATGTGCAGAAAATTTTCAAACTTCAGAAAATTTGAATGCTTGAGCTTAAATAGCCAAACAGTATATTTATTTACTCCGTGCCAATCTCCTATTGCTCTATGGCCCACTGCTGGTTTATTTGCTCCACCCTGAACATTACCGGATCTGACATCATGTGTTTTTTACCTCCATTACCTGCATCCTCCCGCTTTCCTTTTTTCTGTTTCTGATTGGGGGTTTTAAATTCATTTTGCTTCACAGGCAGGCTTCACAGGGTGCTGCTAGGCCTTGGGGCAGTTGCTAGGGGCAATGGCCACATCCCCCCCCCCCCAGATTGTATTGTTTCGAATGGGACAAATCAGAGACCGAGGAGGGAGGGGCTGCTGCTGCTCCTCCCGTGATGCCCTGTGTGGGTGGGGTTAGTGTATTCGTGTGTGTGTGTGTGTGTGTGTGTGTGTGTGTAGTAGGCAAGGCAATGCAGCAGGAGTGGGTGGGGTGCAAGACTGGCACCATATTGGATGGTTCTGGCTCAGGGCAGGTGAGAGAAAGATGCTGCTTTCTTCTCTCCCTCCCCTTTTGTTTTTAAGGCCCACATGAAGGTGGGGTGGGGCTTCTTGAGTGGGGGCTTGGAACACCCCTTTTCTCTGCAACAGAGGAGGGGTGGTCTGGTCTATGCTTTCATGTAATGGAAGGAGGTTCTTACTGGAAGGAGGGAGACTAACTGCGTGGGTGAATGAGTGAGAGGGAGGTGGGTTGGAAGACCCTGTTTGCTCTGGCAGGGGGAGGCTTGCTTTAGTATAGTGGGAAGAGGTTGTATTATTGGGGTGTTCATGGAAGGGAAGCTGATGCAGGACGTAACTGGAAAGCTGAGAGAGGAAGAGGGAGAAAGGAAATGCCCCCTGAAAGTTGTTCCAGTCGCAAGGGAAACGGCCAACATATTTGCATCCAATTATTCTCGGACTGGTAGCACCTATGGCGACATGGGCTTTACACTAGTATTAATAATAATTTCAATAAACTCATTTTAAAAATTAAATCAAATTAGGAGAAGTATTTTCTACATCTACAATCAAGATAGTCCATTTGGAAATTGTTTGGGTAGACTTCCAATGTTTAGAACATGCACTTACCATAGAAGTCTGCCAAAATCAATATTCTGGGAATAAAAATCTACTGTCTCTAACATTAGATGCAAATAGTGAACATAAAATACGCATTTACATTTGTCAAATGTTAATTTCAGGAAGATAAACTTCATAAACACAATACTTAAAAACCATGATCCCATGGGGGTTTGCATGTGGCCTGCAGGCCGTGAGTTGTGCACCCTACTATGGAAAACAGGAAACCCCAAGCTCCTGATGGCTTTTACAAGCAGCGACTGTATGAACACAATGTTAGTTACATGACATAATTTGGCCTGTTGAGAATGTCAATTAAGCATATCCAAAATTTAAGCTAGTACAGTAGGAGTCAGCGTGTTCTGGTGGTAGGTAGACTGTTGTTCTTGGATCAAGGAGACCTAGGTTCAAACCCCTGCTCAGCCATGAAGTTCACTGAGTGACCCTGAGCCAGTCACTGGCCATGTTCACATATAATGATGCCAGTATTACAGAGAATTCTGGCCTATCATTCACAAGTAGTGTGTAAGTGCACAGTGCTTGATCATTCCCGCTTGGCTCATCCCGGCACCAGGAGTGGCTAAACTAGCCAGAAACTAACCAGGAAGCAAAAGCTTCATGTTACATCCAGATATGATTGCTTGGCAGCAGCAGTGGCAGGATGGGAGCTGAGAGGGGAATGCTGGTGACTGGCAGAGAGAGGCGCGGTTGCTCAGCAGCGGCTGGTTAGTGGCAGCAGTGGCAGGATGGGAGCCGAGAGGGGAGCGCCATGGCCACTCTGACTTGGCATGCATAATACCTCACAGGTCCAAGCACTCAGGCTGTTGACTGATATGTCCCAGAGATCTGTGGTTCAACAGTCACATGTGCATCCCAATGGGCTATGCATGTTTCTACTTTGTCCCTTCTGAGTTCCTGTAAAGCAGCCTTCCCCCAACCTGATGCCCTCCAGATGGTTAACTGCAGGTCCCACCATGCCTAACCATTGGCCATGCTGACTGAGGATAATGGGAGTTGTAGTCCAATACATCAGGAAGCACCATGCTGTGGAAGCTTGTGGAACAATCATGCTGGCTCAGGCAAGAACATGGCAGTTAAGCTTGTTAAGGCTATTCTGAATAAAGTCTTCTTCTGTTACAGAAGACTTGCAGCATTCCTGTATTACACCGACCCATGTTTTCCCACGACGTCTGTCGTCTTTCTAACAACAACAACATTAAGGAGGAAAAGATGGAATAGCTGTACAATGCCTTTTGATTGGTAGCACTGGAAGCCCTCTGTCTGGAAGCACTCCTGGGGAAGTAACAGTGATTTGAGAATGGCATGAAAATAAGCCAATTGCACATGCAGTGTGCAACAATGATGCACAATTACCTGATTCAGACACTAACAGGGCTGGTGGAGCTGCAATTCACAATGGTGGAGGAGCTGGTGGGTGCTGCACCTCTCTAGCAAGCACCTTTATTTAGTTTTAATAGTTCTGTTCTGCAGTGCTCAGCATGCAAAGAGGCTCCTGCAGCACCTCCAAAATTAAACAACTGAGCAGCTACAGAATTGAACAACTTAAAAACGATAATTAAAACATGTCAAATACAAAACCAAAGAAGTATTAAGCAGAATTTTATAAGGTTTAAAAAAGAGAGTCCTTTGATTCATTTACAAACCAAAAGTTCGTCAAGAACAGAGAGAAAGCTTCAAAGGGAGAGTGACACCATAAAGAAGTCCTGATCGTTCTCCTTTGTGCCTCCACAAATGTGGGAAACATAAATGGAGCCTCCTCTGCACATCAAAGAGCATACAAAGGAACTCCTTCAGAGCTTTAAAGGTTAAAAAAGGCACTTTGATTTGAGCTCAGAAGCATGCAGTGGATCAGAGTAGATCTTTCAAGATCAGTGTAATATGATAACATAAATGGGACCTATAACACAAGTGGGACCTGCAACAAAATGTTGCAGTGTGGACTGCTGTTCGGAGTTGTAAGCAGCCAGCCATGCCTTCTTCCAGGATATTCCATTCCACCACCACCCAACTTTTCTGTCTCTGCTCCCCCTTCCCCCCCGCCACCCTATGGTCAGTTAGCATTTGTGCCCACCAAGCATGTTCAGGCTTCACTGGAATGCTTTGGGTTCCCTCCCTCCTGTTTTTTACCCTAAAATATGTTTGTGCTTCTACAAACCCTGCAGTTTTCCCAAGTCTACTGATACTTCCCTCTTGTGCATGGATGGTGCCATTTTGATTATATAATGATCCACACATGAAGAATGAGTTCCCTCTTAGTACAAAGGACAAGGGCCTGGCCCACGTGTCATATAGTTTCCAGTTCTGGTATGGAGGGTGAAGTTAGTTTGTGGTAACTGTAATTTGCCCAGTTCAGACATTACAACAATCTATTCTGAAACAAGAAGCAAAGAAGAGAATTGAAGCGCATGAAGTGAGGAGACAGCACATGAGACCAAGGCACAGTCCCAAGAGGCAAACACTGGTTTGGCCATGATGTGGCCAGTGTATGATATGGTTGGTTCCCATGGAGACCCATACACATGATGGCATGATTCACAGGATGCTTCTACTTCAAAACATGTTTGTGTGGAAGTTCACAGGTGAGTGCAAGTTGTAGATCTCTAGTTCTCAGTAGTGAATAATCCCATGGGGACATCTCTCAAAGTATTCTCTTATACTGAATAAGAACAAAATGTATTTAAAGTATGCAAACACAACATTTCCTTTTAATAGTTTTGTGTCTGTATACCTTCTATATAGTCCTTATAGTGTTGTACTTAGCATTTTAAAAAATCTATAAAATTTATATTCCACTCTGCTTGTGCTTAAGTACAACTCAGGGCAGCTAACAACAATTAAAACAATATACAATACAATTCCAAAAGATATATTTGTCTGTGTGTGCATAATAAAACCGACAGATGCAGCAGGTAAAATGTATCTATCCAATACATCTGTATATCTTTAAATACAAGCATCACTTTTGCTTGTCTACATTATTGTGTTGTACATGACCCAGCACTTTTGTCTCCTTTCCTAGGCCAAATACTTGTGATCTCTTCATCTTCTGGATGCCAGTCCCCTTTCACTGCACACTCTATAACTGTTATATTATTAAATCAAAACATGTGCTTCAAACATATCACGATTAACCCTGCTAAAACAGGGTGGCCTAAAGGGGAATCCCAAATGCACTTTTCATTGCAGAGTTTACACAGAAGTAGATTTACAATATAGACCTCCCATGACATTGTTGTCTTCTATCACCTGCATAATATACCCAAATTTCAGTCTCTAACCACTTCCTGTTTTCTTTCTGGAAAAAATCCCCAACATGGGACATAAAATATCCCCAGAATCTATTCATTTTGCATTTGGGGTATTTTTAAGTCCTCAAACCCAGGCAATGTACCAGAAATATAAAGATGTCCCATGGACTTTCCAAAGAAAGTTGGTCTAAGGAAGTAGGCTTAAATACTCTGGATGTCAGTAAGTTGGCACAAACATGGGATTTCATTTACCTCACCAGAGACAGATTTGTTATGGGGATAGAAAAATACCCCACAACACCCCCAAACATTAGTTCCTATTAATAAAAGCTTTACATTTGGGGCAGAAACCAATGCTGCCCTTGTGTGTGCGGCCAGCCCCGCCGATTCTGGTCCGCAAGCAGCCCCTCCACTTGCAGAACGGCGATGTAGCGCTTCTGGGGGCAAGCCCCCAAATGATCAAAAATGGTGGAGCTCCACCAACCCGCCCGTCCCAGAAACGAATGTTTTCTCTTGTTTCGGGACTTGTCCTGGAAGCAATATGTCGCCATCCAGCAAGCAGCCCCTGCTAGAAATGGTGGGACTGGCTGTGCACGGACCAGAATCAGCAGTGCTGGCTGGGCACACAAAGGCAGCATTGGATTCTGCCCAAAGTTTTACTGCAACTTTTCTAATATTTTGAGTTTATAAACTACTTCTTCTGATACCACAGACACATGTTTGTTTGTGAAGGCATTTTTCCACTCCAGGATACACTGGAAAATGGCTTGGGCTACTAAAAAGACCCACAAACATGTTTGTGTATAATTTTTGCAACCACTGCATTGTTAAATCAAAACATGCGCTTCAAGCATATCTATTCTGGTGAAAGCATGCTGCTTTATACAACTAGTGAAACGTTGGTCATTACAATAGAGAGTGTGTGCATCCATGCATGCGTGTGTGTGTATATATAGGAAGAACCCATATATTGTGAAAACAGGACATTTTCCTCGATTTCAAAACAGGGGGCTCAAAGTGAACCTCCCAAACACTTAATGTACTTCCAGAAAGCCTAGATTAGGCACACATACAGCTTGTGGCATGCTGATTGTTAGAAATGCCTGAAAGAGAGAGTGATTTCTTAAGTCATACAAAGGAGCACAAGAGATATAACTGCAAATGGTTAAGGTACTCTCAGACCACTCTCCAAGATACACTAACTGGTACACACACACAAAAACCCGGAACATTGAACATCTTTAATTTAACACTTAAAACTTGGGACATGAAGTCTCGTAATAGAGACGAACTTTCCTGCACAGAGCAAGCCAAGCTGCACAAAACAAGGGGCAGAGTGTTAGGCAGTGGGAATTCGATTGCCTCTTCAGACTTCAAGTTGGGGCAGAGGGCACTTCAAGTAGTAGCCAAGGACATACATCTCTGCTTTATTTGCTAGCTTCATTTGCTGTGCCATCAGGCTATTTCACATGTATCTTGCTTATTTGACCCATTCTGTACTCTAACCCAAGATTTAATGTATATACCCTTAATTCTATATGAAAGATCAGTATCAAGGAATGCTATTTATTGACAGTAGTTACAAAAAGAAAGAAAAACAAACCAGGCCACAAGAATTGTGAGGTATGTTCCTGGCCTTGGCATTTCTCCTTTCAGTTTCCTTAAACCATCATGCGGCTATAATGACAGATACTTACACACCTCCCAGGGTGTTAATGAAACTCTTCAATATCCCCAAGTAGGAGTATTATTAGGGCAGCTATTATTACTTGAGCTGCCAAACAGGATCACAGAAATTCTCTCTCCAATTCAGCATCTCATTTAGAAGGTCACAAAGACCAATAATAGAAGACAACACCCTGCCAATGCAAATACACACCCATCTTCTCTTTGCCTATATCCTTTGCCCCATTATCCCTACAGAAACAACAAGGTCCTCCTCCTAGAGGAAATTAGGGGTGAAGTAGAGTGACTGCATCCAAATCTTCACTTTAAATCCTGGCTGAAGGATCAGGCACTGTTGACACACTTCTGCTACTGTAAGCCAGTCTATACATGGCAGCCTTCCCCATCCTGGTGCATGCCAGATGTTTTGGACTACAGCTCCCCAAATCCTGGCAATTAGCCTTGCTGTCTGAGGCTGATGGGAGCTGAAGT
Organism: Heloderma suspectum; assembly: GCF_057233095.1. Classification (NCBI taxonomy): domain Eukaryota; kingdom Metazoa; phylum Chordata; class Lepidosauria; order Squamata; family Helodermatidae; genus Heloderma; species Heloderma suspectum. Next base: position 141,980,743 of record NC_139459.1, read on the forward strand.
CCAACATCTGGAGGGCACCAGGTTGGGGAAGGCTGATAGAGGGGATAGACTTGGACCAGAAGACCTGGATTCAAATCCCCACTCAGTCACGAAGCTCACTGTGTGACATTTGGACAGTCACTGTCTCTCTGTCTAAATAATGCCACAAGGTTGTGAAGATGAGACCAGAAAATCCCCAAGCAAACCACTCTTAAGCTCCTGACAAACGGGTGGGATCCAAAAGTTATGATATGAATGATTCTCAGACAACCGGAAATCTCATTTTGATTAAGGAAAAATAGAAGAAGGACATTAAAGAGCTCCATGTTTCTCAAGTGGAGGGAAAGTACATCACACACAAACAGATTCTAGGAAAGGTCTCCATGGAGAATTTAGTGTTGTGCCAGAAACATTATTTCCGTTACTGGCAATACCATATAGCATGGGATTTTGTATAACTTTCCCCTGTGTTTTCCCCCATTCTCCTGTATTGACTCGAGAAGATTCCGCTGGCTGCCAAGTGGCTTGGGTGGATCAGGCTGAAGGAGCATATCTGATCCCCAGCCAAACCTAGGTGTTGTCACACCTCAAGGGTCTCAGGAACCTAACATTTAGAACAAAACACACATGACAGTTTTTCTTTTTTAAAACCTGCAAAGCTTTTTATACGACCCTGTAAAAATGGTACTGTGCACATAGCAAGGATATATTCCTAGAACATGCGTCATACATGGAGCTGGGATTTGCTGTGGCTCCCTATTGCACACACACATGGCGACAAACATATTTGCCACTGAATGCATGAAGCAGCAGAATGAGTATAAACAAGCAAATCTGCAGTAGGTGCCTAGAAAACACTCTATAGCCACGTCACCACGCCAAAGCAAGAGATGTTTTCAGTTGGGCCCACTGTGTTATCCCTCAAGTGACAACTCTGGGGCAAGTTTTGATAAAGTACAAAATGTTGGTTCTTTAGAAGTGCTGTCTGGGACCTCCTACGACACCGTGCCGGGCAATCCACGAAGCATTCCCTACGGCCCCTGGGAATGTCCAAGAAGATGCTGGAATACCTCCGAGGTCATGCATAGATTTCTCAGATTGCTTGCTGCTTCCCTCCTCTCCCAATGTCACCCCAGACAATAACGTTGGCCATTAGTCCATTCAAGCTGGTCCTCACCAAAGTGTGTAATTACTCCTTAGCACTCTTGCAACCATAATCAGAGTGACTTGATGCACTACCCTTCATTGTAGATTCATGATAAATTATTAAAGGATGTTCCTATGATTATTTAATGAAAGGTATTTTGTGTCCAGATGTAGCAGAATGCATACTTTGTTGGGGTATGTTGGGGTGGCGGGGGGCGCACACTTCATATTTTGGCTGCATACCTGGGAACAAGGCAGATGTCGTTCCTGGACAGATTATAATACCAGAAAAAGGACGTAATTAAAAACATCTAACTGTACTTTTATTAAATTTACATTCAGTTAAAACATTCCTATCCCACTTTTCCACCAGGGTTCTAGGCAGCATTTGCTGGTATAAGCAGCTAGAATGCTCTCTCACTCCTCTGTTCCCTGTTTCTGATTACTTCATCTACTTCACCTCATCACTTGTAGAAAGTGCAGTGATGACCACAATAAAGTAGCCCAATGCCCCACACTGACACACCTAAATCATCCCCAGCGTCTGTCTTCCCCCAGCTTCATCGCCCATACACTTTTACTGTGAACAACAGATGCATGGAGCAGGTAACTATCATGAGGATGGCAGGTTAGTTAGTTAGTTAGTTATTTAACAATATCTCTTATCTTCGTGGCCTTTCAAAGCGGTGGTTTGCAGTGTAAAACAGCATATTCAGGATGTTGAGGAGTGGCTGAACTTCACCCCATAATATAGCCACCTGCAGCCTGGTGCCCTTCAGTTGTGTCCAACTAAAGGGCCCATTTTCCTCAGCAAGCTGGCTGGGGATGATAGGGAGTATAGTCCAACATCTGGAGGGTGCCAAGTTGCAGGAGGCTGCTTAACCTAATGCCAGTAGTTGAGAGAGAGAGAGAGAGAGAGAGAGAGAGAAAGAGAGAGAGAGAGAAACCAGGGCTCCATCTACATGGCACCGCTTTAGCCCCTCCACCCCGTCACAACTGCACAGCAATGCAGCTTTGAATCATCATGCCCTGCGATACAGTTGCGGTGTACTGCGCACTTCCCTAAGAGACTTGCTGTGCCCTCTTTTTTTGGCCATTATACTGAAATGCACAGCCCCATGAGTGTTTCAGTGGCTGTTTTATATTTGAGGGGCTCTGCTGTGACTTTCTGACCCTGTTTTAGGTAAAAATTGGGTGTTCTGTGCTCCTTCATTTCTGCACCATCACTTTGTCGGTTCCCCAGCCCGAGACTCTTGCGATGGTCCACACTCACAAGCGTGAGCACTACGTGCCTAGCCATCGCTCCGAAATGGTGGCTGGAGCAATGTTGTTCCTCCCTCAAGACCGCCCCCCCCCCAGCCCTTGGATACTGAGTCCAAAAGCAACCGTTGCGAAGATACGAAGCTGCAAAAATGTGCGCAAGTGTGACTAAATAAATGAAAACACCCCTCTGTGCCTCTGTAACTGTGCAGCTGCGAAGGGTTGGGGAGCAAAGGGGCGTCACAGAGCGACATAGGCACTACGCACGCCTACAACATGCCCACTGTAAGATGCAAGGTCAGTTCAGGGAAGGAACAGACAGCCTGCAGCAAACCCAAAAAATCACAGTAAAATTACTCCTTGGAACTCCGCTTTTTCCGGGGGAAAACCACAGATGGCTGCGAAGTCACGACTGTGTTATCTGTCACGAGGGACCTCGACTTGCACCTGTCCCGGAGTAAAAGCCCAGTGTAGATGGGGCCCTGGGTAAAGCCCAAAGTGCTGTATATAATAGCCAAAAATAGGCCCACTTCTACAAGTGTTGTGAATTCTCAGAGTCTTTGCCATGTGTTGAGAAGGGTAGACATATTTGACATTATACAAGGCTGGGGGCCAGTGTGTGAGTGAGGTGGGATGCGGCCCCACCCCCAATATATTATGATTTGAGGAATTAACCAGTTACATCCTCCGCCAAAGCAAATTATCAGCGTAAACTCTCATGAATAATAGCACCACCCCCACCTTTAGCATTAACATAACTCAGATTCTAGTGACTCCACATTATCTGTTGAAACAGCCAGCTACCCACTTCAGATGAATTGTAAGTATCCAGCATCACAACATCACACAGGCAGTGGAAGTCAGCTTAATGGTAAGAAGTGTGTTAGAGTGGTAGGCAGCAGTATTGCAACCAGAGAGCCAGTGTAGTGTAGTGGTGAGAGTGACGGACTGGGAGCCGGGAGATCCGGGTTCTAGTCCCCACTCGGCCATGGAAGCTCACTGGGTGACTTTGGGCCAGTCACAGACTCTCAGCCCAACCTACCTCACAGGGTTGTTGTTGTGAGGATACAACGGTGAGGAGGAGGATAATGTAAGCCGCCTTGAGTTCCTTGCGAGAGGGAGAAAGGCGGGGTATAAATGCAATAAATAAATAAAAATAAATAAACCGAAACTCTCCCCACGACCTGAGCTCGATCCCAGCGGAAGCTGGGTCCCAGGTAGCCGGCTCAGGTCGACTCAGCCCTCCATCCTCCTGAGGTCGGTAAAATGAGTACCCAGCTTGCTGGAGGACAGGTAGTCACGACTGGGGAAGGCAATGGCAAACCACCCCGCTACAGTCTACCATGAAAACGCCAGCGTAAGCAGTGTCCCTCTAGGGGTCAGTAATGACCCGGTGCTTGCACAGGAGGAACTTTCCTTTTTCCTTCCTACTATCACAAAGTTAAAGAGAAAACTCCTATGATACTACTGAAATAAGTTAGAGCCAAACTAGACAGGACGTTCACAGGCCTGTTCACTTAAACCTGAGTCTGCCTCCATAAATGGGAGGGGATGACTTTTAGAGAGGAAGGATCATGTGTGTTAGAGGTTCTGAACCCTCACCATGCTTGCTACTTACTTCATAGAACCATAGAATAGTAGGGTTGGTAGGGGCCTACAAGGCCATCGAGTCCAGCCCCCTGCTCAGTGCAGGAATCAGAGTCAAAGCATCCCTTACAGATGGCTGTCCAGCCTTGTCTTGAACGCCTCCAGCGTGGGAGAGCCCACCACCTCCCGAGGTAATGCGTTCCATTGTCGTATTGCTCTAACAGTCCAGAAGTTTCTCCTGATGTTCAGCCGGAATCTGGCTTCCTGTAACTTCAGCCCATGATTCCGTGTCCTGCACTCTGGGATGATCGAGAAGAGATCCTAGCTTTCCTCTCTGTGACAACATTTCAAGTACTTGAAGAGCGCTATCATATCTCCCCTCAGTCTTCTCTTCTCAAGGCTAAACATGCCCAGTTCTTTCAGTCTCTCTTCATAGGGCTTTGTTTCCAGTCCCCTGATCACCTCACCAAGTTTTCTCCAAGCCAAATGCATTTCTGGTGTTGGAGCTCAGTGAACAACAACCCTATGAGGTAGGTCAGGGTAGCAAACTAATTATTGCCTAAGGCCATCAAATAAGCTTAATAGCCAAAGTCTCCCCAGTTCAGTGCCAGCACCCTACCCTCTACACCAAACCAGCTCTCTATGCATATTTAGTCCTTAACTTTGAAAGCACAAGCTATAAACTAACATTTAATCATAACTCATATAGGCATGTACTCACAAGATTAACGCCACATCAAAAGTAATAACCCAATCATCCAGGCCTGCACAATTTGAAACCCACCAAGCCAAATATAGCCCACCAGGGACTCAGTCTTTTGAGTTTTGCTGCCCATCTACTGCAAAAATGGGGGAGGGGTGTGGCGACAATATGCGGCTCATGGACCTGCAGTGGGGCTAAGTGTCACAAATGATACCAGAGGAAATCCATCACCAAAAAGAGGACAAAATGAGGATGCTGATTTGCATAAACTTTGCATATGCTAGTGTGTGTGTGTGTGTGTGTGTGTGTATACACATACAAATTTAGAAATAATAATTATAAATTTAAATAGAAATATAGTACATCTCATCATAGTGTGAAAGACTGTGACTAGGTGAACTCTGTGCCTGCCTCTACAGTTTGCTGATCAGGTGCAGCCTTTCAAAAAGAGGGATGTCTTCTGTAAAAGAGGGCACATGGTCTCCCTATCTCAATAAGCCTTTTTTAAAATTAAAATTGTTGGTTTTAAATTCCTCTGTGTGGCCTTCTCTTCATGATATATTTCAAAGGGGAGCCCCATTCTCTGCACACAGCGCAGAAGCTAAGCAAGCTGAATCTGTGTGTGCGTGTTGTATGTGCGTGTGTGTGTGTGTGTGTGTGTGTCTTTATGAATATGAACAACAGTAACAATAATCCAGGACCTTAGGTTTAAACAGTACATCTTAATCTGCTTTCTTGTTCTCCATCAGTTTATGCTACCTGTAACTCTTCCTCACAAAAGACTGGAGGAATGTTCTGCATGAGTGTCCCGTCCTCGCCCCCATTAGAGCAAGCGTGATTTCTTTCAAAATACTAGCACTTCAGTATAATGAGAGTAAAATATTCTGGGGCCCTTCTAAGGGCTCTTCAAGGAGGAGGGTTTTTCAAGTGTCAGTCGTGTCAATTCAGTGTACCTGACTGACACCCCAAAGCAGCCCAGAGTCCAGCAGGCTCAATGCAGATGGCACCATCAAGGAGAGGGGCCGAAGCATGCATCATCCTAGGCTACTTGGTACAGACAGTACTGCCTCCTTGAGGTACTTTTCCTCTTTGCTTCCAGTTTAGTGCATGAGAGAACTGCCATTGGGAAGCATCCCAAGACAGAGGCCTGGAAACAAGGATTCAGGTGCATCATCTAGTAGACTGTCTCTGATTGTCCAGATGTCTGGTAGGCAGATTTCCAGGTTTGAGTTTGCCTGCCTGCACACATACTAAAACCAGGCATAGGCCTGCACATGTTAGAGCAATATGACAATGGAACCAATTACCTAGGGAGGTGGTGGGCTCTCCCACACTGGAGGCATTCAAGACGAGGCTGGACAGCCACTTTCAAGCACCTTGAAAACAATGCAGCGATTACTTGAAGCCAACATGGATTTGTCAAAAACAAATCCTGCCAGATGAATCTGATCTCATTTTTTGATCAGGCGACCTCCCTTGTGGACTATGGGAATGCTGTGGACACAATATACCTCGACTCCAGCAAAGCTTTCGACAAAGTGCCCCATGATATCCTGATGAGCAAACGAGCTCAAAGTGGGCTAGATGAAACAACGATCCGGTGGATCCAACAGTTGGCTACAGAATCGGACTCAAAGAGTGCTTATCAGTGGGACCTTCTCAAACTGGGGAGGGGTAACGAGCGGGGTACCGCAGGGCTCAGTCCTGGGCCCAGTGCTCTTCAACAGTTTTATTAATGACTTGGAGGAGGAGGTGCAGGGAATGCTGATCAAATTTGCTGATGACACAAAATTGGGCAGGATAGCTAATACTTTGGAAGACAGAAACAAAATTCAAAGTGATCTTGATAGACTGGAGCGCTGGGCAGAAAACAACAGAATTTATTTATTTATTTATTCATTTCATTTCTATACTGCCCAATAGCCGAAGCTCTCTGGGCGGTTCACAAAAATTAAAACCAAACAACACACAATAAAACATTTTAAAATATATAGAACATTAAAACCACAATGAAATTTAATAGGGATAAATGCCAAGTTCTGCACCTAGGAAAAAGAAACCAAATGCACAGTGACAAGATGGGGGATATGTGGCTCAACAACACTACAAGTGAGAAGGATCTTGGAATTGTTGTCGATCACAAGCTGAATATGAGCCAACAATGTAATGTGGCTGCAAAAAAGGCCAATGCTATTTTGAGCTTCATTAATAGAAGCATAGCTTCCAAACCCCAGGAAGTACTAGTTCCCCTCTACTCAGCACTGGTTAGGCCTCATCTGGAGTACTGTGTCCAATTCTGGGCACCACACTTTAAGAAGGATGCAGACAAGCTGGAGAGGGTTCAGAGGAGGGCAACCAAGATGATCAGGGGCCTGGAAACAAAGCCCTATGAAGAGAGACTGAAAGAACTGGGCATGTTTCGCCTTGAGAAGAGAAGACTGAGGGGAGATATGATAGCACTCTTCAAGTACTTGAAAGGTGGTCACAGAGAGGAAGGCCAGGATCTCTTCTTGATCATCCCAGAGTGCAGGACACGGAATCATGGGCTGAAGTTACAGGAAGCCAGATTCCAGCTGAACATCAGGAAAAACTTCTGTTTTTCTGTTAGAGCACTATGACTGTTAGAGCACTATGACAATGGAACCAGTTACCTAGGGAGGTGGTGGGCTCTCCCACAGTGGAGGCATTCAAGATGAAGCTGGACAGCCTTCTGTCAGGGATGCTTTGACTTGGATTCCTGCATTGAGTGGGGGGTCAGACTTGAGGGACTTATAGGCCCCTTCCAACCTTAGTATTCTATGATTCTATGTGCAGAAGCATCGACCCCTACATCAGCCTGCATTGGTGCACCAGGCCTGGCCTGAGGGTGGCAATTCGCACATCACCAAAAAGAGGACGAAATATGGCACATATCTGCATAAAAGTTGCATATGCTAATTTGTATCTATAGATGCAAATGTGGAAATAATTACTATAATTTAAACAAATAAAATATCAAGAATATGACCAGAATTGCACTTCTTCCAGCAACATCTCATTCTACTCGTCTACAAGTCACTGTCCACTATTCTCCTTAATTCTTTTCCTTGCCCCTCATAATGTGCAGTATCATAATATCCCACCCCGCAAGCCACGATCTGCACCAGCATCTGCTACCACCAAAACAAGCAACTGAGATGTTTCAATTATCTTGCTAATTATGGCCATCCACCCCACTCCATGCATGCAATGGTCCAGTCCTCACTTGTCTCCACTAGTCCAAGACCACAGGCAAAGGAGATTGCAGGATCAGAAAGAACTGATTCCCACTGAATCTGCATGCCAAAGATACTTTATGTTTTGAGTTTGGTATCTCTATCTTAAGGAGCGCCTCCAGCAGCACCAGACAGGCCGCTTAACAACATCAGCCTTGGATGGTCTTCTCTCTGTCCCATCGGCCAGGACAGCTAGACTGGTGGGGACAAGGGAGAGGGCCTTCTCTGTGGTGCCCCCCCCTTTGTGGAACTCCCTCCCTAGGGAATTCTGCCATGCCCCCTCTTTAATGAGCTTCCGCTGCGCATTAAAAACGTGGTTGTTCAGGCTGGCATTTGGGGTGGGTTAGGGTATTTTTAGAAAAATGATGTTTTTATTGTACAATTTTATTGTTTTAAACTGTTCTATTACATACTTGTACATCTCCCAGAGTGGCTGGGTGACCAGCCAGATGGGTGACTAATAAATCTAATAAACAAACAAATAAATAAAATCTACCTCTGCCTTTTCCAAGCACTGCCAGACCAGGATTGAGATATGCTGCTATCTGGGCATGTTCTATATAGTGCTTTTTCTTTCAATAAGGCGTTGAGTACACAGTCCAGTAGTAATAGTGGGCGTGAACCATTGCTGACCTATGCCAGTGTTTATAAGGCAACAAAGCATAGAGAACTGTAGAATGTCAGAATGTTCTGGTTGATGGAGAAGTGGCAGGACTTAATTTCTCAAGGACACCAGTGGTCACGTCAACCTCGCCTGGGCCATGCCCTCTACCCCAGATGCACTTCTCTCTCTCCCTAACCTCAGATGGGTAAAAGCTATTGGTGGCGACTCAGAGGTGAGGGATATGCAAGCTGCACATGCTGTTTATTATTAATTCACACATGCCAGCTCTGAGTACCTGGCGTCAGAACCAGGCTCCAGCCCCCTGTCCCTAAGCCTTTTAAGGCACTTTGGTTAAATCTACAGGTGCCAACATTTAGAATTCCCGACGAATTTTAGTTCCTACACAGCGGATATCTTGCCCTCATAAAGAGACAGATGGAGCGAGAAACACACACACACACACACCCATCTCCAGGGCTACGGCATTCGGTTGCCCTCTTCTCTGAACACCCCATGAGAGAGAAGAGCCCCGCTTTTCCAGGGCGGCTGGCGGGCAGGAGACACAGCATACAGCATGGTCTGCATGTCGGGCAGGTGAGCAGCTCAAGTCGTTGCGTCCGGGATCCAGTCACAGCAGGGCATTCGCTCCGCCACGGGGGAAAGGGTTTTTAAGGGCGCCATCCCATGCATGCTCAGGCTGAAACAGGCCCTACAACGCCCAGCATTCCCCAGCTGGCCCCTTCCACCCGTTCTCGAACAAGTCCCCACGAGGGCATCCCGAGGGGCCGAAAAGGGCTGAGAAGGACGCAGCTGAAGTCGAGCGCACGATATCAAAAAAAATCCCCTTGCTGGCTAACCGTCTCCAGCAGCGGCCGCCCGCATGACGCCCCCGTAGCCGCAACAGGCTGTGGTGGCTGGCAGCAAAGGAGAGGCGCTCTGCGTACGCGCAGGGGCACCTTCGCTCCCATCAGAATCGCAAGCCGAAGCTCCGGGAGCCGAGATGCCGCCGTGCCCGGGACGTACCTCCTCTGCTGCAGCAGGTTGCTTTCGTCGAGCTTCCTGGCCCAGGATTTCTCGCCCCGCAGCCTGCGCAGGAGGGCCGCCCGGAGCCGCCGGAGGACGCCGCGCTCCCCCGGCAGCGGCAGCAGCAGCATCCCCATCGCTTCGCCTGGCCTCAGCACAGCATCCCCGAGCGGGCCGCCCTCCGCCTTCGCCCCGGCTGCCGGAGGCCCGCCCCGGTCTGCGCCGGAGACGGATGAGCCCGCGGCCCGCGCCAGCAGCGGGCGGTGGCGGGTGCAACATCTGGCCGCTGAGCCCGGCCGGTGCCTGGCGGCGCCCAGGAGCAGCGTCGCAGGACCTGCGGAGGCGGGGGAAGACGGGCCTCCCCGGCCCGCCCCGGCGCCTCCCGCCTCACCTGAGATTTAAGGAAACACGGCCGGGCCGGGAAGGCCTCCCGCGGGGCCCCTCCTCAGCGGGCAGCGAGCGGTGGGGGGTGATACATACGGCGAGGCGCGGGATACGGGGCTGGGGGGCTGGCTCCGTCCCCGTAGCCGCCTTAGCGACTTCCACGCCCTCCTCCGCTCTTGTCTTTTTCTTCTGCTTTGTAAAGCTGCATTTCGGTAGGCGAGGTCTTAGCAGCAGCCTGGTCTAGAGTGGGTAGTAACACCTCCCTACACACACACACAGGTATCCTGTACCGTTAAGGGACTGCGTGACAAGCATAATAATAATAATCTGCTGAACAACCCTGTAAGGTAGGCCAGTAATATCATGCTTTGTATGGATATTTATACCAGTGAGTTGTGTGCAGAGATGTCTTGTGTAATGCAAGGATTCCTAGGGGGAATTGTGCCCCCCATTTGGGATCCCTATCAGAGACGGCCAGACAATCTAGTATTGGGGTGGAGGGTATATCTTGCCCTTATCACAACATGGCCCCAGAGTGTTGTTGTTCAGTCGTTAAGTCGTGTGCAACTATTCGTGACCCCGCGGACCACAGCACACCAGGCCTTCCTGGCCTGTGCTCTCTCCCCGAGTGTGCTCAAGTCCATATTCATTGCATCGGTGATGCTATCTAGCCATCTCATCCTCTGCCGTCCCCTTCTCCTTTTGCCTTCAATCTTTCCCAGCGTCAGGGTCTTTTCCAGTGACTTTTCTCTTCGCATTAGGTGGCCAAAATATTTGCGCTTCAGCTTCAGTATCTGTCCTTCCAATGAGCAGTCAGGGTTGATTTCCTCTGGTTGATGGCCCCAGAGTAGGATGCCTTAATTTGTCCCGGCAGGAGTGAATGGCAGCTATTCACTTTTGGGGGTGAAAGTGAAAGAGTAGAGTGGGCTAGGGGCTAACACCAGGTGACCTCAATGACCGAGACTCCCTCAAGCCTTCTGGTATCCGCATAACCCCATTCTGGGTTTTGCTTCATGGTCATGCTAAGATGCATGTGATGTGAAGGATGCTATAAAAATAATAACCCACTTCATATTGCAGAGGAAAAGTTGAGTAAGAGCAGTGGCTTGCCTAAGGCTGCTCAGTGAGTTCATGCCTGGGGGTGAAATTCGAAAAACATCCTGGCTCATGGCTCACATGCTTAGCCAGATGTAGCTATGGGAAACACTAGACTGCACCTGCTGAATTTCTGCCTGTCACACAGTTGTTTAAGGCACAGGAGCCCTACCAGAAAAATGAATGTGTTTACTTGGAAGTCCACTGATTTCTGTAGGATATATTTCTGTGTATGGCAGTTATGATGGCTGCTTTTAGCAAATCTCTCGATCTTAAGCTCACATAGCATGAAGGAGTGGTCTGCCAAACTGGCATGAATATTTGCCTTCTTTTTTTATTTTAAAAATACTTGCAGTTGTGGGTTTAAGTATTCCCCATGTACAGTTGCCACATTTTTTCCTTACAGGGTGTTTTTAACAGCTGCATGATGGGTAGAAAAAAGCTCAAGAAGCTTTTTCATATGCCCCATTAAGAGCACAAAAACCCTGGCAGAAAAGCATAACTACATTGCAGTGCCATGGACTTATGATGTGGCCTTGGGCAAGTCAACCCTATGTATGTTTAGACAGAAAAAGGGGCTGGTTGGGGAATGCTGGGAGTGTGTGTGTGTGTGGGGGGGTTCTGTCTAAACATGCATAGGATTGCATCCTAAGCCTTGCTTGGAGGAGGGCAAGCACAAAAAAGATTGCAAAGCACTTGATAAAATTAGAAGTCCTATACCATGATGTATCATATTTTATCCGTATGTGTTAGTATCTTTTTTTTCAATGGTAAAGTCTGGACCTGAGAAGGAAAACAATAATATCATTTTTAGCCCCTTGGATAGGACTAGGGAAACAAAATAAGAATAAGTGTGTGCACCAAACTGCTTTAAGCAAAATCGCATGGGGTGCTTCTTCCAGATGAGGTGTTGACTGTGCAATCACCCTGTCTCATTCGTACAGGGGGTCCAGGCAATGTTATTTTCCACCTGTATTTCCTGTTATTTTCCTGTATTTTTCCACCATTTCTTCTGTCTTTTTTCTTTGCAGAAAAAAACCTGTTGAGGAGGGGAAAGACAGAATGAGAATAGCTGCACAATGCCTTTTGACAGGTAGCAGTAGGAGAACCCCATCTGGAAGAAGAACTCTCACTTTGCTTTACCCCCTCCCTTCCCATTTCCCCCTATTTTTAAAGAAGTCAGTGATTGTACAGTCCAGCTGACTGGTCTCAAACGAGGAGCATAGCCATCTCTAGAACCTTATTTCTGCAGTCCTCTTCAGAGCCATGAACCCCGAAAGAGCAATGACAAACTTCCAAAGTAGGGCCAAATTAGATGTTATGTGTCGCCATATGCAACATTAGCCCCAACCCCCTTTTTTAACAAGAAAAGCTGCTTCCAGTGTAGTGTGCTTAACCCTCCTCCACCTGCCATGTTTCCAGTCCATCTCCCACAATCAGCCTCCCTCCTATCCCCTGCCCAAGTTCCAGGTTCAGGTTTGGCCTTACAAATATGAATTTGGAGCCCCACATGGGGAGAGAATCCACCTGAGTGCCTCTGGAGCAGGGCAAACAGAAGACAGGGGAAGAGTCAAATGGACACTGCTTCTCTAGTCCTGATTATCTCATCAAAAGCACATTTTCCTGCCTAAACAGGCAGTTATAGTAATGATACACACATCTGCATGTAACACTGAGTTTGGCCTGATGTTCCTCGACTGAGAATTTTTTGGGCTGGAGACTGTCAATAGCTTTTGAGGAAGTGAAAATTGTTTGAAAGAGGCATCAGTTTCTCTGATGTGGGCCAAAATTCAAGCCATTTATTGACTGTTATGAAGGTTGAAGCTACTCCATAGTCATTCACTCAAAGGCATATTCTCAAAATATCAGTTTTCTTGTATGAACCAGCCAAGATGGTAGTCAGGGTCATGAAGGGTGAACGGATGGAGGAATAATTTACAGACTGGGCATGTGTGACTATGTGTGCGCGCACATACGCAGAGGAGATGTGGGGATCATTAGGATAACCAGGCAGCCCAGTTCAGAGCTAACCCAATGCTTTTTGGAACCCAAGGCAAAAGACCCGCATGTCACCCCCCCCCCCACACACACAATAAAAATATGTCAGATTTAATTAAATATACAAATGCATCAAATGAAAGTAACCATTTGCCACTTTCTAATGTCACCCAAAATCTGCTGAGGGGGCTACCTCATTTTTGCTGAATGGGAGGGCCAATCCTGTGTCGTGCTGGAGAAGACTCTGACGAGTCCCCTGGACTGCAAGGAGGTCAAATCAGTCCATCCTAAAGGAAATCAACCCTGAGTGCTCATTGGAAGGACAGATAATGAAGCTGAAGCTCCAATATTTTGGCCACCTAATGCGAAGAGAAAACTCCCTGGAAAAGACCCTGATGCTGGGAAAGACTGAAGGCAAAAGGAGAAGGGGATGGCAGAGGATGAGATGGCTAGATAGCATCACCGATGCAATGAATATGAACTTGAGCACGCTCCGGGAGAGAGCGGAGGACAGGAAGGCCTGGCGTGCTATGGTCCATGGGGTCACAAAGAGTCGCACATGACTTAATGACTGAACAACAAGGGTCAATCCTGACCAAGCCAACATACTTGAGAAAGCAAGAATGTCACAAGGCAATGGGATCTAGCAAGTGTAGCCTTGGCTGCTACACACCTGTAGGATAAAAATAGTCACTAGCTTAGAATCATAGAATAGTAGGGCTGGAAAGGGCCTATAAGACCTTCAAGTCCAACCCCTTGCTCAGTGCAGGAATCCAAGTCAGAGCATCCCCTACAGATGGCTGTCCAGCCTTGTCTTGAATACCTCCAGTGTGGGAGCCCACCACCTCCCTAGGTAATTGGTTCCATTGTCTTATTGCTCTAACAGTCAGGAAGTTTTTCCTGATGTTCAGCTGGAATCTGGCTTCCTGTAACTACAGCGCATTATTCTGTGTTCTTGTAGTGCACATACATACTTCTTTCATCTCACTGTTGCCTCTGATCAGACAGATTTTAAGGTTTTTGAAATGCTACAAAACCTTTTTTAACAAAGAGGGAAGTAGCATAAGAGTACATACCATGAGCAGCAATACCTCTTTCAAACCATTTTCTACTCTCATGAATAAAAAAAAGGGGGGGGAAGGGAGATTGTCCAGCCTTCCTTCAAAGTTCACAATTCAGAAGGCACAATCTTGCTTCTTTTTCTTACATGGGTTCTAGAGTTCTTGTGATGCAATGGGAGAGAGTGAAAACCAATGTTCAGGAAACTTTAATAATAATAATAATAATAATGACTATTTAAACATCGAAGGGTGCAATCCTATGGGGATAGGCAGCTGCCTCCAAACTCAGAGGCGACCACCTATCCAATGCAGGGCACGAGAAGCATGGATGGGATCGTTCCCTCTGTGCTTCTCCTGCCCTGCATTTGCGGCTAGAAAGCCGATTTCGGCTGTCTAACCACTGGAAGGCGGAGCAGGGGAGGAGGCTGCTGGACAATACATAGGATGTGTCATACCGGCATTTCTGCCTTCCCTGCCGTGGAACAGCCCGTTTTTGCTGCTTCGTGCTCCTCTTCTGAACGCAGCCTCCGAGGTCAGTTCCCGGAAACCCACATATCCTATGGCCGTCTAGCTGCTGACTAGTGGCCATAGGATTGCTCCCTAAGTGTTGTGCAGTCAATGAAATATAGAAATGGTCCTGCCTGTGGGCTTACAAATTAATACATTCAAAAATCCACAGTTGGGCAATACCTTTATTAGCACCAAAATCCCACAAAATACTGAGCAAGCTTTTGAGTTCTCCAGAATTCTCCATCAGACCTGGGGGGTGTCCCCACAGTCAATTTCCTGTGAACTGGCTCCATTTCGAGGTTGTTTGGGGCACATGACGTTGTGGCCATCCTGTAGCCACCTTGGAGCTTGTCACAGAAAAAACGGATTTCCTGAGACTACTTTAAGTCCGATTCTTTTCCTCAAAGCAGGCTCTCTGCAGTATAGCTGTTGTGTGCCCCAACCCCCACACTGACCTCGTGTACGCTAGCCCTGCTCAGGGGTGTGCCTTTCACCATGACCCCGGTCAAGTGTGTTTCCTGTCCCTGTGTTTCGCAGCCCAAACCAATTAGTGTCTAGTCAGAGATGACTCCCATTGTGGTCAATGAGGCTTGTCCTTGAATGTGCATTTCAGAATTTACAGAGATCCCCCTCAATCAAAATAGCACATTTTATGATTATGATATTTATTTATACCCTGCTTTTTTCCCAGTACTGGGACACAAGGCGGTGTACAAAAATTTAAACATATACGATTAAAACATATGAAAATATACAAAGGTTAAAATATAAATTAAACAACAAAATAATTAAAATTATATTAAAACATTAAAACAGCATTTTAAAACAGCATTTTAGCAGCTTACCTCCAGGTTCCAACCATGTCCCAAAGGCCTGCTGGAACAAGAATGTTGTAGCCTGCCTCCAGAAACACATCAAGGAGGGAGCCATCCTAGCCTCTCTGGGAAGGCTGTTCCACAGCTGTGGGGCAGCCACTGAGAAGGTCTTCTCCTGGGTTCCCACCAAATGTGCCAGCAACAGTGGTGGGACTGAGAGAAGGGCCTCCCCAGAAGATCTCAGAACATGGGCAGGTTCATAAGGGAGGATATGGTCTTTCAGATAACCCGGACCAGAACCATTGTAAAGCACTAATTCCCTAAAGGCTGTAAAGTGCTGTCTTGAAGCTGTGATTCGCTGTCGTTTGGTTTATTGCCATTCAGAAGTAACTAATTTGCACCTTCGACCCTGTGCTGCATTGGGTTAGAAAGGGGGCAGGTTTCCCATCTCTCTTTCCCGTCCCTGTCTTTCCCAGCACAAATATATGTGTCTCTACTCAGAAGTAACTCCCATTGTGGTCAATGAGGCTTGTTCCCAAAATGTGCACTCCAGAAGTTACCAGAGATTCCCATGAATTGAAATAATGCACTTAGGAGCCTTAATGTTGAAGCTACATGTCTTTGATGTTTGCTTCCTTGCTTTTCTGAAGTAATTAATTCACAGCTTTGATCCTTTGCAGCATCGGGAGTTTTTGGCAGAAATAGGGGATTAGATAGGGGGCTGCTTGGGACCACGTGTTTGAAGTATTCAGAGGGTTAACTCTCCTATAAGTGCTATGTCAAAGCTGCTTTCTCAGCTGTAAGGGAGTAATTAATGCAAGGCTTCAATGGTTTGCAGCATCAGGAGCATCAGGGGAGAAAGAAGGCTGCACCTGTAATTCTTTAAAGTTTGTTTTGGAGTAATTAATGAGAAGCTTGAATCGTCTGCAGCTTTGTCAGGCGTAAGGAAGGACGGGGAGCCTCTCGGATGGGAGCGGGGAGCTTCTCGCATTGGTTGATCAGCCCCTGCCAATCTGATGATGTTCACTCCAATCTCCCCACCCCACTTGGAAGTATGTTCCTGTGAAGGGACTTGGAATGGTGCAGTGCACTCATTCATGGAGCCCTGTGCAGACCACAGCTGGCTCCTTGAAAAATCTGGGTAAGCCACCATTGGCTTCTCCTTCTGTTGTCATGGAGACACCCCCTAGGTGGTACCTGAAGCAGGGAATAGAGGAAACAACAAAACAAAAAGTACAAAAATAGGGTATTATGGCCATGAGATCTGCAGTTTAGACCCAATCTCAAAACAGAGATTACAGACCCTATCTGGAGACATGAGAGTGGTTTCTTACCACCTGAAGAGCAGCTTTGCATTCTTAACTCAGAGGGTTTCATTCCCTCCAACCAGAAGGCAACATTCCGCTATTTAGCTTCAGTTGACTTTTTTTGCCTAGTGCAAACCCCACCCCACCCCACCCCACCCCAATCTTTGGCTCTGCTAATATAAAGACTATCCAGTTTCTCTTTACTTCTGCTCTTTGCCCACCCAGGAATATGTATGTTTTGCTCATGGCAAAAGACAGATGTGGGTAACAGCCAGGCCAGTGGACCAATATAAGCCTTATTCAGGTGTTTGGGAACAGTGTAGATTAAGTGTATGAGGAGGGGGAGCATGCTAACCATGCCCCCTTTGTCATCATTTCCATTTCCCTCTACACATGGAGGGTGACTTTCTGAAGGGGAGAGCCTCCTCTATCTGTGACGGTTATCCCCATGATTTTGAACGCTGAAGGCAATGGAAATTATGACAGAGGGGTGCAAGGCTAGCACGATTCCTCTCATGCATGTATTCTACACAGTTCCTGAATGCCTGAATAGGGCTACAGTTATCTTTGCTTTTTATTTGTGTTGGAGAATCTAATAAATAAAATTTAAAGGAAAGAATGGAAACGTACAAAAGAAAAGGTGGTGGCGGAGGAGGAAAGTTTAAAATTAACAGCTTCACAATAGTGTAACAGCTAACAAGCTTTGCACACCAGAGGTCCTCCCAGGTTCAGTCCCTGACATCGGTAGGAAGGGTTGGCGGAAAGCTCCCACTTGAAATCCCAAAGAGCAGCTCTCAGTTCAGGTAACAGTACTGAGCTAGATGGGCCAATTTTCATATGAGGCAAAATATTTTAAACATTATTCACTCTGAAATAATGTACCAAAATACATTATTTTATTCATGTATTACATTTCTATACCAGATAGAAATAGAATAGCCAAAGCTCCCTATGGCTTTAACCTTTGTGAACCAGCCGAAGTACAGCATGATAAACACAGTATGAAACTTTTAAATGTTTAAAACTACAATATAAAACCAAAACCAAAAGCAGAGTAAAGATCTAAAAATACAACATATTGAAAAACAATAAAAATGGAAGGATTAAAATGCCTGGAAGAATGAAAAGGCGTCACCTGGCACCAAGAGAACAGCCATGTAGGTGCCGCCTGAGCTGGGCAATCCACAACCAGAGAACCAAGACTGAAAAGGCCCTCTCCTTGGTAAGGACTTGGCTAACTTCATTTGGCACCGGCGCTGGGAGGAAGGCTTCTATTACTTAATCCTAGCTAGTTATAATTCTAGGCTGAGCATCAGTGAGATTTCCATGTGTTTAACTGAATTTGGTATAGAATGTTATTGCCATATTGGTCTCAAAAATGAGGTCGCCGCTGTTATTGCACATTGATCTCACAAATGAGGTTACAGTTAATTCAGGCTGCAATCTCATACACACTTACCTGGGAGAAAGTCCCATTGAGTTCCAAGTAGACAAGCATAGGGTTGTTCTAGAATTAATTAATTGTTTATTGCTGCAAATATTTGGGCAACACAGAACCTTCTCCCATTTTGATTTTCAGA
Source organism: Heloderma suspectum (assembly GCF_057233095.1). Taxonomy (NCBI): domain Eukaryota; kingdom Metazoa; phylum Chordata; class Lepidosauria; order Squamata; family Helodermatidae; genus Heloderma; species Heloderma suspectum. Next base: position 141,999,049 of record NC_139459.1, read on the forward strand.
TGCTGGGGTAAGGGATTAGTAAAATGTCTCCCAAATCCTGTTAATTGTGATTTATCTTTTAATCTATCCACCCCCCATCTTGTTCACTGCCATAGTTTCCCCTATCTGCTGCCTCAGTGCCACGTTTTTCTTCTAATTACTTCTTGTTCTTACTGTATAAGCTACATGGGTGATCTCAGCCAATCAGAGATCACATAAGGAACTGGATCATAAATTCACAATACTATATAGGCAATAAGATCAGATTTGGCTGTGTAGCAGCATCACTGATGGCAAATGACTGAAGCCAATTGAGAATGAGAGTAATGCTTTCTGGAACAGCCAGTTGAGGATGACATAGTCACATAGGAAACAGGATGACATCATAACAGTATGTAGCCAATCAAATTTTGCAAATAAAGGCAATTCAAAATGCTTTCTGAACAGGCAAACTTTTTCAAATAATCCTCAGGCCATCTTAAACAGGAAGGTTATTTTCTGACACTGTCAAAATGTAATGAAAAATGCTTTCCTGGCAGCTCAAACATAGAAAATATTAAAAATCCACCCCAAATCTTAATGTCACTATTCAAATTTTGAATGTAAAATGTCACTGAAAATAATTTGGATTTCAAAAGGAAAATGTTTACTACAAAATTAAAGTGCTAATCTCTCCATTGTTTTGATTTTGGTAGGCATCAAATACACACTCACAAACTGCACACTCATATATATGCTAAATATAAATCTATGTTATTTATCAAGTGATGCCAGATGCTGAGTACCATTGCATATCAACTGTCAAATATCAACATCAAATATAATTACATGGGAAATACAGATGCAAAAATTTGGTAAATATTCAGGTATTTAGAGATTATTAGGAGAAAATTCAACATCAAGACTTACAGAGAATTTTGGAAGCAAATTATTTTCCGTTCTAAACTTGTCTTGGATGATCACCTTTAGAGGAAAGAACATCCAAGCTTTCAAGATAAACAGTGTCAAATGCAGTGTGTAATGCATTTGTGTTTACAAAGGTCTCCAACGTTTTGGGGCCAGTAGGCACATCTCAAATTTTAAGAGTGTGTCTCACAAAATGACTGTCACGGTGGGTGTGGCCTATCACAAAACACCAATTTCCCAGAAAAGTGACTCATCCAAGAATCTGAGTACAAGGTACAGGTGTAACCTGAGGTCCAAAACAAGAAAACCTCTCTCTTTTAAACCCACAGTTTTATTCTCTCAACACCCATCTCACAGAAGGCAAATGGATGAGGTTCAGATACAAGTAACTTGACCATGAAACCGAGTATAAGACAGAGATGGGGTGTGAGCCGCAGATGCCAAATCGCAAAGCACAACAGAATACCCATTTCACAGCAGGCAAACTGGTGAAGCTCAGAGAAACCCCCAGATAAGCACGCAAACTAGCTCATGCTACACACAAACAAAAAAAGGCAAGACATACACACAATTAGGCAAAATACCCCCCCTTGCTCCCTACCACCCCTTCTAGCGCCACATGATGCTCCCTGCCACAGCTTACCTTTATTTTCCCGGCTGTGTTTCAAAATGAAGTGCTGGGCTGCAGCTGCACACCATTTTTATTTTCTAACAATGCCTCTGGGGCCCACGTGGGACCTAGAGGTATTGTTGTAAATAAAGCTAATGTTGAAGGACGGTGTGTTGCTTTGCAACTTGCCAGCATGGCCAGTTTTGTTTTTGTTTTGTTTTTTAAATTAACTCTTACTTGATGGGGACCAAGGGAGCTGTCCGTGAGCACCACATTGGTGGCCCTAGGTGTAATATATGAATTTAATGAGCTGGGGCTAATAATAAATTGATAAGGAAACATTTAGGTGTCTCTCTAGCTTTATCTCTACACTGCCACATTGATTCCTGAGCCACCATATCTCCTTCCTACTCACAAAGAAATGGATGTTGCGAAACGACCTGAATTTCCTACTACTTGAGAAACTAAAGGATTATGATTTTAATTTTGCTTCACTGTCTGTCTCCCTATCTACTGTCTGCCTAATATTTCAGGCCTAAGTAGATGGGCTTTGCATTTGTCAACATTGCAAAGAGAAGCATGTTTTCAAATTTGCATCCAGAGGAAAGCAAAGAAAGTTAAACACACATGCACACACCCCAGATGTCCTGGGTTTTTACTCTCGTTAGTATTGCGCCAATTCTTTGCAGAGTGGAGATGGTGACTGAACTAGCTGGGATTTTAAAGATGTGGGAATGTTTCGGGCATATAGGGTAGAATCCAACTAAAGTCCTACTTAGAGTAGACCCATTGAAATGAATGGGACTTGTTAGCCATGACAAACTTAAGTCCCATTCATTTCAATGAGTCTACTCTAAGGACTTTAGTTGGATTCTACCCATAGAGTGGGAAAGGGATTGGGTCAAAAGAGAGTGATGATTACAAGGCTCCTGCAACATTCTTGTATGAGCTTGATTGTGATTAAATGAAATTGTAATTTCATCATTGCTAGGGAAGCACAAGGCAGAATCCAATGGGGTGCTTCCGCCCCTGCCAATTCTCTTCTGCCCACCAACTGTGCTGCACAAGTGAACTTGACTGCTTGCACAACTGTGCTTTAGCACTTCTGGAGCAATGCTCATTTCTGGAAGGAGGCAGATCTGCAGAGCTGGCATAAGGGAGCTCCCCTAACCTGCCTCCTTCCAGAAATGAACGTTTCTGCTCATTTCAGCGCCTCCCTTAGGAAGTGCTAAATCTCCCTTGTGTAAGCGGTAGTTCCTGCTTGCACAATGGAACTGGAGGGACCCACTGCCTGTGGAAGGGAAATGGCAGGGCGGAAAAGAATCAGCAGGGGGTGTAAGCACCCCACTGGATTCTGGCCACTGAGAGCTAGGGCCAAGTTGCCCCAATTACTACCTTTTTGTCTGGCGCTGACTCCAAGGGGCAGTTCAGACATTGTCTTAGGCTATTTTCACCTGCTTTCTTCAAACACTAGAACTTGGATTATCAATCTGATGAACCTGGTTGGCAGCTGGTTCGGGCAGAACAAAAAGAAGTATGTGTTTGTGCAATGCATAATTAACCTTTGGAATTCAATGCCACAGGATGTTTTGAAGTCCACCAGCATTAAATGGTTGCACAAAATGTTTTGAAACCTGGGTAACTGCAGAGGTTGCTGTAACTAAGGTTCATAGACTCCCAAGCTCTGTTTGTAGAAGTAGCTTACATGTTCTGATGAAACTCCTGTAGGATTATAATAAAAGTCTAAGCTTAATGATGAATGTGGAATTAACTGTTTTTTCAGGAACTTCAGAATGTTCTTTTAGCACTCCATACTGATCTGTTCCTCACCACTTTCATGTCTGTCAGTTGTTAAAAAAGGTCCCCAACCAGTCGTGTCTGACTCTAGGGTGTGGTGCTCATCTCCATTTCCAAGCCGAAGAGCCAGCACTGTCCGAAGACGCTTCCGTGGTCATGTGGCCGGCATGACTGAACACCGAGGTGCACGGAATGCTGTCACCTTTCCCGCCGAAGCGGTACCTATTTACCTACTTGCAATTTCTTGCTTTCAAACTGCTAGGTTGGCAGGAGCTGGGACTGAAGACGGGAGCTCACTCCGTCACGCAGCACTCAGGTCTCGAACTGCTGTCCTGCCAACCTTCCGGTCTGCAATTCAGCGTCTTAACCACTAAGCCACCGCGGCTCCTGTCAGTTGTTGGTAGGTGCTAATTTCTCAACTTCCCCTACTGCTATCCCTTTAAGAGCAACCTAACACACAGAAATTTAGCAGTGTTCCTAGCCAATACAATCATGCCACTCTAGTGTGAATAGTTAGTATAGGAAGTGGTGGCTCTGAGATGCAAGAATTTTGCTAGGAAGACTCTTGGACAGAAATATTGAGCCTTGGAGAAGATTCTTCCAGGGTCATGTCTCCCTACTTGGAGAGTTCTACATCCCACCCTTCAGCTCATCCTAGAGATGTGCTACCCCCCCCCCCCCGCTCAGAAATAGTCACTGTTCTTATAATATACTTGAATATTAACACAGCAGAGTCATCCAGATTTGCCCCAAGTTTTACTTTAGGCAGAATACAGTGGAGAAGGATGTGGAGACACCACCTGAGAAACTCTTATTGTATTTTTTTAAAGCTTCCTTTAAAATTCCTACATTTGTTCTACCTAGTAGTATGCTCCAAATTGAAATTTCACTTCAAGTTAAATTTCATGGCGGGTCTACTCATCACAGATGGTCCTAGTTCCTACCAAGGTGGTAAACCTGCATGTGGGCTATACTACTACAGATTGCAGGTGGAGGCTCACAAGGTTCCATACAAAAAAATTCCCTCCATGTAGAAAACTAAGGCTGCAATCCTGTGGTCCCTGGAAGGGCATCCCAGGGGCCATAGGTTTTTTCAGATCTCCCCATCTGAGGTCAAAAAGAGAGGGAGACTTGTCAGAGAGGGAGACCTGACCTTGCAAGCCTCTTCCATGAGGCTGCTGCAGAGAGGTCTGCAGCTGGTGCTACTCTGACGTCAACACTCCAACATCAGTGAGCACAAAAGGAGGCATTCCATGGGCGTGCCAGGAGAAACTGTGGACCCACAAGATCCCAGTCCCTCCCTTGCCCCCAAACACACCCTCAGACTGGGGAAGGACTGCACCAGGCTTGGGTCTGGCATAGTTCATTTCCCTCACCTTGAAACAAATGAGAGGGAAAGAGTGTGGGGGTGGAGAAAGAAAATGGCTGAAACCAGTTAAATAAAAAGGAAAAACGTACCTCTTCTACCTTCCACCCTCCTGGCACAAGCCAACAGGGCACTGGAAAAGGTGGTTCTTCCACTTCAGTTCCTCCGTCTCCATCCCCCAAAGGATTATTCAGCCCAAGTCAAGCAGAAGGGTTCTGGCCTTGCCCTCTTTGTGATATGCCAGCTTTCTATGAAAAGGGATTTCTTTCATGGGGGAGCAGTCAATCATATAAACCCACACGGACAGATGTTTACCATCTCCATGAGAAGGAAGCCTGTGAGGAGAGCAACTTATGCCCCCTTCCCCCCAGTTATTTCTTCCTGCTCCTGAGCCACCGTAGCTGAGAGACAGGGGCTGCCCCTGGATGCAGCAGACACCTTTGAAAACCCAAGACATTCTCACCACCTCCCTGCCCTCTCTCCTGCTCTTTTCTCAAGATAAACCCTGTGAACTTCTGTGGACAATAAAGTGTTTTTATAGTTCAACAGAAGGGAGCAGTCTCTTGTTTTTGTTACACGGAAGCCAATTTGGTCATTGTTTGTTAACCAAGGCAGGCACGAGAGTGAAGGGTGACAGGAATCATAAACCACTTTTTCCTCCCAAGGCCAATAAGGTAGTAAGAGGTGCACTTGTGCAAACATATAAGTGGGATTATGATTGGAAAAGTACATCCTTGTGTATGTATGTAGGGTGTTAGTGCCACTCGTATCAATGTATATGACAGGGTGAATGGGTGCAGATTAAATGGGAAGCCACCCATGCTACCAAATGAGTTATTTGTTATGTTCTATTGCATCGCATACAGTTTCTGTTTTTCCCAGAGCCAAGAAATGCGGGGGGGAGAAGGAGAGAGAGAGAGAGAACAGCTATTCTGTGGGTGCTAGAATAAAGAATCTTCCTGATGGAAAGATTTTTTCAATATTTATGTAGATGTATATCAATATTGTTTGAGTCTCTGAAAGCCTATGCCCTTAATAAGACCACAAAACTAACATTAAAATAGCAAATAAATCACAACATGTGGGAGGTCCTCCTTTAGTTATCAGAATACGGTGGGTTGGATCCAGACAATGTTAGTTGAATTTAGGTCCCATTGAAATCAATCAGACAAGTCAGTCATACTTTAACTTAAGTCCTGTAGATTTCAATGGATCCAACCTTCAGTACTCAAGGTAAACAGCACATTAAAGTGTGCTTTACATCTTTTCTGCCCCCCCTTCAAAATGGGCTGGGGTGCAAACATGACACAAAGAATTGCATCCTGAATGTGCACACCAACTTGTATCTTAGTCTTCAAGTTAGAATTACATTACAATGTTTGACATCTTGCCTCCCAGACCTCTTAAGACAATGTTTGTTGCATAAGCTATTGCTCAAACTTGAAACACAGAATTGTGTCATGTATACTCACCAAGTATTATTTTGATAACTCAAAACTCAAGGAAGATATGTCGCAAGCAAACAACCAGAGATTGGAGGCAGACAGTTTTTAAGAGGACTGGAAGAAAGTGGTTTGTGAGGGGCACCACTTCCTATGGTGTACACCTTATTTCAGCCAGCTCTGGTCAGCAAGCAGGGTTTGTGGAGTTTTGAAACAATACTAAAAACCTGCAATGCCTGCTTGCCAGAAGCAGAAAAGGAATGACGTACACGTCATGAACAGCAATCCTTGTTTGAACCCACCTTAAAGTCACTGGGAGTGGGGGTGGGGACTGCCAAAACTACTGTTTCCAGCCAGAGAATGCCAAACTATGTCAAGTTGCCTTAAGGGCCACTTTTTGGTAGAAAGGTTGAGTAATACATACATACATACATAAATGTTAAACCAAATTCTTCACTTGGCTTAGTCTATAAGGCAATATCCAAGCCCTATCTGCATGGGTCATCTCAATAATAGGTCTGGCACAATTTCTTAAAGGTTTAAGACTTGCATACAAAAACTCTCATGTAAAGCACTGTTATATTTTGACCTGTCAGATTTTAAAGTATCAAGCAAATCTTTGTTGTTGACTGGTTGAGATGTAATATCTCACCTTGAATGAGAGGGGTCTTTCTAGTACCCACAAATATTGGTTCTCTCAGAACTCTTGGCCAGCTCAAAGGGTGGTAAGGCTGGGCATTTGCCAGCGCCCCAAGACCAGCAATGGACACACTACCCGAACAGTGCTACCATTTCTAATGTGCGCAGAGTATCCAAGAAGATCAGATACAGCCTAAGATCTCAGTTTGCATGTCCTGCCTCTTCTAAGTTAGGGCCCCCCACTGAGGGTGCCATGCCCAAGGTACCCCCCAAATCCTGGAGCCAGCACTGACCATGCCCCATTCAGTTAACTAAACAACAGCAAAAAGGGCCCAGGTAAAATTGATAACACATACTCCCATTTCTGCTTTCTTCTGCAGTCATACTTTGAGAGAAATGACAATGAAACCTGTGAGAGTTGCTTCTGAACAAAAACATTTAGGTTTGTGCTATGAATCCACCTCACCCCCTCTCAGGATGAAACTTTTGTGTGCCATACCTGAAATTGACTGGCAGTAGGTTGAGATCTGACCAAAAAAAGGCTGAGTATTAATTCAAAGTACTTCACACTCAACATTTGAAATTCATACCACAAGAGATGGTAATGCCTAGTGTACATAACTTTAATAAACAAATTCATGTAAAATGGATCTATTAATAGCTAGTAGCCATGGCAGTTAAATGGAACCTCTGTTAACAGAGGCAATATACCTCTGATAACTTAATGTTGGGGACAAGAAAGAGGGGATTGTTATCTTTAGCTTGCTCAGTCTGTGAACTTGCCGGGGCATCGGGCTGGCCACTGTTGGAGGCAGAGGGTGGACTGATCCAGCATAGGCTGTTCTTACATTGTCAAGTGAATACCATTCCAGTAGGAGGCTCCAAAGTTACAGGAAGCAGATGCTGCCCCCCCCCCACGAGTTCTGAAGGGCCTTTCGCAAAGAACAAAACATTAAGACTCTAAATAGTGTAGACTTTAGTGGGTCACAGAGGCCACCATACAGTTAAGGCGGGTCATCTCATGTCACCTAGCAACATTTCTCTATGAAGTAGCCGCTGCTCACTGTCATCATGCCAGAATCCTGATTTAACCTTTCCTGTGATTCAAGAACGTTCTATAAACCAGTCACACTTCCACTAAAAATAAGAGCTTAGGTCATTCCTCCATAAGAAATTCTAGTATTTTCAAAGAATATTGATTATTTCCAGCTTCATTCCCAGCCATAACTGCAGTTCCCTTTTCCTTCCCCTCTTTTCTTTCCCTACTGGCTCCCTCCCAAGATAGACTTCCTCAAACTCAAACTAATAGTTAACAGAATACAACATATCCACTCTCTTTATATTAATAAATATTATATAAGATGATTGCACAAAACTGTAACAAAGTCCTGAAATATTTTTGGTGGTCTTGCCTCAGCTCTTCTCCGGACACCTGTATCAGGAATGTGACTCTTTGACAGTGGATCCTCCTGTAAACTGCTTAGCTCTCTCACCACTCTCCATCTGAGAGGTCCAAATTAGAGTAAGGGTCAAACTCCACTCCTACCATTTCTGTCAAACTTTGGAAAATCTTGACATGTTCCATTCTTGACATGTTACCATCATTCAGTATCACAGAACGTCCTATGACAGGGGTAGGCAGCATGGCATCCATGGGCATGAATATGCCCTCAGACACCTTTCTTGGTGCCCACTGAGGTGCCCTACCCCTCCCACTTGTCATTTAAATTTTGTAAAAATGTTTCTTGCTCACAGCTGGAATTGCTTCAAAGCAAAGTGATGGCCTCTAGCAGCTCCTGTCTTCTTTTCCCATGAATGCCTCTGAGCCACACGTGGGACTCAGAGACATTCTTAGGAAATAAAGACGGCAGGTGGCTGTAGTTTCTTAAATTACCAAATGTTCCCATGGGCCCAAAAAGGTTTCCTACCCATGCCCTATGAGCTCTTCAATTTGCTTCAGTTTAGAATATCTGGATTGTCCCTTTCTAATCCCGGGCAGCTGCATTTGAACAAAGTCGCCTGGTTGAAATTTGTACCATTTAGCATCAGCCTTCTTATCGTATACAATCTGTATTTTTGTTTTTCCTTCAACAATTGTGAATCTCCTTGTGCTTAGGTCTGGATTGAATAAAGGACCCCCAAAGATCCTAATACTTAGTAAGTTTGGTGTTAGCTCTGCATCCTCTCAACAATTCAAAAGATGATATTCATGTGTAATGAAATGAGGAGTGGTTCTACAGGCAAACAGGGTTTCTCAAATTGTTTCCTTCCCAGGTTGTTGCCCAAAACAGTCTATTCATCCTTTCCATCAACCCATTTCCTCATGGATGGTACAAGGAAACAGTTTTGTGTTTTATTTAATTATTGTAGAAATATTGTTCAATTTCAACAGATGTTGTGCTTCTGATAACAGGTGTCAGGAGAAGCTGCAGAGGCAGACCACGCCAAAATGATTTCAGGACCGTTACACAGATTTGAACAGTCAGCTTATATAATGTTTGTTAATACAAAGAGAGGGGGGATGTACTGTATGCTGTTACCTACTAGTTTGGATGGTAAGGAGATAATTTCAAAAGTACGGCTTCCACTGTTTGCAGGGAAGGTGAGGTTCCCCTGGGGTGGGCAGGAGGAAAGTGGTGGAGGTATGTTGGGGGACAGACAGGAGAAGAAACTAGCAAAATCAAGAAAATGCAAAGGGAAGAGAAGTGGAACACCTGGAAGCAGCAAACCATAGTTCTGTGGGGATTGATTTGAATGTGCATTATTTATTTAATTTATAGCCTGCCTTCCCACCAAAAATGGTGCTCAGGTCAGCTAATAATAATAAAATACAGGTTAAACTTAATTAAAACATAACATAAAAACACAATTAAAACACAACATGAAAAGAAATAGACACCACGCAACCAATTAACCCCCCCTTCAGCAACAGATCAGGGTACATGCCAAAGGCCTGCCTGAATGGTTTTAATCTCTGTATATAAGGGAACCAAGGTTTACATTAGGCATGGTTTGCACATGTAATGTAGACCTATAGTTAATGCTGAGAATGGAAGGGGGCAATTGCTCCAGAGTGTGGAGGAGGAAGAGGAGGAAATTCATGCTTCCAAGACTATTGATTTGCAAACCAAGGTTGGCAGCAAACTAGTGTTAAGTCCTCAATGGGCCTACATACAGGTGCAGTCTCGGAAACCTTGGATTTCATAAGCTATCTCTTAGTCGTGGTAGAAGTGGAGAGACAGTGAGTAGATAGCTTGTGCCTCACAGCAAGTGGTAAGCATTTTAACCTCTGCCAACTGTGTCATTCTGTGAACTTTGGGAGGGGGCGGGCGGGACCTGTTAATTTGTTTGCTAAATTAAGTATGATAGCACTATACAGAAATATTCAGGACAGGCAACTATTACCAAATCATTGCCTTCCTGGCATTACAAAACACACAGATAGAAAAACTACCTCAGTGTTTCACATAACATATACAGAAAAGTAACATTTATCCTTTTGTGCTAAAGGTTAACAGTCATCGCATCATTTTGCACAATTGAACAACTAATTAATGTGTCCTTCTCAGTGCAGTAATTACTACCATTTAAATAGAGATAGATAACATTCAGTTGCAGCTGTTTGCTTTGGGGTGAGAGCCAATTAATAAGCCTTTCAATTAATCCATTGTTAATCCACTGTATCTAGTTTAGGTTTCATCGCAGAATTGAGATACAAACGTCACATGAGAAGCATTTCCTGCTTTTCCACTACATAACCTCTAGGTGGCACCGTGGCATAGCAGAGTAGTGCAAATACACAAGCGGAAATTGCACTTTCTTTTGCTTTCACAATTAAATGCCGCATTTCCCCTGCTCTAAGATTCCCCGCCAAAAATGCTGGTTAGACACAGAAGTGAAACTGGAGAATCATGAAATTGTCTAACAAACCCATAAACAACCATAAGTAGGGAATGACAAGTGCACAATAAATGCCTCATGTAGAAATGCCCCATGTAGAAATGCCCCATGTAGAAATGCCCAATATCTGTCAAGTATTTTGAGGATGTTAGATATTAAAATCTTACAAAATATGAGGCAAACTAGTACAAAAGTGAACATAAGTACAAAAGAAGAGTCCTGCTGAATCAGAACAAAGGCTTGTCTAATCAGCATTCTGTCCTCACAGTAGCCAAACACATGCCTATGGGAAGCGCATAAGCAGGATATGAGCACAATAATCTGCTCCAATTCTCCACCCCAGCAACTGGTATTATTTGAGAAGAATACTGCCCCTGATACTGGAGGTAATATATAGCCATCATGGCTAGTACCCATTAGTAGCCTTTTCCTCCATGAATTTATCTGTTGTTGTTGTTCAGTCATGTCCGACTCTTCGTGACCCCATGGACCATAGCACGCCAGGCCTTCCTGTCCTCCGCTCTCTCCCGGAGTGTGCTCAAGTCCATATTCATTGCATCGGTGATGCTATCTAGCCATCTCATCCTCTGCCGTCCCCTTCTACTTTTGCCTTCAATCTTTCCCAGCGTCAGGGTCTTTTCCAGTGACTTTTCTCTTCGCATTAGGTGGCCAAAATATTTGAACTTCAGCTTCAGTATCTGTCCTTCCAATGAGCACTCAGGGTTGATTTCCTTTAGGATTGACTGATTTGACCTCCTTGCAGTCCAGGGGACTCGTAAGAGTCTTCTCCAGCACCACAGTTCAAAGGCATCGATTCTTTGGTGCTCAGCCTTCCTTATAGTCCAGCTCTCACAGCCATACGTTGCTACTGGGAAAACCATAGCTTTGATTATACGAACCTTTGTCGGCAAGGTGATGTCTCTGCTTCTTACTATGCTGTCTAGGTTTGCCATAGCTTTCCTCCCAAGGAGCAAGCGTCTTTTAATTTCATGGCTACAGTCACCGTCTGCGGTGATCTTGGAGCCCAAGAAAATAAAATCTGTCATTGCTTCCATTTCTTCCCCTTCTATATGCCAGGAGGTGATAGGGCCAGATGCCATGATCTTAGTTTTTTTAATGTTGAGTTTCAAACCAGCTTTTGTACTCTCCACTTTCACCCTCAACAAGAGGCTCTTTAGATCCTCTTCACTTTCTGCCATTAGGGTGGTATCGTCTGCATATGTGAGGTTGTTGATAATTCTCCCGGCAATCTTAATTCCGACCTGTGATTCATTCAACCCGGCGTTTCTCATGATGTACTAAAATTAAATAAGCAGGGTGACAATATACAGCGTTGTCGTACTCTTTTCCCAATTTTGAACCAATCGCTTGTTCCATGTCTGGTTCTTAATGTTGCTTCTTGGCCCTTGTACAGGTTTCTCAGGAGACAGGTAAGATGGTCTGGTACTCCCATCTCTTTAAGAATTTGCCACAGTTTGTTGTGATCCACACAATCAAAGGCTTTAGTGTAGTCAATGAAGCCGAAAGAGATGTTTTTCTGGGATTCTCTTGCTTTCTCCATGATGCAGCGAATGTTGGCGATTTGATCTCTAGTTCCTCTGCCTCTTCGATATCCAGCTTGTACTTCCGGTAGTTCTCGGTTCACATACTGCTGAAGCCTAGCTGGTAGGATTTTGAGCATAACCTTGCTGGCAAGTGAAATGAGCGCAATTGTACGGTAGTTTGAACATTCTTTGGCATTGCCCTTCTTTGGAATTGGAATGTAAACTGACCTTTTCCAGTCTTGTGGCCATTGTTGAGTGTTCCAAATTTGTTGGCATATTGAGTGCAGCACTTTAACAGCATCACCTTTTAGGATCTTAAACAGCTCAGCTGGAATACTGTCATCTCCGCTAGCTTTGTTGTTAGTAATGCTTCCTAAGGCCCACTTGACTTCACCCTCTAGGATGTCCAGCTCAAGTTCAGTGACCGCACTACCATGGCTATCAGGGACATTCAGATCTTTCCTGTATAGTTCTTCTGTGTATTCTTTCCACCACTTCTTAAACTCATCTGCTTCTGTTAGGTCCCTGCCTTCTTTGTCCTTTATCATGCCCGTCTTTGCACAAAACGTTCCCTTGATTTCTCCGATTTTCTTGAAGAGATCTCTAGTCTTTCCCATGCTGTTGTTTTCTTTGATTTCTTTGCATTGTTCATTTAAGAAGGCCTTCTTGTCTCTCCTTGCTATTCTCTGGAAATCTGCATTCAGTTGGGTATATCTTCCCCTTTCTCCCTTGCTTTTCGCTTCCCTTCTTTCCTCAGCTACTTGTAAAGCCTCATCAGACAGCCACTTTGCTTTCTTGCATTTCTTTTTCTTTGGGATGGATTGAGTTGCTGCCTCCTGAACAATGTTACGGACCTCCGTCCATAGTTCCTCAGGCACTCTGTCTATCAGGTCTAATCCCTGAAATCTATTCCTCACCTCCACTGTATATTCATAAGGGATATGATTTAGGTCATACCTGAATGGTTTAGTGGTTTTCCCTACGTTCTTCAATTTAAGCCGAAATTTTGCAAAAAGAAGCTCATGATCTGAGCCACAGTCAGCTCCAGGTCTTGTTTTGACTGACTGTATAGAGCTTCTCCATCTTTGGCAGCAAAGTACATAATCAATCTGATTTCGATATTGACCATCTGGTGATGTCCATGCGTAGAGTCGCCTCTTGTGCTGTTGGAAAAGGGTGTTTGCTATGATCAGCGTGTTCTCTTGGCAAAACTCTATTAGCCTTTGTCCTGCTTCATTTTGTACACCAAGGCCATGCTTGCCTGTCATCCTGGTGATTTCTTGACTTCCTACTTTAGCATTCCAATCCCCTATGATGAAGATGACATCTTTTGTTGGTGTTAGTTCTAGAAGGTGTTGTAGGTCTTCATAGAACCGATCAACCTCAGCTTCTTCAGCCTCAGTGGTTGGGGCATAGACTTGAATTACTGTGATGTTGAATGGTTTGCCTTGGATTTGTACTGAGATAATTCTATCGTTTTTGAGATTGTACCCCAGTACTGCTTTTCCCACCCTGTTGTTGACTATGAGTGCTACACCATTTCTTCTAAGGGGTTCTTGCCCACAGTAGTAGATATGATGGTCACCTGAATTAAATTTGCCCATGCCTGTCCATTTTAGTTCGCTGATTCCCAAGATGTTGATGTTCAATCTTGCCATCTCATGTTTGACCACCTCCAGCTTACCTTGATTCATTGATCTGACATTCCAGGTTCCTAAACAATATTGTTCTTTACAGCATCGGACTTTCTTTTCACCCCCAGACACATCCACAGCTGAGTGTCCTTTCGGCTTTGGCCCAGCCGCTTCACTCTTTCTGGCACTACTTGGAAATACCCTCTGCTCTTCCCCAGTAGCATATTGGACACCTTCCGACCTGAGGGGCTCATCTTCCGGCGTCATCTCTTTTAGCCTTGTGATACGTTCCATGGGGTTTTCTTGGCAAGAATACTGGAGTGGGTTGCCATTTCCTTCTCCAGTGGACCACATTTTGTCAGAACTCTCTGCCATGACCTGTCCGTCTTGGGTGGCCCTGCACGGCATAGCTTATGGCTTCACTGAGTTACGCAAGCCCCTTCGCCACAACAAGGCAGTGATCCATGAAGGGGATGAATTTATCTAATCCTCCTTTAAAGCCATCCAAGTTGGTGGCCATCACTGTATCTCAGTAGCAAGTTCCATAGTTCGACTATGTGCTGTTCAAAGTAGTATTTCCCTTTATCTGACTTGAATCTCCCACCATTTCATTTCATTGGATGACCCCAGATTCTAATATTATGGGAGAGGAAGTTTTTCCCAGAGGAAAAGGCTATCAATGGCTATTAGTCCTGATGGCTATGTGGTACCTCCAGTATCAGAGGCAGTATGCCTATGTACACCAGTTGCTGTGGAACATGGGCAGGAGGGTGCTGTTGCACTTGTGTCCTGCTTGTGGGTTCCCCACAGGCTGGTTGGCCACTGTGTGAACAGAATGCTGGACTAGATGGACCCTTGGTTTGATCCAGCATGGCTCTTCTTATATTCTCACTATCCACTTTTTCCACACCATGCATAATTTTTATCTCCCCCTGCCAACTTAGGCCCCCCTAGGCCCCCGCCGTTACTTACCTTTTTTCTAAGCTAAAGAGCCCCAAACATGGTAACCTTTCAATATAGGGGAGTTGCTCCAGCCCCTTGATCATTTTGATTGCCCTTTTCTGCATCTTTTCCAGCTCTACAATACCCTTTTTGAAGCTGGCGACCAGAACTGTACACAGTATTCCAAGTGTGGTCACACTATTGTATAAAAACAGTTTTATTTTTTATTCCTTTCCTAATGATCTTTAACATGAATTCACCTTTTTCACAACTGCAGTACTGAGTTGATGTTTAGATTAAGATCACCACCACAACTCCAGGATCCCTTACCTGGTCATTCACCTCCAGCTCAAAACCCATCAGCATATATGTGAAGCTGGGATTCCTTGCACCAATGTGCTTTTACATACATTAAATCACATTTGACATTTTGATGTACATTCTCCCAGTTTGGAGAGACCCTATTTGAGCTCTTCACAATCCCTTTTTGTTTTAACCATTCTAAATTATTTGGTGTCATCAGCAAACTTGGCCACCTAATTGCCCACCCCTAACTCCAGATCAATTATGAACAAGTTAAAAGATCCTTGGGGTACCGCACTGTTTACATCCCTCCATTGGTTGAACTGACTGTTTATTCCTGCTATCTGCTTTCTGTTCTTTAACCAGTTGCCAATCTGTAAGAGGACCTCTCCTCTTATTCCATGACTGCTAAGTTTGCTTGGGAGAGAGACGTTGTCAAAAGCCTTTTAAAATCCAAGTAAACAACATCTACTGGATCACCTCTATCCACAGGTGAGTTTGATATTCCATATTGCATATGGAGCTCTGAAATGCAAAATGTACTAGTTTTCTTTAACAGAGTGATGGCTGCCTTCCTCATTTGGTTCGGGGGAGGTGGGGCTATTCTTCCCAGCCCAGCTGCTTGAGGACTAGACCTCCCCTCCCCACCCCCACCCCCGATGACATCAGAAATCTTCCCAAGGTTTGCAAAGACCCCTGATGCATCATGACATTTTGCCCAAGGGGAGACACATGACACGTCAGAAGTGGCTGGGGAATGGGGATGCTTCCAAAATTCTCCTAATTGAAATTTCCCATTGGATTTGAGAGTTCCAGATTATCTAGTCTTGTTTCCAAAGTGGAACCAATGCTCGATTATTCTGTTTTTATTTCTGAAATGAATTTGCAACAGCTTTCAGTTCCTTCCTGCCTTTCTCTCCCCCCTCTGCATTACCAGTGTTAAGGTGTGCATTGATAAAACATTGCAAACCCCCCAGTTATATATGCATAGATGCATCAGTAAAGGTGGGGACTAAAGGATCAGAAAGCTGTGGCAAACTCCAGATGTGGAATTAATTTGAGAACTTCTCCTAAGCATTCAGCCTGCTCATGAGAGGGCTAAAAGTGGCGAAGAGATGTGGGCTGAGCAGGGAGATCTAGAGGGGGCGGCTACTCGTATTCGCTGGAACACAAGTAGAAGCCTTCAGACAATTGGTAACCCTGCTTTATCAGGGTTCTCAAAGGGATGCACAGGGCCTTCTACTCCCATTCAGGTGAACATGAATGGAAGCCCCCTTCTGAACTCCCTGCTGAACACGGGAAGGGCAGGAACGGAAGGGATGAGGATGTTGGGGGAGGGGCTTGCATGTGCACCCGTATCCCCTCCGTACTTTTAGCCCTCAGATGAGCAGGCTAAATGCCTGCATAGGCCTATTGTTCAACTGGAACCCTGGGGAAGTAGAACGCAGGGCAGAGCACAGAAACACAATGAAGGAGCAGAATGGGGGAAACCCACCTATCCCTCAAAGTGGTCCTCTTTCCATTTGGCATGGAGGGATTACCAAAAAATAATCAGAAAGAGACTATACAAGGAGTGCTGGTCACCAATTGTCCATCAGTCACCAGCTGTCACCAGTTACCCATACTCTGAAAGGTAAATGCTCAGATTCAGCAAATTGAAATGCCATGAGATCCAGTGATTCTTTGTGGGCACACAAACTGCGGTGCATATGTGGACCTCTTACATGAGCAGTCTCTTTAACTGGCTGGGGTGGGGAACTCTGTGCACATGGAACTGCCCCTTCTATTGCAGAGAATGGGAAAGCCTAATGCTGAAGAAGTTCTGTGTGTCCATCAGAGCAGTCAAGAAGCAGATTGTAAGAAATGAATTATAGCATATTATGTGATGGTTTTTAGATATGGATTTTTCTTTATGGCTGTCCCTGAATGCTGCATTTAGAGATGCGATTTGGGTTGTTGAAAATGACAAACATTCTGAGGGCTTTGCCTAGGAAGCACGGATTAGCTGTTTCTTGGGGAAAGCCATTCAGTGAACTCCATGACTGGGCAGAGAGCTGAACCTGGCTCTCTCGCCTCCTCCCAACCCCAGTCCATGCAGTACTCCATTCTGCACCAAATCAGTTTTACACACGAGAAGCAAACGGAATATCTTCCATCATATGCAGCACTCCCAGTAGTAAAAATTTTGCAGGCCAGATAATGCTACGCAACCTCAATTTACTCAAATGATTTACAGGCCAACTCCCTACACTTCTCGCACATGGCAAATGGATAAAGGAGCACAGAAGTGTTATGTATTAAATATTTACTACTCAGTATTTCAAGCAGGAAAAAAAAAGAAAACCCCATATCACCGCAAACCACAGTGTGGGGATCACAGATTGATTGTAAATTATAGCCCCCTGGGTTTTTGAAAATGTTTTTGAAAATGTTATTGCAACAATTCTTGAAAAATAATTTTGGTGCTTATTTGAAACAATGTTTTTATATATGTGTAATTAAAATTTAAAATATTCATTTTTAAAGAAATTCATTCATAGACTTGATATTTGCAATATCTTTATAGTTTTTTCACTCCGAAGAAGCGATATATATGCCAAACAGGATCATACTGGGTTCCTGTAAACTTTCAGAAAAGACTCTTGGAAAAAGACTTTTAGAAGACCTTCAGAAAAGACTTTTGGAAAAAGAATTTCACAAAGACTTCTTGAATATACTTATTGTTTAAATTTTCTACTATTACATGCACAACATTCTATCGACATCGTTTTTTCACATTTATATTATTTCTGTTTAAGCACTATTCATTTTCACTAAAAGATAAATCAGCAAAAAGTATAAATGATTTTAAGTGTGTTTCAATATTGTTACATTATGAGATTAATATACCTAGACCAGTTTTCAGTTGTGCACTAATTTGCAGTTTCATATTTGGTTCTCTATAACTGTAGCCCTATTTTTTTGTTTTATAATGCATTTGGAAAAACATTCATTTATATCTACTTTGCAAAAATGGCATATCAGCTTTTGTGGGAAAGTGTCCTGAACCGGAAGCCAGCTTGGGGAAAGGCAGAAATTGAGGATCCCCTATCCAGGATCCAAAGAGCTACTTTAGGTCCCCAGAATGTACATTCCCAGTGGGGTTGTGTTTTCTCCTTGAACAACATATTTCTCGCCTATGCTATGTCACAAACTGCTTTTGAAACTCCTCTTCATTTCAAAAGCAATTTGCCATGAAGTTTGGGAAGCAGTTTGAGAAAGCCTCATCGGCACACAGAGTTAGGTATTGGTATGATTTTTTGGTCTCTGGCAAATGAAAAAAAAATGTCCTTATTGCAAATAAAAAAAAAATGTCCTTATTGCATCAACTCTTCCACTTTCCCAGTAAGCGATGGAGCAGACCTTTATCTTTTCAGCTGGTAAAGATGATATATCTCTGATCCAAATTCATCTCCCGTGGGATAGATGGGGATGATAAGACTCACCACTACCATCTTCCATTTCTTGTCAGGTACTCAGGTTCAAGGGCTGGCAAGTAAGTACCTGGGATAGGCAGGTACATGACACAGAAACAGCCTAGTAACCTCACGCAGCATGCTGTTCACACTTAGGCTATGTGGCAGATGTTTACAAGAGGAAGTAGTATGAGATTAGCGTGCTGGTATCACATGGTTTCCAGGATCAGGAGGATTCTGGGATGTAATAACAGTGTTGTTGTTCAAACTGCCTGCAGATCCCACTTTTAGCTAGGGATGGTGGAGAATTTCTCCACGAATCTCCGGGAGGCCGAATGCCAACGCATTCGGCCCCCCGAAATTGGTGGGGAAATTCTCCGCCAGCCCCCCCCCCCCCCGCGATGGGACTTACCGTGGCCGAATGTCCCTCTCGGCAGTGGGTACCGGCGGCGGTTCAGCGGCGTTTCGTCGGGGGCGGGGGCGGCGGCCGGTCTCCCGACCGGCTGCCACCGCCATTGCAAAAAAAAAAAAAAGTAAAAAAAACCGCACACACACCTGTGAAAGGCTACGTAACGATTTACGTAGCCTATCATGGCTAGATTTCCAAAGTCAGCCGTGATAGGTTACGTAAATCGTCATGTAGCCTATCACGGGTGACTTTGAAAAGAAAAAAAAAAGCGTGTATGCAAATGGCGGCAGCCCATGGGCGCCGCCATTTGTGTTCCTTATTTTGGCACGTCTAGTCTACATAAAGATTTACGTAGACTACGGCGAAAATAAGGGAACGATTTCCCTTACGTGACGATTTATGTAGCCTATCACGGCTGACTTTGGAAATCTAGCTGTGATAGGCTACGTAAATCGTTATGTAGCCTATCTGGGGTGTGTGTGTTTTTTTGGGTTTTTTTTACTTTTTTTTTCGCGGCCGGGTAGACAGGGCGCTCCTACCCGGCCTGAATTTCGCCGGCGAGGGATGGGGCACCTCCCCCCCGGCCTGAATTTCGGCTGGGCGAGGCGGGGTGCCTCCCCCCCTCGCCTGAACTTCAGGGGGAGAACCAAAGCGCCTCCCCCCCACCGCGAAGCAAGCTTCGAGAACAGGTAAGGGACTTTCGTCCATCCCTACTTTTAGCCAGTAGCCACACTGGTGCAGGGAACAAGTTGCCAGATCCACAAAGTTCCAGGTTTGAGCCCCACGCTACCAACAGTTTCTGTATGATAGGTCCATGACTTAAAAGTTGGAAAGGAGTTGTTAATTATGTGTATATCTTTGGATTACAATGTTGGCTAATTCAGAAGGAGATTTTTAATTTTTTTTAAGGGAAAAAGAAGAACAGCCACAGCAAAACAAGACTAGTCCAAGACCTTCTGGCATCTGATGCAGAAAATGATACTTTCTTTTGAGGTAGAATAATAAATTAATGGCTATTTGCTATAAATTGAGGGCAACCAAAATTTGCTACTGAATTAGCTGCTGCACTCTGCCTCAAGGCAATGCCCTGCAAGAAAATCCTTTTCAGATTTTAAAATCATCAAACATATAGTTACAAATGATTTGATGGGTGACTTAGGCCCCCCAAACATGATGAAGCTCTTACTCCTTTACTAGCTACATTCCTCCATGCTTACTTACAACTCTTGTTAGCTTCTTACAAAAAAACCCTAATTGGATATCATAAAAAATATTTATATGATGCACTTACATAAAATGGCGTCAAACACTCCCATTGTGATGAAATGAACAGAAGTCAAAACAAGGTCATGACTAAAGCTATAGCGCCAAGTGTATGTGCCTACTACAGTCTTCAAACTTGGCCTAGTTTTCTCTGAAATGTCTGGGTTGTGCCACTTCTGATTGCAGGTGGAGGCTCACATGACATTATTTTTTAAACTGTTGTAAGCGCCTCCACACACTTTCTTTGTTTCCACCCAGAAAGTTAGCAGACCAAGACGGTTTCTCGCCTTCTCCCTTGGCATCTAATTCTCTAAGTGCACAGATTTGGTGGGGGAAGGGTATGGAGGAACATTTGATCATGAGAGCCCCCACTTTCACTCTGAAATGGTACAGCCCAGACAAGGCTTTACCACATGGGAACCTAGAAATGTATGAAAAAAACTGATTCCTGTTTTGGAATGTTTTGAGTTATAACACTTATTCTTTCAGAATACATTTTGACTTCCCTTCACTTAGATTAGTTGTCAACTATCTTTTTTTCAAAGTTTTGGTTTTATTTTGTACTTGTACAAGAGTGAAGGAAAGCTTCATTGTTCCATTATTTTAAAATGGAAATCTGCGATGGATAATGTATTATTGTATTATTATAATGTATATCAAAGTACTTACTAACAGAGTAGTTTGAGGGAACAGCTCCTATGACCCCCAACACAGCAGTTTCTAGGGAGTCGTCTCCAATGACAAAAAAGACATCGAATGCAATAAACAGAAGGGGACTTCAGTCTTACATAATGGTCTGTAACCACCAGTTTCAAATGGCCTAGACATGGGGAGGGGAGGGAGAAAAATCCCCACAGGAGGGTTAGTAAGTACTTTGATTCTGAGTTGTTTTCTATGAAAAATAAACATTTATCTCTTTAGGTATTTTGATTTGAAGATGATCCCTAACATCTTCCAATGATCTCCTATGCATTCGGAATGAGCCAGCGCATTTCAATGGCCATTGGGTGTCCTTTTTAGTACATCCCAGTTTGCAGACCAGTAAAACATTTTTAGGTGGAAAAAAACCATGAGGGGGCAAATGCCTCTCTAAAGCAGTCCAATGAGGACTGAGCATGCTCAGTGACCTCGGAATGCTGACTGACTGTTCGGCAGGGATGTGGCGAGCCGGGCGTGGATGGTGGAATGGAATGGCTGACAACATGAGTTGTCTTTTTAGTAAGTCTCCCACCAACTTTGGGTTTCTCCCAAACCTGCAGATACCTCCTCCTCTTTGTGTGTGGTTGGTGTCATTTTGGCTACATAAGCCATGGCACTCATAGTCTTAACACTGGAAACAGAGGGAATGATGAAAGTACAAAACAAGACAAATGAAAAGGGATGAGTAGGAAAAGATATGGAAGAGACAGCGAAAAAATGGCCTATGGAGGTAGGTTAAGTAACTTGTCATTTATATTTTATTGGTGGCATGTTTATACAACATTTCAAACCTGTGAGGGTGACTTGTTTGTTTCTAGTAAACACACGACACACAGTGTGCATATTGTCCCAAGTTAGAAGAGGTTGCTGTGCAGATAATTTCATCCACATTCTATAGATTCCCCACATATTTCTTTAAAAAAAAAAAAAGTTAACATACACAATACTATTGATCACAACTCATTTCAAGGGTGAAGAGTACTAAGTTGCTAAAAGTCACTTCTTCCCCTTAGTTTCTAAAATCTAGAGCTTGGTCACATCAGAGAGCCAGTGCCCTTGGGTGATTCTGCTCATAAAGCATAAACCTTAACTGACAGAACTGAACATAAATACAGATACATGTAATGAAAATACAAAATGAGATCAGATCAAGTCAAGTGTATTTGTATTGCAATTGTACACAGGCAAGAGCGATTTTTATGAGATTAAGGCTGCATTCCACTACACATTTACCTTGGGACTTACTTCTGAGTAGACATGTATGGAATTGCACTGGAATTTAAGCTATTTAAAAATAACCCGAATAATGTGCAACAACATTTAAATCATATCTAATGAAATGAGGTCCTTGGGTTGAACGAATCCACCATCTCATTCAGTGACTTAGACTGCAATTCTGTGCACACTTACTTAGGAGTAAGCTTCATTGAACACAATGGGAGAGACCTCCAACTAAACATCCATAAACGCAAGCTGGGTAGGGGCCTGGTCGGTAACTCATTTGTAACAGGAACCGTATTTCCAACTGTGCATGGGCTGAAGGGCTGGCAGTACTGACCCTGCCCAGTCCCGCATAGGCAAAGGGCTCTCCTCCTCAGTATGACCAGCAGCAGAGACTTTGGCAGAGCCCTCCCCTTAATTATCCATCTCAGCTGTTCACTCCCATTGGCTTGTGCAGGCATGGGAGTGAGCGGCTGAGGAGCACAGTAACTAAGGGGAGGGCTGTGCCAAAGCCTCTCTCACTGGTCATTGCAGGAGAAGGGGCTAAAGAGCCCTTTGCCTGAATCTCAGCTTAAGAGGAAATGGCATACTTGTGTGTGGGGGGGCTTTGTTATGGGGACCAGATGGGAACCCTTACAGGGCTTGATTTGGCCCCCAGACTCCCAGTTGCTTATCCTGATGGTAGGGTGCCTGGCCTGGAAGTCATACTTCTCCTTCTTCTCTCCCCCCTCCCCGCCTTTAAATGACTAAATTAAGATAAATGAAATGGCAGTGCTGCTGGTGCTGGGCCTAGGGATGACCAGGTGCAAAAGAGGGCAGGGCCCCTGCACTTTTAATAGCTGTGGAGAAGAGGGAATTTCAGCAAGTGTAGCTTGCATGACAAGCTCCATTGAACGCAGCTACACCTGCTGAAATTCCCTCTTCTCCACAACCATTAAAAGTGCAGGAGCCCTCCCTTCTTTTGTGTCATGCCACCCTAGTGCGACCTGCATCTGGCTGGGGCATGACCCAGTTCTGGCTCATAGCCTACCACTTGAAAACTAGATGTGTAGAAATGGGAATTTTCAGCAAGTGAAAAGCTTTTCTCATTTCTGAGAAGCCGCATCTTCTGAAATTCACCCTTCTACCCACTACTAAAGAACAGGAACCCTGGAGTCCTGTTTTCCATATGTTCAACCTATTGTGCCAGCCTAGAATGGTGGCACAACAAGATAAGCTTATAATTTTTTTTTAAGGCATGACAGATGGGCTGATGCTCATTGTGAGGAGATAGCCTTCATACAGTAGACATAGCAACAGTGCAATTAACTTTAGCTGGAGACCAAACAATACATAACACAAGAAGATGGCAGTATGAACATACACAAGAAGATAGTCCAACAGCTCTGTACTAGCTGTTTTTATTTATTTTATTTATATCCTGCCTTTCCACCAAAAATAAGCTATGCTTTGAATTGTGCTTGGAAACAGGCCAGTAAACCTGTTGTAACGAGGGAGTCACATGCTCCCTGTAACCAGCAACAGTCTGACTGCAGAATTCCTGACAAGCGGAGGTTTCTGAACACTTTTCAAAAGCAGCCCCATGTAGAATACATTACAGCAGTCCAAACACGATGCATCTAAGGCATGTGTGGCTGTTGCGATATCAGACATCTGCAGGAACAGGCACAGTTGGCACACTAGCCTCAGCTGTGCAAATGCTCTCCTGGCCACCGCCAAAACCTAAGCATCCAGTTTCAGGCCTGAAATCAGGAGTATACCAAATCCGAAGCTTCAGGGAGAGTGTGACATCCCCCTCGCCACTGCCCCATCCAACACAGGATGAATCCCTATTCTCTGATCTGATCTTCAACTAAATAGGAGCACCTCTGTCTTGTCTAGATTAAGCTTTGATTTCTTCACCCTCATCCAGTCCATTACCATCATCAGAACCTGATTTAGAACTAGAACAGCTCCCGTGGATTTAGATGGAAAGGAGAGATAGAGTTGTGCATCATAACCATACTGCTGGCAGCAAGCCCCAGAACTCTGGACAACTGTCTCAGCAGTTCCATGTATATGTTAAATAGCCTGAGGGACAAGATGGAACCCTGAGGCACACCACAGGCTCATGGCCAGAGTGTCAAACAGGAAACTCCCAGCACCACCTTCTGAGATTGCCCCTCCAAGAAGGGCTGGAGCCACCATAGAAGAGTCCCTCCAAGTCCCATCTCAGACGGACACCTCAGAAGGAAAGACACTATGGTCGATAGTATCAAAAGTTACCAAAAGCCCTATTGAGGCATTCTGTACCTGAATAGGGCAAACATTCAAGTAATTACATCAAAGATGCCTTCCTGAAGAGGAAGGTCTTTACCAACTTCTGGAATGTCATGAGGAACTGAAACACCCCACTCCCTTAGAAGGAAGTTCCAGAGGCTAGGTGCAGACACCAAATGGCCCTCTTACTAGTCTCAACTAAGCATGTCTCCGGGGTTGTTGTTGGGTCATACAAGAGGGCCTCTAAAGTTGATCTCAAAAGGTGGTCCAACACAGGTATCCCAGTCCTCTGGCACTTTGAATTGTACCCAGAAACAAATCAGAAGGAAGTACAGTTGTTTCAACAGGGAAGTACCTAAGTTAAACAAAGATAATGATATCTTGACCAATAAAGATAAAAGATCAGGACCAGATGCAATTTTTTACACATGAGTAGCTGTAATCAAACAATGAGATTCATCAATTACTATAAAATTTATAAACATAAAATTGCACAACAAAAGGGCAAATAAAAGGTAGTACTACAAACTTTAACACACTATAAGGGTGCAATCCTATGGCCGCTAGACAGTGTCTAGACGGCCATAGGATTTTTCATTTTCTGGGAACCAAGCTCGGAGTCAGCGCTCCAAGCTTGTTTCTCAGAAACCGACTCCCCGCCCACACTGCCTCATAAGTGGCGTGGTTTGTCCCTGGCTCTACACTCGTATGAGCAGTGTGGAGCGTCCAAAAAGGGGGCATTCCTGGGGGTGGGGAGGGGAGGGGATGGTGGGATCACCATTATGATGCTTCCTATGTGCTGTCTGGCCTTCCCCCACCCCTGCTCCAAAGCACCCTGGCTAGACAGCTAAAATCAGCCATCTAGTTGCAAATGGCCAGAGCATGCAGGAGAGGATCCCCTCCGTGCTCTGCCCACCCTGCATTGGATAGTCGGTCACCTCCAAGTTCAGAGGCAGCTGACTGCCCCCATAGGAATGCACCCTAAAACATTTATACAAGATACATTTTTTAAAATCACTAAAATTGTATAACAAGAGGGGTAAATACAAGTCAATATTAAGACGATTACTTAAAAGCATACAAAAGTTATAGAACCTTTCTACACAAGGCATTTATTGTACGCTCCTGATTCCTCACTTATGGTAGTTTGCAGGCCCTTTACACAATGTCATCGTCCTCCAGGGCCTCTCCTGTGCCTTTTCGCATTTTTTTTTCTAATGAGGAAAGTCTGGCATTATTTGTGAACGGCAGGATAAAGCCTAGTGTAATTGTGCAATTCCACTATACCACAGAGCCAACTAGTGCATGTGTGATGGAACATAGATATGGGTTTCATAGATATAAAATATCTATTTAATAGATATAGATACGTGGCTGTATAGAAGTAATGGTAAGATATGTGATGTCTTGGTGTGCCTTCAGGTCTAGCTAAGAGGCTCAGAGTAAGTGATATTTCACCAGAACACTCATTAGTGTGGTGGTGATGTGTCTGTGGGAGAGGATGCACCTGCAGTAGTCTGCCTTTCTCTGGGAGGGAGGGAGCAACATTACTTTTCAGTGGTCTATGGGAAGCAGTGGAGGGCACCCAAACAGTGACAGGGCCTTGTGGAGGCTTCAGGTCTCTTACTGGGATATTGTGTTGTTCATTCCTCCTGTCACCAGGTAATGCCTACCACACTTCCCATCTTTCTGAACAGAGCATCTTTGGGATTTATTCTAGGGCCAAGCAAATGGAGACGTGGATGTTTTGTTGGCAGCAAACTGTGGTTTGTTGATGCAATCTCTGTTCAGGCTGTAATTAGGGATGGGGCTGAACAAGGGCAGCCATAGTGTTTCTCTCACAGGTAGGAGAAAGAAGGTGTGCAGGCTCCAGTACCTGTGGAACCACATTCATGTGCCCTGAAATTCCAGATCTGTCACACCAACACTCACAATAATGCATTCCAGACCTTTCTGATTCTTCTGCACCTACATGGCTCTTTACTGCCTGTCAGAAACCTAATTATAGGGTATTTGAACTTACCACGTAATATGACCTCCTTGAAGTTGGAGGGATAGTAGCAGTTGGAATTCCTTGCTGCCTTTCCTTCTGGGACCTTCCCCCAGAAACTTTGGGCGGGAAAGGCTAAACTCCTGACATTTGGGGCCAAATCCTGGGACTTGGCCACCCTATGAATTGGTCCTGAGCAGCTGCCCAAATTGGAGTGGTGCTGGCATCAGACATCGTCTGGGTTGTTTTCACTCTTTCACTGTTGTTTCATTCTACGTTGCAGCTGCCACAGTTTTCAGCTAGCCCAGCTGTCAGCAACAGCCTGGAAGAGCATTACTGAATTTAGGTGACTGCCCACTGCACGAAATCATCTTACTTTTTGCAGGCTGTGCTCTTCACACACATTGCATGGGTCTTAGCACTTTCTGTTCCCATGTCTCCACCTGCACAGCTTTGCTGGGGGAATGATAGCCCTGGCTCTGCTGGGTTTGCTATCCGGTGTCTCCTCTATGGTGCAATCTACCCAGGGATTCCTTGGAGTGAATAAATTAGAGCACTGAAAGGGATAAAGAGCCTGATCATAACTCAGGATGGGCAACTAAACCCAGTTCTGCTCTGAACTTGACATTTGATATGAGTTAATCTGTCATTCTTTGTGGGTTCATTCAATAACCATTTGGGGACTTTTGCACTCCTAGGTCAGCCCATGTGGACTTTCTCTTAAATGTCATCCTAAAGAGAAGTTCAGAATGAATCTGGAAGTTCTTTCCCCCCCAGACTGTTATGCCACAGTGAAGTCTTATTCCACAACTTACTGAGCATTTGATTAATCCATCTTTGTTTTTCAAGCCTAGCTAGCATAATATGAGAACTGAGAGGCAGAAGAGAAAGTGGCATCAGTAGCAAATGAGTGTGGAGAGTAAAACACCTTTTAAGGTCAGGTCATAGACATGTCACTGGGAGTTGGCTTGGCCATTGTGTTGCCCGGGCCATGAGCATTGAACTTAGGTTAGAGGTGCCAAGATAGTGATAAATCAGATTCCAAGGTTTACTTACATGGATACTTTATTGGGTAACTTACAGCACACAGGCGTACCCAATGGTTGGATCAGACAGCTTTTCTGAATCACGAGCCATCGGGTACGGTGGGTTTTATACAATACATGTTAGCAATAAGGCAGCGCAACAGTAGCATGTGTCCCTAGCGTTCATTCCCAGCATAGACTAACAGCACTAGGTTCTCAGCACAGCCACCTGTATCTTAGCATAAACACATAGCTTCACTTCCCAGGCATAGCCTGATAAGGCCTTCTAGCATTCATTAGTATGGAATGTGCTGGGGCTGTTATCAGCCTTTTGATTCATCTGCACATGCTCAGAGGCTTACTAACAAGGGAATTGCACCAATAATGAACTGAGGCAAGCATTATGGATCTCTAGGTCCCTCTAACGCTATAAATGACTTGGCTACGCTCCTGGGGCCAATACAGGCATCTGCAGAATTTTGCCCAAATATCAAGTCATAATGTGCTTCTTTTTGTTGGCAATAAGCAGAAATTGTCGATCTTCAGCTTCTGTCAAGCATGTGTCTTTCACCAGTGTTCGGATTACCTTTTAAAATATGTATAGCACAATCCTATGGATGCCTTCCCAGAAGTAAGACCTATTGAATTCAGTGGGACTTACTCTCACATAAGCATAAATAGGATTGCAGCCTTAAAGGCTGAAGAGGGCAGGAGGGCCTCAATACATTTGTTCTATACTTTTCTGCAGAAAATCCACGGCTCCAACGGATATAAACTGGAAAATGCCTTTAGGTCAGTGAGAGATGATGAGACCTCCATTTCTCAAATAATCTCAATACCAAGAAGTGAGGCACTATCCCTGAACTGGGCAGCCCCTGTCAAAACCCGCCATAATTCATAGCTTTGTGGACAGGTTAAATGGCCCTCAGCTTCTATCTAGTTGTTGAAACTTTGTGAAATATACCCTGATTGTGAGGAGGACTGCAAGACACGATTTTGACCAGGCACATCTAGTCCAGGGATCTCCTCAAGTAGGGCATGAAGGCAGCAGGTCTTCCTCCACCATTTGCTCCCCATCAACAGGTGTGCAGAGGGGCCATCATGATGAGCTGTTGCCACTGGAAGCCCTTATCCTTCTTGAATGTGTCTTTAAAGCCACCTAGGTTACTGGCCCTCACCACGTCGTGTGGCGATTAATCCCGTAAATTGATTATGTATCATGTGCAGTAGGACTCAATACTGTCACTCAAGTTTCATTTGATGACCCCAAGTTTGAGTATGATGTGGGAGAAAATATGCTCTCAATCAACTTTCTCCACACCATGCATACTTTTATAAACCTCTACCATGATACGGTTTCTAGTAGCTTTTGCATGATACTGGGAATTTCTCCAACCCTACTGTAACATGGGTCAGCCATTCCCAGTGCTATGGTCCAGCTAGGATTTTCTACAGTCTCCACTATACCAGGGCTTACACCAGTACAACTAAACTGGCATCCTATGTAACCCTAACAGCCAAGCCAAACTACCAGTGATGATAGGCCCTCCTGCCAGAGTCCCTGGAAATGGCAATGACATTCACTAGCCATGCCCTTCCCCGTCAGCAATGCATGGAAGACACCCATCAGTGGGCAGCTGTGTCAGCATCACTGAGCTGCTGTCACTCAACCCATTCACTATCCCTTTACAAATAAAGGGGGTAGCACTTCTATTATTTATTTATTGACAAATGTGCTGCTTTTCCTTCATATTGGAATCCAAGGCGGCATAAATGCAGGGCTCCCTGGTAGTCTTCCACCCAGGCAGTGCCTAAAGAAATCGTGCTCTCTGTAGATCTCCAAAACGTATAAGGTTACAGGAACACTCTTTCTTTATGGTCCACCCCACCCCATTCACTGTTAACAACAAGTAAATGAGAGAGCTCCAACTCCAGTAATTTATTGACATTCTGAGCAGGCCCACTTAAATCACGCCTGGAAAGTTCCAAAAAGTAAGGAAGTGTGCGAGAGTGCTCGACATTAAGTGTCATGAGGCTCCCAGCCAAAATCCAGTGAATCAAAAAGGCTCAGACAGTGAAATCCGTCATGACGTGGTGTGTGCAAAGTACAGGGACGGAGAATGTGAGGACACATCCCCAGGTGGTAACTGCAAGGCGGGGGCGTCGGTGCTCACAAACCACTTCTGATTATAAGTAGACATAACCAAAAGGAACAGAACAACTGGCATCTTTATCCAAACATGGGTTTTTTGACTTGGCGAGGTCACTACTGTATGCGCACGTATGAATAATGGGATGCTGTTGGCTTTGGGGCACCAGGCAAAGCTCTCTTAATTTCCCTGGGCTTTTGGTCTCTGACAGAGTTGTCTTTTTATTTTGCTGCTCTTGTGCGCATTTACTTTTTAAATTGTTGTTTGATTACAATTCTTTTATCAGCTCTTGTTTTGATTTTATGGTTGTAAGTTGTTATGGGAATGTGGTTGTCCTTTTATCTGGAAGAGCAGGATAGAAATGGGTGGTATAAAGAAATAAAATAAAAATGGGAGGGAAATAGGCCAGCAAGGTTCTTCTATGTTTTCCTTCCTCTTCTGCCTGTTGCTGTGCAGCAGAGATTATACACTTGCCAGGAATCACTGCGATGACTAATGCTAATTTAGGTTGTGCTGTTTGCATAGTCAAGACATTGCAGTATGCTAAGAATGCTTCCCAGAACTGCAGGGCTCTGATGTGGCATCCCTACAGTAAAGATTAATTTGCATGTGTAACACTCCACACTGTAAATCACTGTACACTTTTTGATGTTTATCCTCCTGCCCTGCAATGTCCAGATCACCTCATGTGTCCTAGAAATAAAAAAAGAATGCTTCCTTCCACCTCTGCATATTTGCATGCTCATGATTTCAGGAGTGAGTTAAATCTCCATCTGCTGTTGAATTTTCCCATAATTCCATATGTCCTGGGAAAACCAGATGGCTTCTGCCTCTTCCTTGGTTCACGTTTCCTTCATGTTCACTATTCCCAGAATAAGTATGGGGGTGGGGTGGGGAAGCAACCTCTCATTCCTTCCTTCTGAAACCTTACGATATTCTCTTGTTCTGTAAGGCTGACATTGTGAGATCTGAAGTAAAATGGAACTATGCAAAAAATAAACGCATCGTTTTTAAAAAGGAAATTTCTGGTTGTGTTGTTATGAAGAAAATTATATTCTAATGGCTTAAACACTGTAAGGCAAGTAAACACGCTCATAATGTTATTGTCTTTAAATCCTATCCTTTTAATGTTTGTGACTCTTGGGGATGACGACGAGGATGATGATGCACCATCTATAATTATGTCACTCTCAGAGAATGAGAGGATAGGTCCCCGCCCACAAGGAGCTTACAAACCTGAAATAGGCACAAGGGAAAGAACAGAGGAAGGGGAGGAAAATGGAGGCCCGATAAATGAGAAGAAAATATTATTATTGCAGTAGCTGCAATAGTATGAGGGAACTAGGGGCTCGTGCCTGAGGCTGGAGCTACACTTACCGCCTTTTTTCACTTCCAATGAGGTTTCACCGCCCGTCTTTCACACTACGCAGTAGCCGCCTCGAATTGGAACTGGAATTTCCCAATTCTGTGCTCCCGCTTTCAATACCCTAATATCCCGGTATTTCCCCTTAATGTACTCTGATTTTCCACCTTCGCTACCATATCCAGTTGTAGTCGTAGTCCCCTCTCCTGCCTGTCTATATGCAGCGGTGTTTGTATTTCCCTCCTGTCCAATCACAGCTCTCGACGGCCCCATGTCTAGGGATGTACGAATCCCTTACCTGGCTCCGCGCAGGGGCATCCGCGGTGGGGGGGGAGGCGCTCCATCCCTCCCCCGGAATCCTCCCTGGCCAGCTCCGTTCTGCGGCAGCTCCGCAGAGCCACCGGCCGGGGCCGTCCATAGCCGGAGTTCCGGCCACGGCCAGGCTCCTGCGGCCACAAATGGCGGCCGTCATAGCGGCCACCATTTGCATCCTTGCAAGCAGCCGTGATAGGCTATGTAAGTATTTACGTAGCCTATCACAGTAAAGGCAGCCACGCAAATGGCGTAGTGGCCACCATTTGCGTGGCTGCCTTTACCGTGATAGGCTACGTAAATACTTACGTAGCCTATCATGGCAAAGAGCAGGGGCGCAAATGGTGTAGTGGCATCGACATGGGGCCGTCGAGAGCTGTGATTGTCCCTGCAAGGACCCAAATAGTGGCCGCAGCAGCCCAGTGGTGGCGGCTCCAGCAGCTGGTTTCCTGCATCTGCCCCAGGTAAGTTCCGTCGCAGGGGGATTTCACGGGGGGGCGGGAGGCCATTCCGCCATGGATTCTGGGGGTTGCTTCACAACTTTGAATCTTCGAAGATCATGCCTAAATTAGGAAAAAAAAAATTTGCAGAGAAGCCCTGATTCTGTGAGGATAACGCCTTAATTTAAAAAAAAACATCCGGAGCGGGGGATAGGAGGGGGTAAAACTTAGTCTCATTTGAAGGGATAGAACAACCCCCTGCTCAGCGCAGGAAGCCTGATTCCCAGGCGGTCGCCCATCCAACTCCTGACCGGGGCCAACCCCGCTTAGCATCCGAGATCAGACAAGCACGCGCAGGAAAACAGCAGGGAAACAGCACAGCGCTCACGTGTGAACCGAGCTTGCACATTCGATGAAGCACTGCAACGGGGAAAATGGGTGAGTGTGAATAATCAAGTTTTAATGCGAGAGTGTTTAACCCGACGGGACACCGAATTCATTGCGATGGCGGGCGCAATGTAGATCGGCCCAAATGCTTCATGAAAAGGTTGAGTAGGAATCTGAACGATGTAATAGAAGTGACATGGAGACATTCTGGGAGGGAATTAATTTCCTTCCGGGAATGTATGAACATTCTGGAATAATATCCTGAAAAACCAGAGTTGCATAATTAATCAGATATCAGCGATATCTAGCAGAAAGGCAGGATATGACTGTAATAATTAATATAATGTTAGGGTTAACCCATATCACACTGGAGTATTTGATGAGGAAACAGACCTGCAACCTGACATTCTGTTGTTTCAGTGGTGGCGGGGGACGACTACGAGTACGCTGGGGACACATTGTTAATGAAAAATGGCAAAAACCTACATAGAAGTCGTCTTATGACTACGTATTAAAGTTATTTTATTCCAAAATTATGTCATAATTTCAAGTGCTTGTCAGTCATCTCAGTGCTTTAGCTCTAATTAGCCAGAACATTGGAAGGGGGGAGCAGGGATTACTTTTCAACTGAGCATTTGGGAGGAATAGTGCCAACATTGTGTCATGCTCACTTCTGTGAGTGGTGAGAAGCTCCAGAGGTGCAGTGCTTACCCAGGTTTGATTCCTTTCAAAAGGGGGTCGGTGGAGGTTAACTGGTGTTTTGTAATATTTGTGTGTATTTACAAATATACAGATTGGCCATAGGTAGAGATACAGCTTAAACACTCCAGCAGGCAGCCAAAGTCCACTGCTCCCCCAGCAGATCTCAGAGAGAGAGTGTCAGGAGCGCCCTAGCTGCCTCTTGCAGTCCCCTCCAATAGCCAACTCAGGACACAGACAACGAGGATTCTTTCCAAGGCTTTATTCCATTATTACTTTATGACTCTTTCAGATACTAATCACTAGTGACTAAGCAAGGAACAGCACTGGGGATAGATAGCAGAGTAGCCTAAGCTCCAGGTAAGGCAGTTGGTCCCCATTTGAAGGGGAACCATGGGAAGACTCTGAACTTATGGGCTAGGGAGAGATCCTCCCTCTTTCCCTTGGGTCCTCGGGACGCGACCATTGTTTGCGGGCCAAATGAGCGGAGTGCCTCCTTTTGCCGTCCTCCATCTGTTGCCGATCCCTGCATATGCGCTGAGTGTCCAGCAAGCCCCCCTCCAGTGCTCTCTCGCTGCCAGGGTCACTATCTCTCCCAGGAATGCTGGCAGGAGGAATCTCTGCCGGCTGCTGTGCTTGTGAGGTGAGCGAGCTCCTCTCCCACGGATTGCTGTTCCTCCTCAGAATCAGAACTGCTCTGGGGCTCTATGGGCTCAGTTTCCACCCTGACAGAGAGAGAGAGAGGGTCCGCTCACCCCACAAATGCTGTCAGCTTCTGAAACCCACCCTCAGCCCTCTCTGTCTGTCTGGCTCTGGCTCAAACTACAGTTTCTAGGGTTCTTTTCACACGCAGATGACTTGCTGCTTCTTTCCGGCTACAGGGGGTAATCCAGATAAGCCGTCTCTTCCGACCAATGCCCAGCCTTCTTAGCTCCTGTGCCTGGGTAGGCAACCTGAGGCCCTCCAGATGTTTTTGACTACAACTCCCATAAGCACCAGCTAGCATGGTCAGTGGTCGAGGATTACGGGAGCTGGAGTCTAAAACAGGGATGGGCAACTAAACTGGGGTGGGGGCCGATGACTGCCCTACCTAGTCCTCCATGGGCTGAATGACGCCACGCCCTCCTGACATCTTTTGGCTCCCGGCTGATGCAGTGGGTGGCCAGCGAGTTGCCGGGACCCTGCTTTGCTGAAGCTGCCCCAACTGTGTTGCTGCCTGGAGGGGCAGTCCAGCCACTGACTCACCCAGGGAGGCTTTGCTTGCACAGTGCCTTCCCCGATGGGGAAGGCATTGTGTAGGCTAGTAACCCCCCACACCCAACACACACACAGCATCCCCCACTGTTATCTGCGATCTGTCATTGGAGGAATGCAGGAAGGCTCCACAGACCAGATGGGGAAGCTCCACTGGCCGGATTAGGCCCTCGGATCGGAGGTTCCCCTCCCATGGTTAAAACACATGCAGGGCACCCAATTGCCTAGCCTTGTCTGATGGAGGCACACGACGATAACAGCAGGGGCTACCAGCACTCCTGTGTCGTGTCCATGTACTGGATCAGAGAGCCCCACCCTCGCCCTGCCTCTGCTGCCCTTGAAAAACATGCTGTTAAACTCACAGTTATAGTTGCTTACATTTACATCACATCCCTGGGTTGTTCTAATACTCAAGAATGTGGTATATAGGAGCTCAACGTGATGGGGGGCCATGTAACATAGTAAGCTCCGTCTGGCTCTTCTTTTAATTCTCTCATGGCTAATTCTCTAATTAATGGCTTTCTAGCCCAGTCCTAGATCAGGGAGAGGCATCCCAAGCCTTCCAGCTTTCTCAGGCTACAGGCAATATGCCTGACAGTGGAAGGTGGAGCATTACATGACATTTCATGCAGAATGTGGCAGCCAGATTGATCACTGGGACTAGAAGGTCTGCACATGTAAGACTGACTCTAGCCCTCTTGCCTGGCTGCCTGGCTGCTTCTGAGCTCAATTCAAGGTGCTGGTTTTAACCTATAAAGCCCTACAGAGCTTGGGACCACAATATCTGACAGAGCACCTCTCCCGAAATGAACCTACCCATACTCTACGTTCAACATCTAAGGTCCTCCTCTGGGTGCCTCCTCTGAGGGAAGCCTGGAAGGTGGCAATGAGGGAAAGGGCCTTCTCAGTGGTGGCCCCCCCACCTGTGGAACGATCTCCCTGATGAGGCTCACTTGGCACCAACATTGTCATCTTTTCGGCACCAGGTTAAGACCTTCCTCTTCTCTCAGGCATTTGGCGGCACATGTTGAGTTTTCACTCGGTCCTGGATCTGTCTCTTGTTATGACTGACTGTTCAAAGTTGGTTATATGTTGTCTTTGTGTACATTGTCTTTGTGTTTTACGTAAATGTCTTTTACACTTTGTATATTGTATTTTAATGTTTTAATCTCTGTAAACTGCCCAGAGAGCTTCTGCTATGGGGTGGTATAGAAATATAAATAATAACAATAACAGTGACAGTGACAATAACAATAACAATAATAATTTCAAGCCCCCCTGCTAAATTGTGTCCTCCATGGCTTCTAAAAACTATGTGTTCAATGGCTACTACTCTCGGATGATCCTACACAATTAGGGTTGGCATATTTTGATCTTGCCTCATGATTTTTATACCTCTTCATGTCATAATCTCTGGCAAAAAAATAAGCACAATGCTAAGCAGAAGTCCCGCCACCCCTCAAGTCTCCATGTTCAAACTCCCTCTGCTGGCTGAATAACTGTACTAGTGACATTAGTTATTATTACCACCTGACTGTGAAGTACTTTTCTTTAACTCGACTGAGGGTCAGTTTGGATGTTCACAAAAGGAACATCTCTCCTCCAAGCTTTCCCCCCACTATGTATACAGGCAATTGTGTAAGTATTGATATTGCGTCTTCCTCCCTCACACTTTCAGTTTACATTGTCGGAAAAAAAACCCAGCTGCTCTGCCTGCCTGCCTCGCTCTGTTGCTCTGGGCTGCTACCTAGACACATGGCTGAGGAGAAAGGGCATCATTGCGTCTGTTGTAGAACGTCTCTTTGCATCCAGACCATGGCAATGGCCTGACTCTCAGGCTGTAGGTGAGAGATTACACGACAAAATACTGCCCCTACAACCCCCCACAATCATTTTTTCACATTAGTTTAAAAAGAGCATGTTAGAGAAGAGGCTGGGCTAGAACTCTTCTCCATGACACGCTAACTCTCTGTGTGCAGGATTTTAATTTTTTTTTTAATGGAGGAGCATTCAGTCAAGTGTGACCCCCTCCAGTAGTCTTCATAGGGTGGCCAGGTGTCCTCTTTTACAGAGTACAGTCCTCTATTTGAAGGCCTGCCAGAGGACTCTGTTTTGAAGACATTCTCTTTTTCAAAGGCCATCCAGTCCACGTCCTGTTGAAAGGTCAAGAACCATCAGAAGGAAGAGCTGGGCTGTGAAGTTGCCCATCAAAACACCTGGCCAACAGACTGAGCAAGGCACCCGGGCCGCGCGGCCACAGTCTTCCACACTATGATGAGATGTACTCTATTTCTATTTAAATCATTGTAATAATTCCTAAATTTACATCTATACATATGCAGTAGCAGATGCAA
Source organism: Heloderma suspectum (assembly GCF_057233095.1). Taxonomy (NCBI): domain Eukaryota; kingdom Metazoa; phylum Chordata; class Lepidosauria; order Squamata; family Helodermatidae; genus Heloderma; species Heloderma suspectum. The sequence goes on from NC_139459.1 coordinate 142,035,391, forward strand.
ATGTTATGAAAATCAGCATCCTCTTTTGTCCTCTTTTTTGATGAGTCACTCACAAGTAGCCTCCCTAGTAACAACTAGCCCTGAGTCCCATTCAAGCCGATAGGACAGTGTGATCCCAAACTTTTATTTAGGGTTAGGCACAGGAGTTTATATATATGAAAACCGCTGCACAGGCCACATGCGTGCTCAGAACTGGGCATGTCAGCTGCTATTCCAGTACAGTATCCCAAGGCAGGACGTCTCAGCCTTTATTGTAATGCCAATCTGTTAATGCCAGAACAAGCGGTTAGGTATATGGGTGAAAAAGGATTTCAGGATTCAAGCATTCTGATTTGCCTGGTTTCATGAATCAGTTTGATAAGGTTCCTTGCTTGTTCCTCAGATGGACTAGGATATATAAAGCTAATATATGAAAAGTTATGAGCCCTCCTCCAACAGTGAGTGAGTGGAGCTGTCAACTGGCTTTAGGGCATTAAGAGAGAGAGATGGGTGAGAGTTTGGGGGCTTGAAGATATTTAGATTTAAAAGAAGTGTTGTTAATCAAATAGCTTGGAGGAAGGCTGTGAGACAAGAAATCCATTCCCCTCCAAATAAATAGCAGGACATAGTGAGCTGACCTGCTGAACTGGACCCTGTCCTACCAGGAAAGGCATTAAGTGATATGGTAATAGAAACACCAGGGGAGGATCTTCATGACAGCAGAATGAGAAGCATGTTGATTTATTATCCGGATTTTCATGGAATCGGCTTTGGTCCGTCAGGGACACATGAAGCAAGATAACCCTTTAAAATCTGGTTTTTGGAGGTCACACAGTGCTTCAAAGGAACATACTTCTGGGTAGGGTGGGGGGAGTAGAACTGAACGTCATCAAACTGGCAGGGGCTGCTCAACCAACAAGAGAGGATTGTTTCCCGGGCCATGTCCAGGCTCCCCCCGCTACTACATTATTATGAACGGAGAGCAACTGATTTTTCCCCATGTGTGCAGATTTCCCTGAAGAAGCCCAAATCCCTGATTCTCAAGTGCAGCATCTGAAGGCTCCCCCTGCGAGCATCCCTCCCCCATTTCACTGCATTCTAGCAATCTGCCACAGAGTTATTGTTCCCACCCTGTTTTCCCCTATGTGCGCACTTTTGCCTTGAGAAGCCAAAATCTCTGGTTCTCGAGTGCAGCATCTGAAGGATCCCCCTGAGAGTAGTCCCCTCCTAAATTTTGCCCCATTCCAGCAAATTGTTGCAGAGCTATTGCTTTCACACACACCCGCCTATCTCCTTCTCTGGGCACTTTCTCCCTGCTTGCAATGACAGGCTCCAGAGACCTCGCCAGATCAGAGAAGCTACTTTACATAACCTCAAAGAAGCAGCTTTACACAATATTGGAGATGCAATTTAACACAACAGTGGAGAAGCAGAGTAATGCAAACATCAGAGAAGTGCATAATCACAGAAGCTAATTACTGGCAACATGGGAGTGCAGGGTGATTCTGAAGGCTGGAAAGCCTCAGCAAGGTCATGGCCAGGTGAAAGACACCCCCCTCCCCCCCAAGCAGGGCTATCATGCTGAAGTAAATGCAGAGGATAGGGGCACACAGCACCAGAAGTGCAGAATTAAAAAAGTAAAGAAATAACAGAGTAAAAAGAGTCTCAGAAAATCTGGTTTTCCACCGGAAATCTGGCTTTTCCACCAGAAATCTCCAAGGTGGCTGCAGATTGGCCATGATGTCATCTGCCGCCAATGACCTTGAAATGCTCCCAATTTGCAGCAAATCCCCATGAGGACTGCCCCAGGGCATGAATAATCCATTTTGGACAGATAGACTCCAAAGCCTGTATGGACTTCGTAATGCTTCAGCATATTCATATCCAGTTTGTATGCTTAGCAAAATCAGCTGGTAAAGACTGTACCACTAAGCAGCAGGCGTGCGAGGCTGCATGTTTCAGTGCTTCTTACACAGAGAAAATTAGTGCATCAAGGAAAATCTGTCTTCCTAACATGGTAGGTTTTCTACTTACGGTGCATTTTTTTCCACAGGGGAATATTCAGTCTGTAAATTGCTCCGTACCCCACACCCTGAAGTGCATTCTAGGAAAAGCTTTACCACTCAGTTCTGCTGATTATGTAAACTAGCCCATAGGCTAAGTGTTTAGGACTAGGCTGTAAAAAGTGACAACCAAGAATTCTGCCATAACTGGTTTTGTGGAGCAGGCAGCTGATTGTACTTCCATTTCTGGCACAAAGATAAAGAAGCACAGAGAAATGAGTTTCCAGCTAACATATCTTGAGTGCCATATATGAGTTCTAAGATCCCATGTTCCGGGGGCCACTGCAGTGTGGCTCTGTCCCATGCCATTGAGCATAAGAAGAGCCATGCTGGATCAGATCAAAGACCTGATCTGATTTAGTCCAGCATTGTGTTCCCACAGTGGCCAAAGATGCTCGTGGAAAGCCCATAAGCAGGACATAAGTGCAGTAGCAATGTCCTGCTCATATTCCCCAGCAACTGGTATACAGAGGCATACTGCCTCCAGTACTGGAGGTAATATATAACCATCATGACTGGTAACTATTGGTAGCCTTATCTTCCATGCATTTGTCTTATCCCTCTTTAAAAGTATCCAAGCTGGTGGCCATGGAGTCAAGCTATAATCATCTTGTTATATGGTTGGTGTAGTGCTTCCATGCATATACAAAGTACATACACAGTAATACATCTGATTGGTAAAATGCACAGCTTAGTCCTATAAAATGCATCTCTGCCTTCAAAATACCCATGGCTTTTAAAATCGAAGCCAAGGTTCTAGCCCTGCCTGAGTTCAGAATCAGGGATATAACGCTGTATATTTGCACTAACACATGCCCATTATCCTTAGGGTCATCAAGGGCCTGTCTTCATGGGTGATTTGCTGTGGATTGGGACCATTGGGGATCCTTTGCAGCACATGACATCACAGCCAGTCTGCAGCCACCCCAGAGTCTACCTGTGAGGAAGCCACATTTTTACACAGTACTTTTACTCTGTTGCTTTCCTTTAATTCAGCCCCCCTGTGGTTCAGCTGCTCTGCGCCCATCCCTCCGCTTTAAATGTGGTATGATCAGGTGTTCCTAGGGGTGTGTCTTTCACCTGGCCCTGCCCTCCGTAACCGAGGTAGCAAGACTAACTAGCCTGCCTTTCCAACTCATCAAAGTGCTAGAGTGCTCTTCTGTCTGTTCAGAATTGTGCTGTACTGCCTTTTTGCCAGTGGGAGTAACTAGCCTCCTTTCCCAGCCCATCCCTGTTGAGAGCCGTGATTACATGCTTCTCTGATGTTTGTGTTACCTTGCTGCTTCTCAGCATGGAGGGAAAGGGCTGGCTGGAGTTGCCATCCTCTGCTGCTGCTGCTGCTGCCACCTCTGCCAGCACCTCCTCTCCTGCATTCTTTAGTTTTCACTGTATTGCCTCTCTCATTGGTTGAGCATCACCTGCCAGGTTGATGATGTTCCGTTCCGTGTGTCCCTGATGGACCAAAGCTGATTCCATGAAAATCCAGATAATACTCCAATGTGCTTCTCATTCCATTGTCATGAAGGCCCCCCCCCCCCCAAGTTTTGATGTTAAAAATACGACTGCCTTTCCTAGGCAGAGACCACGGCAAGGTCTGGAAAGGAGTCAGGGTAAGAAATGTGTGGAGCCTGTGGATGGAGTCAAGATGGAGCCAGGTAGTTAAGGAAAGATCCAGGGAAGAATCTGTTGGAATGGAGTGAATCTTGGTAGAATTTGTGGGTGTCCTTTGTGGAGCCTTTTTGGTTCCGGTGTGGTGACAATGGATAAAGGCTGTTTGTAGATAGCTTTTCTTGCCTTTTTGGGCCCCAGTACTGTGTTGATGACCGGCTGGGGTCACAGGCAGCCATACACAAACCTCGTCCAGGAGGGCACATGCTGCAGTTCACAGTCCCTAGGATCAGTTGCTGGGAGAGGGTCTTGGGGTCTGAAGCGCAGGAAGAAGAATGTACTGCTCTGCTAAGCTGGCAAATTTTGTTTCTAATGCATTGTTTCATTTTGGTCCTCATACTGCATGTTTCCAGGATCTCTGTGAGCATTTGACCAGATCTACAGAACATATATTCATTTTGGCTATGTTACATAGGCCAAACCCAAAGGGGTGGGGTGTTCATACGAACCCCTCTACACTGCATGGAGGGATTCTCCGGACTGCATGAGTTAACCCTGCCCACTGCCATCCCTGTGCACTGCCTTCCCCCCTCTCTCAGAGGTTTATGAGAAAGTTCTCCACATGTACCTGTGGAGATCTCCGACGCTTGAGGAGGGACACTGACTGGGCAGCATCCTGCATCAAATGCCGGAGTTCTCGGCATGTGCAGCTGTACATGCAGAAAACTCTTTCTCACAAGTTACCCATCTGTCATGGGACGGGGGAGGTGGCATGTGGTTTCAGCAGTGGCTGCCCCCCCCCCCCAATCAGTCTACTTAATGTGGTCAGTTTTGGCAGTTTCTGTTCACTATGCAAGATTATGTAGCGCGTAGTTGGCATTCATAGCACAGCTACAGTTATTTATTTATTTTTGTACTCCTATTTGTTAGGCTTGTCAAAAGCTTGAAGTGCCTCCCTCCCCCCCCCCCACACTTCTGCAGCTAGTGACCTATGCTGGGGGTGGTAACTTAGATTTAAGCAGGATTGTGTGATGCCTACTCCTATACGCCTATGAGGTCATTGAATGCACGGCAAGCGAAATGGTTTCTAAGCATTTGACTGAACATGTTTAGAAGCCTGAAGTTCTGAATGCATGAAGGTCTGAAGAAGTCAGTGGGATCAGGGCTTGCATGTGTGACCCTGTCCACTATATGGTTTTTGTTCACTGATGTTTAGGCAAACCCTTGAGTGGGGCTTCTATCTCTTTCAAAACTGCCAGCTGTGCTTTCTTCACACATGCACACACTTCCTTTTCCTTTTTTTCCCTCTTTTCTTTTTGTTATTGTTGAGTCCTCATAAGAATATTGCATTGTTGGGAAACTGTAGTTATTGATCAGGTTGTTGGTATTGTTTATTTCATTTATAAAGACAAAATAAATAAAAAGTATTTAAAAACAACAACACATGCACACACCACATCCTTCCCCTTCTGGGTGAGGGCCTTCAACTCCATGCCCTTATGGCTGCCTACTTTAGAGCTCTCCAGCTATGAGGAGATCATCTCCTAACAATGAGCTCCCATCAGCTGACTGTTCTGGATTCTTAACCAGTCTTTTGTCTGAGAAAGGAAATGGTTGGCCTGCCAGCCATAACAATATATTCACTATTGATATCGAAACAATGGTCCAATTGTACTTATTTCTTTTTATTTGAAACATTTTAAGACCACACTTCATTAAATCTGATTCTAGGCAGTTTACTCAATTAAAAGTAAAAGTAATATACACATACAAAGCCAGCAAAGAAGCAGCAAGTCGGCAGAGATTAAAAATGTGTAAAATTTAGAGATGAATGGATCTTTCAATGTTTTTCAGTGTTAAGGTTTTTTGGTCCTGAACTTTTTACCCAATCTTAAATTCAAATCATCCCGAACTTTGAGAATTTTTTATAAGTTTGTATGAAAATTTATAGGCATTTTTATATGCATTTCTCTTAATACATGCATTTTGTATGCAATTTTGCCTAATACTTTTAGCAAGCAATTTTCCTAATATAATGCATTTGTAATGTTATTTTCACTAATATGCTCATTTTTGTTTGCAATTTCCCCCAATATATGCATTTTTCTATGCATATTTTTGACTGGATTTCAAAGGATAACTGAATTTTGGTTTGCATATTGGTTTGGAAGTGTGAAATTAGATCCGTTGGCATTAAAATGTGAACTGAACAAATTTCTGCCCCATCCCTAGTAAAAATACACAAGAGATGAAAAATGTTTAAAACGCCTGAGTGAATGAAAAGGGTTTTTCCCTGGGGCCTAGTAGAAAGAAACACTGGCAGTGTCTGAACCGCCCTGGAGAGGGCCTTCCATAACTGAGGCTCCACTGCTGAAAAGGTCCTCTTTCTAGTCGTTTCTAGCTTCACCTCCAACAAGGAGGACACGGTGAGAAGGACACTGGCAGATAGTGAAAGAGAGGAGGCAAGGTGGTATGGGAGAAGGGGCTTTCTTAGGTACCTGGTTCCTCAGCCATTTAAGGCTTTACAAGTAAAAACTAGCACTTTGAGTTGGGCTCAGAAACAAACAGGCAGGCAGTGATGTTCTTTTAGAACAGGTGAGATACGATCTGAACAAATTGTTCCTGTTAAAATCCTAGCAGCTGTGTCCTGCACCAGCTGAAGCTTCTGAACCATCTTCAAAGGCAGTCCCATGTTATGCATTGCAGTTACCAGAGGTTGGATAACCATTTGGGAGGTTACCAGAGCATGGATAACCAAAGCAATAGCCTGTCCCAATGCTAATATGTTTTCTAGCCTTGCTATTTTTCAACACCCAGGTATCCATACAAATCAATAGAAATTGCAACAGCTGGCTGGAATCAAATAAATTCTGGTTAGAAACTATGTTATTTCTATTTCTTCCTTATGAAGGAAGAATTTATACAGTGGGAGTGCAGGAATGTTTGCTTAGTAAAAGATAGGCATTCAAGTTAGTATCTTGGAAATTCTACCCACACAAATCTCAAACAACCCTTTTATACTAAGATAGTCTCTTAGAAGGAGTACCTAAGCAGGCCAATCTTGAGGAGCATTCTCTGCTGCATACAAACTCCTTCAGCTACCAAAGAAATGTGCCACTAATACCCTTAAACACACAATTTTACGTGAGATGTAAAGCACAACATATCATGCTTTGTATGGAAGGAGACAGTTGTGTCCTTACACCCTCCTTGGCTTCAGTTCATGCTTTATCTGGATTTTTATTGGCAGGAACATACAGGTCTAACATTACACAAATGTGAAATAGCATCATGGTCATTTGGGAAATTAATGATTTCTAATGATTTCATATGATTTCTAGGGCGAATTTAGCTCGGACTGACCAACCCTATCTGTAAATAAATACACAAACAAAACTTTGCAAAATGCTTCTATCCGTGCACAACAGTACATTTTCATGTGCTGTTGTGTGCTCGCATATTTGTGCACACCTAGCAGCCCAAGAGGTGGTTGACACTGTTAGATGTGACAGCAGTGAACATGCTTTTAGAAGCGTGGCCCCCCTCATCAACATGAACAGCACTGACCTTCTCTTTGGTTCATGCGTCACCCTTGCTGCATCAGGACAGATAGAACTGGGCTATTGCACTATGAAGGCTCAGTCTTACTGTACACTGAAATAACTGGCTGTCACAGTGTGTATTTATCAAAGTCTTTGTGCAGCCTGAGGCAAGAGGTTTAACAGCAAACAAAAGATGGCACACCGCCACTGAAGCTATTTTAATTAGTGCTACACACAAACGAATGGTTTCTTCCTGTCTGGAATAGTGTGTTTACTGAGAGCTTAACCGGATGGGAAGGTGACAAACTATGTGAAAGGGCTGGGTTGTTTCTGAATCCCTAAAAATTGCGAGGGTGATGACGACAGAGATTTAAAGCACAGCATGGGAAGCGGGGGGAGTTGAACCCACTTTTTTTTGCCATTTTGCTCCACATGGTGCTTTGTGACCAGAGGAACCCCCAACTGGGAGAGAAATGGCTGAAAAAAGTAATTTGCAGGAGGGATAGCACAGGCAGGGGGAGAGGTCAGTTCCAGCCACCCATATTGTATTTCAGCACGATTTGGGCAGGGTCATGCCATGATACGTCTAGTTTCAGCTTGAGGATACAGCATTAGGTCAGGTCACTGCATTTCAGTCTCATCATCATATGATATTTCTTAGTAGCTTTTGGAACCTGGAACTCTTCCATGGGAGACAGAGAGTGAAAGGACTAGATATTTTCTGCAAGCATTTTGTCCTAAGGTAATATGATTTGCTCCAGTCTAAAGGAACTGTGAGCATAATAGAAGGGTATACATCAGAGGAATTATAAGAATAACAGTGAATGAGATGGTAGAATAAGCTGGCAGGGTTTGGGGGCTGTATCACTTCAAACTCCAGGTGTGGAATTGTATTTTGGAATGCTCCCCACTTTTTTAAAAAAGGATCCCTGCATGTAGTGAAACAGCACATGAGGGAGAGGACTATGCTAAACCTTTCTATCTGGTGGGCTGCTTTTCTGCATGCAGGGAGGTTTTTGTTTATTTTTAAACATTGGGGAGCATTCAGTAGCACGATCCTCCCCATCTGCATTCTAAAGACGTACAGTCTGGAATTCTACCACCTCGTGGACCTCAGTTTTCTACCTAATTCTGTTTAATATATAGAACAGCTCTCATTGTCTGACACTGCTGATCATCTGTCGTGGCAGGAAAAGTGTGCCTGGACTGAATTTTCCCCTGTCCACAAAAAGCTGGATCACTGATCATTACGCAGTGGAGGGAGGGACCTTCAATATTACAAAAACATAAGCAGACAAATTACCATTTTAAACACACATGCACACACAGCAGCAGCAGCTAATGATTTTTAAGCACCAAATGCACTTGAATAAATGTGTCTTCAGGTCTTTTTTTAAAAAGCCAGCAGTGATGAGGCCATTTGTATCTCCCTGGGGAGGAGTTCCTAAATTGTGGGGCCACCACTGAGAAACCTCTGTCCCTAGTAGCCACCAGTTTAATGGCTCTTGCTGGTAGAAAACATTCCTGGCAGCTGATGCCGCCTCACCTCCATAGACAGTGCTGAGTCCAGGAGCACTCCCAGACTGAGTACCTGGCCCTTCACAAGGAGTGTAAAGTCAGATCTAGACCTTCATCCATCCAGATTAGCAGATTTCCCAACCCACAGTACTTCCATTTTATCTGGATTAAGTTTCAGCTTGTTAGCCATTCCACTACCACCCCCACACACTGCCCAGGGTTTCAGCTTCCTACTTGGTTGATAAAAGAGGTAGAGCTGTGTGCCATCTACAAATGTATTGATTATTCTTCAGCTCAACCCCCCAGATAACTTCTCCCAGTGGTTTCATATAGATGTTGAAAAGCATGGGGGGCAATCTTGAGGCACCCCAAATGTCAATGGCCAAGGGGTGAAACAAAAGTCCCTCAGTACCACCTTTTAAGTCCATCCCCACAAGAAGGACTGCAGTTACTGCATCACTGTGCCTCCAAGTCCCATCCCAGAGAGATGGTCCAGAAGGACACTATGGTCAATGCTATCAAAAGTCACTAAAAGGTCTAGGAGCACCAATACGGTCACACTGTCCCCATCCATTCCCTGTCATAAGTCATCCACCAGGGAACCAAATCCAGTTTGGAAGCCAGAGTGGAATGGATCTACTGTAAATGATCTGTAATCCAAAATGGCCTGGAGCTGACATAACACTACCTGCTCCAAGACCTTGCTCAGAAATGATAGATTTGGAACTGGAAAATAATTTTCCATAGTCAGGGGATCTAGACCTGGCTTCTTCAATGGTGGTTTTACTACTGTCTCTTTCAGGATTGCTGGAACAATATCAACAACATCCTCAGGCTGCACAAGCTGAAAAGACATGTTTCAGCAGGCTGCATAACCTGAAACAAAAGGACCAGATGGTGTCATGGCTACATCCATCTCTGATTCTATCAAAACCATGGCATCTAAATGGGAGCGAATATGAACATTTTTATCTGCACAATGTAATGCAAATTGGTCACAGCAAGCATTGGAAGGATCAATTGCTAGCTCATTGTACCTGTATCAAACAGGCTCCTGACAACCCAAAAGAGCTCTGTTGGCTGACGTTTGCAAACACAATGTTGGCAGAGAAATAAGCTTTTTTCACCACCATCACAGTCATAGAGTAGGCCCTAAAATGGCCTCTAATCATATTTGAGTCTTATGTCAACTACATTCTAATTGTTGGCTATGCCGTTTCATCACCCTCCGCTCCTCAGAATAACTGAGGAGCCAATATGACTCTACGGTTTGGCCAAGGATGTTTAGGAGCAATTGTACTGATAGCCCTCGTGACCTCCTGATTCCAGGAGCTGACTAGGACCTCGGCAGGATTCCTGAACAATTCTGTAGCAAATTCCTCCAGTGACATCAGGAAAATATCTGGATCCATAAGTTGCTGAGGGAGGGCCATTAAAGTTGGTCCTTCACCCCTGCAAAGGGTCAAGGCAGCTTGCAATCCAGACCTGACCAGATGGTGGTCCATGACAATGGACTCATCGTAAGTTCCCCCCACCTCCACCTTCGCCCATCCCAGTACAGAAGATCTAATCTAATGTCTGTCCTGCTGCATGTGTTAGGCCAGATATTTTTTGATACTGTTTTGAGTAATTAAAAATATTTTCCCGGTTCCATTTATATTTGATGTTTTCATCTAAAATTTCAGTAGTTTTTAAATGACTGCTAAAGGAACCATACGTTGCAAGAGCTCCTATGTAGGCAGACTTGCCAACTTTTAAATTTCAGAAATATGGGCTCCCTGGGACTGGCAAGGAAAGCCAGGGGGCAGAGGCTGGTAGGTTATGGGCGAATCCTGGCATAATCTGGAGTTTATCTTTCAGGACCAGCACCCATTATCTGGCAGAACACCATTTTGCTGGGTCAGATCAGTAAAACACTGGCTGGTTGGCAACCAGAATGCCTGGGCAGTGAAATACAGTGCTTCAGGATTGAAGCTTCTTGTTGGGTGTAACCAAATAACGTAATCATTTTTTTCGCCCAGCTTGTGTTACATTTTCAGTCTTAAAAACTAGTTCTGGTCTTGCAAACAAGAGCGTCTGGATGCCTGCTGTCCCAAGTGCAGGAGCACGGAGTTCCATGAAGGCCCAGAGGGGAAAGGTTGCCGAGAATGTGATGGCATGTTTCCAGTGTTTATTGGAGGTTGCACCCCTGCAGCAGGGGACACGTCAATTACACCTTCTCCCCAATGACCTTTAGGGTCCAGAGGCCCAAGCAGGGAAGGTTTGGACTCCCTGACCTTGGAGGGAAAGGAGTCCTTGGTGACCGACTGAACTGGCTTGGGTAGGCTTTTGTTAATTTCTTGGATTTACCATGTTTATGTAGTATCTCGTAAAAGATAAAGAATTCCAGGAAAACAAAGCCATCTAGGTCAGAACAGGAAAGGCGGAAGACCCAGTTCAGCTCCTACTTCTTCAGTAATGCCCATCTGGAACTGTTCCATCACCTCAGATGCCACCTGACTTTAGTATTCTGTCCCCATTCCATGAGTGGTCTATGGTCATGCCAACCCTTTATATATCTCATGTAGAATGTTAAATTCTTCTGGGTGGGGTCTGTGAAGCTGATGTCTTCTACGCACTGTTTAACATACTGCGAGTGCTGGATAAATGGTATACAATCGTACAATACAATAGCAGGGAGTGCAATGATTCTGGCCTGACATGCCATTTTTAAAAGGGCAAACCTCCAATCTGGGAGTCAGCAAAATTTCTCTGTCATTTAAATAATCAAAGGGAGATGTAAAATAGAATTTCCATCCTTCCTGGACTAATGGCTCAACACAACAGTGCTTGATTCTAAATAACCTTCACTACACTTTGTCCATCTTCAAATAAACTTCTCTGATCGGCTTTGCCCAAGCCCCGCATCTTGCTAGGTCTAGGATGCGTAAGATAACGATGGGCTTGTGTCACAAGGGGTGGGTGGGGATCTGCCTTTCCCTGTATCCTGAAGATGTTTCCTACTTGTCAAAGGGGTGGGATCTAGTTCCACAGCAGATGTAGGACTAATTCCCAATATGGTGGAAAACCCTTGTCTAGGCTGTGTCACTGCAAACTGCAAAGGGAGGTTCACACAATAGTACAATCCTTCTCCTTAACACTGAGTTTTGTATGTGGGGGGACTTTTTTCTTTTGGTGTGGTTCATTCATGTGAGTGCCCCTGCATTCTGCAGTGGTACAGCCCAGACACAGGACTACCGTGTCAGAGGGAACTAGGATTCAGGCTTCAAAGCAGTTTGCGCTTCTCTTCCTATGTGGTATATTCTTGCCCTCAGGTTTGGCATCAGCAGATAGCATGCTTGAACACCTACCAAGGCCCTCATCGCTAGCAGAGGGCTCAGTGCCAAGTGTGGACACTGTTCCCGTAATTACAAGAATTAATATGCAAAGTTGAAGAATCTGGTGCCTAAGTTTGCTTGTCTCCCCATCTTCTCCCCATCTTCTCCCCTCTTCTCTTCTCTTCTCTTCTCTTCTCTTCTCTTCCCTTCCCTTCCTTTCCCTTCCCTCCCCTCCCCTCCCCTCCCCTCCCCTCCCCTCCCCTCCCCTTTCCCTTTTGTGTTACGCCTTTTCGGTTGTAAGCCTGCAGGCAAGGACTATCTTGTTTTCAGTCCATGCAGCGCTTAGTAGATATTAGGTGTTTCAGAAATTAATAAAAACAATAACAAATGGGTTGATATCCCACTTCCTGCGGGGAGTGGCAGAATGTCAGTAGATCGGAGCACAGTTGCGCTAGCAAATGCCTCAGATATATTGGGGTGCATGGAAGGACCTATGATGCCACGTGCTGCAAGCAAGAACTTTTACTCCGTTGATCAGGCAAGGCTAGAAGGCCAAGCTCCTAGCATTTATAACAGGCCCTGGCCAATCTAGAGGCCTCATACCGCCTTCCAGTGCAGGAGTGAATGCTTCATGCTCTTAGTATCTTCCATTCCTGAAGAGGGCTCCAAGGCCTGATCTCACACTGTAGCTCACTAGTCTCTGTACATCCCAATCCCAAGTCAAAAGGTTTCTGGTTTGAGCCCTGGAGAGTCCCTGACATGGACATCCCTTGAATTTGAGAGCCAGAATGGCATAGTGAGATTAGAATGTTGGTTGAAGGTTGGGGAGCACTGAGTTCAAATCCCCACTCAGATATGAAGTCTGTTGTTTTATTTGTTATTCTATTTTAATGTTGCTTTGTGAATTGCCTTGGTTTTTTTTCTAGTTTGAAGTATGGTATATAAATCTTTTAAATAAACCACCTGCAAAGAACCACTTCCCTTTGTTCATCCTGAACCTGCTGCCACTCCTGTGTTGGATGAGGACCTGGGAGTCTCTGATTCAAATCTTTCCTCAGCCATGAAGCTCACTGGGTGACCTTGGGCCAGTCACTATTTCACTGTGTAATCTACATCACAAGGTTGTTGTGAGGACAGGATAAACATGTCACTAAATAAATAAATGCTCATCACTTGATGATTCATAGCAGAATGTGTGAGCTACCTCCAGTGTATTCATCGAGTGATGGATACCCATGTGGGAATAGAGTCCAGATGATCTCATATTATGCACATGCATTATGAACTGACCCTATGGAATCTGAACATGATTCCATAGAATCATGCCGCTGGACAGAACCCCAAAGGCCATCAAATGCAAATCATGGTTGCAATGTAGGATCAACCCACATAATTCAGATAGTGGCATCGCAGTAGCAGTCTCAAGAGCAACAGGGTGGATGATGTTGGAATTGCTTACAGGGTAAATTGCTCTGGATTACTCACTCAGATCAGCTAAACCGACAATTGCCATTATTCAGCAAATGACAAGGTGTTATACCGTGAGCTACAAACAACCAAGCCATTTCTTATAAGGAAGACGGAGAATAAAAGAGATGTGGGTTGGAGGAATCCTAGGTGGAGGTTAGGTAATACTCCATCAATTAGGTGTGGTTAAACATGATTTTGAAACAATTTGGGTTGCAGCAACAAGGCAAGGCCAAAGCAATTCCAGAGGAATGGCTGCCTCCTACTCTTCAGTCTCCCACTTGCTTCCTCCTGAGTTCAAGCAAATGGGGTCAGGAGAAACTACAATGCAGACATGCATTCCTTGATGTTCATGCATGGCAGCAACAGCAGCAGCAGGAATGAGAAAAAGCCTTTGTATGAGCAGAAAGACTTTGAACTCAGTATGGAGTTTCCAGGATAGTCAATAGAATAGCTTCAGCTTATCTTCCCTATAAAGACGATGTCTGAGCCTGCTCAGGGTCCCTGGCCAGGCTGCTGAATCTTTTTTACCAGCCCCAGGCCCCTGGTCAGTGGCTGGGCAGGCCAGTGGAGGAATTAATCTGTAAAATCTGGTGTGTTATTAATCTCAAAGTATTGTTTCATTTCTTCTTTTGATTCTTTGAGTTCTTCTTTTCTTGTCATTTCTCTTTGTAATAAAACTGGGTTTAATGGCCGCACAAAATAAGCATATTGGTTTTTCCGCAGTTTGAGTATGGTTTGGGAACATGATCAGAGGCTATTATAGGGCCTATTTTTGTTTTGGTTATTCCCAGTGTTGTCAGACCAAAAAGTCATCAATAAATAAACTATATTTTTGTCTGAATAGTAAATAAAGTCCTTTTCTCTTGGACAGATGTAGGAGCTTAGAGATGGACAGTTCCTTCTCCTAATAAGCAAAGGACATTGTGCAAGTATTCCAACTTTCCGTCCTTAATGGATTTTCTCAAAGAAAGATAAAAGATGAACGAAGTGGTGGGAAAAACATGGAAGATGTTCTCTGGATCCCCCCTAAATTCTGTGAATGAAGCAGAGTAATTTCACAAGTCTCTGGAAGCATTCTGTCAGTCTATATTCTGTTATAACTTGTGTTAGGCCCGTGTCCTTACATTTATTTGCATGTCTTTGAGATCCAATTTTGTCTAATTTATTGCCTCTAATAAAATTTAAATCTCCTCCTATAATTGCTCCACCTTTTCTAAATTTCTCTAATGTTTGGAGTGTTTTCTTCAAAAAAAGAAATGTATTCAACATTTGGGCTATATACAGCCTATTGTAATTGCTTTGCCCCCTAGATGTCCCTTTATGAATATATATATATTTTTACCTTGGGGTCTCTTAACATTTCTCTAAAAATGAAATAAAAATATTTCACTAGAACTCTTGTCACATCCTTTGACTTGGATTAGATAATAGTCCCAGGAAGTAAATTAATTTGTCTGTTGTTTTACTATGCATTTCATGAAATAAAATAATATTTGGATCTTCTTCTTTGATTATGTCCTGACCCTATGTTTGTCACTGCTTTACTAGTGTCCCCAAATATCATACATTGAAAGAATATATTTTAATTTTGACCATTTTCTAATATGTTGCTGTTTTTCAGAATGACCCAATTTGCATGCAACAACATGTGAACCAGTGAATGAGCCAGCATGCCAGTCCATGTGGCTTGATCGCTCCTGCTGCAAGTTCTGTCCCTGGGTTGTTTAGCATGAACCCATGAATAAACCCTGGGTTCCAGCTCTGGCTTGTCGGGGGAGAGATAAGCCAGAGTTCTGGGTTCAGACATCATGCCAAACAACCTGTTATAGGAGTGGAACACACTCACATGTTCATTGTTCAGCCGGACAATGGGTTGCACTAGACATGGGTAAGACTCTGGATCTGAAAGCGCTTTATTGCATGGCCAGCAAGGCACTCTTTGAGTTTTGATGTCTTTGAGTATGATGTCTTTGAGTTTATCAGTCATTTCTGTCATGTTGTTTCTTAGTTGTTCTATCGTTTTTGTTGTTCTGTTGTTTTAACAGTATTTGTTGTTTTATTTGGTTCCTGATCTCCACTGTTGTTTCCAAACCCTCTTTTTTACATTTCTCGGTATTTTTCTTGACATCCCTAGGACGTTTTCCTCTTCTGCCAGCTTGTATATGCATGGCTGTTTTTTGACCCATAATATAATTTCAGGTTTCTTTCTTGGGATGCAGCAGGCATGCCTAGGTGCGTACCCTTTCGCTTCTTTTGTTGGTCTCAGACTCGGTTACTTTGGTGTTGTTTTTAATAAAAGTGATGTACTGGGAGACGGAGCTCCAGGTGAGTCCTGTCTTGTTGATAATATGTCATCCCCCTCCCTTACTGTAACCATTTTAAAATTCAGAGATATATTTGATTTAATGTATTCCCTGGGGCTTTTACCTTTTAAAGGATGCTTGTTGTATTGGTAATGCTTGTACACTCACCAACGAAGGCCACAGTGGCTGGCTTTGTCTTATTCTGTGGTTGTTGTTTTGCGTGTCCCCCACTGATTGACTTGTTCTGTTACTCTGGAGTGAAGACCCACCATGAATTGCTGCAGTGTTTGGTGGCTACTTCCTGGTCCTTTGTTTAGGGAAGTACATTGTTAATCTCTTCTCAGAGGCTTAAAGGTTTATTCACACCGATGCTGTAATTGTTTCAAAGGGGTCAATAATTCATTTTCCTTCTTCTTTTGGAGTCTTCCTTTCTCTTATGAAACAATTTTGGCTTTTAAAAAAACAATTGCCTTGTTTTTAAGCCTTTGAAATCTATTATACCATCTGCTATGTGTTATTTTTTATTATCTACACATGTTTTGTGGTTTTCGTACTTTATTTTGTGTTATGCACATTGTATGCATGTATGCATGCAAAGCTGCGTAATACAAGAAAAAAAAAAGCTCTTTAACATTTTTTTCATTAAAACAATAAAAAAAAATGGAAGGTCATAGTTTGATAGACCTATTTATTTATTTATTTATTTAGCGTATTTGTATACCACCCTTCATACAAATATATCCCAGGGAAGCTAAGGTTTCCTTTGGTCTCCCTGCTTATACTCTCACTCTCTCTCTCTCTTTCTCTCTGTGTGTGTATATATATATGTGTGTGTGTATGTGTGTGTGTGTGTATATATATCTATATCTCTCTCTCGCATTCAGAGCGAAAAAAAATTAACATGAAAAAAATCCTAAAATATGTATGTATGTATTTATTTATTTAATAGATTTCTATACCACTTACCTTAGGGGATTGTGGAGAAAAAGATGGGGCTGGAGAGCCAAAGGCTGAAAAAGCCCAAGGCAAGCAAGCAATGGGCTGAATTTAATTAATTAATTAATCAATTAAATTATTTTAGGCCATCTTTAAGGGTAAATTTATTTATTTATTTATTTAAATTATTTTAGGCCATCTTTAAAGGTAGATGTGCATATATTTATTTGATACAAGCCCAATCTTTGGCTCCTTGTTTCTAGTTCAAATGTAATTCCAGTTCAAATGTAATTCAGTTTAATTTTAAATGTTAATGTTTTAAATTGACCCAAAATAAAATGAATAAGAGATTTAAAAATAACACGTGTGCTTGCTGGAAATGTGGCTGTGGCAGTAAACCAACTGTATATGTGGTGATCTCGGGACAAGCCCAAGACATATTTGCTGCCCTCCCCCAACTCAAGGTGTATAGTACCTGTCTGGCAAAATTATTTTGGCACCTGAGGCTGAAGATCCCACAAGTGCCTTTCCCTGGCAGTAAAAATACAATGATGATAC
This sequence comes from Heloderma suspectum, assembly GCF_057233095.1. Taxonomy (NCBI): domain Eukaryota; kingdom Metazoa; phylum Chordata; class Lepidosauria; order Squamata; family Helodermatidae; genus Heloderma; species Heloderma suspectum. The sequence goes on from NC_139459.1 coordinate 142,052,685, forward strand.
ATTAAATAACAAATAATTTGCTGCCCTTTATGAGACCCAAAATAAGTTGCCAGTTAGGACTGCCAGCCCCTGGAGACTAATGGAATCTGATGGATTCCTGAATGCTCTGAGGGAGTTTCCAGTGGATAGAGCTGGCGATCCCACTGAGAACCTCTTTTCACTATGGGGTGGTGAGGTGAGAATGGTTATCGATATGATTGCTGCTGAGCATCCTCTCTGGTATTGTAGAGCCTGTTTGGTTCCCTGGTATGCCAGGGAGCTGCAAGCAATTAAACAAGCCAGACAACGGCTAGAGTGCAAATGGCGCCAGACTCACTGTGAAGCTGACCAAACACATAACTGTGCCGAGTAGGTGGCAGTGAAAAAGGCTCATTTTGCTGCTTCCATGCATCCTCGAGTCACCATCCAATGGAGCTTTCTAGAGTGGTCTGAGGCTTATTAACATCTACCCCAGTGAATGGAAGTTTGGGTCCTTGGAAGCCTGCTGCCACTGGTTTGCTAAGCACTTAGAGGCTAAAATTGTTTGCCTCTGCAGTGATCTTGATAGTGTCATTGTGCCAGACCCAACCAAGATGCTGTGTCTAGACTGGTTGTTTGGGATCAGTTGTGGTTGATGTGGCCTGAGGACGTGGACAAAGTGCCCCCGACCACATGCGGTCTTGATCCTCATGGCTGATTAAAGCTAGCTGAAGGGGTAGGCTCAGGTGAGTCCAGGCTGTGGTGAATGCTTCTTTATGTGGGAAGGTGGCACCTACTGCCCTTAAGGAGGCAGCAGTGCAGCCAAAAGAAATCCACCCTGGACCCGATGGTTTTAGACAACTACCACCTGGTTGCAAATACCTCCTTTTGGGGGAAGATTTTCAAAAAAGCTATGGTGGTACAACTATGGGTGCTTTTGGATGATACTGATGACCTAGATACATTTTAGTCTGGGTTCAGGCCTCGATTCGGGACTGAATTGGCCTTGGGTGCCCTGATGGATGACCTTAATCAAGAGAGGGACAGGGGGAGCACAACCCAGTTGCTTTACTCAATCTCTCATTGGCCTTTGATACTATCAACCATGGTATCCAACTGAGTGGTATAAAACATTTTCTCATATTTTAGTTCCAAAGTTTTATCGCCTTTATAAATATATATTTGAATTGGGTTCTCTTTTGTCATCACTAAATGATGCTTATATTACAGTTATTCCTAAGCTTGGCAAATACCATACTTGTTGTGCTAATTATCAGCCTATTTCATTAGTAAACGTTGATATTAAAATCCTAACAGCAATTTTAGCTGATAGGCTGCAAAATGTTATTACAACACTGGTCCACCTAGACCAGGTGGGATTCATTAAAAACAGACAGGGGCTGATAATTTGAGATTAGCTGTTGATCTGACAGCTTTAAATTCAGAAAGAACTGACCAGGCAGCCATTGTCTCTTTGGGTGCTGAAAAGGCCTTTGACAAAATCCATTGGAAATTTATGCTTGCTACATTGAGTAATTTTGGTTTTCCAGTAGAATTTTTGAAATGGGTACAAATTCAACCCCAAGAGCTAGAGTTATGACTATTGGTTGGTTTTCAACTTTTTTCTTTTTGGGCGAAGCACTAGACAAGGATGTCCACTTTCCCCATTGATATTTGATTAATGTTTGGAATGCCTAGCATGTGCGATTAGAGCATTCATGGTTTTGTGCATGCTGGTTTAGAATTTAAAATTATTCTTTATGCTGATGACCTATTATTTATTTCAAAACTCTATTTTTTTAGATAATAGTAATCTATTCCAGCTTTGATGAAATTGATTAATACCTTTGGTGATTTGTCTGGTTATTCAATTAATTGGTCAAAGTCTGAACTGATGCCGATTAGAGATAATACATCTCATAGTATGTTGGCTAATATGCAATTTCGATGGTGCCCTGATTGCATTACCCATCGGGGAATACTTATTCCCAGAGAAATATTCCAATTGATTAAATTTGAACAAGTTAATTAATTAGGTTGTATGAGATATAGATAGATGGACATCGTTAAAGTTGACTTTGTTGGGTAAAGTTAGCACACCAAAGATGAATATCATATCTTGGATTGTTTATGGTATACATGGGATTCCTCTACTTATACTTGGCAAATATTTCCCAAAACTTAATGCCCTGTTTCATAAATGGGCGCGGGGGGTGGTGGTTCTTCACTGTGAATATCTTCGAAGTGGATAAAACTTCCAATTAAAGAAGGTGGGTTTGGTTTTCTGGGTCCTGCTTTATGCCATCGGGCCTACTTGTTGACCTGTACTAAATTTTGGTCTTTTCTACTCCGACTGGATTTTCCACCTTGGTCAATTCTGGAATCCTTCTGTTTGGATCCTCTTTCCAAGTGGGTAGCACTAGGTTCTTGGCATATTAGAATGGACAACCCCCCTCCCACAATTCCAACTGTTATAGAGATGTGGCATATAATATCACGTCAATTACAGTTTGATCCATTCTCTCATGCTTGATTTACTTTATGGGGAAATCCAGATTGAAAAATTAGAACAAAAATGTTTTTTGTGGCGGATGTGGATGGATGATTTTTACCTTGGATCAGTTACTGGGTTCAGACGATGAGTTTCTGTCATTCTCTGATCTGCGAACTAAGTATGATTTACCCCCCTATGGCTGAATGGCAATACTTGCAATTGCAACACTTGTTGGAATCTAGGTTTGGTCTTGCTGCTTTTACAGCTTCAGAGTCCCCATTGTTATTGGAAACACTGATAGCGGCTGATTGCTCATATCGACTCACACTTCATGTACATATACTTGTTATCAGTAAATAAATATGATACTCAGAGTCTAAGACAGGAATGGAATAGAGAACTGGAGCACCCCATTTTGCCTAATCAATGGATCGTTGTTCTAGCGGCTGTACCCCAAGTCTCTATGGACCTTAGGCTATGCCTTATTCAGCAAAAAATCTTATTTCAGGTTTATTAGGCTCCACAATGTCATTTTAATAAGGATTTGTCTAATTCTCATAATTGTTGGAGATGTAATACACCTAATGCTTCTCTTATTCACATGTTTTGGCAATGCTCAATAGTTGCTGACTTTGGGGAGGAGGTCATAATATGGATAAACTTTGTACTGGAACACCCTTTAATATTGTATGATGTGCATGTCCTCCTAAACTATTTACTGGTTTCTTGGAAGTGAATGTATAGTCAGTGCAAATTGATTTTCCGAGCCCTCTTGACAGCCAAGACTGATATTACTACATTGGAAGGATAAATCTTCACCTCCTATAATGCAATGGATTGAGGACCAAATAACATTATCAACATTTGAGTGGGTGGTATATAGGCGCCACTCGCAAATGGATAAATATATGGATATTTGGTCTGCTTTTCTTGAAGCTTATGCATAATCCCTTGTTTTGTATTATGTTTCTAGAATCTTGTATTTAATGGAATATTGATATTTCTATGCATGTATTTTCTTGTCTTCCCTCCTTTTTTCTGCGTGATTTGTTTTTGTTTTGTTTTGTTAAAATCACAGTAAAAAAGATTAATATATACATTAAAAAAAACACCATGGTATCCACCTGAGCTGGCTCAGTGGGTTGGAGGCATTGCATTGCAGTGTTCCTGTCGCTACCTGCAGGGTTGGTTCTAGAGAGTGGCAATGGGAGGCTGTTTCTTGCCCCCCTGGCAATTGTGCTATTGGGTGCTGCAGGGGACCATCTTGCCCCCAGTGCTGTTTAATATCTATATGAAGCCATTCAGAGTGGTCATTAGGAGATTTGGAGCAGTGTCATCAGTATGCTGATGACATCTGCTCTAGTTCTCTGTTACATCTGAATCTGGTGTGACTATGCACACGCTGGTTAGGCTGGATGAAGTCCAATAAACAGGAGGCTGCATCCTGGCAAAATTGAGGCCTTGTGGGTGAGTGGTTCCCATGCCTGGGTTTTTTTTTAAAATTATTTATTTATTTATTTAAATGTATTAATCGCCCATCTGGCCAGTCACCCAGCCACTCTGGGCGATGTACAAAGTGCATAATAAAACAGTTTAAAACAATAAAATTCTACAGTAAAAATACCATATTTCTAAAAATACCCCCTAACCCACCCCAAATGCCTGCCTGAACAACCACATTTTTGATGCATGGCAGAAGCTCATTAAAGAGGGGGCATGGTGGAGTTCCCTAGAGAGGGAGTTCCACAGAGTGGGGGCCACCACAGAGAAGGCCCTCTCCCTCGTCCTCACCAGCCTAGCTGTCCTGGCTGATGGGACAGAAAGAAGGCCATCCGAGGCTGATCTTGTTGAGCGGCCTGTCTGGTGTTGCTGGAGGCGCTCCTTGAGATAGGCTGGGCCAGAACCATATAGGGTTTTAAAGGTCAAAACCAACACCTTGAATTTGGCCCGGAAAACAACTGGTAACCAGTGCAACTCCTTCAGCGCTGGAGTGATGTGATCTCGCCGGCGGCTGCCTTTAATCAGGCGAGCTGCTGCGTTCTGTACCAGCTGCAGCTTCCGAACTGTCTTCAAGGGTAACCCCATGTAGAGCGCATTACAGTAGTCTAAACGAGAGGAGACCAGGGCATGTACTACCGACGGGAGCAGATGGTCGGGAAGGAAGGGGCGCAGCCGCCCTATCAGATGGAGTTGATACAGCGCTGTTTGGCTCACAGCTGACACCTGAGCCTCCATGGACAGCTGGGTGTCCAAAATGACCCCCAGGCTGCGGACCTGGTCTTTCAAGGGTAGCCGTACCCCATTCAACACCAGGTCTATTCTAATACTATTCTATACTATTCTAATTTTCTACTTACAGAGAATTTTTCTTCCACCAAAAGTACCTCAGTCTTGTCAGGGTTCAGCTTCAGCTTATTCCTCCCCATCCAGCCACTCACCATCTCCAGACATTTGGACAGGGATTCTATGGCCAACCTTGGTGAAGATTTGAACAAGAGGTAGAGCTGCTTGCCATCCGCATATTGATGAGACTGCACCCCAAACCTCCTGATGATAGCCCCCAGAGGCTTCGCATAGATGTTAAATAGCATCGGGGAGAGGATGGAACCCTGTGGCACCTCGAAAGTGAGTGGCCACGGGTCCAAAACCTCCTCTCCCAGTGCTGCCCTCTGGTACCTGCCAGAGAGGAAGGACTGGAACCACCGCAATACGGTGTCTCCAATGCCCAACCCCTCCAGGCGGTCCAGAAGGATACCGTGGTCAACGGTATCAAAAGCCGCTGAGAGGTCGAGGAGAACAAGGAAGGAGCATTCGCCCCTATCCAGAGCCCTCCTCATATCATCCACCGAGGCCGTTTCTATCCCATGCCCAGGCCTGAAGCCCAACTGAAATGGATCTAGATAATCGGCTTCTTCCAAGTGTGCCTTCAACTGCATCGCCACCACCCGCTCAATCACCTTGCCCCAAAATGGCAGATGCGAGACTGGGTGAAAGTTGTTCAGAACTTGGGGATCCAAGGAGGGCTTCTTTAAGAGTGGTCTTATCACTGCCTCCTTGAGGGCTGATGGCATCACTCCCTCCTCAAGGGAGGTGTTCACCACCACCGATCCCCTCACCCAATTCTCTCTGCAGCCCATAATGAACCAAGATGGGCAAGGATCAAGTAAGCAGGTGGTCGGCCTGACAGATGAAAGCACCTTGTCCACTTCATCAGAAGGAAGAAGCTGGAATCGATCCCACAAAACCGGTTTGCCACAGACTGCCTTATACTGAGGCATCGTTTACTACACCACACACATCCGCCTTTCCCCTCTCTGTGAAAAGGTGCAACATACATATTGATCTTCAGTGGCTCAGTTTAGATATCATACCACAATTAAGGAAGTTTAACTAGGTTTTGGCACGATATCTAAATTGTCATTACTATGCTTCCTGAAGCTGCTGCACCATTGAGACAGGAGTGCGCTTATGAAAGTAAGTGCTGAGAGGACACAAGACAAAGACAGAGAAGCAGCTCTAAACCATGGTTTGCCTGTTACGCCTTTGGAAGCTCAAACAATGGTTTGGGTCCTAAACTAGGGTTCATGCCAATCACTGGTTTGGAATGATGTCTGAATTTGGCGAATAGGGCAGCCTTCCCCAAACTCATGCCCTCCAGATGTGCTGAACTGTACCTCCCCATCATCCCCAGCCACCATGGCTATTGACTAGGCTGGCTGAGAACTGTGGGAGTTGTAGTCTAACACATCTAGGGGGCATGAGGTTGGGAAGGCAGGAATAGGGCATCTGAGGCTTGAACGAGTAAGCTGGTCTGAGGCTAAGTTGTAGCCTAGCTCATTTCATCTACAATCTGCTCTCCTTCCAAAGACCTCAGAGTGGTTCCCAAGTGATCTCCCATCCAGGCATGTTATAGGAATGTGTGTGTTGATCCCAGAGCCCTTTAGAGGTACAGAAGGGAATATGGATGCACAGCATGAGACCTTGTGATTAGCAGGGAGTGTGGCTTGGCTAGGCCAGGTATAAATAGCAGGACACTGGCTTTCTGTCCATGTCTGCTCAGCTGAGTAGAATCACCTTGCCTGCTGGACTTCAAGAATCAGGTGTTCCATTCCATTATTAGACTGCAGTGATCCTGTCTCTGAAGTACCCACTCCAGGTTTTACTCTGGGTACAGCTCTTGAGGACCCTTGTCTATCCCTGAAAACAATAGCTTATCTGTCCAAATAGGCCTGGATATGTTTACAATTTAGACTCTAGGATGGGCTTTTAATAACATTCTCCATGGGTTGGAGCACGACAGCCATTTCGTTATTATGTGGCTGTGTAGATGTTTTGGTCTACAACTCCCAGGATTCCTGACTATTGGCCATGCTAGCTAGGACTGATGGAAGTCAACAATATCTGCAGGGCACCAGTTAGAGATGTTTGATGTAAGGGCATGTTTTGGCTGTTGTGGTGAAATCTGAACTACTTCTTGCTGACTTGGAGAACTACTTCCTAGTTCTCTGTACCAATGTGAATTTGAATTAGTGGGAGACTGGAAAACGGCCTCTCTACCTCTTGGGGCCTCTCTACACCAGCCTAAAATCCTGCATTTAAAACGGGGCTTTCGGATTCCGTTTTAAATGCAGGATCACAATGACTCCCTCTTTCCCCCGCTTCCTCTCCCCCTCCTTCTCCCTGTATCTAAGTCTGCCATTATCTTTCATTGATCTCTCTCCTCTTCTTGCCGCTTTTCCTCTTTTCACTGAGGGAACTGAAGCGGAACACAATGGGGTAATTTGATAGCTCATTATCTGTGATCTATTTAAAAACGGAACAAAGGGCATTTAGTGCAGGAGGCGTCCTGGAGGGTCACATTGTCATGTAAAGAGCCCGCAAACTTCCGTGAAGGAGCAATCTCAACTGCAGGATAAAAGCTCCATGTGAAGGAGCCCTTAGTCAGTTTTTGCAAGAGAAGAGGAAGAAGCATGGTACATGGACCCCACTGAAGCATACAGGACTAAATCAGCTTAGTAAGTTGCACATTTACCTGAAAAACTTTCCCCCCTCTTCTCACTGTCAAAATGTAGATTACAGTGACCTGCCTTTTTTGCTAATGTTACTTGGCTGAGTGACACCCCATCCCCTTTTTGCTGATGTTATCCTTTAAACGACAGTAGACATCAGCCTTCCCCAAGGTGGTGCCCTCCAGATGTGTTGGACTACAATACATCTGGAGTAGATGTGGAGTGGACTGCATTTACTCCTACACATGTAGTCCAGCACATCTGGAGGGCACTTGATTGGGGAAGGCTGGTGTGCATTGTTAAGAGATGATGATGATGAAAACAGACAGGCTCTTAATATTCGGAGGGGGGAGTAAAGGGTTGATTTTTTAATAAAATACCTGTGCAAAATGAACAAGAAACACAACACATTTACTTCTTGTGGGCTTTCCAAACAGCAAACAAATTCCTGAAGGTAGTTCCGACATGATTTGAGGTCACTTGTTGATGAGACAACAGTTGCAGAAAATAATCAAGGCATTTTGATCCAATCATTGCGAACTGTCAGATTTTCCACTGCCAACCACACTGTGCCTACTACATTGACATACATCTGAAATAATTCTGTTGGAATAGTTCCACAGCATTCAAGGGTGAGTGGTGCAGAATGGCAATGGCATTCCTGGACCAAGAAAGTTCCATCATCCAAAACGTGCCTTTTCACCCACTGTGGGTCACCCTTGCGGCTGGTTAATAGAACAGCTGCTGATTCTCCGAAGCAAAGCATGTCCTTGTAACTCTGTGGTATAAGATCACTGGCAGAGCACTCAGTCTGTTGTACCTCTTTGGCATAAGAGAGTGCCTGCTTCTCCCATCATTAATAAAGTTATGCGAGTCCTGTTTGTGGAATCTTTATTAAAGAGAAACAAAACTGGGTTTCCAGATTCCATATAAGTGGTGTGAGCAACTTATTCTGCAAGTTACAACACACAATTTTGCATAGCCACCATAACAGCGATTGCACCATAAACAAAATATTGAATAAAAACAGATTTTTAATGTAAAATCCATATAGAACTCCACTTAAGATCCATATGGCTGACATAAATCCATATAGATTACATAACTTTAATACAGGTGGAGCTCAAACCCACTGGGGATTTTCCATCTCTTATTAGTGGTGCTCAGAGCATGCCCTGACTTAATTGCAGGGCACAATTAACTGAAGGTTCTGAAACAGTTCAGTGTTTTTGGCAGCAGAGCAAAGACTTTGAAAAATTGCTAATGTATTTTGAGTCAGATTCTAAATATACCTAGCCAGTGATTGGGATCTGACATTTTTTTTAGATGTCCTAACAGGATTGTTTTAACTCCTAACTTGCTAATTCAGACAGCAAAATATTTTTCATGTAGTATAAAACTGGAACTTAGTTTTCATTTAATCTCAAGTGATATTTTGCCATTAACAATGTGTTTATAGCCCCAAACCCAATTACATTAATATGCTATAACAGAATTAGAAAGTGCAACATTGCACAAACAAAAAGCAACCCTTCAGACTTAAACCAAATCTGAACTCATTAGCTTAATTCACTCTAGATGTGCACTTGACAAACTGCATGCAAAGTAGATCAAATGATGTGATCTACATTACAGACCAGTAGTGCGATTGTATGCATGCCTACTCAGAACCGAGTCCCATAAAATCCAATGGGGCTTAATCCCAGGTAAACGTGTGTAGGACTGCAACCTTAATGAAGTGAATATTCCCTTGGTAGGATAGGGATTGCTAACAGAATTTTCAGTGCCTCGCAATTCTCAAGATTTCTGGGGGAAGCCATGAGAAACTTCAACGCAGATTTGCAGAGTTGATATACACCCTTACATTTCTGCATTTCCTCAGTGATGAAGTATCACTCTTTCTTTATTAAAAATGTCTGAGATATAGGCTGCAACAGTATTTTAGGTCAAAGCTCCCCAAACTAGTTTTAAGAGGTGAGTTTATGCCATTAGCAGCATCAAATGGTAAAGCTCTTTCTGGATTTACAGGGTGCAGCCAGAGGATCCCATATCTGAATGCTCCCTATGAAAATGCACCAGCATCAGAATCCTACCCTTAGAAAGTCTGCATGCCAGAGAAATGGCCAGACTGAACCCTTTTCTCAGACAAGCTAGCTTTCTATGGTCAGTGAACTTTTCTTTTTAAGGAACAATCAAACATGCAATGAATCTACTATCCATAGCCTGAAGTGGCACACCCCCAGAAAAAAAACTATACCATGTGGTTGGGGAAGGAGGGTGGCTCAATGGTACAGCACATGCTCTGCATGCAGAAGCTCCCAGATTCAGTTCCCAGCACTTCCAGGTAGGACTGGAAAAACTCTTGCCTGAAACCTTGGAGAGCCACTGCCAGTCAGTGGCAACAACACTGGGCTAGATGGACCAAGAGTCTGGCTCAGTATAAGGCCGCTTCCGATGTCCTCCTTGTGGTATGAACTGCTTTGCTCCAGACATGCAACTTTGAACTGAATTAGTCTTTAACCTCCCTGCTGCCAGCCCTGTAAACTACCTATATCTTGTTCATTTTCAGGAAAATAGTAGGTAGATTTACTCATGCACAGATCCCACGGAGTTCCAGTTGGACACCCAATTCTGTTTTGCAAAAGTGAAACCTTCACAATTCCAAAACCCCGCTGCTCTCCAATCTCATTGCCAGCTTCTACATGCCTCACCACATCCCATTTCTCTTTTTTATAGCTCACCACATCTAGTGTATCACAGGGCGGGTATAAATGCATGGATACAAATTCAGCATTTACTAAGGAAAACTAACAATGATTCTGCTTATGGCACAAACTAGCCCCCCACCGCACTGTGGCAAAAGGTGCCTGGGCAGCAGTTTAGAGACTAAGGGCACAATTCACTCGGACGTTCTTCTGCACTAACCCCACACTGATGTTGAAGGACTCACATCAGAACTCCCCAGCGGATTGTGCTCTGTTGGGTGTTCTGTTGCATGAGCTTCCATTGGCAATCATGCAATCCAAAAAAAACACTTAGTTTCTGAGGTGGGACAGCACTCTGTGCTGTTACAGTCCCTCACTGCTCCTCCTTTGGAATGTATAAAAAGAACGTGGTGTGTCAGTCAAAATGGCCAGTGGCTTTGCAGGTACTGGAGACTAAATGCCCCCTAAAGGATGGGGATGCGGCTTCCTTTTTGCACCATGAGGCTATTGGCAAAATTCTACTCAGGCCTGGGTCGTTTGTGAACCTGGTGACGCAGATGCTGCTGTGAACCTCTGCCTTGCTCCCATAACCTGAAGATGAAGAATGAAAAAGTCTTCTCATGAGGCTGGGTTGCATACATGAGGCCTTCCCACACCAGTGTTGTCCCTTTGTTGGGGTCACCGATGACAGTGTGGGGAGGATCTGTGTAGTTGGCCAGCCTTCTGAAAGGAAGTAATCTTAAGCTATCTTGGCAATGTGGGAGCCAGCTACAGGACAGTGGCTTTGTTGTGGGAGTGACCCCTGGCATGAAGGTAACTGATGAACTAGGCCTTGGTTTTCAACATACACAGAGAAGACCCTGGTGAATGATCCAGACCCCTGTAATCATTCAGCACCATCATTCTGAGGATCTGTGAGCCCTCCTGAGAAATACCTGTATTCAGTTTGCCTCAATGACATTTTTTACTAGGTGATGGGTAAGGCTTCCTTTGGAGAGAATATAAAGGCAGATGAACACATAGTCTTTTCTTCCCAAATATCAAGACATGAAATGAAATTACCATCAACAAATCACAAACGGCGTTACCATAGATCACTGTTTTTATATGTGTGCAAATCTCATTTCCACAGACTTCTAGTGCAAACTCCCCAAGTGTAGGAAGGAACATATGGAAACAGAAATGTAACCAAGACTAACCAAGGCCAATTCAGTTCATCAAAGGGAATTAATGCACAATCATTCACTTTAACCTGCAGAGGTGGCTTCCAAACTCCCTATCTCCAGGTGAAAAAAGTCCTTCCTAATCATTCTTTGGCCAAGAATCCCACCTCCTCAGCACATCAGCCACAGGACCTCAGCAAGGATTATGGGGCATCTTCAGGATGTGCATTTGGTTCAAGGTGGTCTTTTTGTGGCCCTGTTTGAACTGTGTGCATACTCTAGAATGCACCAAACTCTCTCCTGTAGCTGCCCATTGCGGGGGAAGAACAATAGTGGCAGGCAACACGTCTTTCAGGGAAGCATGTCTGCCATTACCGATCTTGTCACTGAGGTACTCTTGACACACTCCTGAGGAACCCCAGGGTACCCTGGAACACAGTTTGAAAACCACTCTGTTAAAGGAATGATGGCATCGAAAGTTGAATTCATGTTAGGGAATGAAAATGAAACAAACAAATCCTCAGAGGCCCCCTCTGAAGCCACAGCCCAAACTCACTCGATGGCAGGGCAGCATCACAGTATCAAAGAGGAAAAACATCATTAATCCTCAGCATTCCATTTCATCACTTCTTGATGCTGTGCATCTCATATACACGTACCTTGACAATACAAATGAACGTACATTTCCTTTGGCCAGCTGAGACCTCCACTCACTCGCCTCTTGCCACAGAGGCATGTGAGTAACTCTCCACTTTTAGTTCTGCTTTGGAAAGGCACCAGTCTTAAGTCGCTGCTTTTTTTAAAGTCATGACCTGCTGTTTTTTCCTTATGGAACGAAGTTCAAAGTGATAACAAAACTGGAGGGAGATTGTGGCAGCCTCAGTCTCTCCCTGCTTGTCATTGCTGAAAGACAAGTCTTCCACTATAGATCTGCTGGACATGCTATCATAGGACCATAGACCTGGATGTGTGAAAGTCTTCTGAAAAATTTCACTAGGTTTAACTCTGCAGATATTTTTTTTCCTGAGCAGGAACCTCCAGCTTCACCTTAATGGTCTCTTAGTGATATGCAAAACCCTTTGGAAGAACTTTGCTTGTCTTAATGGAATCTTTTTAAAGCATCACCCCAAGTTCAATGGATATTTCACTTGAACAGGAACCTCTAGACTTGCTTTCAGCAAAGTTCTGACAGAAGAGACCAAGAGGCAATGCATGGAAGTGGGGCAATTTGTCACCGGCCTTGGCTACTCTGGATTGCAACCCAAACATCTGTGGTCTCCCGCTGCAGCTTAAAATGCTACTGCGGATGAGTATGGGACAATGGGAAGCTGGAGTGCCTCCCCACAGAAAGGGTGCACAGGCAGCACTTGATGAGGTGGACAGAACAGGCCTCAACCTAGCCCAGCAAGGAGAGATACTGGCAGCTGTACATTGACACAAATGAGTCCATCAACTTCTTCCCCGTCCCTGATAGCAAACATGAACAGAATTCAGTTTAGCTGAGAAGACAACCGTGGTCCCACCTTTTCAAAAAGGAATGAGTCCTATGGTACTGCTCTGGAAAATTTCTATCTGGGAAAAAATCCACAGCCACATATTTGGCCTAAAGTGCCTTGGCTTGCCATAGTCAAAAAGGATAACACGCTCCGCCCTTCCCAGGGCAGCAGTGTGGAAAGGGTCCATCCTCTTAAAGAGCCATTGGAATGCTAGCTGTCTGTCAAGAGGATGCTTAGTTGCGGTGTCAGCTTGGGCTTGTTCCCCGAGTTTAAAGAATGGCTGCTTTTTCATACTAGATCTCAACAGAGTCGGCTCTTCAGAGAGCAGGGAGATTTTTGTGGAATGTTGCCTGAGAACGTCTTAAGAGATAGGAACTAAAGGTTAGACCACAACTTAACTCCTATGAGAATCCCTTTCATGCGGATAAACTCCAGCGCTCTCCTTCACACAGTATCTCCAGGAAGGAGATGCAGATCCCAGCAAAAAACCCCTGCCTGTCTCGGCCCCACTGCCCGGAAGCGCAGGAGCAGTGCATTTGAGAGGAAGCATTAAGACAGGCATGAACTGAACCTAGAAAGACAGCAGCCGTCCTGGAACCTGGTCGCACTGCCGCAAAGTCCTGCCAGCTTCTGGAGGAATTAGTGACGCAGCGCAAAGCACCGGTAGCGCAAGGAGTCCGTCCCCCGAGGCATCTCACACATGGTAGACCTCTTCTTCCAAGGCGTGGTTCACTTCCCCACGAAGGTGGCTGAAGGTGTTGTGTCGTAGGATTTGCCAGCCGCGGTGGCAACTGCTCTGGGATGCGCTCCTTGAGACAGATGGAGAGGACTCCATCGTGCATGGGAAATGCTCACCCAGCTCTGGTTTCCCAGAAAACCTGCCGGGATCCTCCTTGCCCTGGCTCTTAAAGGCCTCTGCACAGCGAAGCACCTTGTGCTTGTTGGAGTCTAGACGCTCTTCCACCCTGGACGGATGAGAAAGAACGAGCTTAAAGGCCATTCATCAACTGACACGGCCAATATGGCTGTGCTGTGCCTTTGATTGTTGGGACCTGCGCAATAGGACTACTAGCAGAGGGGGTGGGGTGGAGTGCTGGCGTAAGGAGACGAGCTTCCCTCTTTTACCACTGCTAGGACTCTAATGCCAGGTTCCAGGCTCTGCTGACAAGACTGAAGGGCTCTTACAGGCAGGGACTCTGAGGACTGAACCTGGAGCTTGATGGTGCCAGGCTGGGACCTAGCCTAGTGAGCTACCTGGGGCTGGGGGTCTGTGTGTTCCAGCCTCAGGCAACAAGGGTGTGCAAACGTGGTCCCTGTGATGGACAACAGTCTCTGGATTGGAGAGCCGTATATATATGCTAAGGCTGACCTTCTGCCCTTGCCTGGTCAACAGAGATACAGCATCTCCTCCGCTTCCCCCTCTGCTTCCAGACCTCAGCTTCTGGCCTTAGCTGCAGAAGGCATCTTCCAGGTTCAGGTCTGTGTATAGCTACCATGGCCCCAGCAAGGGCCAGACACAGGGAGGGGCTGTAGCTCAGTGGTAGGGTACATGCTGTCAATGCAACAGATCCGAGTTTGATTCGTGACATTGCCAAGTACGGCTGGGAACAACCGCTGCCAGTCAGTGTAGATGGAAAAAGCTAGATGGACTAATGGCCTGGCTTGGGATATGGCAGCTTCACTCATATGCCCTGGAAATGTCTTAACCCGTTGTACTTGCTGCACCATCACACTCACTGATGCATACAAAAAAATACACCTCCAGACAAAAGGGACTCACCTGAGAAACCACTTGTCCCCTAGCCCATACTCTCGCCCACAGATACCAGAGCGAGGCCAGAAGCATCGTGGGAGCTTCTGCTCAAGCATGACTGTTGTGGCAACGACCTGTATGAAAGCAAAGGTTCAGATCGATCCTTAAAAAGCATCAGCATGGATAAAAAGTGTATTCGACTTATATCCTGCCTTTCCAGTAAAAACAGCACTCCAAGGTGGTTCAGCTTGACAGGTTCATATTCATAAATCAAACTGTTTCTCTTTACGTCATTATTTAGTTCATCTGAATTTGTAAATTTTACTGACCTGCTAAACGAATCAAATAATTTTATTTACTCATCACACAAGTGGGGCCTTGCCACGAAGCTCACGGTGTCTAGTGGGTTTATAGTTCATTTTATCTTCACAGCAATTCTGTGAGGTGAGTTAGACAGTGCACTGGCCCAGTGGGTCATCTGGCTGTGCATGGGATTAGGTCCAACATTATAACCACTACACTTGGATAAAGTATAATAATGCATCCAAATTCTGTCTGTTTCCAACGGCTCTATATTGGTTTTAATTGTGATTATGCAGTGGAATGTATTGTTGTGCCCAACCATGGAGGCGTTTTGGCAATTAAAATAATATCTTGTCCCATAAGCAAAGTGGAAATGCAACTGAATGTCTACTGCCCAGACTTTATGCATATTACCCTGGAAGCGAGTCCCACCACATTCAATGGTGCTTGTTCCTTGGCGTGCATAGGATTGAGGCCTTGGCTACAGAAACTGTTTTCAGTCTCTCAGTTCATCCCATGGCTCAGTTCTTCTGAGCATGTGCAAAGTGCTATTCCTTCACCCCAGACAGTGAAGTCTGAGGGTGCGGCACTGGTAGACCCGAGCTTTATTTCCAGTAAAAAAAAAAAAAGTGACAGGCTACGTAAAGATTTACGTAGCCTATCACGGTATTTTTTAAAAATCTAGCTGTGATAAGCTACGTAAATCTTTACGTAGCCTATCACTTTTTTTTTTTTTACTGGAAATGGCGGCGGTGGCAGCTGGTCAGAAGACCGGCTGCTGCAGCCGCTGCCACCGAACCACTGCCAGAGCCGCCGCCGCCGCCAGGAGGATGTGCCCAAGGTAAGTCCCGTCCGGGGGGGGGGGGGGGCGGCAGACCGTTTCGCCACCAATTTCAGGGGGCCAAATGCACTGGCATTTGGCCTCCCCGAGATTCGTGGCGAAATTCTCTGACATCCCTACAATTAATCCAGTTTGAAACTGGTGTCAATTTGCAGCACAGTCATGCAGCTCTGCTCACTCCTATGTGAACCAGAGGAATCTCTGCACTGCTCTGTTATAGTCTCACCTGTGCCCTCCAAAGCTCGTCCCGTTCACTGGCCACACGCCAGTGGGTGTCACCCATCATGGCAATGAGCAGGTTGAGCATGAGCAAAGCTGCAATGATGGCAAAAGCAAAGTACACCACACTGTACATGAATGGCAGGTCCACGTCGTAGTTGGCAGGTCCGTCAATGATGGTAAGGAACAGTTCAAAGGTGGTGAAGAGAGACATGGGGTAGCTTTCAAACTCTCCCATGCTGGTGGGATTCTCTGTCTGGAAGATGATGTAAAAGGCTGGTGGGGAAATAACAAGGACTAGTCAGCTACAGAGAATGAAAAGGCTGAAGGCTGTATTTTTAAGTTATGTATTTTCCAGTACATAGCCTGTATATGTCTCAGAACATATACTGACTCTTGGAGGCACAGCAACCCCATCTGTTTTCCTTCCCTGGCCCATAGTTTCCTGGCTTCCTTGCCTGTTGACTCCCTGCCAGTGGTACACAGCTCCTGTTGTCCCTGTGTGAGCTCTTATTCCAGCTTTTTCCCTTTGGTCCTCTTTTCTCAATTCCAGTCCCACCCCCATTCCTCCCCCTGCCCCAGTTCTCTGTGTCTAGAGGAAGCTCTGGAGCCTCATCACAGTGACTACAGAATCCCCACACCTAACAGTAGGAGAAGCAAGCCCCCGCCCCCACAATAAGTAGCTGACCTCCACCTGTCTGCACAACTGCTGGATCCCTGTGGTTACCTGACGGAAGGGTACTTTTCACATGCTCAGAGTGATTTTCTGCATTATTATCTACCTATAGAAAGAGCAGTGTTCCAGCAGGGGCTCACTTCCTTCCGTCAGCAACGGGACTGGGATGGGAAAGAGAACTTTGGAGCTGGAAGGCAGCCAAGCGAGGACAGGCTCCCTTCCAAGCCACTGCCATTCAGCTCTCCTCCATAGTGTAATGGGACTGGAGAGAAACACAGGCGAGGCGTGTGCAAGAGGCAACGGTGCGTGGTGGAATGCCTTCTATGAAAGGGTGGTATAGTGAGAGCAATAGGAAGGCTGGTTACAGCTACACAGAAAGCAGTGGTTTTAAAACCTCCCACCTCCAGGGAATTCTTTCCACATTTGACTGTATGCTAAGGAACCTCGGCACATTGACTAAGGGTACCTCCCCACTCCCCCCGGCTGTTGGCATCCGTTCTCCATCACAGCTGGTCCCTGAGCCCACAACGCATTCTGGGCTGTGCGCTCAGTTCACGCGGGCACCAGTCAGGCCTGCTCAGCCTAGTTATTTGCCTCATGTGACCCAAAAAGGCGCCCAGCACTTCCCAGTGGCTGTGCGTTGCAGGAAAAAGTTGGTGATGAATGCCGAATAACTTGTTTTTCAGGTAAGCTTGTCAGCTAGTATTGATCTTGTGGTGGAGCCCCAATAACCTTCCAAGGAACCTCAGGGCTCTCAAGAACACTGTTTGAGGGCCACTGCTATAACGAAAGTTTGGGAATAGTGAGAAGTGGGGGGGGCATATGCACTGGGCTTCTGCAAAATAAACAAATGTGAAGTGATGTCGACGTATTGAATAAATCTGTCTATGGGGGAAACATCTGAGATTTCCCACTGCAGAAGAAACCCCCCGAGGTTATCATGACATGAGCAGATAATCACACTGCAGTCCCCAAAGTCAAAGAGTGGTGGGTGGTTGCAATGACTTAGAAATGCATGGATTAGTTTCTGTCTCACCTGATGCAAAGCCAAGTATCACGACAGCCATTAGCCCACAGAAGCGTATAAGATCTCCAAATATCATCTGTAGAGAAGACAGACAAAAAAGAAAGAGATGTCACGATATCCAGCTTTTTCACAGCGGGGATATTCCCCCCTCCAATAATCTCTGGACATTTAAAGTTAGTGGAAGGTAGACTAGACAGGAGTACTGGGATCCCAACTATGATCAAACTGCCAATTCCGGTTTGCTGGAATAGATGGACATTAGTTCGATCTAGCAAGGCAATTCCTACAAGGTACAAAAAGAACTGTTGGCAATTTAAGGCATTTATCACAAATTAGCCTTTTCTGATTTGCTCCTGGCATCACAAAGAGTTTAATCCTTTTTACACAAGTAAGACTCTTCTGGGAGGAAGAACATTCCTTCTCTATTTGCCTTCTGAGTATATGTAACAGAGTCATATAATATTCCTTACCTTCTGTATCATGATAGTGAAGGGCCCCAGCATCTGAAACCCTCGAGCAAAATACATGATGTTGCACCAGCCAAGCACCAAGGCACAGGACATGGGGACCACCTCTCCATCTGTGCTTGTGAGTCGCATCACCATGTTCACCAGGATCAAACATGCATACGTGATGCTGTAAAAGAAGTGGCATGATCAAGAAAGTGGACACCACAGCCAACTGTCCTGTACATGCATGAGAGTTTGCCAATAACATTTACGTGTGTGTAGATTTACATGTGTGTGTTTGTGTCCTTTGCTTGGTTGTGAGATTCCTTCCTTTCCGATGTCAAAGGGATGTGTGAAAAGAGAGATTTTATTGGGCTCAGAGACAACACAAAAGACACCAGGTTGTGAAAGGAGAAGAAGAAATTGTCCTCAAGAAGGTTGTGGGGGTTCAGAATGAAGCCTCTCCTTAGTGAGGTCCTGGAAGGCAGGAGAGGGACCTGTGATTGAGGGAAGAGGAAAGCAGAGGGCCAAGCAGAAAGGGGAGTCATGGGAAAAGCACCTGTTGGCCAGCCTGGGCGAAGGAGATTCCCTTGATTTTCTTGAGATGGAGCAAGGCATTCTTGGGAGCATGCCAGGAAAATGGGTGTGGCTGGACAGCCACATATAAAAGAAAGATGATGGTGGAGGAAGCAGCTCTGTGGCTCCCCACAGTCAATGCCTTCTGCCTCGTACCAAAGGGGCTTGAATCTTACTCCACTCCTTTCCTCACAAAGGGTTTTTACGTTCAAATAAACTGCTTCTTAACATCTACTTTGGTTCCTTCATCTTTTGGCTATTCTTTTCAGAACTCTTTTGGTTTCCCTTGAAATTCCTCAGATGTTTGGAACAACCTCCAAATTCAATTTTCACTTTAGGCAAAGTCAAACAAGCCTAGAGGGTACACTGAACACCTCAGAAATTTTGCTTGCTTCCCTTGAAATTCCTCAGATGCCATTCTTGGAAGAAAGGCAGGGTACAACTCAAATAAATAAATAATCACCAAATTCACCAAATTTGATTTCAAGCAAATAGATCTGTTGTAATTCTGTAGCAGAGACTGGCAAAGAAAGAAATCCAGAGTAGAAGCAATCACTAGAGGAGGAGAAAAACAGTCAGCAAATTGAAATAGAGACTGGGGATGCTTCCAGACAAGGCCTTTATGGCATCATTATCCTGCCTCCTTCATAAATTTTACAGGGCGATTCAGACATCGTCATTTTACTCGTAACCCTCCTGTGTTTTCCAACCATTTCTTCCATCTTTCATTACTGCAGAAACTCCATTAAGGGGGAAAAAATGGAACAGCTGCACAATGACTTCTGGCTGCTAAGTGCTGGAAGCCCCCCATCTGGAAACATACACAGAGAATCAGTGAGAGCAAAGTGTATTGCGAACTTTGGAAATGCAGAGCCTCACATGATGATGTGGAAAGGTCCTCCTATGATGGTTTGTCCAAAGTACTTGGTGGCTCCAACTCTTAGAATATTTGGAATCTGAAAAGATGGTATCAGTTAGAATGGATTACATATAAAAAGCTTTAAGCCAGCAAGGCAGCCATTTCCACCTGGGGCTGGAACTGCCTATGGCCCCTGGCATCCTCCCCTAGAAGTTCATCTGTCAGTACTAGAAGGTCAAGAGATGTTTTGTGCCTATCAGAGGAGAAGAATACAGATGACCAGCTCATCAAGTCGTTCATGTCATTTTTATTTGATAACCTCCCCACCACGCCCCGCCACCTTCAGCACTCACAGAATGTATGGCAGGAAAAAAATATCTCACCACACTTTCAATCAAGCAAACCCTTGCCGAGTTGGTGGTCTGTATTGGGTCAATGTTGTTGCAGAATGGGGATGCTGGGAGGCGGAATTCAATGGTCTGGCGTCAAACAAGCAATGGGGCAAGGATCAGCAGTCATTGGGACTGGATGAGTGTGGAACAAGAGGAAAGACTGTTTGTTGGGAAGGATCCAAAGTATATATTTAAAATATCTTAAGGGTTTGAGGAGGATTAGGAATGAGTTACACATGATATGAAAACTTGTTGATGGAATACTCCAAAAAGGAAGTACTTTTAAAATATAAACTGCCCTAAGCCAATAGAATAGAGTCAGGCAGAGATTTTTAAAATAAATAAATATGAACTATGACTATCATGGCCACCCATATATTGCTAACTGATATTGGCTGTATTTCCTCACAATGGTCTTATCTATACTATGCATTTCAACCAGTTCCAAAACTTGTTTTAACTTTGAGGAATTCCCAAACAGGGAACCCATACAGAATTCTCCCCAACGGCAATCCTCCCATAGGTTTCTGGAGGAAGTGTTCACAGGTAAGCTGGTTTCAGGCTAGTTTAAAATCTTGTAGCCTAGGTATGCCCTATCAAGGTACAGTGGTTCAGTGGCATCTCATATGGTAGATGGAGCTTCTAAATTGTTGTTGGTATAGTTTACAGAAGATCCATCTTGTACTGCTTTATTTTTTCTCCTTACCTCTAGGAGCAAAATCGCCATGGCTCCTATCACTGTGATCAACTCCCCCACCAGTCTGAGCTGATCCTCATACGTCACATATGATTCCTAAAAATGGGAAGGACCACTGGTTAGTGAGCAAACAGGAACAGGCAAAAAGCCCTGGAGGTCAGGTTTGGATCTGGTGGCATTAACACATAGAGAATCTTCCAGAAGGATCATCTTAACTAGGTAGCAACATTTTCTTGGACTGTAGCTCTTCAAACAACAGGAGGACCTTGCATGACGAAATGCACCTCCGTTAAAAAAAAAATGCCAGGGAGACAAGTTCTAGCATAGTTCTCTCACTACTATTCTAATTTTCTACTTACAGAGAATTTTTAATGTAGGGGAGCATTCAAAAACATGATCCCTCCAGCCCCTGCAGTTTGAGGTGGCACAGCCCTTTCTATCACCTTCCTGCCATTTTGCCACGTGCATACATATGCTGAGAAATGCGTATCTTCAGATCAGGACTATAATTCAACACACCTGCAGTGTTTTCTGGATGAAGATGGTGGTGTCCCGATCATCAGTTTGGTTTCCTGGGCGGTTTTTCAGAGGTCTATAAATGCAGCACATGGTAAAACAAATCATGTACAGGACATAAAATAATGCCAGGAAACAGAAATAAGGACGTCCATATGAGTTCCACTTCAGGCTCACTAGCTCCTTCACTGGGGTCATGTCTAGGATATGACGGGCCTGCAAGAAAGAGAGAGAGAAAATGGTTGAGAATTCGCTCTGAAGCTCCCTTGTTTCTGGGGTACAATATCCCCTGCTTTCGAAGGGAGGACATAAGAAACACATTTTTAAAACAAAAGGAATCTCCACAAAGTTTTCTTAATCTCAAACCAGGATATATTCTTAGAAAATTAGCCAAGCTCTTTGTAAACGTCGGGCTGATAACTTTGAAAAGCATGAACACAAGGGCCAGACTGCACGTTTATCAGAAAAGGTTGCTTGCATTGGTGCATCCCAGAGCCAATTAGTGGACCGGAGCTGATTAGTTATCTAGAGTACTCCACTGTTTTTCCCACTAGCCCCTTAAAGGTGAAACCCCTTGCCAGAACACCGACTTTATCCTCGTTTCACTCCTCAAAACTTGCCTCTCTTGTGACGCCATTAACTTAATCTCTTCAGTCCTCTTCCCCAGCTGAAAGGAACCCTAAATATACCTAACGGCATTTGCTCCTATGCACTCCTGGTTCCTTTGCTGCTCTCACTCTGGTATCTTTTACCAGGCTACTGCCTAATTGAAGATTGTATGTTCTTGAAGCGTGAACCTCACTCACATTTATGTTACACTGATGTCGATGGTAGCAACAACAATAATGTATAACAGACCAACAGGATGTCCTCCTGGGCAACAGACCATCCATTGGGAAGTCCTCGTGTGAAAGTGCCCTTGAAAGAAATGGGGAGCAATGCAAGAGCACAGCCGTAGATTGGAAACTTGGAAACGTGACAGGTTCCTGCTAAAGTTCAGAGATGCAGAACTGCAGTTCCTTTCCTCATGTGTGGGCGATTTTGCCAATGCGGTCCAGAAACCACTTTGAGGAAGGAGGTTTGGTCCATTGACTGCTCTCTCTCTTTCAAGGGCTCAGTGTGTTCCCTCATCTTCCCCAATGCCTGTAGCGGCATTGGAAAAAGGAGAAGCTGCAAGAGGGACTCAGACTGCTGCTTGCCTTCTCTGAAAACCCAGAAGAGGTGAAATAAGACCCTTCCCCAAGTCCTCAGTGCAGGCCAGAAGACTGAGGGAGGATCCGAGTCTGGTTTAATTCCCAGGAGGCCTTACGCAAAAGTGGCGGAGGTCTCTCTCATGACTTATGCTCTCTGCACAGCCGGTGTGAAGGGCAGAGAGATCCTTCCCCCTTCTTCTGCATTCTCTGCAGTTCAGAAGAACTTGGGGGAGGGGGATACCCCCTTGGCAAGAGGATTTGTCCTTTGGAAATGACAGAAGGAAATACTTATACAGTTGGTGCATAGTAAACATGCTGCTCTATTGGGGTTTCACATATTACAAAATGCACTTTCCCCAAATGCTTGTGTGTGTGTGTGGGGGGGGGGGGGGTGCTAAACCCCAGGATACATGTCATGGTGGTTAGCCCTATCATGAGGCAGAATAAAGTGGCTGCTTTAGGTAGCAGATTTAAGGAGCCATTAAAGTGGGGGTGGACAACTTCCAGGGGCCAATTCTTCCCTCCACTCCTCAGAACCCATTCTCATACATTCATATATTGTTATAAATTCATATAATAAAGAATTTATCATATTCCTGCTGCCAAAAGGGGTGGAGATTTGGATTTTCTGCTTCAGGTGCAAACATATCTCGGCCTAGAGCTGACAAATATTCAGGAGGAAGCTATCTATCTATCTATCTATCTATCTATCTATCTATCTATCTATCTATTTCATGTATCCTATAAATGATAATTGCAATGATAATTTCCTGATGGGCCAAGGAAGTGATCAAGAGTAGCAAGAGAGAAAATGAAAAAGAAAATGGAGTGGGAGGGATGAGGGTCATGGAATAGGTGGAAGAGAATCAAAGGAAAAGAGGTCTTTAATAAAGAGAGTATAAAAACAGAGATGGGGAAATGGTATGTTTGCTCATCAGGTAGAGAGGTTGTTAATACAATCTTTTTTATTGAACTATTAACAGGAAGTGTAAAATCAACTTATCTGAAATTTTCATACAAGATTTACAACAACAGTAGCATGCTGATGGGTAGCACGTAAGAAGAAAAACAATTACAGAGCAATTTGAAACGGGGATTACAATTTCTCTGTTACTTTGGCCAGCAATTGCCTTGATGCATAACTAGAACGCTATGATACACACACCAATAGGGATGCCAATAATTCCACAACTGATGGCTGGTATTAATGGGCTGCAAGTGAACTGCTTGCATGCCACAAGAAATCAAATTCATTTAATAATTAAAAAGCCCTTAGGAGACCAATCCACAGAGAAGATTGCTGACTGTCTCCCTGCATGATGAACTGCTCTACCCCATTCCCAACCAGGAGACAGGCCCTAAACTGTGATTCATGCACAAACCCGGGGAAGGGCTTCTCTGAAGTCTGATGACAGTGCTTACTGCTATGTACTTTAAAAAGTAGCACTATTTTAGCTTTTGAGGCTGGATGTGTGCCTCCAGTTTTAACTCAGCAATCTGATGTTGGGAAAACGACGATTTGGTAAATTATCAGAGGTTTGGAACAAACCCTTTCTTTCCAAAGTAGTTGAACTGTTTCCTAGAGTTCAACAGAAATTGCTTTGAACATTCTGTTTAATTTTAATTTAATCAATCTATCCGACTTTAACTACTACAAGACTGCAGTGATAGGTTCCCCTCCTATTAATCTAAGTAAAGGTAAAGGTAAAGGTGTCACCAGCCAGTCGTGTCCGACTCCAGGGTGCGGTGCTCATCTCTGTTTCTAAGCCGAAGAGCCAGCGCTGTCCGAAGACGCTTCCGTGGTCATGTGGCCGGCATGACTGAACACCGAGGTGCACGGAACGCTGTTACCTTTCCCGCCGAGGCGGTACCTATTTATCTACTTGCAATTTCTTGCTTTCGAACTGCTAGGTTGGCAGAAGCTGGGACTGAAGACGGGAGCTCACTCCGTCACACAGCACTCAGGTCTCGAACTGCTGACCTGCCGACCTTCCAGTCTGTAGGGGTGGACGAAAGTCACTTACCTGTCGTCGAAGGCCATTCGCGGTGGGGGGGAGGCGCTTCGCTGCTCCCCCCGCGAAGTTCAGGCCGGGGGGGGGGAGGCTTCCCGCCTCACCTGGCCGAAATTCAGGCCGGGGAGGAGGCGCCTCGCCTCGCCCGGCCGCGAACGCGAAAGTAAAAAACAAAAACAAAAACGCCCCCTGATAGGCTACGTGACGATTCACGTAGCCTATCATGGCTAGATCTGCAAAGTCAGCTGTGATAGGCTACGTGAATCGTCACGTAGCCTATCACGGGTGACTTAAAAAAAAAAAAAGCGCGTACGCGAATGGCGGCCCCCATAGGGAGCCGCCATTCGCGTTCCTTATTTAGTCGCTGTAGTCTACGTAAACATTTACGTAGACTACAGTGACCAAATAAGGAACGGGAATGGTGGCTCCCTATGGGGGCCGCCATTATCCGTACACTCTTTTTTTTTTCAAAGTCACCCGTGATAGGCTATGTGACGATTCACGTAGCCTATCACGGCTGACTTTGCAAATCTAGCCGTGATAGGCTACGTGAATCGTCACGTAGCCTATCACAGGGGCGGTTTTTTTTTTTTTTTCATTGCAATGGCGGCGGCGGCAGCCAGTCGAAAGACCGGCTGCCGCTCCCGCCTCGCTTGAACACCCGCCGAACCGCCGGCCGGACCAGCCACCGGGAGGGACATTCGGTGAAGGTAAGTCCCATCCCGGGGGGGGGCGGGGGGTGGAGGATTTCTCCCCGAAACTTGTTTGGGGGGCCGAACACGTGAATCATTGCATTGCACTGTAGTCTACGTAAAGATTTACGTAGACTACAGCGACCAAATAAGGAACGCGAATGGCGGCTCCCTATGGGGGCCGCCATTTGCGTACGCGCTTTTTTTTTTTTTTTAAAGTCACCCGTGATAGGCTACGTGACGATTAACGTAGCCTATCACGGCTGACTTTGCAGATCTAGCCGTGATAGGCTACGTTAATCGTCACGTAGCCTATCACAGGGGCGTTTTTGTTTTTTTTTTAACTTTTGAGTTCGCGGCCAGGCGAGGCGAGGCGCCTCCTCCCCGGCCTGAATTTCGGCCGGGCGAGGCAGGAAGCCTCCCCCCCGGCCTGAATTTCGGCTGGGCGAGGCAGGAAGCCTCCCCCCCCCCGGCCTGAACTTCGCGGGGGGAGCAGCGAAGCGCCTCCCCCCCACCGCGAACAAGCTTCGAGGACAGGTAAGTGACTTTCGTCCACCCCTACCAGTCTGCAGTTCAGCGTCTTAACCACTAAGCCACCGCGGCCCGTTATTAATCTAAGTAGTTATGTGCTTTTATGCCGCAGCAACAACAAAAAGAGCATATGGGTAAAACTACTACCGCAGTAAAGAGGCTAAAGGTGGTGGTGGGGGGCAGTTTGTCGGCTTGTTTTAAATTGTTTGTACTTTATGGGATGCTTTATGTGAGCCTGAGTGCTCCCTGGGGACCAATGTATAATACCATAGGGTATAGTTTCCCTAAGAGACGAGTTGGCAAGAGCTGGTAGAGTTGGCAAGAGCTGGTAGAGTTCAGTGGCTAAGAGGAAGAGCTGGGAAGTCTCTGGTTCAAATCTTGCCTCTGCCATGAACTCAGTAGGTGGCCTTAGGAAAGCCGTTCTCTTTCAGCCACACTTATCACCGCATGTGCAATATGGGAATAATAATTCTTCCCTGTTTGTATTGTACTGAGATAATGTATGTGAAGTGCTTTGAATGCAAGGGATGCATGATATAAATGCAGTAACAATAATAGTTAGAGGGTCTAGCTCTCTAGGCTCCCTTTTTGACTTCATAAGAATATAGGAGCAGTCTTGCTGGATTGGATCAAGGGGCCTGCATCTCATTTTGAATAGGGGCCAGCCAGATCATTTTGGGAAGCCCACAAGGCAGCACCCTCTTTCTGTTGTTTCACACACACACCCCTCCATGAAACTGTCCAGTTCCGTTTTAAAGCCATTTAAGCCAGACGTCGTCATTACATTTTGTGGCAGCAAAGTGTATAAGTTACATATGCATTGTGAAAAGATGCACTTTCTTTTGCCTGTTGTGAATACACTGCCTACCAATTTAATTGGGTTGCTCCAATATCCCCATCATCAACCCCAAACTGCTATATGGGGCCAGTATTATCAAATTTATCATCATCATCATCTTCATCATACTTTCTATGCCTGTCTTTCTTCTCCTGTACCTTTAATTTTTCTTCTCTAACACTATTCAGATGACATTAGTATGTATAATGAGTGTGTGGGGGTGAAAGAATGGATGATGCCTGCTGGCCGGGCCCAGCCCAGCCCCGCCACCTTTCACACATTCAGTAGAATTTCTGAAGACAGCCTCTGCAGGAGCTCAGTTTATGAGTTCTGATGATGCACAGAGGCTGGGGGGGGGGGGGGTTGAAACGAACGAGCATCACCCTGATTCCCCAACAACCACATTCATCAGGGCTGTCTGAATAGAACGTCTCCCTTTCACCCTATTCCTCCCCCTGCCCATCTTCTCCCGCTCCTTAAGTTGTACAATGCATTTTACTAGTTGATATTGGGGTCAACTAGATTCTTTTTAAAAAAATCAATCAGAGGTATTTATCAATTACTTCAGTTTACTGTTAAATATTGAAGTGTATTACTGTTTATAGCACAGAGTTACTATTATCCATAGATGGTATCTGGAGTCTGTAATGACACTCCATGGAAACATGGGTTCTGAAGTGGTATAGGGCAGGGGGATTGTTTTCATTTCCCTTTACAGTCAGTTATGATCTCAAAGGCATAGGAGGGTTTAATCTATGCCCCCTCAACCAGGGAAAAAGGAAGAAGAAAGCAGTTGTGCAAGCTGGCGTCTGTCTTGGACTGGGGTGTTACCCATCAGCCAGAGACTGATGCCATATGTCAATATATTTCCAACCACATTCAGCAGAACCATTTCCAATATGTTTATTATGGTTCAAAGAGGTCAAGAGACACGGGCTACAATGACATCAGATGTCATATATAAAACCCATAAAGGTGAGCTGGTTGATGGGACGTGCTGCTGCCGCTGCTGCAAAGCCACTGGATGGGCCTATTTTCTGTGAGGCATTTTCCACGTAATAAACAAGCTATAGATTTTAATGGGACAACTGCCAAGGAGTGTATGCAGACGTTAGCAGGGTTAACAAGGTCTCAGCAGGCAAACATTTTGTCTTTCCTTGAGAATGGAGTTGTTTTTGCCAGTTAAAACCAGAAGGTTGAAAGAGGTTATTTCTCTCGAAGAAAGATGAGAGAATGACAATCATGTCTACACTGACTGTCAATGGCTCTCCAGGGCTTCAAGCAAAGGTCATTGCCAGAACTTCCTGGAGATGCTAGGGATTAAAGCTGGGACCTTTTTCATGCAAAGCAGGTGCTCTACCACTGATCCTTGCCTTAAATCATCCGTTTAAGGCACCCATTTTTCTGTCAAGGGGCACATTGCATTGTGGGTAATCTATCAGGGCTTGCATGTCGGCAGTGAGCGGGGCTGAAGCCAGCGGTGGGCGGGGCCAGAGCCCAGAGTGGGCGGGTCCTTTCTTCCACTCCCTTTTCTCTTGCTGTCTTCCCCCCCCCTCTCGCCCCTGTTCCTACCTGCCCAGTGGGCTGCCAGGGGATGGACAGATTGCTCTTGCCAGAGGCCTGAACTCCTCATATGCAGAAGAGGGCTTTTGAAATCAGGCCAAGAGCCATAGGTTGACCAGCCCTGCCCTAAGTGGTCACAGTTTGTGAATGCTGTTGTTTGGTGGCAACAATGACTCAGGATGGCCATTCCATTTTTAGAATGCAGATTTCAGGGCCTTTTAAAATACATTTACCAATTTCCATTTATCTTCAAATGGGAAGATGGGAGTTTTAATTAAGCCAGCGGCTATGCCTACAGAATACTTGGCTGGTCTCACTGGCTTTGCGGTCTGGGAGGCCTGGCAATTCTTCATTTTCAGGCTTAGAGGCCAAATGTCTGGCCACCCTTGAACTTCTGCTACTAACTTTTACTCGTAGAAAGACTGTTGGATCAAATCAGAAGCAACAGCCTAGCAGCCACCAGTGCGTACCACTGCATTTTCTTCTTCCCCTTCCCTACAGCACAAAGTGGACCGGGGGGGGGGGGGGGCGTCGGGGGCGTCTGGGGTTGGAATTTGGAGGGGCAGCAGCAGTTTGTACCAACAGGTTAATGGTAGCAGGAAAACAATCAGGAAAACAAAGGTCAGAGCCAAATTGCCCAAACGTCATGGAGGCTACATGTCTACATTAAATCTTCATTATCCCACTGTATCCACTGCAATCAGTACTGGCTTTGAAATTCAGATGTTACAGGTATCTTTGTGGATCCTTAAGATAAAAAGACTCTACTGTACAGATTCATTTCAATTATATAAGGTGAATTTGACCATAATAATTAAATGGAACCTCCATGTTCCAAGGCAGTATACCACCCCAATACAGGCTTTCAGAAAGCTTGCAAAGCTCCAGGACACAGCTCCCTTCCCTTCACAATGAATGCTGAACGCAGGGGATACACATGGCCACCATGCAGAGGCTCTTCCCATGGCAACCAAATGCCCACATGGTCATGTGGATACACCTGGAATCCCAGAAGTACTTGAGGTCTTTTGTAAAGGGTGTTTTTTTTCTTGAAAGAAGGTTTGAACTTTTGTGTATCTCTGGAACTATGTTTAGAGACCAAAGCAAAATAAAATGAGGAAACACACACACATGCACACGTGAAAAATAACTTTGCATGCAAGTCAAATAACAATATTTTGGTTTGTTGATTTGTTATTTTTTAACATTTGAAAAAATATCTCCCTAAATGCAAACTGATTAAACCTTGCAACACTTTGTTGAGTCACTTGAGGACCGTTATTATTCAGCCTAATTCTTGTTTAATTCACTGAGAAAGCAAAAGAGAGGACAGGCCATCAGCTTGACCAGCCGTATTGCCACCTGCATCATTAGCAGTCTTCCAATGGACTGTTTGCATATTTGCAGTCTAAGGCTACGTTCCATCACTCTGTCTCACAAAGCTGAAGTCTGTGATGTAAATTCTGTTATGGAATCAGAACACATTTTTGTTTCTTCCTTTCATCAGCTGACCAAAAAATTCCTAGACACTTGTGGGTTGCGTGAACATCTAGGAAGGACACTCAGATTCCTTGTTCAATAATACCAACAGTCATCTTCCCACAAAGACAAAAAACTTTCTGAGCTCCACAGTACCTCTCTTCTCTTCGTTGAGACAACAAGCTCTAGAAAAGGTTGTTCTTCACCCCAAGAGTCAATTTCTGTGAGGTCATAGAGCATGGTGGTAATAGGCCCAAAGGACCACAGCACGTGCTTTCGCTTCTGCATGAGGTTCTGGAACATCTGAGGAGGAAAGACAGCCAGAGATGAGCCTCATCAAATCCTTCACAGGATTCTGCATCAGAGATTGCTCAAGATGGCAGTAGGGTTCCAGCAAATCCAAGTCTGGATGCTTGTCTGGGGAGAGGGGTCTTTTTTGTTGGGTGAAAATTAGGCCACAATGGCTCAAAAGGCGGTTGGCCTCTAGGCCTCAGCACTTACGGATTATGCCACAAAGACTGTGCTGGATCCTAGAGGCTTCCCTGCACCAAGAGCCCCTTCTGATAAGGATGTGACATTTACTGTTATTCCCTACTTCTGTTAAGTCACTGGCTGGGGCAGTGCAGTGGGTCCTGCCCATGCCAAGAAGGGTGCTGGATACAGGGGAGCCTCTAGGTCCCTATTTCCACCTGTTGACATAATTAGGCACGGCCAGACCTCAAAGCCAAGGCCCCATTCATAATTAAGCAAGAAGATTCTGAATTAATTATCAGTGGCTTTGCAGAAGTCTGTTAATCCATTTCTACAAACTGGACTGAGTGTGGGAGGGGGTCCAGTAATCACTAGAATGTGTTAGTTTTACAAATATATTTTTATCTGTATGCCACCCTGATTTTATCTGTACACCGCCCAGAAATCTTAATGATATAGGGCAGGATGCAAATGTTTTAAACAAACAAATACATAAGTAATATATTTTAGTGTTTAAATGTGGTCAAGTCTGAAATTCCATTTGCTTTACAAGATGCCCAGCAATGAAAATTCACATATTCAGAAAGAACGTTTTCAGACTATTTTCAGACTCTGTTGCTCCATCTATCAATCCCTTTGCCCTTTTCAGCAACTATATTTCTGACCATCCCAGATGTACAGTGAATTTTTCTGTTCCTTTCAAACCTCTTTGCTGTGTTTTCCTGTGTAATTTTAAAATTGCATGCATTAAAAAAGCCCTACTTTTGGTAACTGTATTCTCAACAAGATTGTCCTGAGCCAAGAGTTATAAGCTCACTCTTAATAGGCTTTGGTAAGTTGCAATGTGAGTGTGTGTGTGTGTGTGTGGCGTGCGTGCGCACACGCGTGTATAAGCAGGGCACCAGTTATTGCTTTACCTCCTGCACAAGTGCCTATCAAGAGAAAGAAGTGCTTGTTTCAAAAATCTGGAATTACCTTGAAATCATGGCAGATAATGGTCTCAAAGAGCATGATATTGTTGCGTTGTTAAACCTAAGCAAGTCTTGGGCCCAATTCAGACTTAACGATGAACTATGAGTTGTTACATACATCAGCGGGTATGAGCCTTGGACTCCTATGCTGCTCCTCCTCCATTCATGGTTTGTAACAAACCACATACAGCAGGAGACGGCTCTTTGTTACTAACTCTGAATGAAAGCGTTACACTTCCTTGCCTCACACACGAAGGGAAGGGGGAGCTACAAGCCCAAGGCTTGAGCCTGCTTGTGTGCTCATAACACCAAACCATGGTTTGTCATAACATTTGAATCAGGCCTCATTATGGTTAGTGCTTAGATGGGAGATTGCCAGGGAGTCCTGTGCAAGTAGCTTGGAGCTTCCTGAAGAAAGGGGCAGGTTATATTATAATAAATAATATTTCCAAAATCCTCTCTTAAAAGCCGCTTTCACAGAGATCGAGGGGCCAGTGTGCTCACCACAGTGTTGCCCTCGATGCCGGCCAGTTTGAATGGAGTGAGGCCCTCACGGTTTGGAACAGAGTCCAGAGGTTCTAGGCTCCCTCCGTCTTTGTCATAGGAGAGTAGCAGACTGTACATCTGCCATGCACATGTCCTGTTGGGTTGAAGGACTAGGATGTGAAGAATGGTGTTTCCTGGAAATGAAACAGTGCAAGATCCACAGTCGGTGAACTGCAGTACTGAAGGGCAGCAGCTGATGGATAATGCTTATAGAGCTAATAGCAGATTACTAGTAAGATACAAGCTTTATTCAGATTTAGCTGGTAGATTTTAATCAACAAAAGCTACATCTCATTACATCAATTTTAAAATGAGGCAGCAAATTTTGGTTTGTGAGGCTGAGCACAAATTTTTGGCTATGGTATATTACAAGAAATGAAAAATAGAATATTAAAAATGGCCTAAGAATGAATGGTAGCTATTGTTTATTATTATAATAAACACCCTGGTGATAGCTCCTCAATCCAGAGAAAAAGCTCCTCCATATTATTAAGAAGATGGGCCCTGAAAGGGATTCTCCTTCTGGCTGCATCTCTTACCTAGAGAATCTTGTGCCCGGATATCAGCTCCATTTTCAATCAATAGTTGAACAATTTCCTCATTTCCTGTGCAGGCTGCAAAGGATAAAACATGTTCCCCTGAGGAGAATACCAGGGAGAAAGCAGACTTAAAACAGGATCCAAGCCGGGGGGGGGGGGGGGGGAGAAGAGCCTTCTCTGACATTTAGTAATTATGGCTGCAACATTTAGTTGATTTATTGGTTACACTTATCATTTTTGATCAATTAAGAAGTTACCCCTCAGAGCAGATGTTTAAAACCTTTCTATTACCTTTTAAAACAGGTACTATAAAACTGTGGAGGGCAGCTGCCTTGTTCAAAGAGGCATTCCTCCTTCTCTTTCGCACAGGAGCAAATGCCTCTTCTAAGACGGCACATGCCTCATCTAAAAACAACACATGCTTTTTAAACTAATGAGTTGGACCCAGACTTACTCATACTTAAGAGCAGACCCCATTGAAATAAATGAGACTTGGACCTAACTTTGTCCTGGCAACTTAAGTCTCATTTGGTCTGTATCCAACCCATTTAATTAATTCAATTAACTGATGATTTGTCAGCAAAGATTTCCTTATTTGGGTGGCATCCGGGATGTTTTGGCCTACAACTCCCATCATCCCTCCCCTTTGGTTATGCTGACAAGGGCTGATGGGAGTTACAGGCCAAAACAGTGAGAGGGCCACCAGTTGCCCATACCTGGTCTAAATGATCATCCTATTTGGGATTTGAAGGGAACTTTGTCCTAGAAGAGACCAGTTTGTATGTCTGGGAAGGCGGGGGTTTGTTTGTTTCCAATGCATGGGCATTTCTTTTGCCACTTGCTTGTATGCATGGGCCATCATGGTCAGATGGTGGTGGTGAATTGGCAGCCCCTCTGCCACCACAGCACCTGCCAGGATGAGGGTTTGGTTCCCTTCCTCACACAGTGGCGCTCTGTGGCAGAAGCCGGTGGCTCACCAGCACACGGCAGCCCAAGCTGCCACCAGATAAGCACAAATGTGGGGAACACTAAGGAGAATCACAGTCACGACAACTAAAATGTGCTGATCTGGAAGGAGAAAATGTTGCCCTAAACAGTGCTTGGCACTATGTTGCTTATTGCTAAGTGACAAATACAGTTGTGAAGGACAGACACGGTGACTGACTTGACAGGGTTACTGCTTCTGAATAAGGCACCAAGTTGCCACAACAGCTCTTTTTAACAGAAACACACCTGCTCTGGTGAAAGATACTAGGCTGGAACCAACAACAGCAGGGACCCCGTTTTGGTGGGCATATAAAATGGGGTGCACTCCCTAAACCTTATGCAGTACCAAATTTCTCCAGCTACCAGAAGCAATCCTGTCCTCTGGAGCAGATGCAGAGGTAGCCATACCGAAGTAGAAGAGACTTTGGGAGGTGCGCCTGAAGAAGAGTCCTGTAGCTCGGGGAGTGGAGATGTGAGCCCCTTTCTTGAGCAGACGTTTCACTAGGTTTACATTTTGATTGACAGCTGCAATGTGGAGAGCCGTTTGTCCTGCAAGTCACATCAACAACAACAACAACAACAGATTCCCTTCAATAAACACCCACATCAAGACATTGTCTGCATCCAAGTTTTGGGTGTGTTGAACTGTGAAGTGTTAACAGGTTTACCAGCATATATTTGCCCCCTTTTTGGCCAAGATTTTTTTTACAATAATAATAATCATATTGTACAATCTGGAAAAGTTTCCTTAATGAGAAGAACAAACAAACAGATAGTTCAGACAAAGGCTGTGCTTGAAATGAAAGTCAAGGCTCAGGGTCACATCTTCCCACTGAAAATCCTTTCCGAAGCTGCTATTTGCTGCAGCTGTGTGTGTGTGTGTGGGGGGGGGGGGGGGTCGTCAGTGGGAAAATAGCATGTGTGTGCGCGTGTGGGGGGGATACTTAAAACCCCCTCTCCCACATACCAGAATCCCAATCCAGATTAGGGTCCCTGCAGCTGCGAGTTGAAGAAGAAGAAGAAGAAGAATCACAAACATGGGATTTGGAGATGTGGCTGATGCCATGTCTAGTTGGACCCTCAGGTTCCTCTAAAGCCAGCATTATCCACAGACATATGGGATAGAGGTTATATTCCTATGGATCTCATAGCTTGATAGGGCATATCCACACTACACAATTAAAATGGTTTAACATTCTTTCCCTTGGGAAATCTGGTGGGAACTGTAGTTTCTGTGAAGTGGGAAAGGGGGCTAGGAGGCACCAAACTACAAGTCCTAGGATTCCTTCGGAGGAAGCCATGGAAGTTAAACATGTATTAAACTGATCTAGCTTTGTAGCATAGATACACCTTAAGCATGAAGCCATGACAGAAGTTAATCTTCTCCCTGCCATTCAACTATTAAAAGAGGTGGAAGGATCAGTATTGCCAGCCTCTATGCAAATCACGTGTGCTTTCCACCCTCCACAATATAACTGACATGAGGGGTAGGGTGCTTAATTTGTTTTACTCCACTGCTGTTCCACCTTTGAAGTCAACCTCCCACCCCCAGCCCCAGCTGCTTTTGGACCCATGGGAGAAAAAAAGGTCTATATGTATCTAGAACATTCTTTGCCAGATGTTGTAAAATTCAAAAACATTTCGGCCAGGAAAGCAAATAACCTGACTAATGCTATTATATTGCAACTAAATTGTGTGAGACAAAAATCTAATAGGTTTGTTTAAAATTGGTTTTCTTTTATCAACTGCTGAAAGAAGAAAAGGACCAACTTCCACTGATATGCAAAATAGATCACAATAGACGAAATGCATGCATTATGACCCGAGTTCTCAAATACTTCAGTCATTAACCTCTGATATACACATTATAAGACTGTAAATTATAAATAATGAACATGAAAAATGAAAATGCTCCCCTATCTCAGACTCTTATTTTTATTGGGAATTACCTTCATAGAGCTCTGATGTCATCTTCTCATTGAGGAGTTCTGGAGCCACCTCCAGAAGAACCTCAGCGGCCTCTGTGCTACCATAGAGGGCAGCTATGTGGAGAGCCGTCTCCCCCACAGCTCCTACATATACAGAATAAGGGAAACGCAAAGGTCAGCTACGGACGATCTGCACATCGGGCCAAGTTAGATGTGATGGGGGCAGCCATTGGTTTATCCAGACGACTACCTCACTCACATTCAAAACTGTGGGTGGAAGAAAGGTCAAATTTTTATTACAAAATGGGGCACCTGACTGAGGGGAGCTGAACCTTCCCTCACCTTACTTCCCCAGGCTCTGTTGCTTCAAACACTTTTCTCCCAAGCTGCTTCTTTTCTGGTAGAGCTGGGTTTGAAAAAAAGTGTCTAGGGTGACAAATGTGGAGGGAAAGGTAGGTTCACTTTCTCCACCCCATGTGCCACTTTTTGTGGTATAATTTAGACGTTCCAACCCTCCCTCTTTATGTAAATGGGCAGATACATGAACAAACATGGCTGCCCCCATCCCATTTTAGCTTGGTCATTAGTTACAAAGAGTGATAAAGAATGTACACTGGGAAGGCCAAGTGTGAGGGGTAATTGAGAAGTGCCGAGGGCACCAACCACAATGGTAAAAACCTGGACTATAGTACCAACTCCATTAGAGATAATCAAAGCAGTGATTGGTAAAGGCAGTTCGTTTCTTTTAATGGGGCCTTTCTAGTCCAAGGAAATTCTCTCATCAGTGGAGTATGGGCTCCTTTTGTTGGTAGAGAACATGAAGGATAATTACCTCTTTGATAAAGATCACAAGAACCATCCATGGTCAATTTCCTGATGGCCTGGGCATTGTTCTCCTTAGCAGCCAGGAGAAGTGGACAGTCCCAGATCCTGCAGGATTGGATGAAAAAAGCAACGATTCACATTTTGCTCCAGTGGGAAGTGAGATCTCGGGGATCAAAATTACTTGCGTGTGGCAACAGCAAACTCTCACTTAATGAGAATGGAAGGAAAGGCCTGATCAGGAAGTATGACCCTGGGGAATTTGCTGAAATCCTTCTAGCAAAGGAGAAAAATAAAAATAAAAATAACATCCATTTGGGGCAGAGATACCACCAGCTTTTGCAGTGTTTATCTGGGACCACATGGAGGCAGCACAGGGACAGATAAAGATGCAAATTCAACAGGGTCACCTCTAATTAGGCCTTAGCAGCAAAAACAGTAAAGAGTCCCATATCTAATCCTTAAAATGCATCCAACCTTGATATTGTACATATTTCATCTGACTCTGCTTTGTTATTCTGGATGTGGGGGACTAAGGGCAATATGATTCCATGCTGTTTGAAGAAATTCCATCATCCACCCCTTGAAGCCCCAGTTCCACAAGCCCAGAGAGCAAGGATAAAAGGTAACTGGCTCTAACTAGCCTTTGGAATATCAGCAGAAGAGAGGGTCAAGGATAGTCCACAAGACTGAGACCTTTAACCCTGCAGAAAGGCTGTGCAGGAGGGGTGGGGGAGAGGAAGACCATTTGTCTTCTGACTGATATAAGCCAAAGCGTAACCCCGCACAAGAAAGAGGGAACTAGCTTCCTCGAACAAAAATATTATCCAGTGTTCATAATTTACATACAAGCAACAGGGGAAAAAATGGACAAATAAAACAGGCTTTCCTTCCTGGCAGTCCAGGAAGGACTGCCTGAGGATGTTGGAGAAGCCTTGAGAGTTAATGTTTAATGGCCATTTTGTTTTCTGGATAATAAATGAATGAAGCACACACACCCAACACAGATGTCATGGCCTCATAATGAATAGACAGCATCTTAGGAGCAGCTTTGGAGAGAACTGAGGTGAGGGCTCACAGCACAATCCGACGAGACAGAGCTGGTCTCATCTCCCTTAGACCTTTCCGTAAGTTGCCAAGTATTACAGTAATTCAAACAAAGCGCTTCCCTTTGAACCTTTTCATCGTCGTCATCATCATCTAAAATAGTAGTTTAGATGTTCAAAGTGCCATGCATACATTATCTCATCCTTTCTGCAATCCTGTAACATTATTAATATTATCACTGGCATATTATTGGTAATATAGCGTCTTCCCTAAGGCCACCTAATGACTTTGTGGTAGAGCTGATTTTGAACTGGGGATTTTCTTTGTCCAGAGACTGAAGTCTCTCCAGGTGCAATCCTATGCATGTTTAGACAGAAAAAAAGTCCTACAAGTCCTACTGAGGGTTGTAGGACTTTTTCCTGTCTAAACATGGATAGGATTGCACTTTTAGCCTCTGCAGTAGCTCAAATCCCTCGAGCATATCACTGGTTGGGCAAAGCACTGGTTGCAATATTCACTGAACTCCTAGCCAATATTCCCCTTTTAAAAGACTCATCTGTTATATCTATATATATCCATATCTAACTGTTTGGGGCTTCTCCTCCTTCCAACTGAATTTTATTTTATTTTGGTATTTTGTTCTTTGTTGTCTAAATAGATGGTGAGCCCATTGGGAAAGAGCTGTCTTTTTATGTGTCTGGTACCATACCCTAATGGTATGGATCACTAATAATACATATTTTTAATACTGGGAAAATCCCTGGGAGCGCAGTTACTTTAATCACTAAAGATTAAACAAGACAAACCAACGAAAGATGAACATCAGAAAGGAAAAAACAGACAAACCCTGAACACATTAGAAGCAAGTGTGTATATTTAGACCAAAAAAAAAGGCCTACAACTCCTGGCATTCCCCAGCCAGACATGCCACTTGGGGAATGCTGGGAGTTGTAGGACTTTTTTCTGTCTAAACATGCATTGCGCCCTAATGACATATACAGAAGTAAGTCCCATTGATTTGTATGGGGCTTACTCCCAGTAAGTGTTCATAGGATTGCATCCCTAATCAGGTTTTTTGTCCCTAGCTCATTTTCAATTGCTCATATTCTTAGACTGCATGCACTTTACTGGGAAGGCTGCTGAAAGGAAATGTATCCCATCATCTGGGGAAAATATCATCTATTTTCTTATGACAGGAAAGTGTTTTCAGAGCAGACCTGGGTAATATCACTGATACTGGGAACATTACTTTTAAATTCATTTTTATTTTAATTCTTTTTTGTCTCCCCCCCCGCCCCAATTATGGAAACAAAACCATGCTAAACACTGATATACTTAAAAGCTGAGTATCCCATGCTGTCAAATACTTGCTTAGAAATAATATATCGGAGGAAAGATGAGTCGTCTGTCTATTCTTTTGCTCGGTATGATTTTCAGAGCAATCATTTACTTGACATCTGCTAGCTGAGGGGTCACAGGGACTGGTGGAAGCTCCACTTCACTGACAGAACTCAAGATATGCTGCCCATTCAAGAGAATGCTGGCAGAACAGCTGAAATGGGCAGAGTTGTGAGTGGGATGGAGGCGGCACAAGGGAGGAGCACATTTATGCTGTATCCTACAGTCCTCCAGACCACAGCAATATCTCTGTGGACAGTGGGCCTTTACACCAACCCCGGACCTGCGGCAAAGAATTACCCTTTGACTGATTTCAGTGAGCCCCCTCGGTTGCTCGGCCAAAGAGTCTTTCCCTCCCTGGCTGGAGGTCTTGAACCCTTGTCCCAGGAGGGTGGGTGTGCTCTCTGCAGGCCCCCTGTCAAGGGAGCTATGTAAGTGCTATGTTGTGTGGGCTTTCCTTCCCTACCCTTGTGTGTTGTGCTTCAAAATGGTGTAGGTGAGCAGCATAAGGGGATGCCTGGCAGCAGCAGAGCAGTTGTTCCCCGAGCCACTGGGGCTGATGGTATCACTGGGTGCTGTGGTATCACTGTACGCCTTATATATTGTGGTGATGCAGATGGTATGTATTAGGGGTATGTCCATGTCATCATTGGTTCATTGGCTCCCTCTATGAATGGGCAGCAGGTGGGCAGCATTGACACAGTCCCTGATTGGTGGGGCCTGGGGGTATTTTCGGGGACATTAGGAGTGTGTGTGGCATTTTTATGCCATTTGGGGATTTTCTGTGTTGTGTATATTTCGTTCCCCTCCCAGGCTGAGTGAGTATAGGATACAGTGGGTGTTGTGCCAGTGTAGTGCTACTCCCAGTATAACCAGAGTATAAGATTGCTCTGTATAAAATAATAAATTGGAGCTGAACTTCAGTGGCTTTTTACAGAAGATTTCCTACTCAGTCCATTTGTGTCAAGAATGAGAATTATTTTTCCAGAATGTTGCCAGGGTGTCTAGGTTTGACAACAGTTTTAGCCGAGTAAAGATCTTGTCCAACGTTAGGATATCCCAGATTTTTGTAAACCAGCCTCAGCTCAAATGAGGCTTCTTGTTACACCAGTGTGGCACAGTTTGGAATACAGCTGCCTTGATTAACAAAGTTATCATATCTCTTCTAATAGGTGGAATAACTTCATTTTGAGAGCAGTACATGACAGCTGAGTTGTGGAAAGCTCTCTTCTTTTTAATCCTCTTCTTTCTAGGTATACCACAGACCTAACCCATAGAATTCCGGTTCTGTGAAGATATTTTGGATAGGTGTTGCTATTAGTCCTGGGATTGTTCTATTAGTCCTGGGATTGTTCTATTAGTCCTGGGATTGTTCTTTTCTGAGACAGCACCTGAGATGATTTTTGGCAGAATCACTGCTTGGAAAAAAGGGGGATAAATCTTCCCCCCTCCCTGCACATCATTCCAATGAAAATTGCCCCCCTCCGCATCTGCTGTTAAATAACAATACAAAAGAAATGTTTTCTAATGATGTGTTCAGCATCATGACTACTTTCACCCTAACTCTCCTCATTTACAAATACTGAGCGGGCTAAATTTATGGGGATGGGAGAACTATTTGTTACACAATTAATTAATTAATCAATTCCCTGCCTTCCAAGATATAAAACAACCATCCGGGGGCGGGGGGAAGAATAGTATCTCAGTTTCAAAAATTAGAGCCCCAAATTAACAGCAGCACAGTAAGCAGATTAAACTGCAATTCATTTGGATGTTCCACTTTAGTTTCCACATACTGTGAGAAGGCTTGCTCTGCGTATATGGTGGCCAGTCATTCATTGCCCCAAAGGTGGAAACAGGTTTGCATAAAATTTGTATACGCTAATTCATATGTATAGATGCAGATCTAGAAATAATTACTGCAGTTTAAATAGAAATGCAACACAACTCAGCCTAGCAGGAAAGACTGACCAGGTGGCCTGTTGTGCCTGCTCCCTCTCCTCTCTAGCTGCTAAGTGTTAATGGGTAACTTCAAGGCCCCTGCTGCTTCCCCTTCTTAGGGTGCTTTATCTTTAAACGGAACCAGGATTGGACGGCCCTTCAAAGAGGGGATGGCTTCAAACTGAGGACTGTCCTCTATAAATTAGGACACAGGGCCACCCTATCTGCACACTCAAAAGCACCAGCTGTCTCCTAGTTTAACTTCTGGCACTCTTAATAGCTGCCTTGGAATGTAAGCTGAGTAAAGTGGAGGGGGGGCAGGGAATGGACAGAACAGAGAGTGAGACGTGAGTGTGAAAAAATGACGGTGTTGGGGAAGAAGGAGAGGGAAGGAAAACTTTTGGAGAAGACAGGAACAGCTGAGGAAAAAGACAGAAGGCAG
Source organism: Heloderma suspectum (assembly GCF_057233095.1). NCBI lineage: Eukaryota > Metazoa > Chordata > Lepidosauria > Squamata > Helodermatidae > Heloderma > Heloderma suspectum. The sequence continues at coordinate 142,093,218 of NC_139459.1, forward strand.
CAACAACTTAGAGCCACTGAGAATGAAGTTCAGGGACAGCAGCAAAGTGACGAGGAAGAGACAGAGCAAGTTTTAACCAACTAGGAACAGTGTGACTCAGGAGCAGAGACCAAGAACAGCTACTGTCCCATTAGCAGCAGCACTATATTTTTAACTAACTTTGGTTCAGATTCTTTGCATTTGGTTTATATAATTATGTTATTAGTTATATTGCTACTTACTGAAAACCCTAAAGTTAAGTAAACATTGTTATAGATTTATTGGCTTGTCTTCTGAGTGATTTCAGTCTGTCCCTCATCATCCTGTTTATAAAAACCTGAGGCATTACAGCATCTGACCAAATAATTTCTTTGGCATCATCGTATAACTACAAACCAGGATTTTTATAATATAGTGTAGCACTCTTCCTGGAGCAATTAAAATCATTTGTCTCCAAATGCCAGAAGCCAGGTAAACCAGTTCAGAAAAATGAAAACAAACTTTGACACCATGCATACACAGCACACCTACAGCCACCAACCTACACTGACAGCCTGAACTACTGCACGAGGACAGATTCAGATGGATTCTTTACATGTGACCCCACCACATTTTCCCTCCGAAAAGCAAAAATTGCTCTTTGCCTGCAGTGAAAAAGGAGCACCAGAAGTAAAGTTGCAAAGTTTCTTGATGCTCAGAAGGAAAGCCTGGTGATATTTGGATTTCATTTTTTTTAAAGAGAGATCTCAAGGCATGCCTTCTACCTGATCTCCATTGCAAGATTATTGAGCTGTTCCCCCTTGAATTTTCAAGATGTATATATTGCCCTTATTCATGACTGCCTAGCCAGTCAAACTCTCCTACAAGAACAACAACAAAGAATCTTGTGCCACCTTAAAGACTAACACATTTATCATGGCATAAACTTGTTAGTCTTTAAGGTGCTGCAAGTCTCTTTAACCCCTTCATGGATTTATTTATTTATTTATTTATTTCATTTCTATACCGCCCAATAGCTGAAGCTCTCTGGATCTTTAACCCCTTCATGGATCACTGCCTTGTTGTGGCGAAGGGGCTTGCGTAACTCAGTGAAGCCATAAGCTATGCCGTGCAGGGCCACCCAAGATGGACAGGTCATAGCAGAGAGTTCTGACAAAATGTGGTCCACTGGAGAAGGAAATGGCAACCCACTCCAGTATCCTTGCCAAGAAAACCCCATGGAACGTATCACAAGGCTAAAAGATATGACGCCGGAAGATGAGACCCTCAGGTCGGAAGGTGTCCAATATACTATTGGGGAAGAACAGAGGGTATTTCCCAGTAGCGCCAGAAAGAGTGAAGTGGCTGGGCCAAAGCCGAAAGGACACTCAGCTGTGGATGTGTCTGGTGGTGAAAAGAAAATCCGATGCTGTAAAGAACAATATTGTTTAGGAACCTGGAATGTCAGATCAATGAATCAAGGTAAGCTAGAGGTGGTCAAACATGAGATGGCAAGATTGAACATCGACATCTTGGGAATCAGCGAACTCAAATGGACAGGCATGGGCGAATTTAATTCAGGTGACCATCATATCTACTACTGTGGGCAAGAATCCCTTAGTCAACAAAAGGGTGGGAAAAGCAGTACTGGGGTACAATCTTAAAAACGATAGAATGATCTCAGTACGAAACCAAGGCAAACCATTCAACATCACAGTAATTCAAGTCTATGCCCCAACCACTGAGGCCGAAGAAGCTGAGGTTGATCGGTTCTATGAAGACCTACAACACCTTCTAGAACTAACACCAAAAAAAGATGTCCTCTTCATCATAGGGGATTGGAATGCTAAAGTAGGAAGTCAAGAAATCACCGGGATAACAGGCAGGCATGGCCTTGGTGCACAAAATGAAGCAGGACAAAAGCTAATAGAGTTTTGCCAGGAGAACACGCTGATCATAGCAAACACTCTTTTCCAACAGCACAAGAGGCGACTCTTACACATGGACATCACCAGATGGTCAATATCGAAATCAGACTGACTATGTCCTTTGCAGTCAAAGATGGAGAAGCTCTATACAGTCAGTAAAAACAAGAGCTGGAGCTGACTGTGGCTCAGATCATGAGCTGCTTCTTGCAAAATTTCAGCTTAAATTGAAGAATGTAGGGAAAACCACTAAACCATTCAGGTATGACCTAAATCATATCCCTTATGAATATACAGTGGAGGTGAGGAATAGATTTAAGGGATTAGACCTGATAGACAGAGTGCCTGAGGAACTATGGACGGAGGTCTGTAACATTGTTCAGGAGGCAGCAACTCCATTCATCCCAAAGAAAAAGAAATGCAAGAAAGCCAAGTGGCTGTCTGATGAGGCTTTACAAGTAGCTGAGGAAAAAAGGGAAGCGAAAAGCAAGGGAGAAAGGGGAAGATATATCCAACTGAATGCAGAGTTCCAGAGAATAGCAAGGAGAGACAAGAAGGCCTTCTTAAATGAACAACGCAAAGAAATTGAGGAAAACAACAGAATGGGAAAGCCTAGAGATCTCTTCAAGAAAATCGGAGTTATCAAGGGAACGTTTTGTGCAAAGATGGGCATGATAAAGGACAAAGAAGGCAGGGACCTAACAGAACCAGATGAGATTAAGAAGAGGTGGCAAGAATACACAGAAGAACTATACAGGAAAGATCTGAATGTCCCTGATAGCCATGATAGTGCAGCCACTGAACTTGAGCCGGACATCCTCGAGAGTGAAGTCAAGTGGGCCTTAGGAAGCATTACTAACAACAAAGCTAGCGGAGATGACAGTATTCCAGCAGAGCTATTTAAAATCCTAAAAGATGATGCTGTTAAAGTGCTGCATTCAATATGCCAACAAATTTGGAACACTCAACAATGGCCGCAAGACTGGAAAAGGTCAGTTTACATTCCAATTCCAAAGAAGGGCAACACCAAAGAGTGTTCAAACTACCGCACAATTGCGCTCATTTCACATGCCAGCAAGGTGATGCTCAAAATCCTACAAGCTAGGCTTCAGCAGTATGCGAACCGAGAACTACCGGAAGTACAAGCTGGGTTTTGAAGAGGCAGAGGAACTAGAGATCAAATCGCCAACGTTCGCTGGATCATGGAGAAAGCAAGAGAATTCCAGAAAAACATATATTTCTGCTTCATTGACTACGCTAAAGCCTTTGATTGTGTGGATCACAACAAACTGTGGCAAATTCTTAAAGTGATGGGAGTACCAGACCACCTTACCTGTCTCCTGAGAAACCTGTACAAGGGTCAAGAAGCAACAGTAAGAACCAGACATGGAACAACCGAGTGGTTCAAAATTTGGAAAGGGGTACGACAAGGCTGCATATTGTCACCCTGCTTATTTAACTTATATGCAGAGCACATCATGAGAAACGCCGGGTTGGATGAATCACAGGTCGGAATTAAGATTGCCGGGAGAATTATCAACAACCTCGGGTATGCAGATGATACCACCCTAATGGCAGAAAGCAAAGAGGATCTCAAGAGCCTCTTGTTGAGGGTGAAAGAGGAGAGTGCAAAAGCTGGTTTGAAACTCAACATTAAAAAAACGAAGATCATGGCATCTGGCCCCATCACTTCCTGGCATATAGAAGGGGAAGAAATGGAAGCAGTGACAGATTTTACTTTCTTGGGCTCCAAGATCACTGCAGACGGTGACTGTAACCATGAAATTAAAAGACGCTTGCAACTTGGGAGGAAAGCTATGGCAAACCTAGACAGCATAGTAAGAAGCAGAGACATCACCTTGCCGACAAAGGTCCGTCTAATCAAAGCTATGGTTTTTCCAGTAGTAATGTGTGGCTGTGAGAGCTGGACTACAAGGAAGGCTGAGTGCCGAAGAATCGATGCTTTCGAACTGTGGTGCTGGAGAAGACTCTTACGAGTTCCCTGGACTGCAAGGAGGTCAAATCAGTCCATCCTAAAGGAAATCAACCCTGAGTGCTCATTGGAGGGACAGATACTGAAGCTGAAATATTTTGGCCACCTAATGCGAAGAGAAATCTCTCTGGAAAAGACCCTGATGCTGGGAAAGACTGAAGGCAAAAGGAGAAGGGGACGGAAGAGGATGAGATGGCTAGATAGCATCACCGATGCAATGAATATGAACTTGAGCACACTCCGGGAGAGAGCACAGCACAGGAAGGCCTGGCGTGCTATGGTCCATGGGGTCACGAAGAGTCGGACACGACTGAACGACTGAACAAAGTCTCTTTATTGTTTTTTTCTGCAACAGACTAGCATGGCTGCCCCTCTGGAAATTCCCACAACAAAACCACTGAGACTAGAATAATGTGCTGGGGAAAGGCAGTTTAAACATAAGAATGGAAGAGAAAGTGGAGGATGACCCTCCCACAAAATAGTTGTCCTCCATGCTTCGGCCTTCTCATCCCGAGCTTTAACTCCTTCTCTTGGAGGAGGCCCTTAGCCCCCATCAATCCTAACCAGCAGCTTTTGCCATGAGCAAAGATTCCAACTTGGCAGAAATACTGCTTGATCCACTTCCAGAAGTCTGGTTGTAAACTGCAACTGGGGTTCAAGGCAAACTGGGATAGCAGTGAAAAAAGGGGAAGCTGGGTAAGTATCTTGTTTTCAAACAGACGTCCTTTTTTCCCCTTTTTTGAAACAATATGACTGAATGTGTAAACATACAGGTAAAAGTTTTCAAAGCCCAAGGGCAGGCTTTCAGAAGACTGTCTGCCAGTCCAGAGATGGATTTATAGAAGTAGCAATGCAAGCATTTGCTACCCTTGAATCAGCCTCATTGCCCATCCCTGGCCCTCTCAAGGTCCAGCCAAGCTATATAATTAAGAGACTAGATGGTGTGGCTCTTCCTACAATATATCACTTCAGCCTGCTACTAGGGGAGTGCATGTTTGATTGCTTGCATTTAAAACAAAACACAACCCAAAACAGAAACACACTTGTATGTGTAAGGCTAAAATATAAGGGAGAACACCATACCAGAACCTTTCCGTCAGACATGCTAATTTTCTATGTACAGTACGTTTTTTTAATATGGAGAAGCATTCCATCTCTCACCTGTGCAATCTGAAATGGTACAATCTAGCAAGAAATAGACAATGTGTTTGTCCTCATAATATTGCTTGGCTCAAACGTAGAGATCCATTAAAAGATTTTTGTCTTTGGGGGGCAATATGAACTGCAGTCCACAACTAAATAAATAAATAAGGATTATTTATTTACTGCCTTTTAAGCTGCTTTTAAGACAATTTTTCTCTCCCAAAGTGGCTCACATCAATAAAAAAGAGAGACAGGCCTTGCCGTCAGGCTTACCAGCTAAAATGAGAAGTCACGCAAGGGAAGGGGAGTGGAGGGGAAAGAAGAGTAGGAAGATCAGTTTTCTAAGGCCAGAACATCTCTAGCCCTCTGTGTCATATTGCCTATGCCCTGCTGGCAACTTGATCATTCCCAAGGCTCCTGTGACCTTACGAATAGGAATAGGAAGCCCTACCAGGGTCCTAAATAGCCATAACCTGCAGATTAGAGACGTATTTCAGGCATTTCAAAAGCACCTGTGAAAGTGAATAGTCAACTATTGGCATAGCCATAAAACCTGAAATAAGTAAATGTAATTGTTCTGATGAGTTACTAATTATAGAAACTGACAATGGTTCCCGTTTGATGCAGGAATCCCTCTTCTCTTCCCCAGGGACAATTTCCAACCAGAGTCATATTGCCAGGTTTAAGAATATCCACTGCCTTTTCTTTCCAGACTAAAACAGAAGGATTGTCTCTGAAATCCAGTTACTGCTTTATCCACCTTGTCAGGGGGAAAAATAAATAAACCAGAAACTAGCACCGCCTGAGTTCTCCTCTAAAACTTATAGTAGCAGCATTCACCATATGACATGGCATCAACATGGTACATGTTTTCCTGCTTCACATTAGTTGCTATTGACAGGGGCATGGAAACACATAACATGATGAAGCACTGAATTTGGATGCATCTGAGGATGAATGACGTCTAGATTTTACAGTTGCTTCAGATGTGGAAACACAATGCAAGTCAAGTACTATGATTGTTATCATTTATGGGGAAAACTATTTCTAGAAATCCAGTTCCGTGTTGTATAGTATGGTTGCTCCCCAGCCCACATAACATAGAGCCAAAATCACACCACAGTACACTGAGGGAGGCAGGGGGAGGCTGCACATGAGACCTATGTGAGGTTGAGCAGGAGTGAGTAGAAGTTATATCATGGTCCACCAGCCAACTTCAGATGGGCCATCTAGCATTTGCTGATTGCTAAGAATCTTCCAAGGAATGCTGGACCTTGATCTGGTCCTGCAGGGAACTTCTTATACTCTTAAACCAGGAGTAGACAACCTGGTGCCCTCCATGTTTTTGACTACAACTCCCATCAGCCCCAGCCAGCACATCCAATGGTAAGGGATTATGGTATTCGTAGCCCAAAACATCTGGAGGGCACCATGTTGCCTACCTGTTTTAACCAAAAGTGCATACTCAGTGTCACTTAATTGTTAAAGAATGATCAATCAGTGTTAGGTGATCTCAAGTATGCACTTTAAAAACACAGCAGTAGACCATGAGGTTTCTAGTAAAAATAATAATCCAAGAAGAGATTACCAACACAAATTAATAATAATAGTAATAATAATATCCGCCCCCCCGACTGAAATCAACCCATCTCTGTTGTTGTAGACAGCGTGTGTTGTCTCTGCACGGCAATGAGGCTCATTGTGTGTTCTTGGGCCAGTCACTCCCTCTCAGCCTAACCGCCTTCACAGCGTTGTTGCTAGTATAAACGGTGCGGGAAACCATGTACACTACCCTGAAGTAGTTGGTGGAACACACATTAGGTTTTTTAAAACTGTGTTATGTACACTAGAGTAGTACTATCTCATATTCTGGACTTGTTTTATGGCACACATATCAAGAAGGTGGTCCAGTGTTTTACACCTTGCATCTTCCCGGCAGTCCCTAAACTGTGCTTCCATGTGTATATCACTCCAGGTGAGCCACTTGAAATCCATAAGGTAAGCGTTATAATTTAATGATTATAATTTAATCACTCCAGGTGATTAAATTATTAATTCAGTGATTATAATTTAATCACTCCAGGCGAGTCACTTGAAATCCATAAAGTAAGCGTTACAATTTATTTAATGCTAATGATAATAACTACAAGAATAGCATAGATAGCTATTTTAGTGGCTAGTGTGTTTTATAAACAATACCTTGTTTCTCCTCACATGAGACAGGTCTCTTGTTCCCATTTTACAGATGGAAAACTGAGGGTGGAATTAGAAATTACAGGAGACACAGAGCTGCTGCCACTCTGTGTCTCTCCACCCACCTCTCCCTGATAACATCTAATGACATTATTGTGCTATTTTTTGCTTCCCACACCACATATCCTTGGCTGTCAGCAGCAGGGGTTGTGCCACACACAGCATGATGTTGTCATGTCATGCATTGTGTTAACAAGGAAGAAGGCTAGGGGAGAATCACAGCAGCCCCATGTCTCTTGTAATTTCTTGTTCCAGGAGGCAGAGAGATAGTGACATTGAGTTCCAGTGTATGGGTTCATGACTGCAATGGGATTTCAACCAGGTCTCCTCATTTTCAAGTCCACAGCTCTATCCACTGAGCAATAAGATTATCTCCCAGAGCTTTTACTTAAAGAGGCTGTCACAAGATAAACACCTACCATGCCTCACAATTTTAACTCTAATTCCCTAAGCAGCCATCCATTTTTATCCACTTCTAATAATTACCCATGGAGGACAAATTTAACTCATTGGATAACAGATAAAAGGGTTTCCCTAATCCTTTGTAAGCCTCCAGGTAGACCCAATTCTAAAACATAAAACAGCGGATTCTGCCCATACAGCGATCACAGAGGTCTTTACTGTAATTGCTGTGTAAACATTTCAAATGGAAAAAAAGTAGGCATGGTAAGAGTAAAGAGGAGGAGCCACCTCCTTGTAAACTAACACAAATACATGGCATTGCCAAGAAAGGCAATGGAATGGTTTTATTGCCACAAGTGTGGGATTAACTGCATAACTCTTGGCTTTGCATTAAGCAGTTTATCCCGAACTCACAACCATGCAACCCACATTCCACCCCACAATATCGTTGCATTACTTTGGCTTGGTCTACACACGCAGCAGAATGAGGTGGTGGAATTCTGAGGTGGTAGAGTGCACTGCATTCACACTATAGGTGGGGGTAGTGACAGTTTTAAAATCCTCCCCTGTTTCAAACTTCCTGCAAATAGAAAACCAGCACATCAGACAAACATCTGGGCTAGAACCTCTCTTTTGATGTCGTGGTTTGCTGTGTTGCAAGGATTATTTTTTTTGAGGGAGGGCACTGAATGTGTATTACTCTAAAGGGGTCCAGTCTATTCCACCACCATAGCATTCTACCATTTTATTCTCTTTAATGTGTTGTAGGTACATGAACCCCAGAGTTCTATTACACAGAATTGTGCCTGTAAACACAAATTTGGTTCCAAGTATATCTGGAAATTGCAGATACACTAACAGAAGAGAAAATGGCAGTAGAGAAAAAAAGGAAAGAAGAACAAATGAAAGAAAGAAAGAAAGAATATGCCAGCCAAGAAGGACAATAGATGCAGTGCAAAGCTCAGTTCAATTGGTTCATGAATAGATTCATTCCCATCCATCTGGGCAACTGAATCAAGCATAGCCATCATGCTTTCCCCCCTCCCAATCCCTTTCCTTGTGTCTCATGTCTTTTTAGATTGTAACTCTAAAGGCAGGGAGTGTCTAATTATTAATTATTGTAAGCCACTGTGGGAGCCTTTTGACTGAAGAGCGAGGTAAAAATGTTTGAAAAAAAGGAGGGAGGAATCCTACGTCCTCTAGACAGCATCTGAAGGACATAGAATTGTTTGATTTGTGGATCCAAGCTTGAAGACAGCTTGGAGCCGGGAAACCGTGCTCTCCTCCCCCTTGTAGCCGGTGCTCCGCGCTCAGTAAACGGAGCACAGAGATGGGGGAATGGGGGCGTTCCTGGGGGCAGAGAGGGGACCAGGCAGCTGGCTTATGCTTTTCCCTATTGCTACCCCAGCCTCCTTCCCTCCCACTCCCGAAGCCTCGGCTAGATGGATGAAATTGCCTGTCTAGCCTTAAATGCAGCACAGGAGGTACAAGGCACCTCCCACTCTGCAATGGATTCATGTAAGGCTCTGAGTTCGGAGGCCTGAGTGCACCCAGGGCGCAGCCCATAGGATTGCGTCCTAAATCAATAAGCGAACATCTGAGTAGAATCCAGTTGAGTCCTTCTCCCTGCAGCCCTCCCCCCCCGTACCCTCAAAATTCAGGGGGCTGGGGGATTTTAGGGGCTGGGAGATGCAGAGGGGAAGAGAGGGGGCATGATCAGACTTCCACTCATGTGATGTTGGATTTCATTTTCTGTGCTCAGAATGGTAAAAAAATATTAGAAATGAGGCTCACTGAACTCAGTGCAACTTACTTCTGAGTTAACATGAGCAGTAAACGATACAATCTTCTGAGGGGTACAGAACTTCAGATGTCATCATTAGCTTATACAACGATAATTGGATTCAGAGCCATCAATACCACACTGGAAAATCAGTGGTCTCATGTGAAAAGCCTCCACAGGAGGCTCTCCTCTTCACAACGTCCCTCCTTGTGTAGAGGGTGACTACAGTGGTGGCAGAGGGGGTGGGGTTAGCGCACTCCCCCTCCTCACATGTTTACTCTCCCCAAATCTGGAATGCTTGAAGAGGGATAATATCTCTAGACAAATGTTAATACTGTAGCAATATTCCAGGCCTCTTTTAGCTTCCTTCTAGCTCCCTAAAAAGTCCCCAGCAAGCATTTGCTTAATCAGAGATGGCTCAATACCAAGGGTGTAAAATATGTGGTCCACAGGCGGCCCCCAAGCCCTGTCTGGTGCACCCCTCCCAAGACCCATAATCTGCTGCTGCTGAAAAAAGGGAGAAAAGGGATGACATTCTAGGAACGGGCTCTATGTTTCCTGCCACAAAAGGAAACATACAAAGAAACACAGAAAAAGAATCATTCCTAAAGTAACCTAGGAAATAGTGCTCAAATGTTCCTACCTGCTTCCTGGGGTGCTCTAGGAACCATAGAGACCATTCCTAGAGTGTGTTTTTGCGGGGGGGGGGGCAGGGAAGGGAACAATTAATGCTCTGAGTGAGTAGAGGACACATGAGTAAGGGGAGAAGTGAGTGGATGTGGATGAAAGTAGGAGGCATAGGGGGCCCCTGGCCCCTAACACAATTACCCTCAAGGGAATGCAGCAAAAGTTACCCACCCCATCTTAAACTGAAGGTTTGTGGGGAGGTTTTAATAGAATGTATCTAACACAAGCACAGTGTAAGTGGTGTGTCTGTGAGTTGCATGTACATAGGCACGCACACACATGTGCTGCCCCTGCCACCCCAGCAGACACCCGATGCAGCCCTTGGGGCTAAAAAGGTTGTGCACCCCTGCTCTATACCATGAGACAAAGATGACGTGGGCACTTTGGACAACATATGTGGTGACATTAATGGCAGCAGACAGAGAGGTCTGATCATGGGGCATATCAGCTACTGTGAAGTTCTCTGCAAGTCCCACTGAAGCGAGCAAGAGCTTCACAAGAGTTCTCCATCTTGCTCTTCTGTGCCTCCTGTTCATTTCACTGAGGTTTCTGCAGGGGAACATCCCAGGACATTATGCCCCATGTTAATTATCCTTTCTTAAAATCATTTGGATTTTCCATGCAGACCCCAAAATGTCTTGGGCCAAACTCTCAAGGGCAGCTCTGGCTTGAGACTTTGTAAGGGTCCACAGACACATTGACATGGGTGCTTCACTCTGAGCCCACAGGGACAAAAGTTTTCAGTGCCTGGGTGTTGGTGATGTAAAAGATGATCTGCCTAAAAGGCCTGAGCAGTCATTAAAGCCCACAGGTCTGAAACATTTTCACAAAACTCATGCCTACAAATTTGTTTGGTTAAACTGTCCTCCCCATAGAAAAATTGATGTCACGAAGAAAAACTTCCTATGTGAATGTAAAACCTACAGTGGGGAAAGCAGGCTGCTCTATCCAATCTGGTATCCTCCAGATGTGTTGGACTGCAACTCCCATCATTCCCAGACAGTATGGCATGATGGGAGCTGTAGTCAGAGGGCACCAAATTGGGGAAGGCTGGGATAAAGTATACATTAACTCCAAAAATATTTTTCCCCCACTCAACCCTTGGATTAATATCATTCACACATGGCATATATTAAATGAGAAGGAAAGCTTAAAGGCACCTGTTGTGTCACCCATGAACAAGACTGACCCAAGCCATTTTGATTCCTGAGGAAGGAAATCCTCCCTGTGGCAGATAGCACAATCCTGCACAAGTCAATGAACAGGGGCTGTAAAAGAGCGTAATGGATCGTTTCTGTGTGTCTTCCACTCCACTGCTCTTAATGATGCCCAAAACCTGCCCCTGAAGCAACTATTTCATTTTGCTTCAGTCTAAGCCAGACTTTGCATGTGAAAACAAATGTTCATCATTGTTCAGAAAATTCTCTTAAAAACAACAACACCATTCTCAGCATCACATGAAAAACTACTCTCAAATCAAGGCTGAGGCTCTTCACAATTTCTTTTCAGACAATCTCTGGCATCACTATACAGCCTACAGTAGGTTAGGATGGATTCAGCGTCTCTTCGTCCTTTGCAGGGCCCTGGCAAAAACAGGAACATTTGCAAGTCATCCTTCTTTGTCGAGCAAGTGCCACTCTGTCCAGCAGAAACATGATTTTCAGGGGGAGGAAGATAGAGACACCAGTCCAGAGCTGCTATACCATAAGCCATGGTGAGACAACCACGTCAGGAAATACGTTTGGGGCACGATTACGTGGCCAGTTAATTAATTACTATATTTTCTTTTACAAACTGAGAATGTGTATCCTTATACCCTATTCTGTAAAACGAAATGATTTAAGGGTCTCAAACTGATTACTGGAGGTGATGGAGAAGAAATGACTTGAGTAATAGCATATTTGGTAACAGCAACATGCAGATGTGTGAACAACACATATTTTGGCCAGGTGCAACTTATTGGGGTGGTGCGATGCTTTTGGATTTAATTGCCTTGGGTCATCCCTGGTTTGGCCAGGAAAAGACCTTCAATATGAATGGCACATAACCAATCTGAAGGGAGATAAAACAGAGGCATGTTCTGGGCAGGGTTGCTACATTCTCTCCTTCAAAAAAAGAGAGAAAAAAGAAAAGTAAAAAGTGGACAGGACCCCAAACTCCCAACTGTTTCTATTTACCATGGGCAGTTATTTTCTGGTATCTTTTTCTTTTTTCTTTTGGAGTGATTTGAGATTTCTAAAACTTTGTCACTGTGACTTGCCAGAGCTGTCAATATTCAGGATTTGGTCTTCTCTGCCAGCAATCAGAAGTTAAATGGGGGCAAACTAAGAGGGGACAAACACATATGAGCTCTAGTACATGAAAGAGTGTGCACTAGACAGTAGGGTACAGTCAAATACATTTTACCTAGACAGTAAAATGTGTTTGAGTTGAAGGCAGCTCTTTCACGGTAAGTACAACTAGATCCCTTGTGAGACTATACATTCTTAGGTTCTTGGTTTGTGGTTGTGTTTTTTTAATTAAAGCAAACTGTTATGATTGGTGTACTAACACACCCAGCTTCAGAAACCAGTGCACGACAAGCTACTGTATAGTGAATGAATGCAAGATACAGGGGGCAATGTACCTCAGGCAGTGATCATTGGGGTGAGAACTGATTGTGTTATAAGTACAGGAGTGATCCTGTTTCCATCTGAGGAATGTCAGGTCGCATAATCTGTGAAATACCACTTTTCTCTGATACCAGATGAGGGAGGATAGTGGGATGGGGTGGGGTGGCGTAGTCACTTTCTGAAGGTGCTTTTCAGACCAATGTGATTACTTCTCAGGATCACCTAGATCTCTGCCCAACTCACTGGTTTTACACACTGACCAGCTATTGTTGTAAACAATTAAGTGGGTCCATGTACTATATATGCATGCCAGAGGCACAAACAGTAGAGTGTGTGACTGATTTATTATGTCATTTGTTCCAATAACTGATAACATTAATGCGGCTAGTATGAGGTATAAAAAAACTATCCACAGCAAGGGTTAAAATGCACCAGGTTGCTTTTTAGGGGGCAGTTACTGAAGAGAAAAAGCACACTTTGATGCAAATGTTAACAACGCAATCCCACGCTTGCCTACTCAGAGGTAAATCCTACTAAGTCCAGTGGGACCTATTCCCAGGTAAGTGTGTGTAAGACTGCTGCTTAAGGCCGCAGTGCTATATGCATTTAACTAGGAGTAAGTCCCATTTAAGTCATATAAATATGTATAGGATTGCCTTGTAAGTTGCCTACATGAAAAGGATATTGATGCAGCCTCCCCAAGATACCAAGAAAAAGAGATCGGACAGACACCTCTGAAGAGCCCCTGGTGAAAGCTTCTTCCTGAGCTTTTGTCTACAAAAGGTGATGCCATAATAATAAGCATATTAGTCTTTAAGGTGTTGTTTTTCCAGGGCCTAAACTACATGGGGAATTTATTGTGGTACTACTGCACCTCACGTATTGTTGTGACAGATGACGTTATCCCCAATCTTTTGTCAGTCCGGAGTTTTCATGCCACGAAAGCGGCAATTTTTGCAAAGCCCCCCCCCCCCCCCCCGGTGAATCTGTTTCTTTGCCCCAGAGCTGCAGGTGCATTTGAATACCCAGAGACGTTGGAATCTGAGGGGTGGTCCGCACACAGGCCACAGAATGAGATGGTGGAACCTTGAGGGGGTAGCGCAGCCTTGGCGAGGGGGATGCAATTTTGGAATACTCCCCGCAGAAACAAACAAACTGACCCTACAAGGGAAAGACGAGCACACCAGAAGCCCCAGTCTATTCGCTGCTCTGCTAGATCCCCAGTCGCAGAGAGGCCACCGAACCTTCCAGAGCGGCGCCCTCCGCGCCCGCCCCGCTGGTCTGAAGTGAGGCGGCCCGCGCTTCCCGCACGCACGCTCACGCCCCGGCGGGCGCAGTTTTCCCGAGCGAGGCGCGCGCGCGCACAGAAACGCGGCGGCGGCAGAAGCCGCGCTTACTTTTTCTGCTGGAGCAGGTGCGTCTCGTCGATGGTCCGCCGGCCGCCACCGCGGCCTTGGAGGTCCTCTGGTCGCCGTGCGCTGAGGCTCAGCCTCTTCCAGAGCGCGGCCAAGGGGCCATTCTCGCCAGGCACGGGTACCCCCATCGCTCCGCTTCCTTCCTTCCTTCCTTCCTTTCCTCCCTCCCTCCCTTTGGCGGCGCAGCAGGAGCAGCCGCCGCCGCACAGGAATCTGGCGCCTGGCGTTGCCCACTCACCCGGCCTAATGACCCGACCCCGACCCTGCCGCGGTGACACTTGCTTGAAAGGGCAGAGGGAAAAGGAGAAGAAGCGGCGCGCGCGTCCGGGCGCGGGCGGCCGCGAGGAGGCAGAAGCCTGGGACGGAGGGCTCGCTCCGTGGCCTCGGCAAGCGCGCCTCGCCCGTCGCGACTCCCGCAGCAACGCTCCGCGCTCTCCGCTGGGGTTGGAAAAAGCCGGCAGAGCCACGCCTGCCTCCGCGCTCATGGCCAGGGAAGATATAGGTTGGGGCGGGCGGGGCGGGCCCGGCCCGGCCCGCCCCCGCTCCTCCGCCCTGGCTGTGGGTCAAAGAGTTTCTGGCTGGCCAGCAGGCTAACCCGCCTGGGGCCCAAAACTGTCTGGAGTTATCTAAGCGCCGTCCAGCGGCTTCCCGGGCAGATCTAGCGTCCGTCGTCATCGACGACTTGTTCAGCCTCCAGTCCCCAAGCGCAGAGCTGTGGTCCTCCTCACCTTCGCCAGGGCCAATTTCAGGTGAGGAGGGAAGACTTGGGGCAACATCCCCGCCCGCCACGAGGTCCTCGTCCTCACTCTCCAGTGGGCCCAGCGCTCACCGAGGCACCGTTGACAGGCGGGTGGTGGCGCAGCCACTCTTTGCAGGAGCAAGAAGGACTGACCTGGCCGGATCCAGTTACCAGTGCGCCCCCAGCCTCCCTTCAAAAGCCATCGTGCAGCCATTCCGCCTTTCCCTCCTTAGCAGATTTTTTTGTGATAAGAAAAAAGATGGAACAAGTGGTGGGAAAACATGGGGCGTTTACAAGTGGAAGACGTAGAGATGCGTGCATGCATGCACACACCACACAGTAAAATTCCATGAATGAGGCAGGGTGATTGCACAATAAAAGCCTCATCTGGAAGCACCCTAGAGTGCAAGTGAGCTAGCATGAGGAGGAGACCCCTTGCCACCTCAGCCCAGTCACACATCTCCACTCTCTCCTCGGCCCTGCAGTTCTGTGGATTGGGACCAGCAAATCCAACCCTTCCCACAAGCAGGCAGAGGTAGAGCTGCTGTTTCCTTGTCTTACTCATTCACCTGCCCCCTCCCACCTGGCTGGTGCAGTGGCCCCAGACCCCAGCAGTACACCTGGGGTGGGGGAGGGGACAGGTGAGTGAACAGAGGCAGCAGTGGCTGCTCCTTGCCATCACCACTCACTGGTTTTGCA
Organism: Heloderma suspectum; assembly: GCF_057233095.1. NCBI lineage: Eukaryota > Metazoa > Chordata > Lepidosauria > Squamata > Helodermatidae > Heloderma > Heloderma suspectum. The sequence continues at coordinate 142,108,827 of NC_139459.1, forward strand.
AGGCAGTGGCAGCTGTCCTGTGCTGCTGCCTGCCCTCTGAGGATGGATGGGGGGCGGGGGGGAAGTGCTGGTATTGCTAACAAAGGCAGGGGCACAGGACAGAATAAGGAAAACAGCCCCCTGCCCCGTCCTGTAGCAGCTGGCCCCTTCTGACTGGAGCACAGGCCTCAGCTGCAAGCTTCAGCAAATCCGCTGGTATGCAAGCATGGTGCTGCTCTCTGGTGAGCATAACAAAGCCAGCCTTCCTCCCAACTTCGAAGCTGCAGAGGTGAGTCAGGATTGTCCAGGCAGGGACATTGAGAGCTCCATCGCCTCCCCAGCTCCAGAGTTGTGAGGAAGGGTGGGGATCGTTTAGCTGCTGGGTGGCCAAGGTACCCAAAGAATCTTGGCCACACAGGGCTAAACTGGCAAACTCTCCGTTTCCCTGCTGACCTATCCTACTCCATTCCTCCCTCAGAATATTTCATTTTTAATGCCACGTGCATGGGTACAGATGACAGATGCTCCCTGGTGATGTACGGCATTTTGCACATGCTCAGATTCAGAAGAATATTTATTGCCACAAATTCCATAACTTAACTCTGCTATAGAAAGCATACTCCAGGGCTGAACCCTAGTGTAAATTAAGCCGTGGACACACACCATTATCTTTTTGGGTTGGAGAGATGAATATGTGTTAGACTGAAGTTAAATTTCTGTTCCTTTAAAAAAAAAAGTGGGGGGGAATGGTTATAGAAGGGGTAGAGTTATAAGGGCAAAATCAACAGTTCTTGCAAAGGATTTCTTCTTTTTCCAGTGCTAACCTCACAGTAATCTACAGCAGTGGCCTCCAAAGTGGGGCATGCAAGATGATCCTCTGGGGTGCCCGAGCTGCCTGAGAGTTGAGCAATGCTGCCCCAACGAGCTGCCCCAACGAGCTGCCCTTGCGTGCAATGCTGGCGGCGGTGGAGGCAGCAGGACGGGGCGGGAGGGCAGCTCGGGGCATTTCTTTCGGCTCCAGTCCTACTCTGCCTCTGCTGCGGCCCCCGAGAGCCATTGCGCCAGTCTCTGCCAGGCACTCAGAGGGAGGCGCAGTTGCTTGCTGGGCCCTGGCACCGGAGCAGCTGCCGTCCAGCCAGAGGAGAGCAGCTTTGGGCCACATTTGCCAACCTTTTCTGGGATGACAAGCGGCTGTCAGTAGGATGCTACCCAGCAGATATTTTTGAAAAAGTAAACACACTTAATCTATCCCTTCAAGGTAAAGGTGACGCTTTAACAATGAGTGAGACAGTAACTGCTTTTCGAAAGAAACTTGTACTACAGAGAGAGCATTTTGAAAACGGACGTTGGGAGATGTTTCCATCAGTATGTGATTTTGTTGCTGAAAACAATGTGTGTCCCCTATAAAAACTCTCCTATCTGCACGCTTAAAAAACTTGGAAATGGAATTTTCTAACCTGTTTAAAGATCTTCCAAATGAAGAATTTCAGTGGGTTTTGAACCCATTTGTTAAAAATATAAAAATGCAGCACCTTAAAAATATAAAAATGCAACACCTTAAAAAATGCAACACCTTAAAAACATAAAAATGCAACACCTTAAAAATATAAAAATGCAACACGTTCCGATTAGATTGCAAGAACAACTGATTGACATCAGGGAAGATGGAAATTTACCGCCTGAATTTCAACAAAAAACTTTGCATAATTGGTGGATAGGATTGAAAAATGAGTATCACGATTTAGTAAGCACAGCCGACGATGCACTTCTTCCCTTTGGATCTGTATATCTTTGTGGTTTATCTTTTTCAGCTAGGACAACCATTAAAACCAAGTATCAAAATAAACTGAATTTAGAACCAAACCTTCAAATCACTGTATCACGAAGTGTTAAACCAAGATTTGCAAAAATAATGAAGCATATTCAGTTGCATTGCTTTCACTAAAAATATTGTTAATAACAATATTTTTAATGAGAACAAAAAGGGTTTTTTATACCGTTAATAAATAATTTTTAAAATATTGCTTATTTCATCTGTATCTCATCCTTTTTCAATTTTTTGTGTATGTTTTATAAGGTACATAGTATATTAGTACAGTAGTACATGTATATCATTTATAAATAAATTTACATACATTGGGGGTGCATGCTCAATTTTTTTTTTACTGATGGGGTGCACGATCAAAAACGTTTGGAGACCACTGATGTACAGTATAGGTAGGGCTAGCCCAACTGCGCAAGTTGCTCAAATAGTTGAATGCATGCGAACACAAGATGATGCCTTCTGTCAAGTGAGATCACTGGCTCCATCTATGATCTAGCCCAGTATTGTTGACACTAACGGGCAGTGGCTCCCCAGGGTTCCAGGCAGCATTGTTTCCCAGTCCTTCCTAAAGATGCTGGGGATTACATCTGGGGCCTTCTAAAGTATGAGTTCTACCACTAAGCTATAGCCCCTCCTGGAAGAGCAATATTTATGGGGAGTGTTGAGTGAAGTAGATCACAACACATATATCCCAGAATGACTTGTAACAGAGAGGATTTTGAAGTGCACTGCTCAGATTGTGCAGCGTAGTTGCAACATGTCTTGGGCAGGTTCTGCATGCAAAACCTCATACAACATAACAATTTTTTTCCTCAACTGCTTTCTGCATTTTTAGTGTGGTGCTGAAGAACAAGCCTAGGAACTGCTGTTGCCCATCACCTGAATGTTACTTCCTAGAGACCACAGGGTGGCTGCTAGGGATGTACAAAAGTTCCGCCACGGATCTCGGGGAGGCCGAATGCCAGCGCATTTGGTCCCCCGAAATCGGTGGCGGAATGGCCCGCCCCCCCTGGGACGGGACTTACCTTGGGCGGATATTCCTGGCAGCGGTGGCTGCGGCGGCCGGTCTTCTGACCGGCTGCCGCCGCCGCCATTTCCAGGTTAAAAAAAAACAAAAAAACGTGATAAGCTACCTAAAGATTTACGTAGCCTAGATTTAAAAAAAACACCGTGATAGGCTACGTAAATGTTTACGTAGCCTATCACGGCTGATTTAAAAACAAAAACCGCGCGTATGCAAATGGCGGCGGCCATGGCCGCAGCCATTTGCATTCCTTATTTTGGCACGTCTTAGTCTACGTAAACATTTACGGCGAAAATAAGGGGAACACAAATAGCATAGACACTACGCTATTTGCATTCCCCTTATTTTCACCGTCTTAGTCTACGTAAATGTTTACGTAGACTAAGACGTGCCAAAATAAGGAATGCAAATGGCTGCGGCCATGGCCGCCGCCATTTGCGTACGCACGTTTTTTGTTTTTAAATCAGCCGTGATAGGCTACGTAAACATTTACGTAGCCTATCACGGCTGACTGCAGGGACGCAAACGGCAGCGGCTACGGCTGCCGCCATTTGTGTCCCTGCTAGCCAGTGGCTGGAAGTCCGGCTGCTGGCGGAGCTGGCTGGTGGCTGTGCAGAATCGCTGCGGAGCACAGCTGGCTGGCCAGGATTCCGGGGGGGAGGAACGGAGCGCCTCCCCCCCGGCGAGGATTCCAGGGGGAGGGACGGAACGCCTCCCCCCCATCAACATAATCCGCGAACAGGTAAGTAACTTTCGTACATCCCTAGTGGCTGCTAACTGGATTGTGAATGGAGGTCTGCTCTCGGAACCAACAGCAGCATTGGGAGAATCACTCGGATCACCAGCCTTAAATAATACACATCCAGATATTAATGAGACTTGATAGCAATTACTGAGACTCCAGTGAAGTGAACTCTTGCCTATGGGAGCTCTTGGCACAATATATTTGCATGTCTTTAGGATGCCAGAACACTTTGTTTTTGTCCTATTTCATAGTCACTTGTACATGCTCTCAGTTCTTCCACAATTTCATACAAGGATATGTAACTGTCCATAAAGAATTACATAATTTCATTTTGTGTAAAAACATCAGTGTCTCTGTGAGGTCATTTTAGTGTTTTTGCTCCTCGTTTCAGAGTTCAGGTGTTGAGAACAGGACCACAGCCCATGGGCCATTTCCCAGCAACCCAGATCCAATCCCTAGATCCTTGAATGTCCATTGGTGCCAATGGGAGTTTTTTCTCAGCATAATTGCCATGCAGGGGGGTATTTTCAAAGGGATCACAGCTGGGGAGAGAAGGGTTGATCCTCCCTTCCTTGCATGCTATAGCCCCCAAATTAAGCTTCATTTAAGCAATTTCCTCCAGGAGGGAAAGAGGGAGAGCAATCTGTGTGTGTGGTGGGGAGACAGAAAGAGGGAGAGAGAGTGGGAAAAAAATGTGTTTTTTGCCCTCCTATAAGGTTAAGCAATCTGGCCAGGAGGTCCTTCTCCAGTGTGTGTTAGATACTGGTTGGGTGTGTGAATAGCAAACCTTTTCCTGATGTTTGTGTCTCCCTGCTTGGACTGTGGCACTTAGAGAGGTGTTACATAGTGTCGGGTTTCCTAGCCTCCTCTGCTTGCATCTTCTTCTTTGCGTGTCTATGTTGGGGTTTGGAGGAAAAGTTACTATTCCTCACCACATGGAGAGAGAACCCAGAAACTTCAGAGCAAAGAAAGGGAGAGACAGTGCTATCCTTCTGCCCTCTCCCTGCCACTGCCACCTCTCCCCCTTTCTGTTCCCAGGCTCCCCCTGTCTCCTCCAGGCTGCTCTGTCCTAGCTCCATCCTTCCCGCCTTCTGATCCCCATCCCAGGTATCTGCCACTTCCTTCTTTCCCCTCTACTTGCCTTCCTCACCTTCCTTGCTCCTTTTCGTCTTCCCCCTCTGCCCACTTTTCAGCCCTCCTTCCTCCCAACATTCTGGCCCCTCCCAGCAAAAGTGTGCACCACTTTGATTTATTTTGAATTTAATTTGTGGAGGAAATGATTGATGAATGGGAAAATTAACTGAAGAGGAACTGATTAAATTTTGGAGCAGGAGCTGGGTGGCAGTAAGTGTATTCATCCTTGCCTCGCGCTCCATCAAATTTTTGAAATTCCATTTTGGTGCAAAAGTTGCGATTTTTAGGTGTGTGTGTAAAGGCTCATGAAAAACCCTATCACCCACTCTCCTTTTTACATTGTTTTCCACACCACCGCAAACTAATTGTATGTGAAAATGAACTACTGGTTTGGGATGATTTGGGATAGGGCACAAATTAATTGAAGAATTAATTTTATTTCAGATGACTTAGTTGAGAAATCAATTGGTTGCCTTTGCCTTCTGTGACATTTAAATAAATCCTAGTAATTGTTTCTAAATTTGCACATACAAATATGAATTAGCATATGCAAATTGTATCCAGATTTGTGTTCTATGGTCCTGGTTCCCAAATCTTTTAGGGAGCAATCCTATGGCCCCTAGACATTGTTGAACCATAGGATACTGGGGATTCCCCCATCTGAGATCGGTGATCTGACCCCCAACTCCTTGCAGTCGGAAAAGTGATCTCAGAGAGGGCGGGAAAGGGGGCATTTCAGTGGGCAGGGAGGGGAGGGAACCAGAGAGGCCAGGATGCAAGCCATCCCAAGGCCTCTCCAACCCCCTTCAAAGTCATCCAACTACATAGGCAAAAAAAGCCCATATGGTGAAAAATGCGGGGAGAGAGGATGGGGAGGTGAAGATCACCTCTGCTGCTCCTTCTGCCCAGCATTGGATGATCAGAAGCTTCCGAGGGCTTCTGATCTTCAAGGGTGCAATCAATAGAATTGCACTCTTACTTGCTTAGCAGTGCCCCTGGTTGAAAAGTATGTTTACAGGAAAACAGTGGTTTGGCCATCTACTGTCTGTTTCTGCTGCCTCTTTCCTACAGTTTCTGTTGTTGCTGTTTTCCCCACTTTCCCATAATTCTATCACTGTCTTAAAAAGTCAGGGTAAGAATTATGTATTTTTGGATAACTCTATTCAGATGGCTTCCAGCACTACTGATCATTGTTCCTCCACTCTAAGCTACATGTGGAATTGCAGTTGACTTCCCACACTCTTAAGGGTGTTGTTCTTTTGCTATGTACAGTCTGCTAAGTCCCATCCACAGTAGTGATGTGACTCAGCTTCTGAGGGTGGGGAAGTTTCACTTGAACAGCCATTTAAAACACACACATACACACACACACACACTGAACAGTTCTTTAAGAAATAAATGATGTAACTAGCAGTAAGTACTTCTCCATTTAAGTGTGATTGCCCATTACTGCCCATGAAATGTTTGGATTGGAAGTGTAGATCAGAAGTATTTAATTGCAAGGTATTGGTGGAAACAAACATTGCTAAAATGTCAGTGTCTGAAAAAGCCTCTGGGTTCATTTGTTAAATTGTTTTTTTAAAGTTTAGCATTATAATGGTGCAGCATTTGTAGTGCTGTACCACTATAGTGCTCTTTAGTTTAATATGTATACCAGCCTTACCCAACTTGGTGCCCTCCAGCTGTGTTACACTACAACTCCCATCACCAGCACATTTGGAGAGCACCAGGTTGGGGAAGGCTGATATGTACTAATATAATAAAACTATAGCTGCAAAAGCATGTTTGCACTAATTAAGTAGGAACAAAGTAAATGGGCTGATAAACTGGTGTTGTTGACCAAAAAAAAGTTGTAGTAAAGGTGTGCTGAGTGGCAGTAGGTTTACCTGCCCAAAACATCACCGCACATGTTGAGATCCTGCCCCTTCAAAAAGATGGAAAGGGTTAGCTGTGGAGACTGCGCTACTCTTCTGATCTTCTAATATGGGTGATGTGGATGCAAACCAAACCAAACTTTTCTTTTAAATAGAAGAGGTAATATGCTTTGAAGTTTAGTGATGCACCCAAATGTATAGAAATTGTAAGTTACGGCCCCCACTCAAACTTTGCGTGCTATGGAAGCAGAAGCACTGAACACATGACATATTGTGCTCCCTTACAAAGTAGCTTTCATGTAGTCACACTTCCCATTGGTCTTTTAGCCCTAATACTCTTTCTCTGCAACACTGAATCTGGGGTCAGTGGTATGTCAATCTTTTAGAAAATACAAGCTTTAAAATTCTAAATTTTTAATTCTGAGTGACAACCAACTAATTGTCCAGCAGGGCCATTCTGTTTGTTGGACAGAGGAGATGAGGGAAGTGATTGCCTGTTGTGTATATTTTTTATCAGAGCTGCTGTTATTGCCTGCTGGTAGGAGAGATGTGTTACAAAAAGGGATGGAGGTGGAGGGAAGCAGGAAGCAGCCACTGGAACAGCGGACGGCAGAGGGGGACACAGTGGCAGGAGGCAGTTAGGGTGTTATGGGGTTGGGAGTGCAGCAGAGTGTTAGTTGGTCCCTGAGTTGCCATGGTGACAGCCCCCTGGGTTGAAGGTACTACTGCTGACTGTCAGGTCAGTGAATGGGAAGACAACAGCTATCCAGGGCTTGATCCTGGATGAGCATGCTGACTTCGCCTGTGAAACAGATACCTGGTGGGATTCCACTGGGTGAGTTAATACACTTAATGAATACTATATCTCACATTGTTTACATTATACACGGGATCCCCTTGCTTATACCTGGCAAATACTTCCAAAAATTTAATGCTTTGTTTTGTAAATTCTTTTGGGGTTCCTTTCGACCAAGAATATTTTTGAAAAGGATGCAACTTCCAATTAAGGAAGGTGGGTTTGGCTTTCTGGACCTTGCTACTTATCATCGGGCTTATCTGCTGACCTATACTAAAAGTTGGTCTTTTCCACTCAGATTTGATTTTCCAATTTGGTCAGTTTTGGAATCTTCCTGTCTGGGGCCTCTCTCCAAATGGATGGCATTAGGTTCTTGGCATATTAAGGTGGATAGAGATCGTCCCACTATCTTGGTGGTTAGAGATGACTGGTGTATAATGTCATGCCTGTTTCAGTTTGACCCATTTTTCCATGCCAAATTGGCTTTATGGGGAAATCCAGATCTAAGAATGGGAAAGAAAATGTTTCTGTGACGGACCTGGACAGATAAAATGATCTTTTGTTGTTGTTGTTGTTGTTGTTCAGTCGTTCAGTCGTGTCCGACTCTTCGTGACCCCATGGACCATAGCACGCCAGGCCTTCCTGTCCTGCGCTCTCTCCCGGAGCGTGCTCAAGTTCATATTCATTGCATCCGTGATGCTATCTAGCCATCTCATCCTCTGCCGTCCCCTTCTCCTTTTGCCTTCAGTCTTTCCCAGCATCAGGGTCTTTTCCAGGGAGTTTTCTCTTCGCATTAGGTGGCCAAAATATTGGAGCTTCAGCTTCATTATCTGTCCTTCCAATGAGCACTCAGGGTTGATTTCCTTTAGGATGGACTGATTTGACCTCCTTGCAGTCCAGGGGACTCGTAAGAGTCTTCTCCAGCACCACAGTTCGAAAGCATCAATTCTTCGGCGCTCAGCCTTCCTTATAGTCCAGCTCTCACATCCATACATTACTACTGGGAAAACCATAGCTTTGATTAGACGGACCTTTGTCGGCAAGGTGATGTCTCTGCTTCTTACTATGCTGTCTAGGTTGGCCATAGCTTTCCTCCCAAGGAGCAAGCGTCTTTTAATTTCATGGCTACAGTCACCGTCTGCGGTGATCTTGGAGCCCAAGAAAGTAAAATCTGTCACTGCTTCCATTTCTTCCCCTTCTATATGCCAGGAAGAGATGGGGCCAGATGCCATGATCTTCGTTTTTTTAATGTTGAGTTTCAAACCAGCTTTTGCACTCTCCTCTTTCACCCTCAACAAGAGGCTCTTTAGATCCTCTTCACTTTCTGCCATTAGGGTGGTATCGTCTGCATATCGGAGGTTGTTGATAATTCTCCCAGCAATCTTAATTCCGACCTCTGATTCATCCAACCCGGCATTTCTCATGATGTACTCTGCATATAAGTTAAATAAGCAGGGTGACAATATGCAGCCTTGTCGTACTCCTTTCCCAATTTTGAACCAATCGGTTGTTCCATGTCTGGTTCTTACTGTTGCTTCTTGACCCTCGTACAGGTTTCTCAGGAGACAGGTAAGGTGGTCTGGTACTCCCATCACTTTAAGAATTTGCCACAGTTTGTTGTGATCCACACAATCAAAGGCTTTAGCGTAGTCAATGAAGCAGAAAATGATCTTTACCCTGGATCAATTGCTGGGTGTTGATGATGAGTTTTTGCCATTTGCAACTTTGCGAGATAAATTTGATTTGTCTGCTACAGTGGAATGGCAGTATTTGTGATTGAAATTTTTGTTAGTATTTAGATTCGGCCCTGCTGCTTTTAGGGTGCAATCCTATGGCCACTAGTCAGCGGCTAGACAGCCATAGGATTGGTCAGTTCCCGGGAACCCACCTCAGAGCCTGTGCTTCAAGGTCAGTTCCTGGAGAACTGCCCTCTACCCCCTCCCGCGCTGCCTCGTAGGCAGCACAGATTGGGCCCAGGCTCAGCCCTTGGAAGAGCAGCACAGAGCAGGGGAAAAGGGGCGTTCCTGGGGGTGGGGCAGGGCACGGAGGTTGGAAGTGCCAGTATGACACTTCCTATGTGTCATTTAGCCACCCCGTCCTGCACTATGAGGTCCCGTGGCTAGACAGCCAAAATCCGCTGTCTAGCCATGGAAGTAGGGTGGCAGGACATCTGCAAGGAGGACATCTGCTCTTCACCACTCCTCCTGCCCTGCACTGGCCAGGCGGTCACCCTTGGGTTCAGAGTTGACCATCAGTCTGCATAGGATTGCTCCCTCCATGCCTTGGAGTCCCCTTTGCTATTGGAAACACTTATTGAAGCTGACCAGGTATATCAACCCATGATTCATGTTTATAAATACTTATAATCAGTGAATAAATATGATACATGGGGTCTATAGCAGGAATGGGACAGGGAATTGGAAAGTCTTTTTTGTCTAATCAGTAGACTGCCATTTTGGTGTCTGTATCTGCTATCTCTATGGCCCTCCGGTTACGTCTTATTCAGCAAAAACGTTTGTTGTTGGGATGCCACAACATCTCTTTAACAAAGGTTTGTCAAGCTCGGCTAATTGTTGGAGGTGTAATGCAGTTAATGCTTCTTTTATTCATATGTTTTGGAAATGCCCAATAGTTGCCTCCTTTTGGGAGGAAGTTATCATATGGATAAACTTTGTATTGGAAAGCTCTTTAATATTTACTGATGTACATGTTCTCTTAAACGATTTACCTGCTTTTTGGAATGTAACACATGGGCACTGTAAATGGATTTTTTGTGCCTCCTTCGCTGCTAAAAGACTACTACAATACTGGAAGGATAAAAGCTCACTGCCTATAATGCAATAGACTGAAGACTTAAAACACTAGCAACATTTGAAAGCATGGTATATAGGTGTGAATGGACTTCTATTTAGATATCTGGATTACTTTTACTGAAGTTTATATGTAATCTATTCTTTTTTTCCCTCCCCCCTCCCCCCCAATGTTGTAATATTTGAAACTGAGGACTTTATAGTATGTTGTTATACTTTCATTTTTTTTGGTTTTGTTATGTTTTTGTTTGTTTTGCTGAAACTCACAATAAAATATTGATTAAAAAAATTGACTGGGGGAGTAAATCTCTCCCAGCTTTGCCCACCTGGGTCTATCATGACTAGGGATGTAAGGACTGTGTAAAATCCACTCTGTCTGTGTTTTGTGGATTGTCAGACACCTTTTGTTCTGTCGTCTGCTCACAGATGGATTCAAATATTTTTCCGTTGTGCAGAAACATATGCAAATAATTCTGTAAGAGGGTTCGCAACAATTTACATAATTTACCTTAGTACATAACATTTAGTGTATTGTTCCCCATTCCACTCAACTTTTCTCAGTGTATATTTACCAATCGAAAATATACAAAAGGCTGTGTTCGGTCATTGCACCAGCTGTGTCTTTGGGAGAGGGCTGGTCTATGGGCAGATGATCGTGTGTGTGTTTGTGTGCACGCGCATTGCTTGGAGTTGTTCCTTCTATTTCTTCATGTATGATCTCCATTAGGCTTTCCTCAGAATTTAAATTTATAGGAAACCACTCCTTGATCGTCCGTCACCTTTGGGACAGCATCATTTGCAGCGCCTCTTCCAGACGCTTTCTCCTATATCTCCAACTCGTTTGTTATTATTAGATTAGATTCATCTCCCCATTCCATTTTTATTCAAACTACCATAGCTTTTCCTTACAAGTAGCTGCAATGCTCTCCCTCTGCCGGCGGTCCTGTGTTTGTTTGTTTATCTCAATTGTGGACTCCATAAATGGGAGCATTTGTTGTGTGACATCAACCCTTACTTCTCCTTTCCCCGTTCCATTTCCTTGTCATTTTTGTCTGTCCACTCTGTCTCTTTTACATTTTTACAAACCCAGTCTTATTGCGATTTTTAAAAACAAACATTGACTTCTGGGCATGTCCCCCCCCCCTTTTGAACTCATATTCAAGCATTTAGTTTTCTGTCTTTCTAAAATCTTAAAGAAAGGCATATTATAGCAGCCTATGTGTGTTGTGTCCCCCACGCCCCCCTGTGGCTGAAGTGAACCATCTGTGTCTTCTCTGTGTTGATCCTCCCAAAACAGAAATTAAAGAAGGGTGGTTTTTTTTAAAAAATCAGGGTTTGATTTGGCTGTTATCTAATTGCCTGTTCTGTCGCCCTGTACTTCTTGAAGTTATCCTGCTTTCCATGAAAGAACATGAAATATAAAACAATAAATTAAAGACACCCATAATTTGCTTAGGTAGTTCTGTTTTTCTTTAGCTTTTGTGTGTCTGCATCCATGTGTGTGTATGTGTGCTCTGTTGTAGTTTAAAAATGGCAACTCCCTGCAATATGAGCCGGCACGCGTCCAGGCCTCAGGAGCTGGCAGGGGCGATGATGGCATGGCAGTGGAGGCAGTGACAGTGATGGAGGCAGCGGCAGAGGTGGCGGTGGTGGTGGCAGCAACGATGATGGACAGTTCTCACGTAAGGGCCTGGAGGCGCCGGTGCAGCTGGGCTGGGGGTGCCAATGCTCCGAAGCGCACTAAGGTGCCTTGGAGAGCCTCCCACCTGGGTTGCTTCTTGCCCCCTCTGCTTTGCCTTGGAAGGGGCTCGAAGTGCTCCGAAGCAGCCCGCCTCGACCTGGGCTTCAGGCCTCGGGCTGAAGCGGTGCACAGCACTAGTCTGAATGGCTTTGAATGCCATTGACCATGGTATTCTTCTGTGGTGTCTGTTTGAGATGTGACTGGGAGGCACTGCTACAGGGTGGCTCTGGTCCTTCTTGGAGGGTGATTTCAGAAGATGCTTCTGGGGAATTCCTATTCAACACCATGGCCAATGACCTGCTGTATCCCTCAGGATTCCATCTTATCCCCCATGCCATTTAACTTATACATGAAACCACAGGGAGAGATTGTCCAGAGCTTTGGGGTTTGATGCTGATGACACCCAACTCTGTCTTTCCTTTCCCTCAAAATCCAAGGAAGCTGTTCTTGTTCTAAATCAGTGCTTGCTGTCAATAATGGACTAGATGACAACAAACAAGTTGAAGCTTGATCCAGACAGGAGAGAGGTGCTTCTGGTTAGCTGAAAGGCAGATGAGGGAATAGGACTCAGGGCGGACTCCTGGATTCAAGTCTGAACCCGGATGACCAGGTTTCAGTAGTGGCCAACAATGTATTTGCACAGCTGAGGCTAGTGTGCCAACTGCACCCATTCCTAGAGATGTGCGATTTAGCCACTGTCATGCATGCCTTTGTTACAACCTATTAGGACTAGTGGAATGCAGTCTATGTGCAGCTGCCACTGAAATATTCAGAAACTCAGCTGGTCCAGAATGCTGCAGCCAGACTGCTGATCAGGGCCGGTTACAGGGAGTATGCGACTCCCTTATTACAACAACTTTACTTGCTACCAGTCTGTTTCCAGGCACAACTGAAAGTGCTGGTTATGACCTATAAAGCTTGGGACCGGGTTACCTGAAAAATCACCTTCTCCCATGTGAGTCTACCCAAGTTTTAAGATCTTCAGGGGAAGTCCTTCTCTTGGTCCTGTCACCACCAGAGGTGGGGATAGGAGAGAGGGCCTTCTCAGTGGCCACTGACAGGCTCTGGAACTCCCTGTCAAGAGAGGCTAGGTTGGCTCCCCAATATTGTTCTTCCGTCAGCAAGCAAAAACATTTTTATTCAGGCATGCTTTTGGCATGTAAGCTGGTATGCTGCAGAAAGGGCTGTTTAACTGATTGGTGCTGTTTATTTCTCTTATTGTAGTGTTTGTTTTTAAACTATTTGTTTTTATGCTGTGTTTTAATTAAGATTTTCTTTTTAATCTGGATTTTATTGTTAGCCACCTTGAGTGCCATTTTTGGTAGAGAGCCAGGATATGAAATCAACCAACAGTTGGCTAGCCATCCACTGCAAATATGATGAATGATGGTTTCCTGTGGGAATGCCCATTGATGGGTGATCTTTGGCAAGTCAGTTCTCATCATCTGAGTAGCCTTCCTCCAAAATTTCCACAATGCATTGGGGTTGCCAGCGGATCATATGGCACCATTTTCAAAGTTTCATATCTCATGCAATAAGGCAAAGAGTGAATATGGTGTGCAATCCCAGATTTTTGAGGTCACGGAAACTAGTCAATATGCTAGCTTAACTATATGGGTTTTCACACACCAGGTTTAGTTGGTAAACATTTATATCCATTGTTAAGAATCAGTTATATTGTAGAAATTTATCCCCATATTCCATCTTCTGATGTGACTTTTGTATCTGTGTCATTGGTATCACTTGTAGCATGGAGCCATCCATGCTACAAGAGAATTCTTCATCTTCTCCATCTTTCTTAGAACTCACTTTCATGGGTACTGAGTATAAACAATTAACCAATGCAATCAGATGAATAGGTGAATAACAGTTGGTGATACTGCATATCCTTGTCACCATAGAAATGTTTGGTAAGAAGCTCTCCGCAGATGGGGAAGCAACATTCTGGATGCAGGAGGAAGAAGCTGATCTATCATTACTTTTTGAATACCAGCTCCTTAAGTGCCAAGATTCTTACTTCTGTGAGATCATGTTTTGTTTGTTCACCTTTCATGTTTTCACAGAATTTGTTAAGATGTATCTTTGCTTTAGACAAACAGAACTATGCAAGATGGTTGACAGTTTATCTTGCAAGTAGGAAAATACTTTCTGACACAGCATGAAGAGCTACTTGACTTACAACATACTCAATCATTAAACAGTTGGTAAGTTGTATTACTCAGAACACGTCTGCAAAGGAGAAATGATTACATGATATGGCTGAAATGGCAATAGCAACATTATTGGACTATGCAAACCATGCTGAGCTATTTGGAAATGGTTTATGATGAGATATCCAGAGAACTGCTATTAATTAGTGACATTTCTGTACTATCCATTAAGCTCTGTTGTGGGAAAGCTTGGTAATTTATGTTTCTATTTTTAAAAGCGAATTAGATTCATATCTCAAGACATAAAGTGTTCCGTTAATACATCATATTCAATCTTCTATTTCATGAGTTGATGGAATTTCAAAAATGGAACGGGATGATCCCCCTGCCATCCCAATGTGCTGTAGGAACTCTTTTTTTAGGGAAGCCTATTTAATGATCACCCCCAACAAGAATTCCCCCACAAAAGCATTTTCTTTGGCTGGCTAACTAACCCTCTTGCAAAGCTTATCTTCAGCTGCAGAGCACAAACCCATCCATGTTTAACCAAAAGTAAAGCCAGCAAAAGTAACCACTCAAACTTATCAGAACATCAGACTTGCAGATTTGCTCAGCTTAAACATTCTGAAGATATAATAAATTCATTTTCAAATAGAATTGGCCATCTTATGCATGCTTACTCATAAATGCAAGAAGCACTTTCTCTTCTCTTTCTCCGATTTGTGTGTCCTCTTGATCCACACCTCCAGTGCTTGTCTGCCTCCAGTCTTGTGTCCCTCTCTCTATTCCCCATCTATCAACCTTGCTCTGTCATCCATAAAGCCTGTCGCTGCTGATCCATGCCATTCTCTCTACCCCAAATGAAAGCATACAGAGAAAGCAGAGGCTTCATTGCTGCTGCTTTCATAGGGCAGTATCCAGTACTGCCATTGTGCTCTCCCTGGCTCCATTGTGCTTGCAGGACCCACTGCTTGTGCAAAAGGAACTAGTGCTTCTGACAGTAATCCTGGAAATGAACAGAAATGCTGATTTCTGGAACGGGACAGGTCAGTGGAGCTCCCTTCTGCAAGCTCTGCTGACCTGCCCCATTATGGAAACGAGCATTTTGCTTGTTCCCAACTGCGGCAGGATCTGCTAGCTTCCCATCGCACTACTGGTAGCTCTCGCTAGCTTGGGGGCAGCACTGGACAGTGTCCATAGTGTCCTGAGCTTCAGTATTCCTTCAATTTACCAAGGAAGAGGATTAGGGCTGAAAGACCAAGGGAAGGTGTGGGTGCATGGAAGCTAAATTGTAAGTGAGCACAATATGTGAGAATGTAGAATGTGCTGTTTACTGTTTACTGTTTACTGTTTACATGGCACATAAATTCAGTAGGATGCCTTAGGGTGCAATCCTATGGGATCCGCCCTTGATACCCATAAGCCTCCAAGCTTGGAGGCTTATGAGCAGCCAGTGCAGAGTGGGAGGTGTGGTAGAGGCAATTGTCACCTGCCCTTTGCCTCCTGCTCTGCATTTCAGCAAAGGAAGGAGACTGGAGAGGCCTTGGGATATGCTGTAAGCTGGCCTCTCCAGTCCCCTCCCCTCCCTGCTCATGGGAACGCCTCCTTTACCTCCCCTCTGAGGTCGCTTCTGCAACCTTGGAGAGGCCGCTGGTGCTGTTTTCTCTGTGCTGTGTCGGGGAGGGGGCAGGAGCTCGGATTCCTGACTTGGAGGTCAGAGCGGTGTCTATGACCTCGGATCCAGGAATCCAAAATATCCTATGTCCCCCCCACCCCCAGACTTTGTCTAAGGGCCAGAAGATTGTTCCCTTAATGTACAATTTCAATGCTTCTTGGTGCATGACTGAATTTGTAAGCAACTTAATTCTTTAATTTAAGAATTAGAATATTCACAGAATTGCAGGTCTTTTGAAAATTTGGAATAAGTTCCAACAGGTGGTAAATCCAGAAATACCCCCTTTGCCTGGATATTGGTGATGGTTTCATGGGTAATGTGGACAGATTGTGGAAGTTGGCATCAATAAAATTAATTATATTTGAGATGAGAACTGATTTACTGATTAGCAGAGTCTTCATGCTGATGAACATGGAAATAAAAAAGCTTATTTCGATTTGTTCAGCTTAGGCATTATGTATTGTAAAATTTTTATCAATTTGGGCTCAGAAGGTCAACAGTATTTGAGATCCTGATGACATCTAAAAAAGGGGAAATATATTGAAAACTTATACAATCCTGTCTGACATTCTCTCAAAGGAGTTATGTATGTGAAATGAGGGGGAAATCAATGTTGGATCTTTGTTTAGAATTCCAGATTTTTTTCTCCCTGCTATTTGCCTCTTTCCTGGTCTTGTGCCGCACTGTCTGATTGGTTCAGATCGCTGCTACTCAAACGTAAGGTTAAAAAAAAGCAGCAGGTGAGTGGCTTGGGTGGGAGGGCTTGGCAGCAGGCAGGCAGGCAGTAGGCCCATCAGCAGCACTATGCCAAGGGCCCACTGGAATCTGGTACTAGCCTGGGGGGTGCTGGGAGTTGTAGTCCAACCATCTGGAAGGCACCAGGTTGGGAAAGTCAAATGTAAAGGGTATCTCCATTCATTGTAAACCTGTGAGATGGCTGAATCTTTGTCTATCAAAAGTAGAGGTTGGAAATTTTATTGTAGGCAATTTGTGGCCCTCCAGATGTTTTGGCATACAATTTCCATCAACCCTAGCCATCATAGCCAATGGTGTGGAACGATGGGAGCTGTAGGCCAAAATACCTGGAGGGCCACAAGTTGCCTGCCCCTACTGTAGGCTTAAATATTGTATTTAAGCATGACACCAGGCATAAAAAATAGCAGGCAGTGGTACTGGTAAAAGAGGGTGTTTACTGCTTCTGAATAACAAAGCTTGTCCCCAGTCCTGCTGATTATGGTGAGGAGGATGGGTCAGAGGACAATGCTGGTTCAAATCTAGATAAGGTTATGAGATACCCATTGTAATAGGTGCTGTATAAATACCTAAGACAGATCAGTAGGTAGATAACTTCCTACATCGTAAGCATATAGTTCCCACCCTCCGTGTTGGGCTCTCTGGCTCCAGGAGCATAAGCCTGTGTTCTCTCTGTCTTGTGGAGGCATTGTCATATCTCTTACCTGAACAATCACAAGGTATCTAGTGTGCAAATGCTACACCTGCAGCTTAAACAGTGAAACTATGGGACAGTAGAGAGAGATGGGCTGTTTGTTGATTTTAAAACAACAAATGGTGGCCAATATCTTATCTCTGCTGTCTTGTTTTGCCTCACCACCCCGCCCCACCCCCCTTCATCTGGAAGTAGGGGAGAGAGGGTTCCTGTGCAGAAAGTGAATTTCCACCAAGTGAGTGGCACAATCATAAACCATAGATGTGATGCATTGTGACAATAACCCCAGATCTGCCTACCACGAGCATGCAGAATAGGGAATGCAGTGCTATAGAAGGAAAGCCAGCACGATGTAGTGGACAGAGAGTTGGAATTAGACCAGAGTGGTCTGGGTTTCAGTTCCTGTTCAGCACAGCTGTGATGCTCAACCTAAGGCCTTGAACATGTGAAGCTCTCTTTCTACTCAGCCAGTTCATTGATGGTCCACCTTCCCCAGAGGCTGCACAATACTTCAGACCTGCTACTGAAATCCTTTTTAAGTGGAGATGTCAGGGATGGAACAACGAGCCTTCTGCATGCAAAGCAGATACTCAGAGCAATGGGCCTTGCACAAAAGCAGGAGAAATAGCTGGATGCTTTATCTAAGAGAGCTTCAGCTATTGGGTAGTACAGAAATACTGAGAGAGAGATTGAGATTGAGATTGAGAGAGAGAGAGAGAGAGAGAGAGAGAGGGAATTGCTTCCAGTTGAACAAAGGACACCGACATGCTTGACAGAAAGGAAAACTTCTGGATCTACAGACTCAGAACTCTTAGTCCAAACGGCCTTAATCTGGAAGACAATTTGTAAGCATTATACCACTCACACCTCTGTTTTTTTTTTCCTCCTTAGGAATTTTCATCTCCCAGCATTCCAAACTGCCACTCTTGGTATCCATTTAACATACTGATGAGGACAGAAGCTGAAATGTTTCGCTCTAAATATATTTTGAAATTACTCTGTTGTTAGTCTATCTTCCTTATGTATTTTAACTTCAGATTGACTGCATCCATCGTGGATCCAGACTCCTTGTTGCTTATATAGATATATGTGCATGCATGCGTATGTATGTGTGTATATATATATCACACACACACACACCCCTTTAGGCTTGCCTGGCATTCAAGGCAGGCTTCATTGCAGAATCTCCTTAGGCTTGCTTGGAGCAGCCAGAGAGCTCAGGAGGACCTGAAAGAGAGCAGTGCCAGCAGGTGCCTCAGTTCAGAGCAGGAAGCAGATCTTACCAAAACAGGGATGAGTGGAAATCTCAAATGGTAACTGGACAAAATGCATTGCGAACTATCCTGAATTTCAAGCAGCTGGTGTTCAGGACCAAATGTTCCCAAACCTGTAGGGTCAAAGCAATTTAGCATTCAATATCCACCCCAGTATGCACTGAGGCAGACATGGAGATTGTGCATTTTAATGTTAACGGTTGGAAATGAATTATTTATTACATTTATATCCCACCTCCTTTTTCTTCACGGAACCCCAAACGGCTTACATGGCCCTCCTCCTTTCCATGTTATCCTCACAACAACCCTGTGAGGTAGGTTAGGCTGAGAGTCAGTGACTGGCCCAAAGTCACCTGGTGAGCTTCATGGCCGAGTGGGGACTAGAACCTGGATCTCCTGAGTCCCAGGGGGGATCTTCATGACAAGGGAATGAGAAGTGCGTTGGTATATTACCCAGATTTTCATGGAATTGGCTTTGGTCCATCAGGGACACATGAAGCAAGAAAAGCTGAGTGTACCGTCCCTTTAAAGTCTGGTTTTCCAGGGTCACACAGCACTTCAAAGTAGGGCTGTGCACTGCCTCATTACGAAGCCCGAATAACGAGGCGAAGCAAGGTGTTTCAGAGGACCCGCCTCATGATACGAAGCGGATCAGAGCAGAACCGAGGCTCCATGAGGCGAGACGCCTCCCTCCCATGAAGCGCCTCCTCTGCCTCATATATTCAGAACTCTTCTGAATGCCTGAGCAGTCCAGACAGGCTGTTTCCAAAATGTATCAACTCCAGAATGCTCATGCAGAGGGGCAGGAGGAGGAGTGGGGAGGGGGAAGGCAAATGGATGTGGGAGACGGGGGGAAGCGGGGGGGGAGGCAAGCGGAGGAGAAGGGAGTGTGCTTTGGCGAATTGGAATTCTTGGGTGGAACCGATGCCAGCAGTCTCCAATCAGGGAGAATGCTGGAGGAGGGGGGTATATATAGTTTGGTGAATGGCTATGTTTGTTTATTGTGCGAGCTGAGCTTTTGGGAGAGGGCTGGCATATCGTTAGCTGATCTGCTGTGTGTGCGTGTGTGCAGTCCTTGTAGTTCCTCCTCCTTCTATTCCTTCGTTCTCGATTGCTATCAGCCAGGCTTTCCTAGATTTCTAAAACCCAAACAGCTACATTTGTCCTGGGATCGATCCTTTGCTCAGTGCACAAACTGCCCCTTTGGGAGTGTTTTTTTCTGCCTGGGCACCCGTTGCAGCTACCTTCAATTTCTGTCATCCTCTGATTGTTCTGTTGTGTGTATTCATCTGTCTTTTCAATATTTTTTCATACTAACATAGCTTTTCTTCACTCGTTGCTACTCTCCCCCCGCCTTCCCATCATTGTACGAGGCGCTCGCCTGGGGACTCCGCAAAGTTTCCTGTTAATTAGACCCTCACAGTTTCTAGTTCCATTCCATTCCATGTCCTTTTCGTCTTTCAACTCAGTGTTTTCTAGCTTTTTAAAAATCCAGTCTTAATTTTGATTTTTAAACATAAACATTGACTTCTGGGCATGTTCCCCCACCCCCCGAAGTAATATTCAACCATTTTATTTCTTCTTGCTTTCTAAATTCTTAAATGAAGGTACACTAGAGCAGCCTACATTCTGAAGTGATCTTTCTGTTATTTTTCTGTCTTGTTCCTCCCAAAACAGAAATTAAAGAAGGGTTTTCTTGTATGTTTGGTCTTGGCTCTTATCTTGTAGCCTCCACCACCATCCTACTGTATTTCTTGAACTTTATCTGCCTTCCCTAAATGAAAATTAAATATAAAGCAATAATTGTTTTTTAAAAAAACTTTATTTGCTTAGCTAGTTCTGCTTTTCTTTAGCTCTTGTGCATCTGTGTCCATGTGTGTGTGCGTGCTAGGTTGTTGTTCCACCATAGGGGTGGACGAAAGTCCCTTACCTGTCCTCGAAGCTTGTTCGCGGTGGGGGGGAGGCGCTTCGCTGCTCCCCCCGCGAAGTTCAGGCCGGGGGGGGAGGCTTCCCGCCTCGCCCGGCCGAAATTCAGGCCGGGGGGGAGGCTTCCTGCCTCGCCTGGCCGAAATTCAGGCCGGGGAGGAGGCGCCTCGCCTCGCCCGGCCGCAAACTCCAAAGTTTTTTGTTTTTTTTTTAACGCCCCCGTGATAGGCTACGTGACGATTAACGTAGCCTATCACGGCTAGATCTGCAAAGTCAGCCTTGATAGGCTACGTTAATCGTCACGTAGCCTATCACGGGTGACTTAAAAAAAAAAAAAGCGCGTACGCAAATGGCGGCCCCCATAGGGGCCGCCATTCGCGTTCCTTATTTGGTCGCTGTAGTCTATGTAAAGATTTACGTAGACTACGGCGAAAATAAGGGCAACGCAAATAGCGTTTTTTTCTTTTATTGGAATGGCGGGGGCGGCAGCCGGTCGAAAGACCGGCTGCCGCTCCCGCCCCGGACGAACACCCACCAAACCGCTGGCCGGACCCGCCGCCGGGAGGGACATTCGGCAAAGGTAAGTCCTGTCCCGGGGGGGTGCGGGAGGCGGGGGGGTGCAGAGAATTTCTCCCCGAAACTTGTTCAGGGGGCCGAACACGTTGGCGCTCGGCCCCCCGAAGTTTCGGGGAGAAATTCTCCGCCATCCCTATTCCACCAACACTATACATCCAAATTCCAAGGCAGTGTTGAAAAAGCACGAGACACATAGTATTTATATTCATTACCTTCTTATTCCAGTAATGCTCCACTGTGCGGCAAAGCAATCCAGCGCAATACGAGACATCTTTGGAGCGTTGGCAGGGGCAGAGGTGGGCGAGGCTCAGCGGTCAGCAGCCGCACCGTTAGGCCAGCCGTCTGTCCCCCAGTCCAGATAGTGCTTCCTGGCGCAGCAGGGCAGCAGAGCGCGGAGGCCAGTTGCAGTGCCCAGAGGTCACTGTTTGCGGAGGCTGGCGTGGGCAGGGGCAGCAGTCGCACTCTTGCCCAAGGCGGAGCAGCATCTCCTTCTGTGGTGGAAGAGGGGAGCCCGCTGATGGACGTTCGGTCCGAGGTGTCTGACGTCCTCAGCACAAGACTGTGGTACAATCTCCAGTTTCAAGGCCCGATGAGTGATGTACCATTACTCCATCCCCCCCCCCCCGGCCTGTTGTGAATTTTTTTTCTGTATCTGACTTTCGTTTGCTCTTGCTGTTAGCCCCATGGTGGAAGAGCCACAGTCACCCCCCATGGTTGTCCCCGAGAAAGCAATATGCCTTCCTTAGCGGGCTTGACTTGGTTTGTATCAGCCTTTCTGGCCACAGGCCACTTTTCCTTAGGGAACATGCCCTGGTTTAGTCTGGTTTGCAGCCCCAGACCGCTCTTCCCTACACAATATACCCTAGTGGGCAAAGCATTGCACTTTGGTCCATTAATTACTCTTTCTTTCTTTCTTTCTTGCTTGCTTGCTTGCTTGCTTTTGTAGATCCTTCATTTCAAAAACCAATGTAACTCGTCCCATGGTCCATGTCCTCTCCCTAGGCAGCTCTTCCCAATAGAAGCACTCGTTGGCATGTAGGAGTGGTAGAACCACCACAGGTCCTGACTGGCAGAGTTGCTGTGTCTTCCTGCCTCTGCCACAAGACCACTGAGAGCCTGAGGTCAGCAGAGAGGACCACCTGCATCTAGGGATGTATGGATTCCCCACCGTCCGTTCCGGTGGGGAATCTGTGGGGGGGGAGGCAATCCGTTCCTCCCCCCCACCCAGAATCCTCATGGAGTGGGTCCGCTCTGTGAGGATTCCGCGGAGCCGAGGGCCACCCCATTCCACCGTCCGCATGCCCAGGATTCCCCCATTTTTTTTCTGGCTCCCCGAACTTAGATAAATAATTCCGTAAGTACCGCCAACAAATCCTTTTCACACGCCTGCCATCCGTCTCCGTAAGGGTAAAGCCCTTTGCGGGGATTCCCCACGTAACATCCGTACCCGACCTCACCTGATCTCACCTCAGCGGACCTGTCCTGACCTGACCTCGCCTGACCTCACCGGAGCAGTTCTGACATCCCCTCACCTGACCTCACCGGACCTGACCTCACCTCCACAGACAATAGACAGAAAAGATGGAGGATTTCCGCAGACTTCGCAACTCAGCCCGAGCGAAAGAAAGCCTCGGGAAAATGCCGCGTAAAAAGGGTAAAGCCGTTCACGTTCTTCTTCCTCCATTTCCGATTTACAGATTTCTTTTTGTTATTATTTTCATAAAATCGACCGTTTGGCAGTCAAAAAAAAAAGGGGGGTCTGCGTGAGCTCCGGTCCGGGTCGACCAGGCCGCCCCGTTCCGAGGAGGATTCTGAGGACCAGATTTGTCAGAATTCGATCCCATTTAAAATTCGGGTGGACTTCTCTGACATCCCTACCTGCATCAACTGGATAATTAATATGCACTTGCAGCACTCTCCTTCAGGTCCCTAGAAACAGGTTTTACATTAAAACCTGTTAGAGTTTTGGCAGAAGTGGTCTGGCCAAGAAAACCCCAAACACTGAAATATCATAAATACTCATTTTGTGTGTGCTAGAAATAAACAACAGCAGATAGAAGAAAGCTCTTCCAGCCTGCCTGCCAGTAATGGGTGTATTCAGCCATAGAGAGGCTGAGCCGGTGGTTCTTCTGAATAAGGGTTGTTTGCACTTCAAAGAAGCCTGCAGCAGAGATTAAGCATAGTGACCCCCGCTTCAACACACTATCCCTTCTGAGTTTGCTTTGACATTCAGGTAAAACTCAAATTTCACCTGTGCCTACCACACAAGCCAGTGGGCCAAACTGCCTGGGCTTTGAGGGGGGGTGATGCCCTGGAGGGGGGCTGGGAGGGGCCAAAGAGTCACATGCGTGTGTGCGTGGAAACAGGGAGAAGTTATAGCACTTTGCTTTGAGAGTCTCTGTGGAAAACATCAGATTTTAACTCGGCCTAGCACAAAAACACTGGGCCAAACTGTCTGAAATTTTGCAGGTGGCCTCCTCTCCAGGATGGTGGAGAGGTCCCCAAATTTCATGTCTGTATCATAAAAACTAAAAAAAAGTTATGACTTTATCATAACTTCAAACTAAGGGCGAAGCTGGGTTCGTTAGCTAGTAATAATAAAAGAGGATGCCTGTCTGTCTGTCTATCTGTCAATGCCATAGTGCCCAGACTGTCAAATCTAAGTACCTTAAACTTCACATGCATACTAATGGGAACAGGATTGAAGCACCTGTTGTTGTTGTTCAGTCGTTCAGTCGTGTCCGACTCTTCGTGACCCTGTGGACCATAGCACGCCAGGCCTTCCTGTCCTGCGCTCTCTCCCAGAATGTGCTCAAGTTCATATTCATCGCCTAATCCCTACTGAGCCATGTTCAAGGTTTTATTGCTGGCATATAAAGCCCTCAACAGCTTGGGAGCAATTTGTCCGGTGGATCACCTTCCCCTATATAGCGTTCTGATTGTATTGCAATGTACAGATTGCCATTTGGTGACAATCTGGAAGTGGGCCTTCTCTGTGTTGGCACCCACTTTGGGAAATGTCCCCCAACCCCAGGATCCTGGGGGTGTGCTTTCGGTGCCAGTTAAAGAGCTTTCTCTTCATCCAGGCCTCTGCTGCCCAGTTGGGTAATTGCTAGGTTTTTGTATTTTAAATGTTTCAACTGTGTTAAAATTTTAACCTTGTATTGTAGATGGTTACAAGTTATCGTGTTAGATTTGGTAAGCGTTCTAAAAATTGATTAAATAAATAAAGTTTTTTAAAAAACAGTGCCTTGGTCATAAATTTCAACTCCATGACCAAAGAAGAATGTCTGCAGAGTAGATGATTTTAAACTTTGTGTGTTCTACTTATTTTGCTTCATTCTTTTAAAATACATGTTTTGTTTAAGTTTAAACGTGTTTTATTACCTTGTGATTCAAGAGACTGTACCTATGCCTCTCAATTAGGTATTTAATTGATTTATTTATAATATTTCTATACTGCCCAATAACAAAGATTGTATCAAGCAATAGCACCGCTGCTTTGAAGGAAAAGCAGCTGCACAGGCTCCAATCACACCAGTTTCTCACCAAAAATCCCGCCATAGGCTGCTATTTACCCCAAAGATGCTCTTTGCAATAAGCAACACCATTGGGAGCAAATCACAATGTGGGGCAAATGGTGTGAGGACCAGGACCATGTTCTGTATCAGGCCCTGCACAGTAGCTTTTCCTTCAAAATAATAGTGGCCAGTATGGATGGAAGAACCAACGACCTTTGAGCTCACCAAAATTCTCCGAAATGCAGTTTCAAGCTCATTTCACCTTACTCCAGGTCTTGTTTTTTCAGCTCATTTGAACAGGAAATGTCCTCATTTCAAACAGGAGACATTTGCATTTCTGTTTGCATATTTCAAAAGTGCACACTTTCCCCTATTGGCTAAAGTGTGAAAACACGCATTTTTGGAAAATGCACATTTTAAAATGTGTGTTTTTTGAATGCTAACATTTCTTGAAAAAAATTCTGCCAGTTGTGCTCACATTCAGGGTTGCAAACATGACAAGCACACTTTTTAAAATTGCATGAATAACATAATGTGTCATTTGGCCCTTGGTTTCATGCTTTAAAAAAAGCATCCACTGGAAAGGATGTAGATTTACCCATTTAGGTACACTGGAAGCTCCCTTATATATACAAAAATTCACATTTTTTAAACTTAATTTTCCCTAATATACAGGTTACACAACATTCCCTTCTATGTGCATTTTTGTATGCAACTTTGCCCAGTATATAGGTAACCCTTTGTTACACAACTTTCCCTAATATACACATTTTTGATATGCAACTCTTCTTAATATACACATTTTTGTAGGCAATTTTTGAGCCAAGAACTGCACTGAAAAAATTGGAGAAGTGCACAATCTGAAGGATAACTGTTCCAACCCAGATATTTGTCTGGGGTGTGTGAATTAGGCCAGTTCACTTAGAATGTACCGACCAAGTGACATTCTCCCTGATCCCTAGGGTACAGCATAGCATCTTTTGGTGATTTAAAAAAGAAGTTTTCTCTGACTCACTACTTGATCTCCAGGATGGGATGATCATCCTCTTTCCTGGGTGTTTCCAAAATAGATGCATTAAGCCTGTATTGATGTCTGCCTCTGAGTCACTGCACCACACAGAAAAAGAGACTAGTACAAGGACTGGAAGAACATGCTGAAAAAGGTAATGTTTTGAACTTTATAATGGGAAGAGAGGCCTGGGAATGGATCCTAGGATCCTATGGAAAATAGCATCTCTAGTTGCTTCTATCCCCTCACTTTGAGATTTTACTCATTCCCCTGGAGACCCTGAGAAGGATACTCAGATCTTGAAATCTGGGATCAAACCCTGAGACCTGACAACTCTAGCATTTACTCTGTTTCCATTCCCCAAAGTCCAGTCATTTCTGTATATGAAGGAGCAGGCATCTAGAGATGCTTCTAAATTACTTTCCAAAGAGTAAAGTGAAACTTCAATTGGAAAAATAAACGCAAATAGCGTTGTCCTTATTTTCACCGTAGTCTACGTAAATCTTTACGTAGACTACAGGGACCAAATAAGGAACGCGAATGGCGGCTCCCTATGGGGGCCGCCATTAGCCGTACGCACTTTTTTTTTTTTTTAAGTCACCCGTGATAGGCTACGTGACGATTAACGTAGCCTATCACGGCTGACTTTGCAGATCTAGCCGTGATAGGCTACATTAATCGTTACGTAGCCTATCACAGGGGCGTTTTTTTCTTTTTTCTTTTGAAGTTCGCGGCCGGGGAGACGGGGCGCTTCTTCCCGGCCTGAATTTCAGCCGGGCGAGGAGGGAAGCCTCCCCCGCTGGCCTGAACTTCGGGGGGAGCAGTGAAGCGCCTCCCCCCCACCGCGAAGCAAGCTGCGAGACCAGGTAAGTGACTTTCGTGCATGCCTAGATATAAGTTGATCTTTTCCAATCTGTTGGCCATTCTTGTGTTTTCTAAAGGGGATTACACCTGCCCAATGTCAGAAAAATAGGTGCAGGGTATCTATTTTGATTTTGTTTTAAAGCGAACTGCCAGTAACATTTTTATTCCTTGGAAGAATTGGATGAAAATGTCAGGATTCATTGCCCATCAGAGGAGATCATGTCTGCCAATTTCAAAATGACAGCCACAAGGGATTTTGTGCAAAGGTGGCCTTGACATTTTGAGGTCTCCAAAAGAAGACATACTTATCTCGCTATGTTCCTTGTGGACAATTGTCCTGAAAATTACAGACAGCCTAGAGGTGTTCCTAAGTAAGAAACCAGCAAGGTTTCAGAAGGATAGGTGCAGCAGGTCATGTGGAAGGGGAGTTCTCCAATTTGGGGGAGGGAGTGATCTGCTTTCCCTTCCGTTCACCCCTTCCCCAAAAGTTTTTGGGTAAATTTGTATGAAAATGCACAGGTCATTAGAGGCAAGACAACGGCAAAGTTTCTGAAGGATATACATGCATGCAAATTTAGAATTACTAGAAATTATTAGAATTTATTTAGAAATTACTAGTTATTTACATTTTACCAATGTTAGCAGCAGGGGAACATGGGTGGGAAGGCGCTATTGCACTCTTGTCCTGCTTGTGCGTTTCCTGTGGGCATCCGGTTGGCCACTGTGTGAAAGAATGCTGGACTCGATGGACCTTGGTCTGATGCAGCACAGCTCTTCACATGTTCCTCAATATAGAGTGCCTCTGAGCCTGTGCAGAATGCTTTCACCACTGAGCAATTACATCCTCCCCCTACCAATTCTATTCCCCTCCTCATCCTACCACCCTCCAGCAGCTCTTCAGAAAAACAGATGTCTTCTTCTGTGCAATTCTCCTCCACCTCCTCCTTGTTATCCACAAGTTCTCATTGTATCTTCCTCCCCATAACTTCATTTGTGCCAAGACTTCACCACGATTCAGCCAATGAGGCTGTTTTCAAAACTAGGGCTAAGTTATGGAGAAACACTGAGCATGTACTAAGCACCTTTCCCTCACCACTGAAGTTAGAGTTCATGCAACCGCCGCTCCCCCATGACAAAACATGCATAGGACTGAGCTGAAAGGGTATTCAATTCCGTAGACTGTAATTGGGTAGGCACTGTATTAAGCCTGCAGTACCATGCTCACAACTCAGGACTTATTTCTGAGTAAACATGCAGAACATCAAGGTGCAAACCTCCCTGCAAAAGTAACTTGTGCTGGAATCCTATGCACCCTTTCCTGAGGGTAAGCCTCATTAAAAATAATGGGACTTCTGAGTAGGCATACATAGGATTGCATAAATTAGCAATATTTAAGCTTTCAGAGGAACATAGTCCATCTAGCCCGGTACTGTTGACACTGACTGGCAGCAGCGGCTCTCTAGAGTTTCAGGCCAGATTCTTTCCTAGCCGTACCTGGAGATGCTGGGGACTGAACCTGGGACCTTGCACATGCCAAGCAGGTGCTCCGCCACTGAGCCACAGCCCTTCCTATTGCTGGGTAATGGCAACTGACAGACAAAACAGCCCCAGATTTGTTTCTCTGCAGCCATGTGAACCCACACTTCTCAAAGACTTGAGTGAGGAGGAGGAGAAAAACTAACTCTCTTGTCTGTTTGTATAAAGTCAAATATAGTTCAGAACTTCTCTTGCCCACTGAAGAGAATTCTCTTTAAGAATTCCCCAAGATATGCCCTGGGTGGAAGAAAGAAGAGAAAGAAAGAACAGGTGAGGGGAGGGGAGGGGAGAGAAGAAGAATGGTGATTCGAAATGCTTGTGTGTGTGTGTGTGTGGGGGGGGGATTTCCTAAGCCAAGTGGCTCCTTTCAGAGAGGTAGTACTTCACAGGAATTTAGGAGGCTGTGGAGGGTTGTAAGGATTGCACGTACTTAAATTAACTTTATGAGGTGAGGTGGCTGAGGGCTTTTTCTAGCTTTTTTAAAACTGTAGAACCTATTTAAAAGCCCCAGCAGTTCCTCAATCATGACGCGACATAGTCCTAACCCTCCTTTTGGAATAATTTGAGTCCTACAGCTATTTCGTAGAAATTAAAGTGGAGGGGGAGAAAGAAGTTTGTGGAGGCTGATTGGATCCTTTGCTGTACTGAAGCCACTAAACTTCTGCAGAAGCCAAAGGTTTCATTTTGGGGCAGTAAAATCAGATGCTGTGTGAAATTTCACATGGAGCTCTTTCCTCCCTTCCTTCTCCCTCTTCAAAATTTTATTGCAAGCAAGCTACGAACAGTGGGCATGTAAGAACAGAAAAGTAGGGGGAGAGAGAAAAAGCAATGAGCAGACTGTGGAAGGAAAGGAGGTAGTCTCCCCTCTAGTTTAAAAGGCTTGTGCATTCACACTAGAGTCCCTATTGGTCCATCAAGGCTACTGAACTCAGAGGGAAGAAGCAGGCTTGTATTGAGTAGGGTTGTGTACTGCTTCAGATCGAGATCTGAATTCTGAACCAAAGCAGGATGAATCAGACCAAATCGGTCCGGATCTGAAGTGGGTCAGATCAGTCCTAATTGCTTCAGCTTGCTTTGGACGATTCTGAAGCCCAGACAGCCTGTCTGGGAATCGTAACAATTTCCTTAAGATTAGGGAGGGGGAGAGGAGGAGTTGGGTGGGGGAACGGAACCTTGGCAAGTGACATCTAGCTGCCAATAGGGCTGAACTTTTAACCCAGCAGTCCCCAATCACAGTGAGATGATTAAGAGTGGGATGCAGTCACTACTCTATAAGGAAAGGCTTCATGTTTGGGCTATTTAATTTAGAAGAAAGGCAAATAATAGGTGAGGTTTATAAAAGTATATGGAGTAGTGAAAGTGGAGCAGTGCAATAAATGAGCTGAGTTCAGTGTGACTTCTTCCTAGGTAATGTGTATTGCAGCCAAAGAGATGTTTATCTTCCCTTCATGAGGAACCTCAGGTCATCCAGTGAAGCTGAACAGTGGCAGATTCAGGACAGACAAAAGGAAAGTACCATTTGCACTTCAAAAAAAAGCTACACTGGAGATTAGGGATAGTGACTTCCTAATGGTCACGTTAAAAACCTTCTGATTAAATTCTCTAATCCCCTGTGTGGCTTGACAGTTTTTACCTGTTGTTTTAGTCTTTGAAAAAAGGAAAATTTATGCATGGCTAGCACAAAAGCCACTGGACCTAACTATTTGAAATTTGGTAGGTTCAGTCAGCTCCATGGGGGCTGCCAGGTCCTCAGATTCCATGCACCTATGTGGAAGCACAAAAAAATATAGCTCTTTGCTTTGACAGATTTTATTGAAAAAAGTAAATTTTACCTGTGGCTTGCACAAAAGCCACTGGATCTAACTGCCTGAAATTTGGCAGGTCCAATCAGCTCCACGGGGGCCACAACATCTCCAAATTCCATGTATTTATCTTGCAAACTAAAAAGGTTATGCACGTTTATGTTTTCCACCACAAGTCAATGGAAAAATGTTTTTAAAAATGGCAAATAGGACAGCTCAAAAGATCTGGGACCCATGCCCAGGTGGGCCCATTTTAAACGATGCCCCTGACTGAGTTGCTGTTAGTGGGTGGTTGTTCTGACCAGATGGAGGGTGCTCAACCTGTTCTGCATGGGGTTGTACGCCCCCTGAAGGAGCAGGTTCGTAGCTTGGGGTTTCTCCTGACTCAGGTGGCCTCAGTGGCATGGAGTGCTTTCTACCAACTGGTTGGTGGCTGAGCTACGCCCTGTCCCTGGACAGGGATTACCTGGCTTCAGTTGTGTATGCTCTGGTAACCTCCGAGTAAGATTATTGCAATGCACTCTACATGGGGCTGCTTTTGAAGATGATTCAGAAGCTGCAGCTCTTGCAAAATGCATCGACCAGATTGATAACAAGGACAAGAAGGTCCAGACCTATAACTGATTCTGGCCTGCTTGCGCTGGCTGCCTGTATGTTTCTGAGCCTGATTCAAGCTGCTGGTTAACCGATAAAGTCTTACAGGGCTCAGGACCACAATACCTGACAGAGAACCTCTTCCAGCATGAACCTACCCATACACTACATTCATCATCTAACATCTTCTAAGGCCCTCCTCCAGGTGCCTTCTCTGAGGGAGGCTTGGAAGGTGGCAACAAGGGAGACGGCCTTCTCAGGGATGGCCCCCCAATTGTGGAATGATCTCCCCAACAAGGCCTGCCTGGCACCAACATTATTATATTTTCGACACCAGGTTAAGCCCTTCCTCTGTTCTCAGGCTTTTGGCAGCATATGATGAGGTTTTAATCAGATCCTGAATGGTCTTATGGTTGATTGTTTAAAATTGTTTTAGATGGGTTGCCTGTGTGTGTCCTGTCTGTTTATCTTATTTATATATAATTCCAAGTTGGGAGTTAGTTGGTCATCCCCTTTTGGCTGCCTTCCTGTTGGCTGATTTTCATGAAACAGACTTCATTGGAAAGCTGTTGACACGGCACTTCCACAAATAACAACAGTTTTCACAATAATTCAAAGTTGGGAGTTTATGTCTATAAAGCATCTCTCTCTCTCTCTCTTTAAGAATTAGGCTATCTTCTATAAGAATGTACTATAAAGTTTTATTTTTAATGTAAAAATGTCAAGTCTAATTAAATGAACATAATTAATTGCAAATTGGAGCAAAATGAAATATTAACACAAAAAAAGTCTCTGTACATGTTTATAAACAGAGGTGCAGGCTAAATGATAATGATATGCCAGTAACATATGGCCTGTAAACAAATCATGAAGGTATTGAGAGACACCTACACTTTGAATGTTTCCATAAACACAGTTAAGTTAAACCTTTTGTTAGATTTGATTTTTCTCTGCGAACTGTGTTCATGGGGAACCAACTAGCATGTTTTTATACTATGTATAAAGTATTTTTAATGGTTTTTAATCTTTATAAACCACCCAGGAAGCTTTTGCTATTTGGCAGTATAGAAATGTAATGAATGAATGAATGAATGAATGAAAGAATATTAGTGGAATGTATGAGCACTCGTATGGCATAATCATTTTGGCGAAAGCTAATTGGCTGGTTGCTGGTAACAAGTAAAAATCATGCCAGGTAACTAGGCAGGGAAGTATTAGAAACATTGTTTCTTTTTCTTTTAGGCCAGAAATGATTAAAATAGATGGGCGAGAGCAGTTAAGCTAGTACATATTTTGCGGGGCTAATAAATTTTATAGACTCTGTGTCTGTTTGTAGAAGCAGCAGTAGTATTGCTTTTTCCAGGCTATGCCATATTAGGCTCTAGGTGTACATTTTTGAATGCTGAACCACAGAAAGGAAAAATCCCTGCAGACAAAAAATAAGCAGGTCCAGGATAACAGTTTAGCCTTCACCCTGATATGCTATATTTCTGTGTGCACTGAGGTTTTTGTGTTGTGTGGTAGCTGTCATTTCCCCCCAGAAAGCAGCTCTGAACAGGGTATTCTGGGGGAACAAAAATGTCACCTTCCAGGCAGTCAAAGATGCAGGAGCTCCATCAAGTAGCTGTCATCCCCCCCCCCCCATCCATGCAAAACAGTGGAGGTGGTTTCACCACTTCTTTTGTGCCCCGCTTCAAGTTTGAACTTTCAAACTACCCAAAGTTTGAGCCAGCCCTAAAAGGCCTGGGAGGAAAATGGTCCTCTGTGCCAAAATTACACTAAAACAAGTCACCTTGGGAAGAGCGTTCCAAAATGGGGTGTCATAACAGAGAAGTCCTTTTCTTCAGTTGCCACCCACAGAACATGAACACAGCCATAGGAGAACCTCTAACAATGGCCTCAGTGCCTAGGCAGGCTGATGTGAAGAAAAGCAGTCATAAGCGGGATGGCCCATGTGTCCTACTTTACAGAGGACAGTTTGAGGACTGCCAGAGAACACTGTTCCCCCCAACAGAGAGCTCTGCATCTGAGACTGTCAGAGAGCCGATCCTATCATGACGCAATTAGAGCCCCTTGCCTCGGGTGGCAGAATCTGAAGAGTCAGAAGGAAAGCGGCTGTCTGGAGCTGCTGCTGCCCCCAGCTGAGTTCCCATAGCCCTAGTTGCTTTCCTGCACATGGGGACGGGGACTCACAACTTTCCTCTTCCTGACCAGTTTCCCTTATATGCTCCTCTACTCCTCTAGCCTGCCGTGTATCCAACCGACCTCCTCATTGCCGCTACTACTGCAGCCGCTGCTCCCTGAGGGGGCTGTTCCTCAGAGCCAGGCATTTGGGCCTGGCCAGCTCTCCAGAGAGCCACCCTGGCTGCTTTTACTGCTGACAAGGCTCTTCAGAGAGCCCGCCCACCATCCCACTCTGAGAGAATTCTCAGAGCAACCCAGAGGGTGGGTGGGTGCTCTGGAGAGCTCCATCGGCCGATCTCCCAGTGCAGTCAGCATTTGCCACAATGGAAGAGCGTGGCCAACAGGGCTCTGTTGCAGCCACTATAGTGCTGCTGGGCATGCGGTAGCTCCAGAGAGCCCCCTCAGCTCCACCTTCCTATCTGGCAAATGCCACAGTGGGAGAGCAGAAGCAGGACTCTCCAGAGGACCTGGTGGCACCTACCCACCCAGCGGGAGCTACGGGGGGCTCTCCTGGCAGCAGGGGGAACATGCAATGTGCTACTCCTCCCACTCCACTACCTGAGGCAGGGGATTCACCTTGTCTCATGGGAGGGTCGGCTGGCTTGCTTTCTCATTCCAGTTTCACCTACAGCTCATTCAGTCAGTGCTGAGCCCTTAGCCCGTTACAGGGGAGAGGAGGGGAGATCCACTTGAGTCCTCCTACCCCCAGTGTTTAGAAGTGTTCTAGGAAGCAAATAATCTTGCGGGCCGAGACATTTCAAAAAGTTTTTTTTTTTTTAATGACTTGGATTTTACAAGCTTCTTGAGAGGTTGAACTGGGGATGGGGGAGATTCCAAACTGGTTGTGGATTTCTCTGTCACCCTTTTTCTCATTGCAAAGAGTTGTCCTCCCACTTTTTTTCTGTGATCTCGAGCAACAGCTGCTGGGCTGGCTTTCAGTTCATGAGGATGGGGAGAGAATATCTTGTTACCACCAACAAAACTCCATTTTCAAAAGCTGATCCTTTCCAAAATGCTTAGAACAATTATTTCCATTCAACTTCCAGTCCTTTCTTTGCAGCACTGGTAATGGCTGCTCTAGTCACATGTTGGATGTTTGCTTTGCTCTGTATATGGGTACAGGGCTCACACCTATTAAGTACAATGAAGGTTCTTGCTATTTTATTCGCAAATGAAGGCTATAGTGCTTCTGTGGCATTCACAGGGAGATACGTTTTGGCAGGATAAGAGCCCAAAGCCCCTCTCTGCTCTTATCTTGCTTGTTTGCTCAGCCAACTGTGATTCCATTCCCTCATGGCTGCTTCTTCAGCCAAGAGGGGAAGGTTTGGAATAGCTCTGTGTCTGCCCTCTCCCCCAAGTATCTGCTGTGTCCCTTGAATAATAGCACTTCAGGCATACAATAGAGTTCTTTTCCTGGTCTTCTCTCTGGTGAGTAGAGCCTCTGGACTTTCTCCACTTCTGTCGGTTCTTCTCTCCTTTCTGGGGAGAGCCTAATGCACCATACTCTTCAAACTCAGCCAAGACACCACTCCTAGACTGCTCTCCCCGCTCTGTCATTTTGAAGGTAGCCCTGGAGTCTCTACCCCTGTCTCTCTACTAATGCTGCACAGCTGGGCTTACTCAGCTGACTTCCAGACCAGTGATAGCTTCCCAGCAGGTGTCAATTACAGTCAAGGAGACCCTTGGGAGCGCTGCCATGCTGGCCCCTTGTCATGTCAAGGATGTAGGGGAAATATGGGGAAGGCATCAGGACGATGACAGCATCCTAGTGATAATAGGTATTGACAGTGATCCTATAGACTTGGTTAGACTGTTACAAAGGCAAATCATCTGAAATCTGTTGCTTTACTGTGTCAAAGTGTGGAGACAGCAGGCCTCTCTTTAAGTGATAAAACACGAGGCAAGCCATGTCCTGCAAAGTCAACATTAGAAGAAGTAGAAATGGCAGCATAGCAAAGCTGAAGAAACTGAATACAGAAGCACGACTTCACAGCATCAAGATTGCAGGAATGCCATACAACAGGTGGTGCTCTCTGACCACTCTTCAGAAACTGTTATCTTGAAAGGTCTAACTGGTGCACCAGGTGAGTGCACAGGGGTTATTTGTCCCTCAGTCAAAACTCAATCACCTCCATGAGGGGCAGCTTGAGAAGCACTTATTCCTGACTAACTACACTACCTGGAATCAAAAAGCACAAATGTAAGGGAGCTAGTGATGAAGGCAGAGTCTATGGGTTTTTCCACATGGAGCCCTTTTAAGAAAAAATCTATTTTTATAAATGAAATAAACAATACCAACAACATAATCAAAATCTTCAGTTCCCAACATTACAGTATTCTGAGGAAGAAAAAGGGAGGAAAGCAAACGAGGGGGGGGGGGAGAATTATATCTAAACTTCAACAAAAGCAAACCAAATATCCAAATACAAATCCAATTGCAGATTATATCTATACAGCACCCTTCCAAACATTGCAGGTATTATTAAATCTTCTATCCGCTGCACCATAAATGGTGAGCCTTATCTTTCAGTGTCATAACCTCAGTCTTAAAGCAAAGGAATGGGGGCAAACAATCCATTTCCATTTGTCTTATATTACCATTCAATTAACACTTATTAATAAACATTAAAAGTTTAACCAGCAAGGAATAGTAATAATCATAATCCCACATGGAGCCCTTTAGGCAGTTTTGCAAGCCATGGTCCACACCAAGCCCCTTTTTCTCAGTGGGCATAGTGGGATTTCTCATCCATTCAAGGGGGGCGGCCCATGACAGAATGTGTCTAGGTAGGTGACCTTTCCCGGTCCCTGCTCTTGCCTCTCCCATTGCCCTGGACTCCTACCACAGTAACTTTTCTCCATTCTGGGCATGTGTGTTGGTGAGTGTAAGTTGCCTGCACATGCTCATGCTGCTGCTGCTGCTGCTGCTACTCTTCTTCTTCCTCCTCTTGCAAATGTCACATTTCAGAATTCCTTAATTTGGAAATATGGAGCAAGCAGCTCTCCTACCTCTGCTAACTTCCTGCTCAGTTCCCCAGCAAAATGGCTGCTCGAACTGAGGCCTTCTGGTAGACAGCAGAGAGCAGAGTGAGCAGATTCCCCTCTCCTGCTTTGTAAAGAGAAAGCCCCGGTGCTCCCACCCTCCCAAAGCTGTCTCATGTCATTTTAATTTTTTAATTTATAGTCCTTGTGAAAGTCTGTTCTTATGGAATAGCACTAACACACTTTTATATTTATTTGCTTGTTTTATAAAAACAACTACAAACTTAAGCAGGTGATGTCAGAACTGAATTCTGGGAGTAAAGAAGCAAAGGGAACAAGTAATTAAGGGTGCAATCCTATACATGTTTAGACAGAAAAACATGCTGGCTGGGAAATGCTAGGAGTTGTATGACTTTTCTGTCTAAACATGCATAGGATTGTGCCCTGCTAATGCCTTTTTGAAGAGCTGAAAGGAGATTGTACTAGTTTCTTTTCTAAAGGACTGGGCTGTTTTCCCTCCCCCGCACTGCTATGTAAAAAGAAAGCTTTGGCCCACCCCCACCCCCCACTCCATCACCACCATTAGAAAGCTGTCTCACACAATTAAAACTTTCAATATTTTTTTGATGGTTCTTCTGCAAATCTGTTCTTCTGGAATACCACGAACATACTTTTTTTTAAAAGCACCAAAGCAAACTACAAAATTAAGCAGGCAACTTCAGTACTGGTGCCGAACCCACTGGGTTCTGGGAGTAAAGCAGCAAAAGAGCAATTAATGCATTTGGAAGGCAGGACATGGCTCTACAACAAGAGACACACGGCAAGCAATCGGGAGAGACGGGGCCTCTCTAGCACACCATCCCCACTCCCCAGGGACAACTCCTCCCGCTCTGCTTCCAGTCTGCATTTTCCTGGCTGCACCATCAAAGAAAACGTGCAGCTGTGCTGCCCTTTGCCTCCTTAACACATTTTCTGCATTAAGCAAAAAGTCAGGAGAATTGCTGGGGAAACATAGGCGGATTACAAAAGGATGACAACATTGTCTGGATCATCCATGAAATGTGAGTGAATGAGCCATGATGATTCCTCAATAAACCCTTGTCAGGAAAAGCCCTATAGCAATATTGATGATCCAGGCTTAGAACTGAATTAATAGCCCCTTGTGTCTTCAGCAAACCCTGAAAACTGTAATTGCGCAACAGGAATTAATGATCTCTCTCCGCACCCTCATCAATTTATAGTTCCCAGGATTCTTTGAGGGAGCCATGATGGCTAAACTTGTACAAAAAGTATATATCCTTATAATATAGATACAAACTTTTGTCTGGCAAACCATTCTAGAAACAAAACTTACAAAGTGCAAAAGGCTCACCATAATTGTCCGACTGTAACCCAAAATCTCATTCCTTTCCATGGGTCTTAATCATGCTGAAGTTTAGCAGGATTGGGATCATCTCAGGGTATGTGTTTTTAAAAACAACAAAACAGTGAAATGTGATTAATAATAAGGTCATTTCAAGCTAACTGTTTAAGACAGTTTAAGATGCTTAAAGAGTTATGAAGCAGGAAAGTACTTGGAAGGCCTTCATTTCTGGACCCAAGAATTGACATGCCGCTGTGCGTGGGGCACCCCTGTTTCAGTTTATGCATGATTTACAGCAGTGTGATCTGTTCAGGTAGAAGTTCTCCACAAAGCAACATATAAGGTTTGATGTAAGCGTACAGTGATGCACACTGGGACAAAAAGAGAAAAACAAACTACACATACGTGCTGATGAGGTCTAAATTGGTTGTAACCACTGTGTGGAAAGTTCACCGAAAACATCAGCTCAGTGTACTGCCTGGAGTGGCCACACACACACCTTGTTTATTTCTGCTTTTTATTTAATCCTCTTTTTATTTAAGTGTACTTTTTGTTTAATCCCTGTTTTTATTTACTTGTAATGATGATGAGATTTGGTAATAATTTAATTGGATAAACAATAAGTATTTGACTGACTGAACACGGTATACAGTAGCAATGAAATAGGCTGAACTGAATGTTCTTAATGTTCCATTTTCAATGCAAAAGTTTCCATTTTGAAGGGTCTGTGAATACTCCCTTTTCCCACTTTTCTACATTTTTATGCCTGTCTTAACATTGTTCTTTGATATGCTGCAGCTATGGAGGAAGATATGTCTTTCAACAGCTATTAAAATAACTTTCTTTAGAATAATTCCAAAATCCATACGTGTAGTACCTTTATTAGGCCAACTAATTTGTTGGTTGACCTAATAATAAAGGCATTACATTTATATGGGTTTTTTTTCTTACAGTCAACATGGCTACTTTTGTTTTTGCTTTAGAATAGTCTCAGCAACTAGACAATGTGCTGAAAAGAAGAGCGCTGAGAGAATAATCGATGGAGGAGGAAGAGGAGTGGAAGGCATGAAGATAAGAATAGAAGAATCCAAGAAGGAATATTTTCTGGGTAAAAACCTTATGTAGGGCCTAGGACAGGGGTGGGCAACTTTGGAGGATTGGGGACCTACACCTCCCTGGAGCCCTCTGGGGGCTGCAGCCCTCCTGCTCGGCAACCAGAAGTGGCCACACAGCTGCATTCCCAGCAACGCTTTGGAAGCCGGGCGGTTGTGTGGGTCAAGAAGGCCAAAGAGCCTATTGCAGAGGAGGGAGGGTTACATTTTATACTTTGATTTGAACTTTGCATTCAAATATTAGTGATGTCACTGAAACATCTGCAGGAACCATTAGAAAAATTACATTAATTAATTAATTAATTAATTAGTCCTTATATACCACTTAATATAATAACATCTCTAAGCAGTTTACATATAAATATAAAAATCAACTTAAAGTACACTATTGAACCCTGTTTCAATAGCTGGGCTGGTGGGTGGGGTGGGGGTTTGATGGTACACACATTGGTGGTGGAGGAGAGAGGGGAAGGAGACATGTAGAGGATGAGGCTTGGAGGATGATTATGCGGGAGGCCGAGGTAGGGATTGGACCTCTTCACACTCCCAATGTCATCATCATGGGCAAGACAGGGTCTGATTTGGCTCATATTTATTCATTTATTTACAACATTTGTATCCTGCTCCACATCTAGACTGATTCTGGAGTGGTGAACAATAAAAATACAAAAGAGGATAAAAGAATAAAACATCATGTTAAAATAATTACTGTTTTTAAAAAGAAACAATAATAAACTAGTTCTCATGTTTTGAGGAAAACACTTCAGTTTTCTGAGCTCAGTTACCAGCATAACAGGGGAGGAGGTTGTCCCCTTATTATCAAACATTTGGCTGCAGGCTTGTTGTCATCCATTACCTTCATTTGACGGCACTGAAAACAATGATCCATCAATCATTTCAGGGCATGCTTCCCAGTAAATTAATACTGTGGTAATTGTGACTGGAGGCCTGCAATCAAATGTTTAGCTGCTTATATTGCTTCCATGTGAAATCCCCCCCGCCGCTCCTTTGCACCCTATCCTGATCCAACTGCTGTTGTGCCCCAGTCTTGCACCTGAGCCTGATGCCAAATCAGAACACTGGTCCATTCCAAATGGCAGCAGCTCTTTAAGGCCACAGGCAGAAGTCTGTCCCAACACTGCTGCCCATGGTCCTTTTCACTAGAGATGCCCAGGACTGAAACTAGGGGGGTGTCTCCATGAGTGATTTACTGAGAGTTTGCTACGTTTGGAGGTCGTTTGGGGCACATGATGTCATGGCCATGCTGCAGCCACCCCAGAGTTTTGCGCCAAAAAACTGTTTTTTCTGAGATTACTTTTAGTCCAACTGTTGTCCTTAATTTGATTTGTCTGCGCTTCTGTTGCGGTGTGCATCAACCCTCCACATTTACCCTGGCTTGATAGTCCTGCCCAGGGATGTGTCTTTTACCTGGCGGTGACCTCACTAACCCCAGTCAAGGGGTGTTTCCCCAATGTTTTCCCTGCCTATGTTTCCCCGGTGTTTCTGCCATATCAGTGAGATTGCAGCTCCCAAAGTAGTTACTGAGGAACCTGCAGTTGCACATTTAAAAGATATCCCTATCTCATCATAGTGAAATAGTGCATTTGGAGCAATACCTATACCCACTATGGCGACATAGCACATTTGAACATATACCTGCTATTGCGCTACTGCAGTTTTAGAGGGACAGTAATAAAAAAAAATGGAGGGGGGAATCGGGCTTGGTTGGAGAGGCAGGTGTTAACACACAAGGGCCAGAGAAAGCAGAAAGGGTGGAACAAGGCAAGAGTGGGAGGGAGGCAACAGGATCTCTAAGTGCTGATGTGGATGAGACTCTACCCGGTAGCTACCCAAACAATTCATGGTAAACTGCCGTGTGACCTGCCAAGAGCCCAGGCTAGCTTTGGGATAATCCAGGCTTTCAAGCCCCGTGTGTCCCCAGACAGAGCAAGATTCGACTCCAGTAAAAATCGCAGCAAAGTGGAGAGCGAACTAACCCATCGCCATGGAGATCCCCCCTAGGACCTTGTGTACACAGAGCATTTGCATTCCACCTGAAAGCCCCTCTAGGTTTTCCCTTATCCATTGCCTGCCTCCTTGCCCCATCAATCCCTTCATAGGCCCCTTCCTTCCTTCCTTCCTTCCTTCCTTCCTTCCTTCCTTCCCTCCCTCCGTCTATCCAAGACCTCTGTCTCCCAGCCTTTCCACCCATCACATGCTCTCTTCAGGGTTGGGCAGAAGGTCAATCTCCAGATGTTTTGGACTTCAGTTCCCATACATCCCCGCCAGCGTGGCCTATAGTCAGAAATGCCAGGCATTGAAGTCCAAAACATCTGGAAATCTACTTTTTGCTCACCTAGGCTGTGTGTCATGAAAAGGGCTGACATGTGCCTTGGAAAATGAAGTCATCTTGGATGCATCTACCACTTGATGCCCATCAGAGCAGGGCAGGAGGGGGCAGCGTTGATCCTCTGTCAATATTTGAGCAGTGACATCGACCTAAACAAAGGAGCAAGGATACCCCAGGATTCCCCTGATTCCCTGACACAGCCATTACAGGTCACAAGCAATCCTGGAAGCCTCAGAACTTCCCATTCCTGATCCCTCAATAACCAGGCAAATGGGCGAGTGAGTTGCCAGGAGACAATATTAACCTGCCTACTCTGCACTTGCCAGAGGATGCCTGCCCATTGTTCTGGGAGCGGACTGAGAAAGTATAAATTTATGTTTTAAAGTGAAAAAGTAGTGCTGTGCCTCCAGTGTTAATCCAGGAAACGATAGCCATGTGGCTCAGGTATCCATGGTGTGGGAAACACTGCCCTAGTCCTTGTGTGGGGGGGTCCCTCGCTCCCATCTCTAAAGCTTGCTGGGGTCACCTGTTCATCATACCATGTGCCACTGCTCAGTTGTGGCTGATTTATTGTCACAATTTTCCTCCTGCACCTAGATTACTGCCGGATGTCCTGCTTGACCCTGCTTAGTTATGAGAACTGACAAGATCACAGCTCCAGGGTGGCCTCAGTTTCTGGAAAATGCAGCAACGTAACGTAACGCTATTATGGCAGGGTGTGCCTGCCGCTGCCTGTGCAGCAGGCTCATTCAATGCATCAAGCAGGCAACTGCTGCCTTCTAGTGGACTATTGATTATTTTTTCCATGTTCCTCCCATCAAAAGAATGATCACGGAGAGAAAAAACAACAAAAAGTCTTTAAGCGGGGGTGGGGGTGGGGGTCTTTCTCAGAACATTAGTGCCCAAGAGGGTTTGTCTCATGTCTGCCTCTCTCCCTGACACAAATACACATTTTGGTTTCACTGATGCAGTAGAATCAACAAATCTAAACAGCCATAAATACTCACCATCCAGTTTTTTTGCTGATCTTTAAAGACTTATCCAGAGGAACAAAATATCTGGGAAATATAGTTTTCCTCAGAGCTAGTGCAGAAGTCTGTAGCCCTCAGGACAACTACATACTTGCACCCTATGCATTGCATAGCAGTGCCGGCGACACCAGAGTGGAACTGGGGGGGGGGGGGCGGCACCAGGGAGACTTCCCTCCCTTCTTTACTCCTTTTCACTTCACTTTAGAGCAACCACCTCCTTTTTCTGGGCTTGCTTCTGCACCTTTAACAACAGCATGACCTGGCAGGGAGGAAAGAGCTTTACTTGCCAAATTTCTGTGTGTCAGGCCTCTGCTACAGGCACAGTACAGGCAGTTACAAAGGTGGCAACTAGGAGTTTTGGATCACCAAGGTTCATGCAGTGGATGCTCTACTGCATCTCATGTACATTATAGTGACACACGTTTGATACCATGTTCGCAATTCATGTGCCCAGTCTGCCACCAAATGGTTTATTAAGGGGGAAACTACTTGAGACCAGAACAAGCATGCCCCCAACCCTGTAGCATTTGGTCAATCCATGGTACAAAACTTACCACTCCACCTCTATGGCAAGATTGCTTTACCACTGTACATGTCGTCATGTGTTACACTTCTGCAGAATTTCTCTTAAAAGGTTATAAATCTATCTATCTATCTATCTATCTATCTATCTATCTATCTATCTATCAATCAAATTTCTATACTGCCCAATAGCCAAAGCTCTCTGGGCAGTTGAAAACAATGCAATAAATCTTAACTCCATCCTCAAGGGACATTTACTGTCCTTTGGCAGAAACTCCATAGAAGTTTAAGTTCAGATAGGGTAAGTTTGCCACATTACAATCTGGCTACTTGTACTATATCTCTAAAATCTCTGATGAAGCAGGAGAGAAGGCAGGTGCATCTTCTTCCACATACGTACTATCTCCTGCCATCTGCTCCCCTCTCCTCTCTGCTGGGCAGCAATCCTGGAAGCCTGTTTATTACAGGAGGAGGGGGAGAGATGAATGACAGTGAGGAACAAGTGGAAGGCGCCATGGCTGCCTTGCCTCCAACTTCTTGAGAGATTTAGAGGAATAGCACAGATCTCCAGATCGCACTGCCATGGCAACCCTAGTTAGGGTGACCCCTCCTCATTCATTCATTCATTCATTCATTCATTCCCTTTCTATACCGCCCAACAGCTGAAGCTGTCTGGGCGGTTCACAAAACTGGGTGGCCATAGGTGCATGGTAGTAAATAGGGTACCATACAGGGGCTAGAGCCCTTAGCAGAGAAGCTGTTTCGTCCTGGATTAAGCATGCGAAACATAAGAAATATAGAGCAAGCTGGCATCTCATGGAGATTGTAGCCAACAATATCAACAGGGTTCATTAACTTTGTCTCCCCCCACCCCATTTCTTTTTGTAGCCATATGCTCGGATTTGAATGTCCTTACTTTTGAAAACTCATCTCAAGTTTAACTGGCTTTGAACAATTTGCAGAAATTGTATCTATTCATTAGTTAACTGTGACTGCACAGTTAGTGCTTCATTTTGACACTCCTCCCCAATGTCAGACTTCAGTATTCTCTATAACAGTGTCTGGGGATGCATTAAGCTTTACACAGACCCTGTTGCTTCCTTGCACAGGTAGGCTGCTCATCCTCCTTTGCATCTAGTCATCCTATGCACAGGACAGCTCCCTTCACAGCCTTGAGAGATCCCTCTATTTGGATGCTTGTGGCTATGTACGGTGTGTTTTTGAACTGAATATGAATGTACATTTTTTTCTTTAAATGAAAATGTACATTTATTAGACTTCTTTTTAAAGGCTAGGCAGGTTCAGGACTGGGAATCAAAAATGTATGCCATGTCAGAGTAGGCAGCACTGCTGGCGGACGCTGCCTTGCATGCTGTTGGCTGTGCTCAGGGCCGATTCTAGGGGGGGAAATTGGGAGGTTGCCGGGCGTGCCAAGAGATTCAGGAGGCCAACCAACCCCCAGGCAAGCAGCAGCAATAGTGGCTGGGACTGGCATGGAGGAAAGGAAAGTGCCTTATTGGCCAGTCCAGGTAGCATCATCATCATCATCTTGTGTGGCTGTGTGGATTCCCCCCCCCCATTGTTTTGCACTCATGAATCATTTGATTTTCTGTGCAATGGGAGTTGTTTGTGCATGTGTGTCCAAAGAAGTGCTCTTTTTTGGCTGTGTGGATTCTCTTCCCCACCCACCCCAATATAAAAAGAGGTAGGTCTCAGGTCTGGACAGGTTGAAGACCATTGGTTTAAAAGATGCATATACTGTGTTTCAAAGAAATGTTTAAAGCAACTTATAGTGACACTGATAAACATTGCAATGTTCAAAGAAGGAAATTAAAAATAGAAGATATCAGTGTCAGGAGCGCCGTGGGTGCCTCTTTAAGTCCCCTCCAATAGCCAACTCACGACACAGACGAAGGGGATTCTTTCCAAGGCTTTATTCCTTTACAATTTAATGACTCTTTCAGATGCTAATCACCAGTGACTAAGCAAGGAAACGCACTGGGGTAGTTAGCAGAGTAGCCTAAGCTCCGGGTAAGGCAGTTGGTCCCCGTTTGAAGGGGAAGAGCAGGAAAACTCTGAACTTATGGGCTATAGAGAGGTCCTCCTTCTTACCCGGGGATCCTTGGGATGTGACCGTTGTTTTAGCGCCAAGTGGGCAGAGTGCCGCCTCTCGGCGCCCTCCATCAGGCACCAGTACTTGCGTCTCTGCCGAGCATCCAGCAAGATCCCATCCCCTGCTCTCTCACTGCTAGGGTCACTATCTCTCTCAGGAATGCAGGCAGGAGGAATCTCTCCCTGCCGCTGTGCCTGTGAGAGATGAGCAAGCTCCTCTCCCATGGGTGGTTGGTCCTCCTCAGAATCAGAACTACTCTGGGGCTCTATGGGCTCAGTATCCACCCTGACAATCAGTATTCTAGGAAACTTATGTCTGTCCCCTGCCCCCCGCCGAACTAACAGAGACAGCATGTTGGGGGAGGTGGGCTGTACCTCTCCTACGGCATCAAAATACCTT
This sequence comes from Heloderma suspectum, assembly GCF_057233095.1. Lineage (NCBI taxonomy): Eukaryota > Metazoa > Chordata > Lepidosauria > Squamata > Helodermatidae > Heloderma > Heloderma suspectum. Next base: position 142,153,185 of record NC_139459.1, read on the forward strand.
GAGACGGCCCTGGCTGTGCTCCACAGTGCATTAACCAGGAACTAACTATTGCTCTCCCAAAAGCATTATACCCAAAAAAGTGGATACGGTCACATCAAATGCACATCGGAGTCTAGGGCTGGAACAATACCACAGAAATAATACATTTTCTTTCCACCTAAACATCCTCAGTTGACCCAAAGGCATTTTCCATTAGTGTCACTGGGTTTATCTCAGGCACATGGTGAGCAGCTTCAGCCATTTCGCTCCACCTCTCTCAGAACCAATTACTGTTACTATCCAATTTGCTGAAAGCAATATTTTTGAACTTTTTGAACTTCACACACACACACACACACACCCCTTTCAAAACTTACTCTGAGGCCCCAACCGATCACCAATAATCTGTTCTATGGGAGAAGGAATGGGCAGAGATCCTTCCACATAGTTGTGTACAGTCAGCCTGTCCCTGTGTGCAAGGACTGGTGGCCTGGAGTAAGAGTCCAGCACTAGCATTAGAAGGGGATCTCTCTGGCACCCTCATAAAACAGGGCATTCGGAGGCATCAGTGGAAGAAGAAAGCAGCTCTCTCTGAGCGCCCCTTCTGTCAAGTCACATTGAGATGATGGGGCAATGGGGGTGCGGCCCTCCCACAAATCCCAGAGTGGATCACTGTGGCCCTTCCGCCAAGGGGTATCTAAACCACCCCGATCTTTACTCATGTGGTGTATGTATGTATGAAGGCACCACATGCCTACCCTTCCTTGAAATTTCATGCCACCTTCCTTCCAGGTGCCCCAGCTGCCAAGGGGGCTCCATCCCACAGTTTGAGGACCATGGGCCTCAAGACAAAATGTAGACTCTGTGTGTGTGTGTGTGTGTGTGTGTGTTTCTCTGTGTGTTTCCCATGCACGCAGGGCAGATCATCTGAGGAGTTTCAAGGGAAGCAAAAAAAAAGAAAAAAGACAAGTTCAGCAACATTTCTCAGAGGGGGTTCTGCATCTCCTTAAAATGACACTGAACTCTACTATCCTGTAGAAAAATGCAAGGTGCATTTAGAGTTTCTTGAAAGGGGAATGTGCCTGCAGAATTCCAAAGGAAGTAACTTACAATGAAATTTGCAAAATGTATCAGGATGGTTTCTCGCAACAGTAGTGATATTAATGGCAGCCCAGCCAGCAATACCTGAAACTAGACCTGACCCACAGCAGACATATAATTCTATTGATCTGGCGAGAGAAGAAGACCAGGTTCCTAGTAGTTATATCTGGCCTGCCAATCTCAGTGGCTGATGCTGCACATCCCCATTGACTTCTGAACCTGAAGAGGGCTCTGAAACCTGAGCACTGACAGGCCCAATGTAGCACATAGGCTGCATCCCAGACTCCAGCGAAACAGAGGCTCTTAGTTCAAAACCTGTAGTCCTTGGTACCCATTTGGTTAGGAAAGAAAGGTGTTGCAGTCACTTCTCCCTTCCTATTAGACCATCTTCTAGGACAACTGGGCTGAAATCTGGGCTCCTTGGGAAATTGTGCACTGCTATTTTTAACTGGACTTTTTTGAAGCGAACACCAATGCAACTCTGTGCAGCCTCAAACTAAAGCAAGATCATCATTAAAACTTTGGAGAAAGATTGTAAAATATCTGAGAATTAACCTGAACAAGTTTCCAAATGTATAGGGTTGGTACAGGGAGGTTAAAGGATCAGATGGGCTCTGTGCTGCTGTTGTTTTTTTAAATACATGATCTTGATGCTTATTAACTTTGCAGATTATGAAGGATAGTCAACACCACAGAAGACAGAATCAAGATTCAAAATCATCTAGAGAGGCTGAAACACTGATCTGAAATTAACAAGATGAAATACAACAGAGATAAATTTAAAGTCTTGCATTTAAGATTTAAAAAATCAAAGGCACAAGTACAGGATGAGGGAAACGTGGCTTTGCAGCAGCAATACATGTGAAAAGGATCTAGGAGTCTTAGGGAGCAATCCTATGGCCACTAGTCAGTGGCTAGCAGGCCATAGGATATGTGGGTTTCCGGGAACCGACCTCGAAGCCCGCAGTTTGAGGTTGGTTCCTGGAGAACTGACCTTCCCCCCCTTCCGCGCTGCCTCACAGGCAGCGCAGAATGGCCCTGTGCTCCACACTTGGAAGAGGAGTGCCGAGCAGCCAAAACAGGGTGTTCTGGGGGGGCCTTCTGGGGCGGGGAAGGCAGAAATGCCGGTACGACACATCCTATGGATTGTGCCCTTAGTGAATCATAAGGTGAATATGAGCCAGCAGTGTGATGTGGCTGCTAAAAAATTGCAGATAATCTTGTGCTACATTAACAGAAGCATAATGTCCAGGTCACAGGATAGTTTCTATTCTGCATTAGTCAGGCCACATCTGGAGTACTGTGTCGAGTTCTGGGCACCACGTTTTAAGAAGGATACTGACAAGCTGGTGTGTGTCCAGAGAAGAGTGACCAGGGCCATGAGGGGTCTGGAAGCCAAGTCCTATGAGGAATGATGGAAAGAGCTGTGAGTGTTTAGCCAGCAGAAGAGAAGACTAAGGAGAGACATGTTAGGAATCTTCAAATATCTGAAAGGCTGTCATGCAGAAAATGGAGCAGAGCTGTTCTCTATTACTCCAGAAGGCAGGACTCGAACCAATGCGTGGAAATAGCAGGGAAGCAGATTTTGACTAAATATTAGTGAAAGTTCCTAACAGTGAGAGCTGTTCAGCAGTAGAATAGACTCCCATGGGAGATGGTGGGTTTCCTTCACTGGGGGCCTGTTTCCATGTGTGATTGACTCCGAACTGGCTGCGTGTTGAGGTAGTCAGGGTAGGGATGCATGACATTGTGGCCATCCAGCAGCCACCCTGGAGCTTATCGCAGAAAAACCAGATTTCCTGAGACTGCTTTTAGTCCGATTCTTTTCCTTAATTCGACTTTACTGCACTTCTGTTGTGGTGTACACCAACCCTCCACATTGACTCTAGTGTGTTAGCCCTGCCCAGAGGTGTGCCTTTCACCATGACCCCAGTCAAGGGATGTTTTCCCTGCCTGCATTTCCCTGATGTTTCCGCCATTTCTCCTCTGGCCACCAGAATTTTTTTTCTTTTTTTTTTTAAGTAAAGGATTAAACTGAAACAGCACTTTAGCGCTACATTGAGAACCAGAAATAAGCACTCCCCATTCACCAGCCACCAACTATATAAATGTTGGAGATTTAAAGCCATTACTCTATCAGGGGCTAAGGGTTACACTACTAAAAGAGCCCTGGGGTGAGGTGTACATATAAGTTTCTGGCCAGATCGCAGTTCTAGAGGTAGTTACTGCAGAATCCTCTGTTGCGCATTTAGAAGGCATCGCTATCACTCGACAGCAAAAAAAGCCCCAGTTCTCCAGCAGCACCTCTACCCCCCCTCGTTATCTGATTGTCACACTATTGCGCACTTCTTCTGTCAATATGCATACCCCCTATGTCAGTAACTTGCTATCACTCAGTCGCAAAATAGTACTAACACGCATTTGTGCTATCATACGATAGCGCATTAGTTAAGGGACTCCTGCTAACTCCTGTTGTAGTCAATGAGGTTTGTTCTCGAAAGTGCACTGTCATGTGTTTGCGCTATTGTGTGATAGCGCATTTATTCAGGGATGCCTGCTAATGCGGAAGCCTGGTATTCAGAGGGAAAGGGAAATAAAATGGGCGGATTTGGGCATAGGTCTGGGAAGTCTACTAAGAAGTAATTCCCGTTGTGGTCAATGAAGCTTGTCCCCAAATTTACAGAGATTGCTATTAAGCCAAAAATACTAAATACACCCATGGTACATCATATATTCATCGGGTGAAAGGCATAGTAAGTCCCCTAATGGCTGTGAAGTGCTACTTCCAAAGCTGCGTGTCTCTGCTGTTTGGTTCAAGGCTTTTCGGGAGTAATTAATGCCAGCTTCAATCCTTTGCATCATCACCTAACCAGGGGGGCAGGAGAAGGGGGAGTAGAGCCTGGAAGGGGGAGCCTCTCTTATTGGTTGAGCAGCCCCTGCCAGATTGATGATGTTCACTTCCAATCCCCTCACCCCACCTGGACGTTTGTTTCTGTCAGTAACTTATAATGGTGTGGTGCACTTCTTTGTGGAGCCCTGCCGATTCCATGAAAAATACGGTATCCCTTCATTTGCTTTACCCTTCTGTTGTCGTGGAAACATAGCCTTGCAGTATTTCAGCAGAAGCTGGACAGTCTTCTAGCATGGATGCTGTAGTTACATCTTGCATTGAGCAGGGGGTTGGACTAGGTCAGGGACAGGGAACCTCTGGCTCCCAGGCCTAATAAAGCCCACGGGGGTTCCCCATCTGGCCTGGCAGCTTCTTCCCCTGGCACTGCCTACTCTGCCATGGAGGGGAAAGCACTTAGCTCCAGTCAGCAGCTGATTGGAGATAAGTGCTTTCCCCCAGCTTAACACTCAAAAAGGCTCCTTTTCTCAGTACTTAGGGAGGAAAGCATTTATCTCTCATCAGCTGTTGATCAGAGATAAGAGCTTTTCCCTGCAGGGTAGAGAGGGCCTGGGCCTGGCCAGGGCCAGGGAGGTGCTGAGTGATTCAGTTCTGCTTCCTTCTGAGCTTTGTCCTACAGAGACTTGTCCTGCTTACTTCTGAGTAGCCATGCATAGGCCTACATGTGCATGGACATGATGCTTATGCTTACTTCTGAATACACATGTGGAGAGTTGGTGTCTGTGATGCTTTTGAAAGTGCTGCTGAGTGATTCTTTCCAGCTTATTTCTGTGTAGACATGCAAAGGCCTGTCCTGCTCATGCCTACTTCTGAGTAGACACGCTTCCTACCATAAATAGATAATAATGGAATTTGGGTGGGTATGGATGTTTCAGCCCAACCTACTTGTGCTGCCCCCAGCTCTGTATTGTACATAAGAAATGTATACGTTTATACTGTGGGTGGAGAGATCAAGGATCTGCTAGCCAGGCCTGCTGTAGCTGGATCCTAGCAGTCTGAGATGAACTAGGAGAGATGTTCGTTTGCAGGGGAGTCTTTCTTTACTTTCAGCCTAGCCAGCAAAGAAGCACAAGGCTCAGAAGACCTGGGTGAGAATATTCTGTTTTTACCAGGTCTCACCCCTTTTTATCCAGCTTCCACCAATAATTTCCCATGGGACCTAACCTTCATTTGTGACAACTTCCTTATTTCCTGTGGACTGTGAGTTATTATTTCTTTGCTGTGGGCATTGCAGGGCACCTGTGGGCATTGCAAAGAGATCCCTACAGAGCAGGGGTGGGGAACCTTTTTTCTGTTGAGGGCCACATTCCTTGGGAGTAATCTGTGGGGGCTGCATGCTGGAAATGGGCAGAGCCACTTCCTTACTTCTTTGTCTGCCAGCCCCGTTTCTTTTTTCTGTGTGTCTGTCTGTCTCCCTCTTCTCCACCCAGCAGGCTGCTGGGGCAGGGGCATATCACTTTTGCAAAATGGCTGAACTGATTGCTTGCAGTGGGCTTTTGAAATTTGGCCAAGGGCTACATGCAGACCTAGGGCCACAGGTTGCCTACCCCTTCCTTAGAGCTTAACAGAGTTCTGGTTTGCCTCTCTCCCACATGCAGGCAGCATGACTGGTTAGATCAAGAAATGAGAGTTGAGAACCTTGAGTCACAGACCTAGACAACCCTGGTGGTGCGTCACTTGCACGCATGACATTGAACACATGCCAAAGGGCAGGAAAAGAGAAACATGCCATATATTGAGCCATATGGGGATACTTCTGTGCATGGGTACTGCACCCTGGTATGGGAAAGGCTTGTGCCCATAAAGTTTTACTTTATTTTGTTATATTTTATTCCTTTTAGTGGTACTTCACCACTGTGACCACTAGGTAGGGTACTACTGTTATGCAGGAGCGTAGGGTGGAGGCGTTCACCTGGGCACAGGGCACGGAACTTTTGAGCTGTGCCCTGGATCTTTGGAGCTGTCCTAATTGCCATTTTTTAACATTTTCCATTTTCCCATTGACTTGCATTGGAAAGCAGAAATGGCCATGACTTTTTTAGTTTGTATGATAAATACATGAAATTTGGAGACCTGGTAGCCCCCAGGGAGCTGATTGAACCTGCCCAATTTCAGGCAGGTCAGTTGAGTGGCTTTTATGCTAGTCACAAGAAAAATTTGCTATTTTCAAGAAAATCTGTCAAAGCAAAGAGCTATAATTGTTTTGTTCCTCCATATTAAGTGCATGGAATTTGGGGAACTGGCAGCCCCCATGGAGCTGACTGAACCTGCCAAATTTCAGACAGTTACGTCAAGCAGCTTTTGTGCTAGCCACGCATAACATTTCCTTTTCTCAAAGACTAAAACAAAAAGTAAAAACTGCCAAGCCACACAGGGGATTAGAGATCCTAATCAGAAGGTGTTTAAGGTGACCGGTAGGAGGTCACTATCCCTAATCTCTGATGTAGGTTATTTGTTAAGGTGCAAAAAAACTCTCCCTACTTTTCTGCTCTTACATGCCCACTGTTGAGAGCTTGCTTGCAATGAAATTTTGAAGAGGGAGATGGAAGGGAAGAAAGAGCTCCATGTATTTCATGCAGCGTCTGATTTTACTGCCCCGAACTGGAACCTTTGGCTTCTGCAGAAGTCTAGTAGCTTCAGTACAGCAAAGGACCCAATCAGCCTCCACAACCTTCTTTCTCCCCCTCCCCCTTAATTTCTCGTAAATAGCTTTAGGACTCAAATTATTCCAAAGGGAGGGTTAGGACTATGTGGTGTCATGATCGAGGAACTGCTGGGGCTTTTAAATAGGTTCTACAGTTTTAAAAAAGCTAGAAAAATCCCTCAGCCACCTCACCTCATAAAGTTAATTTAAGTACGTGCAATCCTTACAACCCTCCACAGCCTCCTAAATTCCTCTGAAGTACTACCTCTCTGAAAGGAGCCACTTGTCTTAGGGAATTCACACACACACACACACACACACACACGCATTTCGAATCATCATTCTTCTTCTTCTCTCCCCTCCCCTCTCCTGTTCTTTCTTTCTCTTCTTTCTTCCACCCAGGGCATATCTTGGGGAATTCTTAAAGAGAATTCTCTTTGGCAGGCAAGAGAAGTTCTGAACTTTATTTGACTTTATACAAACAGACAAGAGAGTTAGTTTTTCTCCTCCTCATTCAAGTCTTTGAGAAGAGTGGGTTCACATGGTTGCAGAGAAACAAATCTGGGGCTGTTTTGTTTGTCAATTGCCATTACCCAGCAATAGGAAGGGCTGTGGCTCAGTGGTGGAGCCACAGCCCTTCCTATTGGCATGCAGAAGATGCTTGGCATGCAGAAGGTGCTAGGTTCAGTCCCCAGCATCTCCAGGTAGGCCTAGGAAAGAATCTGGCCTGAAACCCTGGAGAGCCGCTGCTGCAGTCATTGTCAACAATACTGGGCTAGATGGACCCAGGGTCTGATTCAGTATACAGCAGCTTCCTATGTTCCTCTGAAAGCTTAAATATTGCTAATTTATGCAATCCTATGTATGCTTACTCAGAAGTCCCATTATTTTTAATGAGGCTTACCCTCAGGAAAGGGTGCATAGGATTCCAGCACAAGTTACTTTTGCAGGGAGGTTTGCACCTTGATGTTCTGCATGTTTACTCAGAAATAAGTCCTGAGTTGTGAGCATGGTACTGCAGGCTTAATACAGTGCCTACCCAATTCCGTCTCCCCTTCATGGATCACTGCCTTGTTGTGGCGAAGGGGCTTGCGTAACTCAGTGAAGCCATAAGCTATGCCGTGCAGGGCCACCCAAGACAGGCAGGTCATGGCAGAGAGTTCTGACAAAATGTGGTCCACTGAAGAAGGAAATGGCAGTATTCTTGCCAAGAAAACCCCAGGAAATGTATCACAAGGCTAAAAGATATGACGCCGGAAGATGAGCCACTCAGGTCGGAAGGTGTCCAATATAGTACTGGGGAAGAGCAGAGGGAATTTCCAAGTAGTGCCAGAAAGACTGAAGCGGCTGGGCCAAAGCCGAAAGGACACTCAGCTGTGGATGTGTCTGGTGGTGAAAAGAAAATCCGATGCTGTAAAGAACAATATTGTTTAGGAACCTGGAATGTCAGATCAATGAATCAAGGTAAGCTGAAGGTGGTCAAACATGAGATGGCAAGATTGAACATCAACATCTTGGGAATCAGCGAACTAAAATGGACAAGCATGGGCGTATTTAATTCAGGTGACCATTATATCTACTACTGTGGGCAAGAATCCCTTAGAAGAAATGGAGTAGCACACTCAGTCAATAAAAGGGTGGGAAAAGCAATACTGGGGTACAATCTCAAAAACGATAGAGTGATCTCAGTACAAATCCAAGGCAAACCATTCAACATCACAGTAATTCAAGTCTATGCCCCAACCACTGAGGCCGAAGAAGCTGAGGTTGATCGGTTCTATGAAGACCTACAACACCTTCTAGAACTAACACCAAAAAAAGATGTCCTCTTCATCATAGGGGATCGGAATGCTAAAGTAGGAAGTCAAGAAATCACTGGGATAACAGGCAAGCATGGCCTTGGTGTACAAAATGAAGCAGGACAAAGGCTAATAGAGTTTTGCCAAGAGCACACGCTGATCATAGCAAACACGCCTTTCCAACAGCACAAGAGACGACTCTACACATGGACATCACCAGATGGTCAATATTGAAATCAGATTGATTATGTCCTTTGCAGCCAAAGATGGAGAAGCTCTATACAGTCAGTAAAAATAAGACCTGGAGCTGACTGTGGCTCAGATCATGAGCTTCTTGTTGCAAAATTTCATCTTAAATTGAAGAACGTAGGGAAAACCACTAAACCATTCAGGTATGACCTAAATCATATCCCCTATGAATATACAGTGGAGGTGAGGAATAGATTTAAGGGTTTAGACCTGATAGACAGAGTGCCTGAGGAACTATGGACGGAGGTCCGTAACATTGTTCAGGAGGCAGCAACTCAATCCAGCTCAAAGAAAAAGAAATGCAAGAAAGCCAAGTGGCTTTCTGATGAGGGTTTACAAGTAGCTGAGGAGAGAAGGGAAGCGAAAAGCAAAGGAGAAAGGGGAAGATATATCTAACTGAATGCAGAGTTCCAGAGAATAGCAAGGAGAGACAAGAAGGCCTTCTTAAATGAACAATGCAAAGAAATAGAGGAAAACAATCGAATGGGAAAGACTAGAGATCTTTTCAAGAAAATCGGAGATCTCAAGGGAACATTTTATGCAAAGATGGGCATGATAAAGGACAAAGAAGGCAGGGACCTAACAGAAGCAGATGAGATTAAGAAGAGGTGGAAAGAATACACAGAAGAACTATACAGGAAAGATCTGAATGTCCCTGATAGCCATGATAGTGCGGTCACTGAACTTGAGCCCGACATCCTAGAGAGTGAAGTCAAGTGGGCCTTAGGAAGCATTAGTAACAACAAAGCTAGTGGAGATGACAGTATTCCAGCTGAGCTATTTAAGATCCTAAAAGATGATGCTGTTAAAGTGCTACACTCAATATGCCAACAAATTTGGAACACTCAAGAATGGCCACAAGACTGGAAAAGGTCAGATTACATTCCAATTCCAAAGAAGGGCAATGCCAAAGAGTGTTCAAACTACCGTACAATTGAGCTCATTTCACATCCCAGGAGGGTTATGCTCAAAATCCTACAAGCTAGGCTTCAGCGCTCGACCTTGGGGGAGCTGGGGGTGGCGATGGCCGACCGGAAGCTCTGGCGTGGGCTGGTCCATGAAGTCACGAAGAGTCGGAAGTGACTGTCCGAATAAACAACAAAGGCTTTAGCAGTCTGTGAACCGAGAACTACCGGAAGTACAAGCTGGGTTCCGAAGAGTCAGAGGAACTACAGATCAAATTGCCAACATTCGCTGGATCATGGGGAAAGCAAGAGAATTCCAGAAAAACATCTATTTCTGCTTCATTGACTACACTAAAGCCTTTGATTGTGTGGATCACAACAAACCCTGACAAATTCTTAAAGAGATGGGAGTACCAGACTACCTTACCTGTCTCCTGAGAAACCTGTACGAGGGTCAAGAAGCAACAGTAAGAACCAGACATGGAACAACCGATTGGTTCAAAATTGAGAAAGGAGTACGGCAAGGCTGCATATTGTCGCCCTGCTTATTTAACTTATATGCAGAGTACATCATGAGAAAGGCCGGGTTGGGTGAATCACAGGTTGGAATTAAGATTCCTGGGAGAATTATCAACAACCTCAGATACGCAGACGATACCACCCTAATGGCAGAAAGCGAAGAGCATCTAAAGAGCCTCTTGTTGAGGGTGAAAGTGGAGAGTGCAAAAGCTGGTCTGAAGCTCAACATTAAAAAAACAAAGATCACGGCATCTGGCCCCATCACTTCCTGGCATATAGAAGGGGAAGAAATGGAAGCAGTGACAGATTTTACTTTCTTGGGCTCCAAGATTACCACAGACGGTGACTGTAGCCATGAAATTAAAAGACGCTTGCTCTTTGGGAGGAAAGCTATGGCAAACCTAGACAGCATAGTAAGAAGCAGAGACATCACCTTGCCGACAAAGGTCCGCATAATCAAAGCTATTGTTTTCCCAGTAGTAATGTATGGCTGTGAGAGCTGGACTATAAGGAAGGCTGAGCGCAGAAGAATTGATGCTTTCTAACTGTGGTGCTGGAGAAGACTCTTACGAGTCCCCTGGACTGCAAGGAGGTCAAATCAGTCCATCCTAAAGGAAATCAACCCTGACTGCTCATTGGAAGGACAGATACTGAAGGTGAAGCTCAAATATTTTGGTCACCTAATGCGAAGAGAAAACTCCCTGGAAAAGCCCCTGATGCTGGGAAAGATTGAAGGCAACAGGAGAAGGGGACAGCAGAGGATGAGATGGCTAGATAGCATCACCGATGCAATGAATATGAACTTGAGCACAGTCCGGGAGAGAGCGGAGAACAGCAAGGCCTGGCGTGCTATGGTCCATGGGGTCACGAAGAGTCGGACCCGACTTAACAACTGAACAACAACAACAACAACAACCCAATTCCATCTACCCTTTCAGCTCAGTCCTATGCATGTTTTGTCATTTGGAGGCAGGGGGGTTGCATGAACTCTAGCTTCAGTGGTGAGGGAAAGGCACTTAGTACATGCTCAGAGTTTTTCTGTAACTTAGCCTTAGTTTTGAAAACACACTCATTGGTTGAATCCTGGTGAAATCTTGGCACAAATGAAGTTATGGGGAGGAAGAGACACTGAGAGCTTGTGCATAACAAGGAGGAGGTGGAGGAGGGTTGCACAAAACAAGACATCTGTTTTTCTGAAGAGCTGCTGGAGGGTGGTGGGATGAGGAGGGATGGTTGCATGGTGGGGAAGAGAATTGGTAGGGGGAGAATGTAAGTGCTCAGTGGTGAACGAAAAGCATTCTGCACAGGCTCAGAGGCACTCTATATTGAGGAACATACGAAGAGCTGTGCTGCATCAGACCAAGGTCCATCGAGTCCAGCATTCTGTTCACACAGTGGCCAACCGGATGCCCACAGGAAACCCACAAGCAGGACATGAGTGCAGTAGCGCCTTCCCACCCATGTTCCCCTGCTGCAAACATTGGTGAAATGTAAATAACTTCCAGTAATTCTAAATTTGCATGCATGTATATCCTTCAGAAACTTTCTTGCCTGGTGGACACCTCTCATGACTTGTGCATTTTCATACAAATTTACACAAAAACTATTGGTGGTGGTGAATGGAAGGGAAAGCAAATTACTCCCTCCCCCAAATTGGAGAACTCCCCTTCCACATGACCTGCTGCACCTATCCTTCTGAAACTTTGCTGGTTTCTTACTTAGGGACACCTGTAGGCTGCCTGTAATTTTCAGATCAATGGTCTGCAAAGAACATAGGGAGATAAGTATGTCCCCTTTTGGAGACCTCAAAATGTCAAGGCCACCCTTGCACACACACACACCCCGCGGCTATCATTCTGACATTTGATAGACACGATCTCCTCTGGTGGGGCAATGAATCCAGAAATTTTTATCCAATTCTTCCAATTAATAAAAATGTTATTGGCAGTTCCTTTTAAAAGAAAATCAAAATATACACCCTGAGCATATTTTTCTGATACTGGGCAGGTGTAATCCCCTTCTAGGGGGCTGCCTGAAATTAACATCCAGTTCTGATCAAGACGAAAAGGTTACAGGTTTTTTTTCTAATTTCCCATCATAGTCAACAGGAAGCATAAAGAATCATATTTCCAAAGCTTGACTCAGGTTTGGTGCTGAGCTGAAGTGGATCAACTACAAATTGGCCAGAGCAGAAGCTGGATGTTTTCCAAAACGCTGTATCGGTGTCTGAGTTGAAGGGGGGTGGGGGATCAGTGCACAGTTCTTATGTATGTAATATATAAGCACACGCACGCACACCACACGCGCACATACAGATATATTAGAGGTGCGCTTATACTTGGATGTATTATTATATATATATATATATATATATGCGCAAATTTGTATTATGGGCCTGTACCCTGGATCTTTTAAGAACCTAGCAATGCCCCTGCTGTTATGTATCCCACTGTGTGTTTACTTTTGTTACATATGTATCCCTGCAAGTGTCTGATTGATTCATCTAGGCTGTGGGATGTGGATTTTTCTCCATCTCCCTTATATAACAAAGTGTGAAGCTTAGGGGGCCCTAGCCTAGCAATTTGGAAGAGGAATGTGATGTTTTGCCTGGGTTCATCTGATGGAAATATGCTTTATGTTCTGTTGATGCAATAGTTTTTGTGGCATTGTATGTCTCCCTGAGTGACTCACTTTGCTTTTTTGGAAATAAAAATAATATTTTGGGGAAATAAACAATATTTCATTTTATGGAAATATTAATATATTGTATATACTATTGTTCATAGGGGGTTTCCTTTGCTTTGTGTATATTGTTTTGGGTTCTCCTCGAAGCACTGAAGTCATCAGTCATTGCATCACTCTTCCCCCCACCCCCCACCCCTGGGTAAGGTAGCTTAGCAGTAGTATCTCCACCAGCATGAAAGAAATACAGCAAAATTAATTAAAATAGGTTGCTCAATTTTTTAAAAAGCAGGGGAAAATTAGTTGCGACAAGAACAGATTTTTTGACCTAGCAAAAAGTAAAGAAATGAAAGTAAAATAGAGAAATGGATACCTTTTTAAACACCTGCAACACACACGCACGCACACATGGGCTTTAATTTTAATCCAAATGAAAAGCGTGCTGCCATGCTGCTCCTCAACAACGCTCCAGCAGTGCTGGCTCCAAGAGAAAAGAAAGACAGAAAATGGCCACCGGGAGTAATCCTCCTTTTACACACACACACCCTCCCCGCGCTCCACGCATGCCCAGCCACAAAGGACTGGGGGAAAATATTGCTGATTGGATCCAGAATGTCTGTTCCAGCTCCCCCGAATCCTCCATTCTGTGGCACCCTATAAGCCACCAAACTCGACAAGCCCCGGCGCCTTCCTGGATGCCATATTGAGTGTGTGTATGTGGCCTCACCTGAGCAAAGGAGGAGAATGGAGCATGCCAGGAACTCCTGTCCTCCTTTGCGTATGCGTGATTCAGCAATCCGATCAGAGAGGCAGATCGGATCGCAGAGAGTAGCGGCAGCCGTTTCAGCCACGCTGCACGCAAGCTGGGGGCAACTAAATTAAATTTTAAAGCTGGGGCAGCTGAATGGGGAAGGGGAAACGGGACCGGACAGACGAAGGTGCTCCACCCCCGTAGCCCTCGCAGGCTGGCCGTGCGTGGGGCCTCCTGCTGCTCTGTGGGCCTCAGCAGATGCTCAGCCATGTCAGCCTGGGCCTTGATCTGATCCACAAGGCGCCTCAAGCAACAGTACATACTCAAGGTTACTTAACACAGATTCGTTCAAGCGTCAAGGGGCCCTGAGTCCCTGTACACTTGCTTAATACATCGGAAGGGTATTGGTGGCCTTTGTGTGTGTGTCTGGGGCAGGGGCGGTGGGAGTAGGCCACGCACAACTGAAAGCAGCCTGCAGTCCTGGCCTAGAGGAAAGCAAAGAGAAAACAACAACAACTCTCCCCGGTATGCACCAAGTGTCGGGGAAGGCTGCTTTCATGTCAGGATGTACAGTTTTTTTTAAAAGGTGAGATATCTTGATACTATCTTAAAAACACAGTGAAATAAGAGAAAATAAAGCACGGGGAGATTTATTTACAAACCTTTTACGGAAATGTGGGACTGCAACTTTGTTTCATGGCAGGTGTTCGGGATCTTTCGTAATGTGAGGTGCCCAAAGGCCTCGAACTCAGGACTCTGCCATCTTACTCCCTGCGTTACCGTGGCAGCTTGTCAGAAGAGGGAGCAGCCCTTGGGCTCTCCTGATGGCCAGAAGGGGGCACTGCAGCTACCAGCTCAGCAAGGCTCAGGTGAGATGTAGGAATGGGCGAGGATTTCGTTTCAGTTCGATTTCGATAAGAATTTGCCCAAATCTGCAAAATTCTCCATATTTGGGACAAAAGGAACTTGGGAAAAAATGAGTATGACCAACACGGACATATTTGTCTGTCCAGGACCAGGGCTTTGAGTGCTTTGCTCTGTAAAGTATTTAAACATGACTTGCTCCTTGTCTTTGACAGCTATATGGCAGGCAGGTACATCATGGTCCCCCCCCTGCTGGGAGTAGCTGCACCTACTGAATGTGGATGATGCAGATGGGAATTTTGTTTCAGTTCACTTTTGATTTGAATTTACCAACATTTGCGAAGTTTTTGAAATTCTGGAGAGAAAGAACTTGAGATTTTAAAAATCCAAATGTGGGAGAAAGTGAAACTGACGGACTTGCCCATCCCTAGTGATAGAAGGTGCCTGTGTGAGGTTCCGTCTGGTTCTATAAAGCCTCGGGAGGTGGCTTGTCTCCTCACTACTGGCACTTCATTGCTTGAGACTTAATCCAGCCATCTGCTCCACCTACTCCCCAAATGGATGACTGAGCCCATTGCTGGCAACCTGACCAGGGCTGTGAACAACATGCAGCCTCAGCTCCTGGATGAAGCTTTCGTAGGCAGGGAAATGCATGCTCAGCACCCATCTGTGTGCGCACGTGGCCCCTCTTATGGCACATGGAAACCTTCTATACATTTATGGCATTAGCAAGACCAGGGCAAGAATGAAAGACCACAATACTTATTGACAGTTGGTTCTGGGTTCCCTAACCGTATCCAAGAGAGCAAACAGCCTCTCAAATCTGGGTTGAATCAAGTGGACTATGAGGGGCCTGCACAGTTTGGGAAAGGCAGAAACATCCAGTAGACCTACTTAGATAGATGATCTAGAAACCCTGATCGACCCATCCTGAGGCTGAATAACTCTAGAGGGCTTGATCGGTAGCAAAGGAGGCCAAGTCTCCTGTACCTTTAATAGTTGTGGAGGAGAGGGAATGTCAGCAGGGGATGTTTTTTGCACCTCTGCGTAACAAGCTGTACACGCTGGTATTCCCTCTTACTGTTCAAGGCATAAGAAGCCAGTCATCCTCTGAATGTGGCCACTCTGTAGGGAACCTGTCAAAAAATCATGGTGGGGGACTTACTTCCAGGATTCCCACTCCAGATTTCAGAGCCAGCTTTGTTTGTTAGTGCTCTGGTAAAAACAAAAGTGAGGGGGGTGGATAGGGCAGAAGGGTTCATGCTCCCCAGCCAGGCTGAACGAGCAGACGCGTGAGCATGTCCCCTAATGTAGCTCTCCGGTCCAGCGGAGCACAGAGCCATCAGCGGCACAGAAAAGGTTATCACCTTCCACATCAGATCACTGTCCACATCAAGCTCATTGGTAGCACGGGGAGACAGGCAGGCATAAGCTCATTCCCAAGAAGGGGGTGTGAAGACCCCTAGGCAAGAAGGAGCCAGTGGAGGGAAGAAGTAAATTGGAATGAAAGATCGTAATCAGCCTGCTCTCTCTGCCCAGGACTTGGCTCCTCACAAAGCAGGAGGAAGTAAGGCCAAGAAAGGACCTTTTCCAGCAGTCTCGGAGGGGCACTGGCAGAAAAGGGGATGAAGGGCAAAGGAAGGACAGCAGTGATATGAAAGAGATCGTGAAGGGATCAGGTCTGAGGTCCCTGGCAAAGCTGTGCAGTGGTTTTAGGGCAGGCCCAACAGCCTTCCCAAGACGAGGAAAGAAACATTATGAAGAACAGGGCAGGCTTGCATGGGCCTGCAGGAGGATGCAGAGCCCTGTTCAGACATTAAACTGGGTAGCACTACAGCAGCATGGTGAATGAGTGCTGGCACCAGCCCCCTCCTCTCTGCAATGTAGGGAGCCCCCAGTGTGAACTCCTTCCCCTGCTCTTTGAGTGGGAAGATTTGCCTGAAGGGAACCTCCATGTAAACAGATACTCCAGTCATGTCAAGCTCATGCCACTCCTCCACCATGCTGTTGCAGTGTGCTGGCTGCCACAGTAGCTGAATGTATGAACCAGGACTCAGAAAGGAACTGGTGTCAGTGAAAAAAAGGGAGGGAAATGGTATGTATGTCATCGAACCCTTCTCCCCCTCATTTCTTAGGATCTGATGAGAGGCGCCTGCTTAGAATCCCCTCACAGTGAAAGAAATGTTAGAATAACTGAAGCAGAGGAGCAAGGCCGGTACTGAGCTGCCCCAAGGCTGTGGAATGAGCTGCCAAAGCAGATGTAGGCTGGCTTTACACTAAAGAAAACTCCTGCAATCCTCCCGTTCTGGAGCCTTTCCGTGTTTATCACGGGCTCCCAGACGGCGACCACGTGATTGCTGAGGGGAAGCTTTTAATTTTCAAGGTTCCATAGAACACAATGAAACAGCACCATCTAGTGGCTGTTTTAATCATTTAACATTCTGAGTTTAAAAGATGGTTCATTAGTTCCGGATCTTTTTGAGATGAAATAACCAGGAAATAGCTCTGGGTGTGCCCTGGAGATTAATGACATCATGAAAAGGACCTGCAAACTTCTGTAAGTGAGCAATCTCAATAGCAGGATAAAAGTTCCATGTGAAGGAGCCCATAATCCCTGTCTCTGTCTTTTAACACTCAAAAAGGTGTGTTTGTTTTTAACATTTGTAAATAGCCTCTCAACTGATTGTAGATAGCGAGGACAATGTACAAAACAGCATTAAAAACTTCTCAGTGATTTATAAGAGCAAAATATTAAAACAATTGATTAAAATAAGGATTGCAGACATCAAAAGCCTTTCTAAATGGACATGTTTTCAACTGTTTCAGGGGTGCTGAACCTCTTTCAGCCCAAGGGCTGAATTCCATGTCGAAGAAGTTCTTGGGGGGCCACATTCCAGTGGTGGGAGGGGCTGAAGGCAAAGGGATGAGGCCAAAATGTCCCCAATGCCAATATATCTGAGCTGAAAGCCCTTCCTGCCAGTAACAAAGCCTTAGGAGAGGCGCTTCAACCTTTTAAAGTTTGGGGGTGGGGGAAGCCAGGAAAGTACCAGCTGGCTGGCAATTGGAGGAAAGGGCTAGGGCAAAGGCAAAGGGCGTGGCCATATTGGGAGTCCTGGAAGGCTGGATTTGGCCCCTGGGCGTGATGTCCTGCACTTCTGTAATACACAGTGGGGACTTAGTGGGCTTCTTTAGTGAAATAGTTTTGTGTATGTATACATTTGGGTAAAATGTATGTGTATACATTCTACCCAAACTGGTAAGGTATGTAGCTCAAGCAAATAAAGTAGGATGTCACAGTCATCGCTCAGCCATCTTAAGTCCCGTGTTCTTCTTCAGTCACAGTGCAACAATAAGAAAGAGAGAGAAAGTGAGAGAATCTAGGTGGTTTGAAACAGAAGAAAGTTTTTCTTTACACGAGCTAAGAAAGACTTTTATTCTTGGGAGCAAGGAATATGAGAAAACTACAGTTGGGCAATACCTTTATTAGGACCAACTAGAATATCAGAAAATACTAGTGTGCAAACTGTTGAGTTCTCCCAAGCTCTTCATCAGGCAGGAAGGTACAAAAACAGGAGTGGGGGAAAGAGGAACAACAAAAATTAGGCTGGATCTTGTAGCCATGAGGTGTGCATTTAGACCCAGTCTCAAGATGGAGATTGCAGACTGAATGAATTTGTCTTTGCTAGGTGCTGTAGATAACAGATTATACCTAGGATTCTTGGATGAAAAAGCGATGGCTGGCCACTTTGGAAAACATAAAGTCTGGCTATTACCCAGATCTCTTTCGAGCACTGAGTGAAATGCATGGGTTCCTGATCAGGCAGAGAGCAAAAGTAAAGAGAAACATGACAGTCTTTATATTAGCGAAGCCAAAGATTCATTTTGGAGGGTGAACTAGGTAAAACGGTCAATTCAGTTCAAACTAGTTTTCACCGTAAGAGGTTGTTAGGGCCTTGCCTAGAATGAACCAGACTCAAGCTAGCCTCTGATCGTGCTCTCCCTTTGTGAGATCCATGGCAGGATAGTAGTAATTATCTATATCCTACCCCGTTCTACAGCTGTGGTACCATCACTATATAGGCTGTCCTCTGGCCACACAAGACTTCATCTGAGGAGGAGGAGGAGGAGAAGAGGAGGAGGAGGAGGAGGAGAGCTTAGGCTATTGGGCAGTATAGAAATGTAATAAAATACATACATACATACATACAGAAGGCCTCTCCAGGCAAAGGCAAAACCATACAGGGATCCAGAACTATGACTGAAAGAGAAATATAAGGCAAAATGAAGAGCTTAATTCTTTGCTTGTAAATAGGCACAAACCTGCCTAGAAGAATGTAAGAGGAGCCCTGCTGGATGAAACCAAAGGCCTATCTAGTCCAGCATCCTGAGTCCAGCATCCTGTTTCCCACAGTGGCCAACCAGATGCCTTTGGGAAGCTCACAAGCAGGACAAGAGGCTGACAGCCTGCTCCCACTGTTTCTTTACCTTTGTGTAAACACATGCAGCCTTAATTTGGACTGGCACTCCAGGAGGAGAGATTTAAACCTTTTCCCTCACCTGTTTTTTCCCCGAACCCTCCCCCTGCCATTGAAGTCAGTGGAGGCTTTTTTCTTCTCCTTTTAACCCCCCTGTGGATGGGTGGGAGAGTTTGGGGGGGGGAGACTAGTTGCGGAGAAGGTTTAAACCCACCCTCCCAGAGTGCCATGGTCCCGATCCGAACCAGGGCTTATCACATGCTTATATGAACCTCCACTATACGTGATTACCTGAACTTCCAGCCCTCAGTGTCTGGTATTCAGAGGCATATTGCCTCTCTGATCATGGAGGTAGCCTATAGTCATAACATATAGGAAGCCCTCCACCTGTATGCCCTGCCCCCTAATTTTTGAGGGGAAGGGGTTTGCTGTAGATATTCAAAGGTAAGTGCATAGGTTCACAAAGTTATGCTCCTACCCATTCAGCCTGAGCCCAGTTCCTGCAAATGTATAATATGCAGATATGTGCACTTGTGTTGAAAACAATGGAGCCTTAATGAATTAATGAATTGATTAAATTTATAGTCCTTCTTTCCCCCAAAGAGGTCAAGCTGGTTCTCCCCTTTCCTGTGTTCCCTTTGTAACAGCCCTGTGAGACAGGTTATGCTGAGAGACAGTGACAGTCCCAAGGTCACCCAGGGAGCTTCATGGCTAAGCGGAGATTTGAACTTGTATTTCCCCAGCCCTAATTTGACACTTTAAACACTGTACCAGCTCAAGGTATGGCCTAGCCAGAGTTGGGAGGGGCCTGGGATGTGGAAATAGGAACAGCTGAAAGATGTAAAGCCACAGGGGAATTTGTTCTGGACATTCTTGGCAATTGCAACAAATTACCACAAAAGTGTAGGGAAAGAACAGCACAAATAATGACAAGCAATGACAGGTGTAGCCCTGCAGCGGTGTGACTGCTCCCTGTCACTGAGTGCACCATGAGGTCTCTGCGGTCATTCCTCCTGAGGCAGGCAGTCCCTCTCATTTCGGCGTCTTGCTTGTGATCAAGGAGTTACACACTCTGTACTGCCAGAGCCTATTTTTAATGCCTGCCCTGCACGTTCTATGCCTCACCAAACATGCTGACTATTCCTTGTCTTGAACAGAGAGCATAGCCTCCTCCAGGCCATTACAACATTAATGCTCTTCTGGATGAAGGTTGAGGAGCTGTTTGGTTGCCAGGTTTCTCTTATTTTGTGTCAGAGATGGCCACCTTCCGTGTCCTCAGTGACCACTCATCCAGACAGTGGTCTCTGGGCCAGATCAAACTCCATCATTTAAATAGGAGCCATTTAGCAGTAAGGGCTTTGTAATTATGCAGCACCCAAGTTCAGGCTAGGGATGTGTGAATCAGCAAAACTCAAGCTCACCAAAGTGCTCTGAATTCTATTTTGAAGCTTGTTCCAACTCCGTATCAGATTGTGAGCTTTGGTTTTTTCTTTCCACATGAAAATCTGTCCATATTTTTGTGCACATTTTTCCAAATGTACGCATCAATTGTGTGCATCTTTGAAATGTACACATTCTTCCCCATTGATTAAAGCGTATGTGCACATTTTTCAAACGTACGCATTTTTTCATGCATATTTTTCAAATGTACTCATGCTGCCAAACACATTTTTTGGTCTGCAGATTACATTGCAAGCTCAGAAATGTATAGACTTCGACTTCAGATTGCGTCTGAATCTGTGTTTGGTCCCAAAAGTGTGAACTGGGTAAATCCTGATTAAAAACAAACTGAAACAAATTTCTCATACATTCCTAGTTCAGGCACATAGCATTACATACACAATTCAAGTTTGAGATGTAACATTAAGGTCTGGAATATCTCTGTTCCGTAGTGTCTGAAATACTTCTGTTTTTTCTTATGGGTGAAACTGTGGGCAAACGTTGTACAATTCATTTATTAAAATTGGTAGGCCCTCCAAGAACTGAGTGAAATTGCTTCAGGGCTGGATCTGGCCTGCAGGCTGCTAGTTGATCATCCTTGTTTTCGGGGGCCCATCTGCCAATAGAAACCTCAGCTGCCAATATGAGAGGATCATAGAATCATAGAACAGTTGGGTTGGAAGGGGCCTACAAGGCCATCGAGTCCAACCCCCTGCTCAATGCAGGAATCCAAGTCAGAGCATCCCTGACAGATGGCTGTCCAGCCTCATCTTGAATGCCTCCAGGGTGGGAGAGCCCACCACCTCCCTAAGTAACTGGTTCTACTGTTGTATTGCTCTAACAGTCAGGAAGTTTTTCTGGATGTTCAGCCGGAATCTGGCTTCCTGTAACTTGAGCCCATTAGTCCATGACCTGCATTCTGGGATGATTGAGAAGAGATCCTGGCCTTCCTCTCTGTGAACACTCGCTGGGCTGGATGAGGAACAGGGGTCTTTCCTGGGTAAAAGATAGAGGAATTTGCCTGAGTGGGAGGAAATGAGAAGCAGGAGATGGGAGAAGCTTCTCCTGGAGAGGACACAAATAAGAGGGAGTGAGAAGATGAGTTTCATCCCTGGTCATAATTGCCATCAATATAAATGTCGTAACAGGAAAATATCTTGGTCTGGGATGAACCTGGATTTTTGTCCAACCCAAATTCAGATGAACCATCTTGAGTCCTTTTGATTCCCTATAAGTGCAGGTGGGGAGGGACCAATTTAAAAATGCAGAGCAGGAAAGGGGTGGAGGGGAGTTGAACCCTCAGTATAATAACATATCAGACTTTACCACATACTCTACCACAGCAGAGTGTAGGTTGGGACTTGCATTACTGAATGCTCCTCCCTTCAGAAAAAATCTCTCCCTGTGGAAAACTAGAAGCCAGAGAGAAGGGTCCTATTGTCCTGTTGCAGGAAATTATTTTGTATGGAGGAGTATTCAGTCAGTTGATTCTCCCACCCGCAGTCTGAAAGGATACAGCCCAGGCACAGGCTTACCATCTTCACTGAGAACTAGGCCTCAGTGACACTTTGGGCTAGAAGGCAACTCCTCCTCCAACAGTGGAGAGCAATAGTTCTGGTAGCTGCTGCTGCAGGAATTCAGGA
Source organism: Heloderma suspectum (assembly GCF_057233095.1). Lineage (NCBI taxonomy): Eukaryota > Metazoa > Chordata > Lepidosauria > Squamata > Helodermatidae > Heloderma > Heloderma suspectum. The sequence continues at coordinate 142,175,144 of NC_139459.1, forward strand.
GACACAACGGGTATACACAGGCAGATCCGCCTCTTTGTCTTAGGGCTGAGACAAAATAGCCCTCCCAGAAATCCAGTGCTCTATTTGCAGATGGTGATGGGAATATTTTGGTGATTTTTCACGAGGCTGAAAGTTTTGGGGGTGGGTTACGATATGGTGGGTTACCATACGACAGAGGCAGAAGTAGTGTGTGTTTTTCCCTTCCCTTTTAAAAATTTGGTTTCTCTGCCGTTGCCATTTATGCGTTTGTCTCGGTACCCCCCACACGCACACACAGTGCCCCAAATTCATGATGTAACATCGTTTTGCGTGGTTGGGGGAGGGGAAGCATCAGTGAGGGCTGTATCCCCCCCCCCCAAGCTGCCTTGGAACAATGCTACGTCATGACCTAATGGCGTTCCACTGGAGCTTCTAGGGAAAAGATGTGGCAGCTGTTGGGAGGCGGCAGCCAAGAGGAGCTCTGCTCTCAGGATATCTGAAGGACTGTCTTGTCCCACATGAGGCTGTGCTCATCATCAGAGGGTTTGATTCATGTCCGGCTGCCATCACTAGTCTGGTTGGCTAGGATGTTGGCCAGGGCTTTTTCAGCTGCAGAGCTGAGGCTGTAGGACTCCCTCACCTAGGAGACCCAGTTGGCCCGCTCTCTGTTGGCATTTCAGAGGTTTTCTTTGGTTTTCGTCTCTCCCTGTCCCTCTGCTGCTGCCGTGGTGTTACGGTTTTTACATTTGACTTTTTAGTTTGGCTCTTGGTTACATTTTTACTATCTTAAGGATTTTATATTGTTTTAACTGATGGTTGTGAGTTGTCTTGGGGAGTCCTGATGGGTCCGAAAGGCAGGATATAAATATTTTAATAAAATAAAATTGCTTAGAGAACCATCCTGTGCTCAGTAGACAGCATCTGGGCGACATAGGATTCTTCGGTTTCCTGCATACAAGGGCATAGAGAGGGCACCAACCTCGTAGCCAGGAAACTGCGCTTCCCGTCGCTCCCCCTCCCCCTTGGGAAACTGCGCCAGCTACCTCTCCACGCTCAGTGAACAGAGCGCAGAGATGGGGGGAGGGGGACGTTCCTGGGGGGGGGAGGATGGGAGAAGTCCAGTGGCTGGCTTACACCTTTTCCTATCGCCACCCCAGCCTCCTTCCCTCCCCTCCCCGAAGCCTCCGCCACATGGGCGAAATTGCCCATCTAAGCTTAAATGCAGTGTGGGAGGCATAAGGCACCCCACGCTCTGCATAGGATACTCATAAACCTCCGAATTCGGGGGCTTACAAGTACCCAGGGCACAACCCATAGGATGGTGCCCTTAGTGGTTTTTCCTTGGCATTTTTGATATTTGTCATCTCCTATTTTAAATTGTGTTATATTACTGGAATTGTGGTTTTATGGCATTGAGTGTTCTGTAACTCACCTTGATAGGAAGCTATCCTGAGAGTTGGCTTCAAAATATTTAAAATAAATACAATAATTAAAAAAAAATAATTTAAGGAGAAAAAAGGAAATAACTGCCCCTGCTGGCATCAGCAAACTGTATGCCTCCACCCCCTCATGTTTACCTCCTAGTTTCAGGCCCCCTTTTTAGCCCCCACCCCTCAAATCTCAAGCCAAGAGTTAGCAAAAATCATATGTTCAGCTGCCTTATTCCTGCCCGTGCAGACAAACTTTCTCTCCTCAAATGTGTCTTTTGTAAAAGGCATCACTCTTAATTTCTGTTGGGTCTTTTCCAGATTTGAGTGTAGCATTCTGTGATTTGTTAGGTAAAGCATATGAATCACTGATGGGATCTCCATTCAGGCAATAACAAATGCTTGGCTAGTTAACAGCAGGGAAACGCTGCGTTTTAAATGCTTGGGGAAAGTGAAATGCAGGGAACTGAGGGTGAGGGGCATAATGGAGCATAATGGAGCCTGTTTGCTCTCAAATTTGCTATGGTAGATCACAAAGAAGGGTTAGCAAACCTGCAGTTCTATCCACATATCTATTGGGGGTAATCCATTGAACTCAGTGGGGTCTACTTCCAACTTAACATGTATAGGATTGGCTGCTAATCTCTTTGAAGAACCGATGTGATGGCTAAGAAGAGTGAGAATAATGAAGAAAGTAGTTCCCAGTTCGAATGTCACCTCTGCCATGGCCTTCTTGGTCAGCAGTCTGATTCATGTTCACTTAGGAGTAAGTAACTTCTGAATGGACATATATAGGATTGCACTGTTAGGCAAGCCACTTTTCTGTTAACCTCAGCCTCCATATCTGCAATATGGGAATAATAACACAATGACCTGCCATATAGAGTTGTGGCAAGGACTACTCAGATAATGTCTGTACACCTTTTCACATGGTGGAAAACCGTGTAGTGTCAACACACGGAGGGGGAGCAGCATCAAACCCAGCGTCCCCACCCCTGACCTCTACGCGTTGATTGGTTCTGTGTGCGCAGAGAGCCTTGTATGTGCATAGGCTCTCTCCGCACAACTGCGGGACCCTGTATTTTGCAGGGCACCAGACTGAGCGTACAGAACCTACACACGCGCAGGTTATATATATATGAGGGCTCCCTGCGCATGGAGCCGATCAACACTTGGAGGTTGAAGTGGGGTATAAAACACATCAGGTGCAATCCTGCTCCCGCTCCATGAATTGATTTTAGAATCTCGTGGCTGTACACTCAGCTGATGGATATTGGGAAAAAGCATAAAACATAAGCAAAACATAAAACAATGCGCTATTCCCCCCCCCAAAATCTAATATTCCTTCTAAATTATTCAAATAAATACTCGCTGGTCCATGAGCTACATCTGAATGGGAGTCACACTGCTGTATACAATAACTATTAATTATAATAATTATTAATATAATAATAATTATATGCATTGCAAAGCCCGTTGCGCAGTGTGACAACTGACCATGGCGCTATTCGGAATGTGCAGCCCACCGCCACTATCTAATCTACCCTCTCGAGAACTTAACCTCTCACTCATCAAAACAGTGCCTCAGTTTGGTTTTGTGTGGGGTACACGTGCCTGAGAGTCCTGCTCCAGGAAACAAAATAATCTGGGCTGGTTGTTTTGCTGCTCCTTCATTCCAGAGATTACAGAATCAAAAAGGTGAAGGTTAGGTTGGAAGTCAGAGGTCGCTCAGTTCTTGGCACTGTGGGCCTCAGATCTTGTTATCACACAATGCAGCAACTTCTCCTAAACTGGTATTTACTACAGTCTAGTTGTAGGCCAGCCCTTTCTTTTGGGAAACTGGTATTTATAGATTTTTAAAATGGTTGTCAGTTCTTTTAGGGCAAGCTAGGTAGAAGTTGCCAAGGAAACAATAGAAGCGATCTTTTGTATTACTGTATTTTTACCAGCATGGGAGGGTGCCATTTGGGGTTTTCTGCTTTATGCAGCAAAATATCTTGAGCTATCCCTGCTTTTAAGTATTAATGATAAAGTCACAAAAATAGGACTCACTGTATGTATGTATTTATTTACAGATATTTATAATTCTGCTCTTCAACCCTAAAAGCGCTTACAGAGCAGCTTAGAATTAAAATCAACCATTTAAAATGACAATCATTACATTAAAATAATAAAAAAGAACATTAATAATATTGATAGATGTGGAAATCAATTAAAATCCCATGTCAGAAAGATAAAAAATATATAATCATATCTAAAATGCCTGGGTAAATAAAAAGGTCTGGTGCTGAAAAGATAACAAGGTCAGCACCAGGCAAGCCCCTCTAGAGAGGGAATTCTGAAGACATGCTGCCACCACTGAAAAGATCCTCCCTTAGGTCACCATCTGCTATAGCTGAGATAGTAGTAGGACCTAAGAAAAGCCTATGAACACGATCTCATGGTCCAGGCTGGTTGTGTGAAAACAATCCAACCCAAGGTAAAAGTGCTTAAAGCAGCCTTGTATTTAACAACTCGCCTAGTTGCCATAAGTGACCAGGAATTCCATGTAGGTAAGTGAACAGGAGGAGGGAGGGATTGCTCCATTTGCAAGCCCATTTGGTTTCTATGTTAGCCATGGAGGAAGAAACATCTCTTCCTCCATGACCAGCGTGGAAATGCAGTGTGCTGGCTAAGCTCCAGCCCATTTGATAGAAGACTTTTTTTTTTCTAACCCAAGAGGCTAGTAGCATGTGTTTCTGTGCCATGGTCGTTGTAGAGAAGCGGCCTCCTCCACAGCCAGCATGAAAATATGGGATACTAGTATTTTCTGGATGAGGGTCAATAAACTGAAGCTGAATCCTGGCAAGATGGAAGATGGCTAGAGCTGTAGCCATAGCGTTCCCTTATTTTCGCCGTAGTCTACGTAAATCTTTACGTAGACTAGACATGCCAAAATAAGGAACGCAAATGGCGGCGCCCATGGCCCGCCGCCATTTGCGTACGCACTTTTTTTTCCCCCCCAAAGTCACCCGTGATAGGCTACGTGACGATTAACATAGCCTATCACGGCTGACTTTGGAAATCTAGCCATGATAGGCTACGTTAATCGTTACATAGCCTATCACGGGGTTGTTTTTTTTTTTTTCACTTTTTCTTTTGCGGCCGGGCGAGGCGGGGTGCCTCCCCCCCCTCACCTGAACTTCGGGGGGAGAAGCGAAGCGCCTCCCCCCCCCACGAATCACCCCTGTGAAAAGGTAAGTGACTTTTGTACATCCCTAGTGCCAACATTGTGTTCCTTTCGGTGCCTCCTGAAGACGTTGTTATTTCAAGAGGCCTTCCTTGCATGACCAGCCATGGTTTGTTAAATTCCACTTTGTTGAGGTTTGTCTTTTTAAAAAATCTTTTAACTCTTTTAACCTGCTGTTTTATTCTTTTACCGTTTTGTTCAGCACTCCAAAATCTTCTGATGTGGAGCAGTATATAAATATAATAAATAAATAAATAAATAAATACTAGTCGCTTAGCAGCCTAGTAAAAAAACAACTATCAGGCAAATAACTTTTGAGGGGCTATTTACAAGACTGGCTAAAAGAGCAAACTAGACACTCCAGTTGCAGGTATCTTTACCCCATTTTTTAAATCAAAAGCAGCAATCTGAAGTATGGGAATGGTCAGAGATGGAAGAAGAGGGACTGCTTAATCCTCCTACCATCCATTTTCTCACTCCAGCTCTTCCCCTCCCCCAGAGCTTTTTAACCCATGGGAAGAAAAGCAGCTTCAGGCGGGGGCAATTCTAAGCAAATTAACTTTAAATATACTTGCTTTGTCTTGCCCATTGCTGTCAAGAGAATTACCAACTTGTACTGATATCTTCTGTTCTAAAGCTATTATTTATACATTTTTATCCCACTCTTCCTCAAAGAAGTTCAGGGTAGAGTACATGTTTCTTTCCACTCCCAAGGGGACCAATGGAGGCTTCATTTGGGAAATTGGGGGCGGGGGGGATCTTCACGACAATGGAATGGGAAGTGCATTGGAGAATTATCTGGATTTTCATAGAATCAGCTCTGGTCTGTCAGGGGCACACAAAGAAAGAAAAGCCAAGCGTACCATACCTTAGAAATCCGCTTTTCACAGGTCACACAGTGCTTAAAAAGAACATACTTCTGGGTTGGATGGGGGGAGTAGAACAGAGCATTATCAACCAGGCACGGGCTGCTCAACGAGTGAGAGAGGCTTCCTGCCCCTATCCAGGCTCCCCCCTGCAACAATATTACTATGAACAGAGAGTAACTAATTCACAATTCTGAATGCTAGAAACAGCACTAAAAAGACAGGCTAGATACTTGCTCCCTATGAGAGGCCCCCCACCAGTGCAAATAAGCCTCATTCCAGCAAACGGAGTTCTAGTTCCAACCTCCATTTCTCCTTCTCTGGGCAATTCTCCCTCCTCGTAATGACAGGCTTCTCTGCTCCTGTGGATCCTGAGACCACAATAGATCGCTACTGTGATAAAGCCCTTATGTGGATTTGTTTAATGCCAAAGGGTAGAGGAGAATAGGGGACAATGGAGGGATGGGGGGGCGGGATGTTCACTTTTCCATGAAGAAGCCAAAATCCCCAATTATCCAGTACAGCATCTGAAGGCTCCCCATGAGAGCACCCCACTACTCCAATTTCACCCCATTCCAGCAAACTGTTGCAGAGTTATAGCTTCCAAGCCCCCTTTCTCCTTCTCTGGCTACTTCTCCCTGCTCACAATGAGGCTTCTCTGTTCCTGTGATCCCAAGACCAATCATCGCTGCAATTAAGCCCTCATGCACATAAGGACCTAAGCCCTTACTGCAAGCATCACAGATAGGGATGTACGAAAGTCCCTTACCTTTGACAAAAGTTGATTCGCGGTGGGGGGGAGGCGCTCCGTCCCTCCCCCCGAAATTCTGGCCGGCGGGGAGGCTCTCCATCCCTCCCCCCCAAAATTCTGGCCGGGGGGGAGGCGCCCCATCCCTCCCGCCGCAAATCTTGTCGTGCCGGGACTGCAAATGGCGGTGGCCATAGCCGCCGCCGTTTGCGTCCCTGCAGTCAGCCATGATAGGCTATGTAAATGTTTACGTAGCCTATCATGGCTTAGTTAAAAACAAAAACAAAAACCGCATGTACACAAATGGCAGCGCCCATGGGTGCCGCCATTTGCGTTCCTTATTTTGGCACGTGTAGTCTACATAAACATTTACGTAGACTACAGCAAAAATAAGGAGAACGCAAATAGCGTAGATGCACGTAGACTACATGTGCCAAAATAAAGAACGCAAATGGCGGCGCCCATGGGCGCCGCCATTTGCGTGTGCGCAGTTTTGTTTGTTTTTTAACTCAGCCGTGATAGGCTATGTAAACATTTACATAGCCTATCACGGTATTTTTTTAAAAATCTAGCCGTGATAGGCTATGTAAATGTTTACGTAGCTTATCATTTTTTTTTTTTAACTTGGAAATGGTGGTGGCGGCAGCCGGTCGGAAGACCGGCAGCCGCCGCCGCCAAACTGCCGCAGAACCGCCGCCGGAGCCGCCGCCGCCAGGGACATTCGCACAAGGTAAGTCCTGTCCCGGGGGGGCGGTGGGGCAGACCGTTTCGCCACCGATTTCAGGGGGCCGAATGTGCTGGCATTCGGCCTCCCCGAGATTCATGGCGAAATTCTCTGACATCCCTAATCACAGAGAAGCAAAGTTACGAGACATCAGAGAAGCAACTTCACACAACATCAGAGACAAGACTTAACATCAGAGAAGCGACTTCATGCAGCATCTCAGAAGCTAAGTAATGCAAACATCAGAGAAGTGCATAATCACAGAGGCTAGATACTCCCACTGGTGAAAAGGAAGTGCAGCGCAATTCTGAAGGCTCGAAAGAGTGCTCTTAACACTTTGAGGTGTTGGAAAGGCAGGCTAGTTATCTAGGTTACTGAGGTCAGGGCCAGATGAAAGACACACCCCTAGGAACAACCTGATCATACAGAGTTTAAAGATGAGCACACAGCAGCTGAACTGTAAGGGAGCCAAATTAAAGAAAAACAACGGAGTAAAAGTACTCTGCAGAAATGCAGCTTCCCCACAGGTAACCTCTGGGGTGGCTGTGGACTGGCCACGACATCATATGGCCCTAGCAACTTTAAGCCACAGCAGCATCAGAGAAAACCTCCCATGTGGACAGGCCTCAGCTAAGGTAAGATGATTTTGATCACAATTGTTGCAGGGAGAGAAAAAATTAAACTCTCCCTCCGCACCCACCTATGGTCCCAAGGCAACTAAAGCTTCCCTGTGGCTCCTATTTATATAACAAAAACTGTGCATCGTATTTGCATTCACATAATTATGTCTAGTTTGATCCTAAGTAGGGAGGGGTGAGAAATTAACTCCATTGAGTTTTTAAAAAATGAATTTACCCATTCCACACTCCCAGGTTTAAATATGGAAACAAATGTATTTTGCAGTCAGAAATCCATACCTTTCCAGGCTTGCGATGTGTTCCACCAAAGAAAAAAAAAGTTAGACAACATGCAATCACTTGAAGAAAAAGAAAAAGTGCATACATTTCTAAAATGTGCACAAATATGCTTTAGTCCTGGGGTTCCCGATGGGTGCATGCCTCCATTAATGCATCCATCTTAAAAATGTACACAATAATGAAACACAAACTCTGCATGGAATGGCATGAAATAGACGGGGGGCAGGAGGAGGAGAGAGAGAGAGAGAGCCCATAGAAAGAGATCCGACAGATCTGCCCATCCTTAGTCTTAAGACCCAGACTAGATAATACATTTGCGATATCATAGTTCTTCCTGGGCTTGTTTTTAATGAAATAACAGCTGTGGGGGTGGGGGACCCAGTCCAGATCAGGACCGTATTGCACGGGGAGGGGGGTTGACCCTTCCAGCTACACCATTTTCCCAAAAAAGATGCCCCCTTGCTATTTGCTCCTGAAGGTGTGGAAACCTCTTCAGGGCAGATGCTTGTCCAAGAGGGCTTGTATAATTACTGAGGAGCGTTTGCTCTTGGAGAAGCTGAATGGACATGGTGTGATTTCACAGTCCAGCATCTAAGTGGTTTCCATACATTGGGTGGGGAGGAGTTTGCGCCCAGTTCAGATTAGCCTGTGATCTTGAGGGCTTTTCATCTTTCTCACAGCCATCTGGACAGAGGGGATGGACACCAGTGGTGAGTGGAGGCGATGAGCAGTGGAAGTAGCAAGAGCAGGGGGAGGAGGAGGAAAGGGGCTTTGGCAGCACCAGGGCCAAGGGCTCCCTGAAGGCTGGCTCTGGCTTCATTCCTGGGCTTGCTGGGAGCAGCAAGCCAGAAGACAGGTTCAGACATCAATGCTACGCTTTTTCTTGGCGGTGAGTTCCTGGCTGCTGAAGCTGTTCCTGCTGGTGGGAGGGGCCAACCAGCAGCGATCAGGCCGGGTTCACCAGCATACTGCTCATGCATGGTAAGCCAAGATCCTTCAGTATTCTGAGTTGTTGGTTTGTGTGAATGTGACCAAAGCTTTTTACTGGCTAGGTAAGGTGATCTATGAAAGACACTGAAAGACCTCACCATAAAGTGAAATATGTCAAGATTACAGAGATTCATATATAGGTTTGGTTGGCTGGCACCTCCTCTGTGATACCTACTCCCAGAGCTTCATATTTAGCATAGGTTTTCCTACTCTACATATATCTCTACCTGCTTCTTTAAACTTGAGAACATTGGAGGGTGCAGTTTTTGCTGGCATAGGATTCTGAAAATCATGTTTGTCCCATCTAAATTGATTGATTGATTGAATTTATTAATCGCCCATCTGGCCGGTCACCCAGCCACTCTGGGCAATGTACGAAGTGTATAATAAAACAGTTTAAAACAATAAAATTCTACAGTAAAAACACCATATTTCTAAAAATACCCTAACCCATCCCAAATGCCTGTCTGAACAACCATGTTTTTAATGCGTGGCAGAAGCTCATTAAAGAGGACAGTGGGATTATCAATCAGGACAGTGGGAGTATCCGTCATGATTATGAACATTAGGTGGCCCAATAAGATGTTATAACTTGCTCAAATTCTCATTTTCCAAAACCAACTTAGCAGCAGCTAGGGATGTCAGAGAATTCCGCAACAGATCTCGGTGAGGCCGAATGCCAGTGCATTCGGCCCCTCGAAATTCGTCGCGGAATGAAGTCCCCGCCGCCCCCAACCCACAAAAAGCACGCAAAACAGAGCACTTACCTGCTCCCGTCCTCGCTGCTTTGCGAATGGCGGCTGTCCTGTGGCCTCCATTCGCTTCCTCCTCTTCATAGCCATGATAGGCTACGTAAATACTTACGTAGCCTATCACGGCTAACGCAGGGATGCCATTTGCGTCCCTGCGGAGGCCGTGATAGGCTACATAAGTATTTACATAGCCTATCACGGCGGGGAGGGGGGAACCCAGCATACGTAAATGGCGGCGGCTACCGCCATTTGCATACGCTGGGTTTTTTCCCCCTGCCGTGATAGGCTACATAAGTATTTACGTAGCCTATCACAGCAGGGGGGAAAAACCCCAGCGTATGCAAATGGCGGCGGCTACTGCCATTTGCGTACGCTGGGTTTTTTCCCCCTGCCTTGATAGTCTACATAAATATTTATGTAGCCTATCACGGCTCAATACAGGGACGCAAATGGCGGCAGCTATGACAGCCACCATCTGCGTCCCTGCAGGGCTGCCCAGTGGCCGGATGTCCAGCTGCGGGCGGCTGGAGCCGGCCAGCAGCTCCGTGGCTTGGCCGCGGAGAGGAGCCGGCTGGGCAGGATTCCGGGGGGGAGGACCGGATCGCCTCCCCTCCCATTGATAATTCCGGGGGGGGGATGGAGCGCCTCCCCCCCACCGCAGATTGCCCGGCGCAGAGCCAGGTGGGTGTTTCGTACATCCCTAGATAGCCTAGTACTAGGGATGGCGGAGAATTTCTCCCCGAAATTTCGGGGGGCCGAGCGCCAACGTGTTCGGCCCCCTGAACAAGTTTCGGGGAGAAATCCCCCGCCCCTCCCCCGGTACGGGACTTACCTTCCCTGAATGTCCCTCCCGGCGGCGGGTCCGGCTGGCGGTTCGTCGGGTGTTCGAGTGGGGCGGGAGCGGCAGCCGGTCTTTCGACTGGCTGCCGCCGCCGCCATTGCAATAAAAGAAAAAAAGAAAAAAACGTCCCCTGATAGGCTACGTGACGATTCACGTAGCCTATCACTGCTAGATTTGCAAAGTCAGCCGTGATAGGCTACGTCAATCGTCACATAGCCTATCACGGGTGACTTTAAAAAAAAAAAGTGTGTACGGATAATGGCGGCCCCCATAGGGAGCCGCCATTCGCGTTCCTTATTTGGTCGCTGTAGTCTACGTCAATGTTTACATAGACTACGGCGAAAATAAGGGCAACGCTATTTGCGTTGCCCTTATTTTCGCCGTAGTCTACGTAAACATTGACGTAGACTACAGCAACTAAATAAGGAACGTGAATGGCGGCTCCCTATGGGGGCCGCCATTCGCGTACGCGCTTTTTTTTTTTTTTTTAAAGTCACCCATGATAGACTACGTGACGATTCACGTAGCCTATCACGGCTGACTTTGCAGATCTAGCCATGATAGGCTACGTGAATCGTCACGTAGCCTATCAGGGGGCGTTTTTTTTTTTACTTTTGCGTTCGCGGCTGGGCGAGGCGGGAAGCCTCCCCCCCGGCCTGAATTTCGGCCGGGCGAGGCGGGAAGCCTCCCCCCCCGGCCTGAACTTCGCGGGGGGAGCAGCGAAGCGCTCCCCCCCTCCGAGAACAAGCTGCGAGAAAAGGTAAATGACTTTCGTCCACCCCTACCTAGTACTATTATCATTAATTATGTTATAGCACCATCTAGAGGCCATCATAGGAAATAAGTGTTCACTTTTAAAAGACATAATGGGCACAATCCACAGAAATGAATAGGTGCTGTTGCCTGCACCTCTTGGGAGCTGTGTCAACCCTTGTTGTTCAGTCGTTCAGTTGTGTCCGACTCTTCGTGATCCCATGGACCATAGCACGCCAGGCCTTCCCATCCTGTGCTCTCTCCCGGAGCATGCTCAAGTCCATACAGGGGTCAACTGAACAGCTGGTGACCCTACTGTCAGTTGTGGGGATACTTAAGGCAGTGGTGGTGGTCTACTCAGCAGGAAAAGCAGAAAGACTGTGTTTAGTTTTCTAGATGCCAGCTGACATCAGTCCTGAATTAACAGGATGTGTATAGCTATTTGGGCAGTGTTCCAAAAAATGCAATCATTAACTTACAGGTCGTCCCTCATCCTTGTTTTCTGTTGGTATGATATTCACATAGAATAAACAGCGAATACCATCCACACCCCAGCTCCTCTCGGTTTTTGCACTAAGGCTTTCTCTGTTTTCATTGTTGTCACTGTCACGCTCACCAATGAGATGCCAAACAGAGTGTGAACTCACATTATGTCATAAAGGCCTGCTGATGTCATGAGGACACTTCAGGAGTGAGAAACCCGGCCCGGTGCTTCATTAACTCAAGGCGGCCATGAGGAGGTGTGCCTCCTGTCGGATGGTAGGGGTGGAGAAGGGGTAATCTGGTCCCAATGGTGTCCCTGAGGCGTACCATCTGCCTCTTGGCCGTGCTCTTCACAACACATTTCCTTGCTTTCTCTGATGGCTTCATCAGCCAAGTTGTCCTTCAGGCAACCACTGCCAAAAAGCAGGATGGAGGTGAGTGATGTGGTAAGAGGTGAAGGATGTGGCAGCCTGAGAAATAAGAGTGGTGAGGAAAGAGGGCAAAGGACATCAGAAGCTGATGTAGCAGGAAGGCAGCAATAGAGTGAGATGCGAGGGGAACACTGCCTGCATCCCCCCCGCGCACATACACAGTTACACATTACTGAAGGATTTACTCCTTACTATTAAGCAGAGGCGGCCCCCTCAGGCAGCAGAGGCTGAGTGGTGTGAGGGGCAGTGGTGGCAGTCCCCCTCCAGCTGTTCCTCCTGACATCCAGCTGGTCCCCTCTGCTGGAGGATAGAAGTGTGTGCGTGTGCCACATTGCCTGCCCTGTGCTCCCTAAACTAGTCTGCTACACTCAGGTGAGGACTTTGTTCCTTTGCTGGTGTTGAAATCAGATTCAACTGCCAGCCCAGTTGGCTTCTGTATAAGGGGTGGGGAACCTTGTCCTTTGCCTCAGGCAGCTCCCACAGTGGACCTCATTGTACTTATAGGGTAGCTGCTACAACTCAAATACGTGCATTCTTATAGAGTAACTGCTGCAACTCTAATGCATTCAGCAATGTTTATTATTTGGATAGGGCGTTATGGGGGAGTGGAAGGGAAGGGAAGTTGGTGTGTCTTGCTGTGGGTCTGTCCACACTAACAAAATGCTTTAAAAAGGCATCCCCCAAACTCTCCCCATGAGGCAAAGAATAAGGATAAAATACAGACAGTGATTTAGCAGGGAAAGGTATTAGAAAATAGAGGCAGTTTGAGCATATGGGAAGGCCTAAATGGTCTGGAGACCCAGGCCGTTTAGGGTCAAAGAAAGAGAACTGATCTATACTGCACTCACAATGGGGGTTGACAGCTCCATGGCATGTTTCCTACCATTTCCACTCCCCAGTCAAATTATTTAATATAATTGACTATTTGAGTTGGGCCATATCTTTAGTTTATGCCCCTGCACACAATCCATGTCAATAGAGGTTGCCTGTGGGGAAACTCACAGTGTGATAGCATTGACTCACATGGTTAATTACATTACAATACAACTCCCACCATCCTTCGCCATTGGCTATGCTGGCTAAGGCTGGTGGGAGTTGTAGGCCAAGGCATCTGGAACCCCACACATTGCCCACCCCTGCATTAAATTATATGGCTGAAAAATGGGGTGGGAGTCAGAAACTCACCACAGGGATGCTTATCCCCATGGCAAGTGTAACAGACCAGCTCATCATCATGGCCAGGGAGAAATTATGGACAGAAACTGGTTAGATGCAACACACCAGCAGCAAGTATATGAAATCCTTAAAAACAGGAAAAGTAAAAACAAACAAACAAACAAAGGTAGTCACCAGAAATTCCAAATAGTTCACAATTATGGCCACAATATAGGGATTTATTGTCACTCCTTCTCATATCAGCAAAAACAGAACTTATATAAAAATAAAAAGGACAGGCCAATGAAATTACATCTGTGAATTAATCAATGGTTGCAGAAAGGGTGGGAGCTCCTTGTCATAGAGAAGCTCTCTCTTCCTAAGGATTGCTTTTTTAGAAAGAGGCCTTTTCTAGCTTATGCAGAAGCTAAGCAAGACACTTGCTAGGAGTTCCCAGGCTGCATTACACCTCACCTTCCGTGCTATTTTTGGACTCCAGGAAAATGGGTCCTGTATGTGGTAATCTGTTCATTTCAGCTAGAAACTGGGAATTCCTCCTGAATTCTGGTTAGGAAGAACATGATGCCTTGCCTAGTACAATGATGAATTACAGAGCTGAAAGGGGGCAGAAGCCCACCTTGCACACAACCCTTCGTGCAGGCAGGACCAGGATTCCCCCAGAAGAATAGCCTACCCAATCTAGATCTCAATGAACCACTGTCTGATGGTAGCAGCAGGCATCATGCAAAAAGCTGGCCATAGAACAAATAGATTCAGTCATATTCTATTCTGAGAAGCTCTGGCTCCTTTTTTGCTGCAAAGTCTTCCAGATGCAATTTAGGACCAGCCAGATGGCATCATACCAACAAGCTCACGTGTGTGTGTGTGTTGGGATGGCAATTGACCAGGGTCGAAACAGAGAACCCAAGTTGTTGGTAAACTGGGAAGGCCTTCATACTGGTGTCAAAAGGTACCTGTTGACTGGTGACTAAGACATGTGATGGAAAAAGCCCAGTGTCATTTTGAGCATGTCTGTCTCCGCATCTCTGCAAAACAAGAACCCTTAGCTTAAGAACTCTTGGCTTTTGGTCATTTTTTCAGTTTATTTTGTTTGTTGGTGGTTGCTCACTCAACCTCTGGGCACTGCTCACCAGCTCATAGCTCCCACTCTTAGCCATTACGGTCCACCAGCTCTCTAATGCCGAAACTGCACATCAGGCAGAAGGATCACGATTGCTCTCTTAACATTTCTACAGCTGGGGGGGGGGGCAAACTCTTCAGAGCAGCAGTGGGTAGAAAGGATGTTTAACACTCCCCCCGCCATGCTTTTCCCCCAATCAAATTTGCACATGCTGTTCTTTGCCCCATATTTGAAAAAATAAAGGTACCCTTGCGGCTGCTCCAGTCACATTCAGAGTGGCACGTGGTTATTGTTTTTTTTTTAAGGAAATCAGTTATAGATCTCACCTATAATGGGTAAGTTTGCCCTCTCCGTCCCCTTCTCTGGAAAACTGTGTGTGTTTTCCAAGAACTCTCTTGTGTATTTAAATTGGGTGGGCAACATGAGGCCCCTGCCACCAGAATTTGGGAGAACAAAACCTTTGGCGGTTTGCCAGCTAATGTCAGCAACAAGTCACTATGGAGTGGCAAAGGGGTCAAATGTAGGTTGAAAACAAACTCTGCAGTGGTTTGCAGCCGAAATTAAGTGGCAAACTGCCAGTGTTTTTGCTACTGCTGCCACCAAATACTGCAGCAGTGGCAGGAGGGTGGCTCAGAGGGGCCCAGGGGGTCAAAAGTAGCCCCCAGACTACTTTTTGCAAGGGGATGGGTGTCGAGGTGGGGGGATATGGAAGAAATGTGGATGCTATCCATACACACCGCATAACTTTCAGTGTGATGCGTGCATTTAAATACACATCCTCTTACAAATCCCGCCCCACTTATCTGTGCTGCTCACGAGAGCAGTGAGATGGCCATTACAGGGTGGCACCACAGGGGAAATTGGCCTGTTATTTCCTCTACACCCCATCCATGAAGCAACAGCAGATTGTCTGATCCATGTTTTCAAATGGACATATCAAACGTACAAAATAATAGAAAAAATGCTTTTTTGCAAATGTATCAGTGCCTCCTGAAATGGCAACTTCCTCAGCAAAACCCAAACCTCATGAGAATTCAGGATACCTGTACTAGAGGGTACTGTCAGGATAAACTAAGAAGGAAATGTAAAAATGACTCAAGATAAGAGAAAGGGCAGGATGGAGTATCAGGAGGTAGGGTGAATGGAAGAGTGGGAGTGAAAGTCATGGAAAAGAGATCTTTGATTCGCCCTTTGTGTTTAAGGCGAGGGGAAGATGGAAGAAACATTTGTGGCTTCATCAACAGGGGAAGGCATGGAGGTGATCAATATGGTCGACAGCGAAGACTTCCAGCAGTTGGAGAATGCGGCAGTGAAGGACATCTTGCTGGACTTGGCCATCTCTCTGAACACCGCCTGTGTCATGCTCTTTTTTTTATGCGTGACATAGAGCCAGAAGTCTTAGCAATGGTGATGGATGAAGATCACATGAACATCTACTTGTGCTTCATGATTGCCTACTAAGAGGTACCTGCCGCTTCATCGCTCATGCCCAGGGAATGTTGGGATTATACCAGACGACAGGGACTTCTGTACCAGCTAGGCATGTCTCCACATCGTGGCCCCTGAGAGGAGCAATAAATCCCCTAACCAAAGCTTGTAGAGTCTGTTCTAAGCTGCAGTCTTGCCCTTTGATCCTCTTCTTGCAGTACTTTCTCATGGATGGTCTTGGCTTTTAGAAGCTTTCTAGACTGACGGGTAATCATATGGTAAAAATGTTCCTGGACTGTACCACTGACTGTAGGTAAGAGCCTGCATGACTCAACACATTAAAAAACAACAACTCCCTGCACGTAGGAAACTAGATGTCAAGGAGAAGAATGCCAGCCTAGCCTTCTCTGGTACATCCTAGTTCTCTATATGTAAAATTATTTTAATTTTTGGTGAGGGAGTATTTACCCATGCAATCCCAGCTGTAATTTTAATCAGTACACTTCCAGTACAGTTTCACCCTGTGTTAAGCTGTTTATCTAAAGAGACTCTTATCGAGCCTGGCTACATGTTATAGTCACCATGTGAAAAGCAGCCTGTCTCTGTCTTTTTCAGAATTCCAAAGGTTCCCTCCTCACACTTGAGAAAACTGGAGGAGTTTGCCTTGAAATTACTCTAAGGGGGCAGGAGATCCTTAAGCTTCTCTACTCCACCTCTTCCCAACCGCTAGAGGTGATTCACTGAGTGAGGTAAAACAAGGAAGAACACGAACAAAAGGCCTGCCAGCCAGTCACGTCTTGTTCACCCTCAGTACAAGAAGGCAAACTCCTTCATCTGTCTTCAACACTCAGGAGAGACGGCCTTTCGCATTCTGAACAGTCAAGGCCAAATTAGATGGGGAGAAAAAACAGCTTCAGAGAAGCAATTTTCACTGGGACCATGACACAGAGGAACGGGCTAAACCCCCCTCCCCATGTGCCACAGTCGTTATCCTGCCCCCCCCCCGCCCCCATGCACAGCTGCTATTTTTAAAGAAATGAAGACACGTTAAATGCAGCCACGCATTTAACATGGCATCTAGTTTGGTCCTCAGACCATGGCTGCTTTTTATGTAGATAAGTGTTGGTTGCAGCCAAGCTCTGTACGAACGCAAACGTAGTTGCCTCTTCTGCGGTTCCTCCCAGACCAGTCAGGGTACGTGTAAAGGCTTCCACCCACTTGGGTTCTTCTAACAGCATGCTTCGCATGCTGCACAAGCACCACACTTCCCAAAGTCCCCAGTGTTGCTCCTTACGGTTGCTCCTCTGCTTGACCCTGAGCAGCATTGGAGCAACCCTGGAGGGGGCATCTGCCCTGATCAGGGTATATGTACAGGAAGATCATCTTCTCTACCTGGTCCTGCAAGGATTCTTCTGTGGCAAAGTGCCAAAGGCTCATTCTGTCTTGCTGTTATGACCGTTATATGCAGAACAAACATAAAACTCAGACTTTTATTTACCTTCAAAGCAAATAAACACACTTCTTTGGATCTCCAAGGCCTGCTGTTTGCAATGCTGCCATTATAGCAACCCCGCTGTCACAATATTGCATTAGTGCTTGTTGAACAAACTAGGAACAACAGTCAAACTAGCTAGTTTTACTGACTGTGCTATTCACAACATAAAGATTGTATCAATGGACTCTATCAGTTATAACCCTGTGTTGTGCCATTAAAAAGAAATTACGAAATAGTAGAATAGTTTATTCAGTTAAGCTGGAAAAACATTTCATTTCACAGGTTATAGTCAAATTTATAAAGAAATAAGCAGCACAATCCATGGGAAAGTTCTCCTGTGCAAACCCAGTAAAACAATGGGTTTTTATGCAGGAGCTGCATAAAAACACAGCAGTCCTCTTGCACAGGTCTTGATGGTTTCAATGGGGTTCGTACCGAACTTCCCAGCAGATTGTGCCCATAACATGTAAGGGATACATGTATTGTCTGTGACTGGAGAGTGATGAGGAGAATTAATGCTCCAGCCAGCTATGTTTCTTAATGACTGAATGGCAGAACTCACATGCCACATTGTGGCCTATTTCCTGGTGAATCAGCAATGGCTGTATATCTCTTACTCAACAAAAGACCCTTTGGAGTATGACCTTGAGTTGTCCAGTGCTGTGCTTGGCGCTTTTGCTTAATCACATGGTTTTCACATCCAGATGCAAATCTGAAAAAAGAGGTTGGATGGTTTTCTATTTTCAACCTAAAGCCTTTGTCTAAGAAAAGATATTACCAGACTCATCTTATTTGGTAGACCCTCCTGAAACCACTATGGATATAATGTTCTGGGTGCATGCAAATCATAGGAAACAGGCCCAAACTATATGTTACGTTAAGCATGCTTTTAAAAAAAGTGTGCTTAATACTGCTACTTTTATTTTGGAGGGAAGTGCCTATCAGCACCTGTCACTGATGAGGTGAGATGATCAAATAAGAGTAAATAGCAATCTCTCCTCCCTTCCCCTGCTCTGCAGCAGAGGCTGGGAAAGATCTTTCTTCAGCAAAGGTCTGAGTGTTTCTTCTCTTGATCAGAGCACTCTTCTCATTACGTACTCTGAACTGGGGTATAATTTTTCCTATTTGTAAGAGAGGCAGTGTTACAGAATAGCTTTCAATTTGTTGCAACAGACTGTCAACTAGCTAAATTAGTAGGAAACCATTGAAAAGCTTTGGGTAACAGCAGAAACCAGCTGCAACATTTAAGGATCAGACTAGAACAACGTATGCAATCTATTGCCCACTGATATTAAAGCAAGGTTTTCCATGTACTTTACTGGACATAGGGTTAGGCCAGGGATAGTCAACAACTGTGCTTTTGCGGGCCACTATTCTCCACATACACTAGTCTGGGGAATAGAACATTGCTGGTCAACAGGGTTGCCAGGTCTCCGGCTACAATCTGGAAGCTCAGGGCTCTGGCCTCTTCTCGGGGTCTTCAGGAAGTAAAATCTTGGTGTGAAAAGCCAAATCAAGGAGACAAGCCATTTTCTTCTTGGTTTGAGATGACCTTTTGCTATTTACTGCATCCCTGTCTCCATCAGGTTTTACCCGTTTGGCACCAGGCACAGCCAGACAATCCCCTTGAATCCCTGGTTTCAATCCTCTACTTTCACCAGATGCCACTAGGACCAGCCTCACAGTACCTACATTAAAGTTGGCGCCTCCTGGCCTAGCAGTAAGGCCTTCCTGGGTGTTGAGATTATGTGTGCGGATGGTAGAACTTCTTTGATTGTAGAGATGAAGAAAGAATGTGCTTTCTGAAAGTCCTCCTGGAGAGACACATTAGCAGTGGTTCTATCCCTTTTTCCAGAATGTACTGGAGATAGCAGTGCAATAGCAAGTATATGAAATATATACAGAGATTTATTGTCCTTATAAGTGAAACTTCCAGCAAAACTTTTTTAACCACGCCTTGATTCACGTTTGGTAGAGCCTCAATGGGCCAGATAACTTTGCTTCGGAGGTTGGATGGAGCCGACAGGCCCTCCATCTCATTCCTTTTAACCCAGGGTAGGGGGAGCAGACCACACAAACCAAATCTCAGGACTATATCGTATGTATCGTGTGAAATAAAGAACAACACATTTAGCAAACAATGTACATTCATTTAGGATAAATTCTAATATCACCAAACCATAACTTAATTATAGTTCGGTGTGATGCCTGATGATCACCATGGTTTGTGATTGGTCAGCAAACCAGAATAAAAAACCATGATTTGAAGTATATTTGCAAACCATGGTGTGTACAAACTATGGTTTGGTGTGATATTTGAATTGAAAAAACCATAGTTATGGCCAGTGCTTTTTCTCCAGAGGCTGCGCCATGGAGATGGAAGAAAATGTATGAAGCTGAAATGACAGAAAACAAAAGCAGATAAGCAACTTTAAACTATGGTTTGTTTGGGGGCATTTAAAAGATCAAATTATGCCTTCATTTTCACTGAGATGGTCAACTTGTGTCTGGCTCCAGACTTCAGGTGGGAACTCAGAAAAATGGAATACTCTTCTGTGCAAAAAATTCCCTGTACTTAGGAAATAAATGTAAGGCAGAAGGCAAGACAGAACTCTTCTCCTTGTCATCTAGTTTTCTACATGGATGGATTTTTCTTTCTATGGTGGACTATTCAACTATGCAAACCCTCTCCTGCATGATGCAGTGGTGCAGCCCATGCACAGATTCACCACCTCAATGAGCGTCAGGGCATGGTTTGGGTTCTAACCTGTAGTTAACACCAGCCATGCTTTGGCATGCACTGAGTCTCAGTGTCTCATCATCCCATACGGCTATAGTAGTCAGAAAGTCTCTTGTTGTCATTTTCATCTTTGAGTCGAACAGAGGCACCAAATATAGTCACCAGAGACTTGTCAACTGATATTCAGTTCCCCAAGACCAGGTTAGGATGTAAGTATTTCTACAGTGCAGTATCCTCTCTGTATTCGCTTCCCTTTTGATAAATAGATGGAACCTTCTTCTACCTTGACCAGTTGGGTGAAAGAATAGTGGAGGAAGGACAGGGAATTGCACAGGGAAGAAATGGAATAAGCACATGCAAGAAGCATGGCTAACGCCACTCAATCCATATAATCCCACAATCTCAGTCTCTTGCTTTAACTGTCCTATGTGCTCTTCAGGTGGTTTTACCAGATGCGGCACTTTAGAACTGGATTCATTGGTGATTTACTTGGACAGTGGAAATCTCTGGAGAAATCCTGGCTGTTGCTTAAAGACCCAAGGACACGGAGTGGTGGGGGGCTGTGTGGATCCCTGCGTAAGAAGGCTTGCAAATCCTCAAGGCTCTGGTGCCCACACATTGCCTGTAGAGAAGACAAGCTTGTAAATAATTAACATTTTCCACATAAGTCCTTCACATTCCTATTTGCTACCCTTCCCCTCAGCTTTTGGGTGCCTCGATAGGGGAGAAAGGCAGGACAGAAACTTTAAAAAACAAAATAAACACATTTCTGAGGGCAACCATGCTTGTGGAATTCAGTGGGGGGAAAAGCCACTTGGGCTGGAAGCTATTTGGAGGGAAGAAAGGTGGGCGAGAAAAAGGTGAAGGGCCTTCCCTTTCTCCCTTACCACTTTTCTGCTCCCAAAGTGCCTTTTTATTTTAAAAGAAATCATTGGGGCTCCATTACAAGGGTTTGCATATAACATTTAGTTAGCCCCTAACTGATTCAAGAACAGTTTAGGGAGCTGGCTCTCTATCCTTGAGCAGCTTGTTTTGCAGTACGTGTGTGTGGGGGGGATCAGTCTGGCTACTGCAAGAGGGGCTCTGAACCTTGGAGTGACGTATGTTAAATATCAAAGCCCCCTCTGATGTTGTGGAGCAGCTGTCTTCAATCTGGTGCCCTTCGGATGTGTTGGAGTACAACTCCCATCATCCCCAGCCAGTGGCCATGCTGGCTGGGGATGATGGGAGTTGTACTCCTACACATCTGGAGGGCGCCAGGCTGGGGAAGGCTACTGGAGAGAGAGAGAGAGAGAGAGAGAGAGAAAGAGAGAGGTGAGTCTGGGATGTTTAAAAATGACAATCTCTCAGAGATGTAGACCCAGTTCAGATATTACTTTTGTCAGCTACCTGGAGCACTCAGTTGCTAGCTAATCATGGGAGGCATGTAAGGAGGGGACTCCTGCAACTCCATATAACAGCTTCCATGAGCAGAATGCTCCTGTTCTGGAGACCACCCTGCTCATGGAAGCTGATCTGCAAAGTTCTTGCATTCTCAACTGCCAATCTTGTAGTACCCATGGGAATACAGAACACCACACCAGCCATTAAAAACAAAAACACCTTCTACCAAAAATAATGTCTAGCCAGCTCTTGAGGGTGGCATTATCATTGCCCCTGGTCTACATGTCCATTTTTTATTTCTTCCCTTCCATGGTCTCTGGTCTAACAAACAGGTCTCACACGTTTTTCTCATTCTTCAAACAGTACCTGAAAAAAGTGCAACTAGCACTGAGCAGCATAACTGCTGGAAAAGAAAGGATGTACAACTGCTGTGGGGACTTACTGGATACAGACATTATTGTAATGGTGTGGAGAATGTGTTTGTATTCACTTATCTGATTAAACACTTTGTAAGTCTTAAAGAGAGAAAATTCAAAGCTACGTACTCCCCTACAGCAACGCTCCATATTTTAAGCAACTCTCTAAAGTTGTCTTAGGAGTGCAACCAGAAGCTGCTTGGTATGAGATCTAGAGGGTGTTTCCACAACAATGGAAGGAGAAGCGAATGGAGGAGTACCGCATTTTTTAATAAGAATCAGCTTTGCTGTGCTTTGGTCCATGCAGGGCTCCACAAATGAGTGCTCCGCACCAGTAAAAATTGCTTCACAGAACATACTTCCTGGTGTGGGTGGGGGTTGGAATGAATGACATCTGACTGGCAGGGCTGCTCAACCAATTAAGAGAGGCTTCTCCCCCACCAGGCTCTCTCCCGCTTTCTCCTTTCCCCTGAAGCTCCAGATGCACCTGCATTTCAGGAGCAAGCCTCACTGAGCACAATGGGAGTTACTTCTGAGTAGACACAGATATGCTTATGCTGGGAAAGGGGGGGGGGACACAGGGATGAGAAACCAGCCCCCTTTCTGACCCAATGCTGCACAGCATCTCTGTAATGAAAGTGTGAAGTAGTTACTTCCTAAGGCAATAAACCAAACAATGGAGAATCGGGGCCTCAAGATCGCGCTTTAGAGCATTTAGGGAATTTGTGCTTTAAACTGTGCCATTTCAGTTGAGGGGGATCTCTGTAAATTCTGATGTGGGCATTCAGGGGACAAGCCTCACTGAGCACAGTGGGAGTTACCTCTGAGTAGACACTAATTGGTTTGTGCTGGGAAACACAGGGACAGGAAACACCTCTTGACCAGTGCCACAGTGAAAGGCACGCCCCTGGGCAGGGCTAGTGTACCCAAGATAAATGCGGGAGTTGGGCACACAACAACTATACTGCGGAGAACCAACCTGAGGAAAAGAATCGGACTTTAAGCAGTCTCAGGAAATCTGGGTTTTCCCTGATAAGCTCTGGGGTGGCTTCCAGATGGCCACGATGTCCTGTATCCCTAACGACCTCCAAACGCAGCCAACTTGGAGTAAATCACTCATGGAGACATTCCCCTAGTCAACAGCCCAACTAAGCCTCTGCCTCAGACTTGTGCACCCCCCTTTCTTTCTCACACAGTAGAAGCTTCCATTCATAGTTTATAACAAACTGCAGTTTCCTGTTTCATCCGAATATGGGGAAGAGTAGTTTATATAAATTATTGTTTGTTAGCAAACCAGGATATCCTGGTTTATTAACTATGGTTTGTGGAAATCAGAGTTTCCCAAATTTCGAAAAAAGAGGAAGTGATTTGATACAAACTCCAGAAGCTTTAATTTCTGGACATTTCCCCTCACATACAGAGGAGGAAGGTAGGTGAGGGGGAGTGGGGATATATGAGAACTTTGGGGGTTCATTTTTACTTTGAATTTGCCCTGTTTACAACTCCAAACATGAATACAAATGGGAGTACAATTTTCTAGAAAAGCTCACAAGTTCCCAAACTTGTGGTCATGTTTGAAAAGTGCTTTTTTCATTTTTTTAAAGTGCACTTTAGTTTATGCGGGGAAAGTATGCACTTTTTGGTTCAAAAAGAAAAGGAAAAGCTCGCATTAAGGAATGGGAACAAGATTAACTGAGCTCAGAAGTGAAAATTGGAGAGTATCACTGAGCTCAAACCTTGCTGATTCTCCCATCCCTAGAGGGAAGCACATGAGCCCACAGCTCAGTACTGCTCATGACCTCTTGTTAAGCTTGAATTGGCCAATTTCAGCACCCCATTTATTTGTATGGGTCTAGGGGAAGAGGCCAGTTTGGAAACAGGAAAAGGAAGCAAACAGACTTTCTCCCCTGCAGCCAGGCACACTCTTCCTGTTCTGCTTGTACAGTTAATGAGCCACAGAAGCTGAGCCACAAGTCATCCCATGGTAGCAGTAAGGGGGACATGCTGCTTCCTATCTCTCGACAAAAGCAATAGTTTGCACACAATTCAAATACATCATAAAGGAAGACAGTATGTAAGAGAAAACTCAGGGGTGAGATTAATGTAGCTTAATACCAGCCAGAACAAATCAGAGGAAATGAGAAAAGAAATCAAAGTGTGAATTACGTGGGCGAAGCTGATGAAGAATAGTTGATGGTGTGAGAGCCCAGGCCAAGGTAACTCCTTCACTCGTCTGTGTTTTGCCAACCAGTTCTTATAGGCCTGTGGTTGAAAGGGAGAAAAAAAATTTAAATCTCAAATGTCAAAATGTAATTCACAGTTTTAGGCATGACTTTTCAGGAGCAACCATTAATGAGATGCCTCGCTTCAGTCTGGGTGACCCTGAGAGAACTTGACGTGGGGTGCTTCCAGGCAGAGGGCTCCAAGCACTACCAATCAAAAGACATTGTGCAACTATCTTAACGGATTGTTTGTGATAAGAAAACGAAGGAAGGGAGATGTGGGAATGGAAGACAATGTCATCTAGAGCCACCAATAAAAATTCTGTGAATGAAGCTGGGCAATTGCACAAGGAGGTCCCCATCTGGAAGCACCCTTAATCAACAATGCACTAGAAGACTATGCAGCTGTCTGCTCCCCCTCCTCCCCCACCCGTTGAACCCATTGGGACTTGTCTATTCCCCACAGCAGGCGGGGCAGGAGAGGACATCTGCCATGAAAAGAAAGGTGCACAAGAGGGTTGGATACTGGCTGGTGGCTGCCCTTCCCGCTAGGAAATGGGAAGTCAGCCCAGAGGACCCTGCATCATTGCAGCACCCCCTGTGACGCCCCTCATTCCCCAACAGGAAGGATGCCCGCTGGCTGAGCGAGGAGTGGCACTTCGTATGCTGTGTCTGAGCCAGGTAGCACTACTTCTCTGGGCCCAGAATGCAATGGGCCTACCTTTTCCATTTTCAATTACTGTCGCTTTATATCTTTATGGTTTTAGGTTGTTTTGCCTTTGTAAAGTTGTTCTGCTTTGTTCTAAAAATCAAGTGTAAGCCTTGAATACCTATCAGTGGGAAGGCTGAGTGGAATATCTTCAAATAAGTAAGTAAGTAAGTAAGTAAGTAAGAATGGTCCTGGGAAAGTATACTTTGCTGTTCATTTTCTAGATATGCCAAGATAGTGGAGCTCTTAATTTGGTCTAGGCTAAGTTAAGGGTTTATACAGTGAGGGAACTGAACAGCAGCTGTGGGAGGCATGACTACATCAAGGCAGCTAGTGAGGAGCCAGAGAGTCTAACTTCTTAAATCTCTGTTTAGCTAGGATTCTGTTGGGTAATAAAATGATGTGGCACAAGAAGGCTTCCCTTCATACCTATGTTCTTTAATAGTCATAGTTTATTCCAGAAATCTCTTCTGCACTGTGCTTGTCAAATGCACTGGGAAAATATACTATTCCTGTTCACTCTGCTGCATCTTCACCTACTGAGCCTGATAATTTTTTCGTGATCTGCCAATCTACTGCTCAGCTTGGTCTGTTTGCACCACATAGTATCTAGTCAATCACTTTTATCCTATGTTTTTCCTTGCATTTTGTCATTACATACTCAGGAACCAAGTACTATTGCATTATCTTGCTTCCCGCACATTGCACTGCAAAAGTCGTCCTGGCTTCTTGGACAGTCCAGAGAGTTATTTCTCTTCTCCTTTCTCTTTTGTCCCATCCAGCACAGTTCTATTGGTTAAGCATGCAGACAAGCTGCTTGCCCTCTATTCCTGTGAAACCAATTCTTCTTTTTTTGCTGTTGTAATTTTCCCGGAGTTATCATGCAAAGATAGCTTTCCACCCAAACCTTGGAACATCTTCATACTTTGGTGAAATGCTATCTTTTGAAAAAAAAATTAAGCAGAAGGTGAAACATCTGGCAATAGTGCTAATAGAGAACATTGTTGGGGGCAGGCACAAACACCTCTATATAATCCTTGGGATCCATGAAAATGTGAGGGAATGCAAGTATCTGTTCATTGTGGGACTACCAGTGAAGGAATGCAAGCGTGAATGGGCACACGGGAGCAAAGAGTGTAAGAAGAAAGGAGGAGGGCAACCAGGCGGACGATGCAAACACTATCTAACAGAGAGTGGCAAGGAGGCATGGAGAGCACAGAAAGGAGGAGGTGTTTGCAGGCTAGGACTGAGGACAGTACTCGGCCAACTCTGATGACGGTCTGATTTTGGTACCTGGTAAGCAATGGAAAGTCCCCCAGCGTCAGCTGCGTTCTCCAGAAGGGTGAAGGAGCCATTGATTCTGTGGCCCTTCAGGGAGTAGCTCTCATACTGTTTCACAAGACAGTCTATATCTTGTGCCAGGGTTTTCATGTCACAGGCAGAACAGTTCTCGGGCAACACTGTTAACAAAAGGAAAATCCAGGAAGGTACATTCCCAGTGGCAATTTACCTCACCAGCCACTGCTCTTCAATAAATTGTATACGATCTGCAGTACAGTCTGCGCACACACACCTCCGTCCAACAAACAGCTGAGGAGAGGGGGAAGTTGTATCGTTGTACTAGCCAAGGCTGCACTTTGCATCTCCTTGGGTCTATACAAATACTTTGCCATCCAGAGCTTGATTATTGAAGTGGTTGTGAATGTCAAGATTGTGACAGGATCACAGTATGGTAGGGGCCTGGGGGAAGGTCTTGAGTTTTCCTTCATTTTATTGACGTGGTTGTGAATGTCAAGATAGGGGAGCTTTTAATTTGGCTTAGGCTGAGTTAAGGGTTTATATGGTGAGAGAACTGGACACGAACTGGGGGAGGCACTAAGTTGCATTTTTCCTTGAGGAACAGGTTTATTTGTAAGAGAGATGGACTGAGTGGAAATAGGACAATGGCTGGTTTTTCAGTAGGGATTCTAATGCTGACCTAAGCTCGGTGTATAAGTTTAGTGGCTTTATCTTACACTTTTGGGTCAGAATTACTCGTTACCCAACTGCCTCAGCTACTGTATCCTCAGCCATTGCTTCTTTTCTGCAAAGCAGCATTTGAAGGAGCAATCTGCAGTGGACAGGAAGTGAGCAGGGGAAAGCCACTTTCTCCCCCGCCAGGGTTCCAGATCCCCATTTGTGACTGGAACACTGGACTGGAGCCCTGGCTAGAGGTAAAATGGCTTGAGGGAAGGGGGGAACTGCAGTGGGAAATGGTGGATGTGGGAAGGGTTAAGCACCCTTCTCCTCCCTGACACTTCTCCAATGAAAATCACCCCCTCCTGATGCTGCTTTGCAGATGATAAATGGTTTAGCACAGAAAACAACGGGGTAATGAGTGGCTCTGCCCTTAGAGAAGTAAGACCCCACAGGTGCAAGCAACAGAAAGACTGGCAGATTGCCTACAATGCCTCACAGTACGTACCATAATCATACAAGGAGTGCAGCAGCTCATGCGCCATGAAAAATCCCATTGCTCCAAAGTTCACGGCACTGAAAAAGACACAAGATTAGGTCTTAGAAACCTCCATGGTCTGTAGATTATGGGATATCTTTGAGGGAAGCCTACAGAACATCAGCAGAGGGCTGCATCTTTTATTTTCCTGTGGACATATTCTAAGTAAGGTGAGAGAGAGATCAGAGTTTTTCAGAACACTGAAGGTGGTATGTGTGACGGTTTGAGGACTACAGAGGCAAAGGGCAAAAAGGTCAGGCTTAGAGGCCTGGAGTTTTTGTTGGGAGGGGGTATCCCTCAGAGGAGTAGTTTCATTTCCCCATTAAGTTTCATTTCTTCAAGTTTGAAACAGTACTTTTGGTTTTGAGGGAGGAGGGTATAAAAAGAGAGTGAGAGAGCCAATAAGAGGCAGAGTTGGGGAGACCAGAGCCTGAAGAGGGAGCAGGAAGAAGCAGCCTGGAAAAGTCTATGTGCAGCTAGGGTAAAGGAACTTGCATTTTGCAACTTTTATTTTCTTTTAACACCTTTTGTATCACTCAGCTCTATTGTGTAAATACCTTTAGTTGGGATTTGCTTGCGTTAATTTACCTGTGAACTGTTGTGGTTAGCCCTGTGTCTAGAGTGTCAATCACCCCATGCCTACAGTCTAAACTCCATGTTATTGGAAAGGGTGAGATAAAAGAAGGAAGGTGGGACTCTTAAGGAGGCAAGAGATCCTTACGGAGTTTCTCAGGGGGTCCAGGTCATAAGGGGAACCCTGACAGTATGCTAGAACTATCACTGCTTGCCCCATAGATGCCCATTTTTTCTATCCCATGGGAGTCAGCAATGTAGTGCCTTTGGGCACCACCTCACTCCCAGGGCATCGCTACACCAGCCTAAAATCCTGCATTTAAAATGGGGCTTTCTGTTTCCATTTTAAATGCAGGATCACAACGACTCCCTTTTTCACGTGCTTCCTTTCCCCCCACCCCCTTTCCCCTCCTTCTCCTCATATCTGAGTCTTCTATTATCTTTCATTGATCTTGCTCCTGTTCTTGCCACTTTTCACTGAGGAAACTGAAGTGGAACACAACGGCGTAATTTGATAGCTCATGATCTGCGATCTATTTAAAAATGGAACAAAGGGCATTTAATGCAGGAGATGCCTTGAATGATCACGGCGTCATGTAAAGAGCCCGCAAACTTCACAGGATAAAAGCTCAGTGTGAAGGAGTCCCCAGACACCTCTCTAGGTGCTTGCCAAGGCCCCCTGCCCCTCCTGATTTTTGTTTTGTTTAATAATTTTCTTTTTTTTACATTTGGCTGTTCCAGATGTGCCCATGGGGTCAAAAAGACTGGAGACCCCAAACTGCTTTGGCAGTTTTTGTCATGCTGTTTGTAATATATTGAAATGAACATGTGATCATTCTATTGGCAGCTTCACCACCTTCCTTACCTGGGAAACTCAATATGGAAGAAAGGGTTGCGGAACATTCCAGCAGGGAAAACGACAGCATGGCGCCTCAGTGAATAGTATGAATGTACAGACCAAGGGGCCACTTCCCAACTAGAACAGAAAAAATTTAAAAATATGATGGCAAAAGAAGGAATTACTTGGTCCTATACTGTTTATACCATCTTTCCCTCCTCTGTACCTAACTTATTGCATCTCATCTTTGTAGTAATGCTAACTGAAATATGAAGTGGTGAGTTGTATGTGTGAAGAGCCATCATCGATCTAGCATCACAGACAGGGTTTTCATATAATTCAAATGCATTTTTCCCCCCAATAGAGTCAGTTTTCACATTCAGCTGCCAGTTATCAAGTGTTGAGTAATCAAGTTATGTGCAAGCATGTGTGAACCAGGGATGTTCATTTTTCTCCCTATATGAATTTCTTCACAGCTTTTGGGTTTCAGAATTACCTGATCTTGTTTCTGGAATGGCAATCTGCAATGCTTCCATTTAAAAAAAAAATAATAATAATTCTGGGCTTTGTTTAGACAGGAGCACATGAAGTTATCTAGCTTTCAGGCTGTATCTTTTTTTTCCTTATAGGTTACTGATGAACACTGATAGGTACTACATATGCAAACTAATTAAATCAGAATGCAAAAAAGACATCAAACACATATACATGCTAGCGTGCATCAGCATTCTATAAGAAAAAAAAGGTGTGGTCTGAAAAGTACAATGTGCCAATTCTGAAATTAATTTTAGAATTTCTCCAAGTTAAACTGGAAGACAGGCAGAGCAAACCCATAAAACAATAAAGAGAATGGAATGGGGGAAATTTGCCTGTCGCTAGTATGAACCTTGCAGTCACATGCCTCCTTCACCCTAGAGCAAAAACATACTTATCCGGGAGATGGGGATTAACAAGTCTCAGCAAAAACCTCTTCCGCAGGGACTTCAGGCAAGCAACCACATTATGGAAAAATTTATCTTCATCAATCTCCAGCTGAAGAAAGAATCAGGCAATGAGGTTAGGAGTGGAAAGAGGGAGCGGAGGAATGAATGAGACCCCTCACAGGCTATTTTGGCAAGGACAATAAATGTATGTTTTCTCTGGTTTCTGACTGCAATGATTTCAGGCCATGGTTCTGCCAAATTATGTAAGAAACATTCTTCAGCACTTCTTTTCTTTCTGCAGTAACGTCACTCCCTCAAGATTCGTACCTTTCACCAACCAAGTTTATTAATATTTGGCTCCGTAAAGGCCTCCATTTAAAAACAATATTTTGGCAAGTGAGAGCCTAACTACACATTGCATAAAACTTGCAGTGTCCAGTGTGCTTTTTTAAACTTAATTGGAAGCTCATATACCCTAATTTTCATTGGGACCACAGTGCAAGGGGAGGGGAATTTTAATGTTTCCCTCCCGAGCTGCAATCTAGGCAACCCCCCCCCCGCCCCCAACGTCAGGTGATTTTCACTGGAATCATGGGTTGAGGAGTGAAGGGTAAAGTCTCCTTTCCCCACATGCTGTGGTCCCGATAAAAATTGGGAGCCCTGTGCTTACTATTAAGTAAAAAAACACAATACCCCCTCCCCAATATTGTATTCTATGCATTTAGTGTAACATACAGTTAGGTCCAGAGCAGAGGGTTGCTGTTTCATGGGCTTTTGCCTCCTCTTTGTTTTTATTTTATCAATTGATTTGTGAGTTGCTGTCCTATACATTGTTAATGTTTCTGGACGTTTATAATGATAGATTTTAAATTCATTTGTAACCCACTTGAAACTGAAATAAATAAATATTAGGGTGGCAGCTGTATCTCATTTAGAGTGGCAACTGTATCTCAATCAAGTAATCTTTGAATCCAAGAGATGCCATGGGAAGGGTCAATGACATAGTAGTCACATGCTGGATTCAAATGTTAGTACTAGAGGGGCATGGGATGGAGCCATAGGAGACTTCCTGTACCCTACGAACCACCCCTTAGTAAGCAATACAAGGATACTCTAAGTCATATAATAAGTGATATTTACTTAACTCACCTCTAGATACTCATCATCCACTTCATCTGTTTGGAGGATGTTCTCTGGGTAGCCAATATCTACCCGGAGACTATAAATCTAAACATAAAAAATAATCAAGAGGACAGGGTTTTGTTTTGTGTTTTGCTTTGAATACCTCTGGAATCTATGGAGGCATAAATGTAAACAGGGTTATTGAATTAGGTAAACAAGCTTTTCCTCATAAGATCCAAATATATGGGTTTTTACTCATAGAGGGGGGTGCTGCAAGGAGTTGCACTGGCTACCAGTTGTTTACCAGGCCAAATTCAAGGTGTTGGTTTTGACCTTTAAAACACCATATGGTTCCAGCCCAGCCTATCTGAAGGAGCGCCTCCAGCAACACTAAACAGGCTGCTCAACAAGATCAGCCTCAGATGGCCTTCTTTCTGTCCCATCAGCCAGGACAGCTAGGCTGGTGAGGACGAGGGAGAGGACCTTCTCTGTGGTGGGCCTCACTCTGTGGAACTCCCTCCCTAAGGAACTCCACCATGCCCCCTCTTTAATGAGCTTCTGCCACGCGTTGAAAACTTGGTTCTTCAGGCAGGTATTTGGGGTGGGTTAGGGAAATTTTAGAACATGATGTTTTAATGTGAAATTTTATTGTTTTTAAACTGTTCGTATTATTGTACATCGCCCAGAGTGGCCGGGTGACCGGCCAGATGGGTGATTAAGAAATTTAATAAATAAATAAATAAATAAATAAATAAATAAATAAATAAATAAATAAGGTCTGTAGTATGTAGACAACTGTCAAGGGCTATGGGGCTTGAACTAAGAACCTCCATGGACTTAGCCTGGTGTACTATCTAGGACTGTGTGGTCTCAACCTCAGAGCCTCCTTCAGTTACGGAAGGAAAAGGGGTATGTAACATCAGCCTGTGTGACTAGCAAACAGTATGAAACTTCTGGATTGGTGAGGCCTGGTATAAATACTAGGAACCCCATCAGCCTTTGACTTGTTAGTAAAGCAGCACCTTCTGCCTGCTACACTCCAGGCTCCATTCCAGTCTCATAACCACTGACCTCAAGGACGGTGAGCTAGAGAACTCACTCTCTAGATTTAGCTTCTGGTTCAGTCGTCCATACCCACATATTAGTCTTGATTGTCCATACCCCAACACACATACATACTTTCTCCTTGGCCTCTCGGCGGGATTGGTAGCCCATCCACTCCACATGATCCAGATGATTGTGGATGGCATCTCGGATCTCAGAGAATATCTGCTCAGCCTGGTCAGAGAAAGGAGAGAGTTCCCCAGAATTAAGGAAATACATTTGCTGCATTTGGACATGATGCTAAATCATAGTTTAGCGTTATGTGAATGAGCATTGGGTTTGCGAGCTCCCCCTCCCCTCCCCCATCGCAGCTTGTCATTATGTGTGAACTTGGTCAAACTGTGGTTAGTTTTAAATATGGGAAACAATCCAACTTCAAATGGTTGTTTCTGATCCTGGTTTGTTTCCATAAATCAAAGTTAACATCAACCTCAGGTCCAGGTTTGTGCCCAGTAAACTGTAGTTAGTTGAAAACAGAAGCAAAAGCTTCTGGTAAAAGGAGAGGTGGAGCACATGAGCTCAGGGCTCATGCACATAACCCTGAACTATGATTTAGCATTACATCTGAACCCAGCCATAGTTGCTTCCATAGAAATGCAGTGTCGTCATCATCTGGCATGAGGAACAGGGGGAGTACACTCCAGTTTACTGAGCTCTAACCCACCTCATCAATTCAACAGTTCCAGTGCAGGGAAATTGCAGGGGGGGGGGGCGGTGTCTAGAAGAGTATTCCATCATGTAACTCTCCATCTACAATCTGAAATGATACACTCCAGGCACAGCATTGCCACCTCAGTGAGCACAAGATCTCACTTCCACTATGGTAATTTGCAAGTATATATAAATGTAGATAAATGTAATTGCCCATTGTATAATATCAAGGTGACCATCATCTTTGGATGGAAAAAATACAGTTGTTTGGAAATAAGGAGGAATTACATGAAAAACAGACTTCCATCTTGTAAGGAAGAGAGTACAATCAATCTCAAAATACAATTTATTTAAGATATTTATATAGTTCCCTTCATAATATTTAGCCTAGAGCAGATAATGACTGTAATCTGATCTTACTTAAAAAATTATCTTTGATAGATAGATTGATTCATTTTTGATATTTCTCGCTTCTGCTCTAGTTTTTCTTTTAATTCAGTTTTGTTTTTTATAGAGGAGTTGCCATGCTAGTCTGTTGCTGCAAAAATGACAGACTCTTGTAGTACTTTAAAAATTAATACATATGTCATAAGTCTGATTTGCTAGATTAATTTTTTTCAATTTATTGATAGGTTTTATGTGCTTGCAAAATTTCTAATGATGTAACTGTACTTTTCTTTTATATATAAAATAAAATGAAAATTACAAGTTATTTTAGGGAGATGCTATTTCTGATAAGGTAGGTATGCATATTACTGAGAAGTAGTCATTCCTGCTCACAAATGCTGACAAGTCTGTCAGGGTTAACTATACGTTATGTTAATAACCTGATTAACAATCCCATTGTAGTTTTTAAAAGCTAAATACCAGGCATGAGCGCTCTCTCAAGAGAGCAAATGAAATCGCCACCACAGCATGCCAGGAGGGAAGGTTTAAAGTCTTCTTTCCCCAGTCATGGCCTTGGTGGAAATCACCAATGGGAGCTTTTTTCTCTAATGCTAATTGCCATGTGTGTGGATTTTCACTGAGATTGTGGCTGGGCAGGGAAGGCTTAAACCTGCCTTCCCTGTGTGCTGTGGTGGGGATTACCATTCCTTTCCCCCCCGCCCCACCAGTGCACTTGGTTTTTAATTGAAAAACACACATGACAAGATTACCAATCATGCTGTTAATATAACTTGTATTTAGGCCATCAATTGTCAATGAAAAGGCTGAAAACTGCGTATTATCCAGCAGTTTAATCAACGTTGAGGCTCAGACTTAATAGAATCACTATTAAGAACCTTCTGCAAACTTTCCAAGTCATTTGCACATGAAAAATGTAATGCTTATTTTCAGTACTGACTTTGACGTACAGGTCATGAGAAACTGGATTTTACTAAAGAGCCATCTTAAATATAAGGTTTGATGCAATTTTTACTGAGCCTGATAATCTATTTATGCTTACATACTAGATGGGAATCATCATCACCCCACAGCATAGATTACAGATGCTTCTTTCCTATTATTCATCTATGATTGGGCAATTCCAAGAAATAAAATATGGAGTGATATCTGGATCCATAATTTTATATCCCCTTATTCTATATTTATATTATGTTTGAAATTAAAGGCCTGTGGCCTGATGACCTGGCAGGAGTTTCCATGACAATGGAAGGAGAAGGAAATGGAGGCGTACCCAATTTTTTTAAAGGAATCAGCTTTGCTGTGCTTTGGTCCATGCAAGGCTCCACAAGTGAGTGCTCTGCACCAGTAAGAATCGCTTCACAGAACATACTTCCTGGTGGGGGTGGGGGTTGGCGTGAACGTCATCTGACTGGCAGGGAATGCTCAACCAAAAAGAGAGGGTTCCCCCCGCTCCCCCCCCCCCGTTCTCCTTTCCCCTGATGCTCCAGATGCACCTGCATTTCAGGAACAAGCCTCATTGAGCACAACAGGAGTTACTTCTGAGTAGACACTGATATGCTTGTGCTGGGAAAGAGGTGGGGGGGAGAACACACAGATGGGAAACCAGCCCCCTTTCTAACCCAATGCTGCGTAGGATCTCTGTAACAAAAGTGTGAAGTACTCACTTCCTAAGGCAATAAACCAAACAACAGAGAATCAGGGCCTCAAGATCGCGCTTTAGAGCATTTAGGGCGCAATCCTATGATGATAGGCGGCTGCTTCTGAACTCGGAGGTGACTGCCTATCCAATGCAGGGCAGGATAAGCACGAAGGGAATCATTCCCTCCGTGCTTCTCCTCCCCTCCATTTGTGGTTAGACAGCCGATTTTGGCTGTCTAACCACGGGAAGGTAGAATGGGGGAGGAGGCTGCCGGATGATACATATGATGTGTCGTACTGGCATTTCCACCTTCCCTGCCCCAGAACACCCCCCGGAACGCCCCGTTTTGGTTGCTCCACGCTCCTCTTCCAAGCGCAGAGCCATTCCGCACTGCCTGCAAGGCAGTGTGGAAGGGGGGGAAGGTCGGTTCTCCGGGAACTGACCTCAGAGCGCAGGCTCCGAGGTTGGTTCCTGGAAAACCACATATCCTATGGCCGTCTAGCCACTGACTAGCAGCCATAGGATTGCTCCCTTAGGGAATTTGTGCTTTAAACTGTGCCATTTCAATTGAGGGGGATCTCTTTAAATTCTGATGTGGGCGTTCAGGGGACAAGCCTCACTGAGCACAATGGGAGTTACTTCTGAGTAGACACTAATTGGTTTGTGCTGGGAAACACAGGGACTGGAAACACCCCTTGACCGGTGTCACGGTGAAAGGCACGCCCCTGGGCAGGGCTAGCATACCTGAAGTAAATGCAGGGGTTGGGGCACACAGCAACTATACCGTGGAGAACCAACTTGAGGAAAAGAATTGGACTTTAAGCGGTCTCAGGAAATCTGGCTTTTCCGTGATAAGCATCGAGGTGGCTGCCGGATAGCTACAACGACCTGTATCCCTAAAAAAGTCCAAATGCAGCCAGCTCAAAGTAAATCGCCGGTAAAGACACCACTCTGGTGAACCCGAATTTGCTCTAAAGCTTTGTTTGAAGCTATGCTTGTTGAAAGGCTTACAGGGTTCAGCAGCTGGAGTCTATCAGTATACGAGGCCCCTTGCCTGTTTAGCCAAAGTTTGCTTTTATTTGGAGGGAGACACAGGTTGCTTCTACCCTTTTCTCCAGAATCAATTTCACCCACTTATTATGGAGAATCAAGATGGTGTTTCTGCCTGCTATTGCAATCAAGCATTTTCTGTGTAGTCTAGCTTTTTACAGGACTGGTTTGTCAGGGTTTTTGGACTTTAAATGCAGTTCCAGCACCATCCCGTCTCACGTAGACTGGCTGGCTGAGGGGGTGAGTGTGGTGTTCCTGCCTATTTACCAGTGAGAATACCTTTCCAATAAGACCTTTCCCACAGCAGGAAACACCTTCCTTCACACACAGTAATGCTGCCACCAGGAACTTTACCTCAGGCCGTCCAACACCTTTACTTAGCGAGATGTGAGGACACACTGGCTTTTATTCTGACCTATATTATTCTCTTTATTGCTTTACCCTTCTGTAGCCATGAATTGTAGGAGTGTAGGAAACACAGAAACATTTATTATTTACAGCATTAAGATGCTAAACAGTAAATGTCGCTTAAAAAACTTATATATCTCCTCTCCCCCGCACACACTTAATTACCGCTTTAATCCTATACACACAAATCCCAGTCACTATCTGTCGCTTTGCTACCTATCTCTTCACGAGCCCTCTCCAAGCTCTTCGCTATCCATTCCCTGACTGCGCAAGCACAGTTCCCTGTTCACACCATTTCATCCCCCCACTCACTCAGCCAATACGCAAATACATCGCACTCCTGTCACTCATACCACTCTCTCTCTAGATCTACTTCCCGGAAAATTCAGACTCATCACGTGAACACACATACATAAACCCAGATTCACAACATATATACACGTGACATCACAGTGAGGCTCCCCCTTTCTGCATTATTTGCCCTGCATTTTCTGGTTCCACTGACATTCCTTATTCCAGCATGTGCTCCTGTCCCCAATAAAAATGCAAATGCACTTCCTCGAAACACATCTTTTCACCGGAGCCTATCCCAAAAGACCATCTTCTTTTTTTAAACTTTCCTTCCCCTTCATCCATAACCTGTCTTGACCATTTAGATTAAAAACTTGCTGGCAGGGACTACACTGAAATTTTTAATTTCTGTACAGCATTTAGGCATCACCATCATCAGAGCACTGATCCCTCCAGCACAGTATTCCCTGCTCAGGTTCGCAGTAGCAGTCCAAGGTTTCAGGCAGTGGTTTTCCGAAGAAGTTTTCCTGGAGAGCATAAGGACTGAGCTTTGCCCCTTTTTTGTGTACTCCGCCACTATGCGGCAGTTCCTCCCCTGGCCTAGTATATGAAACTGCCTTATATATAATCAGGCTATTGGTCCAACTACCCTAGTATTTTCTCTCCAGTCTTAGGGAGAGAACTCTCCCAGCACCTGCTCCCTGCAGATCTCCTTACAGATGCTGGTGATGGAACCTACCTTGTACCATGTAAAGCATTTGTTCTAATACTGAGCTACGGCCTCTCCTCTAGAACTAAAGATCAAGGTGCCAAATTAACAGCATATTTCTTAATGCTGTTGTATGAATGGTTGGTTCAACTTTCTCTTTTGAGTATCAAAAAATGTGCTCTTAAAAGGGGGGGGGCAACACTCTTACCACCCCTGACAATCTCTTTGCCCTGCTAAACCTAGCTAATTTCAACCTAAAATATACTGATCTTTCATATACTGAAAAACTGTTATAACTTTGCTGTTTAACATTATACAGTGGGATTGTTTATAGTCATAAAATAACTTTTGAATACCTGTTGCTTTTGACTAGATTTGCTTGTAAGCAGTGATTTATCCAAATTTCAGAATGGGGGGAGGTCTGTAATTGTGAACTCAGTTTCTCCACCCCAGTACACCACCCCACTGAAGTTCAGGTCCAGTTCATAATGGCCTCATATTTCAAAGAACTGGGCAGGAAGACACTATAATTCCCAGTTGGAGAAGAGCTCACCCAAGTGTGTCAACATTCCATACTTTCTCTGAGAACTTTTAGTAATAACAACAACAGTGAATTTTCCCAGAGGAATGGGGAAGTTCACCAATTACTACTTGTAAGAGTGACTTGTAATTACAATGTTGTCAAATTCTGCTCAAAGCAATATTCAGCAGCAAATTTGCAGTTCTGCCCATCTCAGAAATGTGCCACAGGAGACAAAGAACTCGCTGGAATCTCTGGTGTTCTGTCAAGGTTACAAAACATCAACTGGACTTTATTGAATTATGGTGACATGTATAGAAAACTCTTATCATGCCAATGAGACATTATGATGTCATCATACCACACCAGCCCACATGGCCTGGCATAGCATTTAATGTCAGAGAAGGCTGCCAGAGCCAGAACCCACTGTGCCCTTCACCCCATCCTCCTCTTAAGGTGGCAGAACCATACCATATCAACAGGTTAAGATCGAGACATCTAGCCATTTCCACCGCTAAAGCTCTTCTAGAAGATGATTTCAATATCCACAACATGTGGAAACAACATTGGCTAGGAAACTGCCCTCCACAATGCCAAAGCTTGCCCTGCATTTTGGAAAAACCACCTGGATTTGACCAGCCCTATGCGATATGGACAACCTTGAACCAAATTCGCACGGGTCATGGTAGATGTGCAGATGCCCTTTATAAATGGGGCAAAATAACATCATCAAATTGTGATTGTGGGGCTGATAAACAAACTATCCAACATATAGCGACAGAGTGTCAAAACCAAGCTTACAATGGAGACTGCTGATTTCCTGGCTGTGACAACTGAAGTAAAAAACTATATCTGTAACCTAGACATACATTTGTAATTTTCCTGTCTATATTTTATATTTCATATATATTATGCTCTATGTTTTTATTGTAACGTGATGTGAATGTGCCATATGATAAATAAATAAATAATCACTCTTTAATCTATGCACAGATTTCCTATGCATGTCTTTAATCTCTGCTCAGGTTTCCTGTAATGATTACACAGAAACCACCATGGGAGGGGCACAGAGGATTTTGGATGAGTGGGGAAAACCTGGCAAACCTTAGGAAGATCAGCCGGAAACAGCCAGGAAATTGGAGAGGTTGAAGAAGCTCATCAGGAAGGGTTGCATGGAAATGAAGCAGGAAGGAAAGGAGAGACAAGGGCTATAAATGCGGGGGCTTGGAGATGGAAGTGTTTGCGAGCAGAATGGTCAAGGAGAAACTGAGCTAAGCCATCAGCTCCTCTGCATGGAGGGAGAGAGATGTCAACCAGGCCATCAGGATGCTGTAGACTGCCCACTTTCTGAGACCATTGTTTCCTTCATAGAGGAAATCCTTTACTCTGTGTCAGGGGGCCCTAGCTGGCCTCTTTCAGTCTACTCCAGTAGCCAACTCCAGACACAGACAAAGGATTCTTTTCAAGGCTTTATTCCTTTTACAACTTACTAACTCTATCACCAGTGACTAAGCTATGAACACCAGAGTAACCCGGGTTGGACACAGTTGGTCCCCGTTTGAACGAGAATCACTTGCAGGCCCTGAACTTATGGGCTAGGGAAAGTCCCTCCCCTTTTCCCTTGGGTCCTCTGGATGCGACCGTTGCTTGCGTGCCAAACGGGCGCTACGCCTCCTTTCTGCGCCCTCCATAGCTCGCTGCTTTTTGCATCTGCGTCAAGCATCCAGCCAGCCCTCCTCCCGTGCTCTTTCACTCCTGGGACTGCTATCTATGTCTGGAATGCCGGCAGGAGGAAACTCTGCCAGCTGCAGGGCCTGGGAGGGATGAGCAAGCTCCTCTCCCACAGACGGCTGTTCCTCCTCAGAATCAGAACTGCTCTGAGGTTCTATGGGCTCAGTGTCCACCCTGACACTCTGCAGCGGTATTGCCCTTGCCAGTTCTGGTGGAATGTGGGTAGTAGCCAACGAGGTCCTTGCGTGGGTGGCCCAGGGCCACCACTGCCAGCATGTGCAGGGGTGCCCTCACTAGCAGCAGTGCACAGGTGGCCCCTACCACTGGCAGCCGCAGTGTAGTGCTTCCGGTCAGAAGCACCGCAATGAGCAGAAATGCTGGTTTCCAGAAGGGACAGGTCTCCCTGGGCCACCTGTGCAAGGACCACACTGGATCCTACCCTGTCTTCCCTCACAGATCAGCCAAAAGTAAGGGAAAGGCATGGGATATATCTCAGTAAGGTATTAGTTGAGAAGGACAAGAAGATAGATCAAAGTGCGTCAGTGTCTCTGTATTATTGAATACCTACGAGATCCTTGGCCTTCTGGGGGAAAATCTCCTGCACAACCATCTTCCCAAGTACAGGACCAAAGAATGTGCTGGTCTCACTCAGGCATTTTCTCCAACGCTCAGTTCTTACCTAAGGAAGGAAGGAAGGAAGGAAGATGACACTGGGCACAATTTACTGGGAAGGTCTTCTGAGCAAGCACCAAAAATGAATGGGACCTATGCCAGAGTACACTGCCCCACACTCTACATCTGTGACATAAAAATATCTGTCTTCAGAAAATGATGGCTAGTGCTGAGCAAAAATGAGGGCCCCCCCAGCTGTGAATGTGGAGCAGCATTTTAGTGATATTTCTGGGGGTGGGGCTCACTAGAACAAGCAGCAGCCCTCCCCTTATCTATTTTCTTCCCACCCCTCAAAAAGTTATCTATTTTCTCTCTCCCTTGAGTTCCAGTTCCTGCAGTTTCCAAAGAAAAAGTTCCAAACAGAATTTTCCTCTTAGTATTAATTATTACTGCAATGGAAAATGAAGGAAGTAAAGGGAAGCAAGTTCACCATTTGCAAATCTGTTGTTTTGCTGTCCAGCATATCTGTCAATTCCTGACGAGCTTCCTGGAACTGCCTATTCAGAGCTGGGGACAGATTTCTAACCAGGCAGAGTATCATGTAGATCTGTAGTACATCTCTGCAGAAAAGATAAAATATGCGATTCATTTCACCATAGATGTAACAAGAAGATGTATGTATGTGTGTTACAGAAACTTACAAAGAATGTATTACATTGCCCAAAAGTATTCAACCCAAATCCTAACAATAAAGAAACTGACATTTCAGACAGATAATTAAGAAAGTTAAGAGATTTTATCTTTAATGTCCTATATCCACTTCCTTGGTTGCTGTTATATATCCAAAGTCAGTTACTAGCCCTCACGAATTTGAAGAAAATATTAATGATGCTAATGCCATGTCTGCCTCAGTGTTTTGCAGTGGTGGCAGACAAGGACTTCTCATACGCCATCAACATAATGACACTATTTTTGTCACATCTCTCAGCAGCTGCTTCACCACTACTTTTCTTGCTTGACCTAGGGGTTTTCTTCCTGGTTGCATGAGCCCACCCAATCAAGTAATCACATAGTCAGTTTGTTGATATCACAGTATCATTATGCAACCCATCAGATTCAGCTAAGTTACAGTGTCACACACAGTCAATTCAGAGTGATGGCAGCACTTCATGCCCTCACTTTGAATGGGCACTCAGCATGAAGCTCAACCGTGGTTGCAGCTCCCCTTAGAGGATCACCAAATGGGGACACTCCTAAAGCTCATTCTAAATAGTGGTGATGTGGGACTACTGTCAGGAGCGCCCTAGCTGCCTCTTGCAGTCCCCTCCAATAGCCAACTCAGGACTCAGACGATGAGGATTCCTTCCAAGGCTTTATTCCTTTATTACTTTATGACTCTTTCAGATACTAATCACTAGTGACTAAGCAAGGAACAGCACTGGGGATAGATAGCAGAGTAGCCTAAGCTCCAGGTAAGGCAGTTGGTCCCCATTTGAAGGGGAACCACGGGAAGACTCTGAACTTATGGGCTAGGGAGAGATCCTCCCTCTTTCCCTTGGGTCCTCGGGATGCAACCGTTGTCTGAGCGCCAAACAAACGGAGCGCCTCCTTTCGGCGCCCACCATCTGTCGCCGCTCCCTGTGTCTGCGCCGAGCGTCCAGCAAGCCCCCCTCCAGCGCTCTCTCCCTGCCAGGGTCACTATCTCTCCCAGGAACGCTGGCAGGAGGAATCCCTGCCAGCTGCTGTGTCTGTGAGAGATGAGCGAGCTCCTTTCCCACGGATTGCTGTTCTTCCTCAGAATCAGAACTGCTCTGGGGCTCTATGGGCTCAATTTCCACCCTGACATCATCCCCGCTCCCATGAGGCCCCCCCTCGTGCTCCTCCCCTGGGGCCCCGAGTTTGTGGGGGTACAGATGGTGGAAGCGCCTCAGCAGCAATGGAGCATGCACATTTTCCGCTAGTTCCCAGAATCGCTCATCTGGCCCGTACGCCTTCCAGTCCACCAGATATTGCAGGCAGCCACGAGAAAGGCAGGAATTCAGAATCTCCGCAACCTCAAACTCCTCCTCCCCCTCCACCAGCAGTGGTGGCAGGGTGAGCAATGAGGGTCGCCAGAAACCAGGGGGGATAGCAAGGATCAATGAAAAACAGGATGGATCTTCATGGAGGGGAGGAGAGCCAGGCAAAAAGCAACAGGGTTAATCTGGGCCATAATCTGGAAAGGCCCCGTGCGGTGAGGCGCGATCTTCTTTGTGGGCGAGTGAGAGGGGAGGTATTGGGTGGACAACCAAACCCAGTCCCCCAGTTGCAGAGATGGACCCGGCTGGCACCGCTGGTCCGCAGAGGCCTTGTAGGCTGTCTTGGCTTGCTCGAGGGAGTCCCATAAAAGGTGGTGTACTGCTCGCAACTCCTCTAAAAACTCATGGGCCGCTGGCACCAAAGAGGGAGCTAGGGTGGACGGGAAAGCCTTGGGGTGGTAACCAAAATTGGCAAAAAATGGAGTCTGGTGGGTGGAAGCATGGCAGGCATTGTTATAAGGAAATTCTGTGAGAGGCAGCAAGGAAAACCAGTCATCTTGCTGGTAATTGACATAACAGCGCAAATATTGCTCCAGAGTCACATTGGTGCGCTCAGTCTGACCATCCGTCTGTGGACGGTGGGCGGAGGAAAGACGGAATGTCACGTGGAGAAGCCCAAGTAGCTCCCTCCAGAAATGGGCAGTGAATTGGGCCCCCCTATCTGAAATGAAACCCTCGGGCCATCCGTGGAGCCGGAAAACATGCGCCAAAAAAAAAAACGCTCGGCCATCTCCCTGGCTGTGGGCAACCCAGAGCAGGGGATGAAATGGGCCATCTTAGAAAACAAATCCACCACCACCAGAATAGTGGTCTTACCAAGTGAGCGAGGCAAGTCAGTGATGAAGTCAAGGGAGAGCAGTTTCCAAGGTCCTGAGGGGGTAGGCAGGGGATGAAAGCAAGCCTGTGGACTTGCCTGAGGGGGCCTTCGCCTGCTGGCAGGTTGGGCAGGAGGCGACATAAGTCTTGACGTCCCGACACACACGAGGCCACCAAAAATCCTGCGTCACTCCGTGCAGGGTCTTGGCAACGCCAAAATGCCCAGCCATGGGGGAATTGTGGCACTGATGGAGGAGCTTCTCGCAGATGGGTCTAGAAGGCAAATAGACCCGGTCGGAATGGTAAAGCAGGCCACCTATCAAAGAGAAGGGGGTAGAGTGGGGGGGGGGCAGAGACTAGCCCCAATTCCTCCACTTTTGTGCGGACAAAAGCATCCTGAGCCTGTTCAGAGTGAATAAGCTCCTCCCAAGAGTGAGGTACTGCAGCTGCCGCCAGACTCTGGGGGGGAAGAATCAGAGGGGGGGGATTTCCCTCACCCCCTGGCTGGAGGTCTGGCTTACGAGAAAGAGCATCTGCTTGTAGGTTGTCGAAGGCCTTCACATGGCAAATCTTAAGATGGAACCGGGGGAAAAAAAGCGACCACCTAATCTGCCGCTAGTTTAAGGCACAGGCTGTCTGAAGATGCTCCAGGTTGCAATGGTCAGTTCTAACTTCGACTGGATGCTGTGCCCGCTCCAGAAGATGATGCCAGGTCTCCAAAGCGGACTTGATGGCCAACAGTTCCTTCTCCCAGATGGTATAATTCCTCTCAGACATGTTCAACTTCCTGGAGTGGTAGGCACAGGGTTGCAACCTGCCGCCCGCCTAGGGGTGCACGAAACCCACTTACCTGGTCTCGCAGCTTTTCGCGGTGGGGGGGGAGATGCTTCGCTGCTCTCCCCCCGAAGTTCAGGCCGGGGGGGGGGAGGCTTTCCGTCTCGCCCGGCCGAAATTCAGGCCGGGGAGGAGGCGCCTCGCCTCGCCCGGCCGCAAAATTAAAAGTTAAAAAAACAAACAAAACGCCCCCGTGATACGTGACGATTAACGTAGCCTATCACGGCTAGATCTGCAAAGTCAGCCATGATAGGCTATGTAAATCGTCACGTAGCCTATCACGGGTGACTTAAAAAAAGCGCGTACGCAAATGGCGGCCCCCATAGGGAGCCGCCATTCGCGTTCCTTATTTGGTCGCTGTAGTCTACGTAAATCTTTACGTAGACTACGGCGAAAATAAGGGCAACGCAAATAGCGTTGCCCTTATTTTAGCTGTAGTCTACGTAATCTTTACGTAGACTACAGCAACCAAATAAGGAACGGGAATGACGGCTCCCTATGGGGGCCACCATTATCCGTACGTGCTTTTTTTTTTTTTTAAAGTCACCCGTGATAGGCTACGTGACGATTTACGTAGCCTATCACGGCTGACTTTGCAAATCTAGCCGTGATAGGCTACGTTAATCGTCACGTAGCCTATCACGGGGGCATTTTTTTTTTTTAGTTTTATTGGAATGGCGGCGGCGGCAGCCGGTCAAAAGATCGGCTGCCACCCCCGCTCCTGACGAAGACCTGACGAACCTCCGCTGGGACCCGCCGCCGGGAGGGACATTTGGGAAAGGTAA
Source organism: Heloderma suspectum (assembly GCF_057233095.1). Lineage (NCBI taxonomy): Eukaryota > Metazoa > Chordata > Lepidosauria > Squamata > Helodermatidae > Heloderma > Heloderma suspectum. Next base: position 142,219,559 of record NC_139459.1, read on the forward strand.
GTCCTGTCCCGGGGGGGGTGCGGGGTGCGGGGGGGTGCAGAGAATTTCTCCCCGAAACTTGTTCGGGGGGCCGAACACGTTGGCGCTCAGCCCCCCAAAGTTTCGGGGAGAAATTCTCCGCCAACCCTACGCCCGCCCAATCTGGCTGAAAAAGCACCGCCCCCACCGCAAAGTCAGAGGCATCAGTTTGCACTACAAAAGGCTTCCTCGGGTTGGGATGTAACAGGATCGGCTCAGAAATAAAAAGCTTCTTAAGTTCCTCGAAAGCCTGTTGGGCAGATGCCGTCCAATGAAAAGGAGATTTCCTGCCCTTAAGGAGGTCCGTGAGAGGAGATGTCAGCCGAGCAAAGCTGGGCAGGAATGTTCTGTAAAAATTAGCAAACCCCAGAAAACGTTGCAAGTCCTTCTTGGTGGATGGAGCCTGCCAGGAGATTACAGCCTGGACCTTTGCAGGATCCATCCTGATACCATCAGCTGAGATAATGTAGCCAAGGTAGTCCAAAGAGGTTAGGTCAAACGCACATTTCTCCAGCTTGGCATAAAGATGGTGCTCACGGAAGCGCTGGAGGACGGCAGAGAGAAAAAAAAGAGGAACGGGGACCAAGCTGTCAGGAGCGCCCTAGCTGCCTCTTGCAGTCCCCTCCAATAGCCAACTCAGGACTCAGACGATGAGGATTCTTTCCAAGGCTTTATGCCTTTATTACTTTATGACTCTTTCAGATACTAATCACTAGTGACTAAGAAAGGAACAGCACTGGGGAAAGATAGCAGAGTAGCCTAAGCTCCAGGTAAGGCAGTTGGTCCCCATTTGAAGTGGAACCACGGGAAGACTCTGAAGTTATGGGTTAGGGAGAGATCCTCCCTCTTTCCCTTGGGTCCTCAGGACACGACTGCCTCCTTTCGGCGCCCTCCATCTGTTGCCGCTCCCTGCATCTGCGCTGAGCGTCCAGCAAGCCCCCCTCCAGCGCTCTCTCACTGCCATTGTCACTATCTCTCCCAGGAATGCTGGCAGGAGGAATCTCTGCCAGCTGCTGTGCTTGTGAGAGATGAGCGAGCTCCTCTCCCACGGATTGCTGTTCCTCCTCAGAATCAGAACTGCTCTGGGGCTCTATGGGATCAGTTTCCACCCTGACAACTACTGCCATTGGCAATAAGCTCTGCTGGCTGAGCTGGTTTGCATGATCAGCAGACAATTAACAAGATTTGTTAACTATGCTGTGTGTACCAGTCACACGTCGGGTGGATTTGCACAATTACACATGGCAGCACAGCTTGTTGTGTTGTGCAGACCCAGCCAGGGTGGCTTGTTGTCATGGGTAATAAGCCACCCAGAACCCTACAACAGGTCCATGGTTATGTGTTCACAGTGATGCAAGTAGGGCCCAAAGCCTAGAGTCCCCCAAAAGACTACCCAGAGAGTGGCCACTGATGGGGGCAGCATCAAGCAGGTGGAGTGACAACACCTGGGCTGGCATGGATATGCTGGGGCCCACCAGAACTGATGCTGGTTGCGACAGCATCCTTCTTATTTCTAAAAATACGTCATAGTCAGGGGTTGGGTGGCCAGGCATGTACATGCTCATTTTATTATTTTTTCTTTGAAAATACATTATCCTTTACTACAATGAAATGGTACTTATTCCCAAGTAAATGTGTTTAGCAGCAGAAGCAAACTCCATTATGTTTCCCTAGTCATGACAGTGTTCTGATTTGAGTGAATTTAAAATGAGAAACTGCATGTGCTTAGACTACTTTTTTTTTATCAGGGTTGCCAAACAGCTCTTTGTTAGCTCTTTTGCTTTAACATTTCAGGTATGTAGAAGCATTTATAAAGCATGGAATGATTATAGGGATGTAGATGAAGTTTATTTGGTTTGTATTTTAATATGAGCCAATGTAATTTGAACTTCCTGAACTAACACACAAACCAGAATGCAATTATCGTCTGGTTTTCGCGGTTCTCAAATGTTGTGATATAGTTCTTTGCTTAAAAACACATACAAAAATGTGTAACAGGGGAAATTGCATATAAAAATGCATACATTCGGAAAAATTACATACCAAAAGGCATATGTTAAGGGAAAGTGCTTGCAAAATGCACAAGTTAGGGGAAATTGCATACAAAGCTTCATGAACAAGAAAATGTGCAGGAAAATTTAAAAAACAAAAACAAAACCCCACAAACTCATTAGGCAACAGGATGGGATGAATGTATGCTTGATAAAATGCGAATATTATAGAATGCAGAACAGACAGATTTGTCCATCCCCAAATGGCAGTGGGGGTGAAGAGAAATGTTAATTGTGCACTATGGAATCTATAGCTCCCACCCCCACCCTCAGATAGCATCATTAAGTCCAGGATCTAAAATTATGGAGCTGGATGACTGGGTGTCCACTCCACTTGGATGGGGTTGGTTTACTCCCCTGTAAGAATCAGCTATGCTGCTTTGGAGTATTGCCAGGTACAGCGCTGCTCCTGAATTCTCATATGCCAATGGTGGCCAGGAGTGTTTTTCATCAGCTTTGGCTGTTGCATCAGTTGCACCCCTTCCTGAAGAAACTAGACCTGGTAATTCATGACCAGATTAAGTCCAGATTAAATTATTATGGATTACTGTCTTCATCCTAGATTTAGTGTAACTGGTTTGAACACATTCTGGAAACCGAAATCATATTAAATAACGTATGTCTAAACTTCTTCCACCACATTTAAAACGTTACACCTGTCAGCACCCTAAATTATATTGTTCTTGGAGTCTAGTTACCATATCTCATTTTCAGAAAGTGTTTATTTTATTATGATTTTACTGTGCTTTTATGACAAAACTATTGTGATTGTCTTAGATTGCTGTAACCAGTTTTTGTATATTTTTATGTTAATATCATTGTTATGACCTGTTCCATTAAATGATAAATCTTCATTAAAGTTTAGAGACATAAATGCAGTAAAATAATTTATTATATTGGGGTTTAATTGTCTGTGTTTTCAAAGAAGCATTGCCAAGATGGGAGAGAGCAGTGCTAAATGAACTCAGTTAAAGGATGAGAGATGTAGATATAAAATCAGGTCCGCTACTTAGTCCACTGCCTTTGTGTAACAAGTTTTGTAGATGGGTTAATTGGCCACTGTGATATTGAAGTAGCCTGTGTAATGGCCCCTCTGTTATTTAAAACGTGTCCCCCTCCTCCACATGTACTGTTAATGCAGATCATGATATCTGTCCTTGCTCTTCCAGGACGCAAAAGTTACAGCATCACATAGCAGCTCCTTACCTCTTTTGTTGCCATTGTCCAATCAATTGTGACATTCCTTTCAAATAATCCATGTCATGCACAGCAATTGGCTGGGACATGTTCAGCTGCACAGGATGGAAAGCTGCCTGGAGGCATGACAGCCAATCAATAGCAGGAGCCTTTTCCTAAAGACAGAAGCAAACAGAATTAAACGGTGAAACACTCCATTAAGAAAGACAATTACAAATTGCCCCCCTATAACCCGAAGAGGGTATTCTTTTATTTATTATACCACTGTCATTTCACTGAAGGTGAAATGGGTGAGAATTGCATTTCAGATCAGCTTTGAGAAGAATTTACCAACATTCGCAACATTCTCAATATTTGGGACAAAAAGAACTTCAATTTTAAAAAGTCAAATGTAGGACAAATTGAAACAGACAGACCATCCAGGCCCAGGACTTTCAGTGCTTAGTTCTTAAAAGTCTGGGATTGAATCCCTGTGAATTCAGCTATCTTACTGTTTAATTGGGGTTGCCATCACTTTTTTCTGACTTGCTCCTCATCTTTGACAGTTATATGGCAGGCAGGCATTCCATGGTCCTCTCGGTGTTGGGAACAGCTGTGCCTAGTACATTGGCTGAGAATTTTAGTTCAGTTCCTTTTTTACAAGAATGTACTAACATTTGCAAAGCTCTTCATATTTGGGAAAGAAAGAATGTTTTTAAAAACTTGAATGTTGGGGTGGTGGTGCTGCGATTTGAGAGCTGAAGCTCGTTTCAGTTACCCTCCATCTGACTGTTGCGTTGTCTCTTGTTGATAACACCTTCTGGGCATTGTGCCGTGTTTAGTCATTAGATCAGTATCTCTCTCCTCTTTTCTGTTTTAACTTCTTTTTAACTTCTTATCCTCATAACTTTCCATGCATTTGTTCTTAAATATTTCAAAACATGTTTTAACATTTCTTAGATTTTTTTCTAAAAACTTTTCTGTTATTTACCATAAAATTTGCATAAATATTGACTAAAATACAGGTTGTATACATTTACTACATTTAATATAGATTTCCAAGTTAATACTCTTTTTTGTTTTTGTCTTTTAGGTAGTGTGTTATTTACATTATCACTGAGTTGCTTCTCAACCTAATATTTGATCAATTTAATTCAGGGAGGGGGCAGAGTGAGAAGATTGCACCGTGGTCTCCAGTGGAAGGCAAGATTTTGTTTTATCTGTTTTGGCTTTTTGTTTTTAAGATATTTCCATTATTTGGGTGGGATAAAATTTAGCTTGCTTTTTTTTTTTTTAACATCTGCAGACCAATATATATTGTATTAAGGATTTATATGTTTTGTTATTTAAATACAGGTAACCTCTGTAAAATTGGTATGATCTGCTCATGTGGAGGGGCAAATAATATGTTTTCTTCTCTTCAATGCTTCATGTGACTTCATGGAATTTCAAGGGGCTGCAAAATCTAAACAAGCAGAAAAGAGTGCTTTCTAAGCTGAAAGAGCTTAAGGGTAATGTGGCGTTTCTACAAGAAACCCACCTGATGGCAGAAGATTATCACTTGTTGAGAAAGGACTGGGTTGGTGAGGTTCATGTAACAGACACTTTGACATGGTCTAAAGGGGTTGCGATTTTAATTAATCCATAAGGGTACAATCTTATGGCTGGCTGGGGCATGCTGGGAGTTGTAGGCCTTTTCTCTGTCTAAACATGCATAGCATTGCGCGCCCTAAATGATTTTCTTTTTCATTGCAACAGGTGGTTATTGATTCTGATGGTTGCTTTCTGATCTTGGTTGGGAAATATATGGACAAAGTGATTGCTATGATTAATGTATATGGGCCTAATATGGATTCTCCTACCATGTTTCACGAATGCTTTGCTTTGGTAAATTGGTTGATATGGCTTATGATTATCTGATTGTGGGTGGGGACTTCAGTGAGGTCTTAGAACCCTTGCTGGATAGGAGTATGCCTGTCCTTAAGATCCAAATGGCAGTGACACTTACGCTTCAGGCTTATATGGCTGAACTTGGTCTGATTGATGTTTGGAGACCTTACACCCAGGTAATAGAGAGTATACTTTTATTTCACCAGTACATCATAATTGTTTTCGACTAGATTATTTCTTGGCCTCTACTTCTTTGCTGCAGCGAACAAAGTCTTGCAAGATTGTACATTGGCGGTGTCAGATCATGCCCCAGTATGTTTGGAATTACAGTTTTCAGATTTGCCCAGGCCTAGGTTTCTGGCATCTCAGTGTTTCCCTTTTGAATGAGATGTTTAAGTCTCAGATTTCACCTGAATTGTCTGAGTGCTTTAATATCAGTTACGGTACTGTGGGTTCTTGTGCCATTGAATGGGAGGCCAGTAAAGTTTTTATAAGGGGCTGAATCATTGCCTATGCCTCCTATAAGAAAAAACTTAGAAAAACACAAGTGTTTTTAAATAATATGTTGAAATCTCATATAACCCAGTTCGCCATTTCCCCAACAGCGCAATTGTACCAGGAGTTGCAGAATGTGAAATATGAGCTGAATAGCATTCTCTCACAGCAGGCAGAATTTGCATTAACCTGTTTGCAACGGGCATATTGGGAAAATGGGGAACATTCTGGTAAAACCTTGGCACACCATCTTAAACATCACAAGCATCAAAACGTAATTTCTGCCATTAAAGATGGGAATAATACGATACATGCTTCTCCCATAGATATAAATTTACAATTTTGAAGGTTTTATACAGATTTGTATAGTAAGGGTAGTGAGATATTGGAGCAAGATATGGATGCTGTTTTGCTCAGATTCCTCACAAAGGCACACCTTATGGCCCCACTGAGGCTGGAAGAGATTATGAAAGCAATTACGAATATGAACAGTGGGAAATCCCCTGGTCTGGATGGGTTCCCACTTGAGTGGTATACAACATTTTCTAGTATTTTAGCTCCAAAGCTTTATTGTCTTTATAAATACGTATATATTTGAATCGGGTTCTCTTTCCTCATCACTAAATGATGCTAACGTTCCAGTTATTCCTAAACCTGGCAAGGACCTTACTTGTTGTGCTAATTATCAACCTATTTCATTAATAAACATTGATAGTAAAATGCTAACGGCAATTTTAGCTGACAGGCTGCAACAAGCTATTACAACACTGACCAGGTGGGATTCATTAAAAACAGACAGGGGCTGATAATTTGAGATTAGCTGTTGATCTGACAGCTTTAAATTCAGAAAGAACTGACCAGGCAGCCATTGTCTCTTTGGATGCTGAAAAGGTCTTTGACAAAATTGATGGGAAATTTATGCTTGCTACATTGAGTAATTTTGGTTTTCTGGTAGAATTTTTGAAATGGGTTAAAATTTTATATTCAACCCCAAGAGCTAGATTTATGACTAATGGATGGGTTTCGTCTTTTTTCCTGCTTGGGCAAAGCACTAGACAAGGATGTCCGCTTTCCCCATTGATATTTCATTTATGTTTGGAACCCGTGGTGTGTGCGATTAGATGGAATAGTAGTATTCACAGTTTTGTGCATGCTGGTTTAGAATTTAAAATTATTCTTTATGCTCATGATCCTTTTATTGTTTATTTCAAATCTCCAGTCATCTATTCCAGCTTTGATGAAATTGATTAATACGTTTGGTGATTTGACTGGTTATTCAATTAATTGGTTAAAGTCTGAATTGATGCCGATTGGAGATAACACATCTCCTAGTGTGTTGGTTAATAGGCAGTTTCGATGGTGCCCTGATTTTATTACCTATCTGGGAATACTTATTCCCAGAGATACATCCCAGTTGATTAAACTAAACTTGAACAAGGTGATTAATGAGGATGTATGAGAAACAGATAGATAGGAATCATTAAAGTTGAGTTTGTGGGGTAAAGTTAACACACTAAAGATGACTATCATACCTCAAATTGTTTATAGTATACATGAGATTTCTCTACTTATTCCTGGCAAATACTTTCAAAAAACTTAATGCTCTGCTTTGTAAATTGGGGGGGGGGGGGTTCCTCTCCACTGTGAACTTCCAATTAAAGAAGGTGGGTTTGGTTTTCAGGACCTCACCTTATACCATCGGGCCTACTTGTTGACCTGTACTAAATTTTGGTGTTTTCTACTCCAATTGGATTTTCCACCTTCGTCGGTTCTGGAATCCTTCTGTTTGGATCCTCTTTCCAAGTGGGTGGCACTAGGTTCTTGGCATATTAGAATAGACAACCCCCCTCCCACAATTCCTACTGTTAGAGAGATGTGGCATGTAATATCACATCAATTACAGTTTGATCCATTCTCTCATGCTCAATTGACTTTATGGGGAAATCTAGATTTAAAAATTGGAACGAAAATGTTTTTTGTGATGGCCATGGATGAATAAGATAACCCATGCACACCGGGCTTGATGACACAACAACCCCCAAGAGGGTTGGCATGTCGTCCAAACCCGGCATGTCGTGCAAACCCGGTCACTATCAGATGTTTCAGAAATCATTTAGTGCATTTCAATATAGATCATTCTTTAACAAAAACAATGGCACTATTTCAAGTCAGGAAGACTTGCAAGGCCTCTAGACACTAAAATGGCCGGTTTCACCAGATCTCCAGGATGAGTTGTATATGTTTGTTACTCCCAACAGTTATGTTTCTGGAGATATATACAGACCTGCAGCTGCCCGATGGTGGTGCGATAAAATAACATCCTTTTTTCCTGTCGCTTCTCCAAGGGGGTAACTGCCTTCTGGAGGTTGGAGATAAAGGAGAATGCCAAGGAAATGTAAGTGGAAGTAACCTCTGCACGCCCTCCCATCAGCTCTCCTAGCTTCAAGAGGTACGAGTAGTATGAACGTAGGACCTGTAAAACAAAACCTTGCTATCAAACAGAGTCCCTGTTTGAACTTGTTCTGGGCCATTTGTTCCATCAGACCAAAGTATAAAGCCTTCAGGCACTTCACAGATCACAGCCCCCTCTCCTATCCACAGGTACTTGTACGACTTTTACTTCAACTTTTACTTCAACTTCGTAGCTTACCTGGGGATAATTGACTGCTTTGCTGAAGTGAGTTTCTAGAGGCAGCTCAAACTCTGGATGGTCAATCTGAGAAAGGAAGGCATGGTGAATTAAATACCAGTGGCATTAGAGATGGGATAACAAAAAAACCCAGTAGCTGGGAGGTGGAATGAATGGTGCTAAAGTTGCAGCAAACAGGGGAGACTATTGTGTTCATTAAACTCTATGGAACTGAATGCCTGCAGAAGGATGGGCTATTGTCAGGGTGTTGCTGGGTGCTAAAAAGTCCCACAAGGCACAAATTTGCATAGCATTTGCATATGCTAATTTGCACATATATATATATATATATATATATGCAAATTTAGGCAAACTTTCAGTGAAAAAAACAATCTACCACTTTTGCAGTTTCAAACACCAAGTAACATCTTTTACACCACTAAAATAATGAACTAGGTTCTGTAGTTAGGTAATTTTTTACTTTGGACTTAATGGTCTTGCACTGGGGAGGGGCCGCAGTGGCTTAGTGGTTAAGACGCTGAACTGCAGACTGGAAGGTCGGCAGGTCAGCAGTTCGAGACCCGAGTGCCGCGTGACGGAGTGAGCTCCCGTCTTCAGTCCCAGCTCCTGCCAACCTAGCAGTTCGAAAGCAAGAAATTGCAAGTAGATAAATAGGTACCGCCTCGGCGGGAAAGGTGACAGCGTTCCGTGCACCTCAGTGTTCAGTCATGCCGGCCACATGACCACGGAAGCGTCTTCGGACAGCGCTGGCTCTTCGGCTTAGAAACGGGGATGAGCACCGCACCCTAGAGTTGGACACAACTGGTTGGGGACACCTTTACCTTTACCTTTTTACTGGGGAGGGGCACTCTTAAGCCAGCCTTCCCCAACCTGGCAAATGTTTTGGACTACATCTCCCATCAGTCCCAGCCAGTATAGGAAATAGTCCAGGATGCTGGGAGTTGTAGTCCAAAACATCTGGAGGACACAGGTTGGAGGAAGGCTGCTTCAGACTGTCATGTGTATTACATCACTTACTGCAAAATGTGATCTAAATAAATGCATTCAGTGATGGCCTTTGAGTGTCTTGTAACAATGCTTGGCAGCCACTATCTCTCCTTATGCTCTAGTTTGCCTTCTGCTCTTTGACAGCTCTAAAAGGTCACTGCACCTTTTATTGACCACTCTGTACATGCTGGACCCCCCCATCTTACATTCCATCTTCAATAAACATCCATAAGCTCCTGCAAAAAAGGATCTTTGCAGTCCATAGTAAACCGTATGAATGCTACCATGCCTGGGCAGCAGATAGCTGCCGCCCCGTTCACTCCTCCCAGTCTGCCTGGTTCTTTGGGGTAAGAGCATCTGCTTGGCTTGTTGTTCACCTTACAATGCTGCCTCTGGCTGCAACCCTAAGTGTACTTACTGGGGAGTAAGTCTCATTGAACACCATGAGACTTACATCTGAGTAAGCATGCATAGGATTGTGCATCTCTCGCTCTCTTTCCCCCACCATCCTTCCCAGTAGTCACAAGAAATTCTGCAAAGACAAATCAAGAGCTGTGGGTTCATATTCCAGTTAAAGGCAGAGGCAGAAAATACATCTCTGATCTCACTGCTGCTAAGGAAAAGGGGAATTTATTTATTTTTTAAAAAAAATAGCAGCTTCCCTCCTACATGACACAGACCACAGACTTTAATTTAGTATCTATCTTGCAAAGGACGCACCCTGAATGAAATAAAATTGGGAATTGTTATGTCAAGGGTGGAGGGGTAGTAGAGATCACTAGAGCTGAAAAACAAAGAAAACTCAGCAAAAGCAGCAAAGTGCTCAGGAGAGGAGGGATTAGGAACATGGGATTCTTTTCCAGTTTTGTTGAACATGCAGAGGAGGCTTTGGCTCTGAAATATTCATATGCAGGTCAGGTGCATTTCATAAACAACCAACCAGCAATCAAGAAGACAGTGACAGAAGAAAGCACAACACAGGGAACCAGGGGTCCTTCAAGGGCACAGAGGGCAAGCCCCCTTCTTACATCTCCATTTTCACCCCTTTTGAAAAAAAAAGTGTCTTCTGCACTTCCTGTCCTGTCCCATCCCTTCCGCCCCACCTCATAACTGAGCTTGTCTCCTTTTCTCTGCTTCTCATCCCTCACTGCAGTTTTGCGCAGCTCCCTCCCTCCCTGTCCTGTTTTCAGTTTCCCACCTCCAGCCCTTCCATGCTCTCTTTTGCCTCTGGAAACTTAGGGGCCATCTAAATGGCACTGCTTCCAACCTTCACTCCATCATAACTGTGCAGCAGCATTGCAGCTGCGAATTAGCTTCTGCTGCGGTACATGTGCATTTCACTGCAGACTTTGCCAACGGGAAAATCCGCTGTGCCCTGACACATAGCCGTTGAAGCGAAGTAAACTGTGGCAGTCGCACTACCCCTTTTTTACCATTATATTTAAATGTGCAGCTGCACAGGCATGTGAGGGAGGGGGTGCAACACTTTGGGTTTTAATGGCTGTTTTGTATTTTAAGGGTTCTTTGGTGTCTGTCTGTTCCGTGTTTGGCAGTGCTCCAGCCCGAGACTCTCGCAATAGTTCACCAAGGTGTGTGCCCTTGAGAGGTATGTGCCTACCCATCATTCCAAAATGGTGGGTGGAGCGAAGTTGGTCCTGAACCTTCTGCTCCCCCAAGACCCCCAGCCCTTGGCCATTGACTCCAAAACAGCTGTTGTGAAGGTACAAAGCTGCGAAGGTGTGCGAAAGTGTGGCTGAAGAAACGAGCATGCTTCCCCGTGCCTCTGTAACTGTGCAGCCACGGAGGAACGGGGATGAGTGAAAGGGCGTCACAGAGTGACACAAGTACTAGGCACACCTACCACACGTCCACCACAAAATGCAAAGTCGGTTCGGGGGAGGGACAGACAGCTCACAACCACAGCAGAGCAAACCCGCAGCAAACCAAAAACATAGCAGCAAAACGTATCTTTGGAAATCTGCATTTTCTGGGTGAAAACTATGGTTAGGCTACTAAGTGGTGACTACATCATGTATCCCAAAGGACCTTGAATTGCAGTGGCCCCAGAGTAAATGGCTCATGTAGATGGGGCCCAAGTTCAACTCCAGAGCCCTCCAGGGGCTTGCTGCTGTTTCTTTGCTCCACAGCTGCCCCACAGATGATTTGGGGAGCGTAGCAGGGCCTGCAGGCATAAGGCACCCAGTTCAAAAATTTGGGGCTGGTTGCAAGAAATCTGGGGCTTTGGCTGTATGCATCAACCACTGCAGACACCACTTGCTATTGTGGCTAAAGTATCAGCTCCAGTGGAGACTGGCGGCTCCAATTTCGGCGGGGCTGCGCATCCATTCCAGGTTTTAGTCAGAACCAGCCAGTACTCTAAAGTAGCTATCCAAGGTACTGAACCTATTTTGGGGATAGGGTTAGCAGCTTGGATGCTCATGTTGTTTTTTAAATTACATTGATGGTTATTTGACATAAGCTGCTTTGAGTGTCTGTCTGGGCTATTAAGGGAGGCACACATTTTTAAAATCAACCATCAATCAAAACAAAAACCAAGTAAACATGAGGCACAGGAGGGCTCTGCTTGAAGTAAATTGCCCACCTGAATTGGAGCTCAGCACATCCGGCATAGGGGCATGGCTGGATGGGCTGCTTGACTCCTGAGAGGACCCACTCTGCAACTTGCTCCCAGGCCAAAAACTTTTGCTAGTAACATTTCCATTCTGGTCCCCATTATTCCATAACTTGTACTTTCAGCACTCCATGTGGTTGGCTGCATATGGGCAAGCACTGACAGGTAGACAGTTCTGGACTGGATGGCCCCTTGGTCTGACTCTTTATACGGTAGCTCCTTATATCTATATATGTTATGCATGTGAAAATAAAGCTTTTTTAGCTCAGCTAGACGGCCGTTTGGCATTTGTCATGACCCCGCTTGCCTCTTGACTTACTACCTGGATAATATTGGTGCTTGGATCAGCAGAGCTGGGTCCCACGTAGGCTTTGAAGAAAGGGAAAGTGTTGTATCTTTCCATGAGTATCTGAAGAGTCTGGTTAAAATCTGTCTCTTTCCAGGGGCCTGTGATGTTCCAGCCGCCAACCTGAGCAAAGACAAAACCAGAGAGACCTGACCCATGACCACTGAGAAGAAGCGTAGTGGCGCAGCTGTGAGTCTGAGTTCCGAACTGGGAAGTGCTCATTTCAAATCTTGCTTCAGCCATGAACCACACTTGACACTAAAGTATCATCAGGAAGCCCATCAGTTGTTTAATAATAATAATAATAATAATAATAATAGGAGGTTCTACTAATCTTTTCCTTCTCCATTACAATCCTGATGAATATCCCCTTCCGACTCTGCTATTAGCCCTAGAAGAAAAGCTTCCTATGGAGCCATGAGCCAGTGGGGTTTTCCCCCCATCTTCTAGAGTAACTGAAGCACAGGGGGAGGGGATTTTTGTCAAGCTTGCAGCAGGGGAGGAAAGGGTTAGGAACACAGAAAGAACACATTGCCTTATACCAATCAGGCTATTGGTCCATCTAGCCCAGTACTGTTGACACTGACTGGCAGCATTTCAGGCAGGATTCTTTCCCAGCCCTACGTGGAGAAGTCAGGGCTTGAACCTGGGACCTTCTGCCTGCCAGGCATGTGCTCTGCCACTGAGCTATGAACCCTCCTTTCAACCTCCCTGTGCTGTGTACTACTTTTCCAATCTAAATCCCCCTTAATCCTGTTATTAATTCTTTAAAAAATGGCTGGGCTTCTGGCTTGGTCCTTAGACAAGCCTTAGAAAAGCCACTACCTCAATCCCCATCTGTAGCATGGGGACAGTAATAGTGATCTGTACGTTATGGAGTTATTATCAGACTGAATTATAGAATATATGGGATGCTGCCGAGTGTTTGAAGTAGTTCACTTATGTTATCTCAGTAATTCTTACAAGAAACCTGCTAAGATAGGCCATTACTAAGAAAACATGAAATATGTAAAGTAGGGCTGGACTGACTTTTTGCCCATGGATATTTTCAAAGCTGAAGGAGAGCTTTCTGGGGTGGGGTGGGGGTGTTGAAACATTCTCCAAATGCCTCCTTTAACAGTAGCTTTTTTGCACTCTTGGGAAACACTTGCAGCTCATTTCGCCCCCCCCCCCGCCCCCCCCCGCCCCGTCACTGCTTTGTGTCATCATCCCAGGCTCTTTCCTGAGTGAGCTCAGCCAGTCAGGGATCAAGTAATGAATGCAATGACATCACACTGTCACATAGCCAATCAGATTTGATAATGTCATTGAGGCCAATGCTTTCCCCTCAGTCTATATTAGTGTGGGAAGGGGAAGGAACATCTCCATAGCTGAGGCAAGCTAGGCTGTGCTGCTTTGCCCTCAGTCCTCTAAACTGGTGGAGGGGGTAGTGGAAGGAATATCCCCATTACCTTCGCAATAGCACTGTGCTATCGAGGCAAAGAACATTAGCCAGGTTGCATTGGCAATATGGACATCCTTGCAAACATTTTCACCCACTTTTGAGCACCCTCCAAAATTCCCAAAGTTTTCACAGTGGACAGATATGTTAGCAAAAACTCTAGCTCAGCTCTAACGTGAAGTACTTTGAACGTATAGAATGCTATTGTAGGATTATTGTCACCATCACTGCACTGATATCATGGAAGAAGGGACTACTTTGTACTTCTCCCTATAGTCTGCCTCTATGGATCTATTTCTCTGAGCCAGCAAGGAAGATTTACATATGAAAACTATTTTCACAGGTGGATCCCCTTGCAGTTCAGGAACTGCAGGCATAGACTGAATGAAGACGCATTGCAATGTACATTCATATGCAAGTCAACCAATTAACCCCGTTAACACTACAAGCCTGCACATTTCCATCTTGTTGAATGTAATGTGCATCCCCAATCATTGTCTTGGACTGTCAAGTCATCACTTAATGCTGCAGTCATCTAGCAATTAACATATGTTTGAGAAAATCTTGAAAAGAGATATCTGAAAAGAGTTTTCCCACTGGTTTTTGAATACTGCCAGTTCTGAAGTAAGATTTGTGCCCATTTATTCCTCTTTTCTGTAGAAACTGGCCTATTTGCCCTATGTAGAATGCTGAAAGGCACTGCTGACAGAGGATGGCATATATCACATTGGAAGATGAGCAAGCAAATGAACCCCTGATATTGTGGGTGACATTATTAGATCCTGTGCCAGAGCTGGCAACTGGATTTGTTGCAGGGTCTGGTCCCTGTGTTTGTATCCTTGTTATTTCGCCTGTTGTTCCTTGTGAATAGCTAGTTTAGGTTGGGGAGCTGTCTGTTGGCAAGTACAGGCCTACCACGTACGGCCTGTGAGAGGGAAGTTTTATTGTCCGAGATGAGCTGTAATTCATGATACATTTGAGTGCTTTCAGGTAGGAGCTATAGATGACAAGTGGTCTCCTGTCTTCTCTTCAAAAAGTAGAGAAAGAACACTTCACCCACCCAAGACACTCTCTCCCTGACCTTGAAGTGGCAAGAGAAGCAGCAGTGCTTAACCTTTTCCTTGTCTACTGAATTCGAATGTATTAGAGTGCAGGCGTACAGCCTTTAAGTTAAAATCTTTCAGTTTTGTTCCAACAACATCCTCCTGTGTTGGAGGTGGGGGGACAGCAGGAATCTATGTTTGATAGACATGAAAGTCATGGACCCTTTATATGTTATAGAAAAAATGATTATGATTATCATTAATGTAGCACCATCAATATGCATGGCACTCTACAGATTATCATAAGCCAAAATGACAAGTCCCTGCCTCTTACAATTTAAATGTCAGTAGTGAGGGAGACATCAAAGGCCAGAGAGGGGGTATGGGGAGAGATAAGGGCAACAAGGAACACGTGTAAGGATTAGGAAATGCAGAAACGTGCATTAGCCTTAATAGATATAATAGGAAATATAGCGAGAAAGTTAGGGTAGGGCATGATGTATGGAGCCTTGATGTTTTATGAACACCTGTCCATGAGGAATGACCTACCAAATAATCACCTACCAAACATACAATGACCAGTAGTAGTCTGAGATTCAGTGCCCTTCGCTGTGGATGAAATGATCACACTTACTTGTTATTTTATTCTACTCCTGATATGAAGAGAATGGGCCTAGAATGAGCAGGGGCCACACACACACATTTCTGTGCAGTGATCACCTCATTTATGAGCTCCCTCAAAGGCTGAGCACCTTGAGCTTCAATCTGTTCTGTATTCATGCAAGAGGTGTAAAACCGTGTGGCTTTCTCCTTTGCTGAGCTGTTAACCCCAAGCTGTGGTTCCTCTGAGGAAGAGAAGGCAGGCGTCACACACACAAAGTTGGGAGGTTACGAAACTGTCCGCATAACAGGAGCAAATTAATTTGGAGATGGTAAAAAGATAAAATGACTAGTGAAACAGCAGTGCTGGAAATCTGCCTCCGAGGTGACACTGACATTAGATTAAGGCCCTGATCCAAGCCTTGTCACGTGCTGTGGTGCGCCACTTGTGGCCCCAGACAGAGATCTCCATATTAGCCACATCCATCCATCCAGTTCGATAACGGGTGAGCATCAGTTTACGCAAGTCTCCCTTATTGGATCAGGACACATTCTAGAGATATGCATGACTAAGAAACAGAGACAGGGCATTATGCCCTCCAGTATGAAAGCAGAAACAAAGGCTTGATGCTCACATTAATTTTTGATCTTAATCATTTTTGTATGGTGAACCTTTCTTTGGAATGTAGCTCAACATGGCCCGACTCTAGTATTAGTCAAGTCAGAGAGACACATTGAAAATTAAAGGCCATCCTGATAATTTTAGTTATTATGAATTGATATTGTATTACACTCACGGGGCAAAGCTTCTACATTGATTGTGTACGCTGATGTGAAGGTTTAGGGGGAAAAAAAAACATTCGCATAGGGGATTGCCAAGGACTGGGAAGAGGTCCCACCATGTAGGCAAGCTAAGGAATGGACAGGAAGCCGAGAGGCAGGGTTGTTAAAGTAAGGTTGCAGAGAAGGCAATGTTCTAAGAAAAAAGAAGGAAGGATAGGTGGGAAATGGGGCTTGAAGAGAAGGGCAGAGGAGGAAGGGAGCTGAGACAAAATTGGGCGTGTTAATTGGGTTATCAGGGTGGGGGCTCTGAATTAGTTAATTTATAATGGTTATATGCTGCCCTATAAAACATTCTAAGGGCAGCTCACACAATAAAACCGGTTGAAACAATCACAAGAAATAATACAATTAACACGGAAAAGGCTTCTGGAAATTGTAAAGGGCTTCAAGCGTTGGCCAATGTACTCAGTGGACCATTCACCCAAGCACACCAGTTGAGTCAATGTCTCTGCAGGCAGGCCTTCCCCAGTGATCCTCCTGGTGTGTCAGGTGGTCCAGCTTCACTGTGTGTGAATCCTCCCGCCCCCGAGAGAAGCCCCGCATGCAGCAAAGCTGGGTCCCGCCCAACACACCAGGAAGATGATCTACCCAGTGCATCAGCTGGGGACTGAAAGACAGGCTGTAGGTGGGGGTGGGGGTGAGGGAGTCATCCTGCCCCCCGCTGGAATTAAGGTCCCCACCCCTGCCCTAAATCAAGGAACTTACAATATAATTTATACGTTATATTGCAAGGGTAGGGGTGGGAGTAGGATGAATAAGCCAGGATAAAAAGGAATGAGTAAGTGCAAATGCAGTCAATGTGCTTAGGCTTAGTTTATACTAAAAACCGTCTCTCCCCTACATTAGGGTACACTCAGAAGAAAGGTTCACCACATCAAAATGAAAGGGAAAGGTTACATAGTGGGGATGTTGCCACATCAAAAATTAACACCTGAATTAGGCTCGAAATGGTTCTGTTACAGGTTGTGGTTCTTGTAACTCTAGATGTAGGCAGACCTTCTTATGAAGGTGTGGACCTTATTGGTGCTAGTTGGTGTATATCTATTCTACTAACAGATGATGTCTTGATGACAGATAATAATCTTACTCAAGTGTTTTGTCTTTATAGTTGTCAGTAATAATATGCAGAGAATTCTGGCCATAGCAATAACGACCTGTCTCTTCTCCCTACCTAAGAGCCGCTTCATGATCAGCTGGTTTTCTTCCAAGAGTATATCAAAGACATTCACCAATGGCATGTTCATCCCCCGTGTGTGGTTTGCTTCCCAGTTGCCACAAGTGTAACTGAAGAAATCCTCACAAGGATCTACGGTATCATTATGGGCCTTCAACAATCTCGCCAGAAGCAGAAGGCATGTTGTAGTACTGCAGGTTTCTGGGAAAACATAAGAATACTGATCAGATGTGGTACAAACCTTGGTTTTGTTGTAGAGTGTTGGTTGCCTTTAGATGATTATAACTGGCCATAAGAAAAACCAAGATGTACGGAAGCTTGGGCAACTGTTGCCCCTGTAAAATACTCTGTTCCTGCTGCACAAACTGGGGCTGATTTTCTACTGATTTCTTGGGGGATAGGGAGAGACATATTGCCAAAATTTGCACTTTACCTTATGAAGTGGCCAAGGTAAAGTGGAAAAGGTAACGTTTTCCATTTTTTTCTTGATTTTATTTTTTTTAAGCTGTCTTCTGGTCACACAACAGCACAAGGCTCTCTTCACAGCTTCCCACCGGCGGCACTTTTCGGGATGCATTGGGAGTGACGTGACGCGGTGTGAGGTGGTGTTGCTCCCAAGCCACTCCAGGAAGCACAGCTGGTAGGAGAGCCTCACACTGCTGTGAGTGGTGCAGGGCTTTTTTTTAAGTTCAAAAAGCAAGAAAAAATGGAAAATCTCACCCACATTGCAAGGTTAAATAAGGTAAACAGCCAGCCCACCTGACATCCTGGATAAATTACTCCCCCGCCTCGCGATCTTTGGGGAGTGTATTTCAGCCCCAGCCACCCAATGGTGAAAAAAGACATCAGTTTGAAAGCTAGGCTCTAAAACATCCCTCTGGAACCTCACATCCTCTAGATGTGTTGGATTACAATCCCTGTCATGCCCAGCTGGCATGCCTAATGGCCATGCTGGTTGGGGGATTATGGAAGTTGTACTGCAACACATCTGGAGGGCACCAGGTTCAGGAAGGTTGCCCTAAAGCATTGTCTGCTTTTCTATTTATTTGGAGCTGCCTGCAGTATTTAAAAAATAACTGAAACACATCTTTGGTCCCAGGAAGCATCTGCATGGCTGGTTGCCTGTGTTTGAAAGGGAGAGAACAAGTGATAAGGGACAATCCTTCAGATGGAGAAGCAGAAAGTAAGTTAGAGAGGAGGAACGTTCTGGTACCGAGGCCATGTGAAGCAGTGGTGAAGACAATGAGTAGCACAAGGCCAAGGACAGCGCTGAGCAGCAGAGCACAAAGGATCAGGATTTTTCCTCGTCGCCACCTCATCATAGCCCCTCCAGAGTCCTCGCAGGTCTGGAATTAGAGAAAACAGAGCTCCAGGTTAGTGTCGTGTGAGACTGAGACTGGTTATAGTCCGACTTTTCCAGGTTATGGCAGCTCCATTACTGACCTGTTTCCACAACTGCACTGGGTTCGCTGTCTTAGCCCTGCCCATGAAGTGTGTAGACCAGCCTTTGCAGGTGTGTCGCTCTGACCTCAGTGACCCAACTCTTTCCCTCCCTGTTTTCCAGAAGTTTCATTGCCGTTTTGGAGCAGGATGCCAGGGGACCAACTTTTAAAACATCTAGGGATGTACAAAAATCACTTACCTTTCGCGGATTATGTTTATGGTGGGGGGGGAGGCGTTCCGTCCCTCCCCCCAGAATCCTGGACGGGGGGGGAGGCGCGCCATTCCTCCCCCCCGGAATCTTCCTTGGCTGGCTGTGCTCCGCAGCAGCTCCGCAGAGCAGCCAGCCAGGCCCAGCCAGGCCAGAGCTGTCCGCAGCCGGATTTCTGGCCACGGAGGGCTCTGGGGGAAAAAAACCAAAAAAACGTGTACGCAAATGTACCACCGCCGCCTGGAAGATTTGCCCCAGGTAAGTCTCGTCCTGGGGGGGATCCACGGGGGGGGGGCAGGGGGTGGCAGGCCATTCCACCACAGATTTTGGGGGGCCGAATGCACTGGCATTCGGCCTCCCCGAGATCCGTGGCGGAATTCTTTGCCATCCCTAAAAACATCATTGAAAATAAGCATTAGAACATAGCCCATGAGCCCAGTCAAGGGGTGTTTTCTCCCATTGTGCTGAATGACGCTTGTCCTCTCAATGACCACAGAAATAACAGAGAAGCCCCTCAATTGACATGGCACATATCAAAGCCCTCAATTCCTTAAATGCAATTAAGCACGATCTCGAGGCTTTGGTCCATTGCCTTAGGGCGTAACTCCTTCACAGCTTCCAAACAGAAATCCTGTGTGTTAAAATGGGGGCTGGTTTCAGTCTCTTTCCCAGAACTAACCCAGTAGGGTCTCCTCAGAAGTAACTCCCATTGCTGTGGATGAGGCCAAGATTCCTCCTCAATTGAAATGGCACACATTAAAGCACAATTGCTTAAATGCGTTTAAGCCACAAAGCGAGGCTCCAATGAATTGTCTTAGGGCGAAAGTACTTGGCAGCTCCCTTATAGCTATCCTGCGGGTTACAGTGGGGGCTGGATTCTGTCTTTGTCTTTACTACTCTGTTTCCCACAACAAACCCATTAGTGTCTCCTCAGAAGTAACTCCCATTGTGCTGAATGAGGCTTGCCTTTGAATGCCTGCATCAGAACTTACAGAGATTCCCCCTCAATTGAAATGGCACACTTTTAAGCCCATAAATACGATTAAGCACGAAGGCTTCAGTCCATTGCCTTAGGACATAACTCCTTCACAGCTTGTGCATTAAAATGCAGGCTGGTTTTACCCTCTTTCCCACAACAAACCCATTACTGTCTCGTCAGAAGTAACTCCCATTGTGGTCAATGAGGTCCTCTGGGTTAAAATAGGGACTAGTTTCCCTCTTTGTGTTCTCCGCTGCCCTTTCCCAGCACAAGCATATGTGTGTCTACTTGGAACTAACTCCCACTGTGCTCAGTGAGGCTTGCTCCTGAAATGCAGGTGCATCTGGACTTTCAGGGGAAAGGAGAAAGTGGAGGAGAAGGGGAAAGCCTTCTTAAAAATCCCCTACTCCTCCATTAGCTTCTCCTTCTGTTGTCCTGGAAGTAGGGCTGAGGAGGCAGGAACACTGAAGCTGTGTGAAGAAGAGGGGGAGATGATCCTGGAGGGAGCAGTCAGGCAGAGATGAAAAGATGCACACATAAGCACCCATTTTAGGGGCAAGAAAGAAAGTTTAAAGGGGTGTGGGATGCTCCAGACACAGCGCTTTGATTTTTTTGCCCCTTTATTAATGCACAGTTGTGGTTTCAACCTCCGTTTTAGGGGCAACAAGGAAGGTTTAAAGGGAGGGGGTGCTCCAGACACAGTGCTCTGATTTTTCGCTCCTTCTCTAAAGCAAAACGAAAGGGCTGGGAAAGCAAGGAGGAGACTGGCCAGAGCAGGAAACTTCAGCGGGGCAGAGGGGGCGAGGGAGGGGGGAATCGGAAGCAGGAACAGGCAGGAAAACAGATGGGGTAAGCAGACCCAACCCACTCCAGAAAGGCTCCATCAAGAGAATAATGTGATTAGGGCTCAGTAGAAACAGCGCAGCCCACCAGGGTACAATGATGACAGACCGGGTCCTTTGGGGACATGGAAACACATGATAGAGAAAATGTGCTTGGGGAAACGACGCAACAAAGTTGAAAAAGAAGTGAAGGTGATAGTGTGGCAACACACCCCAGGAAAGCAGCAGCGCAACTTTTAAATCTCTTTTTTCTGTGGAGAATTCTGTTTTTCAAAACAGATTCTATATTAACTTTGTGCAGTTTTTTTTCCCTTTTATTAAAAAAAATGTCAACAAATTACTTAAAAGTAATACCATGTTGATATTTGAACCTGCGTCTGTACTACAATATTGAACAATTAAAGAAAATCAATATTTTACTGAGAGAGGTGTCTCCTTAGCACTTTTTAGATCTCCTAAGCAACAACACATCTTATATGTGTGCAAATGCTTACTGGAAATAATACTCAGTATTTGGAATATCACTTTGTAGAACAGACTTCCCCAGCCAACAGCATACTGGCTGGGCAGAATGGGAGTTGTATTCCAACACATCTAGGTTGGGAAAACCTGGTTGGGAAAAGCTATTGTAGCACAAAAGGAGATCCCTACCTGTCAGCCCAACATGGATGTTACCTGACTTGGACTGCATGGGAAGTCATTGCCCAGCCTCCAACTGGAGAATTCCTCTTCTCTTGCTCCACAATGGAAAGTAGTTCCTCCAAGTTAGTCAAACCTGAGCACATTTTTTGCGGCTTGCCAAATGGATTGGAGCAAGTGGAATAGGGTGGAGATGTTCAAAAACTAAAGTGAAACAGTCCACATACCCATATTTGGGACTACCAAACCCTATATCATAAGGCAAACTGCTTTGGAAATGGATAGGGTCCACTGGTCAAAGAGCAAAAGGTCTGAATTCCAATTAGTCAGTTGCAAGCTTTTGGTCATGCGTAAAATAGATCTTGATATCTTGATCATGGCCTAGGTCATTACAAAGTCCAGACACCAAAAGGGATCCTGTGCTTTTAAGAGTTGCATGGGGGGGGACCCCATTTCCCTAGGTGGGACCTATCTCATCAACAGTGTTGCAGTGGTGGTAAACAAGCTGCAGCTGGTGGAGTTTCCTCTCTTCTGTGCAAGGTATGCATGTACCATTTGCAAAAGGCTGAAACATACTTACAGACAGCAGCAGAAACAGATGAGCTCAAACTGCAACAGTAACCTTCACTGGCAACATTTTCATGTGTAGTTTATCGGTCCATTTCTCTGCTTACTGCCTGAGCTCTTTCAGGTCCAATTTAAAGAACTGATGTTTGAGAGTCTCTAGTTTATCTAAACTGCCTTCTCCTCCAAAGATAAATACCATTCTAGAAATGACAAGTTCCTCTCAAGTGCTGTAAACCAATCAGGATAGCACTTGGAAAGGTTCCTTCACCAGGCAGGTTAGCACTAAGGACCTCCCACCCCTAGGGCTGCTCACATGAAAAGAGTTCAGTACTCACACAGGGAACATACCATGGTGTCCTCCAACTCGCTCTATTTACCAGGGACAATCTGTATTTTCTATCACCTATCTCTGAAAAAAACATTGTCTCCTATTGTGTCCTTTGGGAAGCTGTTAGGCATTCCTTTAAAAGTTGTATTAATGTGTTCATACGTGCAGCAGAGTTTTTCAGGTTTCAGCCTCCTTCCCCAAGTCTCTAGAAGTCAAATGTCTGAGGTAGGGGCAAGATGCATGAATCTTTATCCTAATGCACATTAGGGATGTACGAAATTTGGCTTACCTGGCTCCGCCGGGTTCTGATGGGGGGGGAGGCACTCCGTCCCTCCCCCCGGAATCCTCGCCGGGGGGGAGGCACAGATCGCCTCCCCCCTGGAATTCCGCAGATTCCCTGGGGATTCTGCAGAGCTGCCGGCCAGCTCCGCCAGCAGCCAGACATCCGGCCGCTGGCTAGCAGGGACGCAAATGGTGGCGGCCGTAGCCGCCGCCGTTTGCGTCCCTGTAGTCAGCCGTGATAGGCTACGTGAATCTTTACGTAGCCTATCACGTCTGACTTAAAAAAAAAAAATGCGCGTATGCAAATGGCGGCGGCTACAGCCGCCGCCATTTGCATTCCTTATTTTGGCCCGTCTTAGTCTATTTACGTAGACTAATATTTATGTAGAGTAAGATGGTGAAAATAAGGGGAACGCAAATAGCGTAGTGGACGCTATTTGCATTCCCCCTTATTTTCGTCGTCTTAGTCTACGTAAATATTTATATAGACTAAGACGGGCCAAAATAAGGAATGCAAATGGCGGCGGCCATAGCCACCGCCATTTGCGTATGCATGTTTGTTTGGTTTTTAAGTCAGACGTGATAGGCCACGTAAAGATTTACGTGGCCTATCACGTCGTGTGTGTGTGGTTTTTTTTAACCTAGCCATGATAGGCTACGTAAATCTTTATGTAGCCTATCACGTCTTCTTCTTTTTTCCTTAACACTGGAAATGGCGGTGGTGGCAGCCAGTCAGAAGACCGGCTGCTGCCGCCGCCGCTGCCGCTGCAGCCGCCGCCTGGAAGATCCGCCCCAGGTAAGTCTCGTCCTGGGAGGGATCCGCGGGGGGCGGGGGGGTAGCAGGCCGTTCAGCCACGGAGTACAGGGGGCCGAATGCACTGGCATTCGGCCTCACCGAGATCCATGGTGGAATTCTCTGCCATCCCTAATGCACATGCATGTAAATTTCTGTACATGGAAACAAAATGCTAGTGCACTGCGTCCCTTCCATAACCACCAATCCAGAGAGTGAATATTGCTGAATGTCTTCCAGCTATCCATAGTGAGATAAAACTTTCTACTAACTCTTCCTGTAGAAGGAACGTATGGCCAATTATCTTACACACTTGCTTCTGAAGCCAGTGGAGGACAGGCTATTATAGAGAGAATGAATACAAGAGGGGGAGAACAGCCCTCAGCCATGTGTAATAAAGGCAGAGAGATGCTCAGGCAGTAATCCTTGAGATGAAAATAGGGGTGTTACAAGTAAAAACCAGGGTCCCTATTTTCCTCTGTAAAATGTTGGAGGAGGGTATATCCTAGAAGCCTTTATTTCTGCAGTCCACATGCTAGTTCATGCATCCACGTGCATCACTTAATAGATGCAGCTTCAGCTAAGTGACTTACATACGTGAATGAGCCATTATGTCCAACACTGTGACAGAGCTTTCAGATCAGCTTTCACAGCATTACCTCCAATCATTTTGCACATTCAACTGAGAGTAGGGATGTACAAAACGACTTACCTGTTTCGTTTCGTGATATCTGCAGTGGGGGGAAGGCGCTCCGTCCCTCCCCCTGAAATCCCCGCTGGCCAGCTCCACTGCGGCTCTGCAGAGCCGCCAGCCAGGGCCACCCACAGCGACATCTGGCCGCTGCTGGGCTGCGCAGGGACGCAAATGGCGGCCACCATGGCGGCCGCCATTTGCGTCCCTTTTTTTCACCGTGATAGGCTATGTAAATATTTATGTAGCCTATCACAGCGAAAAAAAGGGAACACAAATGGCGGTGGCTACAGCAGCCGCCATTTGCGTTCCCTTTTTTTGCCGTGATAGGCTACATAAATATTTATGTAACCTATCACAGTGAAGAAAAGGGAACATAAATGGCGGTGGCTACAGCGGCCGCCATTTGCGTTCCTTTTTTTCCCCCGTGATAGGCTACGTAAATATTTACGTAGCCTATCACGGCCTCCGCAGGGACGCAAATGGCGAACCTGCGTTAGCTGTGATAGGCTACATAAGTATTGATGTAGCCTATCACGGCAAAAAATCATGAAGCAAATGGCGGCCACAGATGCGGCCGCCATTCGCAAAGCAGCGTGAACGGCACCAGGTAGGTGCTCCGTTTCGCGCGCCTTTTGCGGGGCGGGGGGGCTTCGTTCCGCCACAGATTTCAGGGGGCCGAATGCACTGGCGTTTGGCCTCACTGAGATCAATGGCGGAATTCTTCGCCATCCCTAGCTGAGAATCACTATATAATGACAACTTCCAGAGAGTTAGCCAGGTTAAGTCTGTTGCAGCAGCAAAGGCAACCTCATTCATTGGATGAAGTGGACTAGTTCACAATAGCTTATGCCATATTTGTTTGTCTTTAAGATACTATAGGACTCTTTGATATCATATGCTGAATAAGCAAGCGAAGAGAAATCAAGTAATAGACATGGATTTGTCAAGTGGCCCTAAATTTTCTAAAGATATGGCAATTTTACAGTAAAAGGGGAACAGCAGAGTGAAAAGCATTCAAGTAAGAGTGTAGGGAATTCAAATGCTAATTTTATAGTCACTTTTGAAAATTCTCTAACAATTAATAGCACAATAGTAACCCTCAACCCACACCCCAAACGCTGCCAATACATTTGTAGGTATTTTTCTGTGACCAGTGTCGTTGTTTAAATATACAGTATATATATTAAAATAATGTAGGGGTTCTCAGTGGGAGTCATAACGAACACATCTAAAAATGTTAATGGGATTTGTTATTGGGTTTTTTGTCTCCTCTCCACCCCATCCCTGCCAAGCATAATTAGTTCAGCTGCTGCTTGTTTTCTGGGCCAGGAGCTAGTCAACGAAACAGGTGTTTAGTGGAAGGCCACAGGACCACAGTATGTTTTGAGATCCCAGAAGTGGAAACCACAAAGTGAAGTGTCATAAGGGCTCCCATTTGCCCTCAACCTTGTCACTCAGGACAGGTAGAGTGGGATAATATTTTTATCTTGTTCTATAGATTGTATATAAGCTGACTTGTGTACTTTTTGTAAAAAGATGGGCTGTGAAGGGGGGCCAGATAAAAATAAGTTACCCATAAAACTCCCATTTACATAGATTAAACTTCACTTTAGCCCCCCCTTGACCCTGCTCGCCAAAAAAAAAAAAAAACCACTTTGAATGAAAAGGTCTTATACTGCCTCTGGAAGTCACATAGACATCAGCTTTGGCAAGTCTCCAGGGAAAAAAATTCCAAAGCTGAGGAGAGACAAATCTATTTTTCTTTCAGTCTTTTTTCAAAATCCTGTGTTTTCAACCAACACGGCCCTCTTTGCAAATGTGCACTTCAAGTAAAATGCACAATCAACACAACTTGTGATTTATATCAGTAATCCACACAGAAAAACATCAGGCTTGTGTAATGACTGAGGAGCAGTCCTTACATTTCATTTAGGAAATATATATCATTTGGAACTTAGTATCTTGTTTTTTAACTAAAAATAAAATGCAAAAGACATTTAAGGGGTGGAGGGGGAAAATCCAAATACACATGAAAACTCTAAGCCATATGTGACCAATTTTACATCTCTAAAAACGAAAGAATTTCACTTGTTTTATGAAATCAATAACTGCAAACTTTCAGTGAGGCCAGAGAGCATTGCAGTCAGCTCCAACAGGAACAATGATTAAACTGCCAGTTGTCCAGACATTGTTTGGGGTTTTCAAATCAAAACAAGTTGTTGCAGTTTCACCATACAACATTTCAGAGAGAAAAAAAGGACCACTGACTCCTATGTACATCTAACCTTGCTGTATGTTGTTTTAGTTTGCTCTGCAATTGCCTGCCCTGCCCTGAAAACTATCTTTTAAAATGTAAGAATATTTAACACAATCTGGATCTGGCAACACTAAAGAATGCAGCAATATTTATTATCTGGATAAGCCATTGCTGGGGGGTGGGGGGTGGAAGGGGGATGCTGGATGGAAGCAGTACACCAGAATTGTTGGTTTTTTATTTATGTATATATGTATTAAATCTCTATACCACCCAATAGCCAAAGTTCTCTGGGTGTTTCACAACAATTAAAACCATATAAAGCAACACAAGAAAATATAGTAAAAAAACTGAAAACTACAGTATAAAATAAAAACTAAAATAAAACTTTGTATCCATGTGCATGCAAGTACATGCGCATTGTCAAGACACATCTACATCTCGACACATACTCAAATATTTTACAACTGAGGAATCTGGGAGCACAGACTGAACCTGAAGAACTCTAGTGCACACTAACCCCCCTTTTTTGTTAAAAAAAAGAAAAGAAAAGAAAAGAAAAGAAAAAGATATCCCTCACATCTCCCCAAATGTCAAAATAGGTTCAGCATTCTATGAAAGACTGGCATTCCAAAGCAAGAGAAATAGGGGCAGTTGGGGTGTATGTTTTACGCCAATCAAACTCTTGGAACTTCTAGCCCCATAAGGAAACTTCATGAACTACCCAGCACAAGTGTATCAAGACCTGGAAAATGCACAGAAAAGCAGAAAACATTGCTATCACATCTCTCTTGGAGCAAGAACGTGAAGCCGTTATAACAATCTAATGCTTAATTTTTAAAGAGAGAGCTATAAAATGAGAGCCTGTGATCTGAAAACTCTTCCCCCTAATCCTGGGTCTGGCTGCAGAGTGGCTGATGGGAATGGCATTTTGTACATGCTCAAAGGCACTGTCATCTTAATTAATTCATATGCCCTAGAGCTGAGCCTGGCATTGAAAATAGTTAACACAAAATGAGGTCCTGCTCTCTTAATCAGGATGGTGTTTGAAACTTACAGTATGAAATCTTAATGTCAGGAGCCTGCCAGAGGCTGTTCTACACCACAACCCATAAGTTGTCTTGGAGCGCAGAGATATCTAACAACTGAGAAGACACACAAGAAGAAGAAATGCAGTTGTATTATATGAGCAAAGCAAGAAAAAAGTAGCATTTGTATTACCTGTGGAGGAGTCCTCATGCTTTCACGGTGGAGTTCTTTGTGAAACTTCTGCTCTTGCCGAGTTCTTCCTTCCCTCCACCTTCTCCTCAAGGGCTAGCCAAGACTATCTTTTCAGATCAGAGACAAAGCCTTTCCTTCCTACCCTGGCTGGAGGCACTAAGGAGGGGGGCGGGAGGAGTGGCAGAGAGGTTGGTCAAAATAACATCCTTCAAGAAAACGGAACGTGGTAGCTTCTCCACCCACCCTCTCCCTATGACACCCTTTCCTCCTAGCGGCACAGCTCAAACTCCCTTTCTGATCCCTGTGAGGGGATACCCGCAGTTTTCACTCTCTTCTTGCACAGTAATTCCATTGCCTATAAACGGTTTGGAGATTGCAGCCTGTGTCTCTCTCTCCCTCCCTCTCCGCCCCATGCACAATTATCTCTTCACTCACTCACACACTCACGCACGCACCCCCCCCCCCCGCCAGGACGGCTTGTGGTTCGCAAACATTTGACATTCATGACCAGACAAGCCATGGCTTACACCGTTTTCCTCCTCCACTGTCCTGCTGCTGTCTCCTGCCCACCTCACCACAACTGCACATGCCCTGCTTCAGCCTGATATACTTTCTGCGCACCACCTGTTTCGACCTGCTCCAGTGGGGCCCTCAGGCTTCTGTTAACATTCAAGGTAGGAATAATGTGAGCTCTGGATTCCATTAATCCTCCTTCTTCTCCCCCACCTCCTAGAAGCAGTGGTAAACTAAACATGCTTCTTCTACTGACATTCTTACAATATTTTCTTTTGTAAATAGAAACTTCACAAAGTTTTGTGTTATAATGGAGGGTGAACATACACATTACACTGTAAATGTGGCCTGATGGCTCCTCCTCTGTTGGAAAGCACCCTTGGAAGGGGACTTTTGTGGCAGAGAAAGCAGTTGTGTTTGGTCCTTCCTCTGCTAGCCGCTTTCCCCCCCGTGAAATCTGCCCACCCCCCAGCTGCTTTTGTCTTCTCCGGTGTTCTCCACCCTTTTTTACCTATATGGAGGATGTTTCAGAGGGAAAACAGCTGGAAGAGTTAGCATACTTGTTTCCCCCTATGCTCTCTACTATAAAGGGCACTTTAAAGGGCACTTTTGCAATGGAGAAGGTACCACCAGCCTATCATTACATATGGCTACAGCATAATGTGTTTTTGACCCTGAACATCCAGATGGAGGATTTCTTGGGTGTCAGCCATGCGAATTTACTGTACCTGTCCTGAGCCAATCTATGCAGCCATTTTAATGTGGCGGGAGAACACATCAAGGTTGTTCGCAACAAATTACACTGTTGGCAATCTGCAGCCACCCCACAGCTTTCCTCTGGAAAAGGCGCATTTTCGGAAAGTCATTTCCATGCATTGTTTTCTTAAATGTGGCTCCGGAGCGGTTCTGCTGCAATGTGCCCAGTCCCCAGCATTAATCCTGGGTGTGCCTATTTCTGTGACCTGCCAGTGACCTGGTCAAGGGGTAGGACTGCCCCCTTCCCTCTTTTTGGACACAGTCTTCTTCCCACTTAGCACTACTTCCCATTCACCAGCATTTACCCATTGAGAATCTGTAGCGTCTTTTTCCCATTGAGAAAATCGGAGCCACACTATTTCAAGCCTTCAGAATAGCATACTTCCTGCTTTATCCCCACTGAAAATCTGTAGTGTCTTTTTCCCATTGAGAAAATTGGAGCTGCACTGTTTAAAGCTTTCACAGTAGCACATCTAGCCTCTTTTTCCAATTTACAATAGGGCAGCTTCATTCACCGAGGGGAAGGAGAGGGGGCGGCCAGTAGCGGGAGCCAGCAGCAGTGGGATTTCTCAGTATCATTATTGCGATATACTGAAAGCTAAAAGAATACACAGAAGGGAATGAGAGGGGGAGGCCAGTAGCAGGAGCATGAACAGGGTGGGGAACAAGCCTCTCTCATTCACTGAGCAGCATCTTTGCAGTTGATGACGTTCACTTCAACAGGCGAGACTCCACTCAACTCCAAAGTAAGGCAGTTTAAAGTGCTCTTGTGTGACTTGTGAAAATGGGTTTTTGGGTGGTGTATGCTCTGCTTTTCTTGCTTTGTGTGCCACTGATGGATGTTTAGATAAAACCAGAAAGTCTTTCTCATTCCGTTTCCATGTAGATTGGGCCCCTCACACCTGCAAGTGGTGTGAGGCCATTGATTTCATAGCCTCCCATCAAAGATCAGATGGCAACAGCATCCTACGCAAAGCCTCCCCACACGATCTTGCAGTACTAAGGTTTGATAGTTTAATAGTTTCTTATAGATTATATTGCTGTAAAGCTTGTTAGCCATTTCAGGAGCTCTTTGTTGGATAAAAACAGAAGCTTAAGAAAAACGAATAAGTCAGCATTTATGGAAACATTGTTTGGGACAGTCAGCCAAGTCAGGAAAAAAGAGGCCTGTGCAGGTTTACCATGCATGCTGACCTTGTCACCCTTTTTTATAAAGGAAGGTTGGAGCTAGCATGCCTGTCTTATGCTGATTTCAACCCTTCTGTGAGGCTAGTGCCAAGTGAAAACACTTCACCCTCTTTCTCCCCCCCCCCCACATCTCACAGTGAAGTTGGGGGAAGAGATAGATTCACTGTTGGGCCTGGGATCTGGTGAACTAGGGATGGAGGAATGGAGTACTAGGTGAATGCTTGGATACCAGGGAGCCCCTTAACTGTTTCCAGTACCTCAGAGCAAAATTGTGCAGCCGGTAGTGTGGTAACCTGGTGGCTGTCGGGAAACCATGGTAGATACAACCTCCAAGAATCCTATTTCTGCAATTACCCTTCTCCAGAGATCATTTTGGAAGCATGCAGGTGGGGGTGTTGGATCCTGTCTGAGGAGCAATCCAATTATTTGCAATGGAGTGACGCAAGTAAGGCCTGGCATTGGAAGCCTGTTGCTGGAGCTGGCAGTACACTGTGACTGAAGACTTCCGGGAGAGCAGTACCTGAGCAAGGCGTCCAGCTGTATTCACTCCCTCCACTGATCTTCACTACTCAGATGAATGCAGCATATCTTACTGCACAGTCCATAGGAACAAATTGCCACAGTATTCTGTTTAGCTATTCAGAACATTTCCCCAGAGTAGGACACACCTCCAAACAGCTCAGTGCTTATCCTGGCACTGCACGTGGAGAGTTGTGTTCTTATGATCGTGAGATAACGATTAGTATTAAATGCAGCCAGTTTTCATCTAGGCTGAGCATAACCGTCAGAAAGAGGGCTGCCACCTTTAGTCAAGCCAGTTCAGGCATACGAGGAAGCACGGTGTTCGGGGAACTGGTCATTAGGTGCTTAGGCACATTCAGACCTGCTTCTCTCTGAGGCGCTTAAACTGTCTGGGCAGCACCACTTCAGTTAGCCCCTAGGGTCTCTCCTGATTGACTGCTCTTCCATACAAAAAGTTCACTCTACACAGAATATATGTATATATACAGTGTGTGGTTTGGAGGATTATTCATTTATGTAAGCCCGCTCTCTGAAGTGGTACATCCTGGACAGGTTCACCACCTCAGTGAAAAATAGGCCTCAGTGTCAAAATTAATCACCCACATAAAGCTTTCTAAGGCAGAAATTCAGATGCAGCTCTGACAATTCAATAAAATACTTGCTCACCCCACCCCGCTTCACTCCCAGAGCTCCTGGATACAGGCCAATTTCTATATAGTCAGTGGGATCAAGTAGTAATACCAACATGTTTCTTTGTCTACACTGTTTCAGGCTGCAGGATGGTTGTTGGTTTAAATGCTTCTCCATGGGGGAAGAAACCCTGCCTGGACACAGAAAAATAACATGCTGAGGGAGGAGTCTGGGCTGAGCATTTCCTTGACATGCTACTTGTGTATGTGCTGCAGGGTTTCCTCATGAAGGAGTTTTCAAATATGCAAGCCTCCATCTGAATCCTGGAGTGATACAGTCCAGGAAAGGGTTTACCAAGAAAGCTATGGACCACAATGGCCTCATGCAGGTGTTCATAAGGCATGTAACATCTATATGTGAGGAGGGCAACAGGCATGAGCATGCTCACTTGCCCCCTCCATCCCCATTCTTGTGACTTCCACATGGAAAATCAAGGTTCTAAATCTAGGGGAGACTAGAGCCTCTATGCAAAGAAGAGCTTCTCCACTGCAGATAGTCATCCTCTCCATGTGGAGGGTGATAAGAACTGAATGTTTGATGGCAGACCTGTATCTGGGAACACAGGGTTCTGCTGAATATCCAAAAGGTGGCAGAGGAAGGATGCAGTTTGGAGGGGAGAAGTGGAAGATGAAGGAGGAGAGCTTCCCCCCTCCTCCCTCAGCCACTTTTCCCTAAATGGGGTTTTCAAACTGGTGATAGTAGCAACAGGGAAAAACCAATTAGGGGAACAAAAGGGCTATGCATTGGTCTCCTAGCCACCACTTTTCCCCTCCAACTCATGTACTTCCTTTACCATTTTATTGATGTTTGCTGGAGACCCAGACTCAGGTTTCCACTGAACATCTCATTTGGCCCTAAATCAAGCAGCGTTATTAGTTAATGAGTTTTCAAACAGATGCTTCTATTATAAATCCTAAGACTGTGTTGGGTTTTTGAATGAATGAATTGTTTGAATGAATTGTTTATTGTCGTCTCAGACCAATACACATTTTTGTACAAAAGAAAAATACAGCTAATTAAGAGTAATTAAATAAAACCAATTAATTTTAAATTGGGGCCAACATATTTTTTTCCCTTTGGGGGCTGCAATAAGAAAGAACCTAGCAACCTTCCCAGTGATGTAGGATGAATCATCCTTCAAATAGTACATCACCAGCTCTTCAGAAGGTCATCCCGGAAGAATTCTTAATAAGGGGGAAATTAGCTTCTCTCTGCAGTTCTTATACAGATTACAGTATAGGAGTACATGATCAACAGCTTCTATTGCACCCTTTCCACACGGACACAGAGATTTGTTAACTGGGATCTTATTGAATTGTCCACTTAACAGTGCAGAGGGCAGCACGTTGAAACAAGCGAGCATAAATGCTCTCCTCTATTTGGAAACAGTCAATGTATTCAAATACAAGGCACTAACAATTCCATATTCTAGAGGATTACGTAGAGGTAGCGGGGAACAAGATTTGTCAGCTGCGGCTGTCAGAAACTGGAGATCTAAATCAATGCATCTCTGCATAACACAAAGTTGTGTTATGCCAACTTTAAGTCATAATTGCCCAAAACTTCAGGAGAAAAATACAACCTAAAAATCCATAGAATCATAGAATAGAATAGAATAGAATAGAATAGAATAGAATAGAATCATAGAATAGTAGGGTTGGAAGGGGCCTACAAGGCCATCGAGTCCAACCCCCTGCTTAGTGCAGGAATCCAAGTCAGAGCATCCCTGACAGATGGCTGTCCAGCCTCGTCTTGAATGCCTCCAGTGTGGGAGAGCCCACCGCCTCCCCAGGTAAGTGGTTCCATTGTCGTATTGCTCTAACAGTCAGGAAGTTTTTCCTGATGTTCAGCCGGAATCTGGCTTCCTGTAACTTGAGCCCATTATTCCGTGTCCTGCACTCTGGGATGATCAAGAAGAGTTCCTGGCCTTCTTCTCTGTGACAACCTTTCAAGTACTTGAAGAGTGCTATCATACCTCCCCTCAGTCTTCTCTTCTCAAGGCTAAACATGCCCAGTTCTTTCAGTCTCTCTTCATAAGGCTTTGTTTCCAGTCCTCTGATCATCTTTGTTGCCCTCCTCTGAACCCTCTCCAGTTTGTCTGCATCCTTCTTAAAGTGTGGTGCCCAGAACTGGACACAGTACTCCAGATGAGGCCTAACCAGTGCTGAGTAGAGGGGAACTAGTACTTCCTGGGATTTGGAAGCTATGCTTCTATTAATGCAGCCAAAAGAGCATTGGCCTTTTTTGCAGCCACATTACATTGTTGGCTCATATTCAGCTCGTGATCGACAACAATTCCAAGATCTTTCTCGCTTGTAGTGTTGTTGAGCCACGTATCCCCCATCTTGTAAGTGTGCATTTGGTTTCTTTTTCCTAGGTGCAGAACTTGGCATTTATCCTTATTAAATGTCATTCTGTTGTTTTCTGCCCAGCGCTCCAGTCTATCCAGATCACTTTGAATTTTGTTTCTGTCTTCCAAAGTATTAACTATCCCACCCAATTTTGTGTCATCTGCAAATCTGATCAGCATTCCCTGCACCTCCTCCTCCAAGTCATTAATAAAACTGTTGAAGAGCACTGGGCCCAGGACTGAGCCCTGCGGTACCCCACTCGTTACCTCTCCCCAGTTTGAGAAGGTCCCATTGATAAGCACTCTTTGAGTCCGATTCTGTAGCCAACTGTGGAACCACCGGATAGTTGTTTCATCTAGCTCACTTTGAGCTAGTTTGCTCATCAGGATATCATGGGGCACTTTGTCGAAAGCTTTGCTGAAGTCGAGGTATATGATGTCTACAGCATTCCCACGGTCTACAAGGGAGGTTACTTGATCAAAAAATGAGATCAGATTTGTCTGGCAAATCCAATTGTCAAAAACAATTGATGGAGAATTGTCTTCTCCATCTCCCTCATCCACCAACTAACAAAGCAGACAGAAAGCAGTAGATGAATGTAACTATCAAGCTCTGCAAAAATGCACACGTAGCTACCATTTCAAGGCATTTATCCTAGCCTGGCATTCAACTGATAGAATACCCACTTCTAAGTAAATAGCTGCATTCCCAACTGGAAGGTAAACCCAGAATCTTCCTAAGGAAACTAGATTGAATTCTTTCCACCTGAGAGTTAAACCCAGGAATCTGAACTGGGATACCAAATATAAGTTGGGCCAAGGACTTAGCTTTAAAAATTTGAATAGCAGAAAGTGTGAAGCAACCACCTTGTTCTAAAACAAAATATTGAAATGGCCTGTTGCCTAAGGTTTGCTGACTTAATTGCCTGCTTCTGGTGTTCAGACCAAGAGCCGATGCTCTGCATTTGTATACCTAGATATCTTATGTGAGGGACTTGCTCTATATTGTTGCCATTTATATTACTTTCGAGCTTAAGTAAACACCAAGACCTTAGATATGCTGTAATTAATAATCAGACTGTTTTTGGAGCAATAAGCCCCCAAAGCAGCTAATAAACAGTTTAAAGCTATTCTAGACAGTGAGAGTAACGCTGCATCGGTGGCATATAACAATAAGGGAATTCTTACAATAGATAGTTTAGGGGCATGAGACTCAATGACTGCATTCAGGTGACACGATAACCCACAGTAGGTTAAATAAGCCACTGTGGTTTATTTAATCCATCATAAACTATCATCTCATCTGGTGGGAATTTTTTAATCCACGATGGCTTGTTTGCTCAAAATAACCCACTCTGATAACCCATGGTCTGCAGTAGGGGTTATTTAATCCACCATTGTGTCATCTGTTGGGCACTGTGGGTTATTTTGGTCACCTACAGAGTCGCGTGGCAAGAGAAGTTCAGATTGCTGCTGCTGCTCTGCTCCTTGCAGGCGTTCTCTGTGTAAGAATGAATGAGCTCTGCTGCAGCGTGGGGAAGCTGTGTGTCAAGTTTTGTCCCAATCCTGCAAAGTTCTGAGGGTTTACAGACACCAACCCCTTTTTGGCACCTGGAATTTTTGCCTTTAAACCCCTAGACAATACTACAGTAGCATCTTTCAGCTATCCTCCATACCACGGTAGCACTAATGTGCCGTCGCTATATCCCAGTTGTGCATTTAAACCCATAGGCGGTACTGCGCTAGCCCTTTGAATGTGCAACTGCAATATAGCAACAGAGCACTTTAGCAATACTGAGAACAGAAGTGGCTCTGCCAGCAATGCTGAGTTGGGGGGAGGGAATGCACAATTCTACTTCAGCACTAAAGCGCTATAGCAATTTTGAGAATACTAAAAGCGTCTATGCCAGCAATGGCTATGAGGGGAAATGCACAACTGAGGATTTTGCAGGTGTGTTGGGTGCCTCCTGACTAGGGGATGCTGCCTATGAACTTTTGTCCTGATCCTGCAAACCCCCAAGGGTTTATTTGTGCCACCCCCTTTTTGGCACCCATGATTTTCCCTTCTCTGGGTGTAATTGCAGAAGGTTCTGATGGTGCATTGGGTGCCTCCCAACTAGGAGAGGCTGTGAGTCAAGTTTGGTCCCAATCTTGCAAACAACCAAGGGTTTATTTGTGTCACCCCCTTTTTGGTGCACACCAGGAATTCACTCCTTGTAGCCCATGCCGTGATGTAATGAATGGGTGAAGGACTTGGGCGAGAGGACTGCAGTGGCGCAAGGGGTAGGGGAATGGGTCAGATTAGGCACAGTAACTTAATAAGCTACGCACAGTAACTTATTAGCCTGCTTTATTTGTTTGTTTGTTTGTTTGTTTGCTCATTCATTCATTCATTCATTTCATTTCTATACCGCCCAATAGTCAAGCTGTGGCAGGGCATCATGGACTATTTCAAAATCCACCATGGCTTAAAGTGATGTCTGAATGTGGCCAACATCATAGAGATGACGAGCCAGATCATTTAAGAATAGAGTGAAAAGTAAAGGGACCAACATACAGCCATGTCTAACACCCTAGTAACAGAAATTGGATTAGAAACTTGTCCCTGCTGCCCACATCTTACTTGGCTGGGGGTTTGATCATATAGACATCTAATAAGAAATAACAACCATTGGTCTATAGGAATTTTGTTTAATTTTGACCATAATAGTTTCCATGGGACCAGGTCAAAAGCTGACTTAAAAGTCAATAAGGGCAGACAAAAGCTTCCCGCCAGAAGTTGAAGTATATTTTTTCTGCCAAATGTGCTAAAACGTAGCAATGATCTAAACTGAGTGATCAGCTGTAAATCCCATCTCTTCTTCCCTGATAATTCTATTATCCTCAATACAGGATAAAAGCTTACATTAAAAAAAAAACTGGCATAGAGTTTCCCTATTACCGATAGAAGGCTGATGGGATGATAATTTGCAGGGTTTGTCTTATTGCTCTTTTTGAAAACAGGAACTATAATTGCTTTGCTTCATATATCGGGGTTATTCCCAGTTCTATTAATGAGATAGAGAGGGTTGAAAGTAAAGGAATCTATCAATCAGAGTTAGCTTTTAACATATCCGGAAGTATGGAATCAGGACCTAGCGCCTTCAGATCCAAACTTTCACCAGAGGTGACAGGTTGCCACTCTGGAGCATTTAGAAGGGGGTTGAATATTATGGAAGGAGAAATTGTCAGGATCTTGAAAAACAGCAGAGAAGTGATTTTCCCAGACCTGAGAAGAATACAGCAGGCAGGGGGTTCCTGATAATGTATCAAGGCCCCAGTGACAGGCCACCAGAATGATTTAGAGTTCTTCGTTAAGGTAGCATAGATAAGTAGGTTCCATTGTTCTCTCTCAGCTACTCTTTCCTTTTGGCAATTAACTGCTTTATATTTCCATTTCAGGTCATAATAAACCTGAGGTAGGGATTTAGCTCCCTCCTTTCGGAAGGTGAGATATACTGTAGCTGCCTAATTTGGCTCTTAAGCAAGACACAATCATGATCAAACCAGCTCTTGCTCCTAGGATGTTTGCTAGCAAGAGAGCTGTCATCTGCGAAACCCTTCAAGATGTTGATAAGTGTGTCATGATGGCTCAGCTGTTTTCCCCCATCAGTTGAAGCTAGAATATTTTGATATAGCTCCTGACAGGCATGAGAATTTAGAAATAGGGGTGGGCAAACTCACCTGAGTCTGCCCCGTGCCCCACTCACCGGACCCCTGACAGCTGCCCACCCCTGCTTGCACCGGGGGTTCACAGGAGCCTGGCGAGTGGCCACCCGTTTCCCTGATGAGCCACTTCCCACGTGGCTCCCATCCTGCCACTGCTGTGGCTGCCGAGAGCAACTGCGTCTCTCTCTCTCTCTGCCAGGCACCGGCAGAGGAAGGTGAGGTTGCTCTGTGGTGACGGCAGGATGGGAACTGAGAAGTCCCACCCTGCCGCCACCACAAGCAACCACACCATCTCCACTGGGCACCGGCAGAGGGAGGTGGGGTTGCTCAGCAGCCACAGTGGTGGAGGCAGCAGGGTGGGAACTGAGAGGTAAACGCCATGGCGCTTCCCTCTCAGGTCCCATCCTGCTGCCAAGAGCAACCGGAGGCACGGTTGCTCAGCCAGTGGCGGCCACTCATGCTCTCCTTCCTTGCAAGGACAGCACAAAGGGTCAAGAGCCCAGGCAGAGGAGGCCTTTTCAATAAATGCCGATTTTATGTAAAATCGGCCTTTATGAAACGGGCCGAGCTGCCAGTCAGGTAAAGGGGGGCACCACACTTGCCCAGCTTGGTGAGTGCTGAGTTGGGCAAGTGCAGGGGGCCATGGACTGCTGTCTGGGGATGCCAAACTGGCGGGAACCCGCCGAGCCCAAGCCCCCAAACAGACACCTGCAACATCTCTACTTAGAAAAGAGGCAAATTTGCCTTCAGTTCTTGTTGTCTATTTTATCCTTTTACCACCAGATGGCAGAGAAGAATCCAACAGTGAGGGTCCGGAAGGCAGTACTGGGGGGGTTTTGTACGACAGGATCACACTGTTGAAGGCTGTTAATAAGACAGTGTGCCAAGAGGTCCATGTTTACAATGGCCAGTTGCCAAGATATCCAGTAAAATGTTTTTCTACCCCTACCCAGAAATCTCCATATAGATCCATTTGGAAAAAAGAGTCTGATAACTATAACTGAGTTGAAGGCAGTCATCTGGAGTTGGCCAGGGGAGTTACAGTGGAAGAAGAGACAAAGGAGACAAAGGCAAAGAGGTAAGTGGGTGTATTGCCCCGGTCATGGGCTTCGACCTCTTAATGTAGAGGTGCAAGGATAGTGATAAGTCAGATCCAGGTTTACTTACAAACAGCACTTTATTGAGTATAATCAGCACACAGGCGTACCCAATGGTTGGATCAGACAGCTTCTCTGAACCCAGAGCCATGGGGTAACATGGGTTTTATAGCATACATGTTAGCAATGAGGCAGCATAACAGCAGCAAGCACCCCCTAGCGTTCATTCCCAGCATGGACTAACAGCACTTGGTTCTCAGCACAGCCACCTGCAGCTTTAAGGTAAACAAACTTCACTTCCCAGGCAGAGTGCTTGATAAAGCACTCTACTCATTAGTATGGAATTTGCTAGGCCACGCTATTGGCCCTTTGATTCATTTTCACATGCTCAGAGGCTTACTAGCGAGGAAATTGCACCAATAATGAATTTAAGCAAGCATTATGGATCTCTAGCCCCTTTAACACTACAGGTGACTTGGTTACGTTCCTGGGGCCAATACAGTGGGCTGGAAGAAGCCCAGGGGGCTGTCCTTTTCCTTCTGAGTGGCTGTGAGCTCACCAGGTGTTCCTGAGAGCTCCAACTGAATTGGGTGTGTGTGGCCTGAGTACTCCCAGCAGATGTGTGCGCAGGAAGTTTCAGTCTGTTTCCTGCCTCCCAGCTGAGCAGAGCAGAGCAGAGGAAGCTGCTGCAGCTGGTCTAGAGACTATAGAAGCAAGCAAGCTCCCAGACAGTGAGCAATGTGAGAGAGCAGACGGGGGAGCAAACAGGAGTTGGCCAGGGGAGTTCAGCAGGGGAGGTCAAGGGGAACGAAGAGTTCTTGGACAGAATGGTGGAACTACAGAAGCAAAGCAAAGTACAGCAGCTGGAAGAGCAACAGCAAGCTGAGGCAGAAGAGAAAACTGCTGAGGTGAGGAAAAATGAAGTAGAGGATATTCCTTGGAAAAGGGTGACAGGAGCAGAAGAGCTAGAAGCCACTCTGCACCAGTGGAGGCAGTGGAACTAGGGAATCGTTTCCAGGTACTTGAGGATGAGACTGGAGGACAGCCTGCAGAGGAAGAATTACAGGGGAACCTGCATGAGAGCAAGCAAGAGGCTGAAGGTCAGCCAAGCAGAGATGATGAAACCAAGGTCTACAACAACAAGAAGAGAAGAGTAGTAGTAGTGGGGGACTCCTTGCTGTGTGGGATCGAAACCCAAGTATGTTGTGAAGATGCGTGGACTCATCAGGTATGCTGTCTCCCGGGACGACGGATTAGAAACGTGCTTGCACTCATAAAGCCCACTGACAGGTATCACTTTCTTCTCATCCATTTGGGAACAAATGATACCGACAAGCGGAGCTACAAAGAAATCACTTCGGACTTTGAAGCTTTGGGAAGGAAACTCAAGAACTTTGGGGCCCAGATAGT
Organism: Heloderma suspectum; assembly: GCF_057233095.1. NCBI lineage: Eukaryota > Metazoa > Chordata > Lepidosauria > Squamata > Helodermatidae > Heloderma > Heloderma suspectum. The sequence goes on from NC_139459.1 coordinate 142,259,389, forward strand.
TTTCTCATCCATCCTTCCAGTAGTTAGAAGAGGGATAGAAAGGGAAAGGAAAATACTCTGGGTGAATGACTGGTTATGAAGGTGGTGCTGACGAGAGAGATTTGGATTCTGGGACCACGGGCTATACTCCTGGAAGATGAGCTGTTGGCGAGGGACGGGTTGCACCTCACAAAAGCTGGGAAGAATGTGTTTGGCCACAGCATGAAGAACTTTATCAGGAGGGCTTTAAACTGAATCCTACAGGGAAGGGAGACATAAAGTTGGGGGTAACAATGGACGAAGGCTCATGCAACCAAGAGAACAGAAGTAATAGCACCCAATAATAGTCTTCACAAGCATGTAGGAAGAAAGCCAGACCATGAAGCATATGGTCTTCGATGTCTATATACTAATGCCCAGAGTATGGGAAACAAATAGAACAAACTTGAACTCTTAATACAGGAGGGAAATTGTGACTTGATAGGTATAACTGAGACTTGGTGGAATGACTCTCATGACTGGAATACAGCAATTGAAGGATATAACTTGTTCAAAAAGAACAGGAGGAACAGAAAGGGAGGTGAGGTTGCACTGTACGTTAAAAATACATATCTCTGCACAGAAATACAGGAGGATGAGCTTTGTAGCCCCACTGAGGGCATCTGGGTTAAAATAAATGCAGCAAAGAATAAAAGGAACCTGGTGGTCAGAGTCTAGTACCAGCCACTAGGAGTGTACGAAAGTCACTTACCTGGTCTCGCAGCTTGCTTTGCGGTGGGGGGGAGGCGCTTTGCTGCTCCCCCCGAAGTTCAGGCCAGGGGGGGAGGCTTCCCGCCTCGCCCAGCCGAAATTCAGGCCGGGGAGAAGCGCCCTGTCTCCCCGGCCGCGAACTTCAAAAGAAAAAAAAAAACGTCCCTGTGATAGGCTACGTAACGATTAACGTAGCCTATCATGGCTAGATCTGCAAAGTCAGCCGTGATAGGCTACGTTAATTGTCACGTAGCCTATCACGGGTGACTTTGAAAAAAAAAAGCGCGTATGCAAATGGCGGCCCCCATAGGGAGCCGCCATTCGCGTTCCTTATTTGGTCCCTGTAGTCTACGTAAAGATTTACGTAGACTACGGCGAAAAGCAACGCTACTTGCGTTGCCCTTATTTTCGCTGTAGTCTACGTAAATCTTTACGTAGACTACAGGGACCAAATAAGGAACGCAAATGGCGGCTCCCTATGAGGGCCACCATTAGCCGTACGCGCTTTTTTTTTTTTTAAAGTCACCCGTGATAGGCTACGTGATGATTAACGTAGCCTATCACGGCTGACTTTGCAAATCTAGCCGTGATAGGCTACGTTAATCGTTACGTAGCCTATCACAGGGGCGTTGTTGTTGTTTTTTTACTTTTCTTGTAATGGCGGCGGCGGCAGCCGGTCAAAAGACCGGCTGCCACCCCCGCCCCAACGAAGACCTGCCGAACCGCCGCCGGACCCGCCGCCGGGAGGGACATTCGTGAAAGGTAAGTCCCATCCCGGGGGGGGGGGCAGGGGGGTGGAGAATTTCTCCCCGAACAACCTTCGGAGGACCGAATGCGTTGGCACTCGGCCCCCCGAAGTTTCAGGGAGAAATTCTCCCCCATCCCTACCAGCCACCCAATCAAGAAGAAGGCGAGGATGAAACTTTTGAAAAGCAAATTGCCAATGTTTCAAGGAAGCCTGATATAGTAATAATGGGGGACTTCAATTTCCTCGATATTTGTTGGGAGACAAATTCTGCAAAACATGGCCCCTCCAAGAAATTTCTGATTTGTGTTGCTGATAACTTCCTCCTACAGAAAGTGGAGGAAGGAACTAGAGGATCGGCTATCATAGACTTGATCCTAACCAACAGAGATGACTTAGTGGATAAAGTAGGGATGGTGGAGAATTCTGCCACGGACTCCAGTGAGGCCGGATTCTTTAGAATGGTGGCCGCTATGCCATTTGCGTCCCTGCTCTTTGCCATGATAGGCTATGTAAATACTTACATAGCCTATCACAGCCTGGCAGGGACGCAAATGGCGGCTGGCGTAGTGGCCGCCATTTGCGGCCGCAGCCCGACAGCGGCTGGAACGGAAGTCCGGCTTCAGCCGGCCTCAGCCGGCAGCTCCACAGCTTTGCCGTGGAGCAGAGCCGGCCGGGGAGGATTCCAGGGGGGAGGGACAGATCACCTCCCCCCCCCGGACCCCAGCACACCGGACCGGATCGCCTCCCCACTCCCACGGACTCCAGTGGATGGAGGTAAGTGGGGTTTCGTACACCCCTAGGATAAAGTAGCAGTTACAGGAACTCTGGGGAAAAGCGACCATGTTATACTTGAGTTCTTGGTTCTAAAGGAAGCAAAAGCCAAGTATAGCCAAACGCGTACCCTGGATTTTAGGAAAGCTGATTTTAATAAACTCAGAACAATGATCAGTAAGGTCCCATGCAAGCAACTCTAATGAGAAAAGGAGTCCAAGATGGGTGGGAGTTTTTAAAAAATGAAATTCTGAAGGCACAATTACAAACAATTCCAACAAGAAAAAAGGTGGAAGACAACAGAAGAAGCCAATGTGCCTTCACAACAAGCTTAGAGATGACCTGAAAACAAAAAAGCACACATATAGGAAGTGGAAGGAAGGCCAAGAAACAAAGGAAGAGTACAGGCAGGTAGCACAGAAATGCAGGGATGGCATCAGGAAGGCTAAAGCTGAGAACGAGCTGAGGTTAGCGAGGGATGCTAAAAGCAACACGAAAGCTTTCTTCAGCTACATGCATAGTAAAAGGCAGAGGAAAGAAATGGTGGTTCAGCTATGAAATAAGGATGGCAAAATGATAACAGATGACAAAGAAAAGCCAGAAGTGCTCAATTCTTACTTTGGCTCAGTCCTCTCCCCAAAGAGGGTCTATGACCTCTCTGGCAAAGGCGAAGTACAGGCTGAAGGGGCAGGACTGCAGCTTGAGATAGATAGGCATATGGTCAAGGAACATCTAATTACTTTGAATGAGTTCAAATCTCCAGGGCCAGATGAACTGCACCCTAGAGTAATAAAGGAACTAGCAGAAGAACTCTCAGAACCACTGTCTATTATCTTTCAGAAATCATGGAGGACAGGTGAAGTACCAGATGACTGGAGGAGGGCTGATGTTGTCCCTATCTTCAAAAAGGGTAAAAAGGGGGAACCTGGGAACTACAGACCAGTCAGTCTGACATCAATCCCTGGGAAAATTCTGGAGTAGATGATAAAGCAATTCATCTGTAAGCACCTTGAATACAATGCAGTGATTACTCGAAGCCAACATGGATTTGTCAAGAACAAATCCTGCCAGACTATTCTTATCTCATGTTTTGATCAAGTAACCTCCCTTGTGGACTGTGGGAATGCTGTGGACATCATATACCTTGAATTCAGCAAAGCTTTCGACAAAGTGCCCCATGATATTCTGATGAGCAAACAAGCTCAAAGTGGGCTAGATGAAAAAATGATCAGGTGGATCCACAGTTGGCTACAGAATCGGACTCAAAGAGTGCTTATCAATGGGATCTTCTCAAACTGGGGAGAGGTAACGAGCGGGGTACCGCAGGACTCAGTTCTGGGCCCAGTGCCCTTCAACAGTTTTATTAATGACTTGGAGGAGGAGGTGCAGGGATTGCTGATCACATTTGCAGATTACACAAAACTGAGCAGGATAGCTAATACTTTGGAAGACAGAAACAAAATTCAAAGTGATCTTGAAAGACTGGAGCGCTGGGCAGAAAACAACAGAATGACATTTAATAGGGATAAATGCCAAGTTCTGCACCTAGGAAAAAGGAACCAAATGCACACTTACAAGATGGGGGATACCTGGCTCAGCAACACTACAAGTGAGAAAGATCTTGGAATTGTTGTCCATCACAAGCTGAATGTGAGCCAACAATGTGATGTGGCTGCAAAAAAGGCCAATGCTCTTTTGGGCTATATTAAGAGAATTATAGCTTCCAAATCACAGGAAGTACTAGTTCCCCTCTGCTCAGCATTGGTTAGGCCTCATCTGGAGTACTGTGTCCAGTTCTGGGCACCACACTTTAAGAAGGATGCAGACAAGCTGGAGAAGGTTCAGAGGAGGGCAACGAAGATGATCAGGGGACTGGAAACAAAGCCGTATGAGGAGAGACTGAAAGAACTGGGCATGTTTAGCCTTGAGAAGAGAAGACTGAGGGGAGGTATGATAGTGCTCTTCAAGTACTTGAAAGGTTGTCACAGAGAGGAAAGCCAGGATCTCTTCTCACTCGTCCCAGAGTGCAAGACATGGAATAATGGGCTCAAGTGACAGGAAGCCAGATTCCGGATGAATATCAGGAAAAACTTCCTGACTGTTAGAGCAATACGACAATGGAACCAATTACCTAGGGAGGTGGTGGGCTCTCCCACACTGGAGGCGTTCAAGACGAGGCTGGACAGTCATCTGTCAGGGATGCTCTGACTTGGATTCCTGCATTAAGCAGGGGGTTGGACTCGATGCCTTGTAGGTCCCACCCAACCCTACTATTCTATGATTCTATGATCAACACAGAAGCCATCCTCAGAACAACACCAGGAGGTACATTCACAGATGCTCACCAACTCTCACTCTTCCAGCTACAGATATCGCTGGCAAAATGCTTCTGAAAGTCAACTTCCAACTACAGACCTCCATCTAGCTAACGATAGTCATTGTTCATTTATTTATTGTTATTTAATAAATTTAGAAACTGCTGTCCATATTTAATAATATCATTATTAGGTCCCATTGAAACAAATGGAACAAGTTAGTGACTAATGTAAGTTCCATTGCTTTAAACTGGAATATTTTTACCATGAAATTTTATTTTATTCAAAATAAAGTTAACAAAATAAAGGTAACAAAAAGAAGATACATAATAAATCAAGATAACTTAAAAAAACCCCAAAGGAATTCACTAATTATAATGCTTAGTCTATTACCAATATGCTAATGGAACAGGTGGGCAGGGAGGGGAGGAGACAGGAGAAGCCAGGGTATGAGCTCCGCTGAGGCCTCTCCAGCCTCCTTCCCTCCCCTTCCAAGACACTTTGGTTAGACAGGCAAAAAAGCCCGTCTAGCAAAAATGCAGGGCGGGAGGACGGAGGGGCGAAGATTGCCTCCGCCGCACCTCCTGCTCCAGAGTGGATGATTGTAAGCCTCCAAGTTCAGAGGCTTACAGTCGTCAAGGGCAGAAACAAATAGGATTGCACCCTTAGTCAGAAATAATACAGGCAACTGTACTTGGTTGGAATTTGATCAAAAGTTTGCAGGCTTTTAACACAGGAAATAAATGGAAACCATCATGCCGTAATATATCTTTCTTAAAGTTAGGATACCTTGCTTGCTGCACTTGCTGAATAAGTTTATACACAGCATATGATCCATATACAGTGGGCTCCTTCACACAAGGCTTTTTATCCTGCACTTTACTGGGGCTTCTGCTTCTGGATTCTTTGCAGGATTAAGATCAGCTCCTTTACATGGGCTGCTTTTTCAGGGCTGTCTTTCTTGGCAAGTTCTTGCAGCCTATTTGCCACCTTCTCAGAATTTGCTGCCTCTCTCTGATTGGTCTAGGAATTGGGGGCAAGGCAGGAGAAAATGTTGAGAGGGGGGATGCTTCATCAGAATTTGCTATGCTTTTATCCTGCTGACTCCACTGAGGTAGCAAAGAGGGCACCTCAATTTACCCAGTCAGAGAGGACCACCCAGAATATGTAACATCAACTGCATATTACATGTTTATCCAGCCTTTCTTCTGAAGAGCTTAGAGCAGCATACATATCTCCTTCCGTTATAGAAAAATTGTGCAAGGTAGCTTAGGCAGAGGAGAGAGAGGGGGGGGGGGCAGACTAGCCCAGAGTATCTTCCCTTCTTCCATGATGGAGTAGCTTATCATATGGAGCCACCCTATATTTACCTCATGATGCTGTGGTTATAGCAGAACTGTGCAATTTCACGTGGCCATTCAAGTGGATTTACATTTAAATACTGCATTATCTCTGATCTTTTAAAAGGCAGAATAAAGGTCAAAACCCACAGGAGATGCCCTGGAGGTTGACGACATAGTGTAAAGGACCTGCAAACTTCCATGAGTGACCAATCACGAGCGTACAACGAAAGCCCCATGTGAAGGAGCCCAGTGACTCCAATCTTGAGCATTCCAAACCCAATAGAAAACTTTAATAGCTTTTATTAAAGCTTTAATAGAATAAGTTCAAAACAAAACAAATGACCAACAGTAGTACATCCAGTTTATACATTTATATATAATATAATATATATGGACAGCCATCTGTCAGGGTTGCTTTGACTTGTATTCCTGCATTGAGCAGGGGGTTGGACTCGATGGTCTTATAGGCCCCTTCTAACCTTACTGTTCTATGATTCTATAGCCATAGTCTACCAGATTTTATCAAACCACTGATCTTTAGCTGGTTGCTTTGGAGATTTCCAGTTACATGCTATACATAACTTTGCAGCTGTGCACAATTGCTTAAGAAGGTCTTTATGCAGGAATCCGAGATCATTAGGTTTAAAAAGATGAAGTCACATAGCTATCAGCAGTCTAACGTGAAGAAATTCCTGACAGTAATAAGCAACCATGTTCCAAAACTCCTGCACTGTTGAATATTCCCACCAAAGATGAAAGTATGAACCAATTGGACCACACCTGTTCCAACATTATTGACTATAATTCAGATATATTATGCTAGGTGGATTGTATCTATAATCTTTAAATGACTGGTTTTTGAGTGTGGCAATGACTGCTCCTGGGTAAAACATCAGGAAAGAAAAGCAAACCATATGTAACTTTTGGCATGAACCCAAGTCCCCTTATTGAGAACTTTCATGTTCTTATTAAATTACTTCCTCTTGCAGGCTTGCCAAACTAATTTATATGTAAAGGCTTGTTCATACCCGCTGTATATTATACAATCCAGTACTCTTCTACTTCTGTGATTTTTTGTACAGATGTGCAGCATGTATTATTCCATAAATTTGTAATCTGTTGCTTTGAGGGACCAAAAGCAACCACAAGACTGGAAAAATTGTTTAACAGGTAACTGTGAAGTACCCATATATTATACAATCTTTACACAAATTGTGCATAATACAAATGTTTATATAACAAAATGCAAGGATTTCTCAACCATAAGATCTTGTGGCAAACTTTATATTACACATACACAAAAATACACAATGTTCATATTAAAGATTGAGATGTTGCTTAGCTTTATGATTACACAAATTGTGCATAAGTACCTGAAAGATTGTCTCTCCCTATATAGACCCATTAGACCACTATGATCTTCAGGGGAGGCTTTGCTGTCTGTGCCACATCCTGCAGAGTTCCATCTGGCAGCAACATGGCAATGAGCCTTCTCTGTGGTGGCACCCCTCCTAGAGATGTGAAGGCCTAGAAAAAAAAAATCGGAAAACCATCACTCCCCCCCGCATTTTTTTCCAAGGACCATTTTTGTTTTTCCCCCGAAAAATTGAATAGCTTTGGATTATGAAATATTTTCTTTTAGAATTTAAGACAAATTATTTACATATTGTTGTTGTTGTTGTTGTTCAGTCGTTCAGTTGTGTCCGACTCTTTATGACCCCATGGACCATAGCACGCCAGGCCTTCCTGTCCTGCGCTCTCTCCCGGAGTGTGCTCAAGTTCATATTCATTGCATCGGTGATGCTATCTAGCCATCTCATCCTCTGTCGTCCCCTTCTCCTTTTGCCTTCAGTCTTTCCCAGCATCAGGGTCTTTTCCAGAGAGTTTTCTCTTCGCATTAGGTGGCCAAAATATTTGAGCTTCAGCTTCAGTATCTGTCCTTCCAATGAGCACTCAGGGTTGATTTCCTTTAGGATGGACTGATTTGACCTCCTTGCAGTCCAGGGGACTCGTAAGAGTCTATTCCCCCCAAAATGATTTCTAAAAACTGTATAATAAGAACACTTTTATAGAAAGGCTAGAGATGTAAAATGTCTGGAAATAATGAAGCCATGGGGGAAAATATTTTTTTAATCCTCTCTATAAAATTCCCAGCATAGTTAATTCTTTCATTCCCAAGCACAAATTGTAGTCATGTAGTGGATCAAAATCACTGAAAGAAACATTAACAATCTCCGATATGCAGATGATACCACTTTGATGGCTGAAAGCGAGGAGGAGCTGAGGAACCTCATGACGAAGGTGAAAGAAGAAAGTGCAAAAGCTGGGTTGCAGTTAAACCTCAAAAAAACCAAGATTATGGCAACCAGCTTGATTGATAACTGGCAAATAGAGGGAGAAAATGTGGAGGCAGTGACAGACTTTGTCTTTCTAGGTGCAAAGATTACTGCAGACGCTGACTGCAGCCAGGAAATCAGAAGACATTTACTTCTTGGGAGGAGAGCAATGACAAAGCTTGATAAAATAGTTAAGAGCAGAGACATCACACTGACAACAAAGGTCCACATAGTTAAAGCAATGGTATTCCCTGTAGTAACCTATGGCTGTGAGAGCTGGACCATAAGGAAGGCTGAGCGAAGGAAGATAGATGCTTTTGAACTGTGGTGTTGGAGGAAAATTCTGAGAGTGCCTTGGACTGCAAGAAGATCAAACCAGTCCATCCTCCAGGAAACAAAGCCGGACTGCTCACTTGAGGGAATGATATTCAAGGCAAAACTAAAGTACTTTGGCCACATAATGAGAAGACAGGATACCCTGGAGAAGATGCTGATGCTAGGGCAAGTGGAAGGCAAAAGGAAGAGGGGCCAACCAAGGGCAAGATGGATGGATGATATTCTGGAGGTGACGGACTCGACCTTGGGGGAGCTGGGGGTGGCAACGACCGACAGGAAGCTCTGGCGTGGGCTGGTCCATGAAGTCACAAAGAGTCGGAAGTGACTGAACTAATAAACAACAACAAGCGGATCAAAAGTCCACAAAATGGAATTGCACAGAATCTACCACATTCAACTATTTAAAAAGCAACTTAGCTCCAGGGCCATATTCAAGCTGGAGGAGTAAACAGTATCCAATTCAAAAATCCATTGTATCTGTTTTCATTTGTTTTCCTCCCATTTGTACATACGTTTAAAGAATTTCTCAATAACAAAATATGAAATGTTCATATAGGTATGATACTTGTTGATATAATGAGTTACTAAAGGGGCATCCATAGCTCGGTTCCTGACTTTAGATCTATGTTCGATAATGAGTGTCCTAATCTGTCTAGAAGATTCTTCCACATACAAAAGACCACAAGGACATAAAAGGACATACACATACCACTCCTTTTGTTGCTCAGTTAGAAAAATGGTGCAAATCTATCTTCTATTAAATCTAGGACCTTGAAAAGAATGAGTTTCATTTGTCATTGCACAGATCGTACACCATCCACATTATAATGACCTTTAACGGAGGGATGTAATTGCATTCACTCATGTACCAATACATGAGACCGCGGTGGCTTAGTGGTTAAAACGCTGAACTGCAGACCGGAAGGACAGCAGTTCGAGACCCGAGTGCCATGTGATGGAGTGAGCTCCTGTCTTCAGTCCCAGCTCCTGCCAACCTAGCAGTTCGAAAGCAAGAAATTGCAAGTAGATAAATAGGTACCGCTTCGGCGGGAAAGGTAACAGTGTTCCGTGCACCCCGGTGTTCAGTCATGCTGGCCACATGACCACGGAAGCGTCTTTGGACAGCGCTGGCTCTTCGGCTTAGAAATGGAGATGAGCACCACACCCTAGAGTCGGACACGACTGGCTGGGGACACCTTTACCTTTACCTTTTTACCAATATATGATCTAACTACATGATTCTTAAGATTTCTGGTTCTTCTATTCTAGGAGGATTACCGCACTCAGGAAGACGTTCTACCACTTGCCAGCACTTACACGCCATACAGGTTATAACATGAAACAAGTGTGTGTATTCAAAACAACATGCAATACCGCTGAATGTTTGTTGTGGGCTGTTCCTTATATCCTGTAAAAGGGAAACTCTAGACCTAAAATGTGCATGTTACTCTGCATCTTTCACAATCTGACTGGGACAAGCCCAGTTCAAAAGTTGATAATGCAATCTGTGTCTTTGACTTACACAAGGCCTCTTCAGTCATTCTTCTTACCATGGTAAAAGAATGCATGAGGAGAGGAAGGCTTCAGAAGAATGCATGAGGAGAGGAAGGCTTCAGCCCAGCCCCTCTTCCTCACTGCATCTGTTGCCCTGTATGTGTGGAGGGCAACTGTCTGAAGCGGAGCGTCTCCTCTATCCATGGGGGCTCTTCACATGACTAAGAACTCTGAAGCACTCCTCCCCTCGTGTGTTCCTTCACCACAGTAAGAAAAACAACGGAAGAGGGCTATAGTCTCTCTCAGATGCAGAATTTCTTTTAAGGCTCAAAAACTGTCCATGCAGTAAATTCCTTCACAACCATGTGGGAAGAAAGGAAGCATAGCATAACAATGAGTTACAAAAATTTTCCTTAGAGAAAACCTTAACTGCTAAACAATTGTCATGTATACACCTCTGTATCCAGGAAAACAATGGAATCCTTATTGAAATGACAGGAAAATTTTATAGTGAGGTGCATGGAGTTAATCTACTCAAAGAAACTTGAAAGCTGCCCATCATGTGTAAATATCAAAAATACATAACGAATATACCATTTATAAAAGGCTGTATGTTCTTTTAACAAAAAGGGATTGGAGGCAATATTAAAAATACATTCCTCCTCCAATTCATCCATAAATAAATTTGCTACAGATGGAACCAAAGGACTCCCTATGGCAACTCCTCAAATCTGAAAATAAATTTGATTATCAAATCTAAAGCAGTTCTTCTCCAATTTAATTCAGTCATCAAAAAAACTGCCAGTTTAAGGCCAGAGTTAAGGCTCAAGCTCCACAAAGCCGGAAAACTGGCAGCTAAGACTTACACCTTAACAAATGCCTTTAAAAGGGAAATGTATTATTGGGTATTCAGAAAATAACAACTGGAAAACAAAGCACAAAAAGTCATTAACTGAGTAGATATGTCCCTGCATGTTCAGAATAGATTACTTCTGAGTATGTCTGCACAGGATTCCTGCACAGCTTTTCCATTTTCCTCCCTCTCTTTAACAGTGATCTATAAACTCACTTTCCTACACTGTTCCGCAAGATGTCTGGAAACAAGAGATCTGGGAAAGGCTGTAACTCTATGGTAGAGCACATACTTTTTTTATAGTTTACTAGGTTTTATTGTGGTTGTATTGTTATATTGTGGTTATTGTTATATACAAAACTTTAAAATCCAGCAGAAGACAGGTTTAATTTTTAGAAAGTCGCCCAATGTATTTTGAGATTTACACCACTTTTGCAAGGGAATTCTCCTTTTGCTCTCTACGGAAAGAATTGCAAAAGGAGAACCAACGAGAAAGCCTTTGTTCTTCTTAAAGGTTCAGATGCTATTATTTTGGGGTGGTGCTACAGTGGAATCTGCCCAGGTACTCCTAATGGTACATGCAATTGAGGCTATACCTAAGATGAAGGAATAGTTTGACAGATGTACATATTTTTTAAGAAGGGGCGTGTTGCTCAGATTGATAAAGGCAGTACTTTAAAACGTCTGTTGGTTCAGTGATGGACTGGACATTTGGATTCAGTTACTGTTATACATCCAGGCGAAGAATTCATTATTTCTGCACTCAAATTAATCAGTGCAAATTTTGTCATCTAAAAACTGAAGCTATTGGATTGGTCAGTCAGATCATTAATCTTTCTTTTCCCCTTCTTACTGAAACTATGCTAGAAGTACTGGGATAGCTTAAACCTGTAACATCACTGCTGCCGCCGAAGAATCTGGATATCATGGCAGCACTGAAACTTATTGACTGTTTTGGGAGGCAGTTGCAAGAAATGCAAAATGATACTGTTTTCAACGACACTTTTGAAGCAGGGAATATAGATGTGACTCTGCTAACCACGAAGCACTCTCAAAATGTCTTCGTCGACTCCTTTGGACTTCAGGAAAGCTGATTTTAATAAACTCAGGGCACTGATAAGCAGGATTCTATGGCAGGAAAACTCAACAGGAAGAGGAGTTCAAGAGGTGGGGGGGTGCTTATCAAATTTGCAGATGACACAAAATTGGGTGGGATAGCTAATACCTTAGATGACAGACACAAAATTCAAAATGATCTTGAGAGGTTAGAAGATTGGGCAGAAAATAACAGAATGAAATTTAACAGAGACAAGTGCAAAGTTCTTCATTTAGGACAAAGAAATAAAATGCAAAGGCATAAAATGGGTGATATCTGGCTCGGCAATAATATGTGTAAAAAGGATCTTGGAGTTGTAGTTGATCACAAGATGAATATGAGTCAGCAGTGTGATGTGGCTGCAAAAAAGGCAAATGCGATTTTAAGTTGCATCAACAGAAGTATAGTTTCAAAATCACAGGAAGTGATAGTTCCACTCTGCTCTGCACTGATCAGACCTCACCTTGTATACTGTGCTCCGTTCTGGACACCACACATTAAGAAGGATTCAGATAAATTGGAATGAGTTCAGAGAACGGCAACAAAGATTATCAGGGCACTAGAAACTAAGTCCTACAAGGAAAGATTGAAAGAACGGGTATGTTTAGCCTTGAGAAGAGAAGACTATAGCGGGGGGGATATGATGGCACTTTTCAAGCACCTAAAGGGTTGTCACACAAGAGGAGGGCTGCAACCTGTTCTCTATCATCCAGGACTGTAGGACACAAAATAACAGGCTTCAATTACAGATTGGTAGATTTTGGCTGAACGTCAGGGAAAATATCCCAACGGTCAGACAATGGAACCAACTGCCTAGGGAGGTTTTCAGGGCAAGCCCCAGGATAAATAGTACCCTGGGCGGGGAGTGCCTTTGGCGCCCCCCCCCCACATCCCCGGTAGTTTTGCAGGGCCAACCAGAGGATTTATGGGGCCTGGTGCAGGTGTGATGTCCATCGAGAACGACGTTGCTCAAAGCCTTGATCTCTCAGCTCCTGTGCTACAGTTTACACAAGCCAGAGTTCGAAAAGCCACATTCTGAGCAGCGGCAGGGCACTATGCAGCACAGCGGAACGATCACGGGTTTCACTTTTGGTAAGCATTCTCTATTTTACAATATCCATTATTCTTATATTTAAAAATAATAAAGAAAAGTTATAAACACAAAAGGTATCCAGCTGACCTCTTACAGCTTACGGCTATATTTTATTATTATTTATATACTGCTCATAGCGGTTGCAGTATTTGAAGTGCTAAGTGCTCGGTAACGTTGCCTGAAAGAAAGCTGTGTTCCACTGATCGTTACCTAACGCAAATGACATCAAAGTGGAAATTGAAAAAGAAACTAGGGATGTATGAATCCCTTACCTGGCTCTGTTCAGGGGCATCCGTGGTGGGGGGAGGAGATCCGTCCCTCCCCCTGGAATCCTGCCCGGCCAGCTCCGCTCCATGGCGAGTCCGCTGCCAGACTGCTGTGGCCACAAATGGCGGCCGGTGTAGCGGACACCATTTGCATCCCTGCTCTTTGCCATGATGGGCTACGTAAATACTTACGTAGCCTGTCACGGCTAACGTAGCAAGGGAAATGGCAGCCGCAGACCGGGGCCGCCATTCGCACCCGCAGACGAGGGCAGTGGACGGCCGACACAAGGTAGGGTCTGTCCTGGGGAGGTTTCACGGGGCGGTGGTGGGGATTACTCCATTCCGCCACAGACTCCGGGGGGCTGGATTCTAAAGAATCCGGCCTCAGTGGAGTCCGTGGCGGAATTCTCTAACATCCCTAAAAGAAACCTACTTTAAAGCTAACTGAAGGAAGATCATTTCTGCAGTTGGTACCCAAACAACCTGTAGATTAGAACCTTGAAAGAAAGGTTACAGACACTTGCTTTTTGCCACCCTAGCTCACTGCAGACAGACAGTACATTCAAAAAACACAGCCACTGAGCTCAGGTTGGTGCCCCCTTCAGCTCAGCGCTCCAGGTGACTGCCCAGCCCACCCAGCTGGCCCTGGAGGTAGTCACTTCTCCATCACTGGAGGTATTCAAGCAAAGCCTGAGCAGCCATCTGACTGGGATGCTTCAAACTAGGGATGGGCAAACCACCACACCACACCCCCACCCCACCCTGGACTCCCATCACTTACACGGCCCTGTTTGGTTCCCTGGTCGAACAAGTAGGTGGTTCTGTGGGCACCCAGCGAGCAGTGCGTGGCTGCCTGATTCCTCAGCAAGCTGCCATTTTGAGTAAAAATGGCAGCTCATTGTTTTACGTAAAAGATGTTTTATGTAATGGCGGCCACAAAGCAGCCATTTACGCAAGATCACAGGCATGGATAGAGGAGTCGGGCAGCCAGTCGCCACATGCCCGCAGACCAGGGGGCCGGACATGGCAGGTAAGTCGTGGTGGTCCGCGCGCGGGAATCCGGGAGGCTGAGCAGGAAGGAGCCTGCCAGACTCCATGCCCCTGTCGGGCTCCCGCAACATCCCTACTGTAAACTGGATTCCTGGACTGAGCAGGCGGTTAGACTTGAGGGCCCATAAGGCCCCTTCCAACTCTTTGATTCTATTATAAGAATATTCTTGTTCTTGATTTTCCACTAGTGGGTTATCCTTGATTTTTTAAAACTTTTTTTGTTAATTGGTGGCAAGAACCGTAACAATTGTTGAAGTTGCTTAGTGAAAAGTTTTGAATGTACATACACTGCAGTATGGCTGCAAAAATAAGGGTTAAATGCAAACAGTTTACGGGTTTGTTTTTAAAAGGTCTGCAGACCAGATAAACTGCCCCCTACTTTTTTTCCCTCATACTACTCCCCCCCGCCCGCACACTTTTAGGCTGGTTACAGGCCTGCTCCCAGAATCAAGTAACCATTAGGTTTTATATTCTAAAAAAATGGGAACCATCTGTCTTTGCTTTTTTATTCCAATAATCCTGGATGCACCTTACACATTGTCTTGCATTTTGAGAGATTAAACCAATTATGTCTACATAACTCTTACTGTATTCCAGTTTAAGATTGTTATAAACTGTGGACCTGGGAAGCAACTACACCACTCCTGGCTTTTTGTCCCCCCCCCCATTTTGTTTAACATCATGCCTGCTGAAGAGTTCTGGAGTTCTCAAAAGCTCACTCACTGTTTTGTGACATTGGTCTTATTAATGGTATTGCCCTACTGTCTGTCTTGGATTTTTCCCCCCAGTAGACTAAATACGACTGCCTGTGCTTTTTTGTTTTCTTTAACAGTAGTATCTTTCAAACAGGACGGGAGCTAATGTTTCTTTTCTGTTGCCATAACTAAAACAGGATGTAGAACTGGTAGCCACTGCATGCCTTTATCGTCATGCAGTCGCAATGCTGCTGAGTGAGATTCTCCACTGACAAATCTTCTTGCCCTGGGCCTGTGCGTGACAATAATAGGTGACAGGATACGTAATGTCTGCAGTTCTAAGTAAGCCATTGATTAGGAACCTATTTTTCCCTGGGAATTCTTACTAGCCATGAAGGGGGACAGAGGTATGGCAGTGATAGTGACATCACAAGAACTTTTGTCAGCTGACTTCTGCCTTATCACTGAACTGCAGATGACAGCTTGGTGGTGTGGAGACTTGGGGCCTTTCAAGATCCCAAGAACAACCAAGCCCAGGTCTGCCAGGCAGCAGGGTGAAGCAACCTACTTCAGGTGGTACCATGAAGGGCGGATAGATGAAATCAAGAATGGAATGGTGCAGACCAACTTTTTAAAGGGCTTTTCCTAGCGGGGGACAGGTTGGGCTCCGCTTCAGGCAGCAGTATGTCTCTGGCTAGCCCAGCAAAGAGCAGAGGCCTGGGTGCATCTGGGGAGGCAGCTCCTAGCCCTAAGCAATCATGGCTCTTCCACTGTAAGCAGAACTGCAGTTGACATTCCACACTTCAGGGGGTATAGTACTTTTTGGTTGGGTGCATCTCGCTATATTCTGTCCACACAGTAGGCGTGACAGAGCCATGTGGCCAGTGGTTGTGCCCTTATTCCTCTCCTCCACCCCTCGTGGATGCTTTAATTCTGAAGGCACTGCTTTAATTAGTTGTTTCCTGAAGTTATTTCCTCAGGCAGAAGGGAAGGCAGTGGTCCAGCAGAGAAGCTGTGGGTAGGGATGTCAGAGAATTTCGCCATGAATCTCGGAGATGCCGAATGCCAGCGCATTCGGCCCCCCAAAATCGGTGGCGAAACGGTCTGCCCCCCCGCCCCCCCCGGGACGGGACTTACCTTGGGCGAATCTCCCTGGTGGAGGCACGGTGGCAGTGTGGTGGCTGTGGCTGCGGCGGCCGGTCTTCTGACTGGCTGCCGCCGCCACCATTTCCAAGTTAAAAAAAAAAAAAGTGATACACTACGTAAAGCTTTACGTAGCCTATGACGGCTAGATTTTTAAAAAATACCGTGATAGGCTACGTAAATGTTTATGTAGCCTGTCACGGCTGAGTCAAAAAAACCAAAACAAAACCGTGCGTACGCAAATGGCGGTGCCCATGGGCGCCGCCATTTGCGTTCCTTATTTTGGCACGTGTAGTCTACGTAAACATTTACGTAGACTACGGCGAAAATAAGGGGAACGCAAATAGCGTAGACGCTACGCTATTTGCGTTCCCCTTATTTTCGCCGTAGTCTACGTAAATGTTTACGTAGACTACACGTGCCAAAATAAGGAATGCAAATGGCGGCGCCCATGGACGCCGCCATTTGTGTACACGCGGTTTTTGTTTTTTGTTTTAACTCAGCCGTGATAGGCTACGTAAGCATTTACGTAGCCTATCACAGCTGACTGCAGGGACGCAAACGGCGGCGGCTACGGCCGCTGCCATTTGCAGACCCGACCGACCAGGATTTGCGGCGGGAGGGACGGTGCGCCTCCCCCCCGGCCAGAATTTCGGGGGGGAGGGACGGGATGCCTCCCCCCCCGGCCAGAATTTCGGGGGGAGGGACGGAGCGCCTCCCCCCCACCGCGAATCAAATGTCGTAAAAGGTAAGAGACTTTTGTACATCCCTAGCTGTGGGTCAGTTTCATCCCCATCTATCTTATGGCAGTGGTAGCTTTTAGTAATTCATTCTCCTCACCCGCAACCCCTTCTCCTGACTTTTGAAGGGGCTGTTTCCATTCATTGTTTCCTAAAGCTGTTTTCTTCTTCCTATTCTCAGTGCAATTTTAGCAGCGATTGTTGTGTGTGTGTGTGCGCCTTTCCAGTTTTTTTCTAAATTAGCGTCAATGCACCTACATTTCTTTTTTTAATTGTTATTTCAACTATTTCACCAAAGTGAGATTGCAGAAATCAGAAATACATGCAGCACGGGGAAAGAGAACTGCGGGTCTTATACAGTCTTCTCTCTCCCGCTAAGTTTTGCAAGGGGGTTCGGGTGAAGCAGGGGAGCTCATTTCACAATGGTTTAAAAGAATAAAATAAAAATTAAGCGCTTGGGCTGTTTGCATGCAGTGAGGGTGGAAGGCAGGAGCTTTGCTCCATCTGAAGCCCCCGCTCGCTCCTGGGGCTGGAATGACTAGTGCTGAGCTATCCAAAGCTGGCGTGGGGAGACGGGACCTCATAGCAGCACTAGACAGCAGAGAAGCCTGCAAAGCAGTGGAAAGTCTTGGTCTTCCAAGCTGTTCTGTGGAAAAGTACGAGACAGATTCCCCTCATACTTCTGTCTCCTGTGTAAGGCTTTGCAGCTGAGCCTCTCCATGGGACTGCAGGTTACTCCCTGCTTCTAGCCTTCGAGCAAAAGGCAGATTAGTACCTCCCCCTTAATCATTTATTCCCTTATGATGTGTAAGCATATTTTGGTTTTGGTTTTAAGCATTGAGCCTCTCCCTCCCTCCTTCCTCTCCCTCCTGGCTCCTCCAAACAGGTGTGGTTATGGGAAGCTCCTGACATGTCACTTTCCAGATCAGAACTATGACTTTCAAGGAAGACATAAGAGCAGCACTAAGAACAATCCACACCTGTGGAGGTTGTGCTGCTCCTCTGGTCTTTAACAAAAATTTGGATTTTCATGTAGTGATAAAAGATAGAAGAATTTTTTTAAAAAAGCATTATTCAATGATGACATCCAGGTAGATGCTCTGTTAAAAAATGAAGGAAGGAAGTGTGGCAATTCCACATTAAATATCTAGTGTGGATTCAACCCTGTTCTTTACCCTCCCTTTATAAACCTCCAGTTACCAGAGAGTCAAAATATATAATTTTCCTTTTAAAAAGTATGCATGTTCATATGTCCTAGGATGTGATTACCAGAAAGGATGGGGGCAGGGGAAAAACTCCAAAGATATTGTAAGCTTCCCCCACCTTTTTTTTGTTTGGTTTGGTAATTGCATTCTAGAACATTTTCTGCCACAAGGCTTGCACTGATTAAATCCGATGCTAAATCACATTTTAACCTTACCTTGGCTGTGGTATAGATTTGATTTCTCTCCTGAATTCCTTCCCATGTTAAAAACCTTAATATAAAATAAAAAGAACAAGAAAACTTAACTGTGCTTTGCATAACATAATTCTGTGCATTTTTTTTTTTTCTGGGATGCAAGTCTCACTACTTCTCAGTAGGACTTATTCCCAGGTACGTGTGCATAGGGTTGCAATTTAATATTACAATTTAGAATTTAAAAATAAACTCAACTGAACACCGTGTGACTTACTTCAAATTGAACAAACAGAACATCAAGCAGTTTGTCTCAATGGTGCAAATACCCCTAAACAATGATAATGCAATCTACACGCAGGATTTTGCCCAGAAGAACTTCCTGATAGATTTCGCCCAAAAGGGAAATAGCTATTTCAGTTAATTGCAAAGCGCATTTTATGTTCCACACGCAGCTGCTAAATCTCTACAAAAAGAAAAGTTAATTGAGCTCTTAAGCTGCAGGCAACAGTTTTAATTGCTTGGCAATCACTTCTAATTTAATCATGCACCATCCTGTTGAATGCTTGCATGCCAGTGCAATAGGAAAGATGTCAGTCCCTGAGGCAATTTATGACACAGATTAAATTTTATTTTGGTTTTGGCTGTAGTTCTGTTCCCTATGTAACCTCTTAAGAGGTCACCTTAAGACGAAGTGAAAAGCAGCTGTGGAGTCCCAATCCAGAACATGCTCCCATTCTGGATTAGGGCTCTGCATCAGTCTCACAATTCCTTCTAATACCAACTCTTGTGTTTTCTCATGCAACAAGTGCATTACACAGGAATGAACTAGACCAACTGATGGGGAATAGCCTCCAGGTGACAATGAGATGTTCTCTTTATACCTCTGCACTGAATAAGAAGATGGAACTGTAAAGAGGTAAGTGGGGACCGGGAGCACGTGCCAGTGTCATCTTGGAAGAGTGGCAAACAACAGACAGACAGTAATCCAAGGGTGAAGGTCATGACCATCAGTGGAGTTCACCATTTCATTAGTACGTTTGCTGACAACACTGCCTTGATTCTGTCAGACCCTGGTAACATCTATATCCAAGATAATACCAGAAATATTGGATTATGTATTCCTCACAGGAGTAATGACTTGAAGTCTGAAGTCCTTTGTGTTAACACAGGTCCAATATCTCAACAGCAATTCAAAGTACTTTCTGGGTTGTCAATATGCTACATAAGACACCTGGGAATCCAAATACTCAAGTACTTGGCTCTCTTGAAGAAGTTAAACTTTGGTCCCATAATGAGCAGTCAGGCACCCTTCTATCGTGCCTGGATACAGCTCCAGCTCAGAACGGTTGAACTTTGCAACTAAGAATCTGGTGCTTGAACTTGCTCTTTTCCTTCCCCCTCTCAGTCGCCTTCCTTTTGTGTTGTGCCTTTTAGATTATAAACCTGTGGGTAGAGACTGTTTTATTTGTGGTCTTTGTAAGCTGCTGTGGGAACCTTGGCTGAAGAATGAGATAAAAATGCTACAAATAAGTAAGTAAGTAAGTAAGTAAGTAAATGAATGAGTGAATCAATCAATCAATCAATGAAATGGGGTAGATTAGACAGGAATTGAAGAGATGAACAAAAAATCTTTCATGGTTAGGCCATATTGAAGCAGTAAAAATGTCTACCTTGCCTAAATTTATGTTCTTATTCCAGACACTGCTTATAACAATTCCCCTTAAGAATCTTAAAGCCTGACAGTACATGATTAATCAGTTTATTCACAAAGAAAAGAAAGCTAGAATTGGCAATCTTCTCATGTATAAAGGAGTACAGGGAAGCCTAGGAATGCCAAATGCACAGAAGTATTAAGAAGCATTTCAAGTAAAAGAACTTCTCTTTCCCCCCTTCACAATGAAAAGCAGGCCTGCCTAAGACATTTTGCTGCCTGAGGCAAAGAACAAGATGGCACCCTCCATTCCATGTACAGAAGCCAACTGGAATAGCAGTTAAATCTTAGTTCAACACTGATGAGAGGGGTAGCATCCTTCACTATACCTGAAGGGTGCAAAGTAGCTTAGGGGGTACAGGGCAGGCTGCTTGGCATACAACTCTTTCCTCTGACACCTTGCTGACTGTTGGTTCCACATTCGTCAAATCTTGAATTTCAGTTCTAACCCAACAGTTAAAAAACAGCAACCTAGAAACCTTACTCCATTTGAAGACATCATTCATAGACCACAAAAATCCAAATCCAGCCTGAAATTAATCATTTCCTCTTTGTGAAGGCTTTCAGAGGAAGGCTTAAAACTGGTAAAGGAAAAAGACTTGAGATGTGAGATAACACCAGAACAACAGGCCTCAGAGTGGCAGTAGAAGAAGCTCTTAAAATCAGTATCAGCCCATATCAGAGAGAATTCTGTTAAAATAATCCTCTCACCCCTTCAGTTATCTCACATAACTGGCAGTAGCACATCTAGGTGCTGCAGAGGGTATGTAAGTAAAAGCTATGACCTTCAAATGTGGTGGTTATCACTAAGGATGAATGAGAAATTTGTTCACTTTGCATTTCAATGCTGATGTATCAAATTTGCACTTCCCAAGCCTAAACACAAACCAGAATGTAATTAGACATTGAAATCAATATTTTCTGAAGTTTGCAAAGCAGTTCAGAAATTAAAAAGTATCTACAAAAAATGTGTACATTTGAAAAAGTGCATACAAAAAATATTATTTTTTGAAAAATGTGTGTAAAAACACTTTATTTAATGGGAAAAGTCACTTGCAAAAATGCATACATTTGAAAAAAATGCATACAAAAATTGCATACATTTTAGAAAATATGTATGAATTTTCAATCAGACTAAAAAAAAAATACTTTGCCATTTAATGTGGAAATGGGACAGAATGAATTTGGGTTCCACAGAGTGGCACCCAACTAGCCCCTGGTTTTCCAGGGCAGTGTAGGAGATGAAATGAGTAGGACATCGATATTGGCAGAAAACTTGAAACAAGTCTGATCGAACACGGGGTCAAGCTCATTTGAGAGCCTAATCCATGACAATGAGGGCAGCAAAGAAAGCGCACTCCACCACCATTGCGTCTGCACAGAGTCACCCAATGGAGATTTTTTTTAGGTGGTCCGAGGCCTATTACACTCTGGCCCACAAGAAGAGGAGGTGCACCACTCGATTGACCATGGATATCCTTCTCAGGCGCCTGTCTGAGATGGGACTGGGAGGCACTGCTACGTGGAGAGGGCGATCTCAGAAGGTGATGCTGGGGGATTCCTGTTGGATGCTGTGGCCACTGGCCTGTGGTGTCCCTCAAGGTTTCATCTTGACCTCCATTCCATTTAACGTACATGTGAAACCGCTGGCAGAGATTTCCAGACTTTGGGGGTTCAGCGCCACCAGTATGCTGATGATACCCAACTCTATCTCTCTTTTCTATTTAGATCCGGTGAGGCTGTTCTAGTTCTAAATCAGTGTGTAATATCGATAATGGACTGGATGAGTGCGAACAAATTGAAGCTTAATTCAGACAAGATGGAGGTGCTCCTGGTTAGTTGAAAGACATATCAGGGAACAGGGATCCAACTGTTGCTGGATGGGGTTACATTCCCCCTGAAGACTGCATTTCAGAGTTTGGGTATACTCCTAGATTCAGCCCTGAACTTGGATGTCCTGGTTTCAAGAGTAAGGTGTTTGCACAGCTGAGGCTAATGCACCAACTGTACCATTCCTAGAGATGTCTGATCTGGCCATGGTCACCCATGACTCAGTTACATCCCATTGTAACAAGCTCTGTGTGGGGCTGCCTTTGAAAACTGTGCAGAAACTTCAACTGGTCCAGAATGTTGCAGCCAGACTGTTGACCAAGGCTGGTTAGAGGGAGCACATGTCTCCCTTGTTACAGCAGCTTCACTAGTTGCTGGTCTGTTTCCAGGCAGAGTTCAAAGTGGTGATTATGACCTATAAAGCCCTATACAGCTTGGGACCAGGCTACCTGAAAGACCACCGCCTCCCATAGGAGCCTGCCCAGTTCTTAAGATCTTTGGGAGAGGCCCTTCTTTCGAGACCACCACCTTCAGAGGTGCATTTGGTGGGAT
Organism: Heloderma suspectum; assembly: GCF_057233095.1. NCBI lineage: Eukaryota > Metazoa > Chordata > Lepidosauria > Squamata > Helodermatidae > Heloderma > Heloderma suspectum. The sequence continues at coordinate 142,281,889 of NC_139459.1, forward strand.
TGCAAAGGAGGGCCTTCTCAGTGGCTGCTTCCTGGCTGTGGAACTCCCTGCCGAGGGAAGCTAGGTTCCCTCGCCAGCATGAAAATACCACTTTATTCAAGTAGGCCTTTGGTGTGTGAGTGGATCTTTTGAGCTGGAAGCTGTTTTTACTCTGCTGTTGTTGTGCTTTTAATTGCTTTAATTGTATTTTTATGTATTTGCTTATTGCTTTTATCAAGTTTTATTAGTGATTGTAGTAACTAATGGCCACCTTGAGTGCCATTTTCGGGTAGAAAGGCAGGGTACAAATCAAATCAGTTCAATAAATAAATAAATGAATGAATGAAAAAGTAGAAAAATGAGACCCTGAGTAAAATCACGCTCAACAGATGCTCCCAACCTCCGTTCTGTTCTTTTCTTGAAACCTTCTGGAACAAGGTCTACATCGAGATTTCAACAATACACAGTCAAAGTGTGAACAAGACTCTAGGCTTTGTTGCTTAATCCATTTCTGGGACTCAATAAAGACTTGCTCTTTAAAAACCTGATTATTTTCATGTTAGTAGCAGCTAGACTAGCAATAGTTAAATAATGGAAATCTTCTAGCAAATTGTCAATAGGCCCTTGATGTGCTATTCACCAAAAATAGTGGTCAATAGCCCCTTCAGAGAAGCTGACATATCTCGTACATCTTTTGAGAGGTCAAGCACAAGCACAGCCTGACACACCTTTTGCTGTGTGCCCAAATCTGCCGCCCCTTGAAGGATGAGAGTCTATATTTTGGTGATTGACAGAGAGGGCTATACTGGCCCTTTCTGTGTTTTGGGAATTAGAAACCTCATCCAATAACTTTCACATAAATCTGGAAAGAAGCTGAGGAAAAGAAGCTTTTCCAGAGAGGGAAATGCTTATGTTTGTGGGAGGACATTTGAGGAAGAAAAAAACTAGGGATGGCAGAGAATTCCACCACGGATTTCAGTGAGGCCAAATGCATTGGCATTTGGCCCCCCGAAACCCGTGGCGGAACGGCCTCCCACCCCCTGCCACCCTGCGGAATTCCCCCCGGAACGAAACTTATCTGTGGCGGCGGCAGCGGCGGCTCGAGCAGTAGCGGCTAGTCCTTCCGCCAGCTGCTGCGGATGTAAATGGCCACCGTAGCAGCCGCTATTTGCATCCTGCCAGGCTGCCGTCATAGGCTACGTAAGTATGTAGCCTATCACGGCAAAGGCAGCCACGCAAATGGCGGCTACCACGCCATTTGCATGGCTGCCTTTACCGTGATAGGCTACGTAAATACTTACATAGCCTATCATGGAAAGAGCAGCGGTGCAAACGGCCAGAGCTCCGGCCAGAACTCTGGCTGCAGATGGCCCTGGCCAGCAGCTCCATGGAGCTGCCATGGAGCAGAGCCAGCCAGGGAGGATTCCGGGGGGAGGGATGGAGCACCTCCCCCCCACCGCGAATCACACCTGCGAAAAGGTAAGTGACTTTCATACATCCCTAAAAAAACCTAGGGATGTCAGAGAATTCCACAACGGATCTCGGTGAGGCCGAATGCCAGTGCATTCGGCCTCCCGAAATCCATCGCGGAATAGCCTGCCACCCCCCCCGTGGATCCCCCCCAGGACGAGACTTACCTAGGGCAGATGTTTCAGACGGCGGCGGCTCCGGCAGCGGCTTCGGCAGCGGCGGCTGGTCTTCTGACCGGCTGCTGCCGCCGCCATTTGCAGTCTGTGTTTTTTTCTCCCCCCCCCCCAGACGTGATAGGCTACGTAAATACTTACGTAGCCTATCACGTCTGGGTAAAAAAAAACACGTACACAAAAGGCAGCGGCTATGGCCACCGCCATTTGCGTTCCTTATTTTTCGCCGCCTTAGTCTACGTAAATATTTACGTAGACTAAGACGAAGACAAGAAAGGGGAATGCAAATAGCGCCCAGTACACTATTTGCGTTCCCCTTTCTTTTCTTCGTCTTAGTCTACGTAAATATTTACGCAGACTAAGACGGCGAAAAATAAGGAACACAAATGGCGGTGGCCGTAGCCGCCACCATTTGTGTACGCGTGTTTGTTTTTTTACCCAGAGCCCTCTGCGGCCGGAAATCCGGCTGCGGATGGCCCTGGCCGGCTGCTCTGTGGAGCTGCCGCGGACCACAGCCGACCGTTGAGGATTCCGGGGGGGGAGGAACAGATTGCCTCCCCCCCCATCGAGGATCCCGGGGGGAGGGACGGAACGCCTCCCCCACATGAACAGAATCCGTGAAAAGGTGACTTTTGTACATCCCTAACCCCCCCACTTTTCTCTTTAGTCTCTACTGCCACCTAGTGGATTTTTTCTACAACATCCTCATCATTACTTTTCCTGAGGGATGAGGAACCTCTGGCTCTCCAGATGTTATTGAATACAACTCCCATCATCCCTGGTCATTTGCCATGCTGGCTAGGGCTGATGGGAGCTAGAGTCCAACAACATCTGGAGGACTGTAGGTAAGTTCCTCATCCCTGCTTTATCTAATGCTGGACTTCATGGTCCCATGCCTAACAGGAAGGCAGTCTAATTTTCTGTATATTCAAAGGACTCCCAGCTATACAGGAAAATATTAGTTGGTAAATTTTTTTAAAAAAGTGATAAGACTCACACACCCCAAACAACCTGACAAGAACTGAACATGCTTATTACCCACATGGAATGCTGAACTGTGCATTTGTTGAAAAACAAAGGGAAAGGAAGGGAAAAGAAATGACTTCATCAAGACCCTAACAGCTTAAAATATCCTGGGATGGAGAAAGTGAAAACAGGGTCAGGGAATGCATCTATGAGACACACATTCTTCAAACCCCCCACCCCCCGCTCTCTGATTCAGCTTAGATTTTTTTTAAACCTTCCCTACTCTATAACAATCAGGCTTAAGGCTAGAAGAACAGCTTCCTGCTCATATAGCTCTGAACCGCAGCAGTCAGCTTTATTTATTTGTTTAAAATTATTTTTAGGCCGCCTTTAAAGGTAAAACCCTCTCAGTTGCTTTATAGGACAACGGTGTCATAGCATGATGGGTTTCAGGACTAGGTGGGCCAGAAGGTACTCATTTAGCCCCCAATTCCAGCAGTCTCGTGCTATTGCTGTAGGGGGGAATTTCCCAGTTCTTTCCCCTCCAGCAATTCCTCTCAGGGCCTCCACCTCCTATATTCTAATAGCAAACTTGGTGTTCTCAGGCCAAGCAGGAGGGCAGTGAAACGGGGCCACCCATTTACAAGGTACATTGGACAGTGCCCTATACCAGGTCAGGCTACTTGTCCATTTAGCCCAATATTGCCTTCTCTGACAGGCAGCCATTCTCCAGGATCTCAGGCAGGGCTATTTCCCATCACCTGTTATATGATCCTTTTTTCAACTAGAGATGCCAGGAACTGGGGATCTTCTGTATGCAAAGCAGGTGCTCCGCCACTGGAGCAGGGTCCATCCCAAGCTGGAATAGGGGGCTAAATGAGTACCTTCTGGCCCACCTAGTCCTGAAACCCATCATGCTATGACACCATTGTCCTATAAAGCAACTGAGAGGGTTTTACCCTTAAAGGTGGCCTAAAAATAATTTTAAACAGCCAGGAAGTGAGCATTGGTGCCACCGTGAAGCTCTTGTTCAGCTGATCAAAGGCCTGTTGTTGTTTTGTTGTCAAAACTGACATTTTGAAAAGGGGGGGGGAGAATAGGAGAAGGACCAAAAGTGAAGAACAACTGGAGGAACTAGTGGGGCAGAGAAAGCTACTGTGAAGAGGAAAAACAAGAAAAAGAGAAAAAGGCAGACAGACCATAATTCAGTCAGGGAATGGGAGAGTGAAGCCCCCCCCCCACATTTTAAATTATATAAATATAATGAAATACATATTTTCTACTGACAATTATTTAAGTTAGTGAGAACACAGAATAAGGATGAACATTTCCCCCAAATTTATCTTTCCAAAATGCAAGAAGGAAACTTCATATCTCAATAAACCTATTTTCAAACACTGATATTGTCTCACTTTCATATAATTTCATTATTATTACAATGTCCCAAATCCTGAAAAAACTATCAGACAGAGGGGCAGTGATTCCCTTTCTCCAAAATAATTAAAAGTTTTGCTGCCATTAAGATGTCAATAACTAACTCCAAATCCTCCTTTTCTATACAATCCTTTAAATAGTTAAGAAGAGTCCTAAGAGGGTTCATTCTGAAATAAATGTGTTTCAAAGTCATTTCTATTAAAATTTATGAAATAAATTCACCAGTCCATTGCCAAAGTTGTAATGATAATTTTAATCCTAAATCCTTCTTCCACTTCCTTTGAAAACTTAATGATAATTCTATTTGTAACTCCTTTATAATTACATACATTTCCCCTATCAAGCCCTTTCTAGAAAAGTCAAAGAAACATTTTCCCATCAGTGTTCTCCCTAAAGGAACTATATTTCCTTATAAAAAGGTTAATCATATGGCAAACTTGAAGATACTGATACTAAGGCTGTGCACAGACACCCCGATTCGCTTTGGATGTCGATTTGGACCTTCTGAATCAGCCCTGCTTCACTTCAGGCCAATTCAGACCCAATCCAATTCACTTTGGATTTGGATCCAAACCAAGATTCGAATATCCTACTTATTTGGATATTACGTTTCCCCATTGACTCGCATTGGAAAACAGAAATGGACATAACTTTTTCAGTTTTTATGATCAATACATGACATTTGGAGATCTCACAGCCCCCATTGAGGTGATTCCACCTACCAAATTTCAGACTGTTTGGCCCTGTAGTTTTTGTGCTAGGTGCAGGTAAAATTTGCTTTTTTCAACAAAAACACTCCAGGCAAAGAGCTATAACTTTTCACTGTTTCCACAGAAGTGCATGAAATCTGGGCACCTGGTAGCCCCAATGCAAGTGACTCAGACAGTTTGGTCCAGTAGTTTTGTGCTAGGCAAAGGTAAAATATGCTGTTCTCAGAAATTCAAACCAAAGATAATAAGCTAAAGGGATAATTAGAGAAGTTAGGTGTTGAAGAGGTGACTAGGAGGAGGTTACTATCCCTATTTTTATTTATTTTTTTGCACACTGGGGCAAGAAAATCCCAACTTCAAGTATAACCTGATGGGATCTGAGCTAGCGGTGACCCACCAAGAAAGAGATCTTGGTCTCTCACAGCACGTAGTTAAACTATGGAATTTGCTACCACAGGAAGTAGTGATGGCCACCAGCTTGGATGGCTTTAAAAGGGGGTTAGACAAATTCCTTGAGGGAAAGGCTATCAATGGCTATTAGTCTTAATAGCTATGCGCTACCTCCAGTACCAGAGGCAGTGAGCTTATGTACACCAGTTGCTGGGGAACATGGGTGGGAGGATGCTGTTGCACTCATGTCCTGCTTGTGGTTTCCTGGTCAACAGCTGGCTGGCCACTGTGTGAACAGAATGCTGGACTAGATGGACCCTTGGTCTGATCCAGCACGGCTTTTCTTAGGTTCTTATGTTCTTTGTGGGGAGAACTCCCAGATGGGGTGGCAGGAAATCCTGGTGGGGCAAGTAAGGAAGGCAGGGGCAAAGAGGCTGGGGCAGGTGCCAGATGGGGAGGAGGAGGAGGAGGGGAGACAGGGCCCATTTCTTCCAGCAGCAGCATTCCCAGCAGGACCACAGGCCAGGGCTTCTGGGCTGAGGCAGTGCAGGTAATGGTTGTGGGGAGAGGCACTAAACCCGCCCACCAGGACAATGTCTGTGCAGCATTACCTGGCAAAGCCCATGGAGGACTGGTCCATGGACCCCATGGCCTACTGGTCATCCCATGGCCAGGTTTGGCTGGATGTGGCTTGGGTGGCCAAGGAACGACTCAGCTGCCCACTGACTAGTGTCCCAAGCGAGAGGGCGTTCTCAAGGGCGGGCCACGTGGTGACGCCCCACCACTCCCGCTTAGATCCTGAGTTAATACAGCAGCTGGTCTTCCTCAGAGTCAGCCTGCCCCTGCTGGGCTACCCCACCCTCAAGCCTTCGGACAAGTGAGTGGCACACTCTTTCTTTTCTCTTTATTTTCGCTGGCGTTTTGTCTTTGAGTCAGGCAGGGCATGTACTGTTACTCCCTTCCCCCCACCTCTTTGTTTGTAGGGAGTTTTTTCTTTCTGCATCTGCTCTTCTTCTGTACTTGTGTGTCTGTGGGCCGATCTACGTTGCGCCCGCCATCGCAACGAAGTCGGGGTCCTGTCGGGTTAAACGCACTCACATTAAAACGTGATTATCCACACTCACCCTGTTTCCCCATTCCAGTACTTCCTCGAATGCGCAAGCACGGTTCACGCTCCGCTGCCGTGCTGTTTCCCTGCTCTCTAGCAAGGCGGATCTCATTGGAGGAGCGGCGACTCTTCCCGCTTCAGCCAATACCCCGCCCACCATCCCTCTCCTCCCCCTCCCTCTGTGTGTTTCTGTGGTCGGTCAAGGGAAACCCCACCGTGCCTGCATCACTTCTCCCCATTGATAGTTTGCACACTCTTTCTGGACACATTGTATCCTTCTTTGGATCACAATTCTGCTAGAAGCCATGCTTTGAGAAATGCCCACTTACTACTGGCTGCTTTTTGTCTCTGCAAATGCCCTGACGTGCGCTCTTAAGGCACTGATCGCTCTTGACCAGCTGGCATCCCAGCGTAGGAGGTCTCGGGGCCAGATACTGCGATGGTACCATCAGCGCTGTCTGAACATGGCTAGAGATCTCTTCAAGAAAATTGGAGATCTCAAGGGAACATTTTGTGCAAAGACGGGCATGATAGAGGACAAAGAAGGCAGGGACCTAACAGAAGCAGATGAGATTAAGAAGAGGTGGAAAGAATACACAGAAGAACTATACAGGAAAGATCTGAATGTCCCTGATAGCCATGAGAGTGCGGTCACTGAACTTGAGCCCGACATCCTAGAGAGTGAAGTCAAGTGGGCCTTAGCAAGCATTACTAACAACAAAGCTAGCGGAGATGACAGTATTCCAGCTGAGCTATTTAAGATCCTAAAAGAGGATGCTGTTAAAGTGCTGCACTCAATATGCCAACAAATTTGGAACACTCAACAGTGGCCACAAGACTGGAAAAGGTCAGTTTACATTCCAGTTCCAAAGAAGGGCAATGCCAAAGAGCGTTCAAACTACCGTACAATTGCGCTAGGGATGTACGAATGTGACTTACCTTTCGTGGATTATGTTGATGATGGGGGAGAGGCATTCTGTCCCTCCCCCCGGAATCCTGGCCGGCGGGGGAGGCGCTCCGTTCCTCCCCCCCGGAATCCTCGAACGGCCAGCTGTGCTCTGCGGCAGCTCCGCAGAGCAGCCAGCCAGGCCCAGCCCGGCCCGGCCAGGCCAGAGCCGTCAGCAGCCGGATTTCCGGCCGTGGAGGGCTCTGGGTAAAAAAACAACAACAACGCGTAAACAAATGGCAGTGGCTACGGCCGCCGCCATTTGCATTCCTTCTTTTTACCGTCTTAATCTACGTAAATATTTACGTAGACTATGACGGTGAAAATCAAGAGGAACGCAAATAGCATAGCGGGCGCCATTTGCATCCCCTTTTGATTCCCCGTTTTAGCCTACGTAAAGATTTACGTAGGCTAAAATGGTGAATCAGAAAGGGACGCAAATAGCACCCGCTACATTATTTACTTTCCCCTTGGTTTTCACCGTCATAATCTATGTAAATATTTACGTAGCTTAAGATGGCCAAAAAGAAGGAACGCAAATGGCGGCGGCCGTAGCCACCGCCATTTGCGTACGCGTGTTTTTTTTTAAACCCACCCCAACCATGATAGGCTACGTAAAGATTTACGTAGCCTATCACGTCTTTTTTTAAAAAAAATTTAAACCTAGCCATGATAGGCTACGTAAATCTTTACGTAGCCTATCAGGTCTTCCCCCCCCCCCCCACAAGCCTGGAAATGGCGGCAGTGGCAGCCGGTCGGGAGACCGGCCGCCGCTGCCACCTTCGCCGGAGCCGCCACCGGAGCCACCGCCACCCGGAAGATCCGCCCCAGGTAAGTCTCGTCCCAGGGGGGATCCGCAGGGGGGGCAGGGGGGCAGGCCGTTCCGCCACAGATTTTGGGGGGCCGAATGCACTGGCATTCGGCCTCACCGAGATCCGTGGTGGAATTCTCTGACATCCCTAAATTGCGCTCATTTCTCATGCCAGCAAGGTTATGCTCAAAATCCTACAAGCTAGGCTTCAGCAGCATGTGAACTGAGAACTACTGGAAGTACAAGCTGGGTTTCGAAGAGGCAGAGGAACTAGAGATCAAATCACCAACATTCGCTGGATCATGGAGAAAGCAAGAGAATTCCAGAAAAACGTCTATTTCTGCTTCATTGACTGCCGGGTTGGATGAATCACAGGTCGGAATTAAGATTGCCGGGAGAATTATCAACAACCTCAGATACGCAGACGATACCACCCTAATGGCAGAAAGCGAAGAGGATCTAAAGAGCCTCTTGTTGAGGGTGAAAGTGGAGAGTGCAAAAGCTGGTCTGAAGCTCAACATTAAAAAAATGAAGTCCATGAAGGCCGGCTCATTCCAGGCCAGGTTTTGCTGTAACAGGCGAAACTCAGTGATGTAGTCTGTGAGGGGCAGCGGCCTTGCCACAGCTGCCTTATTTGGCGGTTAGCAGTGGCGGCTTCACTGGGTCCTCAGACATGGCCTTGAGCTTCCTGCGAAATGCAGCCAGGTTCTCTAAGGGAGGGCTGTGCTCCAGCAGGAGCAGGGTGGCCCATCTAGGGATGGCAGAGAAATCCGCCACAGACTCCAATGAGGCTGGATTCTTTGGAATCCAGCTCCCCGGAGTACGTGGCAAAACGGACTACCCCCCCCCCGCCACCCCCTGAAATCCCACTGGGACGGAACCTACCTGGCGGCGGCTGGTCTGGGTCGCTGTCTTCATTCTGCAGCCATCCGCTGCCAGGCTGCAGAACAAAATGGAGTCTGGTGTAAATATTTACGTGGCCAATCATGGCCAATTGCAGGGACGCAAATGGCGTCCCCTATGCCAGACGCCATTTGCGTCTGCAGACTGGCTGTGGCTGGAAGTCCGGACTCCCCACAGAGCAGAGCCGGCCAGGGAGGATTCCAGGGGGAGGACCGGATCGCCTCCCTCCACCTGCGGACCTCCCCCCGGACCCCAGGTAAGGGGATCCATGCATCCCTAGGCCCATCTGGCTGCAGCTCCAGTAAGGAGGCTAATCAGGAGCAATGAGACAATCAGCGTCTAATAGAAAATGGGGTGCACGTGGTTACAGCATTTGTTCACCAATCAGAAACAAGGTGTCCCTTCTATCTCCCATAATTTCATGTGTCTGGGGAACGTGTCTGGCACCATTACAAATGGGCTATTTTGAAATGTCCCAACATATGACCCAAAGTCTACCATCTGGGCATGCTATCTTGACTGACGCATTTCTCTTTGGTATATCTTCTTTGAGCTCCCGGTCATCTAGCATCGAGTATGGACATTCTCTTATCAGCAGGTGTACACCACAAGATGTCAAAACAGTACTTTTCCTCCTCTCAGTAGGCCTCTGAGCATGCTCAGTTCTGCTGTTGATCTCACTTAGACACTCTAGTGTCCAGCACGTCGTGGCCTTGAGCAAGCTCTGTGAAGCCGCTTGTAAAGACAGCTGCATTTTTTTTTTCCTTCTTCACAGACAGTCCTGCAAAATCTCAGAGTCTCAGTTAGTGAAATAACATCATTTAGTATAGAATCAAACTTCACGGTCTTCTCGCCCTGGGGTCAAGTATCTGGAATATAAAGCTGGTTATGAGTCTGAGGTCCTCTAGGGGCTCTTCTTGTAGGCCTCCCACAGATTAAATCAACCATCTTTACTCTTTGTTAACCCTTTTTAGTACCAGAGTAACAGCATTTCACCTTCCGAATCCTCTGGGGAGACTGCAGCTGGGCCTGGAAACTCCACAGGGGGTGAGGGGGCTCGGGCTCCTTTTGTGCTGGTCCTTCCCCTGGGTCTGGAGCCTGCCATTCTCCTTCATCCTCGGAGGAGTCCGAGGGGGGCATGACATTGAGGTAGAGAATTCCATAGTTTAACTATGCGCTGTGTGAAGAAGTACTTCTTTTATCTCTCCTGACTCTCCCACCAATCAGCTTCATGGGATGATCCCAGCTTCTAGTATTACGGGAGAGGAAGCAAAATGTCTCCATTTCAATTTGCTCCACATCATGCATATTTTTGTACACCTCTATCATAGAAGCATAGAATAGTAGGGTTGCAAGGGGCCTACTACTACAAGGCCATCGAGTCCAACCCCCCGCTCAATGCAGGAATCCAAGTCAGAGCATCCCTGACAGATGGCTGCCCAGCCTCGTCTTGAACGCCTCCAGTGTGGGAGAGCCCACCACCTCCCTAGGTAAGTGGTTCCATTGTCGTGTTGCTCTAACAGTCAGGAAGTTTTTCCTGATGTTCAGCCGGAATCTGGCTTCCTGGAACTTGAGCCCATTATTCTGTGTCCTGCACTCTGGGATGATCAAGAAGAGATCCTGGCTTTCCTCTCTGTGACAACCTTTCAAGTACTTGAAGAGCACTATCATATCTCCCCTCAGTCTTCTCTTCTCAAGGCTAAACATGCCCAGTTTTTTCAGTCTCTCTTCATAGGGCTTTGTTTCCAGTCCCCTGATCATCTTTGTTGCCCTCCTCTGAACCCTCTCCAGTTTGTCTGCATCCTTCTTAAAGTGTGGTGCCCAGAACTGGACACAGTACTCCAGATGAGGCCTAACCAGTGCTGAGTAGAGGGGAACTAGTACTTCCCGGGATTTGGAAGCTATGCTTCTATGAATGCAGCCAAAAGAGCATTGGCCTTTTTTGCAGCCACATCACATTGTTGGCTCATGTTCAGCTTGTGATCGACAATAATTCCAAGATCCTTCTCACTTGTATGTTCTTGAGCCACGTATCCCCCATCTTGTAAGTGTGCATTTGGTTTCTTTTTCCTAGGTGCAGAACTTGGCATTTATCCCTATTAAATGTCATTCTGTTGTTTTCTGCCCAGCGCTCCAGTCTATCCAGATCACTTTGAATTTTGTTTCTGTCTTCCAAAGTATTAGCTATCCCGCCCAATTTTGTGTCATCTGCAAATCTGATCAGCATTCCCTGCACCTCCTCCTCCAAGTCATTAACAAAAGTGTTGAAGAGCACTGGGCCCAGGACTGAGCCCTGCGGTACCCCATTCGTTACCTCTCCCCAGTTTGAGAAGGTCCCACACACATATCATGTCTCCCCTTACTCTCCTCCAGGCTAAACAATCCCAGCTGTTGTAACCTTCCCTCCTAGGGAAGTTGCTCCAGCCACTTGATCATTTTAGTTGCCCTTCTCTGTACTTTTTCCAGCACTACAATATCCTTTTTTAAGTGTGGTGACCAGAACTGTACACAGTATTCCAAGTGTGGTCACACCATAGATTTGTATAAGGGCAGTATGATGTTGGCAGTTTTATTCTCAATTCCTTTTCGAATTATGCCTAACATGGAGTTTGCCTTTTTTACAGTGGCCGCACACTGGGTTGACATCTTCACTGAGCTGTCCACCACAACCCCAATATCTCTTTCCTGGTTGCTCACCGCTCTTATCCCATCAAGCTATACCTGAAGTTGGGATTTTTTGCCCCAATGTGCATCACTTTACACTGGTGTACATTGAACTGTATTTGCCATTTAGATGGCCATTCTCCCAGTCTAGAGAGATCCTTTTGGAGCTCTTCACAAAGGCCATCTTTGAGGCGAGGATCACACATGGTGGCCAACATGTACATTCTCTCTAGGGGCTCTACCCGCTGTACTAGGCCATCCCTCAGCCTTTTCATCACTTCCTGCATGTCTGGCAGGAAGTCCCTGCCCACTCTCCAGGAGCTCACCCATCTGCTTCTGGAGATGCCGGGCCACAGGGATCACCTGGCTGAGGAGGGCGGTGCTGGTGCTCAGGGTCTCAGTGGCCTCAAGGAACAGCTTGAGGATCACCACAAGCTAGGACATGGCATCCCACTGCTGCCTGCCCAAGGGTGCCTGGATGCTAATGTCCCTGACCTTTGACACCTCATGGACAGCATGCTGTTGCTCCATCATACGCTCCAGCATGAGATAGGAAGAGTTCCAGCATGTTACCACTTCCTGTACCAGTCTGTGCTGCGGGAGCCCCAACTCCGTCTCCTTCTCCCGCAGAAGCCTACTGCCCTTTATGCTGTGGTGGATGTGCTCAGCCACTTTCCTGCAGTTCTCCAACAGATTACGGATGCCAAACAGGGGGGTGGGATACACCTTGGTACTGCCCATTCCAAGGGCATCCCTCACAGTCAGGTTGAAGATATGAGCAATGCAGTGGATGCCTTCAAATCCACGCTCATGCACAGCCTTCACCATGCTGGCTCCCCCTGTCCACGACCATGTAACTGCAGGTGAGCCAGTCACCCCTCCACTATGAGCCACCATGGCGTCAGTGATCTCTGCTGCTGTGTGGGACTGGGTCCATGACTTGCGCATGAAGGAGGGCCCAGCAATACCCATCCTTCCCAGTCCCAGAAGTGCTGGCCATTACCATCCCGTGGCTGCCCATCAGGGGCAAGTAAATGTGTGTTCCACCACGCTGAGGACATCTGACACCTGTGATGTGATGTCCATCAGTGGGCTCCCCTCTTCCACTACCTAAGAAGGAGGTGCTACTCCTTTGGCAAGACTGCTACTGCCTGCACCAGCCTCCTCAGACAGTGACCTCCGGGCACTGCAACTGGCCTCTGCATGAGGTTGCCCTACACCAGGATGGACTATCCAGACTGGGGTTGAGCCAGCAAGGCTACTGGTGCTGCTGGTCCCACCAGCACCTTGCCCACCTCTGCCCCCGCCAAGACCCCTTAGATGCTTCATATTGGGGTTGCTGCACACCACAGTAAACAAACCAATTGTGTATGTAGTGCTTTGTACACCATATATTATATATTGTGTAATTTATATGTGTAGTGCCTTGCCCACTGTATTGCATGGACTTGTGTGTAGTGCTTTGCACACACACACAGCACACACACACAAAAGAAAAGGAGATACAGAAAGAAAAACTACCTACAAGTTAAGTGCACGGGGGGGGGGGATACACTATAAAGCCTAACAGAAGAGAAGGGGGGGTATTTTTGCATATATTTTTTAGAAAGATAAGAGTTGAAAATGGGAAGGGAAGAAATACAGGAATTGAGAAGGGCAAGTGGAGGGGGGGGGGGTGACCCAAAGAACAAGATAAGGAAAGTAGTACTTGACTAGTACCTACTACCTACAACCTAAGGGGGGGAGGGAGTACACTATAAAGCCTAACAGAAGAGAAAAGGTGTGTGTGTGTGTGTGTGTGTGTGTGTGTGTGTAAAATAAGAGTTGAAATGGGAAGGGAAGGAATACAGAAACTGAATTGAGAAAGGTGGGGGGAGGCAAAGAACAAGGCAAGGAAACTAATTTTTAAACGTCTTGGGTGGGGTTAATAAAGAATGTGGTAGAAAATAAAGGAAGGGAGGACTAATAGGAATAGTTGAATTGAGAAGGGCTGGGTGGGAAAGAACAATGACAAGCGAAGCTGCAGTAAAGCACCCACACACACACACACACATACAGATCCAGCTAGCCAACTCTCTCTCTAACCAACTCTATCTCACAGTGAAAGGAAAGTGGGCTGATCTCCTGTTAAATACAGCATACCCCCCCTCCACCACTGTCCCTGATTGGAGACTGCTGGGTTAAGTTCAGCCCTAATCTGGCAACTAGAGTTGCCATTCACTAAGGCTCACCATTTCCCCCTCCCTCCTCCTTCTCTCCCCTTCCTCCCTCCATCCTCCTCCTTGCCCCCTCCCTGATCTTTCGCAAATTGATACATTTTAGAGACAGGCTGTCTGGGCTTCAGAATGTTTTTAGAATAGCCCTAAATCTCCAAGGCGCACTGAGGCACTTCAGGGGTGACCTGCTTTGCTTTGGGCCACCTCAGTGCTATTCTGACCCACTTCGGAGCTCAGCGAAGCCCCCCCCCCCCGATTCGATTCAGGATTTGGACTGAAGCAGTGCAGGCCCTAACTGATACCACTTCATCTCTTGCACATTAAAATTTTCCTTTAAGATATTGAAACATAGAAACAGTGCCTTCTTCAAAAAGAATCTTTGACTATTTTCAGGCTTTCCCCCTCCCATTTAGATATCCCCTAGAATACTTACTTCATTAATTTTTTCATTATACATCAGAGGTAAAGGTGATATTCCAGATGTATCCACAAGCTATTATTCCTCCAGATCTCAAATATAGTCTTGACACATGCATTTTCTAACAATCTATCCATATCTATATTTTTTCTGGTACCACAATGCTTCTCCCAAACCTAGATAAATCCCCATTTATTTATAAATGGCAACACCTGTTTTGTTAGTCCGCTTCCAGATATGTGCTTATCTACAGGCATCATCATATTTTTTAAAAGAAAAGTAAATTAATTCCTCCCCTCTTCCAGGGATAAAGCAAGGTGGTCAACTGCAATCTTAAGATAATTGTTTGAACAAATAAAGCTATTTCACAAATTTGGCCATCCTTTCAGTTTAAAACTTGTGACCTTTAAGGAGATATTAACTAATAAGAAAATAACTTTTGGCAGAAGATTTATATTAATTGATGAAACCTTCCCATCCATGATAAGAACTCTGACCATCTCTTCTTATCTTCCTGAACTTGATGAAATACTGTACATTCTTATGATTTAATTCCACTATTTCTTCTACATCCTCTCTACCCATACTTCCAGATATTTAATTCCAGAAGATGTATGTTGTATATTCAACTGTTCAGACAAAACATTCTTCTTTTGTTGAGATACATTCAGACCCATCCAAATTGACGTTGAGAAATTAACTTTATAGCCAGATATTTCTAAAAAATGCATTTATAAGATGAAGTACATATGACATCTGCATATAACAATACCTTAGATTTTATTTTCTTATCTTTTAATAACATATCTCTTTAATAGAAGTGTGTTCCTTAATAGCAATAGCCAAAGTATCCATACACATAACAAATAGTGCTGGAAACAACAGACAGACCTGCCTTGTAGCTCTACTTAAACCAAAGGGGGTGATAATTGTCCATTGATTGCTACTTTTGCTGATGGGTTAGTGTACCCAGTTTAAGTCCCTTGCCTAAACTTTAGACCAATCTGAAAATGTTCTAGACTATCAAAAACATATCCCCTTTCCACCCTGTCAAACACCTTTTTAGCATCCATAAATAGCAATGCTCCTGAGTGCTGACCTGATTTCATTAATAAACTTCCTGATTACATTAGTCAACGACCACTCTTTTATAAGCCCTGATTGGTCTTTGTCTATATATTTACCTAATAACCCATTTAATCAATTAGCTAATAAAGTTGTCTATATCTTAAAATTTGATTCAATAAAAAAATTGGCTGAAGACATTAATAAGGGGTCCTGGTCTGGTTTGGGAAAAAGCAATTAGCTTATGTCCACAATCTTGTCCTATCTCTACATTTCATTTTATATTTCATAGTTTGAATCAATGGTTCCAATATTTCATCACTAAATTATTTATAAAATTCTGATACTGATCTGTCAGGTCCTGGCGCTTTCTCATTTTCACTGATTTAATTGTCACTCTCACCTCTTTTTCAGATCTTTTTCTTATCGTAAACAAATATTTTTATCTTAAACTAAGCTTGCTGTGTGGAACGGTGCTCTTTTTGTCCAAGGGCGGATCTCAAATCCTAAATCCAATTCATACTCATTCAGCAGGGTTTGTAGAGACCTGTATCCGTGAGATTTTAATTCAAAAGATATTTCCCCACTAAAGTTTGGGACCATAATTTGAAGCCCTACATTACCTATCCTCTATTTAAAAAATAAATAAATTACCTATCCACTACCAACTTGCTCCACTTGCTCTCCTTTGTGTCCTTTGTCACCACTATACCTCTGTTCTACCACATTGCTTAACAATGTCTCTGTGAATGTATTGGTTACCTTGCCATTACCCTTTTGTTCCCCGTAACTCTCTAAAGGAACAGTCCTATGGGTTTGCTGCCCATTAGATGGAAGCCTCCAGCGTCAGGGGCTTACACGAATCCAATGGCCTGCTGAGTAGGGATGTACGAAAGTCACTTACCTTTCACGGATTATGTTGATGGTGGGGGGGAGGCACTCCGTCCCTCCCCCCGGAATCCTGGACGGGGGGGAGGCGCTCCGTTCCTCCCCCCCGGAATCCTGGCTGGCTGGCTGTGCTTCGCAGGGATTCTGCGGAGCCGCCGGCTGGCTCCGCCAGCAGCCGGACATCCGGCCGCTGGCTAGCAGAGACTCAAATGGCGGCAGGTACTTCGTTTGTGTCCCTGCAGTCAGCCGTGATAGGCTACGTCAATGTTTACGTAGTCTATCACATCTGACTTAAAACAACAACAACAAGAATGCGCGTACATTTGCGTTCCTTATTTTGCGTTCCTTATTTTGGCACGTCTTAGTCTACGTCAAGATTTACGTAGACTAAGACGGCGAAAATAAGGGGAATGCAAATCATAGCGCTTAGTCTATGTAAATCTTGACGTAGACTAAGATGTGCCAAAATAAGGAACACAAATGGCGGCGGCCGTGGCCGCCGCCATTTGCGTACGTGCAGTTGTTGTTTTTTTTTAAGTCAGTTGTGATAGGCTACGTAAACATTTACGTAGCCTATCACGGTTTTTTAAAAAAAACCTAGCCATGATAGGCTACGTAAATCTTTACGTAGCCTATCACGTCTTTTTTTTTTTTAACTGGAAATGGCGGCAGCAGCCGGTCAGAAGACCGGCCACCGCCACCACCGGAGCTGCCGCCAACAGGAAGATCCGCCCCAGGTAAGTCTTGTCCCGGGGGTCGGGGGGGCAGACCGTTCCGCCACCGATTTTGGGGGGCCGAATGCGCTGGCATTCGGCCTCCCCGAGATCCACGGCGCAATTCTCTGACATCCCTACTGCTGAGCTGTTGCCGGCAGGGCGGGGGGGCAGCAGAGGCTTTTCTAGCTAATCTCTGTGAGCCAGTTTTTGCTAGAGAGGCTGTTGAGTCTGTCTAGCTGTGTCACACTGCCAGGGGTGGCACTGAGGCTGAGAGGTTTGTGGATCTAGTAGATCCAGGGCCTCTCCTTTCATTTACCTTCTCTGAGATCACAACCATTTTTTCCTCAATTCTTTATCCCTTTCTTCTAATTTACTAATTCAGACCATTGCTTATCCAATCTCATATCCCTTTCTGTCATCCAATGCGATGTGTTTTTTTTCTAATTCAGGCATGATCTTCAAAGATTCGAAGTTGTGAAGCTTCACATCACGGAGAAGCCCTGATTTTGCAAGAATAACTCTTTAATTTTAAAAAAACATCCAGAGCGGGGGATAGGAGGGGGGAAAATGTACGTCTCATTTGAAGGGATAGAATAACCTCCTGCTCAGTGCAGGAAGCCTGATTCTCAGGCTTCACCACACCAGGCTTTTTATCCTGCAACTTCCCAGAGCTTCTGCTTCTGGATTCTTTGCAGGATTTAAATATGTTCTTTACACAGCCAGTTTTTCTTTTACTGCCTGCCATTTACACTGGTGGGTGGAGCCTGGTGGAGCCTGGTGGGGTGTTATCCGATGTCAGCAGTGTTGTACACCCTCTGTCCACCCCCTCTGAGGTAGTGCCTCCCCCCTCTTGGCATGAACTTTTCAATTTCAACTTCCTTGCCTCCCCTTTTCACTTCTGCTGCCTCCAATCCCTATGTCAGCAACTTCTATATACAATCCAGAGTACATTTGGAGTTTCAGAAGTCTGCTTTTCCCCACCCCCATGTGCACAAGTCAGTCTCTGCCATACTGTACTAGTGAAACACCAGTATGCTGCACTTCTGAAATCCCCCCACCACCACATGAACAAGTCAGTAT
The DNA here is from genome assembly GCF_057233095.1 of Heloderma suspectum. Taxonomy (NCBI): domain Eukaryota; kingdom Metazoa; phylum Chordata; class Lepidosauria; order Squamata; family Helodermatidae; genus Heloderma; species Heloderma suspectum. Next base: position 142,299,826 of record NC_139459.1, read on the forward strand.
TGTCCTTATAAAAGAACACTTTGTCATTTGAGTATACACTGGGAGAGGGGATTGAGTGGTTTGCAACATTGTGGGTGTTTGGAGCAGCAGTAGTCTCTGCCATGCTGTACTAGTGAAATGCCAGTATAATCCACTTCCGAAGTTCCCAGTGTTGTTCCCAGAAGCAGAATGGTGAAGGGCTGGAGGTCAAGGGAGGTGCAGGAGGATGACACTCCCACCCAAGTGTTGTCACTAGGTGAGGTAACATCGCACCACCCAACACCTGCCTACACAAAGTGTGTCATAGTGCGATGTCAGCAATACACGGGCGGGTGATGGCAGATCCATTGTGCGGCTGCAAATAATACTGCATTTTCTGCTTATAGAAATATCACAGGGGACATCCAGTTGGAGCCATGTCATCCTGCAGTGACTTGCAGAGCTCCACAGGTTGCTTATCTCAAACAGCTGTGAAAAGGTTGAGAAACCTTTTTATCTTCCCCTGAAATTAAAAGGGGAAGCTTACAGTACCATCCAGATGAAATCTTCGAAGAACAGCTGCTTCTGCGGAGAAACAGAGGGGCTGAGATCTAAGGTTAGATGCTGGAGTGACATCTACTGAACGCTGTTTGAAACTCCTAAGCAATTAGGAGACATAAGGACAAATGGCTCCAAATAGTATTTCTGAATTTAAACTACCAGCAATATATGAGGACTTGTAATTAAATCTGCGTGTTTGGTTTTTTTTGTTTCTGCAATTATACTTGCTTGTTGTGCTTTTGAAAGTGGATGATGGCAGTATCAAAGGACAAAAAGAAAGGCTTGAGAACGCCACTCCCCCCCCCCCAATTGCTCCTCCGGCAAAGGTTTCTAGAAATGCCAGAGATGAAGAGGAGTTGCTTGGTTTGATAAAAACTATGTCTTCTCAGCTACCAAAGCAGTCAAAGAAGCTTGAAACAATTCAGGACTCAATCACTGCCCTTCAGGGGGCTGTGGATTTAATTAATATCTCTTTTCAAAAGATGGGATCGAAGGTTAATGCTCTCAAAGATCAGGTTACTGCTCATGAAACTGCCATGGAAGCTTCTCATAATATTTTGTCTGCTCGATTTTCTCAACTGGAGGCCTTCACACATAGAGTGAATCTACGTATCCTTGGTATTAAAGATGTGGCTACTGACATAGGTTTGGCTGAATTTATGGATAAACTTTTGCATGAGCTATTTGTTTTTGATTTTTTACTTGATATTGAGCATGCATATCATGTTCCTGGTTCAATACGTGGCACTAAAGGGATTTTTGGGACTGTTATTGTTCAATTTTCATGAGTCCCTACAAAAAATTATCTTATGTGTTTGGCAAGAGAATGAGGTGAGCTTTGGTGGGGATCAGCAAATGACAAGATTATGCTCTTTCCTGATTATACTAAAGAAATCGCTGACAGAAGAAGGCAATTCAACAAGGCGAGAAGTTTGGCAAAGCAAATTAACATGCAGTATCATATTAAATATCCAGCTACATTTTGCATTCTTTTTGAAGGCCAGATGAAAAGATTTTTAGATCCTGATGCTGCAGAATCATTTTTAATTGGTATTAAAATTAAAACAAGGGAACCAGCTCTGTCAGCCTCCGGAGCTGGAACTTAGCCATCTTTACTGTTCTTTTGAAGTGCTGTTTGGGCTATAGCTGATAAGATGTCTAGGCAGTATGCCAGAGTAAATGTCTGCATATTTCTGTTATCTTTCTCCTTTTTTATGTTATATTGTAATAAAATGCCTATTTGTGTATGTATGGGTGTGTACACATATAAATATATTTTTAGATATGATATTACTTAAAATATACAAATGATTTGCTTTTGTTTTTTATCTTTTTCTTAAACTTCTTATATATTTCTTTTTATTATTATTATTAATAGCATTATGTGATTATTATTATTACTATTTCTTGTTGGCTAAACCTTTAATGTTTATTAATACGCGTTAACTGAATGATAATATTTGGCCACCCCTTCATGGATCACTGCCTTGTTGTGGTGAAGAGTCTTGCATAACTCAGTGAAGCCATAAGCTATGCCATGCAGGGCCACCCAAGATGGACAAGTCATGGTGGAGAGTTCTGACAAAATGTGGTCCACTGGAGAAGGAAATGGCAACCCACTCCAGTATTCTTGCCAAGAAAACCCCATGGAACATATCACAAGGCTAAAAGATATGATGCCAGAAGATGAGCCCCTCAGGTCGGAAGGTGTCCAATATACTACCGGGGAAGAGCAGAGGGAATTTCCAAGTAGCACCAGAAAGAGTGAAGCAGCTGGGCCAAAGCCGAAAGGACACTCAGCTGTGGATGTGTCTGGTGGTGAAAAGAAAATCCGATGCTGTAAAGAACAATATTGTTTAGGAACCTGGAATGTAAGATCAATGAATCAAGGTAAGCTGGAGGTGGTCAAACATGAGATGGCAAGATTGAACATCGACATCTTGGGAATCAGCGAACTAAAATGGACAAGCATGGGTGAATTTAATTCAGGTGACCATTATATCTACTACTGCGGGCAAGAATCCCTTAGAAGAAACAGAAGGAGTAGCACTCATAGTCAACAAAAGGGTGGGAAAAGCAATACTGGGGTACAATCTCAAAAACGACAGAATGATCTCAGTACGAATCCAAGGCAAACCATTCAACATCACAATAATTCAAGTCTATGCCCCAACCACTGAGGCCGAAGAAGCTGAGGTTGATTGGTTCTATGAAGACCTACAACACCTTCTAGAACTAACACCAACAAAAGATGTCTTCTTCATCATAGGGGATTGGAATGCTAAAGTAGGAAGTCAACAAATCACCGGGATAACAGGCAAGCATGGCCTTGGTGTACAAAATGAAGCAGGACAAAAGCTAATAGAGTTTGGCCAAGAGAACATGCTGATCATAGCAAACACTCTTTTCCAACAGCACAAGAGGTGACTCTACACATGGACATCACCAGATGGTCAGTATCGAAATAAGATTGATTATGTACTTTGCAGCCAAAGATGGAGAAGCTCTATACAGTTAGTAAAAACAAGACCTGGAGCTGACTGTGGCTCAGATCATGAGCTTCTTATCGCAACATTTCGGCTTAAATTGAAGAACGTAGGGAAAACCACTAAACCATTCCGGTATGACCTCAATCATATCCCTTATGAATATACAGTGGAGGTGAGGAATAGATTTCAGGGATTAGACCTGATAGACAGAGTGCCTGAGGAACTATGGACAGAGGTCCGTAACATTGTTCAGGAGGCAGCAACTCAATCCATCCCAAAGAACAAGAAATGCAAGAAAGCCAAGTGGCTGTCTGATGAGGCTTTACAAGTAGCTGAGGAAAGAAGGGAAGCGAAAAGCAAGGGAGAAAGGGGAAGATATACCCAACTGAATGCAGAGTTCCAGAGAATAGCAAGGAGAGACAAGAAGGCCTTCTTAAATGAACAATGCAAAGAAATCGAAGAAAACAATAGAATGGGAAAGACTAGAGATCTCTTCAAGAAAATTGGAGATCTCAAGGGAACGTTTTGTGCAAAGACGGGCATGATAAAGGACAAAGAAGGCAGGGACCTAACAGAAGCAGATGAGATTAAGAAGAGGTGGCAAGAATACACAGAAGAACTATACAGGAAAGATCTGAATGTCCCTGATAGCCATGAGAGTGCGCTCACTGAACTTGAGCCGGACATCCTCGAGAGTGAAGTCAAGTGGGCCTTAGGAAGCATTAGTAACAACAAAGCTAGTGGAGATGACAGTATTCCAGCTGAGCTATTTAAGATCCTAAAAGATGATGCTGTTAAAGTGCTGCATTCAATATGCCAACAAATTTGGAACATTCAACAGTGGCCACAAGACTAGAAAAGGTCAGTTTACATTCCAATTCCAAAGAAGGACAAGAGTACCAGAGTACCTTACCTGTCTCCTGAGAAACCTGTACGAGGGCCAAGAAGCAACAGTAAGAACCGGACATGGAACAACCAATTGGTTCAAAATTGGGAAAGAAGTACGACAAGGCTGTTTATTGTCGCCCTGCTTATTTAATTTATATGCAGAGTACATCATGAGAAACGCCGGGTTGGATGAATCAGAGGTTGGAATTAAGATTGCCGGGAGAATTATCAACAACCTCCGATATGCAGACGATACCACCCTAATGGCAGAAAGCAAAGAGGATCTAAAGAGCCTCTTGTTGAGGGTGAAAGTGGAGAGGGCAAAAGCTGGTTTGAAACTCAACATTAAAAAAATGAAGTTCATGGCATCTGGCCCCATCACTTCCTGGCATATAGAAGGGGAGGAAATGGAAGCAGTGACAGATTTTGTTTTCTTGGGCTCCAAGATCACCACAGACAGTGACTGTAGCCATGAAATTAAAAGACGCTTGCTCCTTGGGAGGAAAGCTATGGCAAACTTAAGACAGCATAGTAAGAAGCAGAGACATCACCTTGCCGAAAAAGGTTCGTATAATCAAAGCTATGGTTTTCCCAGTAGCAACATATGTCTGTGAGAGAGAGCTGGACCATAAGGAAGGCTGAGCACCGAAAAATTGATGCTTTCAAACTGTGGTGCTGGAGAAGACCCTTACAAGTCCCCTGGACTGCAAGGAGGACAAATCAGTCAATCCTAAAGGAAATCAACCCTGAGTGCTCATTGGAAGGACAGATACTGAAGCTGAAGCTCAAATATTTTGGCCACCTAATGCGAAGAGAAAACTCTGGAAAAGACCTTGATGCTGGGAAAGACTGAAGGCAAAAGGAGAAGGGGACGGCAGAGGATGCGATGTCTAGATAGCATCACCGATGCAATGAATATGAACCTGAGCACACTCGGGGAGAGAGCAGAGGACAGGAAGGCCTGGCGTGCTATGGTCCATGGGGTCACGAAGAGTCGGACGCGACTGAACGACTGAACAACAACAACAATATTTGGCCAAGGAAATGGATCGTTTGCTCCCATTCCTTTGCTATAAGACTGAGGTTATGATACTGAAAGATAAGGTTTACCATTTGTGGTGGAGCAGATTGAAGATTTAATAATACTTGCAATGTTTGGAAGAGTACTGTATGGGTATAATCTGCAACTGGATTTATATTTGGATATTTGGTTTGTTCTTTTTGAAGTTTAATATAATCCTTTCTCCCTCCCCCTTCTTTTGCTATCCTCCCCCCCCCCCCGCCCCAGAATATTGTAATGTTGGAAACTGAAGATTCTGATTATGTTGTTGGTCGTGTTTATTTCATTTATAAAAATAAAATAAAAATAGATTAAAAAGAAAAGAAATATCACAGGGAAAACAGGGGGAAGGTGCAGGACAGCTGCTGCAGGACAACGATGTCTTTTATTGCATGCAGGAAATACCATGAATGAAGAACGACAGTCGCACCAAAAAAAAAAACACCATGTGAAGGCATCCAGAGAGAAGAAGTAAACAGGAACGTTACAGTCCTTATATTAGCAAAGCTGAAGATTAATTTTAGGTGGTCAGATATGCTGATTTAAGTCCCTTTGAAATCAGTGGGGTTTAAGCTAGACTGTGGCCAACCTAATATGTAAGAGCAAATACATCTATCTATATCTATACAGAGAGAGAGAGAGAGAGAGAGAGAGGAGATGTTATTTAATTTTAAAGTATGCCAATCCAAAATTGTCCTTTGCCTTAAACTACAGGGGAACTAAAAGAGCTGGCTAAGTAGAAAGTCAGGACAGGTGAAAAATGCAGGGTGATTTTAGATGCCCCAAAGGTGAGAAAACACCTGACCCTAAGAAATGAAATCATAATAATAAGCTCTCATCTATCTTTGGAGACTGCATAGTCACCATTTCGGTTTCATCTGCATTAATGGTGCAATGACTAATTGTCTTTCTACAACAGGGTCTTACATATTTACTTCCATATTTACTTTTTTATCTTCCTTTGGGGAAGGCCCTCTATTCCCTACAGAGGCAGATGCCTGTTAATGACTGCACACTTTAATTTCTGAAGGCAGGAGCAGAGATTCCATACTAAAGAATGAAGATACATTTGCAGCACAATTGAAGGTGAGAGAACCTTATCTTCATAACCAAATCATATTAGAGAAATGAAAAAGAGAATGATGCATAGAAGCAATCATTCGAAGGTTGCAGTCCAGTGAACACTTACCTGGGAGTAAGTACTCACTTATTTGTGAGTAATGCATAGGATTGTACTGCAAATTAGCAAAATTCAGGATACTTTAAAAAATGTAACCTAATTAAGACTTTACTGAGGTCTGCTGTGTGAAGATGAATCTTTTCAAATGATAGGTCTTCTTTGGGGAAAGATTTCATAGCTCAGCTAGCCATGAATTTCTTATTATGAGGTATTACAGAGATGTCTGTTAATGACTGCACACTTTAATTTCTGAATGCAGGAGCAGAAATTCCATAAGATGCATTTGCAACACAATTGAAGGTGAGAGAATCGTATGTTTCTTAACCAAATGGTATTAGAAAAATGACAAAGAGAACGATACATAGAAGCAATAATTCTAAGGTTGAAATCCTATGAACACTTACCTGGGAATAAGTCCCATTGTATTCAGGATTCCACTGCAAATTAGTAAACTTTAGGATACTTTTAAAAATGTAAGGTCATTAAGACTTTACTGAGGTCTGTCATGTGAAGATGAACCTTTTCAAATGATAGGTTTTCTTCTGGGAAAGATTTCATAGCTCAGCTAGCCATGAACCTCTTATTATGAGGCTTACAGAGGTTATGTTAACAGATGTAAAGCTTTTTGACTAAAATATACCTGTTTATATTCCTGAAGAACTATTAGTCAAGGAGGTATTAACTCCCTGATTCCCAACTGAAATCAGTGGGACTTTCTTCTACTCAAAGATGATGGCTCCAAATTCAGAGATCCTCATTTGCAGCAGTGGGCTGCAAGCAAGGATCTTTCCACCAAACAGAAGACCAGCACCAACACCCACTGGGAAGGGAACAGGGAAGGAGAAGATTAGAGCTGGACTGCCCAAGTGATTGGCACTGTCAGCATCACCTATCCATTTCATTGAGTCAACCTGCAGCCCCAGCCTGATCAGGAACAATGTCTTTGCATCCTGGGTGCTAGATATTGATTCTGTCTCACACACACAAAACAGCCTTTTCCACATGGGCAGGGGGACTGACACCAGAAGAGTGATACATGTACAAAGGCCTGTCCCCACCGATTGCCCTGGGTGTGATCATGCAAGACCTCAGAGATTTTCTCCCAGCACACAGCAAGCTAAAAGATCCTTCTGAGCTTTGTAGAAAGAAACCACATAATAAGCCTCAGTCTAGAATATTTCCCACTTTGATGGCACCTTAATCCGCAAAATGCTTTTGCAATTCTTATTTATTTTTATCATCACAATGATTCCATGAAGCAGGTGAACAATTTGAATTTGCCCAAGGCAACCCAGTAAACTTGATGGCTAAGCAGGAATTTGAACCTGAGTCATCAGTGGCGCAGGGACCTCAAGACACCATCCATTGCCCCACGTGATGGATCCCAATCTTGATGGTAGGGCTTAATCCACAAGGTCACAGAAGAAAGAGTGTCTCAAGAAGCACGAGTCTGGTCTGTAAAAGCTTCTGCAACAATAACTTTGATAGTGATGATGATGATGAAATAAAGTAATATTTATAAAACAAAATTATATACAAGGAGGACATATATTATTCAAAATGTCAGAACTGAAAGAAGAAATGAACAATTATATACAGCCTATGATAGACTCAGTGCAATAACTCTCCGTAGTATATTATCCAATGGTTTAATTCAGTTCCAATAGTCCAGATATAGGAGGCCATTGTTTTTGCAATCTTTTCTCACAAATCTTCCCTTCCCAAGCCCATTTAAAATGCAGTACCTTATACATGAAAGTTAAATTCTAATTGCTTCCATTCCTCTAAATTTGGTAGAGTCCTTTTTCCAGTTTGTGTGTGTGTGTGTGTGTGTGTGTGTGTAAAAAAAAGCTCCCCATTGTCAACAAATTGAAATTTGCCACAAGTTGTTTATGATCTTTCGGAACATATCCCAATAATGCAAGCACTGGTGATAAGGGAATCTCATAGCCCAGTATGTCCTTGATACATAAAAAAAGAGCTTGCTAATATTTTTGTATTTACCACAATTCCACCAGATACAAAAGAAAGTTCACCTAACTCTTTGACATCTCCAACATAAAAGAAATGTGTTAGTCTTGCAGATACCCCAAGACTCTGTTGTTTTTGCTTCAAAGACTAACATAGCTATCTTTCTGGAACATTATTTCCCAGGTATTTATTTTTTAAAACCTGCACAAGGACGTTTTTGGGACAAATCTAAGATACAGTAATGGGGTGTGATCCCTTTGAGAGCAGTGGTCATATTCATAATTACTGGAGATTGTTTAATAACAGTTGCTATTAAGTGGTCTAATCACTCCCTCAGATTCTTTGTCCTTATTTCTAGTAAGTTATTTTATACACAAAACAGCAATCTGACTCATTCTCCATTCTCTGGGATAGTCTGATGTGAGTAATTTTCAATTCTCTTGGACGCACACTGTTTTTCATTTCACTAGGCGAAGCACAGACTGGATGCAGTGGTGATGAATGACAATCACAGTCTTGGTCGGATGGTAACAGAATTCATTCTTCTGGGCTTTCCTCAGGTACATGTGCTGGAGGTCTCCCTTTTTGTGGTCTTCAGTGCAATCTTCACTCTCACCCTCTTGGGGAACCTAATCATAATCACAGTTGTGATTACAGATTCCCGTCTTCACACACCCATGTACTTTTTTCTGGGGAACCTCTCTCTTCTGGAGATCTTCTTCACCTCAGCCATTGTCCCCAAGATGCTGGCCAACCTGCTGGCTAGGAAGAAGACTATATCCTTTCCTGGTTGCATTGCTCAGTGTCACTTCTATTTTTTCCTGGGCTCCACCGAGTTGATCCTCCTGACTGTGATGTCCATTGACCGCTATGTGGCTATATGCAACCCTTTGCGCTATGCTCTCATAATGAACAGAGAAGTCTGCATCTCTCTGGTGCTTGGCTGCTGGGTGGGTGGGTTTTTGCACATCCTATGGCCAACAGTGGTGATATCTCAGCTCCCTTATTGTGGCCCAAATGTCATCAACCACTTTTTTTGTGACAGCACCCTGCTCCTGAAGCTTTCCTGCTCTGACACACGCCTCATCGAACTAGTTGATGTGCTTCTTGCCTCCATAATGCTTATGGGCACCCTACTGGTCATCACAGTATCCTATATGTACATTATCTCCACAGTGCTTAAGATCCCATCAGCCACTGGGAGGCACAAGGCCTTCTCTACCTGTGCCTCACATGTCACTGTGGTGACAATCTATTATGGCAGCTCCATCTTTATGTATGCCCAGCCAGCACAGAGCTCCTCCCTGGAGTTCAACAAAGTGGTGGCCATTCTGACAGCTGTGGTAACACCACTTCTCAACCCTCTCATCTACAGTCTGAGGAACGAGAAGGTGAGAGAGGCCCTAAAAGGAATGGTGAAATGGAAAAGTGCTTCCCAGAGAAACATGGAACCTTTGTTATGATGTTCAGATACACATAGATCGTTCAGGCAAATGACAGAAAGGACCCTTTCCTCCTAGCAAAGGTTTCCCACTGACTAGAGGAGGAGCAAAACACTAATCTTAAGAAAAATGTATAACATAATGTACTTATGAAATTGCTGCCCTCTCAAATTACTACCAGGGCAGTTCTACTAAGAGGGCTCTCCAGGTGCCGCTCAGTCACCACTGCTGCCACTGCCATGCTCCTTTCTCTCCCTGTTCTTAAATTTAAAAGAAAAAAAATCCTTGCCAGGCCACCTCTGGCTTCTCCAATTGCTGTGGCCAGCTGCTGGTACTGTGCTGCCATACTTGGACTCGGAAATCCTGGGGCCTATCTACATTGCGCCCGCCACCGCAATGAATTCGGTGTCCCGTTGGGTTAAACGCTCTCACATTAAAATGTGATTATTCACACTCACCCATTTTCCCCATTGCAGTGCTTCATCGAATGCATGAGCTCGGTTCACACTCGAGCACTGTGCTGTTTTCCTGCTGTTTTCCTGCGCATGCTTGTCTGATCTCGGATGCTAAGCGGGGTCGGCTCCAGTCAGTAGTTGGATGGGCGACTGCCTGGGAATCAGGCTTCCTGCACTGAGCAGGAGGGTTGTTCTATCCCTTCCAATGAGACTAAGTTTTACCCCCTCCTATCCCCCACTACGGATTTTTTTTAAAATTAAGGCATTATCCTCGCAGAATCGGGGCTTCTCCACAATGTTTTTTTTTTTCCTTATTGAGGCATGATCTTTGAAGCTTCGAAGATCATGCCTCAATTAGAAAAAAAACATTGCGAAGAAGCCCCGATTCTGCAAGGATAATGCCTTAATTTAAAAAAAATACATCCACAGCGGGGGATAGGAGGGGGTAAAACTTAATCTCATTTGAAGAGATACAACAACCCCCTGCTCAGTGCAGGAAGCCTGATTCCCAGGCGGTCGCCCATTCAACTACTGACCAGGGCCGACCCCGCTTAGCTTCCGAGATCAGACAAGCGCACGCACATCCAGCCTTTTGCTTGTTGCTGAGGAAATGGGGGCTGCTGAGGAAGCTATGCGATCGGTAGCTGGAAGAAGACATGGGGCTGTTGAGAGCTGTGATTGGATAGGAGGGAAATACAAACACTGCCATATATGGACAGGCATATGGACAGGGGGAGGGGACTACGACCAGATATGGTAGCGAAGGCGGAAAATCGGAGCACATTAAGGGGAAATACTGGGATATCAGGATATTGAAAGCGGGAGCACGGAAGTGGGAAATTCCGGTTCCAAGTCGAGGTGGCTACTGTGTAGTGTGAAAGGCGGGCAGTGAAACCTCATTGGAAGCGGAAAAAAGTGGTAAGTGTAGATCCAGCCCTGGTCTGGCGTGACGGTATCATCTTCAGGTCTGCACATGCACACATGCTAACTTCCATGCATGGAGGGAAAGGCTTTTTGAGGATACCTGGCAACGGGACACGCTTGCTGCCTTGGGGCACCTTTAAAAACAAACAACCCAAAAACTGGCTCAGCACAGGCTCTTAGCCTCAGCTAGCTGATCGGAGAAAACCCCTTTCCTTCGCAAGGGAAGGGGTCTTTTGTGCGATGGAGTTGTCGCCCATGAGGGCAACCATTGAGCTGTAAAAGAGGTGGGGGGGGGAGAAGGAGAGAGATGTGTGTGCACACACACTCACTTGTTTGCTTGCTTGCTAGCTATTTCTCCATTTACTTTGAGGAGACAGACTAGACCAGCACAATCCTGGTATGTAAACATCTTTAAATAGGGGGGCGGGAGGGGGGTATATTGTTGTTGTTGTTGTTGTTGTTGTTGTTGTTGCTGCTGCTGCCCTACCACCACCACCCTTTGCTTTAAATCTTGGATGTCACAAAGTGCTTTCTCTGTATTGGCACTCTTGATTTCAAAGACAGTTCATTCAGTTTCCTTCTCTGTGCAATGTGGGTTGCTGTTGGAATGAAAAAAAAGGTGGCTTGAAAGGAGTGCTTTGGCGTGGATCATTTATTATTATGATTGTTGTTGTTACAAGGATGGATTCTGAATGTGGTTCTGAGAACTTGCTGCAGCGTGTGACTCTGGGTTACATCAGCACTGTAAACTAGTCTATAGCTGTTATACCCATATTGTTGCAAAGAAGAGTAGTATATGACATCATTGCAGTGTTGTTCAGAGTTGTTATCAAGTTGGCTAGTGCATTGGGGGGTTGGTTTTTAGGCAAATGCAGGGGGGCAGAATAGGACTGTGGAGTATTTAATGAAAAGAAGGATACTTACTTTCATTTCCTTCATTAAATGCTTTCTATGTGTAATTTCCTTCTGACCTCACTGTTTATAAGCCCACCACCACCACCCTCACATCATGTACCATATAAAAACCTGCAATGCACAGATGGTGATTTCACATGCTAGGGAGGCTTATTATGAATATAGTGTAAGACCATTGCATTTTTCTAGTATAATTTTTTTCACTTCCTTTTATTACATTTATGTTCTGCCTTTCCTCCCCATTTTTGCCCTCACAACAATCCTGTGAGGTAGGTTAGGCTGACAGTAGTGACTGGCCCAGATCATCCACTGAGAAATGGGAGGCATTTGCTGGTCCTCCTCAGGCAGCAAAATGTCCTGGGCCAGCCCTGGCTGTGTTTGTGTGCGTCTGAATAAGGGCGTGAGTCACTCTATGTCTCCTTCTTGTGTGCGTGTTTGTGTGTGTATATGACAGAGCGCTTCAGTGTGTGTTTATGTTTTCTGTGTCTGTGCGCTGCATGCTGTAAAAGGGGAAGCTTGTGTTTGTATTTGAGTTTTCTACCATGAAAAACATGTAAGTCTTTTGCTTCCAGGAAAGCACGGAAGATGATTTCCACTAAAATATGTAGTGAAAAATGTTTTTGTATTATTATTGTACATTGCTGACTGTGTGTTGTGTGAGAGTTCAGTATTGGGGGCGGAATTGGAGGCTCATTACAGACGGCTAGCCCCAGGGCCCATCATGGCTTTGACCTGGTCATAGCTGTGTGGCTCTGAGGAGATCATCATTAGCAGTGGCAGCAGCATGATTCTGTGTGGTTGTATCACCGCCCCCCCCCCCACACACACTCTCTCTCTCTTTACTCATGATTTTCTATGGAATGGGAATTGATGCGGGAACAAGAGAATGTGAGTCCAAAGGAGTGCTTTTGCGTGGCTGTGTGATTTCCACACCACCACCTGTTTGCACGTGCGATCATGAGGTTTGCTAGCTGTTGGGGATTCAAAGACTGTTCCACCTCCAGTCACCACTTAGCTCCACCTCTGCTGACCTGCCATCCTGCCCGCCGTCATATTGACTACCAGCCTCCACTGATTCTTACATCGTCTTCCAATCTAAATTTTGTGAGTGGCACATCTGTATGAACCATGCCTAGACACTCTATTAATTTTGTGGGGGTGGCTTTATTGCAAAACTTGAAAAGGATTCAGGGCTGATCCAAAGGCGGGTAATTGCTGCTCGTTGTACATGCAGTTGTAACACACTTATGAATGTTATGTGTGGTGACCTTCACGTGGTTTCCTTTTTTTTCCTACACAGAAATGTGCCTTGCATTCCTTTTGCCTGTGAAGACAGGGTCAAGTATGTGGGAACCTCCCAGACGACTTCCAGAGAGCTAGTGTGCTGTACTGGATGGTGACTTAGACTTGGAGGAGACAGACTGGGGTTGATTTTCAGTCATGTGAGTTGTATCTCTCCACCTAATCTCCTGAAAGGGCTGTTGGGATGTTAAAATGGAGAAGAGCTTATGAGAGCCAGTGTGGTGTAGTGGCAAGAGTGTTGGACTAGGAGCTGGGAGATCTGGGTTCTAGTCCCCACTCGGCCATGGAAGCTCACTGGGTGACTTTGGGCCAGTCACAGACTCTCAGCCCAACCCACCTCACAGGGTTGTTGTTGTGAGGATAAAATGGAGAGGAGGAGAATAATGTAAGCCACCTTGGGTTCCTTGCAAGAGGAAAAAAAGGCGGGGTATAAATGCAATCAATCAATCAATCAATCAAAAGAGCCCCATGTAAGCTTTTCTGAGCTTCTTGGGGAAAGGGCAGGATATACATGTAACAAATAAAAACAACTGTGTGTTTGAGCTGTCTTCATTATTATGAATGAGTCAATCACTATAGTGTCGCTTGAAGATGCTCAGGGATATGACAAAAGAATTGTGATGTTCTTTGATGGCCCTAGCCTTCAGGACCCACCAGAGTTTTGGGTTAGGGGCAGATAAACAATTTGGAGCCAGTTCTGCAGTTTAAATTCAGGGAAAGAGAGTGGAAACTAGCTGAAGGTGAACCATTGATGATGCAAGGGCTCTCTCTGGGAATCTGATGAAAGATTAGTGGATTTACTGTCTGCTGTAAGAGTATGCACTTGCTTCCACTATGTCATGCTTGTATATCTGTTAATAAAGCAAATATTACCAAAAGACACCACCAATGCACTCCCATCCAAAGGAAAGTAAACTCTGTAGGGTAGTTCTTAGAAATTCTCCACTACTTTATGGCTGACTCTGCACATAGCAGTGTCATGTGTACCAACAGTTATGATAATGGTATAACTGCTACGTGTAGAGTCAGCCTAAATGTCCCAATATGAAGTGCAAGGAGTGCTGCAGGACACAGAAGCCCTGACCATTAGATCAGGATGCAATTAAAAGGCCATTACATTAGATCAGGATGCAATTAAAAGGCCATTACATTAGATCAGGATGCAATTAAAAGGCACTTCCCCTCGCTTCCACCAGGAACAGACACCCGAGGTGTAGTGTAGTGGCTAGAGGGCTGGACTGGGAGTCAAGAGACCTGAGTTTTAGGCCCAATCGACATGGGAACAATATAAGAAGCAATTTCTGGTTATATCCAGATGTTCATGAAATCGGTTTGGTCTGTCAGTGGCACGCAAAGCAAGAAAAGCGGCTTTCACACGTCAAACTGCACTTGAAACTGCCTTACTTTGGGGTTGGATGGGTGGAGTCCTACAAGTAGAATTGAACATCATCAGCCAGGTAGATGCTGCTCAGCAAATGGGGGAGGCTTGTTCTCTGCCCTTGTCCATGCTCCCCTGCTTTAGTGGAAGAGATGAATCATGTCCCTGTGGTTTACCCCACACCTCACATCCACCATTTGTTTTCACAAGTGCACTCCACTTCTAGAATGGTTACATTGATAGGAAGCTGCACGCTGCATAGTGCAAAGTAAAAATAAACAGTGGAGAAGTGCCCTATATCTAAAGCACCCCACTGTGAAGTAGTGAGAGTGAACCTGCACTACTCCGAAATAGTGCCACTGCAAAATGAAATAAGAATGGCTTTATCCTCTATAGCTGTTGGCTTCTCCTGTTAGAGGAAGGGGAGAAATGGGGAAGAGGGATGGGAACAAGATAAGCAGTGATCTAGGGAGTGAGATTTAACAGGATCAATGGTCAGTCCCTACAGCTCTTGTCTTCCCCCCAAGAACAAAGGTGGGGATGTGCTGGGGATAAGTGCCAATCATTCAGGAGATCTGATAGGATTGCAGCTCACTCTCCTTCTGCTGGGGCTGGCAGGAGGTAGTAAGGGCTGAGCTCCCATTCTGCAAGGGATCCAGCAGAATTGGCATCCAGCCCTGCTTTCTTATCTAACTTCTAGCATGAGATATTAGGATAAGGCATGTAAGAATCCAGTTTAGGTGGCATATATCTGAGTCTGCTGTCCTAGACTAAAATGAGGCACAGGGGTAGTTCATGCTGTCTTCCTCCACCCACCCACAAATACACATTGAAGATGGGGAGAGTATGTGCTGTACTGAAGAATCAGGCTAGCAGGAGGGAGCCTTGAAGCCAATATACAAGTGAAACTGCACTACTGCAGAATAGCGCTATTGCAAAATAAAATAGACAGTGGAGAAGTGCCCTATATCAAGAGCACATCACTGCAAAGTAGTGAGATAATGAAACCATGCTACTCCAAAACAGCACTACTGTGAATCCAAAGCAGAGTAGTGACAGAGTGAAACAGTGCTATTGAGAAATAGTGCTACTTCGATATAGTGCAAAGCAGAAATAAGGAGAAGGAAAGGGGAGCACCAGTGATAAAATAATGAAACAGTGCTATTGCAAAATCCCGCTGCTGCAAATTAGTGGTAACTGGTGGGGAAAGAACCCCCTGTGTCCAAAAAGCATGCTACTGCCAATGAAGGGGGGGAAAGGAATGGGGGGGAGGGGATGGACCCACTCCTTGACCAGGTCACAGACACACTCCTAGGCACACCTAGCTTGCAGGATTTAAGTCGGGGGAATGGAGCAGCATGCAGTGGAACCATGCAGGAGCCACATTTAAGGGGAAAAGATGAAGTAAAACAACTGTCTGAAAATGCGCCTTTTTCAGGGGAAAACTGTGTGGTTGCTATGGAGTTGCAACGATATCATGTGTCATGAACAACCCTGATGTGCTCTGGGTCCACACTACATCACCCGTGTGGACTGGGCTCTAGTCCCCACTCAGTGATGAAGCTCATTTGGGTGACTTTGGAGCAACCACCCTCAGCCTAACCTACCTCACAGTGTCGTTCTGAGGATAAAATGGAGAAGAGGAGGAGGACCATGGAAGCTGCCTTGGATTCCTTGCAAGAGGAAAAAAGGTGGGATATAAATGTGATAAACCCCCACCTGCCCTTCCGTAGCCTCTTTGTTTCCTGTGAAAGAGGCAGCCATTTTTCTGCCTCTTTCGTTGGGTTCCTGAGAATTTCGGAGAAAATTCTCAGGGTGAAGGGCTTCAGTGCTTACCTTACTGTAAGGAGGTGGCCGAGGGATGTGTGTGCTTTTCTTCTCCCATTTTCTGCTGTTGTGTCCTTGCAACCTCTCCAGCTGCTTGAGTGTCTTTAAAAGCCCCCTAGAGCAGAGGCCTCCAAAGTGGGGCACGCAAGACGATCCTCTGGGGTGCCCGAGCCGCCTGAGAGTTGAGCAGCCTCCCGCTGCCCCAACGAGCTGCCCTTACATGCAATGCTGGCGGCGGTGGAGGCAGCAGGACGGGGCGGGAGGGAAGCTCGGGGCATTTCTCTCGGCTCCAGTCCTACTCTGCCTCTGCTGCTGCCCCCGAGAGCCACTGCGCCAGTCTCTGCCAGGCACGCAGAGGGAGGCGCAGTTGCTTGCTGAGCCCTGGCACCGGAGCAGCTGCTGTCCTGTCGGAGGAGAGCAGCTTTGGGCCACATTTGCCGACCTTTTCTGGGATGACAAGCGGCTGTCAGTAGGATGCTACCCAGCAGATATTTTTGAAAAAGTAAACTCACTTAATCTGTCCCTTCGAGGTAAAGGTGACGCTTTAACAACGAGTGAGACAGTAACTGCTTCTCGAAAGAAACTTGTGCTACGGAGAGAGAATTTTGAAAACGGACGTTTGGAAATGTTTCCATCAGTATGTGATTTTGTTGCCGAAAACGATGCAAGTGTGTCCCCTATAAAAACTCTCCTATCTGCATGCTTAAAAAACTTGGAAATGGAATTTTCTAACCTGTTAAAAAATCTTCCAAATGAAGAGGTTCAGTGGGTTTTGAACCCATTTGTTAAAAATATAAAAATGCAACACCTTCCGATTAGTTTGCAAGAACAACTGATTGACATCAGGGAAGATGGAAATTTACCGCCTGAATTTCAACAAAAAACCTTTGCATAATTAGTGGATGGAACTGAAAAATGAGTATCATGATTTAGTAAGTGCAGCCAACGATGCACTTCTTCCCTTTGGATCTACGTATCTTTGTGAGGCATCTTTTCCAGCTATGACAGCCATTAAAACCAAGTATCGAAATAAACTGAACTTAGAACCAGACTTTCAAATCGCCGTATCACAAAGTGTTAAACCAAGATTTTCAAAAATAATGAAGTGCTTCCAATCCTGGATACTTTCTTTTCCTTGCAACCTACCCTCTGCACTGAGAGGTACCATTGGCTTCAGGGCTTCATCACACCAGGCTTTTTATTCCACAATTTACTGGAGCTTCTGCTTCCGGATTCTATGCAGGATTAAAAATTGGCTCCTTACACGGGCTGCAAGTTCTCCACAGCCTCTGGAGCAGAGAACGAGAAAGCAAGCCACGTATCTGTGGGTCTCACAATGGATCCAAGTATCTCTCTCTCTGCAAAGTGGCATGGCACTTCCGAAAGTTGCTGTCAGCTGTTTATGTGGAGGGCCGCCATCTTCTTCTGTGCTCTGGCCAGCTCTGTGCTCGCTTCGAGCCTCTCCTAGCCTGGCCAAGAAAACGCTCCTCCCAGCCCAGGTCAACAGGCAGACAAGCTGGGGGTGGGAGAAGGGCAGTTCTGATTTTCCTGCTCCACCCCACTCAGTAAGCTTTGCTGCTTCTTCCCAGGCTGTGGTAATAGCAGAACTGCACAATTACACATGGCCATTAAAGTGGATTTACATTTAAATAGTGCATTATCTCTGATCTTTTAAAAAGCAGGATAAAGTTCAAAAACCGCTGGATGTGCCCCAGAGGTTTACGATGTCATGTAAAGGACCCGCAAATTTCTGTGAGTGACCAATCATGAGCATACAATAAAAACCCTGTGTAGAAATGCTCTTAGTCATGGCTAACCAGTCACACACTGGCTTGGGGCCAAACTATATGTTCTCCAAATCATGCATAGCTTATCTATTTCAGTGTAAGTGATTTGGATCAGGACCATGGTGCTCCCGGAGGGGGGGTATATAAGCTTCCCCGTTTTTGTCCCAAAATTCCACCCCACCCCACCGAAGGGGGGTTAAGAAAAGAGAAAATGTCACCATTCAATGGAGATGTTGTTTTTTGTTTGTCTTTTCTTTACCCTCTCACAAAGGCAGGGGGTAGAGTTTTGGGATGCACATGCGGGGGTGGCGTAAATCTGCCCTCCTGGAGTGCCATGGTCCCAATCTGAATCAGGCCATGTGCACTTACACTGAAGTAGATAAGCTAGTCATGCATAGCATTGTTATGCATGTTCTGAAGAATGTGTAGTTTGGCCCGTAGTGTCACCGTGTGGAGAGCTTTCGGGTATCATCTGGACTCAGGATGCTGAAGGATCATGTGACTGGTGCACCAGCAAATGCTGTTCCTGAACAGCAGACTAGAGGAAACCTCCAAAGAATACCCCCTTACTTACCTGTGAGCCACAGAAAGCTCATTGTATATGTGGACCTGCCTCTCCCCTCATTCAGATCCTAGTTCTGTAGCTTAATGTCTGAGTCCTCATTCCAAAGCTAAATACAAGTAACTGCATTTACTCACATACATCCCTTCCTGTGCCTGTCTCCCCTCCTTCCCTTTTCCCTGTTGTCTTCCCACTGTCAAACTGTAGTCTGGAAGCTCCTTGTGGGCAGGAACCTGACTTTTTTGGCTTATGAAACTCTGTCAGTCAAGCTCTGTAAATGTATATTGATGGTGCTGTATAAGCAGTCATAATAATTAGAGGAGATCAGGATATTGTACCTGATAGGAGACATTGGAACTGCTTTTTCAATGATTCCCATCAAGCAGAAGAATGAACATCTTTCTAACATACTACAAAGGAGAGAAGAGAGTAGAAATCTATCTCAGCCGGAGGGAGAGATGGACTGGGTGGGTTGGTGATCACCTGGGGCCGCCCAGAGGTGCCAAGGGAGACTAAGATCCCAGAATTCTCTCAACTGTGACTCAAGTGCTCTAATTTCCCTCCAAACTTGGCTGTGGCTGAATAGTAGAGTTGTGCACTGCCTTGTTGTAGCAGCCATATCGGGGGTCAGACTAAGTAGCCTCATGCAGTTTCATGCTTCATGTTCTTGCTGAGCTCTTTCTCCCTTGAATATATTGTTGTAAGCTGACGAGACACAGGAATTCCTTATCTTGTCAAAGGTCATACAACTGTATATCTTGTTCTTTGCTGTTCTCTTCTGTTCTCTCCTTATCATGGCTACCCTATAACCCAGTTCTTGTATTATAAACAATAGTGCTAGGAGAAGAAATGTTGAGGACTGCAACTCCACACGGGAGCGGGAGGAGGAGCCGTTTCATATGTGTCACAATGTCTATAAAAACAATGTGCTGATGTATTTCGGGGCTTCTGGATCTTTGGAAATGATTCCAGCCTTAAGCCCGCGCGTTAAATAAAGAATCTCTTTTTCCTTCACTCCGTGGTCTCTCTGACTCTGGGTTCTGCAACATTGTTACGAAGCCCGAATAACGAGGCGAAGTGGGCTGTTTTCAGAGCAAAAGCCTCATGATATGAGGCGGGTCAGAGCAGTACTGAGGCACCCCAGGGTGAAGTGCCCCCCCATGAAGCACCTCCTCCACCTCGTATATTTGGAGCTCTACTGAATGCCTGAGCAGTCCAGACAGACTGTCTCCAAAATGTATCAACTTCTCAACACTCATGTAGAGTGGCATGAGGAGGAGGAGGAGGAGGAGGAGGAGGAGGAGGAGGGACGGAGAAGGGGATTGGACACAGGAAGGCGGGGGGAGGCGGGAAGGGGAGCGCAGGAGGAGGAGAGAGTGTGCTTTGGTGAATAGGAACCCTCAGCCAGAACTGACGCTAGCAGTCTCCAATCAGAGAGAGCAGTGGTGGAAGGGGGTATATATACTTCAGCGAAAGGCTGCATTCAGTTATTGTGCTAGCTGTGTCTTTGGCTGGTGTGGGTAGATGATCGTGTGTGTGTGCGTGCGCGCACACGCACGCACATGCATGCATGTGTATGCATTCCTAGGAGTTGTTCCTTCAATTTATTCAATTTTGATTGCCATTAGGCTTTCCTCAAAATTTAAATTAAAAGGAAACAGCTTGGTTGTACTGGGAATGTTCTCGTCCCTCGCTCCTTGATCGTCCATCCCCACTGGGATGGTGTCTTTTGAGCACCTCTCCCAGCCACCTTCTCCTATTACTTTCTTCCTCCAACTCGTTTGTTATTTGTATTTGATTAGATTCATCTCTCCGTTCCATATTTTTTCAAACGAACTTAGCTTTTCCTTGCAAGTTGCTGCTACGTTCCCCCTCCCCCACCATTCCTGTGTTTGTTTGTTTATCTCGATTTTGGACTCCGGAAAAGGCTGTGTTTGTTGTGTAATGTCGACCTTTACTTCTGCTTTCTCTGTTCTATTTCTTTGCCATTTTTGTCAGTCAACTCCATCTCTTAGATTTGTACAAACCCAGTCTCATTTCAATCTTTAAAAACAAACATTGACTACTGGGCATGTTCCCCCCGCCGCTTTTAAGTCATATTCAAGCATTTAGTTTTTTCTTTCTTTCTAAATTCTTAAAGAAAGGCATATTATAGCAACCTATGTGTGTAGTGTTTGTCTTCCCACCCCCATGCTGAAGTGAACCATCTGTGTCTTCTCTGTGTTGATCCTCCCAAAACAGAAATTAAAGAAGGGTGTTTTTTTAAAAAATTAGGGTTTGATTTGGCTGTTAACTAATCGCCTGCACTGTCGCCCTGTATTTTTTGAAGTTATCCTGCCTTCCATAAAAGAACATGAAATATAAAGCAATAAATTAAAGACACCCATCATTTCCTTAGGTAGTTCTGCTTTTCTTTAGCTCTTGTGTGTCTGCATGTGTGCGCATGCTAGGTTGTTCTTCTACCAACACTATACATCCAAATTCCAAGGCAGTGTTGAAAAAGCATGACACACATATTATTATTATTATTATTATTATTATTATTTATTTATTTATTTACATCCTGCCTTTTTCCCAATACTGGGACTCAAGGCGGCCTTACAACGTTAAAACTGCTACAATTAAAACCTATAAATAGAAATATAAATAAAGATAAAGGTAAAGGTGTCCCCAGCCAGTCGTGTCCGACTCTAGGGTGCGGTGCTCATCCCCGTTTCTAAGTCGAAGAGCCAGCGCTGTCCGAAGACGCTTCCGTGGTCATGCGGCCGGCATGACTGAACACCGAGGTGCACGGAACGCTGTTACCTTTCCCGCCGAGGCGGTACCTATTTATCTACTTGCAATTTCTTGCTTTCGAACTGCTAGGTTGGCAGAAGCTGGGACTGAAGACGGGAGCTCACTCTGTCACGCAGCACTCGGGTCTCGAACTGCTGACCTGCCGATCTTCCAGTCTGCAGTTCAGCGTCTTAACCACTAAGCCACCGTGGCTAGAAATATAAATACAACTGTATAAAAGTTAAAAATATAATTAAATCATCAATATTAAAATTGGAAAGATATTAAAACATTAAAAGACAACCAGAACAACAAAAATGGTATCCATATGTCGCATTTTCCCATGTCCAGGCCCCAAAGGCCTGCTGGAACAAAAAAGTTTTTGCATGCCTGCGAAAACATATAAAGGAGGGTGCCAGTCTCGCCTCCCTGGGAAGGGAGTTCCAGAGCCTTGGGGCAGCCAACGAGAAGGCCCTCTCCCGTGTTCCCACCAGGCATGCCTGTGATGATGGTGGGATGGCGAGAAGGGCTTCCCCTGAAGATCTCACAGCACAAGTAGGCTCATAAGGGAGAATACGGTCTTTCAGATAACCTGGACCCGAGCCGTATAGGGCTTTATAGGACATGACCAGCGCTTTGAATTGTGCCCGGAAACAGACTGGGAGCCAGTGAAGCTGTTTTAACAGGGGAGTTGTATGCTCCCTGTAACCAGCCCCAGTCAGCAGTCTAGCTGCAGTTCTTTGGACCAGCTGAAGTTTCCAAACACTCTTCTGAGGCAGCCCCACGTAGAGCGCGTTACAGTAACCCAAACAGGATGCAACTAAGGCATGTGTCACTGTGGCCAAGTCAGACATCTCAAGGAACGGGCGCAGCTGGCGCACTAGCTTCAGCTGTGCAAATGCACTCATACTACATTCATACTATAAATGTAGTATTTATATTCATTACCTTCTTATTCCAGTAATGCTCCACTGTGCGGCAAAGCAATCCAGCGCAATGCGAGACATCTTTGGGGCGTTGGCAGGGGCAGAGGTGGGCGAGGCTCAGCGGTCAGCAGCCGCACCGTTAGGCCAGCCGTCTGTCCCCCAGTCCAGATAGTGCTTCCTGGCGCAGCAGGGCAGCAGAGCGCGGAGGCCAGTTGCAGTGCCCAGAGGTCACTGTTTGCGGAGGCTGGCGTGGGCAGGGGCAGCAGTCGCACTCTTGCCCAAGGCGGAGCAGCATCTCCTTCTGTGGTGGAAGAGGGGAGCCCGCTGATGGACGTTCGGTCCGAGGTGTCTGACGTCCTCAGCGTGGTGGAGGGAAAAGAGGAGGAGACCCTCCAGGGTGTGTTGGAGGAGGAGCAGCAGGCAGAGGATCCAGCACCCGACTCCTCTTCCATTGTTCCCCCCAGGCTCCACCAGCCTGCCCGCCTGCCCCAGGCTCTGCCAGCCCACCCGCCTCCTCCAGGCTCCACCAGCCCGCCCACCTCCACCAGGCTCCACCACCAGCCCGCCCACCTCCACCAGGCTCCACCACCAGCCCGCCCACCTCCACCAGGCTCCACCACCAGCCCGCCCACCTCCACCAGGCTCCACCACCAGCCCGCCCACCTCCACCAGGCTCCACCACCAGCCCGCCCACCTCCACCAGGCTCCACCACCAGCCCGCCCACCTCCACCAGGCTCCACCACCAGCCCGCCCACCTCCACCAGGCTCCACCACCAGCCCGCCCACCTCCACCAGGCTCCACCAGCCCGCCTGCCTCTGCCAGCCTCCCTCTGCCCACCTCTGCCTGCCACTGTAGCTCGTCCCATGGTCCATGTCTGCTCCCCAGGCAGCTCTTCCCAACAGAAGCGCTCGTTGGCATGTAGGAGTGGTAGAACCACCACAGGTCCTGACTGGCGGAGTCGCTGTGTCTTCCTGCCTCTGCCACAAGACCACCGAGAGCCTGAGGTCACCAGACAGGACCACCTGCATCAACTGGATAATATTTAATATGCACTTGTAGCACTCTCTGTTCCTTCTGGTCCCGAGAATCAGGTTTTATATCACAACCTGTTCAAGTTTGGAAAGAAATGGTCTGGCCCAGAAAAGAAAACCCCAAACATAGAAATATCAATACTCATTCTGTGTGTGCTAGAATAAACAGCAGCAGATAGAAATTTCTTCCAGCCTGCCTGACTGCCTGCCTGCCTGACAGGTGAAGTGCAAATGCAGCCATAGAGAGGCTGAGGCGGTGATTCTTCAGAATAAACTTGTTCTGCACTTCAGAGAAACCTGCACTATTGGGCATAGCGACTCCCGCTTCAACACATGATCCCTTCTGAGTTTGCGTTGAGTTTCGTGTAAAACTGAAATTTCACCTGCACCTAGCACACAAGCCAGTGGGCCAAACTGCCTGGGCTTTGGGGGAGTGACGCCCTGGAGGGGGGTTGGGAGGGGTCGAGGCATGACATGTGTGCATGGAAACAGGGAGAAGTTACAGCTCTTTGCTTTGGGAGTTTTCCTGGAAAAAATCAAATTTCACCTGTGCCTTGCACACAAGCCAGTGCGCCAAAGTGCCTGGAATTTGGCAAGTGGGATGCCCTCGAGGGGGGCTGGGAGGGGCCCAGGTGTCATGCATGTCCGTGGAAACAGGGAGAAGTTATGGCTCTTCACTTTCTGAGTTTCTTTGGAAAACCTCATATTTCACCAGCTCCTTGTACACATGCCAGTGGGCCAAAGTGCCTGAACATTGGTGGGTGGGATGCCCTCGAGGGGTGCTGGGAGGGGCCCAGGTTTCACTCACATCCGTGGAAACAGGGAGAAGTTACAACTCTTTGCTTTGGGAGTTTTCCTGGAAAAACTCAAATTTCACCTGCACCTAGCACACAAGCCAGTGGGCCAAACTGCCTGGGCTTTAGGGGGTACAATGCCCTCAGGGGGGGCTGTGAGAGCCCAAGATGTCACATGCATGTGTGGAATGGAATCAGGGAGAAGTTACAGCTCTTTGCTTGGAGAGTTTCTTTGGAAAACACCAGATTTTAACTCCACCTAGCACAAAAACCACCGGGCCAAAGTGTCTGAAATTTTGCAGGTGGCTTATAGCTCTTTGCTTTCAGAGATTTCCTTGAAAAAAGAAAAATTTATTTGTATCCAGTACAAAAACTGCTAGGCTGAAATTTGGCAGGTTTGGTCACTTTCAATGGGGCTGCCAGGTCCCCATATTTCATGTGTTTATCATAAAAACTGAAAAAGTTATGGTCATTTCTGTTTTCCAATGCAAGTCAATGGGAAAATGTAAAATCCCAATAATCTGGATACCCAAATCTCAATTCGGATCCAAATCTGAAGCAAATCAGATCGGGTCTGAATTGGTCCGAAGCAAATCAGGGCTGATTCAGAAGATCCGAATAGGCCTCCGAAGTGATTTGGGGGGTCCACGCACAGCCCTAGTAAAAATACTTTAAATAAAATGAGATATTAAATAAAAACAAGTTGCATGCCCTCCAAGTACTGGATGTCCCTGACATGGGAGTGGGGTGTGGGAGGGAAGAACCAGTTATATAACAAAATCCAGTGACGAAAATTGGGATAGGGAACCTCCACCTTCCCTTGCACACAGGTGGGAGACCAGAGGCTTCCTTGTTGCTGGTAGAAGTGTATGATTGCTCTAGACCAACGTTGGGCAACATGCAGTCCCCCAAGACCTTGAGTGCAGCCCCTGCCACCCCTGCTGCCACCCGCACTCTGCTGAAATTTGGCAGCGCAATGGCAAAGAAAAGGGTGATTTTCAAGCTAAATGTCGCCCTTTTGAGTCTCTGAGCAGTTTGGCAGCAGGAGTGCAGCTGCCAAGGGAGTCCAGGTGCTGGGGATTGGTCCCCAAACCTCCCAAAGCTGCTCACCTCTTCTCTAGACCCCCAGACCCTGGTAGCACTTCCTGGCCCTTGGGCAGTTTTGCTGGAAAAGGGAAACTCTGCACCCCCAGGCAAGAGCTGCTGGCTATGCCCAGCCCCTGATGTGTCAAGAGCCTGAAGCCTGGGAAACCTTGGGAGTTAATATCAAGGTGGGCCAGAGACAAACACAAAAGGAAATATCAAAATATCAACATGATGAGGACAGAAGTAAATAGAAATGGGAGAGGAGGGCGCATGTGAAAGTCATCCTTAGGCAGCTTGATATCTGGACCAAAAGCCTGGTTTCTGAATGCTAGGCTCATGCTAAAGGGGTCAGACACAGGGCCAGGAAAGCACTTAGCACCCCTGCTTGCCTGACCGCTACTGAGCTCTGTGAGAGCTACCATCCTTGCATGGCTTCAAAAAGGGACAGTTGCTGCTGTGGATTCTAGGGCTATGTGTGTTTACATGGCAGTCATGACAACAAGCTTGGCTCGTCATGAATTAGGCTGCAGGTTCCACTGATGCTCAGTGGCTGTGCGGTCTTGGCGGCAACAGACGCGGTTCTGTGCCTCTTGTGCTGGTGGCTCCTGTTTGGCTACAGCTTCACCAAGACTTTCACATCATGGCAGTCAAGAGACAGTTCAGAAGAAGCGCTGGCTGTTGGGTAGGGCTGCGCACAAAGCCCCGATCTGCTTTGGATGCTGTTTGGAGCAAAATGGAACCCTGGACTGTGGGGGAAAGCCCTGGAACAGGAAGGCCTGATGCACTGTCAAAGCAGCGCAGACCTACTATTTAACTGACAAACTGTAACACGGTAGATCCACTCCTTCTGTGTGTGGGAGGGTGCAACTTTCTAAAAACCTGAAAACCTTCCCTGTTTTACCTACCCCATAAAATCACCTATCGTTTCTACCTGTGGGTCAGAGTGATTGCTGGAACCCACCAGGGTTAGTACAGAGCTTACAAACAGTAAAGTGCATTCAGAACTTGCCTTCAGTCCCCGATTAATGCTACTAATTTATAAATTCATTACAGTACGTAGTTCCCTTTCTTTTTCTTTCTCTTTCTCAAATTCCTTCTTAAAAATGACTTTCCCCAAGGTTTAACCCAGTGTCTTTCAAATGTTATGAACTGCTGAACTTCTGTTTATGAAATTTCGTGAAGCACAGTGTACAGATGGTGTTGCTGTTAGTGAATAATGATGACGATGAATTTGACGATAATGATGATGTTGTGAGAGTTCTGGTTATGCTGCATCACCTTGCACATGTGTACAGAGCAGGGCCTACTCTGCTGTAGCACCATAGTTGCAGAACTCACTTAAAGAGGTCAATTTGAGGTGTTAGATATTTGGCTTAAATGTTCTGTCTCAACAAGCTTTTAGGGGAACACTTAGCCTGGTGCTTAGTTTTGAAGGAAGATCAAACTGCTCTTAGGGGGGTTTCTGTTGTGGTTTAATGTACTGTTTTAATTTTGTTTTACTTGTTTACCACCTTGGGTAACTTTGTGATGAAGACATAGTAGAAAAAGTGCAGACAAATACAGGACATGCGCTACTGCCAGTCACAAGGAAGTAAACTTCACTACCACAACCTCCCTCGCTTTATTCATGCAGCTAACCTTTGCCCCAGTTTAAGCAACCTTGCAGTGCCTAGGGATGGGCACAGCAGTGGATATCTGGTCCATGTTAATTGCATGTACTCAATCGAGTATTCAAGCTTGAGGTACTCCTTAGCCCATCTCCAGCACTGGAGGCCCAGGTGGACTTGGTGACTAGACGTGCCTTTTACCAGCTTGCCAGCTTGAACAACTACAGCCATTCCTGGATAAGGATGGTCTGGCCACATTGTTAACCTCAAAATCGGATCGCTGCAATGTGCTCTATGTGGGGCTTCCCTTGAGACTGGTCCAGAGACTACAGCTAATGCAGAACCCGGTGGCTCCATTGCTGAGTGGGGCAGCTTACCATGAGCAGATTACATGTTTGATCAAAGACCTGCACCAGCTGCCAAAATGTTACTGGGCCAAGTTCAAGGTGATGTCATGGACATGTAAGGCTCCAAACAACTTAGGACCAAGGGCCGATCTACATTGCGCCTGCCATCGCAATGAATTCGGTGTCCTGTCGGGTTAAACGCTCTCGCATTAAAACGTGATTATTCACACTCACCCATTTTCCCGTTGCAGTGCTTCATCGAATGTGTGAGCTCGATTCACACTCAAGCACTGTGCTGTTTTCCTGCTGTTTTCCTGCGCGCGCTTGCCTGATCTCGGAAGCTAAGCGGGGTCGGCCCTGGTCAGTAGTTGGATGGGCGACCGCCTGGGAATCAGGCTTCCTGCACTG